>NC_136429.1:23797500-25041250 GCF_052849685.1 Lactuca virosa | reverse complement strand
TGTTCTGGCAATTAGACATGGGAAGGGAAAGAAGAGGAAGGCTCCTTCTAAGATCCACAAGGGAAAGTCTCTTGATGGATCCTCTTCCAGTGGGACCAAAGCTGGTTCTGCTAATCCTTCTACCAATCCGAAGGATGCAGAGTGATTTCATTGTCATGAAAAAGGGCACTGGAAACGAAGTTGCCCCAAATACTTGCAGGACATTAAGGATGGGAAGATAAAGCCCACCTTCATAGGTATTTACACTATTCTGTCTAATAACTCATCACATGCTAATTCTTGGGTCCTTGGTACAGGTTGTGGTATTCACATTTGCTCTGATATGTAGGGACTAAAAGGAAGTAGGGATGTGGAGCACGGGAAGATAAACTTAATCTTGGGGAATAGGAAAGTGTCGCCTGTGACCAAGATTGGAGTTTACTCTTTATTGCTTAGTAGTGGGTTAAATTTAGATTTGAATAATTATTGTTACTCGTCAGATATGACGAGAAATATTATTTCCTTTCATAGTTTGTATAAACAAGGTTTTACCTTTTCATTTAATAATTAAATTGGTAGTATTAATGCTTATATAATGGTGTATTTTATTTTGAAGCATTACCTTGCAATGGTATATATAAAACTGTGATGGTTGTAGATAACCTAGTAAATAATGTGTTGAATATTGATTCGTCCAATGTTTTGGACAAGGAATGCTTGTGGCATTGTCGTCTTGGACATGTCAACAAGAAGCGCATAACCCAACTCCAAAAGGATAGAGTCTTGGAGTCATTCGACTAGAAATCAGATGACACTTGCGAATCTTGTTTGCTTGGAAAGATGACCAAGTCACCCTTCACTGGTATTTGTGAGAGGGGTGAAGGTTTGTTGGATCTCATACACACAGATGTGTATGGACCCTTCAGAACCGCCACAAGGGATGCTAACCGCTTCTACGTGACTTTTACTGATGATTATAGTAGATATGGGTATATTTACTTAATCAAGCATAAGTCAAAAACTTTTGAAAAGTTCAAAGATTTTAAGCAGGAAGTGGAGAATCAATTGGGCAGGAAGATAAAGATGTTGCGATCCGATCGAGGAAGAGAGTATCTTAGTATCGAGTTCCACGACTATCTTAAGGAATGTGGAATTGTTTCACAGTTGACGCCACCTAGGACACCGCAGTTGAATGGCGTGGCTGAGAGGCACAATCGAACCTTCTTGGACATGGTTCCTTCCATGATGAGTTGAGCTTCATTACCTATCTCATTCTGGGGGTATGCCTTAGAGACTGCCGCCCATATCATTAATCTAGTCCCTACTAAGAAGGTTGCCAAAACACTTCACGAGATTTGGACATGGAAGGTTCCCTCGTTAGATCACATCAAGGTTTGGGGTTGCGAGCCTTTTGTAAGACGAGAGACTCACGACAAACTCGAACCTCGTAGTGAGCGATGAATTTTCATCGGCTACCCACAGAAATCCTTTGGATATCTCTTCTACAGACCGAGTGACAATGTTGTCTTCGTTGCGAGGAGAGGAGTCTTTCGCGAGAGAGAACTCATAGGCCAAGGAAACAGTGGGAGGCAAATTGACCTTGAAGAGCTTCAAGAGTCAAGCGGTGAAGGAACCTCAAACACTAGCAATCAACCTGAGGAGGAAACTCTAGTTGATCCAATTGACGAGTCCTTACTCCTGAGGCGTTCCATTAGTGTTAGAAATACAACTGAGTTTTATGGTTTCCATATTACTACTGAAGGTGATATATTTATCAGTGATAGCACACTGGTAAATTTGGTTGAACCTAACAACTACAAGGAAGCCATGGCAGGCCCCGAGTCTGCAAAATGGAAAGAGGCTATGGACAGCGAGATTCAGTCCATGTATGACAATCAAGTTTTGAACTTGGTTGATAATGTATCGGGCCGTAAGACAGTCGGGTGCAAATGGATCTTCAATAAGAATACCGACATGGATGGGAAAGTACAAACATATAAGGCGCGACTGGTTGCGAAGGGCTTTACTCAAACTCAGGGAGTTGAGTATGATGAGACCTACTCACCATTAGCGAAGATTAAATATATAAGGGTTATGTTAGCCATATCTGCATTTCATGATTATGAAATATGGCAAATGGATGTCAAAACCGCTTTCCTTAATGGAAAGTTGGCTGAAGATGTTTACATGTGTCATCCAGAGGGTTTTGTCAATGCAAAGTACCCTAATAGAGTGTGTAATCTTGAGAAATACATATATGGATTGAAACAAGAATCTTGTAGATGGAATCTTCGTTTCGATGAGAAAGTCAAAGAGTTTGGTTTTTCGAGAAGCGAAGATGAGTCTTGCGTATATGTCAAAGCTAGTGGGAGTATTGTTAGCTTTCTAGAATTGTATGTAGATGACATACTACTCATAGGAAACGACATCCCAACCTTGCAGGAAGTGAAGTCCTGGCTTAGGAAGTGTTTCGCTATGAAGGATCTTGGAGAAGCTGCCTATATTCTAGGGATAAGGATATTGAGAAACATGAGTAAAAGACTAATAAGACTTAGTCAAAGTACCTACTTGGACAAGGTGTTGAAGCGTTTCAGCATGGAGAACTCCAAGAAAGGTGACTTACCTATCCAAAGCAATACCAAACTGAGTAAGACTCAGAGGCCGAGTATAGAGGCTGAGATAGTAGAGATGAGTCAAGTACCATATGCTTCCGCTGTTGGCTCGATCATGTATGCTATGACTTGTACTCGCCCTGATGTGGCCTTTGCTTTGAGCATGATCGGTAGATATCAAGGGAATCCTGGTACAGCTCACTGGACTCTGTAAAGAACATTCTTAAGTACTTGCGGAGGACTAAGGACTGGGTCCTTAACCTTGGTGGGAGTAATGACTTGAGAGTGATAGGGTATTGTGACGCCGGTTTTCAGACGGACAGAGATAATTTGTGCTCTCAGTCGGGCTGGGTGTTTACCCTAAATGGAGGAGCAGTAACATGGAAAAGTTCCAAGTAGGAGACTGTAGCTGATTCAACGTGTGAATCAGAGTGCATAGCAGCGAGCGAAGCATCGAAAGAGGCGATATGGTTGAAGAACTTCATCGGAGACCTTAGAGTTGTACCATCCATAAAGGAGCCTGTGGAGATTTTATGCGATAATGAAGGGGCGATTGCCTTAACCAAGGAACCGAAAGATCATGGTAGATCCAGGCATATCGACAGAAAGTACCACTTCATAAGACATCAAGTAGAAGAAGGACACCTCGTTGTGAAGAGGATATCGTCAGAGGACAACCCAACAGATCCCCTTACGAAGGGACTGAGTAGGGTTAGGCCCTTGCAGCATGTGAGGGGCATTGGGCTAACGGACGATATTAGTTTTAGTGATTAGATAAATATTTAGAAACTTGTAATAGCTAAATTGTAATTGACATTTGATAATTGAATAAAATGACTTTGATTTATAAGTAAAGTTACTGTCTTGTGTCAATTACTTACTATTGTTTCACTTTTGCATGTTTTGACTTCCAGAATAATAAGATTATTCAAACTATCTACATTCGATCATACTTTGGAAGTAGGTTATGAGGCTAGATTGTCATGAATAGGCTTGTAGATTGTCTAAGGTGTTAGACATAGCAAAATTATGCTACAACATTCATGAGTGCTCCTGAAATAAGATTTGAGTATTGGATTAAACCCACGCTCACATGAATCACTTCATGGAATTTATCACGAGTGATTGTGACGCGGTAATTGTTGGATTAGTGTCTAAGGCTGTAACTATATTTGGTAAGTACTTGACCCGGTTGTGCATGGTCCTTTTGGGTTGCCTTCACCATAGCAACTTGACAGGATGATTTGTTAAGAGAGAAGAGATATTATTGTTAATATATTATGAGAATAATATATTAAAGAAATAATAATGTTATTTAATTAATATAAGTCATATATTAATTGAGAATTAATTTGGTGACTTAAAGAGGTTAATTGAATAAAGGGGCATAAACTGTCAAATGTGTGATAGTTGTATTTTGGGCTATGTATCCTTATGGATATGAGGGTGGACGAATTTTAGGGTTTGGATACCATAAAATCGTCCAAGCCTATTATCTAGAAGGATCTTGGATTGGTTAGGGCCTAAGTCATTCAATTAGGGTTAAAGGTGAAACCCTAGTAGCTCATAGTATAAAATAGATCCCTTGGGGTGGGGAAATCGGCACTCATGCAAGGCAAGAAACCCTAGGGCCGATTTCTCTCCCTCCTATCTCTCTCAAGATCATCTTCTTGCTATTTGGTGTTTGTAAGCCATTAGAGGAGTGACAATTGTGACTCTAAGCTCCAAGAAGAAGAAGTATCAAGCAAGTAATTCAAGGTATTCTTTTAGATCTGATTTCATATGATTAGATTCAATTGTTTACATTAGATCTAGTATTGTAAGTCTTGGATACAATGCATGTTCAATTAGAGAAACCTAGATCCAAGCATTAGGGTTTGCATGTGCACATAGGAAAGTTCTTATGGCTCAAACCCCTCAGTGGTATCAGAACTTTGATTGATTTCTATTAAATTGTTGCATTGGTTGATTGCTTGTTGCTTGAAAAATTCGATTTTTGTGAGACTGCCTGATGAACTCGGCGAGTTCCACTGTGGACTCGGCGAGTAGCTCCAACTTGGCGAGTCCATAGAGGTACTCGGCGAGTTCGAGCGTCAGAAGGTGGAAGTTTCGGGATTTCTTGCTGTTTTACTTGAGGATACTTGCCTTAACTGTTTTGGGTCATTAAAATCCGATTTTAATCATATATATGAGTATATTCTTGACCAAATAAAAGATAATTGTCAATTAGTTGAATAATAATTTCCTTATATGATTATAATTGATTATTTGAATTGAATTGGTAAATTGTCTTGCAAGTAATTCTAAATAAGATCAAATTGAGATAATCTAATTAGTTGATTTATATTATTTGCTATTTGATCCTTATGTTTTGAAAAGTTCTAAACTTGTCCTCAAGCTTTGAAATTTTATATTTTATGATTAAATGTTTAATTTGGATAATTTAAATTTCAATCCCTAGAATTTTACAAGTTTAAAATTCAACTCTATACTATTATATTATTACAAGTTTAATAGATATGTGTATAATTTAAAATGCTAGTCTTACCGTTAGTAGGCCTCATTCACGAAGCCAGTCTATAAGGTGGGTATAAGGTTGCTGCCTATAAAATGGCGCTTAATGGGTGTACATTCACACCCACCGCTTGCTTGACTGGTGGAGGGTCGTTAGCCGAACGGGTAGGATAGGGCAAACCTCCTCTCATTAATAAGTATAATGAATCTATATAAAGTAACTAAACATGTTTTATAAAATTCCCAATCTTAGTTACTTTAGGAAAAGTGAATTGATGCAATCCCATGAAATTACACTTTGTACCCTTGCTAAGACATTAATGGAGCGCGTGTGGTTAACCGTCACATTAATTGGGTTCTAAGCAAAGGTGGCAAAGGGTGACCCATTGTTTGTTATAGTTCAATGGAGCGTGTGTGGTTAACCATCACATTGAATAGGTAACTGTAACAGTGGGGGCACCTTGTACATTTGCATGGTTATTCACACCCACTTTGTGATCCTCGGCATCCCAGTCACAAACGAGAGGGGCATATCGAGATTTAAACATGTCATTGAAAGGTTCAATGAATCTCAATGAAATCTAGGAATTCTCAATACATTTAAAACTTAAAGCTTATGTTTTTCATGGTGAAGAATTAGTGAATCGTCATTCACTTACCTCCAAATTATTTGCATGTTGGATTACGGCATCCCTTTTCTAATGTGTAAATAATGTTGTTGGGTCCTAGCCCTAATTTTCTTTTTGGGTGTTAATTAGGGGCTTAATTCTAATCAAACTTTGTTCCTTTCTATTTGTAGATGTCTAACGCAAACAACGCTACTGCTAGCTCATTCCCGCTAATGAGCCTTTGTCAAAAAGTGACTTTCGATGGAACGAACTTTAGCGAATGGATAAGATACATTCGCACGATCGCGCGTTACGAGGACAAAGAGTATGTTCTCGATGAGAAGCTCGAGAAGGTCAATCCAGAAACTGCTACTCTTGAAGAAATGGCTGTCTTTGAGAACCATGAGCGTGATGCAACGAAGGTCCATTGCATCATGATAGCCACAATGAACTCAGAATTCCAAAAATCCTATGAGGACATGTATCCTTATGAGATGCATCTAGACTTGATGGAGAGATATCACCAAAGCGCGAGGCAAGAACGCTATGAGATCATAACGAATATGATCACTGCTAAAATGGGAAGTGGAGAGTCTCTAACTGTGCACTTGCAAAAGATGCAAAGGTATGTTGATCGTCTTTGCAAGTTGAATGTCAACTTTGGGGAAGATTTGGCTATCGACATTGTTCTTCACTCCTTGCCCTCATGCTACAACCAATTTAGGATGACCTACCACATGAACAAGGAAGAGGTCACCCTAAGCAAACTCCAAGGGCTCCTGAGGACTGCTGAGAGCAACCTCAAGGACAAGTCTGTTGCACCAACTCCCAATCCACCCGTTGCTCCTGTTTTGGCTATTGGACAGGGAAGGGGCAAGAAGAGGAAGGCTTTTTCAAAGAACCACCGCAAAGGAAAGTCCCAAGATGGTTCCTCTTCTAGTGGGACCAAGGTTGATCCTGCTAAGCCCAACCCAAACCCAAAGGAGGCAGAGTGCCACCATTGCCACAAAATAGGACATTGGAAGAGAAGCTGCCCGGAATATCTGCAAGCCATCAAGGATGGGAAGATCAAGCCATCTTTCGCAGGTATTTACACAATTAAATCTAATGATTCATCTCATGCTATTTATTGGGTTCTTGATACAGGGTGTGGTTACCACATTTGTTCTGATTTGCAGGGACTAGGAAGAAATAGGGATGTGGAGCTTGGAAGAATAAATCTAATCATGGGAAACAGAAGAACGTTGTCTGTCACCAAGATTGGAGTGTATTCTTTAGTGCTTAGAAATGGATTAAATTTAGATTTAAATAATTGTTGCTACTCGCCAGATATGGTAAGAAACATCATTTCTTTTCATGGTTTATTTAGACAAGGATTTAGATATTCGTTTAATAATGAGAATGGTTTGATTTATGCTTATCTAAATGGTGTTTTATATTTTGAAGCAATGCCTTGTAATGGAATTTATGAAACTGTTATGGTTGTAGATAACCTAGGAAATGATGTGTTGTGTATGGATTCTTCCAATAGTATGGATAAAGAATCCTTGTGGCATTATCGTCTTGGACATGTCAACAAGAAGCGCATAGCCCAACTCCAAAAGGATGGAGTGTTAGAGTCGTTCGACCTTAGGGAAGATGACACGTACGAATCTTGTTTACTTGGAAAGATGACCAAGTCACCCTTCACTGGCACTTGTGCGAGGGGTGAGGGTTTATTAGATCTCATACATACAGATGTATGTGGACCCTTTAGATCCACCACAAGGGATGCAAATCGCTTCTATGTGACTTTCACAGATGATTATAGCAGATATGGGTATATCTACTTGATCAAGCACAAGTCAGAAACCTTTGAAAAATTCAAAGAGTTTAAACAAGAAGTGGAGAATCAATTGGGCAGGAAAATCAAGATGCTTCGATCTGATCGAGGTGGAGAGTACCTAAGTCTTGAATTCCACGACTACCTCAAGGAATGTGGAATAGTTTCACAATTGACGCCACCTAGGACACCACAATTGAATGGTGTAGCTGAGAGGCGTAATCGAACCTTGCTAGACATGGTTCGTTCCATGATGAGTCGTGCTTTACTACCTATCTCATTCTGGGGGTATGCCTTAGAGACTGCCGCCCATATCCTCAATTTAGTACCTACAAAGAAGGTTGCCAAAACACCTCACGAGATGTGGACAGGGAAAGCTCCCTCGTTGGCACATATCAAGGTTTGGGGCTGTGAAGTTTTCGTAAGACGAGAAACTCACGACAAGCTCGAACCTCGTAGTGAGCGATGTATATTCATCGGCTACCCACAGAAATCCTTTGGATATCTCTTCTATAGACCGAGTGACAATGTTGTCTTCGTTGCGAGGAGAGGGGTTTTCCGAGAGCGGGAACTCATAAGCCAAGGAGACAGTGGGAGGCAAGTCGATCTTGAAGAGATTCAAGAGTCGAGCGATGAAGGAACCTCTAACGCTGGCGCTCAACCCGAGGAGGAAACTCCGGTTGAACCAATTGACGAGTCCTTACCTCTTAGACGTTCCGAAAGAGTTAGAGTTTATCCCCAGTTTTATGGTTTTCATATTACTACCGAAGGGGACACGTATATTAGTGATGGTACACTAATAAATCTAGATGAACCTAATAGCTATAAGGAAGCCATGGCAGGCCCAGAGTCTGTAAAATGGAAAGAGTCGATGGACAGCGAGATTCAGTCCATGTATGACAACCAAGTTTGGAATTTGGTTGACAATGTACCAGGTCGTAAGACGGTCGGGTGCAAGTGGATCTTCAAGAAGAAGACCGACGTGGATGGGAACGTGCACACTTATAAGGCGCGATTGGTTGCGAAGGGTTTCACTCAGACTCCTGGAGTTGACTACGACGAAACCTTCTCACCAGTTGCGAAGATAAAGTCTATTAGGGTGATGCTAGCCATTGCTGCATTTCATGACTATGAAATATGGCAAATGGATGTAAAAACCGCTTTCCTTAATGGGAAGTTGGCTGAGGATGTTTACATGGCTCAGCCAGAGGGTTTTGTCGATCCAAAGCATCCCAATAGAGTGTGTAAGCTTGAGAAGTCCATTTATGGGCTTAAGCAAGCGTCTCGCAGATGGAATCTTTGCTTCGATGAGAAAGTCAAAGAGTTTAGATTTGTACGAAGTGAATATGAATCATGTGTATATGTCAAGGCCAGTGGGAGTATAGTTAGCTTTCTCGTTTTGTATGTCGATGACATACTGCTCATAGGAAACAATGTCGCGACTCTGCAGGAGGTTAAGTCCTGGCTCGGGAAGTGTTTCGCTATGAAGGACCTCGGAGAGGCTTCCTATATTTTAGGAATAAGGATAGTGAGAGAACGAAGTAAGAGACTAATACGACTTAGTCAGAATACTTACTTGGATAAGGTACTAAAACGTTTTAGTATGGAAAACTCGAAAAAGGGAGAACTACCGATACAGAGTAATGCCAAATTGAGTAAGACTCAAAGCCCGAGTACAGAAGCCGAGATAGCTGAGATGAGCCGAATACCCTATGCTTCCGCAGTTGGCTCTATCATGTACGCTATGACTTGTACTCGCCCTGATGCGGCCTTTGCTTTGAGCATGGTCAGTAGATATCAAGGGAACCCGGGCAGAGCTCATTGGATTGCGGTCAAGAATATACTTAAGTACCTTCGGAGGACCAAGGAATGGTTTTTAGTCCTCGGAGGGAGTGATGACTTAAAGGTGCGAGGGTATAGTGATGCCAGTTTTCAGACTGACAGGGACAACTACCGTTCGCAGTCGGGCTGGGTCTTTACCCTCAATGGAGGAGCAGTGACTTGGAAAAGTTCCAAGCAAGAAACTGTAGCTGATTCAACGTGCGAATCAGAGTACATTGCAGCAAGCGAAGCGTCAAAAGAGGCAATGTGGCTGAAGAACTTCATTGGTGATCTTGGAGTTGTGCCTGCCATAAAGGAGCCTATGGAAATCTTCTATGATAATGAAGGAGCGGTTGCCTTGACCAAGGAACCAAGGGATCATGGTAGATCTCGGCATATCGACAGAAAATATCACTTTATTAGACATCGAGTAGAAGAAGGACACCTTGTGGTGAAGAGGATATCGTCAGAGGATAACCCAGCAGATCCGCTTACGAAGGGACTGAGCAGGGTTAAGCATTTGCAGCACGCTAGGAGCATTGGACTGAAGGACGATATTAGTTTAGATTAGATAGTTTGGAAACATGTAATAGATAAATGTAATTGACATTTGATGATTAAATAAATGAGTATTATTTATAAGTAAAGCTACTGTCTTATGTTAATTGTTTAACTATTGTTTCATTTTGCATGTTTTGACTTCCTGAATAATTAAGTTATTTGATAATAATCGAATTATTCAAATAGTCCACAGTCGTTCATATGTTGGAAGTAGATATGAATGAAGACTGTCATGAATTGGTGTGTAGATTGTCTAAAGTGTATTAGACATAGCAAAGGTTTGCTACAACGTTCATGAGTGCTTATGAACTTGATTTGAGCATTGGAATAAACCCACACTTGTTGGAATCACTTCATGGAATTTATCACGAGTGATCACAAGATGGTAATATCATATGGTCTTAAAACCTAGATATATGGTTTATTGTTTGTTAATTGGTTATGCATTGATAATGCGCAAACGCATCAGTAACTTGATGTTATAAAACGTATTGTTGTGTGTAATTTGATTAGTGGATAGTAAATGCATATAAGTCGAAGTTTATCTGTTCCTTTTATCCTAAGAGGGTAAAAGCGATATCAGGGCCCTTCGATGATTTGATTTGACTTATGTGTCGGGCCCGGTCAGGACTGAATTGATGTGTTCAATTAAGTTCTAAGTCAAGTAAATCTGAGATCGAGAAACAAATTGTAGGACAATAAGTATGACCATGTTCCATGTAATTGTCCGCACGGTATCTAGAACAGAGGATTATACAATCCCTTATCTGAAGGACAGGATACTGATAAGATCAGAGTTTGACAGCGTCTTTGAGAGCTACGATTGCTAATCAGATTATATTTGCATATATAGTTACTAGACTTATCCAAGTGGGAGACTGTTGGATTAGTGTCTAAGGCTGTAACTATATTTGGTAAGTACGTGACCCGGTTGTGCATGGTCCTTTTGGGTTGCCTTCACCATAGCAACTTGACAGGATGATTTGTTAAGAGAGAAGAGATATTATTGTTAATATATTATGAGAATAATATATTAAAGAAATAATAATGTTATTTAATTAATATAAGTCATATATTAATTGAGAGTTAATTTGGTGACTTAAAGAGGTTAATTGAATAAAGGGGCATAAACTGTCAAATGTGTGATAGTTGTATTTTGGGCTATGTATCCTTATGGATATGAGGGTCGACGAATTTTAGGGTTTGGATACCATAAAATCGTCCAAGCCTATTATCTAGAAGGATCTTGGATTGCTTAGGGCCTAAGTCATTCAATTAGGGTTAAAGGTGAAACCCTAGTAGCTCATAGTATAAAATAGATCCTTTGGGGTGGGGAAATCGGCACTCATGCAAGGCAAGAAACCCTAGGGCCGATTTCTCTCCCTCCTATCTCTCTCAAGATCATCTTCTTGCTATTTGGTGTTTGTAAGCCATTAGAGGAGTGACAATTGTGACTCTAAGCTCCAAGAAGAAGAAGTATCAAGCAAGTAATTCAAGGTATTCTTTTAGATCTGATTTCATATGATTAGATTCAATTGTTTACATTAGATCTAGTATTGTAAGTCTTGGATATAATGCATGTTCAATTAGAGAAACCTAGATCCAAGCATTAGGGTTTGCATGTGCACATAGGAATGTTCTTATGGCTCAAACCCCTCAGTAATATCATATAGTCTTCAAACCAATATATATGAGTTGTTGACTATGAGTTGGTTGTGTATTGATGATACGAAAACGCATCAGTAACTTGATGTTATAAAACGTATCGTTGTGCATGATTTAATGAGCAGTTAATACAAACATATAATGTCGAAGTTTATCTGTTCCTTTTATCCTAAGAGGATTAAAAGCGATATCTTGGGCGCACCGATGATTTTGTTTTGACTTATGTGTCGGTCCCGGTCAGAACTAAATTGATGTGTTCAATTATGTTCTATGTCATTCAAATCGGAAATTGGGAAACAAACTGCAGGACAATAAGTATGACTTTGTTCCATGTATTTGTCCGCATGATATCTTGAAGAACAGAGGAATATATGATACTTTATCTAAAGGAAGTGTCAGTGACTAGGTCAGAGTTTGACAGCGGCTTTGGAAAGCTACGATAGCTAATCGGATTTTGAAGTTACATTGGCAGTTATAGTTATTAGACTTATCCAAGTGGGAGACTGTTAGATTAGGTGTCTAAGTCCATGACTATAATTGAGATGTACTTGACCCAATAGTAGCATGGTCCTTTTGGGTTGCCTTCACCAGTGCAATTTGATAGGATGGACTTTTGAGAATAAGGTTATTTGTGATTTATTAATGTATTATAAGTATAATATATTAATTGAGAAATCATATTATTTAATTAGTATTGATCAAGAATTAATTTGGAATTAATTTAGTGATATGAAGGGTTATAGTGCATTAGGGTTTGCATGGATGAAACCCTAGCCTTTGAAACACTATAAAAGCAAACCCTTAGAGCTAAAACCGGTAGCCCATTCATTCTAAGAGACGATAATATCATATAATCTTCAAACCAAGATATATGAGTTGTTGACTACGAGTTGGTTGTGCATTGATTGCATGAAAACGCATCAGTAACTTGATGTTATAAAATGTGTCGTTGTGCATGATTTGATGAGTAGTTAGTACAATCATATAATGTCGAAGTTTATCTGTTCCTTTTATCCTAAGAGGATTAAAAGCGATATCTTGGGCCCGTCGATGATTTTGTTTTGACTTATGTGTCGGGCCCGGTTATAACTAAATTCATGTGTTCAGTTATGTTCTATGTCAGACGAATCAGAAATCGAGAAACAAATTGCAGGACAATAAGTATGACTATGTTCCATGTATTTGTCCGCATAGATATCTTGAGAACAGAGGAGTATATGATCCCTTATCTGAAGGAAGCGTCACTGACTAGGTCAGAGTTCGACAACGGCTTTTGAAAGCTTACGATTGCTAAGTCGGATCCTGAAGTGCATTAGCAGTAATAGTTATTAGACTTATCCAAGTGGGAGACTGTTGGATTTGGTGTCTAAGCCCATAACTATAACTGGTATGTACTTGACCCGATTGTAGCATGGTCCTTTTGGGTTGCCTTCACCAGTGCAATTTGATAGGATAGATTTTGAGAATAAGGCTATTTATGGTTTATTAATATATTACAAGTATAATATATTAATATGAAATTATTTAATTAGTATTGATCAAGAATTAATTTGGAATTAATTTTGTGGTCAAAAGAGACTAATTAAATATATGGGGATTGATTATGTAAAGTAATGATTCTTGTAGTGTGGGCTAATGATCCATGATTGTTTAATGGGCTAAACCAATAAGTTAATCCATGGATAGTCCATGGAGGTTAAACCCATGGAGCATAAGAATGTAGAAATTCGTAGAGCATTAGGGTTTACAAAGTGTAACCCTAGCATGTGCAACACTATAAATAGAACCCTCCATGAGCCAAAATCGGCTACACATACATAAACCTTCTCTTTGAGATAAGTAGCTTATTCTATTAAGTCATACTTTTGCATATTGGTGTTTGTGAACCATTAGAGGCATCACACTTGAGGTGCTCAAGCTTTCAAAGGTCAAGAACTACTAGTCCTTCAAAAGGTATGTCATCTATCTAGATGTATTATTCATTTGGCAATTTGTATGCTAGTTAGGACAATGCTTTGGAAAAAATTTAAAATATGCATGTGTAATAGAGAAAACATATATCCAAAGCATTTAGGGTTGCATGTGCACCATAGGAGTGTTATAGTGCTCAAAATCCAACAGTGGTATCAGAGCCTAGGATTGTTTTCTATTATATTTGATGCTTACTAGTTTTTCAAAGCTGAAAAAGTCGAAATTTTGGCCTCTGACTGGTGAACTCGCCGAGTACATGAACAGACTCGACGAGTCCACTCAGTAACAGAGCAACTCGCCGAGTCCAGTTCATGTACTCGACGAGTTGAAGGCTCTGTTTGTAGAATTTCGAGTTTCTTGGTCTGGTTTGGATTTGGAACACTACCACAAACTGTTTTGGATCATTGGAAATGTTTTTTATGATATGGTAGTGCTTGTACTCATCCAACCACAAGATAATTGTCAAAGTTTTAAAATAATTGTTATTTTTATATGATAAACAAAATTGCTTTCAAATTGTTGACTAGAAATTATCTTGATTATGAGTTTAGTTAGATCATAGATTATGTGATAATTCTAGTTGTTAGAGAAATGATCTAAATGAATTTTAATGACCTCCATAACTTGTCCTCAAGTTATGGAAAATGAAAGGTCTCATACATTGAAATCCAATTAAACTCATAAGTTATGAATGTGAAGAGTTTTGACAAGTTTCAAAACTTGCCCTCAAGTTTTGGAATTTGTAAAGTCACACTAATGAAACTTTACTTCCAAACCCTAGAGTTTTAAAAGTTAAAATTCAATCCTTATACTTTATAATATTATAAGTTTAATAATATATATATATATATATATATATATATATATATATATATATATATATATATATAAAAGACAAATTCGGTCTTACCATTAGTAGGCCTCATTCACAAAGCCGGTCTATAAGGGGGGTATAAGGTTACTGCCTATAAAATGGTAGTTTAATGGGTTTCCACTCTCACCCACCGCTTCCTTGACTAGTGGAGGGTCGTTAGCCGAACGCGTAGGATAGGACATTAATTCTCCCTCATTAAAAGTATAATGATTAAAATATAAAGTAACTAAACTTTTATTAAAATTCCCAATCTTAGTTACTTTAGGAAAAATGTGAAAAGGTGCTAATCCATGAAATTACACTTTGCACCTTGTTAAGTCGTTAGTGGAGCGTGTGTGGTTAACCGGCACACTAATTTGGGACTGACAATGTGTGGCAATGGGTAACTTGATGTTAATCATAGATCAAGGGAGTGTGTGTTGTTAACCGGAACATTGATTAGGTGATTTGTAACATTGGGTGTATCAAGCTAATTTGCATGGTTATTCACACCTTGTTTGTGATCCTCGGCATCCCAGTCACAAACTTGAAGGGAACAATCGAGATTTAAACATGCCATTGGAAAAGTTCAATGAATCTCAAAGATCTAGGAATTTCAATCCAATTAAAACTTAATAATCTATTTCGTTTTTCATGGTGGAAATTGGTAAATCTTCATTTACCTACCTTCAAATATTTTACAATTCGATTACGAAATCCCTTTTCGCAATTGTAGAATATTGTGTTGGGTCCTAGCCTTAATATTTCATATTGGGTGAAATATTAAGTATTATCATCTAATGTAAACTTTGTTCTTCTTCTTTTACAGATGTCTATCCCAAACAATGCTTCCAACCCAATCCCTTCAGGCTCTTTCTCCCTCATGAACCAATGTGGGAGGGTCATTTTTGATGGATCGAATTTCAATGACTGAATTCGAAACATCATAATGGATATTCGCTATGAGGACAAAGAATATGTCCTAGACAAAGAGCTTAAGGAGATTGATGTCACCACTGCTACTCCCGAACAAATCGTTGAACACACTACTCATGAGAGGGATGCGACAAAGGTGTCATGTCTTATGATTGCAAACATGACTGCTGAGCTGCAGAAGTCCTATGAGGACTACTATCCTTTTGAAATGTATCAAGATTTGATGGAAAGATACCATCAAAGTGCTCGGCAGGAGAGGTATGAGATCATTGACTCCATGATCACAACCAAAATGAAGGATGGTGAACCCATCACGGCCCACTTGCAGAAGATGCAGAGATTCGTGGACCGCTTGCTTAAATTGAATGTCAATTTTGATGAAGAGTTGACCATAAATATTATTCTACACTCTTTACCTTCTTGCTATGATCGGTTTCGTATGACTTATCATATGAACAAGGAGGAGGTCACTCTTAGCAAGCTTCAAGACCTTCTTAGGACTGCAGAAAGCAACCTGAAAGGCAAGTCGGTTATGTCTACTCCTACTACTACTACTTCTGCCCCTGTTCTGGTAATCGGACATGGGAAGGGAAAGAAGAGGAAGGCTCCCTACAAGAGCCGCAAGGGAAAGTCTCATGATGGATCCTCTTCAAGTGGCACCAAAGTTGGTTCTGCTAATCCCTCTTCCAATCCGAAGGAAGCAGAGTGCTTCCACTGTCATGAAAAAGGGCACCGGAAACGAAGCTGCCCAAGTACTTGCAGGACATAAAGGATGGAAAGATCAAGCCCTCCTTTACAGGTATTTACACTATTCAATCTAATAACTCATCTCATGCTCTTCTTGGGTCCTTGATACAGATTGCGGAATTCACATTTGTTCTGATTTGCAGGGACTAAAAAGAAGTAGGGATGTGGAGCACGGGAAGATAAACTTAATCATGGGAAATAGGAAAGTGTCGTCTATGTCCAAGATTGGAGTTTATTCTTTATTGCTTTGTAATGGTTTAAATTTAGATATGAATAATTGTTGTTACTCGACCGATATGGCAAGAAATGTTATTTCCTTTCACAGTTTGTATAGACAAGGTTTTACCTTTTCCTTTAATGATGAAAATTGTGGTATTTATGCTTATTGTAATGGTGTATTTTATTTTGAAGCATTACCTTGCAATGGTATATATGAAACTGTGATGGTTGTGGATAACTTAGGAAATAATGTGTTGAATATTGATTCTTCCAATGATTTGGATAAGGCATGCTTGTGGCATTGTCGTCTTGAACATGTCAACAAGAAGCGCATAGCCCAACTCCAGAAGGATGGAGATTTGGAGTCATTCGACTTAAAGTCGGATGACACTTGCGAATGTTGTTTACTTGGAAAGATGACTAAGTCACCTTTCACTGGTACTTGTGAAAGGGGTGAAGGTCTGTTGGATCTCATACACACTGATGTGTGTGGACCATTCAGAACCGCCACAAGGGATGCTAACCGCTTCTATGTGACTTTTACTGATGATTATAGTAGATATGGGTATATTTACTTAATCAAGCATAAGTCAAAAACTTTTGAAAAGTTCAAAGATTTTAAGCAGGAAGTGGAGAATCAATTGGGCAGGAAGATAAAGATGTTGCGATCCGATCGAGGAAGAGAGTATCTTAGTATCGAGTTCCACGACTATCTTAAGGAATGTGGAATTGTTTCACAGTTGATGCCACCTAGGACACCGCAGTTGAATGGTGTGGCTGAGAGGCACAATCGAACCTTCTTGGACATGGTTCCTTCCATGATGAGTTGAGCTTCATTACCTATCTCATTCTGGGGGTATGCCTTAGAGACTGCCGCCCATATCATTAATCTAGTCCCTACTAAGAAGGTTGCCAAAACACTTCACGAGATTTGGACATGGAAGGTTCCCTCGTTAGATCACATCAAGGTTTGGGGTTGCGAGGCTTTCGTAAGACGAGAGACTCACGACAAACTCGAACCTCGTAGTGAGCGATGTATTTTCATTGGCTACCCACAGAAATCCTTTGGATATCTCTTCTACAGACCGAGTGACAATGGTGTCTTCGTTGCGAGGAGAGGAGTCTTTCGCGAGAGAGAACTCATAGGCCAAGGAAACAGTGGGAGGCAAATTGACCTTGAAGAGCTTCAAGAGTCAAGCGGTGAAGGAACCTCAAACACTAGCAATCAACCTGAGGAGGAAACTCCAGTTGATCCAATTGACGAGTCCTTACTCCTGAGGCGTTCCATTAGTGTTAGAAATACAGCTGAGTTTTATGGTTTCCATATTACTACTGAAGGTGATATATTTATCAGTGATAGCACACTGGTAAATTTGGTTGAACCTAACAACTACAAGGAAGCCATGGCAGGCCCCGAGTCTGCAAAATGGAAAGAGGCTATGGACAGCGAGATTCAGTCCATGTATGACAATCAAGTTTTGAACTTGGTTGATAATGTATCGGGCCGTAAGACAGTCGGGTGCAAATGGATCTTCAATAAGAATACCGACATGGATAGGAAAGTACAAACATATAAGGCGCGACTGGTTGCGAAGGGCTTTACTCAAACTCAGGGAGTTGAGTATGATGAGACCTACTCACCATTAGCGAAGATTAAATATATAAGGGTTATGTTAGCCATATCTGCATTTCATGATTATGAAATATGGCAAATGGATGTCAAAACCGCTTTCCTTAATGGAAAGTTGGCTGAAGATGTTTACATGTGTCATCCAGAGGGTTTTGTCAATGCAAAGTACCCTAATAGAGTGTGTAATCTTGAGAAATACATATATGGATTGAAACAAGAATCTTGTAGATGGAATCTTCGTTTCGATGAGAAAGTCAAAGAGTTTGGTTTTTCGAGAAGCGAAGATGAGTCTTGCGTATATGTCAAAGCTAGTGGGAGTATTGTTAGCTTTCTAGAATTGTATGTAGATGACATACTACTCATAGGAAACGACATCCCAACCTTGCAGGAAGTGAAGTCCTGGCTTAGGAAGTGTTTCGCTATGAAGGATCTTGGAGAAGCTGCATATATTCTAGGGATAAGGATATTGAGAAACATGAGTAAAAGACTAATAAGACTTAGTCAAAGTACCTACTTGGACAAGCTGTTGAAGCGTTTCAGCATGGAGAACTCCAAGAAAGGTGGCTTACCTATCCAAAGCAATGTCAAACTGAGTAAGACTCAAAATCGGAGTACAGAGGATGAAACAATGGAAATGAGTCATATACCATATGCTTCCACAGTTGGTTCGATCATGTATGCTATGACTTGTACTCGCCCTGATTTGGCCTTTGCTTTGAGCATGGTCAGCAGATATCAAGGGAATCCTGGTAAAGCTCATTGGACTGCGGTGAAGAACATTCTTAAGTACCTACGGAGGACTAAGGACTAGGTCCTTACCCTTGGTGGGAGTGATGACTTGACGGTGACAGGGTATAGCGATGCCAGCTTTCAGACCAACAAAGATAATTTCCGATCTCAGTCGGGCTAGGTGTTTACCGTGAATGGAGGAGAAGTGACATGGAAAAGTTCCAAGCAGGAGACTGTAGTTGATTCAACGTGCGAATCATAGTACATAGCAGCAAGCAAAGCATCGAAGGAGGCGATATGGTTGAAAAACTTCATCGGAGACCTTGGACTCATTCCATCCATAAAGGAGCCTATGGAGATTTTTTGTGATAATGAAGGGGCAGTTGCCTTAACCAAGGAACCGAGATATCATGGAAGATCCAGGCATATCGACTGAAAATACCACTTCATAAGACATCAAGTAGAAGAAGGGCACCTCGTGGTAAAGGGGATATCGTCAGAGGACAACCCAACAAATCCTCTTACAAAGGGACTGACTAGGGTTAAGCACTTGCAGCATGCGAGGGGCATTGGGCTAAAGGACGATATTAGTTTTAGTAATTAGATAAATCGAAACTTGTAATAGCTAAATTGTAATTGACATTTGATGATTAAATAAAAGGAGTTTTATTTATAAGTAAAGTTACTGTCTTGTGCCAATTATTTACTATTGTTTCACTTTGCATGTTTTGACTTCCAGAATAATTAAAATTATTCAAACCATCCACAGTCGATCATACGTTGGAAGTAAGTATGAAATAAGACTATCATGAGTTGGCTTGTAGATTGTCTAAGGAGTTAGACATAGCAAAAGTTTGCTACACCATTCATGAGTGCTCCTGAAATAAGATTTGAGTATTGGATTCAACCCGCGCACACCTGAATCACTTCATGGAATTTATCATGAGTGGTTGTGAGACGATAATATCATATAATCTTCAAACCAAGATATATGAGTTGTTGACTACGAGTTGGTTGTGCATTGATTGCATGAAAACGCATCAGTAACTTGATGTTATAAAATGTGTCGTTGTGCATGATTTGATGAGTAGTTAGTACAATCATATAATGTCGAAGTTTATCTGTTCCTTTTATCCTAAGAGGATTAAAAGCGATATCTTGGGCCCGTCGATGATTTTGTTTTGACTTATGTGTCGGGCCCGGTTATAACTAAATTCATGTGTTCAGTTATGTTCTATGTCAGACGAATCAGAAATCGAGAAACAAATTGCAGGACAATAAGTATGACTATGTTCCATGTATTTGTCCGCATAGATATCTTGAGAACAGAGGAGTATATGATCCCTTATCTGAAGGAAGCGTCACTGACTAGGTCAGAGTTCGACAACGGCTTTTGAAAGCTTACGATTGCTAAGTCGGATCCTGAAGTGCATTAGCAGTAATAGTTATTAGACTTATCCAAGTGGGAGACTGTTGGATTTGGTGTCTAAGCCCATAACTATAACTGGTATGTACTTGACCCGATTGTAGCATGGTCCTTTTGGGTTGCCTTCACCAGTGCAATTTGATAGGATAGATTTTGAGAATAAGGCTATTTATGGTTTATTAATATATTACAAGTATAATATATTAATATGAAATTATTTAATTAGTATTGATCAAGAATTAATTTGGAATTAATTTTGTGGTCAAAAGAGACTAATTAAATATATGGGGATTGATTATGTAAAGTAATGATTCTTGTAGTGTGGGCTAATGATCCATGATTGTTTAATGGGCTAAACCAATAAGTTAATCCATGGATAGTCCATGGAGGTTAAACCCATGGAGCATAAGAATGTAGAAATTCGTAGAGCATTAGGGTTTACAAAGTGTAACCCTAGCATGTGCAACACTATAAATAGAACCCTCCATGAGCCAAAATCGGCTACACATACATAAACCTTCTCTTTGAGATAAGTAGCTTATTCTATTAAGTCATACTTTTGCATATTGGTGTTTGTGAACCATTAGAGGCATCACACTTGAGGTGCTCAAGCTTTCAAAGGTCAAGAACTACTAGTCCTTCAAAAGGTATGTCATCTATCTAGATGTATTATTCATTTGGCAATTTGTATGCTAGTTAGGACAATGCTTTGGAAAAAATTTAAAATATGCATGTGTAATAGAGAAAACATATATCCAAAGCATTTAGGGTTGCATGTGCACCATAGGAGTGTTATAGTGCTCAAAACCCAACAGTGGTATCAGAGCCTAGGATTGTTTTCTATTATATTTGATGCTTACTAGTTTTTCAAAGCTGAAAAAGTCGAAATTTTGGCCTCTGACTGGTGAACTCGCCGAGTACATGAACAGACTCGACGAGTCCACTCAGTAACAGAGCAACTCGCCGAGTCCAGTTCATGTACTCGACGAGTTGAAGGCTCTGTTTGTAGAATTTCGAGTTTCTTGGTCTGGTTTGGATTTGGAACACTACCACAAACTGTTTTGGATCATTGGAAATGTTTTTTATGATATGGTAGTGCTTGTACTCATCCAACCACAAGATAATTGGCATCATAACAGTTGGATAGACAAAATGAGAAAAGGACACTTATGGTTTGTTAATATATTATAAGTTCTAATATATTAATATGAAATCGTATTATTTAATTAGTATTGATCAAGAATTAATTTGGAATTAATTTTGTGATCAAAAAGAGACTAATTAAATATATGGGGATTGATTTGTAAATCATTCATTCTTATATAGTGGGCTTATGGTCCATGATTCACTAGATTAGGCTAGGACCCATTGGGTGCTCCATGGATGCTCCATGGAGGTTAAAACCCATGGATCATGGGGGAAATGAAAATCCATGCACATTAGGGTTTACATGGTGTAACCCTACATGTGACACACTATATAAGCAACATCATATAGAGCAAAATCGGCCACTAAGACAAGAACAAGAGGGCTAGCCGATTTTGAGTGAAAGTGTTCTACTCTCAAGTTATTCCAAGAGTTGTGGTGTTGTGTGAAACATTTGAGGCATCACATTTGGGGTGCTAGGCTCACAAGGTCTTAAGGAATCCAAGCAACTACAAAGGTATGTCATTCTACAAGCTTTTATATTATAAGTACCCCATGCCATGCTAGTTAGGATGAGAACCTTGGAAAAATCAAATTTGCATGAATATTAGAGAAAACATAGATCCAAGGTTTCTAGGGTTGCATGTACACCATAGGAGTGTTAGAATGCTCAAAACCCATCAGTGGTATCAGAGCCTAGGCTTGTTTTCTTGATATTTGATGCAAACTGCTTGAAAAAATCGAGTTTTATGTCCACTGTTCAGTGGACTCGCCGAGTCCATGGGGGACTCGACGAGTCCAAGTGAAAATGCATCCTACTCATCGAGTAGGTTCTTGCACTCGGCGAGTAGGATCCCCTGTGTGCAGATTTTCGAGTTTTGCTGCTGGAAATGGACTAGAATCATTACCTTAAACTATTTGGACTTATAAAACCTGTTTTTGATGTGGTAATGATTATATTAATCCATTTTCAATGGTTATTATCAAAATTACAAGTTTTATATGTGTTTATATGATTCTTGAAATTGTTGATATGAATGTTCATGCTTATGAGTTTTGGTAGATCATAGGAATTATTTGCAAATTGTTTGATGAAGTAATTATTGATCTAAATGTTATTGATGGAGTCCATAATTTGTCCTCAAGTTATGGATTACCAAAAGTCATTTCTTTAAAGAGTCATTAAAGAACCATAGGTTACATAAAATGAAGAGTCTTCATTTTAATAGACCATTAAACTCATAAGTTATGAAGTTGAAAAGTCTTGAATAGTTTCAAAACTAGCCCTCAAGTTTTGGAATTTGTAAAGTCACTTTAGAAAACTTTAATTCCAAACCTTAGAGTTTTAAAAGTTAAAATTCAACCCTTATACTTTATAGTATTATAAGTTAATAATATATATATGTATAAGAACAAATTCCGTATTACCGTTAGTAGGCCTCATTCACGAAGCCGGTCTATAAGGGGGTATAAGGTTACTGCCTATAAAATGGCAGTTTAATAGGTGTCCACTCTCACCCACCGCTTCCTTGACTGGTGGAGGGTCGTTAGCCGAACGGGTTTGACAGGACTATAATTCTCCCTTCATTAAAAGTATAATGATAAATACTAAGTAACTAAACACTTATAAATTCTCAATCTTAGTTACTTAGGAAAATGTGAATTTGGTGCTAACCCATGAAATTGCACTTTGTCCCTTACCAAGTCGTTGGTGGAGCGTGTGTGGGTAACCGGCACACTAACATGGACTAGTAAGAGTGGCAAAGGGTGACTTAATGTTTATCATAGATCGGTGGAGCGCGTGTGGGTAACCGACACATCGATTAGGTGATAAAATTAAGGGTACCAAGTTAATTTGCATGGTTATTCACACCTTGTTTGTGATCCTCGGCATCCCAGTCACAAACTTGAGAGGGCACAATCGAGATTTAAACATGCCATTGAAAAGTTCAATGAATCTCAAAAGATGTAGGAGTTTCAATCCAATTAAAACCTAATTCTCATTTCGTTTTTCATGGTGGAAACTGGTGAATCGTCATTCGCCTACCTTCAAATATTTTCTAGCTTGGATTATGGCATCCCTCTTCCAAGTTATAAAATATTGTGTTGGGTCCTAGCCTTAATATTTCATATTGGGTGTTGTATTATGGACTTAAATCAACTAACTTGAATTTCTCCCATTGTAGATGTCTAGATCAGACAACTATGATCTTCTCAAATCTCTTGGAACACGCTTTCCTAATGAAGATGATGTACCGCGATTGGATCATGGATATCATACTTCTCTACCTCCACCTCCTCCAATTATTCTCCTTGACACATAAGCTCAAAGACTTGAAAAATTCAAGGTCACTCAAGCCCTACTTGCAACGAAACATGAAGATGGAAGGCCTGTGTGTTCTCACGCCTTAGATATGAAGTCACATATCGACAGGCGGAGAGTGTTGGTTGTCGAAGTCTCAAGGAAGTTGGCTGTCGAATGGGTTCTTCAATCACTTCCTGAGTCGTATAGTGAGTTCATTAAGAACTACTATGTGACAGACCACGACATGACCCTTATTGATCTTATTTATTTGCTTGTTGTTGCTGAATCAGAAATGTTTTGGCGCACTGGAAAAGTAAAATTGGGTGGAAGATATACTTCTCAAACTTCCATGGACATTGACAATGGTAACATTGGAAGTCCGGAAAAGCTTTCTCTTCACAACGGAAAGTGATCGGCCTTAGTCAACCCGGTTGACCAAAAGGTAAAAGGAAAGGCTAAGTCTGTGATAGTCCCGTGAACCACTCCCAAAGAGTCTACATGTTTTTATTGTGAAGAGAAGGGAGATTGGTTGCGAAGCTTCCCTGACTACCTGAAAGATCTGAGAGAAGGAAGAATCAAAAAGTTTGACTCTGCTTCAGGTAAGTACACTATCTAACTCTGTTAAGTTTCTAATTGTTGATTCTTAATACATGATGTGACTAGGTTGCATTTTGATGTTTGGCAGGATCAATCAAAGGGAAGGAAACTTAAAGGAAGTGCATGCTGAATCTGATCGCGAAGATGGATTTCAATCACATGGTTCGAAGATCGGAATTTTGAGCTGCTGCTTAGGAGTTATGATAGATTGCTAGGATATATGTAATAGCATAGTTTTTCATTTAAAGTTTCATTGTAAGGAAAAAGTTTTTTCCGCATTTTATAAATAAATAAAATTTTGTTTTATTTTATTATATCTCCTTGCAATGGCATTTATGAAAAATTGATGTTTGTATGTTTCTAGTAATATTGGAAATATGAATTTGATTCTTTCTTTTGTGGTAGTGTCTAAATTTACCAAATAAGGAAAGATTCTCATCACCCAAGTTTCAATTGGACAGAAACTTGGAATCATGCAAGTTGTATTGTATGATGAATGCGAATTTTCATCTTTGGAAAATTAAGACAAATTCCTTGTTCACATGTATATGTGAGTCAAGTGAAGGACTAAGTGATCGAGTACACATTCTTGTGCACTGGTCAAGTCCACCACAAAGATCGATAAGACTATTCGTCATGATTTACTAAAGTTTAGTAAATATGGTTATACTTACAAGTTTAAATATAATTCTGAAACATTGGAAAAGTTTCAATGTATGGCAGAACGAATGAGAAGAATCAAATTAGACACACATGTGAGCCATCTAAGGAAAGGTGTATGATTTTGATAAAGTCTTATCAAAGCAATCTTGTATCAGAAATCTGACATTTGGCAAGAAAGTCAATAAAGTATTGATTTCTAGAAGTCCAGCTGATTTATGGATACATGTCAAAGCTAGTGGGAGCATATGTGTTATGGTAATAGTAATTATTATGCTAGTGGGAGCATAATCAATTATGATAAGTGTTGCAAGTTAGCAATGTTAATTATAGAAACAAAAGGTTTCAACTGGGAAAAGTTGTTTTGCTATAATTAAGGGAGAGGAAATTATACTTCATTTCAATTCTAAAAGCTTAGATTGAGATTTTAATCATCTTTAGTCAAGGATATATATATATATATATATATATATATATATATATATATATATATATATATATATATATATATATATATATATATATATATATATATATATATATATATATGAATTTTATGTTGGAATGGTTCAACATAAGGAAATTCTATATATATTGCGTTCTCAAAATTCGATTATGATTACGGCATCCCTCTTCATAGTCGAATTATTAAAACATGACAAATAAAAAAAAATATTGTAGAAAAATGCTGGTCTAGGATCATGTCTTTATGTAATACATCATGAATCGTGTCCCATATGTTTTGGGTATAGGATCGATTACATGTGCTATAATATTCATCCGTTCTAAATCTTCCAAATGCCTAGGGCATTAAGAGGGAAAAAGTACTAGGACTGGATATGACTAAAATGATTAAGCAATTGTCAAGGACAATCTGAGGTTTACCAAAGAATGGTTGCTCATGGACAGTTAGAAGTATAGTGTTAATTTTGAAAGGACCACATTGACATATTCTGAAAGGATGCAACTCTTGTTCAGAAGTGATAGTCAAAATGGAATATGGAAATGTTTCTATAGGTGGAAGTTATTCATGAAATCTGTGTAAGATTAGAAAAACTTAAAGCAGGAAGGATGTTCAAAGGAATGTACTTTGAATTTGAGACTTCGTTTCCATGGAATTGATCTCCATTGGAATACTCTCTAATGTATGTTGACAAGTCTTTGTGACTTTGTGCATAGTCATTACTAGAGGATCAATACACATAAGTTTAGAATCTAACAGATTTCGGTAAATGGTAGGGATTTGGAATTATTACATTTACGATAAGGATTTGGATTGTGAAATGAGCATCATTGGAATCATGTTCAATTGGTCTATTTCACAAAGTAAGGATCATAGACAAACATAGTGTGCATACTTGGAGTATGGCATAACTGTTGTTTGGACAAACATAGTGTGCATGCTTGGAGCATGTCATGACTATTGTTTTAATTCAAGTATTAGGTTGATAAATCGAAACATTATACAATGAATAATGTGTAATCAATATGGTGTTTAAATAAAAAGGTGTTTTATTTACTCTCAAAGGTGCTTGGGGCCATATAGGATTAGTATTATTCTTGTGTTTCACTTTGCATGTTTTGACTTCCCGAATAACTAGATTATTCAAACTCTCCACAGTCAGTCATATGTTGGAAGTAGGTATGAATCAAGACTGTCATGAATTGGGCTTGTAGAGGTCTAAGATGTTAGACATAGCAAAAGTTGCTACAACATTCATGGGTGCTCATAAGTTCTGAGTATTGGATTCAACCCATGCTCACTTGTATCACTTCATGGAATTTATCTCGAGTGATCGTGAGACGGTAATATCATATAAGTCTTCAAACCTAGAGATATGAGTTGTTGATTATGAATTGGTTGTGCATTGATTGTACGAAAAAGCATCGATAACTCAATGTTATAAAACGTGCTTTTGTGTATGATTCAACAAGTAGTTAGTACAAGCATATGAGTCGAAGTTTATTTGTTCCTTCTAGTCCTTGGAGGATTAGAAGTGATATATGGGCCCCTCGATGAATCTGTTTTGACCTATGTATCGGGCCCGGTCAGAACCAAATTGATGTGTTCAGTTTAGTTCTATGTCAAACAAATCGGAAATCAGGAAACAAACTGTTGGACAATAAGTATGACATTGTTCCATGTATTTGTCCGGGTGATATCTAGAACAGAGGATTATATGATCACTTATCTTAAATGGCACATCATCTTAGTTCCGCGAGACTTTGAAAGAGCTACGATTGCTGGTCCGTTCTTGAAGTCATACCTATAGTTATTAGACTTATCCAAGTGGGAGACTGTTGGATAAGGTGTCTAAGTCCATAACTATATTTAGTATGTACTTAACCCTATTTGGCATGGTCCATTTGGGTTGCATGGCATCATAACAATTGGATAGACAAAATGAGAAAAGGACACTTATGGTTTGTTAATATATTATAAGTTCTAATATATTAATATGAAATCGTATTATTTAATTAGTATTGATCAAGAATTAATTTGGAATTAATTTTGTAATCAAAAAGAGACTAATTAAATATATGGGGATTGATTTGTAAATCATTCATTCTTATATAGTGGGCTTATGGTCCATGATTCACTAGATTGGGCTAGGACCCATTGGGTGCTCCATGGAGGTTAAAACCCATGGATCATGGGGGAAATGAAAAAGCCATGCACATTAGGCTTTACATGGTGTAACCCTACATGTGACACACTATATAAGCAACCTCATATGGAGCAAAATCGGCCACTAAGACAAGAACAAGAGGGCTAGCCGATTTTGAGTGAAAGTGTTCTACTCTCAAGTTATTCCAAGAGTTGTGGTGTTGTGTGAAACATTTGAGGCATCACATTTGGGGTGTTGGGCTCACAAGTTCTTAAGGAATCCAAGAACCTACAAAGGTATGTCATTCTACAAGCTTTTATATTATAAGTACCCCATGCCATGCTAGTTAGGATGAGAACCTTGGAAAAATCAAATTTGCATCAATATTAGAGAAAACATAGATCCAAGGTTTCTAGGATTGCATGTACACCATAGGAGTGTTAGAATGCTCAAAACCCAATAGATGGATGAGAGGATTAGGACTTTTCGAGCCGAGATTGATGCGATTCAGATTAGAGCTCGAACTCCCTCATTTCGGGAGTTCAAAGCTTGTGGAGCTCCTGAGTTCTTCGTGGTTAAGGACCCCATCACTAGTCGTTGATGGATCGCTGACATAGAGAATGCTCAGTGGATGAGTTTTTGCCCTGATGGGGAAAAGGTGGGATTTGCATCCTGCCTACTGAGGGACAGAGCACGAGATTGGTGGGAGGAGGTTACCCGAGCTGTTGGGGCAGCGACAGTGGCAGTGATCACCTGGGAGGATTTTGTTCAGAGATTCCAGAGGGAGTTTGCACCAGCTATCAAGGTGCAACAGCTGGCGAGGGAGTTTCGCATGGGCCAACTCTCTGTTCACCTGCGAGGTCTAGGAGATATTTGCATCGGATTTGTTCTGGGTTCATAGCTTATGTTGCAGACACTCGAGTTGAGGACACGACAGATTAGAGTGGGGTGCCCATTGTTTGGTATTTCCTGGATATGTTTCCTGAGGATTTACCAGGAGTGCCTCCCGAGAGGCAGGTTGAGTTTCAGATTGATCTGGTACCTGGTGCGGCCCTGATAGCCAAGGCACCGTATCACATAGCGCCATCTGAGATGCAGAAGTTGTCTACACAGCTGCAGGAGCTGCTAGACAAGGGTTTTATTCGTCCGAGCAGTTCTCCGTGGGGAGCATCGATTCTTTTTGTGAAAAAGAAGAACGGTTCACATAGAATGTGCATCGATTATCGGGAGTTGAATAAGCTAACGGTGTAGAACCGTTACCCACTCTCGAGGATTGACGATTTGTTTGATTAGCTTCAGGTTGCATCTTGGTTTTCCAAGATCGATTTGCGATCAGAGTACCATCATATGAGGGTCAGGGATGATGATGTACAGAAGACAACCTTCAGGACTCGCAATTATCCATTACGAGTTCGTGGTGATGCCATTTAGGCTCACCAATGCACCAACATCGTTCATGGATCTCATAAACCGATTTTACAAGCAAATGTTAGATCGGTCTGTGATTATATTCATTAATTATATACTGGTCTACTCCAAGACCAAGGAGCAGCATGGGGATCATTTGCGAGAGGTTCTGGAAACCCTGAGGAGGGAGAGGCTTTATGCCAAGTTCTCCAAGTGTGAGTTCTGGCTACGCGAGGTGCAATTTTTTGGGCACATCGTCAACCAGAAGGGTATATTGGTCAACCCGGCCAAGATCGAGGCCGTGATGCAGTGGGAGGTTCCGAGGACCGCATCTGATTTTCAGAGTTTCTTGGGTTTCGCAGGGTATTATTAGATATTTGTCCAGGATTTCTCCAAGATTGCAGTGCCTTTGACCTGTTTGACAAAGAAGAACGTGGCCTTTCGATGGGGGCCTAATCAACAGTTGGCTTTTGAGACTCTGAGGCAGAGATTGTGTAAGGCCCTGATTCTCGTGCTCCCTGAGGGTTTGGATGATTTCGTGGTTTATTGTGACGCCTCTATTTCGGGTTTGGGAGCGGTTCTTATGCAGAGGTGTCACGTGATTGCTTAGGCTTTTAGGCAGCTGAAGCCTCATGAGGCGAAGTACCCTACGCGTGATTTGGATTTGGGGGTCGTGGTTTTTTCCCTCAACATTTTTAGACACTATTTGTATGGGGTTCGGTGTACTATCTACCCTGAACACAAAGGTTTGAGGTATTTATTGGACCAGACGAATCTGAATATGTGGCAGCGGAGATGGTTGGATGTGGTAAAGGATTATGATTGTGAGATCCCATACCACCCTAGGAAGGCCAATGTAGTGGCCGATGCTTTGAGCCGCAAGACCATGATTTCATCTTGTTGGAGCATGTAAATTCTCTACAAATTATGAGTGATAGTTAGGTTATTTTATTCCATTTATTGTATTGTTTGGTTTCTCTCTCCTCATATATAGAGAGAGTTGGTCATGTAAAAAAGTAAGAGTGCACAAAAATGAAGTTCCTAGTGAGAGAGAGTGTGGTGGGATCTCTCCCACCAAGGGAGAGTTATCTCTCTCAACCCATGTTCTTCATGTATTGTTTTTATCTCTCTTTTCTAGTAAAATTATGGAATTACTCATCTTATGGTGTTCTTCATAATTTATCGTTAAATCTCAAAATGTTCTTATTATTATGCACATTCTGATCGTCAAAACGGGCTTAGTCAATGTGTCTGAAACTGGTTTATGTGTGTTTCTGATTTATTCTTTGACTTTCATGTGTGGCTATGTGGTTATATGCTTATGGTTTTATATGATAGGGGTAGAGCCTGTATAATGTTATGTTGTGTTTGTATGAAATTAACTAAGTTTTGTGCTTATATTTCCCTTAAATATTATTGTTTCAGGATCGTCACGTACGAGGAATGACAAGGCATGACAATACACACCGGCGTTGCTGTATTGTAACAAAGACTTCCATTTGACATTATTGATTGTTAAGTTTCCGTTGAATTTCTAAATTAAATTATATTGGTTGGAACGTGTTTATAAATTTAGTATTGTTTCAAGAACATATGATTTTAGACTAATTGATGTTTTGAATTAAAAAAGTTATTTTTAAAAAAATTAAAATTTATTGTAATTTTTGAAACGTTAGATGGTTTGTGACGTGGCAGGAGGTACCAAAGTTTGAATCCAGTCCATTGTTTGACTTTTTTTTACAGTTATGTAGATATAACCATTTCCCCCCCTCAAACTTTGGGTTTCTATAAATTTCACCCATATTTCAAATTATTATTATAAATTTGATACCGTTTTTTAATAACTTCCTCTGAGTTTTTTTTTATTTTTTATTTTTTTATTTTTTAGTTTTTGCATAATTTAATTATTTTTTTACAAATTTGATAAAATCCTTTTTACAAGATTTTCTCGACTTTTTTTTGTTAAAAGTAATTTTTTTTAGATAAATTATTTTTCTGACTTCTTTTAAATTTCTTTTTACAATTTTATAATATTTTGAAAACTTTGTTTACATCTTTTTTAACAAGTAAAACATTAAAAAAAACCAAACTTTTTTTTATATCTTTGTGCATGTCATTTTTAACTAACCTTTTTCTTTTAATTGGACATCTTTTGTTATTATTTTGTCTTTTTAGTAACTTTATATTTTTATATTTTACATGGCTTTTTAAACACTTTTTCGTTTACAAAAAGAAAACAACTCAATTTCCCTTTATTTTTTAACTTCCAAATGAGACCAAATTTTGTTTTTTATGTTTTTCAAAAACCTAACACAACTTGTAGAATTTTTTTTGCAATTATTTTATTACTTACCAACTTTTTTTCTGTATAATATCTTTATATTTGTTTAGAACCTTTTTTTTACAAAATCGTGCAAATATTTTCGGGTTAATGTCACAAAAATCCTTAAGTTTGCAGCAAATTGTTGGTTTTACCCAAAATTGTTTTTTTTATGCGTTAATGCCTCATATTTGAGTAGAACTTGTCATTTATGGGCATTTATCCGGTTTTACGCTTATTACCCGGTCACCAAGCCAGCTGGGCGCTTAGTTGGATTTCAACTGCTGACATGGAAGCTGTTTATGTTGTTCAGAGAAAACAAGAGCAAGGGAAGAATACCAACATAAACAAGAATCGAACTTACGACCACAAGAAGTGTCCAAAGCGTTATCCACCAAACTGCACATTGTTTTGTATATTCTCTTCCAGTTAAATATATATAATGTACTTTATATTATTATTTTAAAAATATACCATTTAATTACCTAACCCCATTTCCTGGAGGCTCCCGTTTCCCACTCCCTCATTATCATTGTTTCTTCTTCCTCTCCTATTTCGGCAGCCGGGCGCCATCGTCTTCGCCACCGCCACTATCTCTCTCCCGTCACCCCAACAATCGTCGGAAAAACCCTTTATCCCCTTCACCACTAAAAATTCTACGTAACCCTAACACCACCATACATCCAGTCAATAACCACAAGAAACGCCGTTGTCGTCGTCGCCGACCGTCTTCAACCCAGATCCATCAACATGGTTTCATATTGGTTCCTTTCGAGGAATACTTTGAATGCTTTGATGGGTGGGAGTAAAAAGGAGAGGGCGAGGGTTCCAGTAAGAGGTGATGGGTGATGATGAAGATGATGAACAGTGGTGGTGGCTTTCGAGTGACAGTGGTAGCAGCAGATCTAAATCTGATGGTTGTTTTTAGGGCATTATAGAAGGTTTGTCTTCAGGTGACAATGGCTTCAGTGTTGGTCTCGTCGGCGATGGTGGTGGTGTCGTTTTGATCTTGATGAGATGGTCGTCGGAGTTTTGAACTGTAACGCCCGGTTTCTGGTACACATTTATTTACAAATTATTCATTTTTATAAAGCTACTCGACGAGTTGGAAGCCCCAGACTCGTCGAGTAGAATTGAGTTTTGGACGCGGGATTTCAGCCACCTACTCGACGAGTCAAGAGACCTCGACTCGACAAGTAGGTCTGTCAGAATGAAACCCTAATTTTGGGGTTTTGAACCCTATTTAAGCATCTTAATCCCTACCTTTGGGCCTCATTTCCAGCCTCCAAGTCCTAAACCCTAATCCACGAAACCCTAGAGTATTTTGTGAGTGTGTGAGCCATTCTTGAGTGATTTTGTGTGTTCTTGAAGCTAGGAGAAGAAGAAAGAGCTAGAAGGTTTAAGGAGAAGATAGTAGATCCAGGGATTTCCTTCTATCCTCATCACTTTCTGGTAATCAAGTCTCTAACTTGATCATTCATTCATTAGATCTACTTACTTACATTTTTATGAGGGTTTTAGTTCAAGAACCTTGGCCTTTGGGATTTGGACGTCCCAATTGACTTACATTTCAGATATGGGATCTAGAAGGGGTTCCATGGCATAAAGGTGCAAACTTTATGACCATGGAAGCCCCATGCAAGCTTAAAAGCATTATCATGGTCTTTTTGGCCAAAAAAGGCCATGCATGGAATGAAAGCTTGGAACTTTACGTGTCCAACTGATGTCCACGGCCTAGATCTATTATATTGTGCTTTGGTTTAGAGTATCATGGCTTGTGGACCAAGATTTATGTTCTAGAGAGTTAGGGTTTGAGCTAAACCCATTAAGAAGGACTAAAAACGGGTAAAGTTGGAAACTTTACCCTTAAAAGTGTATTCCCAGTGTGTAGGTGAAGTATGGAGTTTAGATCTGAAGGGTAGGAGCTTAATCATTTGAGATGGCTCAATCAGACAGAGGAACTCGACGAGTCCATAGAGGGACTCGATGAGTTGAGTTAGTTTGTCCCGTTTTAGCTTAAGGTAGAACTCGACGATTCGGTGAAGGGACTCGACGAGTTAAATCAGTAGATCGTGACTGTGAGTAGCCTGGTCACTCGACGAGTCAGGGGGAGACTCGACGAGTTAGATCGCGATTTCAGGATATAGGACTCGAAGAGTTGGGTCAACCAAAAGGTTGACTTTGACCCAAGCATTGACTTTGACCAGGGGTAAAATGGTCATTTTACCCGAAGAAGGATTATCAGATTTTGATTAAGTGTTATTATAAAATTGATAGTAGGGTAGTCGTCGGAGCAGCAGTCAGAGATTCCTCACACGAGATTTCACAGCTAGCATACGAGGTGAGTTTCCTTCAGTAGGAATAGGTCTACGACACCAAGGTAGGCCCGTATATATGATACGTTAGTAGCTGAGTGTGGACGGGGCCCGAATCTCATAGTAGTCGAGTGTGGGCGGGGCCCGAATCTCGTAAGCATTATTTGAGTATAGATATGTGACTGCTTGATAGGAATAGATATACTTGTTGTCTGTGTGATACTTGTATGCATGTTAGACAGCGGAGTGTGGGCAGGGCCCGAATCTACTAGACAACAGAGTATGGGCGGGTCCCGAATCTCCTAGACATCAGAGTGTGGGTGGGGTCCGAATCTCCTAGACAGCGGAATGTGGGCGGGGCCCGAATCTCCTAGACAACGGAGTATGGGCGGGGGCCCGAATCTCCATGAGAGTGGGTGGGGCCCGTATCACCTAGTTGCATGTACTTCCGGTAGCAAGGGAAGGGCTCGGGATGATTGCAGTGCACACACCATTTGTTTAGCCTGGGATGTTTATACTCTGATATTTTGATATGATGTTTGAGATATTATGACATGTATTTTGGATAATAATGGTTTTATTAATAATTAAAAACGAAATTTTTGGTCTTTATTTTTGGGATGTTTCAAGTTGGTATCAGAGCCTTGGTTTGAGGGATTCGGACACAGTCTCAGGTGTGTCTGAACTCAAACTAAGGACTTGGTATGAAAATTTTCAAAGAAAACCATTTTTACAAAAAGAATTTTAAAAATAGAAAAGACCTTTGAAAAGAGAAAAAGGGGTGTGGTGCATGCAATCAGCCGAGCTCAAGTAAGTAGTCCCAAATTACCGATACAAGTTTATGTTATGATATGTTTATGAGAACTGCATGCTAGTTTAGGACTAAGGATCTAGGAAGGATGCCTTATGTGCCTATTATATGTGTATCAGTTTTATGAGAATTGCATGCTAGATTAGGACTAAGGATCTAGAAAGGATGCCTCATGTGCCTGTTATATGTATCTCAGCTTTATGAACCGCACGCTAGTAAATATTAGTTAGTGATAGCGTGAACGAGATATGTTTGATTATGTTACTCGATGCTCGAATGCTTCTTGCTTTGTGCTTTTAGGAGTTCTAGTTATCTTTTACTAAATAGTAAATGAATATGTTAAGTTACATATTGTGAGGACTAAATAATTTCAGAAGGTTAGGTCTAGCTCTATTGCGCAGCTCTTGTTTGAGTCCAACCGTTGTAGGGTAGGATCTCTCATTCGAAGAATTATTTAGTCTTAGTGATATGTAATAGTATTCACGAGCTAGTTAGGGGGAGGTAGCAGAGACTTTTTATGCAGCTGATAGCGGAGAGTGGGTTGGTGATCACCCTAGGGCAAGCCTAGGATGAGTTTAGCATGAGATCAGCAGTAGTAGTAGAAAGGACTTGGTGGAATCGAGGCAGTTCTTGAGGAAAGTACGGATAGATGTGGAAGGTAGTATGTGTTGGGTTTTGGTATACTACAACATCCTATGGTGCATATACAACCCTAAATATCTTGGATCTATGTTTTCACAAATTATACATGCAAATGGTTTCCAAGGTATTAATCTTACAACTAGCATGCATTTAACATAAAATTATAATATGCTAGTTAGCATGACATACCTTTTGATGGAGCTTGAATTCTTGGTGTATTTGGCCTTAAAGAGCTTAGCCCCAATAGTGTGGAAGCCTCAAATGGAATCACAACACACCATGGACAAAGGATGAACTTGAGAGAGAATTCCATGCACACAAAAGACACCATGAACTCTAAAAAGATACAAGTGGCGATTTTGGGCAATGAAGTATCTATTTATATGTGGGATTTCTAGGGTCATGGATATAACCCAAATCCATACCCATGGGTTTTATGATCCATGGTTCATGTGGCCCAACTCTTTATGTATCCATACATAAACTTGGTCCAACATGGATCATAAGCCCAACACATATAAATATAACTAATTATCATAATTAGTCCCCATAGATTTAATTAGTCTCTTTCGACCACTAAATTAATTCCAAATTAATTCTTGATCACTACTAATTAAAACATATGATTTCATATTAATATATTATTACTTATAATATATTAATAAACCATAAATAACATTCTCTCAAAAGTCCATCCTAACAAATTGTCCTGATGATATGCAACCCAAATGGACCATGCTACTCTCGGGTCGAATACATACCAATAATAGTTATGGGCTTAGACACCTAATCCAACAGTATGGGCCCGTACTACTGAAAGCAGAGGATCCGTACTCGAATCAAGGAAGGCTGAGATGAACCCAGGAAACTTGTAGAATGTGAGATCCATCGAGTTATGATGAGTATACTAATGTTTGTTATGGTGTATTTTCAATATGGTGACGCTACGCACTAGACCAGTTGGCACTTCAGGCACAGGTGAGGGATCAGGCTTGGGCTCTGGAGTCGGGCATCTGGACGAGCAGACGAGGGAGTTCATCTCGTCTGAGATCACACACAACATTCTAGACCAGACTCATGTGATCTTTGGATCGTTCAAGGAGTGAATCCTCGAGTTACTTGATGAGAGGTTGGGTGCATTCTGTACCGAGATGGCGGCCATGCTAGGGGCACGCTCACTGACATTCAGGGAGTTCAGGGCTTGTGGAGCTTCCGATTACCATGGGGCTCGAGACCCCATTGCTAGTACCAGATGTTTGGCGGATGTCGCCAACGCATTCCGCACCAGCAGATGTCCCGAGGGGGACAAGGTTAGACTTGCGTCCTGTCTTCTGAAGGACAGGGCACATGACTGGTGGGAGGAGGTTGGGCGATCCATTGGAGATAATGCAGATTTGGATGCGATGACTATTGGATTAGGTGTCTAAGCCCATAACTATAATTGGTATGTACTTGACCTGATAATAGCATGGTCCATTTCGAGTTGCCTTCATCAGAACAATTTGATAGGATGGATATTTGAGTAAGAGGTTATTTGTGATTTATTAATATATTATAAGTATAATATATTAATTGAGAAATCATATTATTTAATTAGTATTGATCAAGAATTAATTTGGAATTAATTTAGGGATCAAAAGAGACTAATTAAATTAACGGGGATTGATTATGTAAATCAGTGAGACATATGTTTTGGGCTAATGATCCATGATTAATTTATAATGGGCGAAGCTTATATGAAAGTCCATAAATTATTTGTCCAAATAATTTATGGATCATAAGCCTAAGTGTAAGAATTAGGGTTACATATAACTCTTGGAATTCTACACTATATATGTAACCCACTAAAGCCAAAAATCGGACCAAGGGTGGGTTATTCTAAGAGATGTACGATTTTTTGTGCTCCGTAACCTCTCTCATTATTCTCCACTTGTTCATGGTGTTTGTGACTTGTTTGAGGCATCACACTTGGGGTGCTAAGCTCTTCAAAGGCCAAATTCAACAAGCTACAACAAGATGTAATCTTCTAACTTACTTTTATGATTCATATGTCAAATTGTATGCTAGTTGTAGGCTTCATGCTTTGGATAATTTTTTGTTGCATGTATAACTAGAGAAAACTTAGATCCAAAGCTATTAGGGTTGTATGTGCACCATAGGAGTGTTTTAGTACATAAAACCCATCAGTGATATCAGAGCCATGAGTGTTTTCTGTTATATAGATGCATAAATTACCTGTTCAAAGTTGAAAAAGTTGGAAAATTGCATTCTGACTGAAGGAATCGACGAGTCCATACATGAACTCGACGAGTCCATGTTCATCAGTGATGAACTCGACGAGTCCATTATCAGACTCGACGAGTTGGATCATCTGTTGGTAGTTTTTCGGGTTTTTTGGCCAGAATTAGATTAGGATCATTACCACAAACTGTTTTGTATCATAAAATCTGTTTTTTCTGATATGGTAGTGATTATCCTCATCCAATTAAAAGATAAATTGTCAAATTATAAAAGAATTACTAGATTATATGATAAACTAATTATTAGTGTAATTTGATTTGAAATTATCTTACTACAAGAGTTGTATGATGATCAAATTGGTAAAAGATAAAATGGTTATTTTATAAGTTTAAAATTTTATCTAAATGTTTTTTTAAGAAGTTAGAAAACTTGTCATCAAGTTTTGGAACTCAAAAGTTTTTTTTTAAGGAGTTACAAAATTTGTCATCAAGTTTGGAACTCAAAAAGGTTTTGAAGAGGTTCATAACTTGTCCTCAAGTTATGGAACATAAAAAGTCTCATTTATCATTTTTATTAAACATTAACTCCATAAGTTATGAAATCCAAAAGTTTTCAAGAGTTACAAAATTTGAAAAGTCTTTTTATGAAACACTGAATTCTAAAACTCTTGGGTTCATAACTTAAAAAAAATTAATTAAATGTTTTAATTTTGAACATTTTATGTTTAGAACCTTGATGTTTTTGAATAGTTAAATTACACCCTTATGGACTTTATTAATAGTTAATTAAATGTTTAATTAAAAGAGTATTATTAAATCCATAATCATATGGTTTAAGTTTAATTAAATTAAGAGTATAATTTATTAATAGATTAAACCACCAAGTATTTTAAATGGTTAAAATACACCCTTATACTATATAAAATTAAAAGTTTAATATATTATATATGTGTAAGTAAAAGGCCAGTCTTACCGTTAGTAGGCCTCATTCACGAAGCCAATCCCAGTCTTACCGTTAGTAGGCCTCATTCACGAAGCCAATCTATAAGGGGGTATAAAGGAAACTGCCTATAAATTGACAGTTGAATGGGTATCCACTCTCACCCACCGCTTCCTTGATAGGTGGAGGGTCGTTAGCCGAACGGGTAGGATAGGACACAAACTCCCACTAAAAGTATAATGAAAATAACAAGTAACTAAACATTTATAAATTCCCAATCTTAGTTACTTAGGAAAAATTTGAATTTGATGCTAACCCATGAAATTGCACATTGCACCTTATTGGTCAGTTAGTGGAGCGTGTGTGGTTAACTGGCACACTAATGTGGACTAATGAAGGATGGCAATGGGTAGCTTGTAGTTTGTTATAGATCAATGGAGCGTGTGTGGTTAACCGACACATTGACTAGATGATAAATATCTTCGAGAGTACCAAGCTAATTTGCATGGTTATTCACACCTTGTTTGTGATCCTCGGTATCTCAGTCACAAACTTGAAGGGCATAATCGAGATTAAACATTCCATTGAAAAGTTCAATAAATCTCAAAGAATCTAGGAATTTCAATTCATTTAAAACCTAATATTCATTTTCGTTTTTCATGGTAGAAATTGGTAAATCGTCATTTACCTACCTTCAAATATTTTGCAATTGGATTACGACATCCCTGTTCCGAATTGCAGAATATTGTGTTGGTTCCTAGCCTTAATATTTCATTTGGGTGTTATATTAAGGACTTAAATCAACTAACTTGAATTTCTCCCTTGTAGATGTCTAGTACTGACAACTATGGTCTACCTTATCCTTTTGGAAAAAGCTTTCCTTATAAAGATGATATTCCACAAGACGATCGAGGTGAAAGATTAATCCCTTCTTCGTGCTGTAGTGGAAATTCACTTCCTCCACCTCCTCCAATAATTCTCCCTGACCCACATGTTCTTCGACTTGAAAAGTTCAAGGTCACTCAAACCCTATTGGCAAGCAAACACCAAGATGGAAGGTTTGTGTGTGCACATGTCTTGGAGATGAAGTCACACATTGACAGGTTGGGAATGTTGGGAGTTGTTGTCTCGAGGAAGTTGGTTGTTGACTTGGTTCTTCAATCACTTCCTAAGTCATATAGTGAGTTCGTTAAAGATTATATATGGCAGACCGCAACGTGACCCTTATCGATCTTACCTATTTGCTAATTGCTGCTAAATTAGAAATGATTTGGCGCACAGGTAATGCAAATTTGATTGGAAGATCTACTTCCCAAACTTCCATGGACATTGACAATGGAAACATTGGAAGTCCAGAAAAGATTTCTCTTCCTAGGGGAAAAGGAAAGGCTAAGTCTGAGATTATCCCGTGTGCCATTCCAAAAGAATATGTTTGCTTCTATTGCCAAGAGAAGGGGAATTGGTTGCGAAGCTTCCTTATTTACCTGAAGGATCACAAGGATGGTAAATTCAAAGTGTTTGACTGTGACAACCCGGAACTTTTATCCTGTACTATTGATCTTTATATCAATATTAAACTCGATTTTATCACCATTTTACACCATTTAAGGGTTCGATAAAGCGTTCTAAACCTCGTAAAGTCAAATTTTAGGTCCTAAGTCGAGTAACACCAAGTCATAATACAACATTCAGGCCATACACCCTCTCGGGAGGAGTGTACGGCCGTACACATGGGTGTGCGGCCGCACACCCACACTCCAACCGTACACCCACCTCTATATATAGGAGGAGACCCCTTCATTCACTCTTTTTCCATTTTGGCTGCACCCTACTTTCTCTCACTACTTTCTCTCTCTAAAAATTTCATCCAAGAACACTCTAAGGGCCTCAAAAACGTGAATTACTCCATCATTCAGCTTGTTATACTGGTAAGACACCTTGATATAAGCTTAAAACTCTTCATGTTCTTCGTGTTCTTCATCACTTGAAGGTGTACGGCCGCACACCTTCATAAGGTGGCCGTACACACCTTAAAGACTCTCCAAAGTGAGAGTTTGGCCTTCATTTGCTAGTTGGAATTGGTATTGGCTTTGAAACACCCAAAAATCGACATTTTGAGCATGAATGAAGAGTGTACGGCCACACACCCCTATGTACGGCCGCACACTCCCATGTACGACCGCACACGCCCTCTGTACGTCCGCACACTCCGGTGTGCAACCGTACACATATGCTGACCGCACACCCTGGCCGCACACACACTCTTTTGGCCGTACACCTCCCTCGTTTGATCATATAGGGTCCCGACAAGCATTTCCAAGTCTTTAGGGTGGTTTCCCGTCATGTTTAGTCATGAAACACCCTAATTCTAACACACATATGTGTTACCATATGTTAATAGGATCCACTTGCGTACGAAACACCAGTTGACACTCAGCATCCACACCGATCATACGCTCGAATCCTACGTCAAACTGTGAGTTCATACCCCTACGCTTTTTCCAAGTTTTTCATGTTTTCAGGGGGGGAATACAAGCAAAAGTACAAGGAAACTTGTGCTCAAGTTATTTCATTTTGCATAAAATAATTATATGTTCAGTATGCTTTTAACACAGAAAACAGTTTTACCAAACGATTAAGAAATCAACTCGTAGAAACAGTTTTCAAAACTAAAGCAAGGAACTTGTGAATCTTGTCATAAAATGTGATATTTTACAAAGGATTCATACAAAAAATATACAGGATTTTCTATATTATTACTTGTAAATTTGTTATTTTAAGTTGGAGACACGTCCTTGGTAACACTCCACCGGATTCGTGAGTGTAGGACTAACCCTTGTAACCAGAATCTCTTGGAGGGAGAGCGTGACTATTGTGTATAGATCTATACGGGATTGACTATCCCACACCTAAACTGCTAGCTACAGTTAGGCAGTCATGCATGGGGTGACAAAGTCATAAAAGGATACTGGCCCCCGTTACGTGTCATATCAAGTTTAATGTATGGTTATAAAACTCGCAACCTAGATAACAGAGATTTACTTTTGTAATAATGAAACAAGTGAACTAACCTCAAAGTAATAACCGATTTGATTACTAGAGGGCATTAGTAATACCCTTAGGATCTAGTTCACTACTTATTTATTAGTTTTATTTATGTAATAAGGCTAATACATCTCACTGAGAGCAAACAGGGTTTTTCAAGGAAACTACATCTAACGATACAAGTATGGTAGATACTTGTACACCTCATACCAGAACAGATAACCAGCTATCATCTTTTAAGGAAAAATATAGGATTTTCCTGGGATAACTCAACCTTACATAAACAGGCTATTAAACAAATAACGAATGGATAATCAAACATCTTTTATAAGAAAATATAGGATTTTCTTGGGAAACACTTTTCAAAGGATCAAGGAAACATTTCTTTCACCAGAACTAAACGCTTATGAACTCACCAGCTTTATGCTGATATTTTAAAACTGCTTGTATTCTCAGGGCAACAATAGACAGGTACTCTTGCCAATTTTTGGAGAAGACGGAGCATTTTGGAGTCACGTCTTTTACTTTTGTTAAATACTGTTATGTACAAACCATGTTTTCAAACAAATGTAAATATTCTTATTATAATGCAATGGTTGTGTTTACTTCGCTTACTATGATACAACTGTTGTGATACTACGCATGACGTCACCCCGCCCCCGGACGTTTCCGCCGTCCGTTCTGACGGTTCGAGGGTGTGACATTGACTCTGCTTCAGGTAAGTCCACTATCTAACTCTATTAAGTTCCTATTTGAAGATTCTTAATACATGATGTGATGAAATCACATTTTGATGTTTTGTAGGATCGAAGAAGAGAAAGGAAGCTTAAAGAAAGAGCAGGCTGAGTCTAATCACGAAGAGATGGATTTCGATCGCATGATTCGATGATCAAAATTATGAGCTGCTACTTAGGAGTTATGATAGATTGCTTAGAAATATGTAGTAACATAGTTTTCATTTGTAATTGCATTGTAAGGACAAGTTTTTCCGCAGTCTTATAAATAAAGAAAATTTTGATTTTATCTTATTTTATAATTCCTTGCAATGGCATTAGTGAAAATTGATGTTTGTATGTTTCTATTTTTAGCAATATGGATTTGATTCTTTCGTTTGCGATAGTGTCTAAATTTACGCATGACGTCACCCCGCCCCCGGACGTTTCCGCCGTCCGTTCCGACGGTTCGAGGGTGTGACATTGACTCTGCTTCAGGTAAGTCCACTATCTAACTCTATTAAGTTCCTATTTGAAGATTCTTAATACATGATGTGATGAAATCACATTTTGATGTTTTGTAGGATCGAAGAAGAGAAAGGAAGCTTAAAGAAAGAGCAGGCTGAGTCTAATCACGAAGAGATGGATTTCGATCGCATGATTCGATGATCAAAATTGTGAGCTGCTACTTAGGAGTTATGATAGATTGCTTAGAAATATGTAGTAACATAGTTTTCATTTGTAATTGCATTGTAAGGACAAGTTTTTCCGCAGTCTTATAATTAAAGAAAATTTTGATTTTATCTTATTTTATAATTCCTTGCAATGGCATTAGTGAAAATTGATGTTTGTATGTTTCTATTTTTAGCAATATGGATTTGATTCTTTCGTTTGCGATAGTGTCTAAATTTACCAAATAAGGAAAGATTCTCATCACCAAGTTTCAATTGGAAAGAAACTTGAAATCATGCGACTTGTATTGTATGAGGAATAAGAACGTTCGTCTTTGGGAAATTAAGTCTAATTCCTTGTTCACATGTATATGTGAGTCAAGTGAAGGATTAAGGGATTTAGTACACATAGATGTGCACTGGTTAGGTCCACCACAAAGAACAATAAGACTATTCGTCATGATTTACTAAAAGTTTAGTAAATATGGTTATGCTTACAAGTTTAAGTATAATTCTGAATCATTGAAACAGTTTCAATGTATAGCAGAGTGAATAAGAAGAATCAAATTAGGTAGAAAGATAAAAGTTTCTCCAATCTGAAAGGAAAGGAGAGTACTTTAGTATCATGTTTTATGATCATCCTTATGATTATGAAAACCATATCACAGTTGATCCTCTAAGGACAACTTAGTGCATTTGTATGGCTAAAAAGAGGAATCGAAAATTGTTGAAATGGTTAAATCAATTAAGGTGAGTCATACTTCATTCCAAAACCAAGTCTTAGAGTCATGCTCCAAGATCGTGACTTGAGTGACATATCTTAAGTAGGTTTATAACACATCATGAAATGTGGAGTAGAAATGTTTTCTAACTCGTGCATATTTCAAATTAGTAAGTTGTGATGTCTTGGATAAGACAAACACCAACTAAGACCAATTATATGAAGTGTTCGTCTTGATAAGAATCCGCACTAATTCTTGAATATTTGTTTGTCAAGGAATGTTTCTTGACAAGAGAATCTTATATGTTAAGAAGTCAGTGGGAGTCTTAAAGATCTTGAAAAGTTTCAGGAATTGATCAAGAATAAACCTATTGTGTAACACTAGCTCATGACTTGAGGTTTGTAACCTATCGTGTTGACATATTCTTGTTTCTGTACCAATTCCGGTGAAAGTTGACTATGCATGTGAGTTCTATGAGTTCTCAGTTGTTTGCATAAGGCAATGCACCTTGATCAGTGAAAGTTCATTGATCAGTAAGGATGAGCTGATATGCAACTTGGAAAACATGGTAGGCCCTTGTGCTGCCAAGTGGCAAGAAATTAAGATTGAACAAGTTCAGTCCATATGAGTTTGAATTTGTCATAGACCTTGTCTTATGATAATGGTTGGAAATGACAGATTCACATGGATAGGAACACATACACCATTAAATCTAAGTGGTAAAGTTTCTCTCCAATTCATGAAAATGATTGTGAGGAAAGGCTTTCACTAAGTAGATTTCAAAGAGTTAGCAATTGTGATATTTGCGTTCTTAAATTTGATTATGATTACGGAATCCCTCTTCATAGTTCGAATTGTGAAAAATGGCAAATAGTTTGAACATTCGGGACTTACTGTTGTAAGTTATGAAATAGTTTAAACACACATATGAGGTTTCTAATAAAAGGTGTATGAGCTTAGATAAAGGCTTATCGAAGCATCTCGTATCAGAAATATGAAATTTGGTAAGAAAGTCAATAAGTATTGATTTCTAGAAGTTTAGCTGATTTTTGGGTACATGTCAAAGCTAGTGGGAGCATAAGTGTTATGCTGGTAAGAATATAATCATTATGCTAGTGGGGGCATAATCATTATGGTAAGTATTGTGAGATAGCAATGCTGCTTATAGCGAACAAAGTTTTAATTTGCAAAATTGCAAAGTTTGAAAATTGTTTCACTATAGAAAGGGAGAGGATACTTATTCTTTATTTCAAATCTAAAGCTTAGATTGAAATGTTAATTAGACTTATTCATGGACATATATGATTACGTATGGAAATGTTATAGCAAAAGACTGGTAAAATATCATGTCTTTATGTAAGACATTATGAATCGTATCACATATGCTTCAGGTATAGGATCAATTGCATATTCTATAATATTCACGTGTTCTAATTTTCCAAATGCCTAGGGCAGTAAGAGGGAAAAAGGACTAGAACCGGATATGACTAAATTGATTAAACAACTGTCAAGGACAATCTAAGGCTCGCTGAGGATTGGTTGATTGGAACAGTTGGAAGTATAGTAATGGATGGACCATATTGACATTATTGTGAATAGATAGGATTCTATTAATAATGAGTTGTCATATGGAAAATATGGAATTGTTTCCATAATGGGAGTTGGAAATTAAGAATCTATGTGTAAGTTAGAAACTTTTATGCAAGAAGGATGTTCAAAGAAATGTACTTTGAATGTGAGACTTCGCATCTATGGAATTTTCTCGTAACAATTTCCAATGAAATGTTTGTAATATCGTTGACAAACTCTCTGTGACTTTGGTACCTCGACATTACAAAAGCTACATTGCATGATAGTTTAGAATCTAACACATTCTAGCAGTGACAAGAAGTTGGTATTCTTACACTTGCAATAAGGATTTGGATTTGTGAAATGAGCATCATTGGAAATGTTTTTCAATTGATATGTTTCACAAAGAAAGGACCATAGGCAAACATAGTATGCATGCTTGGAGCATGGGATAACTATTGTTTTAATTCGAGTATTAAGTTGATTAATCGAAACATTATACAATGAATAATGTGTAATCAATATGTTGATTGAATAAAAGGTGTTTTATTTATATTCAAAAGTTTTGAGACCGTATTGGATTTGATTATTCTTGTGTTTCACTTCGCATGTTTTGACTTACCGAATAATAAGATTATTCAAACTATCCACAGTCGACCATACTTTGGAAGTAGGTATTGAGGTAAGACTGTCATGAATCCGACTGTAGATTGTCTAAAGGTGTTTAGACATGGCGCGAGTTTGCTGCAGTGTTCATGAGTACTCCTGTAATAAGATTTGAGTATTGGATTAAACCCATGCTCACGTGAATAACTTCATGGATTTTATCACGAGTGATTAGTGAGACGATACTATCTTATATTCTTCAAACGGAGACATACAGTTGCAGTTTACAAGTCGGTTGCACATTGATGATATGAAAACGCACCAGTAACTTGGTGTTATAAAACGTATCATTGTATGTGATTTGATGAGTAAATAGAGCAAGCATATGAGTCGAAGTTTATCTGTTCCTTTTTCCCTAAGGGGATAAAAGCGATATATGTGGGCCCCTCGATGATTTAGTGATGACAACCCTAAGCGCTTGACCAAGCCTGGACTGATTTGATTTTGTTCAATTAGTCAGTGGTCATAAATCGGAAATCAGGAAACAGCACATGAATAGAGAGAATGATTATAATCCATGTCTCAGCTCATACAATATCTAGAATGGAGGAATATATGATCCTTTATCTAAATGGACGCATCAGAGTTCGACAACGGCTTTTAAGAGCTACGATTGCTAATCGGATTTTGGAGTCGTACCTGCAATAATAGTTATTAGACTTATCTAAGTGGGAGACTGTTGTATTAGGTGTCTAAGCCCATAACTATAACTGGTATGTACTTGACCCGATAGTAGCATGGTCCATTTCGGGTTGCCTTCATCAGAACAATTTGATAGGATGGATATTTGAGTAAGAGGTTATTAGTGATTTATTAATATATTATAAGTATAATATATTAATTGAGAAATCATATCATTTAATTGATATTGATCAATAATTAATTTGGAATTAATTTAGTGATCAAAAGAGACTAATTAAATTAACGGGGACTGATTATGTAAATCAGTGAGACATATGGTTTTGGCTAATGATCCATGATTAATTTGTAATGGGCTAAGCATATGTGAAAGTCCATAAATTATTAGTCCAAATAAGTTATGAATCATAAGCCTAAGTGTAAGAATTAGGGTTACATATAACTCTTGGAATTATACACTATATATGTAACCCACTAAAGCCAAAAATCGAACTAAGGGTGGATTATTCTAAGAGATGGATGATTTTGTGTGCTCCCTAACCTCTCTCATTATTCTCCACTTGTTCATGGTGTTTGTGACTTGTTTGAGGCATCACACCTGGGGTGCTAAGCTCTTGAAAGGCTAAATTCAACAAGCTACAACAAGATGTAATCTTCTAACTTACTTTTATGATTAATATGTCAAATTGTATGCTAGTTGTAGGCTTCATGCTTTGGATAATTTTTTGTTGCATGTATAACTAGAGAAAACTTAGATCCAAAGTTATTAGGGTTGTATATGCACCATAGGAGTGTTATAGTACATAAAACCCATCAATAACCTGGAGTGATTTTTCAACCAGGTTCAGGGCCGAGTTTGCACCTGTGATTGAGGTGAAAAAGCTAGCTAGGGAGTTCCAAGATCTTGAGCAGAAGACAGAGACTGTGGCGGAGATCATCGCTAAGTTTAGGGAGAGGGCCCTTCTCGTTCTGCAGTATGTGGCGAACGAGGAGATGAAGAATGCCTGATATCATGAGATGTTGTGGAGTGATATCCGCCAGTTTGTGAGTCGCTCCAGCTACAAGACGCTGGAGGATATGATTTCTTGGGATCGTGAGAGAGAGATTGATTTAGAGATGGAGAGGATAAGGAAGCCAGAGTCGGTGTCTGGCGGGGAGGGCTCGCGCAAAAACCCCAAGGTAGATTCCCAAGGGAAGGGCCAGCAGGGCCGAGGCCGTTGCGGCAAGTGTGGCAGGGGGCACGATGGGCCGTGTAGGGTAGGTAGTTCGGGCTGCTTCAAGTGCGGCCGAACTGGGCACGTCAATAAGGATTGTACTGCTACCACCACCATCACATCATCTGATCTGATTTGCTTTCAGTGCAATCAGAGGGGCCACAAGAGGTCCTAGTGTCCGAGTTTAGCAGCAGCAGGGAAGGTGGCGACACCCGCCCCTGCTACATTGAGGATTACAGACGGCCGTCAGGGCCAGGCAGAGGCGCCAGTGGCGAAGAGCAGAGTCTTCCAGTTGACAGCAGAGGAGGTACGTGCAGATCCTGATGTTGTTACGGGTATGTATCTTCTCCTTATCTCTTTATTTGTATTGATTATTACTTATGTTTATGTGTTTGTTATATGATCGCTCTTAGTGAACGGTATATCAGCCTTGGTATTGTTTGATTCGGGTGCCACCCGATTTTTGTGTCGCTCGCGCTCAGCAAGCTATTCGTAGGAGCTCCGGGGGAGCTGGATTGCCCACTTGATGTGGAGATAGGAGATGACATGATCGTTAGGGTTGCGAGGGTTCACAGAGGTTGTACACTACAGTTATTTGATAAGTAGTTTTCAGTGGATCTGGTTCCTATTCCTCTATGAGGGAATAAGGTTATAGTGGGTATGGATTGGTTGAGCCCCAATGGGGCAGTGATTGACTGCAAGCAGCAGCTAGTGAGGATTCGAACTCCTAGTGGGGGAGGGTTAGTGATACAGGGCGAGAGGCCGCAGGGTGGATTGACTTTATGCTCAGCAGCGAGAGTGAGGCGCTACCTACAGCAGGGTTGCGTAGGTTATGTCGCCTATGTTATGGATACCTGGGATAAGGGTAAGGCGACAGTGGATGATGTACCGGTAGTGCGAGAGTACCCGGACGTATTCCCAGAGGATTTACATGGGATACCTCCGGAGAGACATGTCGAGTTTAGGATTGACCTGGTCACTGGTGCGGCTCCGATAGCCAAGGCACCATATCAGTTGGCTCCTCCCTAGATGCAGGAGTCGTCTAAATAAGGCAAGAGCTGCTAGACAAGGGATTTAACAGACCGATTAGTTCGCCATGGGGAGCCCCAATCCTGTTTGTGAAGAAGAAGGATGGGTCGCATCGGATGTGCATAGACTATCGGGAGATGAATATGATAACGATGAATAACCGTTACCCCCTCCCGAGGATTGATGATTTGTTTGACCAGCTACAAGGTGCATCTTGGTTCTCCAAAATTGATCTGCGATCGGGTTATCACCAGATGCGATTCAGGGAAGAGGATGTGTAGAAGACAGCTTTTAGGACTCGCTATGGTCATTATAAGTTCGTGGTGATGTCATTTGGGCTCACCAATGCTCCATCCGCGTTCATGGACCTCATGAACCGTGTGTACAGGCCGATGCTGGATCAGCCTGTGATTGTTTTCATTGATGATATCCTGGTCTATTCCAAGACCCAGGAGCAGCATGAGGAGCACGTGAGGGAGGTGTTGGAGACACTGAGGAGGGAGAGATTTTTTGCGAAGTTCTCCAAGTGTGAGTTCTGGTTGCGCGAGGTGCAGTTTCTTGGGCATCTCGTCAAGCAGAAGGGTATTCTGGTTGATCCGGCCAAGATAGAGGTCGTGATGCAGTGGGAGGTTCCTGTTGGGTTTTGAGCACTATAACACTCCTATGGTGCACATGCAACTCTAAATGCTTTGGATCTATGTTTTCTCTAATTATACATGCATATTTTCAATTTTCCAAAGCACATATCCTAACTAGCATACAAATTGTCAAATGAACAATACAACTAGTTAAATGACTTACCTCTTAGAAGGACTTGTCGTTCTTGACCTTTGAAAGCTTAAGCACCTCAAGAGTGATGCCTCTAATGGTTCACAAACACCAATATGAAAAAGGAGGCTTGAGAGAATAAGTTACTTGCACAAAATCAATATCACTCTTCAAGAATGTTGTGGCACAATTGTGTAACCGATTTTGGCCATGAGGGATTGCTTTTATAGTGTTGCAAATGCTAGGGTTACACCTTGCAAACCCTAATGACCTTTCATATTACTTAGGCTCCATGGGTTAAACCTCCATGGACTATCCATGGATTATCTCATTGGTTTAGCCCATCTTAAATAACCATGAATCATTAGCCCACGCTATAAGAATCATTGATTTACATAATCAATCCCCACATATTTAATTAGTTTATTTTGATCACAAAATTAATAAATTAGGTCTTGATCAATACTAATTAAATAATATGATTTCATATTAATATATTATACTTGTAATATATTAATAAATCATCATTAACCTTATTCTCAAAAGTTCATCCTATCAAATTGCACTGGTGAATGCAACGCAAAAGGACCATGCTACAATCGGTTCAAGTACATCCCAGTTATAGTTATGGGCTTAGACACCAAATCCAACAGTCTCCCACTTGGATAAGTCTAATAACTATAGCTGCCAATGTGATTTCAGGATCCGACTTAGCAATCGTAAGCTTTCAAAAGCCGTTGTCGAACTCGGACCTAGTCAGTGACACATCTTTTAGATAAGGGATCATATATTCCTCTGTTCTCAAGATATCTATGTAGACAAATACATGGAACATAGTCATACTCATTGTCCTGCAATTTGTTTCCTGATTTCCGATTCGTCTGACATAGAACTTAACTGAACACATCAATTTAGTTCTGACTGGGCCCGACACATAGTCAAAATAGAATCATCGAGGGGCCCAAGATATCGCTTTTAATCCTCTTAGGATAAAAGGAACAGATAAACTTTGACATTATATGCTTGTACTAACTACACATTAAGTCATGCACAACGATACGTTTTATAACATCAAGTTACTAATGCATTTTCATGCCATCAATGCACAACCAACTCGTAGTCAACAAATCATATATCTTGGTTTGAAGATTATATGATATTATCGTTTCATAATTACTCGTGATAAATTCAATGAAGTAATTCAGGTGAGCGCGAGTTGAATCCAATACTCAAATCTTATTTCAGGAGCACTCATGAATGGTGTAGCACACTTTTGCTATGTCTAACGCCTTAGATAATCTACAAGCCAACTCAAGACAACCTTCTTTCATACTTACTTCAAACGTATGATCGACTGTGGATAGTTTGAATAACCTAGTTATTCGGGAAGTCAAAACATGCAAAGTGAAACACAAGAATAATACTAATCCTATATGGCCCCAAAACTTTTGAGTGTAAATAAAACACCTTTTATTTAATCACCATATTGATTACACATTATTCATTGTATAATGTTTCAATTTATCAACTTAATACTTGAATTAACACAATAGTTATCCCATGCTCCAAGCATGCACACTATGTTTGCCTATGGTCCTTACTTTGTGAAATAGATCAATTGTAAACATTTCCAACGATACTCATTTCACAATTCCAAATCCTTATCGTAAGTGTAAGAATACCAAGTTCTTGCCACTTACTGTAATTTATTAGATTCTAAACTTATATGCAGTGATCCTTTTGTAATGACTATGTACACAAGTCACAGAGACTTTGTCAATTACAAAACTTTCCATTGGAGATTGTTACAAGACAATTCCATAGATCCGAAGTCTCATATTCAAAGCACATTCCTTTGAACATCCTTCTTGCATAAAAGTTTCTAACTTTCTCATAGATTCTTGATATCCATCTCCTATTATGGAAACATTTCCATATTTGCCATATGACAACTCATTGTTAATAGAATCTTGTCTATTCATAATAATGCCAATATGGTCCATCCATTACTATACTTCCAACTATCCATGAGCAACCAATCTTTGGCGAACCTTGGATTGTTCTTAGCAGTTGTTTAATAACTTTAGTCATATCCAGTTCTAGTCCTTTTTTCCCTCTTAATGCCCTAGGCATTTGGAAAATTAGAACACATGAATATTATAGCATATGCAATCGATCCTATACCCGAAGCATATGGGATACGATTCATAATGTCTTACATAAAGACATGATACTAGACCAGTCTCTTGCTATAATATTTCCATATATAGAATTTCCAATGTTGAAGCATTTCAACATGGTATTCATATAAATCCTTGACTAAATTTGATTAAAATCTCAATCTAAACTTTTAGAATTGAAATGAAGTATAAGTTCCTCTCCCTTAATTATAGCAAAACAACTTTTCAACCCTGCAACTTTGTGAATGGAAAACTTTGTTTTCTATAATTAACATTGCTAACTTGAAACGCTTACCATAATAATTATGCTCCCATTAGCATAAAAATTATTTTGTTACTTGCATAACATTTATGCTCCCACTAGCCGTGACATAAATCCAGAAATCAGCTGGACTTCTAGAAATCAATACTTTATTGACTTTCTTACAAAAGTTCAGATTTCTGACAAGAGATGCTTCGATAAGCCTTTATCTAAGCTTCTCAAACTCATACACCTTTCCTTATATAGCTCACATGTGTGTCTAAACAATTTTAGAACTTATAGCAATAAGTCTCAAATGTTTAGACCTTTTGCCATTTCTCACAATTCGAACTATGAAGAGGGATGCCGTAGTCATAATTGAATTTGAGAATGCAAATATCGCAGTTGATAACTCTTTAAAATCTACTTAGTGAACGCGTTTCCTCACAATAATTTTCATGAATTGGAGAGAAACCTTATGCACTTAGATTTTATGGTGTATGTGTTCCTATCCATGTGATTTTGTCATAACCATAATCACAAGACAAGGTTAGTGACAAATCCAAACTCATATGGACTGAACTAGTTCAATCTTAATTTCTTGCCACCTGGCAGCTCAAGGGCCTACCATTGTTTCCAGGTTGTTATGAAAACAATTGAGAACTCATAGAACTCACATGCATAGTCAACTTTAACTGGAATGGCCATAGAAATAAGAATATGTCAACACGATAGGTTACAAACCTCAAGTCGTGTGCTAGTGATTAACAATAGGTTTACTCTTGATTAGTTCTCGAAAATTTCAAGATCTTTAAGACTCCCACTGACCTCTTGACATATAAGTTTTTCTCTTTGTCAATAAACATTACTTGACAGACAAACATTCAAGAGTTAGTGTGGTTTCTTATCAAGACAAACACTTCTCACAATTGGTCTTAGTTGGTCTTTGTTTTATCCAAAACATTACAACTTACCAATTTCAAATGTACAAGAGTAGATACATTTTACTCGACATTTGATAAGTGTTATAAACCTTTCTTAAGATTATGTCACTCAAGTTACAATCTTGGAGTATGACTCTAAGACCTGATTTTGGAACGAAGTATGATTTAACTTCTTGATTTAATCATTTCAACAATTCACGATTCCTCTTCTTAGCCATAAAATTCACTAAGATGTCTTTAGAGGATCAATTGTGACATGGTTTCATAATCACTAAGATAATCATAAAACACGATACTCAAGTACTCTCCTATCTTTTCAGATTGGAGAAACTTTTATCTTTCTGCCGACTTTGATTCTTCTTATTCGTTCTGCTATACATTGAGACTTTTCAATGACTCAGAATTATACTTAATCTTGTAATCATAACCATATTTACTAACTTTAGTAAACCATAACGAATAGTCTTATCGTTCTTTGTGGTGGACCTGATCAGCGCACAACCAAGTGTACCCGATCCCCTAGTCGTTCACTTGATTCACCTATACATGTGAACAAGGAATTAGTCTTAATATCCCAAAGACGAAGGTTCTCATTCATCACACAATACAAGTTGCATGATTCCAAGTTTCTATCCAACTGAAACTTAGGTGATGAGAATCTTCCCTTATTTGGTAAATTTTGACACTACCATAAACAAAAGAATCAACTCCATATTGTTAAAAAATACAAACATCAATTTTCACATATGCCATTGCAAGGAAATATAAATAAGATAAAAAAAACAAAATTTTATTTATTTATAAAAGGTGCAGAAAACTTTTCCTTACAATGCAATTATAAATATTGAAAACTATGTTACTACATATTTCTAAGCAATCTATCATAGCTCCTAAGCAGCAGCTCAAAAACCTGATCATCGAACCATGCGATCGAAATCCATCTCTTCGTGATCAGACTCTGCATGCCTTTCCTTTAAGCTTCCTTTCTTTTCTTCGATCCTACAAAACATCAACAATGTAATCTTATCACATCGTGTACTATGAATCTCCAAATAGGAACTTAATATAGTTAGATAGCAGATTTACCTGAAGTAGAGTCAAACCTTTTTAACTTTACCTTCTCTTAGATCTTTCAGGTATTCAGGGCAGCTTCACTTCCAATGTCCCTTCCAATGGCAGTAGAAACAAGTGGACTCTTTGGCATTTGCACATGGAACTATCTCAGAACTGGCTTTTCTCTTATGGTCAAATCTTTTGACCATAGCCAATTCCCTTCCCATAGGAGAAGAGACCTTTTCTGGACTATCTATGTCATTGCCTATGTCCATAACAGCTTAGGAAGTAGATATTCCAATCAAATTTGCTTGACCATTGCGCCAAATCATTGCTGATTCAGCAGCAATAAGCAAATAGGTAAGATCAATAAGGGTCATGTCGCGGTCTGTCATATAGTAGTCTTTAACAAACTGACTATACGACTAGGGAAGTGACTGAAGAACCAAGTTAACAGCCAACTTCCTCGGGAAAACGACACCCAACATTCCCAGCTTGTCAATGTGTGACTTCATATCCAAGACATGTGCACACACATACCCTCTATGTTGGTGTTTACTAGCTAATAGGGCTTGAGTGACCTTGAACTTTTCAAGTCTTCGAACTTGTGGGTCAGGGAGAATAATAGGAGGAGGTGAAGGAAGTGAAGTATGATATTGTGGAGTATCATCTTCACGTGGAAAGCTTTTTCCAAAAGATTTGGGAAGACCATAGTTGTCTGAACTAGACATCTACAAGGGAGAAATTCAAGTTAGTTGATTTAAGTCCTTAATATAGCACCCAAAACGAAATATTAAGGCTAGGACCCAACACAATATTTTACAAATGCAAAGAGGGATGTCGTAATCCAATTATAAAATATTTGAAGGTAGGTAAATGACGATTTACCAATTTCCACCATGAAAAACGAAATAGACTATTAAGTTTTAATTGGATTGAAATTCCTAGATCCTTTTAGATTCATTGAACTTTTCAATGGCATGCTTAAATCTCGATTGTGCCCTTCAAGTTTGTGACTGGGATGCCGAGGATCACAAACAAGGTGTGAATAACCATGCAAATTATCTTGGTACACTCAATGTTACAAATCACCTAATCAATGTGCCGGTTAACCACACACGCTCCATTGATCTATGATTAACATCAAGTTACCCTTTGCCACACATTGTCAGTCCCAGATTAGTGTGCCGGTTAACCACACACGCTCCACTAACGACTTAACAAGGTGCAAAGTGTAATTTCATGGATTAGCACCATTTTCACATTTTCCTAAAGTAACTAAGATTGGGAATTTAATAAAAGTTTATTTACTTTATATTTATCATTATACTTTTAATGAGGGAGAATTAATGTCCTATCCTACCCGTTCGGCTAACGACCCTCCACCAATCAAGGAAGCAGTGGGTGAGAGTGGACACCCATTAAACTGCCATTTTATAGGCAGTAACCTTTTACCCGCCTTATAGACCGGCTTCGTGAATGAGGCCTACTAACGGTAAGACTGACTTGTCTTTATATATATATATATATATATATATATATATATATATATATATATATATATAAACTTTTAATATAATAATAATATAAGGATTGAATTTTAACTTTTAAAACTCTAGGGTTTGGAATTAAAGTTTCATTAGTGAGACTTTACAAAATTCCAAAACTTGAGGGCAAGTTTTGAAACTTGTCAAAACTCTTCATTCCTATAACTTATGAGTTAATGTTGGTTTTATGAAAAGACTCTTGATTTTCCATAACTTGAGGACAAGTTATGGAACTCATTCAAGAACATTTAACAAAGAAAATTATCATATAATTTTTTTAATCATGATCTAAACTAACTCATAAGGAAAAATAGTTTCAAATCAAATGATACAAGTAATTAGATTAACTTATAAACTAACAACTATCATAAGAATTTTGACAACTATCTTTTGATAACTCTTGGAATTCATAACTTATGAGTTTAATGCAATTTTAAAGATGAGACTTTTCATTTTCCATAACTTGAGGACAAGTTATGGAGGTTATTAAAATTCATTTAGATCAATTTCTAACAACTAAAATATCACATAATTCATGATTGATCTAACTAAACTCATAAACAAGATAATTCCAAGTCAACAATTTACAAGCATCTTTGTTTATCACATAAAACAACAATTTTCTCAAAACTTTGACAATTATCTTGTGGTTGGATGAGTACAAGTGCTACCAAATCAGAAAAAAAACATTTTAATGATCCAAAACAGTTTGTGGTTGTGTTCCTAATCCAATCCAGGCCAAGAAACCCGAAATTCTGCAAACAGAGCCTTCAACTCATCGAGTGCATGAACTGACTCGTCGAGTTGCTCTGTTACTGAGTGGACTCGTTGAGTCAGTTCATGGACTCGGCAAGTTCACCAGTCATAGGCCAGAAAATCGACTTTTTCAGCTTTGAAAAATTTGCAAGCATCAAATATAATAGAAAACAATCCTAGGCTTTTATACCATTGTTGGGTTTTGAGCACTATAACACTCCTATGGTGCACATGCAACCCTAAATGCTTTGGATCTATGTTTTCTCTAATTATACATGCATATTTTCAATTTTCCAAAGCACATATCCTAACTAGCATACAAATTGTCAAATAAACAATACAACTAGTTAGATGACTTACCTCTTAGAAGGAGTTGTAGTTCTTGACCTTTGAAAGCTTTAGCACCTCAAGTGTGATGCCTCTAATGGTTCACAAACACCAATATGCAAGAGGAGGCTTGAGAGAATAAGTTACTTGCACAAAATCAATATCACTCTTCAAGAATGTTGTGGCATAATTGTGTAACCGATTTTGGCCATGAAGGATTGATTTTATAGTGTTGCAAATGCTAGGGTTATACCTTGCAAACCCTAATGACCTTTCATATTACTTAGGCTCCATGGGTTAAACCTCCATGGACTATCCATGGATTATCTCATTGGTTTAGCTCATCCTAAATAACCATGGATCATTAGCCCACACTATAAGAATCATTGATTTACATAATCAATCCCCACATATTTAATTAGTCTCTTTTGATCACAAAATTAATAAATTAATTCTTAATCAATACTAATTAAATAATATGATTTCATATTAATATATTATACTTGTAATATATTAATAAATCATCATTAACCTTATTCTCAAAAGTCCACCCTATCAAATTGCATTGGTGAAGCCAACCCAACAGGACCATGCTACAATCGGGTCAAGTACATCCCAGTTATAGTTATGGGCTTAGACACCAAATCCAACAGTTCTGAGGTCTCCAACTGAGATTTGGAGTTTTCTTGGTCTAGCAGGTTATTATCGGAGATTCATACATGATTTCTCCAAGATCGTTGTTCCTTTGACCCGACTGACCAAGAAGTCGGTGACATTCTGTTGGGGGCCCGAGCAGCAGGCAGCCTTCGAGACTCTTAGACAACGGTTATGCGAGGCACCGATTTTGACTCTGCATGCGGGAGTTGATGACTTTGTGGTTTACTGTGACGCGTCGATTACGGGCATGGGTGCAGTTTTGATGCAACGGGATCATGTGATAGCTTATGCTTCGAGGCAGCTGAAGCCTCACGAGGCTAACTACCCGACACATGATTTAGAGCTGCGGGCTGTGGTTTTCGCCTTCAAGATTTGGCAGCATTATCTCTATGGAGTCCGTTGTACCATTTACACGGACCACAAGAGTTTGAGGTACCTCATGGATCAGCCAAATCTGAACATGAGGCAGCGTCGGTGGTTAGATGTGGTGAAGGACTACGACTGTGAGATCCTTTACCACCCAGGAAAGGCCAATGTGGTGACCGACGCCCTGAGCCTCCAGGCAGTAGCGGATCCGATTCGAGACATCTGTCTGCGGATGATGGTGATTACTCCATTGTTGGAGTAGATCAGAGAGGAACAGGTTGAGGGCTTGAAGGAAGAACGCCAGAAGTGCGAGAGGATCGTAGGACGGGTGGCCTCATTTGATTATGACAGCCGGGGGTTGTTGACCCTGCATGGTAGGGTCTGGGTTCCGTACTGGGGTGGAGTATAGCAGGTTCTGATGGATAAGGCCCATAAGTCGAGGTTCTCCATCCATCTCGGGGCGACGAAGATGTACCGAGATCTTCGCCCTGATTATTGGTGGCCTTGCATGAAGCGGGACGTTGCTTGGTACGTGGAGTGGTGTTTGACCTACAGGAAGGTCAAGGCCGAGCATCAGCGACCCCACGGAAAGATGCAGCCGTTGGATATTCCCATGTGGAAATGGGAAGATATCGCTATGGATTTCATTACCAAGCTTCCCAGGACCGCACGTGGAGTAGATTCGATATGGGTCATCGTGGATCGGTTGACCAAGAGCGCTCATTTTATCCCGATCCAGGAGAGTATCTCGGCTGAGAAGCTGGCTGAGATATATGTGTGCGAGGTAGTGGCACGACATAGAGTTCCTGTCTCGGTGGTGTCCGACCGAGATGTCCGTTTCACTTCCAAGTTTTGGAAGCGGCTTCACGAGGAGATGGGTACTCGTCTCCACTTCAGCATCGCTTTCCACCCTCAGACGGACGGACATAGTGAGAGGACGATACACACTCTCGAGGACATGCTACGCGCATGTGTTTTGGATTTCGATGGCAGTTGGGATACGTGTCTTCCGTTAGCGGAATTTTCGTATAAAAACAGTTACCACGCGAGCATAGACCGACCTCCCTTTGAGATGCTCTACGGGAGGAAGTGTAGGAACCCAATCTGTTAGGGCGAGGTCGGTCAGAGAGTCATGGGGAGTACTAAGGTAGTACTCAAGACTACAGAGCGGATCCAGCGGGTTCGAAGCAGGCTCCAGACTGCTTAGAGTCGACAGAAGAGCTACGCCGACAAGCGGCGTTCAGACTTGGAGTTTCAGGTGGGCGACATGGTCCTCCTGAAGGTGTCACCTTGGAAAGGTGTCATTCGGTTCCGGAAATGGGGCAAACTGGGCCAAAGGTACATTGGTCCTTTCAGGGTTATAGCCCGGGTGGGCAAGGTGGCGTATCGGTTGGACCTTCCAGCAGAGCTCAGTCAGATCCACAACACTTTCCATATTTCCCAGTTGCAGAAGTGCTTAGTGGATGATTAAGCGATTGTGCCCTTGGAGGATATTCAGGTTGACGACAACCTGAACTACATTGAGAGGCCGGTGGCGATTCTAGATCGCAAGACGAATACCTTGAGGAACAAGGTTGTCCAGCTAGTGAAGGTGCAGTGGCAACACCGCAAGGGTTATGAGTGGACTTGAGAGCCCGAGAAGGAGATGAGGGAGCACTACCCGGAGTTGTTTTCAGACGCATCAGACTTTGAGGACGAAGTCTAAGACAAGTGGGGAGAATTGTAACGCCCGGTTTCTGGTACGCATTTATTTACAAATTATTCATTTTTATAAAGCTACTCGACGAGTTGGAAGCCCCAAACTCGTCGAGTAGAATTGAGTTTTGGACGCGGGATTTCAGGCACCTACTCTACGAGTCAAGAGCCCTCGACTCAGCGAGTAGGTCTGTCAGAATGAAACCCTAATTTCGGGGTTTTGCACCCTATTTAAGCATCTTAATCCCCACCTTTTGGCCTCATTTCCAGCCTCCAAGTCCTAAACCCTAATCCACGAAACCTGTAATGCCCGTGTTTCTAGGCTAGGCATTAATATTGACGTGATAGTCTAGGTTAACCTTTGTAACTCATTTTGGAAGAAATGAAAAGGAATTATGTGAATATTATGTGAATTATGTGTTTTATACTTAATTACTAGGATTTAATTAATTAAGAATAAAAATTAGCGTCAAAAATAAATATTAGATAAAGCCGATATTTATTAAGAAAGTTGTAGTGGTCGTGACAAGGATTACAGATATATAAAGAATACCGAAATCAGAGTTATAACGAAGAAGTTATGACCTGTCGAAGTTTCGCGACAAAACGGGCACGGTGCCGAATGACGTAAAAAGTGAGTTTTTGATAAACTACTTTTTTAGCCTTAGTGATCTAAACGAAAGTCGTAGTGTTCGTCAAACCGAGAGTATGTATAAAAAGAACGCCCAAATCTGACTTCGTGTGAGGAAGTTATGATTTTTCTAAGTTTCAGCTTAGCAGTAGACAGCTAAAAACTCGAATTTTAGATCGAGTGATTTTTAATCGACACAACCTAAACGAGAATCGAAGGTCTCGTCAATAGTAGCACAACGGTAAAAAGACAGACGAAAACGGACGTCGGATGAAGAAGTTATGAATTTTTAACGGATTTCCTATCCCGGTCTGTTAAAAATAATAATATAAAAATTAAATTCAAAATTAGCCGACGAAGTCTAAACGGAAGTTGTAGAGCGTAATTTTACCTAAGCGTGCATATAAAGAACGTCAAAAACGGAGTCTGTATGCGAAAGTTATGGATTTTAGAAGTTTTGGCACAAAAATCGAGAAAAAATGCCAAATCCGAGAAATTTCGCAAGGTGGGACTTCAGCCACGTCACCCTCGCTCCTAACGCGCCACGTGTCCGAAAATGCTTAGTCATCGAGGCCAGCTGGCGAGGCGTGTCGCCTTCCCTCGCATCCGAAGTGCGGTCCAGTAGGAGTCCGACGCGTGCCTCTCGTGACGTATCCGAGCTTCGCATGGTGCGCCACGAACCCAACCCTCGGACCTAGACTTCGGTCCAATCAGAGGCCAACAGCTCACCCCTCGCACGTGCGAGCCATCTGCGTGCCTTCGCCTCCTGCTGCCACGCGCCTTCGCTGCTGACTCACCCTTCTTAGCCGACCTTCGGACCTCGCCTATAAATAGAAGGCTGCGAGCCTTCCCGGGTAACTTTGGAAATTTGCCACCTTTCACCCTTAATTTCATATTTTAGCTATTTTCACTTCCCCCAAAGCCCCGGTACTATACCAAACACCAGGAACACGCCCCGAAGTACCCGAAGACCCGGAAAACTTTATCTTTTCGGTTTCAAAGCCCGACCCTCGCAGAGCCCGGTTTCTCAATAAAACTCCCGGTTTTATTAGAAACGATCGTTTTAGGAAACGAAGTGCTGCCCGATTATCATTAAATCATGTGAGTGTGTAGTTACTTTCACCTTACACATAGATATGAAGTATTTTATATAAAATACGTGTTGTGTAAATATATATTGTTTGTTTATTTGAGATGGATGTTGAAGGAATGATTTATACAGGTTTTTAAATAATTTAAACGGTATATGTATTTTTATCTACAAAAATGTTGGGTAAAACATGGGTAGATGAAATAGTGGGTGTGTGATGAAAGATGAGTTGGATAAATGAGATGATCAGTGATATAGATCATGAGTTGAGGGTGAGTGGTGAATTATGAGAGAATCACTTACCCAAACGTTGGCCCCCGTCATTCAGCAGAGTATGAATGACAACCATGGACTATTCTAGATGATCTGTGGAACACTAGCAGGCTCGCAACCTGTAAGTGTGTGAACTATATGTTCATCAGCTGTACTCTAAAAACCCATTGGCATGTATTGCAGGGGGGATTCCCGTGAATAATATTGTCGATAAATAAGAGCTATGGAATTAGCACATGTTGTATAAACCCTGGCAGCTATGGACTTAGTGCATGTTGTATAAACCCTAGCGACGATGTGACTTCGTGCCTATTCCTTAGGATGAATCCTTAGGAATGAGTGATAGTTGATTCTTAGGGTAAATCCTTAAGACATAAATAAGATAATGGGGTTGGGGTAATTTGGTTGATTGATTGATGTTTAAGCATAATAAATTTATTTATTGTGGGTTGAAAACCCTATATGCTCACCAGGCTCCCAAGCCTGACCCACTCAGCTTTTTATATTACAGGTAGTGGACCCCGAGCATAGTCGGATGATGATGATGAGTGATTTTTGGATTATAGGCCAGTAGTTGTAAATATCTGTTGTAAGGCTTATAATGTCTTGTTTATGCTTTTGATCTGTATCGAAACATGACATCCCGAGGTTTTGATATAAAAGGAAATTATATATTTCTTAAAGAAAGGTTTTGATAAACTTTTATCATGTTTTGTTTTGGGAACAAATTCCGCAACATCTTTTAAAAGGATTACTCTGATTTTATTTTAAAAGCATAACTTAAATCGGTCTTTTCTGGCCGAGAAATTCGGGGATGTCACAGTTGGTATCAGAGCATTAGTTTAAGCGAACTAAGAAATTGTAGGATTTCTAGACTTAAACTTAGAATGCTAAGTGATGATTGTGAGATGAGTGTCTACCATATTTTAGACACGAGCACTAGTTTATTTTAGGAAAGATGCCTAAAATGCTTTTATGTGCTAAATGCTATATGTTTGCCATATATGCCATTAATTGTTCGGATCTATGGTCTGTTGCCGACCGGATCTGGAAACCTTATGTGTCTAGGATTCTAAGCGTATGACTACGATATTAGAACTAACATATAAACGTTTCGGAGTAACAACGAAGATTTAACGTCTATCGAAAATAAAGATCTAAAATCACCTACGATTGGTGTATAGGTCGAAATGGCAAGTACTCAAAGTGGATTCGGAAACGATAATCCACAGCCTGAGCCAATCACGATGGTTGGGGTGCAGGCAATGGTGCGTACGATGTTGGATCAACAGATGGAAGAAACAAAACGTTTACTTCAACAAAGTAAGGATGAACTTACTGTGCCAGTACGTCAGGCATCTGCTCTTGTGGCAACTATCTGGGTTGCTAAGTCTATTGAAGAAATGATCAATGACAGGACCGCCAACAAGGTTAAAGTTGGCAAGAAGAGGAAATTTGAGGGGTCTTCAAGGCCCAACATGAGCAAAATATTCTCAAAGTCTGGCAAAAGAGGAGGTAAAGGAAAGTGGTGCGGGAAGTGCAAAAATAAACACTCTGGGAATTATGGCAAGAAGGTGAATTGCTTTAAGTGTGGAGAAATTGGGCATTACGCCAATGAGTGTACGATTCCCAAGGAGGTGTGTTACGGATGTAAGGAAGAAGGTCATATTTCTAAGGACTGTCCGAAGAAAGAATGAAGTAACAAGGCCAAGCGCACCGCCAACGCCAAGGGAATTTCAGAATATCCTTGACGGAGCAAATAACAACGCTAGGAATTAGAAGTAAAGACTTGATACCCGAAGATCAAGTTATGAAGTAGTAATGTGAATAGTAACAAGTGGTTTAGCCTATTAGAGGCATAGTATAGGGTAAACTTGAACCTCTGTGTAATCGTTTCAAGGAAATAATATAAACCCTGGTTTTGTCATCTGATGAATTGAATGACTATGTGAAATTCTTGTATGGTGATTTGGAGAACTGCGAGACAATACTTGGGACGAGTATGAGTAGGTGTGAATGGTAGTAGACGCCTATACTACCGAAAGCACAGGACTCGTACTTGGATCAGGGAAAGTCACAAGGTTACCAAGGAGCTAGTAATTGATTCTGTCTTGCTCTAGTCTGTCGTTACCATCGTTTCGGTAATGACTAAGAAGATGATTGTTATTCCGACCTTAGAGGTCATATCGAATCGAGTCCGACTAAGATGAGTATGTCACGTGGTTCAGAGAACCAAGTTCGATGTAGCATTTGACTTAAGCCAGAAGATTGAAGTGAAAGATGATCAAAGCGATCAATAGAAGTATCGCACTCATTCTTAAAGAAGTTGGTAGTTAGAAATGATACATGTTGAACTGTGATTGTATCACATTAGAACATGAAGGAAGGTATAGTTTGTTCTGAAATTTGTCCCTAAGAGATTTGAGTCTAAGTAGTGCATTATACGATGAGAGATCATTAGAACATGACCCATCGGTCTGTTACAATAAATGAAGGAAAGTACTTATTCTAAGAAGAAGAAGGAGTCCTCAATGAGGATTTATTTTGTAACTTGAAGGTTACAATTGAAAGTCCTACGGAGATCTGAAGCTTTTTAGGATTCGTCGGATATTATCGAAGACTTATCCAAGGCTTTTCTTCGATCGCGACTCCATTAACAGCTTTGACCCACAAAGGAGTTATTTATACTTGGAATGAGAAGCATAAGGAAGCTTTTGAGAAGTTAAAGAAGAAGTTGTGTGAAGCATCGATTCTTTCGTTACCTGAAGGAGTTGATGACTTCACAGTTTATAGTGATGCCTCTGGAGTTGGGTTAGGTTGTGTTCTGACCCAAAGGGATAAAGTGATAGCGTATGCATCGAAGCAATTGAAAGAGCATGAAAAAAACTACCCCACTTATGATCCGGAGTTGGCAGCGGTAGTATTCGCCTTAAAGATATGGAGGCACTATCTTTATGGTACTAAATGAAAAAATTTTCACTGATCATAGGAGTCTTCAATATCTCTTTAATCAGAAGGAATTGAACATGAGGCAACGACGCTGGCTAGGATTACTCAAGGACTACGACTGTGAGATACTTTACCACCCTGGTAAAGCAAATGTTGTTGCTGATGCTCTCAGTCGGAAGGTAAATCTTGAAAAGAAAAGGGCAAGAGCGTTGAGGATTGAAGTTGTCTCGACAATTGTGGAAAGTATAAAGAAAGCTCAAGAGGAAGCTTTAGAGGAAAATGACCGAAAGGAAGAACGTTTGGGGCAAAACGTTGGTGTTTGATACAAACGGTCAAGGACTGAAGGTATTCAAAGATAGGATTTGGGTACCTAAGACGGGAGGAGTAAGAGATCTTCTGATGGAAGAAGCTCACAAGACCATGTACTCGATTCATCCCGGAAGTACAAAAATGTATAGGGATCTAAAACCCTATTACTGGTGGCCGACGATGAAGCTCGATGTTGCTAAGTATGTGGCCGAGTGTGTTGCATGTGCTAGGGTTAAGGCACAACATCAGAAACCGTATGGGAGTTTAGAACCTTTGCCTGTACCCATGGGTAAATGGGAAGACATCACCATGGATTTTGTGACTAAACTGCCTAGAACAAGGAACGGTCACGACATGATTTGGGTGGTCGTTGATCGCTTCACTAAGAGTGCGCATTTCATAGCAGCCAACAAGAAATGGTCTATGGATAAACTTGCGAATTCTTACGTGAAGGAAATTGTGAGGCTTCACGGTGTTCCGTTAACGATTGTACCCGATCGTGACAGCCATTTTACCTCAAGGTTTTGGAGGAGTCTACAAGAGGAATTGGGTACTAAGTTGTGTTTGAGTACAGCTTACCATCCGCAAACCGATGGTCAGAGCGAACGAACAATTCAAACATTGGAGGATATGCTGAGAGCATGTACCCTGGAATTCCAAGGTAACTGGGATGAACACTTACCTCTAGTAGAATTTTCCAATAATAATAGTTTCCACTCGAGCATCAAGATGGCACCTTATCACGCTTTGTATGAAGAAAAGTGTCGAACGCCGTCATGTTGGCTGGAAGCTGGGGAAAAGCAGTTTATGGAACCTGAAATAGTCCATCAGACTGCTGAAAAGTTGAAAGTGATTAGGAAAAGGATGTTAGTTGCTCAAGAGCGTCAAAAGAGTTATGCTAACAAGAAAAGACATCCAATATCCTTCGAAGTTGGAGATTCGGTTTTTACTTAAAGTCTCACCGTGGAAGGGACTTATAATAAAAGGGGAAAGTTGAGTCCAAGGTTTATTGGACCATTTAAAGTTCTTCAGAGGATCGGGAATCAAGCTTACAAGCTAGAATTACCGGAAGAACCGGAGGGTATTCATAATACCTTTCATGTGTGTTATTTGAGAAAGTTCACGGGAGATGTGCCTGACATAATTCCCATTTTTGAATTAAGGTTGGATGAAAACAAGAGGTTAATTGAAGAACCTAAGGCAATCGTTGACCGTAAGACTACGAAGTTGTGACGCAAGATGGTCGATTTAGTGCTTGTGCGTTGGAAACATACGAATGGGCCAAATCTCACCTGGGAAATGGAGAGTGACATGCTGAGTCGCTACCCGCAGTTGTTTGTTGATGTGTGATTATGGGGACGGAATCATCCTAAGGGGGAGAGAGTTGTAACGCCCATGTTTCTAGGCTAGGTATTAATATTGACGTAATAGTCTAGGTTAACCTTTGTAACTCATTTTGGAAGAAATGAAAAGGAATTATGTGAATATTATGTGAATTATGTGTTTTATACTTAATTACTAGGATTTAATTAATTAAGAATAAAAATGAGCGTCGAAAATAAATATTAGATAAAGCCGATATTTATTAAGAAAGTTGTAGTGGTCGTGACAAGGATTACGGATATACAAAGAATACCGAAATCCGAGTTATAACGAAGAAGTTATGACCTGTCGAAGTTTTGCGACAAAACGGGCACGGTGCCGAATGACGTAAAAAGTGAGTTTTTGATAAACTACTTTTTTAGCCTTAGTGATCTAAACGAAAGTCGTAGTGTTCGTCAAACCAAGAGTATGTATAAAAAGAACGCCCAAATCTGACTTCGTATAACGAAGTTATGATTTTTCTAAGTTTCAGCTTAGCAGTAGACAGCTAAAAACTCGAATTTTAGATTGAGTGATTTTTAGCCGACACAACCTAAACGAGAATCGAAGGTCTCGTCAATAGTAGTACAACGGTAAAAAGACAGACGAAAACGGACGTCAGATGGAGAAGTTATGAATTTTTAACGGATTTCCTATCCCGGTCTGTTAAAAATAATAATATAAAAGTTAAAGTCAAAATTAGCCGACGAAGTCTAAACGGAAGTTGTAGAGCGTAATTTTACCTACGTGTGCACATAAAGAACGTCAAAAATGGAGCCCGTATGCGAAAGTTATGGATTTTAGAAGTTTTGGCACAAAAATCGAGAAAAAATGCCAAATCCGAGAAATTGTATATGTATTTTTATCTACAAAAATCGAGCGTAATTTTACCTACAGGTTTTTAAATAATTTAAACTGTATATGTATTTTTATCTACAAAAATGTTGGGTAAAACATGGGTAGATGAAATAGTGGGTGTGTGATGAAAGATGAGTTGGATAAATGAGATGATCAATGATATAGATCATGAGTTGAGGGTGAGTGGTGAATTATGAGAGAATCACTTAACCAAACGTTGGCCCCTGTCATTTAGTAGAGTATGAATGACAACCATGGACTATTCTAGATGATATGTGGAACACTAGCAGGCTCGCAACCTGTAAGTGTGTGAACTATATGTTCATCAGTTGTACTCTAAAAACCCATTGGCATGTATTGCAGGGGGGGATTCCCGTGAATAATACTGTCGATAAATAAGAGCTATGGACTTAGCACATGTTGTATAAACCCTGGCAGCTATGGACTTAGTGTCTGTTGTATAAACCCTGGCGACGATGTGTTAGGTGCATTTTGTGCACCTTTTTGCACCTTTTTGCACACCTTTTAGAGGACAAGAAAGTTCTAAGCTTGGGGAGATTTGTTAGGTGCATTTTGTGCACCTTTTTTCACACCTTTTAGTCCCATTTATGCATCTATTTAGCATAGTTGTTATTCATTTTCCGTGCATTTCATCCAATTCATGCTAGTCTCTAGAACAACCTTATCTGTACGCTTTCATGTTCTTTTCAGGTAAATCGAAGGTTAGAACTCGCTTTGGGAAGTGCCGGGAAGCATTGGTGAAGATTTCAGGATGATCGGGCGAAGAACAGAAAAGTTGCGAAAATCAAGTTTGGATTCGGAGTCAGAGGAGTACACGAGTCGTGTTGGATTTACACTAAAAAGTGGGTACGGGGCGTGTTTGACTAAGAAGAAGCTGTTGACCATGCTGAACACGGGCCGTGTCAGTTTAGTGCAAATCAACACGGGTCGTGTTGGCTGTTGAACACGACCCGTGTGAGTTTAGCCTATTTTGACACGGGCCGTGTTCGACCCAAAAACCGCCTTTTGACAGTTTTTCCTATCTTTATATTACGTGGTTAGGGTCATTTTTACATACACACATCATATCAGAGCACTATTGGTGAGAGGATTTCGAAGGTTTTTGCAAGGATTTAATCGGTTATCATTTGGAAACATTATTTCCCTTAATTGTAAGTTGTAATTGCACATCATTCCCATCTTTACAACTTGTGATTTTGTTATAGCCATGTGTGGCTAGAACCCTAGTTTCTCCAACTTCATATTTTGACTTCTTGGTTGTGATTTTAATCATATGACTTGATGTTTGCTTTTAATTTCTATCTAGTGAAATTGATTTTGCTTCAATTGAATGTTTAACTCTAATTGTGATTCTTATTTACCATTTGAATTAGGGTTAGGTCATTCAAGTTATTTATTTTTCAAAATCCGTAATTGTTTTGTGAATTGGACTAAGTAACAAGCATTAAATTGATTCCCATTGAATGAATTTAGTGTAAATCATTTCACACACTTTTACACTCCCGAGCTTGTGAGGAGTATTGGGTGTTGTTGGGAACATTCAAATAAAGCTTACTGCAGTCTTTTAATCTAACTCTAAGAGCTTGTTTAGATTAGGTTAGTAAGGTTAGGGTTAATCAAAGAGCTTGTTTTGGTTAATTCATGTGGTGAATGGGAAGTGTGAGAGCTTGTTAACACTTTCAAGTACCAACTTAGATAGAATTGAGCAAACATCATGTTATCTTGGAATCGCATTGCTAAGTTGTCATACATAGAGTTGGAGTCCTTACAAATTTGGAGTTTAATTCACTCATTTAGCTGATTACTAGTGTTTTTAAATGTTTATTTTAATCATTGCATTCTAGACCCCCCTATTTACTGTTGGTGACCATAGTACCTTGCGCAAAGAGGTATAGGCTAATTATCTTCTGTCTCTGTGGATCGACCCTACTTGCCTTGTACTACCTTTTAGTGCAATATAGTGGGATTCTTTTGGAGTATATCGTACCCCTTTATTTGTTGGGTTTGACATGCCTAACAAATTGGCGTCGTTGCCGGGGACACGGTGTTACTAATTGTTTATGCCAAGATCTTTTCGTACAGGTACACCATTGCTAATTGACTCGGAGATAGAGAAGACTGCAAAGAGGTTACGAAAGCAAGCTAAGCTTCGTAAGAGGCGACCGGGTTCTGGGACTTCTTCATCATCCACCCCTCTAGTCATTAACATTTTGCAGGATATACCCCTTTCAAGTGTATCCGCATCCGAAACCAATACTCTCTCACTCTCACCACAACCATCCTCACCCAAAAATACCACTCCACCCTCTTCACATACTTATAATATCCCAAACACTACACCCACAGAAACTTCAACCACTACTCATACCATGGGAGATAACCATGGAGGGAATCCACCTCCAAATCCATCACCTGAGCAAACACTTCACGAATGGGCGAGGCAAGAGGTTACTCAACAACCTCTTTGCATCACATATCCGGCAGCCACCAACTTAGAACTAAAATCCGGGCTCATCCACTTACTCCCAACCTTTAGAGGCCTGGAAAATGAAGATCCTCATAAGTTCCGCACTGACTTCCATGTTGTGTGTGTGGGCATGAAACCACACAATGTCACGGAAGACCAAATCAAGCTTAGGGCATTCCCCTTCGCGGTGCAAGATGCAGCAAAAGACCGACTCTATGACCTCCCACCGGGGACGGTTACTACTTGGGTAGATCTTGCATGCCTCTTTTTGGACAAATACTTCCCAGAGATGAAAGCTTCAGCCCTACGGAGGGAAATCATTGGAATCAAACAGCATAAAAGAGAAGCCTTTCACACGTATTGGGAGAGATTCAAGAAACTTTGTGCCCGATGTTGTCACACCCCCAAACCAAGGATGGCGGAAACTTCCGGGGGTGGAGGACTTCATATATAGTATCATAACAACAATTGTAATAGTAATTGAAGCAAACACAACCAACATATATATAATTGAAAAAGTGACATCATTGTATGAATTACATGTTTACAAATCAATTACAATATGTTGACAAAATATGAAATAGCAGACGCCTTAGCGCCCCATCCTCAAAAGCACTTGGTTACCTGTTTAATGATTTCCTGAGAATACAAGTTGTTTGAAAAAGTGTCAACACAAAGGTTGGTGAGTTCATAAGTTTTTGTTTGGTATTATTAAAAGCCTTTCGTTTGTAAAAGTAGTATTTGTGTTAGAAAATCCAATATTTTCCTTAATGTGTAAATGTAGTCTTAAAACCCAAAGACCGAAATGTACAAGTAATTTGTCATATTTATAGTAAAACAATACAAGTTTAAATCGACATAAACTCGTTAAATTTTAATGAAGTTCCCGTAAATTCCAATGTTTATTAATACTTTATGTGAGTTTATTATAACCATACTATGACCAAGGTTGCCTAAAACGACGTTCTTCAGGCGTCGGAAATGTTATGACATTTGTCACCCCAGACCTATCGGTCTAACTGTTGCATGCAGTTTAGGTGTGGGTTTGTCAAACCCAATATAGATCTATACACAACTATCACGCTCTCCCTCAAGGAGACTCTGGTTACAATACATGACTTAATGGTAATTTGAAGTAAATGTCTCACAAAGTCATTAACGGAATTACGTGTTATGAAAACTTGGTACCGTATGGTCGTACCTTGCTTAATGAAAATATCCTTTGTATAAATGTACCCTTTTTAAATGTATGTGTTATGTAATGTATCATAAACTATACCTATTATAGTTTATCAACCAAGGGTAGTACGTAGTAATGTATGCAAACTATATTCAAAATAGTTTATTAAATGTTTGAATGTATCGGTTGTACTTTGATTATGATCACTTGTTATTCTTTATATTTTATATGTCCAAATCCATTTGTAAACTGATGTGTGTCAAAATATTAAGATAAAATATCATATATTGCAATAACATATAATCACATAAAGATATACACCTTGCTCAACATGTTACAAGGTGAAATGAAATTGACAGCAACTTTTCGTTGAATACAGTTTCTGTTACTGTTCTTAGAAAATTTATAGAAAAATCATCAAAGCTCCAAATCCAAATCCACAAATTATGAGAGTTTGGAATATGAGTCTAGTTTGTTCATAAATTTTATCATGATTTTTAGTGATCTCTAACAGAGGTCAAAATGTCCATAATCACAGGCTGGTCCAGGTTTGCCTCTGAAATGATAGGCAGTTTTGTAAAAATCACCATAAATTGTAGAAACATCATATGGAGATGTGCAAATATCCATTTTAAAGCTAAGAGTTTGAACTACTTGCACCTAGAACAGTTTTGAAAACTAAAATATTTAAGTTGACCAAAACAGTCTGTGATTAAAGTCCATCTTTTCTGATGTAATCTGTTAGAAAAAGTTTAATTGTGTTCTTGATGATTTTACTTGTATTCACCCCTTAAAACTTAAGAAAACATGTAAATGTAGGGGTATGAACTCACCTTATGTGATTTCAGTAGATGAAAGTGAGATAGAGGAAGTGTTCAACCCAAGAACACTAAGAAGATGTCTTGATGATTCGAGAATCTAACACCGAATAAGATGGAATTTGTGTAAGATATCAATGATTTGAGTAGAATGGAGTTTAATAATTATGTGAATGACGAATATACTTACTAATTGAAGGAAGAAATCCCTGGAGAAAGCCTTGAAGTTCTTGAAGTTGAGAGAAAAGATGAGAGAATTTTGGAGAGTGTCCTTTGGTTGCTAAGTGTAGAATGAAAGAACTTTATGGAGAATGAGGAGAGAGGATCAATCCTCCAGCTCTTAGAACGTGGAAAGAGCTGGAGATTGGGTGTAAAGGTCCACTAAGGTGACAAGGGGTAGTGGGAAAGAGTGGATGATCATAGAGTGAGGTGGTGGTGGCTTGCTTTTGTCATAAAATAAGGAAAAGCAAATATTCCCTCAATAATTAGTCCAACCACCAATTCTTTTAATACATTTTTATAAAAACCCTGGAGATTTATATATTTTGGGGCCTTAGTTTATAAAATAAAGTTTTGGGTGAAAATCCCACGTTAAAATAATGAAAAACGGAGTTAAAACAAAGTCGTAGTCGAAAAACCGGTAAAAAGGGGCCGTCTTTGGGAGAGATTTGGGAGAGATTTCAAATAGAAAGAGATAGAGTGAAAACGATTTAGAGAGGTTTCGTTTGTGATTAATTTGAGTGTCCGTCTTCACAACGCAAGGTTCGTAAACCCCGTTAAACCGTGTTTTAGTGTCGTACACAATCCCGATGATTGTGCAATAGTGTTTTATTGCTTTGGTTCGTTGTTTAGCACTGTTAAGGCTAAGGAAAATCAAACACATGAACTTTCCAAATGATGATTTCTCATTAAAATAGCGAATTGTATAGTGATTACATAACGTAAACCCTAAAATACAAGGGTTATTGGAGTTGACCGGTTTGACTTGTTGACTTTGTTTGACTTTGACTTGACCGAAATTTGACGGGTGTCACATCATCCCCCCGTTAGAAGGAATTTCGTCCCAAAATTTTCATTTTGACTGGGATTTCAAGAGTTTGGGAAGAGATGTGGATACTTTTGTTTCATCTGATCCTCGCGTTCCCAGGTGAATTCGGGTCCTCGTTTAGCGTTCCAACGGACCTTCACGATGGGATTACGACTTTGTTTCGTTCGTTTGATTTCCCGATCCATGATTTTGACTGGTTCCTCCACGAAGTGGAGATTTTTGTTAACTTCGATTTCGTCGAGTGGTATTACGAGTGTCTCATCAGACAAACACTTCTTTAGGTTCGACACGTGAAATGTGGGATGTACTTTGTCGAGTTCCTGAGGTAATCGAAGTTTGTATGCTACTGGCCCAATCCTAGCAAGGATTTCGAATGGCCCGATGTACCTTGAATTTAGTTTCCCGCGTTTGCCGAATCGTATCATTCCTTTCCAAGGGGAAACTTTTAGTAGTACACGATCACCCACCTGGAATTCCAAGGGTTTGCGTCGTTTGTCTGCGTAACTCTTTTGCCGATCGCGAGACGCTTTCAGTCTTTCTCGATCTTGTCGGTTTCTTTTATCGGTAGGAAGTGTGCTGATTTGGTCAATCTGTCTACGATTACCCATATGGTGTCAAGCCCGCCCGATGTCTTAGGCAGCTTGGTTATGAAGTCCATGGTTATTTGTTCCCACTTCCACTGAGGTATATCCGGCTGTTGTAATAGCCCGGATGGTTTCTGGTATTCGATTTTGACCTTGGCGCAAGTCAGACACTTGCTCACATAGGTAGCAATCTCAGCTTTCATGTTCGGCCACCAGTATAATTTCTTGAGGTCCAGATACATCTTATCCGACCCGGGATGGATGGAGTATCGAGTCTTGTGTGCTTCATTCATGACGACGTCTCGGAGTCCACCGAACTTCGGTGTCCAAATCCGGTTCATGATATAACGTGCTCCATCATCCTTGACTTCTAAGTTTTTATCCATTCCCCTTAATGTCTCTCCTGCCACCTTTTCTGGTTTCAAAGCTTCCAGTTGAGCTTCCTTGATTTGTATGGTCAGGTGGGAATGGATTGTCATTGTTAAGGATTTTACTCGGCGGCCCGAGTACTCCTTCCTGCTTAGAGCATCGGCCACTACATTGGCCTTGCCCGGATGATAACGAATTTCGCACTCGTAGTCATTCAGCAACTCTACCCATCTCCTCTGTCGCATGTTGAGCTCTTTCTGATTGAGGATATGCTGAAGACTTTTGTGATCAGTGAAGATAGTGCATTTCGTGCCGTAGAGGTAGTGTCTCCAGATCTTCAAAGCGAATACTACTGCTCCTAATTCCAGGTCGTGGGTAGTATAATTAACCTCGTGCGTCTTAAGCTGTCTTGATGCATACGCGATAACCTTCCCTCTCTGCATGAGCACACATCCGAGGCCTTGATTCGAAGCATCACAGTACACTACGAAGTCTTCGGTTCCCTCTGGGAGAGACAAGATCGGTGCGCTGCATAGGGCTTGTTTTAACGTTTGGAAAGCAGTTTCTTGTTTATTTTCCCACTTGAATATCACACCTTTCTGCGTCAAGGTGGTGAGTGGTTTCGCAATCTTGGAGAAGTTTTGTATAAATCTTCGGTAGTAGCCAGCAAGCCCAAGGAATTGTCGAATTTCGGTTGGTGTCTTGGGTGCTGACCAATTCTCGATTGCCTTGATCTTGGAGGGATCCACATGTATGCCTTTCTCACTTACCACATGGCCAAGGAAATCCACTTCTCTAATCCAGAATTCACACTTAGAGAACTTAGCATAAAGCTTCTCCGCTCTTAGTGTCTCTAGCACTTGGCGTAGATGTAGGCGATGCTCTTCTTCGCTTCGCGAGTAGATCAAGATATCGTCGATGAATACGATTACAAACTTGTCTAGGTAGGGTCGACACACTCTATTCATTAGGTCCATGAATACCGCAGGTGCGTTTGTTAAACCGAAGGACATCACCACAAACTCGTAGTGCCCATAGCGAGTTCTGAATGCAGTTTTGGGAATATCTTCTTCTTGAACTCGTAGCTGATGGTAACCTGACCTTAGGTCGATCTTTGAGAAGAAAATTGCTCCTTGGAGTTGGTCGAAAAGGTCGTCGATTCGGGGTAGAGGATATCGGTTCTTGATGGTGAGTTTGTTTAGTTCCCGATAGTCGATGCACATGCGAAAGGATCCGTCCTTCTTCTTTACAAAAAGGACTGGTGCTCCCAAGGTGAGAAGCTTGGTCTGATGAACCCTTTGCTCAAAAGCTCGTTCAACTGACTGGACAACTCTTGCATTTCTGTTGGTGCGAGGCGGTATGGAGCTCTGGCTACGGGGGTAGCTCTGGGTATTAAGTCAATTCTGAAATCGACTTGTCGTGCGAGTGGTACACCAGGAAGATCTTCTGGGAACACATCCGGGAAGTTACACACTTCGGGGATGTCTTTGATGTCTTTCACGTCTTGTTTCTTGTCTACTACGTGGGCCAAGAAGGCGTGGTACTCCTTCCGGAGATACTTTTGGGCTTTGATGCATGAGATGATTTGTAAATTCGCACTAGGTTTGTCACCATAGATGAAAAGGGTTTCGTCATTTGGTAGATTGAGGCGAACGGCCCTTTCGTAACATAGAATGTCGGCACGGTGAGGAACTAACCAATCCATCCCGATGATTACGTCGAAGCTTTTTATGGTGACCGGCATCAGGTCAATTTTAAATGTATGGTTGTCTAGAGTGAGAGTACACTCTGAGTATATATCGCTAGTGCGTTCTACTTTCCCATTTGCCATTTCTACTACATAAGTATCCTTTAGTGCTTGGGGATTTTGTTCAAGTAATTGTTTATATTGGTGGCTCACGAAACTCCTCTCCGCTCCACTATCGAATAGTACGCATGCATAAGAGTTATTGAGGAGAAACGTACCGGTAACCACCGCGGGATCCTCAACTGCTTCCCCATGTCCTATTGCCAGAATTCTTCCTACTCCACCAGCATTAGGGGCTTGTGCTTTGGGGCAGTTTATTTTGAAGTGACCGGCGTCTCCACCGTTGTAGCAAGTTCGGGTTGCCCCCGTACTGGCGACTTGGTTGATTGGTCGATCCGGCGCTTTACAGAAACGAGCAGTGTGCCCCTTCCTATCGCAGTTGTTACAGTGCATCTCCCTACAAGCACCATTGTGGTGAAAGTTGCACTTTTTGCACTTAGGTAGGGTTCCAGCATATGGCTTCGGTGGTGCTGGAGTGGTAGCAGTAGTGGCAGCATTAGTGGCAGCATGGACAGCAACAGTTTGTTGCTTCTTAGCGGGGTCCTGTGCTGGTTGGCTCTTCTTTTGGTTCCAGAACTTCCTTTTGTTGTTTCCCCCTTTTGATTGATCAGTGGTGGTGGTTGTAGTATTATGACCGGCTCGGTGGTCAACAAGTTGTTGTGCCAGCTCCCTGGCACAGTCAAAAGTAGTTGGCCTTGAAGCCAGGACACTACTTTGCACTTGGGGAGACAGTCCCCAAAGGTATCGCTCCACCTTTTTCTCCTCCGGAGTAACCATTGTTGGGCAGAGGAGAGCCAATTCATTGAATCGGGTGGTGTAGGTTTCAAGGTCGGAGCCCGTCATCCTGAGGTTCCAAAGTTCTTGTTCCAGCTTTTGAATTTCACCTCTCGGGCAGTACTCCTTCATCATCAAGGTTTTTAGTTCTGCCCAGGATATGGAGCTAGCCACTTCGAGAGTAAGTGAATTAATCCGACAGTTCCACCAAGTAAGGGCCCGGCCGGTGAAAGTGAAGGCTGCGAACTTAACTTTGCTCGCTTCAGGGCAACAGCACACTTGAAAGACTACTTCAGTCTTTTCAAACCATTGCATTAAAGTGATGACTCCCCCGCTCCCATTGAAGTTGTCGGGTTTGCCATTGGTGAAGTCTTTGTAGGAACACTCTCTTGTACGCCACGTACTGTCTCCGTGGTTAGAGTTTGTAGCACCCGATCCAGAACCACCAGCTCCGTTTGTCCCTATCTGCGATATTGCGGCCGCTACGGCTGCTGTTACTGCAGCCTGGAACATCGCAGGATCAAACTGTGGAGGCAGCGGCGGAGGAGGTGTTGCTGTGTTGCCGGAAGGTCTTGGTCTTCTCCTTGGCGGCATGGTTCTGTCATAAGTCGTAAACCAATGTACTTTTAGTAAAAGTATATTTATAGGAAGAGAAATCTTTTATACATAAAGTATATTATTACGTTGTTTTCCGGTATGTTTACGATACATACGATTTTATACTTTTAATTGACCCAATACATTGGGTTATGAGGTAAAATGAAAGTATAAAATATTTTATTTGAGTTTCCTTGTTTCCAAGTATATGACTGTTTGTAAAAGTTTTACATATACTAATTTAGTCGGGACATAATTAATATATTATATTTTAAAATGATCTTTATCGGTTACTTAATTAGTTGCAAAGTGCATACCAGTCATATGTGATTAAGATATAATAGTCCTTCGAATAGATGACCCTAACTCCAAGACCACAACCAAACAAGGACAGGAAGTGAAACAAAGATACATAAATTCTAAGTCTATAGCATCTTAGTTACATATGACCTTAGCGCATCCACTTAGCAGCTATTGATCTATAAATAAAGACCTATTTAATTCTCAGATAATTTATTATAGTAACACAAAATACTCCTATAGTATTTGTAAATGTTTAGTTTTGAGTTCTTAAAGTATCCTTTTGTAGTGTGTTATTAGGTTTGTTAGATTTGTTGTCCATCCTGACCATCCCCCGGTATATGCAAGTCAATTCCCGGACAGATATAGTTGATCAGGCTATATCATTCCCAGATTTAATCCACATATACTAAGGCATACTCAAAATGTTCAACTCTTCTTCTTTTGCTTTATGTTTTCGCTAGTTATGATACCATGCGAGCATGTAATGTATGTATGTATACTTTAATCAAGAAAATCATTTATTTTCTAAGAGTATATTTATTTGAAAAATGCACAAATCAGAGACTATTAGTCCCAATTGTGTTTATAGTTTGTATATCTTATGTGGTTTGATATACTTAATTTACTATAAACTGTGCTCTGATACCAATCTGTCACACCCCCAAACCAAGGATGGCGGAAACGTCCGGGGGTGGAGGACTTCATGTATAGTATCATAACAACAATTGTAATAGTAATTAAAGCAAACACAACCAACATATATATAATTGAAAAAGTGACATAATTGTATGAATTACATGTTTACAAATCAATTACAATATGTTGACAAAATATGAAATAGCAGACGCCTTAGCGCCCCATCCTCAAAAGCACTTGGTTACCTGTTTAATGATTTCCTGAGAATACAAGTTGTTTGAAAAAGTGTCAACACAAAGGTTGGTGAGTTCATAAGTTTTTGTTTGGTATTATTAAAAGCCTTTCGTTTGTAAAAGTAGTATTTGTGTTAAAAAATCCAATATTTTCCTTAATGTGTAAATGTAGTCTTAAAACCCAAAGACCGAAATGTACAAGTAATTTGTCATATTTATAGTAAAACAATACAAGTTTAAATCGACATAAACTCGTTAAATTTTAATGAAGTTCCCGTAAATTCCAATGTTTATTAATACTTTATGTGAGTTTATTATAACCATACTATGACCAAGGTTGCCTAAAACGACGTTCTTCAGGCGTCGGAAATGTTATGACATTTGTCACCCCAGACCTATCGGTCTAACTGTTGCATGCAGTTTAGGTGTGGGTTTGTCAAACCCAATAAAGATCTATACACAACTATCACGCTCTCCCTCAAGGAGACTCTGGTTACAATACAGGACTTAATGGTAATTTGAAGTAAATGTCTCACAAAGTCATTAACGGAATTACGTGTTATGAAAACTTGGTACCGTATGGTCGTACCTTGCTTAATGAAAATATCATTTGTATAAATGTACCCTTTTTAAATGTATGTGTTATGTAATGTATCATAAACTATACCTATTATAGTTTATCAACCAAGGGTAGTACGTAGTAATGTATGCAAACTATATTCAAAATAGTTTATTAAATGTTTGAATGTATCGGTTGTACTTTGATTATGATCACTTGTTATTCTTTATATTTTATATGTCCAAATCCATTTGTAAACTGATGTGTGTTAAAATATTAAGATAAAATGTCATATATTGCAATAACATATAATCACATAAAGATATACACCTTGCTCAACATGTTACAAGGTGAAATGAAATTGACAGCAACTTTTCGTTGAATACAGTTTCTGTTACTGTTCTTAGAAACTTTATAGAAAAATCATCAAAGCTCCAAATCCAAATCCAGAAATTATGAGAGTTTGGAATATGAGTCTAGTTTGTTCATAAATTTTATTATGATTTTTAGTGATCTCTAACAGAGGTCAAAATGTCCATAATCACAGGCTGGTCCAGGTTTGCCTCTGAAATGATAGGCAGTTTTGTAAAAATCACCATAAATTGTAGAAACATCATATGGAGATGTGCAAATAGCCATTTTAAAGCTAAGAGTTTGAACTACTTGCACCTGGAACAGTTTTGAAAACTAAAATATTTAAGTTGACCAAAACAGTCCGTGATTAAAGTCCATCTTTTCTGATGTAATCTGTTAGAAAAAGTTTAATTGTGTTCTTGATGATTTTACTTGTATTCCCCCCTTAAAACTTAAGAAAACATGTAAATGTAGGGGTATGAACTCACCTTATGTGATTTCAGTAGATGAAAGTGAGATAGAGGAAGTGTTCAACCCAAGAACACTAAGAAGATGTCTTGATGATTCGAGAATCTAACACCGAATAAGATGGAATTTGTGTAAGATATCAATGATTTGAGTAGAATGGAGTTTAATAATTATGTGAATGATGAAGATACTTACTAATTGAAGGAAGAAATCCCTGGAGAAAGCCTTGAAGTTCTTGAAGTTGAGAGAAAAGATGAGAGAATTTTGGAGAGTGTCCTTTGGTTGTTAAGTGTAGAATGAAAGAACTTTATGGAGAATGAGGAGAGAGGATCAATCCTCCAGCTCTTAAAACGTGGAAAGAGCTGGAGATTGGGTGTAAAGGTCCACTAAGGTGACAAGGGGTAGTGGGAAAGAGTGGATGATCATAGAGTGAGGTGGTGGTGGCTTGCTTTTGTCATAAAATAAGGAAAAGCAAATATTCCCTCAATAATTAGTCCAACCACCAATTCTATTAATACATTTTTATAAAAACCCTGGAGATTTATATATTTTGGGGCCTTAGTTTATAAAATAAAGTTTTGGGTGAAAATCCCACGTTAAAATAATGAAAAACGGAGTTAAAACGAAGTCGTAGTCGAAAAACCGGTAAAAAGGGGTCGTCTTTGGGAGAGATTTGGGAGAGATTTCAAATAGAAAGAGATAGAGTGAAAACGATTTAGAGAGGTTTCGTTTGTGATTAATTTGAGTGTCCGGCTTCACAACGCAAGGTTCGTAAACCCCGTTAAACCGTGTTTTAGTGTCGTACACAATCCCGATGATTGTGCAATAGTGTTTTATCGCTTTGGTTCGTTGTTTAGCACTGTTAAGGCTAAGGAAAATCAAACACATGAACTTTCCAAATGATGATTTCTCATTAAAATAGCGAATTGTATAGTGATTACATAACGTAAACCCTAACATACAAGGGTTATTGGAGTTGACCGGTTTGACTTGTTGACTTTGTTTGACTTTGACTTGACCAAAATTTGACGGTTGTCACAGATGTCCAAAGCATGGAATCACCGAATACCAGATCCTCCAATACTTCATTGAAGGCATGACTCCAATGGAAAGAAGGCTTCTTAATGCCTCAAGTGGCGGGTCTTTACCTGACAAGACTCCCACCGAAATCCGCAACTTTATCAAGAATATGGCTGAAGATTCTAAGCATTCAAGTCATGATGAAGAGTGGTACACGGATGCACCCCGAGGTGTAAAGGAAGTCAAGACTCCTCAAATTGAAGCCCAATTGTCCGAGCTTACGAAAGTGGTAATGATGCTAGCTAAAGATAAAGGTGTGCAGCCCACACCCCGCCCTTGTGGTATTTGCACTCAAGTGGGGCACCCAACTGATATGTGCCCTCAACTTCAGGAGGAGGATCATGAAGAAGCAAAAGCCATGGGAGGCTATTCTGGATCAAATCAAAGAGGATACGATCAGCCACGGGGTGACCAAATATGGAACAACAATCAAGGTTGGGGAGGAAATCAACAGGGAAGTTATCAACCAAGTCAACCACATCAATACCAACAAAGACCACCTTTTCCAACACATAACTTTCAGCCAAGGCAGCCACAACACCCTCCTCAACAAGCGGGTTCATCAATTATGTCCTTAGAGGACATAATGAAGAGTTTGGCCACTAGCACCCAAACTTTCCAACAAGAGACAAAAGCAAGCATAAAGAACTTAGAGCAACAAGTTTCACAGCTTGCTACTTCTGTAAAAAAACTAGAATCTCAAGGAAAGTTGCCCGCCCAAACAGAAACGAACCCAAGGCACAATGTGTGTGCCATCACATTGAAAGGTGGAAAGAGTTACAATGGTCCAGCAATGACGGTTGATCAAAAGGAAAAAGCAGAAGAAATTGATGGGTTTTTGAGCATTCTAACACTTCCTAAGTGTACATGCAACCCTAATAACCTTGAATCTATGTTTTCTCTATATACATGCAAATTTCTTTTTCAAGGTTATTTCCTAACTAGCATGGCATGGGGATTACATAAAACATAAAACTAGTAGAAATACATACCTTGTTGTTGCTTGGATTCCTTCAAGACTTTGTGAGCCTAGCACCCCAAATGTTGTGCCTCAAATGCTTCACACAACACCACAAGACTTGGAATAACTTGAGAGAATACTTCTAGCACTCAAAATTGGTTATGCCCTCTCTAGTAACACTATGTCCACTAGGTCCACTTTTTGCTAGCCATAGGGTTCCTTTTATAGTGTTGTCACAATTAGGGTTTACACATGAATGCCCTTAATTGTCATGACTCTTGATTTCCCATGACCCATGGATTTGTAACTCCCATGGACTATCCATGGAGCTCTATTTGGTTACATCCATAACCCATAAACTATGGATCATTAATCCACCATAAAAGAATTGATGATTGTCATAATCAACCCTATATATTTAATTAGTCTAACTTTGATCACCAAATTAATCCTAGATTAATACTTGATCAATACTAATTAAATAATACTATTATTAATATATTAGAACTTATAATATATTAATAATCATAAGTGCCTTATTCTCTCATTTAGTCTATCCAAGTATTGCAATGCCATGCAACCCAAATGGACCATGCCGGGTCGGGTCAAGTACATACCAAATAAAGTTATGGACTTAGACACTATATCCAACAGTCTCCCACTTGGATAAGTCTAATAACTATATTTGCAAATATGACTTCAGAATCCGACTAACAATCGTAGCTCTTTCAAAGTCTCTCGGAACTAAGATGATGATGATACGCCATTTAAGATAAGTGATCATACAATCCTCTGTTCTCATGATATCAGCCGGACAAACACATGGAACATGGTCTTACTTATTGTCCAGCATTTGTTTCTCGATCTCTGATTTGTTTCGACATAGAACTAAATTGAACACATCAATTAGGTTCTGACCGGGCCCGGTACATAAGTCAAAACCAAATCATCGAGGGGCCCATATATCGCTTCTATTTCTAGAAGGAACAGATAAACTTCGACTGATATGCTTGTACTAACTACTTGTTGAATTATTCACAAAGGCACGTTTTATAACATCGAGTTACCAATGCGTTTTCGTACAATCAATGAATAACCAACTCATAGTCAACAACTCATATCTCTAGGTTTGAAGATTTATATGATATTACCGTCTCACGATCACTCGAGATAAATTCCATGAAGCGATGCAAGTGAGCGTGGGTTGAATCCAATACTCAGCCCTTATGAGTACTCATGAATGTTGTAGCAACCATTGCATTGTCTAAAGCACTTTAGACAAATCATACAAGCCAAATTCATGACAGTCTTGATTCATATCTACTTCCAACATATGACTGACTGTGGATGGTTTGAATAATATGATATATACCATAACATAATTATTCTGGAAGTCAAAACATGCAAAGTGAAACATAAGAATAATACTAATCTTATATGGCCCCAACACTTTGAGTGTAAATAAAAACACCTTTTATTTAAGCACCATATTGATTACTCATTATTTATGTTTCGATTAATCAACTTTATGCTTGAATTAAAACATTAGTTGTCCCATGCTCCAAGCATGTACACTATGTTTTTCCAAACAACAATTATGCCATACTCCAAGTATGCATACTATGTTTACATATGGTCCTCTCTTTGTGAAATAGATCAATTGACAATATTCCAATGATGCTAATTTCACAATTCCAATCCTCGTTGTAAATGAAAGAATACCAAACTCTTGCCATCTACTGTAATCTGTTAGATTCTAAACTTATATGCAATGATCCCCTTGTAATGACTATGCACAGAAGTCACAAAGACTTGGCAACAGAAATTACAAAGTATTCCAATGGAAAACAATTCCATGGAAATGAAGTCTCAAATTCAAAGTACATTCCTTTGAACATCCTTCTTAGCATTAAGTTCTTTAATCTTACATAGATTCAAAGAGTAACTTCCACCTATGGAGACAATTCCATATTACCATTTTGACCATCACTTCTGAACAAGAGTTGCCTCTTTTCAAAATATGTCAATATGGTCCTTACTCTATACTTCTAATTGTCCATGAGCAACCAATCTTTGGTAAACCTCAGATTGTCCTCGACAACTTTGCTTAATCATTTTAGTCATTTCCAGTTCTATTCCTTTTTCCATCTTAATGCCCTAGGCATTTGGAAAATTTAGAATGGATTAATATTATAGCACATGTAATCAAACCTATACCCAAAGCATATGGGACATGATTTATGCTATAAAATTTTTTATTTGCCATGTTTTCATAATTCGAACTATGAAGAGGGATGCCGTAATCATAATCGAATTTTGAGAACGCAACATATATAGAATTTCCTTATGTTAGACCATTCCAACATAACATTCATATATATTATTGACTAAAGTAGATTAAATTCTCAATCTAAGCTTGTAGAATTGGAGTGAAGTATAAAATCCTCTCCCTTAATTATAGCAAAACAACTTTTTCAAGGCGAATTGAAACTTTTGTTTTCTATAATTAACATTGCTAACCTGCAATATTTAACATAATCGTCATGCTCCCACTAGCATAATGATTACCAGCATAACACTTTATGCTCCCACTAGCTTTGACATGTACTCAGAAATCTACTGGACTTCTAGAAATCAATACTTTATTGACTTTCTTACCAAAGTTCATATTTCTGATACTAGATTGCTTTGATAAGACTTTATCAAAAACATACACCTTTCCTTAGATAGCTCACATGTTTGTCTAGACCTTTTGCAATTCTCACTAGTTAGTGTGCCGGTTAACCACACACGCTCCACTAACTATATGAGAATGCAAATATCACAACCGCTATCTACTTAAAATCTTCTTAGTGGAAGCGTTTCCTCACCATCATTTTCATGAATCGAAGAGAAACCTTATGACACTTAGATTTTGTGGTGTATGTGTTCCTATCCATGTGAATTTGTCATAACCATAATCACAGGACTAGGTTAGTGACACTTCCAAATTCATAGGGACTGAACTTGTGCAATCTTAATTTCTTGCCACCTGGTAGCACAATGCCCACCATTGCTTCCGGGTTGTTATGCAAACAATTGAGAACTCATAGAACTCACAAGCATAATCAACTTTCAACTGGAACAGACACAGAAACAAGAATATGTCAACACGATAGGTTACAAACCTCAAGCCGTGGGCTAGTGATTAACAAAACTCTTGATTTAGTTCTTGAAACTATTTCAGAATCATTTAGACTCCCACTATCCTCTTGACATATAAGACTTCTCTTTGTCAAGAACCATTCCTTGACAAAACAAATATTCAAGATCTAGTGTGGATTCTTATCAAGTTAAACACTTCTCACTATTGGTCTTAGCTGGTCTTTGTTTTATCCAAAACATCACAACTTACCAATCTCAAATGTACAAGAATAGGAAACATCTTACTCTACATTTGACAAGTGTTGTGAACTTTCTAAAGACTATGTCACTCAAGTTACAATCTTGGAGTATAACTCCAGGATTTGTTTTTGGCACGAAGTATGAATTATCTTTTGATTTAACCATTTCAACAATTCACGATTCCTCTCCTCAGGCAACAAACACACTAAGGTGTCCTTAGAGGATCAATTGTGATATGGTTCCATAATCACTAAGATAATCATAAAACAAAATACACAAGTACTCTCCCATCTCTTCAGATTGGAGAAACTTTTATCTTTCTGCCTTATTTGATTCTTCTTATTCATTCTGCCATACATTGAAACTTTTCCAATGTTTCAGAATTACACTTAAACTCGTAAGCATAACCATATTTACTAAACTTTAGTAAATCATAACGAATAATCTTATCTATCTTTGTGGTGGACCTGACCAGCACACAACCAAGTGTACCCAATCTTTTAGTCCTTCACTTGACTCACATGTACATGTGAACAAGGAATTAGTCTTAATTTCCCAAAGACGAAAACTTCTCATTCATCATACAATACAAGTTGCATGATTCCAAGTTTCTATCTAACTGAAACTTGGGCGATGAGAATCTTTCCTTATTTCGTAAATTATGATACTACCACAAATGAAAGAATCAAATCCATTTTCAAATATTGCTATTAATGGAAACATATAATCAACAATTTTTCACAAATGCCATTGTAAGGATACTTAAAATAAATAAAATCAAAACTTTTCTTTATTTTAAAACTTTGCGGAAAACCTATCCTTACAACCCATATGAAAACCTTGTTGTTATCTATTCCTAAGCAATATGTCTCAACTCTTAAGTAATAGCTCAAAATTCTGATCACCGAACCATGCGATCAAAATCCCTCTTCGCGATCAGAATCAGCATATACTTCCTTTAAGTTTCTTCACTTTTCTTTGATTCTTAAAACATCAACATGTGACCCAGTCACATCATGCAATAAGAATCTCAGAATAGAAACTTAATAGAGTTAGACAATGGACTTTACCTGAAGTGGAGTCAAACATTTGACTTTACTATCCTTATGGACTTTTAGGTAAATTTGGCAGCTTCGCAACCAATGCCCTTCCTTTGGCAACAGAAACATATGGACTCTTTGGAAACGGTACACGGGACTATCACAGACTTAGCCTTTCTCTTTACCATTTGGTCAACCGAGTTGACTATGGCCAATCCCTTTCAATTGGGAAGAGAAAGTTTTTCTGGACTTCCAATGTTACCATTGTCAATGTCCATGGAAGTTTGGGAAGTTGATCTTCCAATCAAATTTTGCTTTACCAATGCTCCAAATCATTGCTGATTCAGCATCATCAAGCAAATAGGTAAGATCATTAAGGGTCATGTCGTGATCTGTTATCAGGGAGTGACCAAGTCAACAGCCAGCTACCTTGAGACTTCGACACCCTACTCTCCCGGCTTGTCAATATGTGACTTAATCTCCAAGACCTAAGCACATATAGACTTTTTTTGCCAATAGGGATTGAGTGACTTAGAACTTATCATGTCTTGAAACTTGTGGGATAAGGAGATTTATTGGAGGAGGTGGAGGAAGTGAAGTATGATTTCCAGTCCCACTAATGCATAACAAAGGGATTGATCTTTCACCTTGATTGCCATTCGGGATATCATCTTCATTAGAAAGCTTCTTCCTAAAGATTTGGGAAGACCATAGCTGTCTAAACTAGACATCTATAATGGGAGAAATTCAAGTTAGTTGATTTAAAGTCCTTAATATAATACCCAATATGAAATATTAAGGCTAGGACCCAATAACCTATTTATAACTGGAAGAGGGATGCCGTAATCCAAATTATAAAATAGTTAAAGGTAGGTAAATGACGATTTACCAATTTCCACCATGAAAAACGAAATATAATTAAGTTTTAATTGGATTTGAAACTCCTAGATCTTTTGAGATACATTGAACTTTCAATGGCATGTTTGAATCTCGATTGTGCCCTCTCAAGTTTGTGACTGGGATGCCGAGGATCACAAACAAGGTGTGAATAACCATACAAATTGACTTGGTACCCTCAACAATATTACCTAATCGATGTGCCGGTTAACCACACACGCTCCACCGATCTATAATAAAGTCAAGTTACCCTTTGCCACTCTTACTAGTCCATGTTAGTGTGCCGGTTAACCACACATGCTCCACTAACGACTTGGTAAGGTACAAAGTGTGATTTTATGGGCTAGCACCAATTTCACATTTTCCTAAAGTAACTAAGATTGGGAATTTATAATGTATAGTTACTTTATAATTCATTATACTTTTAACGAGTATTTAAAGTCGTATCCTACCCGTTCGGCTAACGACCCTCCACCGATCAAGGAAGCGGTGGGTGAGAGTGGACACCCATTAAGTCACCATTTTATAGGCAACAACCTTATACCCCCCTTATAGACCGGCTTCGTGAATGAGGCCTACTAACGGTAAGAATGACATATTCTTATACATATCTATATAATTAAAATTATAATAATAGTATAAGGGTGTATTTTAAACATTTAAAATACTTGGTGGTTTAATCTATTAATTAAACTATACTTAATTTAATTAAACTTAAACCATGTCTTTATGGAATTATTAACTCTTTTAATTAAACACTTTAATTAATTTAATGAAGTCCATAAAGCTTGAATTTTACCTTTAAAAAATTCTAAGAGTTCAATTTGGAATTAAAGTGTAAGGCTTTTCAAATTCCAAAACTTGAGGGCAAGAATTGAAACTATTCCAAGTCTCTTCAATTTGTAACTTATGAGTTTTAATGGTTCATAAAATGAAGACTCTTCATTTTATGAAACCTCTTTAGTTCTTTAATCATAATTAAAAGAAGTGACTTTTGGTTATCCATAACTCGAGGACAAGTTATGGACACCATCATTAGCATTAAGATCATGAATTAAACAAGCATGTAAGTTACACAAAATTCCTATGATCTTCTAAAAAACTCATAAGAACAAATATTCATATCAAACAATTTCAAGAAAATCATATAAACATATACAATACTTGAAAATTGATAAAAGTCATGTAAAATGGGTTAACATAATCATTATCATTTTGAAAAACAGATTTTACAAGTCCAAAACAGATTGGGATAATGATCTTAATCCATTTCCAGCAACAAAACTCGAAAAAACTGCCCAGCACGCTCCTACTCGCCGAGTGCATTATTCTACTCGTCGAGTAGGATGAATTTGTTCATGGACTCGGCGAGTCCTCCCCATGGACTCGGCGAGTCCAGTCGTCAGAGTGCAGAATTTTCGATTTTTAAGCAGTTTTGCATCAAGTATACAGAAAACAATCCTAGGCTTTGATACCACTGATGGGTTTTTGAGCATTCTAACACTTCCTAAGTGTACATGCAACCCTAATAACCTTGAATCTATGTTTTCTCTATATACATGCAAATTTCTTTTTCAAGGTTATTTCCTAACTAGCATGGCATGGGGATTACATAAAACATAAAACTAGTAGAAATACATACCTTGTTGTTGCTTGGATTCCTTCAAGACTTTGTGAGCCTAGCACCCCAAATGTTGTGCCTCAAATGCTTCACACAACACCACAAGACTTGGAATAACTTGAGAGAATACTTCTAGCACTCAAAATTGGTTATGCCCTCTCTAGTAACACTATGTCCACTAGGTCCACTTTTTGCTAGCCATAGGGTTCCTTTTATAGTGTTGTCACAATTAGGGTTTACACATGAATGCCCTTAATTGTCATGACTCTTGATTTCCCATGACCCATGGATTTGTAACTCCCATGGACTATCCATGGAGCTCTATTTGGTTACATCCATAACCCATAAACTATGGATCATTAATCCACCATAAAAGAATTGATGATTGTCATAATCAACCCTATATATTTAATTAGTCTAACTTTGATCACCAAATTAATCCTAGATTAATACTTGATCAATACTAATTAAATAATATTATTATTAATATATTAGAACTTATAATATATTAATAATCATAAGTGCCTTATTCTCTCATTTAGTCTATCCAAGTATTGCAATGCCATGCAACCCAAATGGACCATGCCGGGTCGGGTCAAGTACATACCAAATAAAGTTATGGACTTAGACACTATATCCAACAGAAATAGTAGCTGAAGAGGCAACCGAATAAGAGAAAAAGGAAGATAAAACAACCAAAAAGAAGCCTTCCATCACTGAGACTAAAGCCACACCTGCTCCATTTCCCGAAAGATTAAAGAGCACAAAGAAAGAACGGGAGGAGAGTGAGATCATGCAAATGTTCAAAAAGGTTCAAATCAACATCCCACTCCTCGAGGCCATCAAGCAGGTACCTAGATATGCAAGGTTCCTTAAGAATCTTTGTGTATCTAAAAAGAAAATAAAAGGAAACCAAACTATAACAGTCGGAGAAAATGTATCCGTGATTTTGCAAAAGAAGATGCCCCCGAAGTGAAAGGATCCCGGTGTCTTTACAGTGCCTTGCAAATTGGGGAATCTTTATGTACCTCGATCCATGCTCGATCTAGGTGCATCCATAAATGTCCTGCCATATTCTATTTTTAAATCAATTGGTGTAGGTACATTGAGCAAAACCGGTTTTGTCATCCAACTTGCCGACCGGTCTTTGGTACACCCAAAAGGTGTATTGGAGGACATGTTAGTACAAGTCAATGAATTTGTTTTCCCGACTGATTTTTATGTTCTAGATATGGGAGATGATGACTCTCCAAGTTCAAGTTCCATACTTTTGGGTTGACCTTTTCTTAAAACTTCTAAAACAAAAATTGACGTCTACAATGGAACTTTAACTATGGAATTTGATGGTGAAGTTATCAGCTTCAATATTCATGAATAAAAAAAGGTTCCTTCCCAAGTTCAACCTGTCAATCTTGTGGATATGATCCAACCCTCAACTAAAAAAGGTTTAAACTTGTCTAACAATGAATTTATAGAGTTAGTTTTGTCACGAAAACTAGACAGGAACAAAGCCAAAGAACTTGCAAAGGAATTCGTTATAAATAACGAGTTGCTGGAGGTTTTGGAGTTTATTGATGAAAAGAAGCAAATGAGGATTGATGAAATGAAGTCTGCACCACCTACAACCAAAGTCAAACCCCTTCCACCAGTGAAACAAGCACAAGATTCTGGATCAAAAACCCCACCGGAACCTTTAAAGAATATACATATCGAGAAGGAGGGCACCCAACCGGTCATCAACTCAAATAAACTATCGAAGAAGGAAGAGAAGGAGTTGATAACCCTGTTGAATAAATACCGAAAAAGGACTGAGTGGAAAATCTCCGATATTAAGGGTTTAAGTCCTTTTTGGTTTGTGCGCAAAAAGAAAGCCAAAGGAAGGTTGAAGGTTCCATTGAAGGAGGTGGCGAGAAGGTTGATGTGTTGGAAAGACCCACATACTTAGAATAAAGCATATTCCGGGGCCATGTCGAGCCAACGACTTAACACAAGGGCGGCTAACCGGGAGGCAACCCGGGGGTATTTTTGTCTTTTTATTTAAAAACATTTCCATTTCTTTGAAGTTTTTGGTTTTTAATGTTCCAAATGCATTTAAACATGTTTTTAAATCACCAAACGGACCTCGGGATGCAAAACCATTTCGTTTGAATAAGAGGGGATTTTTGGGTTCAAAAAGTGGGAAGTGGCAAACAGAGCCGTACACGGCCCGTGTTCATTTTTGCCTTATATTGAACACGGGTCGTGTTCAAGCGAGGCAAACATTTTCGCAGTCAGAGGGGTACACGGGCCGTGTTCATTTTTGCCTTATACTGATCACGGGTCGTGTTCAGCCATTTTCAGAATTTTAAACCCCCAACACGGGCCGTGTGATTTTACACTAAAAAAAAGGACCGTGTTCGCGATGCAGAACAAATGTGTTTTAAGTCTAAAAATCGGTTTTTATCACCCCATTCACTCATAACTCACCCCCAAAACAATTTCTCTCTTCCAAGAACCCCTAGGTCCGAAACTTTCCCAATTTGTTTTGTGCTTTTGGGTTTGATACTTCATGTAGGCAAGCTTGGGGAGGTTGAAGAGGAGGTTCTCACCACCAACTGCAAGGCTCCATGAACGATTCGGTAAATTCTTTCCATATCTTTAATCGTCCATATTTTGCTTAAAAATTCAATTTGTGTGCACTTGTGATTGTTTGGACTCTTACCCAACCGGGCACCACCCGTCTCCTCCTTCGCAATAGGTTGTTCCGCCCTCTCCAAGCATCGGGGACGATGCTTATCTTTAAGCTTGGGGAGGGGTAGAGTTGTACACTAGGTTCATTCATGCATTTTCAAAAAAAAATTCAAAAATACTTTATTCTATGTTTATTTTGATCCAATCCCAAGCAACCGAATCTTCTCAAAACAGTTAAGCTGGTAAGTGAGTCGTATGCCTTGAGATTAGACTTGCTCTTTTTATTGAAAATCTCAAAGCAAGCTAATCACACACGGACACACCTCCCGAAGCCACTTGTGTAAAACAGAAAATGAAAAGGTTGTCAACACCGGAGCATAACGACAGGTATGAGTCAATATTTGGGACACGTGATCGGTCTTATGAGTAGTAAGTGCTCAATTGGTCCCAAAATGCTAAATTCAAGAAAACATAAAAAGAATATAAAATTTCAGTGTCCCGAACCTTCCAGCGCTCTAAAAAGTCCTTTCTACTAATTCCCTTTTATATACCCTGCTTGGGGACATAGTTTCCAACTATACTTACGGGTCTTTGCATGTTGACTTCAGTCCCCCGAAAAATATCTTAGAAGTCCCTCACGGTAATAGACCGTGAGATGTCCCCATAATAGAAAAGTCAATGACAGAAATATAAAGAAATAAGCCTAGCAAATAATAATAATAATAATAATAATAATAATAATAATAATAATAATAAGGGTAAATTACACCAATCGTCCCTCGATCAGGTGCCGAAAAGCATGTTTAGTCCCTATTTTCAAAAATTAACTCGGACCGTCCCTCGATTGGTTGAAAGTTGCACATGTCATCCCTCGTTAGTTTAAATTTGCATGTTTCATCCTTTGTGAGACATGAAATGACTTTTATGCCCTTATTATTATTATTTTGAATTATTTTTTCCTTCTTATAATTATTTATAAAATACAAAATAAAATAAAAAACCCACCCTACCCACCTTATCTTAACCCCCTACCCTTTAAACCCTTTTTTCCCTAAGCTACCACCGGAGAAGACACTATCTCGCCGGAGAAGATAGTCATCAGACCACCGCTTACCACCATCGACGAACCATAACCCAACCTCTCTCTCTCTCTCTCTCTCCGATCTTAACATGAAACACACAAAAAAAACGAAATGCATAGACAAAAAACAGAGATCGATCGAGATCTTTCTGGCGATTGAGGGGGTTTACAGGTGGCGACGACATAGAAGATGAACGAACCATAAAGGGGCGGAAAAGATCTTTCTGATAAAGGGAACCGGGTAGGTCAAGCACATTTTCCATCGGCTAACGCTTCGTCAAATCTGTGCCGCCATCGACGTTGCTTAGGGTTTCAGAACCACTACATCTAAGATCTCTGTAAGGTGGATTTCAAATTGTCAAGGGTTTCGAATCAACAGTTTAAGATCATTAACTACATCATCAAATGGTGTGGATCGTGAAAGAAATCGTCGGGAACTACTCCGTCTGGCTGATAGTGAAAGCCACTGCCGCCTAGGGTCTCAAATCTAAGATCGTCGCTACTAGGTTTCCGAACAACCACCACAGGTTTTAGATCGAGCTCTACTGTCATATTCATGTCTGATTTTCACTTTGGGGGTTTGATTTTGATTACAAGTTTCAAGAGGTGGTGGTGCCGGATTTGAGAAAGAGGATAGGGAAGAGAGGGAGGTGATATAGTTTCGAGAGAGGATATGAAATAGAGAAAACTAGAGAGCTCTGTGAGAGACAAAGAGAGGGAGGGAGAGAAGCGATACTATTTGTTGGGTTTCGGTGGTGGTGGATTGTGGTTTCCAGTGTTAGTCGGTGGTGGTAGACGGTGGTTCTGGTTTCCAGGCAATGTAGAAGGAAAATGGAAGTGGGAAGGGAGGGGTGGGTTGGGGTGTGGGGACTTTTGGTTTATTTTTTTATTAATTTAAAACTGTTAAAGATATAAAACAAAAAGCAAAAAGAAATTATTAAGGGTAAAACAGTCATTTCATGTTAATAGGGACTAAGCGTGCAAGAAAAATCAAACCTAGGGACGGACCGAGTTAATTTTTGAAAATAGGGACTAAACATGCTTTTCGGCACCTGATCGAGGGACGATTGGTGTAATTTACCCTAATAATAATAATAATAATAATAATAATAATAATAATAATAATAATAATAATAAGTATTAAGTTAATCTGTGACCTTTGGGACTCGAATAAGTAAACTCTGAGGGGTGTTCTACATCTAATCGCCTAAAGCTGAATTGTTTGGGACTGATTGGGTTGAAAGTTCGCTACACGGGTTCCATAGAAAGTCATGAACTTAATAATAACATATATATATATATATATATATATATATATATATATATATATATATATATATATATATATTCGAATAAAGCTAATCTGTGGCCTTTGAGGTTTGGGCAAGTAAACCCAATGGATCTTTCTAAATCTAGCACACTAAGGTCATCTGGTCTGGATGTGTTGGTTGGAAGCCCGCTACATGAATTTCAAAGAAAGCCATGAGCTTTATTTGTAGGAAAACATAGTTAGATAGTTTGTATATATTTATTTTTATCGTTTAATTGAATAATATATTTAGGAAAAATGTTTGGCTGCCAAAAGATTCTCTTGGACTTGGACTTGAACTTATGACATTGGGACTGACTATTAATTACTTTGACTAGTGTAAGTTGTTTGAAATTTGTAACCAACCTGGGTAAATTTTAGGGAATTCTTAGAAAAAAGTTTTTAGAAAAAGATTGTTGTTAATCAACAAATAGCTGGAATCGGTTATTGTTACATTTTGTAAAACAAATATGATTGAGCATATTTTTGTCACATACATTTTCAGAAGAGTAAGACCATAATTTGTTCCATGAATTGACTTGATGCTATTGAAAGGGAACAAGTGTTGTGATCTATGATTCTGTTGAGTTGCGTTAGGGAGTTGCCAAAGTCTTATTTCTATTGTCATATAATATTTTGAGACAAATGCCAAGTTGACTCAAGGCACAACAAATACATTCTCAACTATGCTACAAAAACGAGGTTAATTGGGTTGAATCTTTTTCATGATTGTTTTGATTTTTGCATTAAGTCTCAAAAGATTTTGATTTTGATTTTTGTTTCTTTTCTTTTATTTTATTTTCTGCGGTCTAGATGGTTATTGTTCTTTCTTGAGGACAAGAAAGTTCTAAGCTTGGGGAGATTTGTTAGGTGCATTTTGTGCACCTTTTTGCACACCTTTTAGTCCCATTTATGCATCTATTTAGCATAGTTGTTATTCATTTTTCGTGCATTTCATCCAATTCATGCTAGTCTCTAGAACAACCTTATATGCACGCTTTCATGTTCTTTTCAGGTAAACTGGAGGTTAGAACGCGCTTTGGGAAGTGTCGGGAAGCATTGGTGAAGATTTCGGGATGATCGGGCGAAGAACGGAAAAGTTGGAAAAATCAAGTTTGGATTCGGAGTCAGAGGAGTACACGGGCCGTGTTGGATTTACACTAAAAAGTGGGTACGGGGCGTGTTTGACTAAGAAGAAGTTGTTGACCATGCTGAACACGGGCCGTGTCAGTTTAGTGCAAATCAACACGGGTCGTGTTGGCTGTTGAACACGACCCGTGTTAGTTTAGCCTATTTTGACACGGGCCGTGTTCGACCCAAAAACCGCCTTTTGACAGTTTTTCCTATCTTTCATATTACGGGGTTAGGGTCATTTTTACATACACACATCATATCAGAGCACTATTGGTGAGAGGATTTCGAAGGTTTTTGCAAGGATTTAATCGGTTATCATTTGGAAACATTATTTCCCTTAATTGTAAGTTGTAATTGCACATCATTCCCATCTTTACAACTTGTGATTTTGTTATAGCCATGTGTGGCTAGAACCCTAGTTTCTCCAACTTCATGTTTTGACTTCTTGGTTGTGATTTCAATCATATGACTTGATGTTTGCTTTTAATTTCTATCTAGTGAAATTGATTTTGCTTCAATTGAATGTTTGATTCTAATTGTGATTCTTATTGGCCATTTGAATTAGGGTTAGGTCATTCAAGTTATTCATTTTGCAAAATCCGTAATTGTTTTGTGAATTGGACTAAGTAACAAGCATTAAATTGATTCCCATTGAATGAATTTAGTGTAAATCATTTCACAAACTTTTACACTCCCGAGCTTGTGAGGAGTATTGGGTGTTGTTGGGAACATTCACATAAAGCTTAATGCAATCTTTTAATCTAATTTTAAGATCTTGTTTAGATTAGGTTAGTAGGGTTAGGGTTAATCAAAGAGCTTGTTTTGGTTAATTAATGTGGTGAATGAGAAGTGTTAGAGCTTGTTAACACTTTCAAGTACCAACTTAGATAGAATTGAGCAAACATCATTTTATCTTGGAATCGCATTGCTAAGTTGTCATACATAGAGTTGGAGTCCTTACAAATTCTGAGTTTAATTCACTCATTTAGCTGATTACTTGTGTTTTTAAATGTTTGTTTTAATCATTACATTCTAACCCCCCTCCCTCTTTACTGTTGGTGACCATAGTACCTTGCGCAAAGAGGTATAGACTAATTATCCCGTGTCTCTGTGGATCGACCCTACTTGCCTTGTACTACCTTTTAGTGCAATATAGCGGGATTCTTTTGGAGTATATCGTACCCCTTTATTTGTTGGGTTTGACACGCCTAACATAGATCCAGGGATTTCCTTCTATCCTCATCACTTTCTGGTAATCAAGTCTCTAACTTGATCATTCATTCACTAGATCTACTTACTTCCATTTTATGAGGGTTTTAGTTCAAGAACCTTGGCCTTTGGGATTTGGACGTCCCAAGTGACTTACATTCTAGATCTGGGATCTAGAAGGGATTCCATGGCATAAAGGAGAAAACTTTCTGACCATGGAAGCCCCATGCAAGCTTAAAAGCATTATCATGGTCTTTTTGGCCCAAAAAGGCCATGCATGGAAGGAAAGCTTGGAACTTTACGTGTCCAACTGATGTCCAAGGCCTAGATATATTATAGTGTGCTTTGGTTTAGAGTATTATGGCTTGTGGACCAAGATCTATGTTCTAGAGAGTTAGGGTTTGAGCTAAACCCATTAAGAAGGACTAAAAACGGGTAAAGTTGGACCTTAAAAGTGTATTCCCAGTGTGTAGGTGAAGTATGGAGTTTAAATCTAAAGGGTATGAGCTTAATCCTTTAAGATGGCTCAATCAGACAGAGGAACTCGGCGAGTCCATAGAGGGACTCGACGAGTTGAGTTGGTTTGTCCCGTTTTAGATTAAGGTAGAACTCGACGAGTCGGTGAAGGGACTCGACGAGTTTAATCGGTAGATTGCGACTGTGAGTAGCCTGGGAACTCGATGAGTCAGGGGGAGACTCGACGAGTTAGATCACGATTTGCAGGATCTAGGACTCGACGAGTTAATGGAGCAACTCGACTAGTTGGGTCAACCAGAAGGTTGACTTTGACCCAAGCATTGACTTTGACCAGGGGTAAAATGGTCATTTTACCCTAAGAAGGATTATTAGATTTTGATTAAGTGTTATTATGAAATTGATAGTCGGGGAGTCTTCAGAGCAGCAGTAAGAGATTCCTCACACAAGATTTCACAGCTAGCATACGAGGTGAGTTTCCTTCAGTAGGAATGGGTCTACGGCACCAAGGTCGGCCCGTATATATGATACGTTAGTAGCTGAGTGTGGGCGGGGCCCAAATCTCATAGTAGCCGAGTATGGGCGGGGCCCGAATCTCGTAAGCATTATTTGAGTATAGATATGTGACTGCTTGATAGGAATAGATATACTTGTTGTCTGTGTGATACTTGTATGCATGTTAGATAGCGGAGTGTGGGCGGGGCCCGAATCTCCTAGACAGCGGAGTGTGGGCGGGGCCCGAATCTCCTAGACAGCGGAGTGTGGGCGGGGCCCGAATCTCCTAGACAACGGAGTGTGGGCGGGGCCTGAATCTCCTAGACACAGAGTGTGGGCGGGGGCCTGAATCTCCATGAGAGTGGGCGGGGCCCGTATCACCTAGTTGCATGTTATGTGTATGGTATGTGGTAGTTTGGGGAGACTCGCTAAGCTTCGTGCTTACAGTTTTCAGTTTTGGTTTCAGGTACTTCCGGTAGCAAGGGGAAGGGCTCGGGATGATTGCAGTGCACACACCATTTGTTCATCCTGGGATGTTTATACTATGATATTTTGATATACATTGATATGATGTTTGCGATATTATGCCATGTGTTTTGGATAATAATGGTTTTATTAATAATTAAAAACGAAAGTTTTGGTCTGTATTTTTGGGATATTTCATGAACATAATAATAATAATAATAATAATAATAATAATAATAATAATAATAATAATAAGGGAAAATGACATAAATGCCCTACAAACTTTCTAGGGTTTACCCATTTAGTCCTTAAAGTTTTTGTCGGGATTTATGGGTCCCTAAACTAGGATATGACCTGCTCTTTTCGACCCTGTCAACCTGTAATAGCCGGTTCAGTGACATTTTTGACCAAAAAAACTCACTTGTGCCCCTATAAAGCCAAAAAAAAAGTCTGGGGATCAAATGGTCAAAATGTTGTTTCAGTTAGGAGATTTCGAGTGCACTTTTTTACCTGGTTGACAAATGAGTGAAACACTTGATAATTAGATTATTATTTTCATTATCACTTAAATTTGTATACAAGGAGATATAGAAGTATAATTTAATAGTAATAGTAAATAATTAATATTTATATTACATACTATATCTATGGTATGGTAAATATGATATGCTTTTCCTTTCGGTTCTGGTACTTCCTCTGCTCCTTTGTAAACGTCCAAAAGTTCTTGATATATGAATTTCATGTACTCAGGAAGTGTATCGTTGCAGCTTGCCGACCATCTATTTACATTAATTAAAATGGTCAAAATGTTGTTTAATTTAAAGAATTATGGGAACTATTGTACGTATCGTTGGCTATTATAAGTAATTAATGCATACCACATACCTTTGAACAACTTGGGTGAACATCTCAAGCTCTTCGTATGTACCATAGTTATCATACGTGCCATCAAATATGATAGCAAGATTGCATGTTTTCATTAGAAAAATTCTAGCATCAGAATATCGAGGCTCAAAATAGACTGCCAAAATCCAAAAGTAGCCTTCTACCAATTTGTCGCGAACATAAGGTAGCCTGTTTTCTAAATCCAAATTCTTCCACCATCTATTTAGACAAATGAAGGTGCATGGCCCGCCATGAGAAGAATTAAATGAGTAGATTAACAAATTAAGGACACTAGTTAATTGGAGTGATTGATTAAGTACTTACCCTATGATCTAATCAATATGATTGGTCTAGCCAATATTATTACCAAGGTTTCACTCGTTCTCTATCCATTTACATTAGAAAAATATAGAAGTTGTTAGGTTACGTACTTGCTGATTTGGCTGAGCTCCTTTTTGTGCAAGGATTGAAGTAAATTGAAATCCAACATGGAAACTGTAGTAAGGCCTCATTATGGGAAGCTTGTTTCTGATAGATGGGTATGTAACGCAATGCCTCAAGCCTTGGCAACCTTTTCCATAGAGGCTGTTCTAGTGCTTGTTCTATCCGGATCTTAAGAGATGTGTCCTTACACATATGATCATTTACTATGTTTTTAAGTTAAAAAGTCATAAAAGTGAGGGATGCGTCGTAAAGTTATCCAATATTTACATTTTTATAACATAACTATCACTTAAATCATTATTTGTTACGAATTGATTCCCGAACTTATTTTTTTGGCTTTATAGGGGCACAATGTGAGTTTTTTTGGTCTAAAAGATTATTGAACCGGGTATTACAGGTTGACAGGGACTAAAAGAGCATGTCATATCCTAGTTTAGGGACCCATAAAGCCCGACAAAAACTTTAGGGACTAAATGGGTAAACCCTAGAAAGTTTGTAGGGCATTTATGTCATTTTCCCTAATAATAATAATAATAATAATAATAATAATAATAAAAGATTACAGTTTATATATTAAATATAATTTTTGATAAATACATTAACAAATTTGTGTGTGTTGGTGGTAAGTCAGCAGCCATAAAGATCTTGAGGTTGTAGGTTCGAATCTCTGCTCTCCTTTTTCTTCCTTAGCCCTTTCATTTTGCAGATGCGAACAAAACTTGCTAATGTGGCGTCAGTCTCATGGGGAAAACCGACACCTAAGCATGAACTTACATGGAAACCGGATAAATTGCAAATATGAACAAAAGTGTGCATATGTGAGGCATTAACGCACCTAAAAAACAACTTTAGGTAAAACCGACAATTTGCTGCAAACTTAAGGGATTTTGTGACATAAACCCAAATATCTTTCATAGAAAAAACTTTGTTTTCTTATGTTTTCAAAACCTAATACTTTTTACCAACTTTTTTGTGCAACTTTTAATTTATTTTTACTAATTTAGTTTCTTTTACATAATCAGAAATTTAGTGTGTATAAAAAATTTAAAAACCTGATCAAACATAATTTTTTAAAAACCAAGTTTTGATACTACATCTGTTATTATTAATTATTTTTGTCTTTTTATAAACACGCCCCAAATATATATATAATAGACAAAATTGCAAAAATGGTCCTTGTGGTATGCAATTATTTGGGGTTTTAGTCAAAACCCCGAGTTTTTTGGATTCATGGTCTTTTTGGAGTGGTTTGTATGTGGAAATAACTTTCGTTAAGTTGTTGTTAACCCCCTCATGTGCCTCCCACATGAGGGTATATTTGTCTTTTCACTTCTAAGGGACCATTTTTGCAATTGAAAAAAAATATATCCCCATTCTAAAAAAAGAAATTAATACCTATTTGTTTATTTTAATAATTAAAAAATAAAAGATCTCTCTCTCTCTCTCTCTCTCTCTCTCTCTCTCTCTTAATTCCAACCTACACATTCTCATATTCTTCTTCCTGGGAATTAATTCAGTCTCAGATGAAAAAAAAAACACTGAGAACAAAAAAATACCTAGAAAAAATTGTTGAACTCGTCGTTTTTTTCTCATTATTTGCGTAACAGTTAGATGAAATTGGAAGGTTCTCTCAATGAAATGAAAAATTGTTGCTTGATTTAGATCTGTCCCTATTATAAGAATGGTATGATTTGTTGTGTATGAGGGCAGGGGAACTGATGATAATCCAAACACTATAACGTTTCATCAGGCATGTTCATGCCCTTGTACCGTTTCTTAAGCCTCTGATTCGTGAAATCATAAGTTCTCTCTATATGAATCAACATTGATGACCAATCTTATTGTGCGATAACTAATGATCCATAAATTTCTAGGTAACAAAGCACATTGAAACCCTACACCTACCCTCAATTGTCAAAAGAGATGAGATACGAACATGTGATGTGACATAGCACAAGAACGAATTATGTATTGTGTAAAGAATCAAATACCTGTACTATACAACCTCCTTAAGCATTCGAGAGTAGTCCTCCACTACAGACATGGGAAGACCTAGATGTTGAAATTTCATGGGTTTCAAGGTAGGTGTGATGGATTTCAATTTTAGGTTTAACGGATTTAGAAGAAAAATTGGGGGTAATACGACATTTATTGCTATTCTGATGCTTCATGGAGGAGTCGAGTATGGAGATGATAATGGGTCGGGTGTGGATCGTTCCCGGGACATGGAAAAGCGTCTTAATGGGTTCACTTGTTGCCAGTTGAAGCAGCCTCTGGTGACGAAAAAGTAGTAGGAAACGAGCAAGAAAGTTGTTGCTACGATGCAGAGTGCTGCAATGGCTAAGACTGGGAAACCAGAGGTTAATGGATCAGATTGGTAGGCAGACTTTTGTTGAGTCTTGATTGACTGATGATAATCCATTTGGATTAAAACTGGAATTTGAGTTTTTGAGGATTGGGGTTTGCAAGATCTTTGAAGGAACAGTTGCCCCAATTTGAAGGTGCTCTCTGTGTGTGTGTGAGAGAGAGAGAGAGAGAGGGAGAAAGATCTTTTATTTTTTAATTATTAAAATAAATAAATAGGTATTAATTTTTTTTTAAAAAAATGGGGATATATTTTTTTCAATTGCAAAAATGGTCCCTTAGAAGTGAAAAGACAAATATACCCTCATGTGGGAGACCATTTTTGCAATTTTGTCTATATAATATTATGTTTACGCCTCGTTCCCGAGTTTAACAAAAGAAAAGAAGAGAAGAGAAAAGAAAGTCATGAGAGAAAAAAAGAGAAATGAAAGGAAAATAATTTTTTTTTGTGTTCCCGAGTTGGAGAGAAGTGAAAGGAAAATGAATCATTATGTTCTTTCTTTCCAAATCCTTTCAAATCGGAAGGAAAGTTAGGAGGGAAAGTGATCCTCCCATTTCTCTCAACTTCCTTCCACTTCCTTCCTTTAATGAAACTCGGAAACACCAATTTCTTTTATTTTGTTCTCATTTCTACCCATTTCCTTTCCTTTCTCTCGCTAAGTTCAACTCGGGAACGGGGTGTTATGTTTATATAACCATAACCATAAATCCGTAATGACCGTCATTTCCTTGTTTCTCTACGGTTAACGGCATAACCATTAAGTTAAACGGCACAAGGAATGAAAGCGTAATTAATTTTTTTTTTGAAGGACCAAAACAATTACAAAATTACAAAAGCCGTTACAAAAATCAACATATCATCTGTAAAAAAACCGTAAATTTTTTTACCCAAAATAAATAAAAACCAGTCGGCCCAATTGTGATTCGACATGTCTGCTAGAGCCATGGTCAACACCCTTTGTTAGTCAGACTTGGAGTCTCCTACTCAACACAACTCACCCACAGAGCGTTGCCCATATCGTGTTTCCGCATCAAGATCCCGATCTCTGCGCTCTGATCGTCTCTCCCTTTCTCCGAATCTATCCCTATCTTCTTCTCTAATCCAATTCCAGAAATGGAGTTCGAATCCAACAATATTTCTGAAGACAACAACAACAATCACGGATGGCAGAAGGTTACTTACGCTAAGAAGAACAGGAAGAATCAGCCTAAGCAGCAGGTGCCTCAACCGAAGGCGCTTCCAAACGGATCTGTTGTCGCCGGTAATGATAATGTGTTCACTGCTATTGAGAAGAAATCGGAGGAGCGTAGGAAGGTTATAGAAGCACAGAGATTGTCGATTTATGATCCTGCTCCTCCTCCGGTTAAATCGTCAAGGAAGAAGAACTACTCCGATTATGAGGACAGCGATGAAGAGGTTGTTGCCAATGGTGTGGCTGGGAATGATGATGTTGCGGAGAAGAAGAAGAAACCGAAGAAAGTAAAGAAACCTAAGGTCACAATTGCGGAAGCGGCGGAGAAGATCGATGTCGACGACCTGGCTAGTTTTCTGTTGGAGGTGACGGTGAGTGAATTTTATATGTTTATTTTCTACAATTCAATGTTTTGATTGAGGTTTCTCTCATTACCAGTTAAAATTCAACTGATTTGCGTATTGTATAGGCTTCGATCGGAACGGGAAGATATGCAATTGTGACATTTCTCTGTAGTTTTTTGTTTAGATTCAGCTTTTTACTGTGTAGTTTATCAAAGTTTAGTATAGTTCTAGGATAAAAATTATTGTCAATATGGTTGTGGATTACATACACAACTTCATTCTCACACAATTTGATTATTAGTTGAAATATAGGAAACTAATATTTATAACTTCTGTGTATGTGTTCATAGACTTCATTCGAGGCACAACAAGATATACAGTTGATGAGGTTTGCCGACTATTTTGGACGTGCATTTTCTAGCGTGACTGCTTCACAATTTCCCTGGGTGAAGTTATTGAGAGAATCTCCTGTTGCAAAGGTTGCAGATGTAAGTTCTCCTCTTAGACTGTTCATATAATGTAATTCAAAAGGATTCGAACTTATGCTGCCAAATTTTAGTCCCTGTGAGTGTGTTCTCTACTAATTAACATGATATCATGGTATAAAGACTTTGAAATCTGAATAGTTCAAACTGTTTGTGTATGATTCAGTGCCTTTTGTATCAAAATATAGACTTTTACTGTTTTCCACACACACAAAGCTTCTAATCCACTTCCTCTCAAGTGCAGAATCCTGTGTCACATATTCCTGAGGCTGTTTACAAAACCTCAGTTGATTGGATCAACAAACTATCCATGGAAGCCCTTAGTTCTTTTCTCCTTTGGTCCTTAGACAGCATTCTTGCTGACTTTGCAATTCAACAAGGTGGCTCAAAGGGATCCAAGAAAGTTGCCCAAAAAACACCCTCAAAATCTCAGGTGGGTCTGTTTGTAGTATTAGCAATGGTGTTACGAAGGAAACCCGATACGCTAATTACCGTTTTGCCCTCTCTAAACGAAACCCCAAAGTATCTTGGACAAGACAAGCTCCCCATTATTGTCTGGATGGTAGTTCAAGTAAGTAAATAACTCCATATCTATTTCTTGTTCCATAATAAATCACCATGAACTATTACCAATAATGTAATTTAATTGTTTTAACTTTTAATATGCAGGCATCACAAGGGGACCTAGCTGTTGGGTTATACTTATGGTCACATTTAATATTACCTATAGTTGGGACAAAGTCAGGGTCCAATCCACAAACCAGGGATCTAATTTTGCAGTTGGTGGAAAGGTTTAAATTCAACTTTTTTCACCCTTTATTTCTTTCTTGACACTTTCAAACTCATGAAATAATTTTTCATATTATGTTATTAGGATTCTATCTGCTCCAAAGGCCATGACCATTTTAGTAAATGGTGCTGTGAGGAAAGGGGAGCGTTTAATACCACCATCAGCACTTGACCTTCTTTTGAGAGTCACCTTTCCTTCATCTTCAGCTCGTGTTAAGGTGTGCTGACATCATCGGAATTCTTTGCTGACATCATCATTCTATAATGAGTATTTTTGAGGTTTTAATTGATGGTTTTGTTGTGTAGGCAACTGAAAGATTTGAAGCTGTGTATCCTACATTGAAGAAGGTGGCTCTTGCTGGTTCCCATGGAAGCAAAGCCATGAAACAAGTTTCTCAACAGATATTGACGGTTTCTTTGAAAGCTTCTGGAGAAGGTAAAGTAGTGTTTGGTTTTCAGTAATCAAAGAGGGAATGGAATTGAGCATTCCATTCCATCAAACTTCCAAGATAACCCAAAATTCTAATTCCTTGATATTGTTTTTTTTTACAGGCATCCCTGAGCTATCCCGTGAAGCTTCTAGTATTTTTATCTGGTGCTTAACTCAAAATCCCGATTGTTGCAAGCAATGGGTGAGTTCTAATTTTGATCAAACAATTTAGTAATTACATTTTTATATGAAATTATATAAATCAATATCAAATATCAACAGGAAAAGGTGTATTTGGATAATCTAGAAGCAAGCATTGTTGTTTTAAAAAGGCTCAATGAGCAATGGAAGGAGTTATCTCTAAACAAGCCATCTCTTGAGGCCCTCACTCAAACTCTTAGAAGTTTTAAAACCAAGGTATCATAATTTTTAAAAATTTCAGTTTCTTTTATTAAAATACAAACATATTAATCATTTAGTTCCTTTATATATTTATCTCTAGAACGAAAAGGGGATGAAAGAGGGGGAGAAATCCAGTGATCAAGCACTATACAAGGAAGCAGATAAGTATTGTAAGGTGTTATTGGGGAGGCTATCACGCGGGTGGGGGTGCGTGAAAGCTACCGTGTTCCTCGTTGTTGCGGTTGGTGTGGGGGCCACATTCCTTCCTTCAAATACATTGGAGTCGTTGGATTGGAACAAGTTATCTGAAATGTTAAACATCCAGCAGTTCATCTAAGGTGACTGACATATAGAGTGTGTATCGGATTAATAAAAAGAGAGAATGAGGCATCTTTTTATTTATCTTTTCTATAGTATTTTCCTTTAGAATTGAAGTTTAAAGGTACTAAAAATAGATGTAGTTTAAACTAATCACAAAGTGATGTTTTCTAGTTCTTTTTGACGTTTTAAATTATTATGTGAGTTACATGGGTGATGGGTGATTGTTTGTTGTTCATACTTAAAACTATTTGTTAATTAATTGTTTAATAATTTAATTTCAGATTACTTATTAAAAATCCAGTTAATACTTTTCGACATTGGGTTCAAAGACTTTCCACGATTTCAAGGAATGTCACATGGAATTTTATTTTCAATATTCAATTCAGTCCATAGACAATTTTAGCTAAGTCTGGATGATGCCACATGAAACAACAGTAACCCCAGTTATACATTTTTTACCTTTGCTTTATGTCATCCTGTTAACGTGTAGGACAGTTCATTTTGTTTGATATCTAGGAATGCATATACGAAAAATCAAAACCAAGACAATTATTTGTAAAATTATTGTAATGAGTCCAAACGAGTGTCACGTAAATCTTGTACAGAAAAAAAAAAGTACATTAACATCTAATCGGATGGATACATTATTTGAATCAAGCCGATTCTTTTGGATTATAATCATTATATAAGCAAGCGTATTTACAGGAAATAATAATAATGATAGCTATATAGAAGCTGTTAAGAAAATGGGACAATCTTTACAATTTTTGATGGAGATCACATATAAATTTAAAAGTGAAATTTTGAAATAAGAAAATTAATAAAAAAATGAAAAAAAAAGTTATATTGAACAAAAAGGGGATATTTACCTTGCTTAAAGATCAAGTTCTCTTTTTATTTTAACTAGGAAAAGGCCCGTGCGTTGCACAAGTGAAAGTTTAGTGGTAAAAATATAAAGAAGTAAAAATAAAGTGCCAAAATTATAAAGATGAAAAGTTTGTTGAAACTTTAATGGCAAAATTAGTAAAAATAAAGTACCAAAACTATAAAGAGGAAAAGTTTGTTGAAACTTTAGTAGCAAAGTTATAAAAAAGTAAAAATAAAGTGGTAAAATTATAAAAGAATAAAGAAAAATGGTTTTAAAGAAGTAAAAATGAATGTTTAGTGGCAAAAATATGAAGAAGTAAAAATAAAGGGACAAAATTATAAAAATGAAAAGTTTGTTGAAACTTTAGTGGCAAAATAAAGAAAAAATAAAAATATAGTGTTAAAATTAGAAACATGGAAAGTTTCCTGTTGAAACTTCCCATGTGCTTTAATATATATATATATATATATATATATATATATATATATATATATATATATATATATATATATATATAGTGAATCAATATCGTTCTATAAACATGATATTTGACAAAATTAAAGTTTTACAAGGTCAAATTTATTATGTTACATATATGAACAAATTTGGTTTTCATATGATTGTCTTATGCATGTGATCACAAACTTAGCTGGTTGTGATGCATCTGAGTTATAGGCTTCAATGGATGAGGTCACCAGTTCGACTCTTGACTGAATACATTTGGGGGATTTTTCCTGGAGTGGCGAATAAGAGGAAATGCCGAGGTGTGTATGCTCGTCCGTTACTGGATCCACATTACTAGAGTCCGGTACGCTTGCGGAGATATCTCGCCGGTTCAAAAAAATATGATTGTCTTATCTATAAATATCAAAAAACATAATAAAAAATTAAAGATTAATAAAAATCTAATTTGACAGAATGAAAAATATTTGCCACTTAAAATGCTTCAGATTCGTTATACACATCTCTTTCGTGTGGATGTTGAACCTCCACATGGCTACTTGGTGAGTTGGTGTAGACGTTGAACCTCCCATTTATGGTTGATTATTGTGTAACTAGTCATGGATGTAACACAAAATTATACTTTCTTATTTATTTCTTAATAAGATATGATATTAACTTTAATTACTAAAATTTAGTTTAAGTATCATTATTAAAAAAATCCCTAAAGTATATTTTAATTATCTAGAGCATATATAATATAAGGTTTTTAAGAGTTTTTTCAAACAAATTGAAAAAGCTAGTGGAGTAGCTTTTTCAAACTAAAATTTTCTTAACAAAAAGCTTTTGTCATAATTTTTTTCAATGATTTGGTTGGTCCATACAAGTTCTCAACAGATTGGAAATTGACAATTTATAGAAAACCAATAAAACGATATAGACAAAAGTAATGGATACCATAAATAAACAAATAGAAAAAATTCTAATATTATGAAGATAAAATAATTTTCAGTTTTATGAAAAAACTCTACCTAAAGCTTCAACTTATTTATATTGGATTGGATTGTAAGTGCAAGATTTGATAGTTTTGATTAATTTATTTTATTAATAGACAGTTTGTGTCGTGTTTATTTTTCTTTATTAATATATTGATTAAATGCTATAAAAGTTGTTAGCCTTTTGTTGATGCCGACCGGGGACTACGTATCACTCGGCTTAGTTGAAGATCTTAAAATTTTAAACAATTAATTTTTTTAAAATAAATATTAATAACATTCTAACATATAAATAACCATAAAAAAATAATAATAACTAGGAAAAGGTCCGTGCTTTGCACAAGTGAAAGTTTAGTGGCAAAAATATAAAGAAGTAAAAATAAAGTGTCAAAATTATAAAGATGAAAAGTTTGTTGAAACTTTAGTGGCAAAATTAGTAAAAATAAAGTACCAAAACTATAAAGAGGAAAAGTTTGTTGAAACTTTAGTGGCAAAATTATAAAAAAGTAAAAATAAAGTGGTAAAATTATAAAAAAATAAAGAAAAAGGGTTTTAAAGAAGTAAAAATGAATGTTTAGTGACAAAAATATAAAGAAGTAAAATAAATGGGCAAAATTATAAAAAAGAAAAATCTGTTGAAATTTTAATGGCAAAATTAAAAAAAAATAGTTTTAAAATTAGAAACATGAAAAGTTTCCTGTTGAAACTTCCCATGTGCTTTAATATATATATATATATATATATATATATATATATATTTATACTCAATCTGAGACGTTATACTATTATATAAACAACCACGCCATCAAAATTTTAAAAAAATGTAGGTTAAATTCATATTATTTTTATGAAAAAATAATAAAAAATTTTGGTCAAGTCATATGTTAAGGCAGCTTGGCTGTTAAAAAAAAGCAAGAAAGAAGGGACCGTCGTATGATGACGGTGTACCAGTTTTGGGCCTCCAGAAACCAACCAAATGTTGAAATCATGAACATAAAAGAAAATAAATAATACTTTTCTTTAATCAAACAAAGGAAAGGTGTAACAACCGATTTTCCATAGATTCTTTGGAACAAGAAAGAAGGAACCTCTGATCACCAACTGTACCTGTGTCTCTCTCTATTACACACAGACAACATACTACAGATCAATCGAGATACTCGCCGATCTAATCGGAAAACCCCTCTTCGATCAATCGATTTAGAGATATGGCTACTATGCAGACTTGGCGGAAAGCCTACGGCGCTCTTAAAGATCAAACCAAAGTCGGATTAGCCCACGTCAATAGCGATTTCAAGGTCAGTTCCTCCACTTCTTCTCCCGATTACCCTTCAATTCTATCTTATACTTAGGATTTTGGTGTTGATGTGTGATTTAGGATGTGGATGTTGCCATCGTTAAAGCTACAAATCATGTCGAATGCCCACCCAAAGAGAGACACATCAGAAGTCAGTTCCTCTTTCAAGTTTCATCATCTATAACTGATTAATGGTAGATGTTAACTGTTAAATGTATTCGTTTTTTCTAGAAGTTTTGGCTGCTACATCTGCGATTCGGCCTCGAGCAGATGTACAGTATTGTTTACATGCCCTAGCAAGACGATTAGCCAAGACTCGCAATTGGACGGTATTGTTACCTACGAATTAGGGTTTTCATGTTTCCTTCTGATTTTCATTGTTATCGTTGGATACAAATTGGGGGTTTATAGTTTATGCAAACTCTTCTTGTTTCAAATCACATATCAGGTGGCATTGAAGACGCTAATAGTTATACATAGGGCGCTAAGGGAAGGTGATCCAACATTCAGGGAAGAACTTCTAAATTTCCAACAAAGAGGGCGTGTTCTTCAGTTAGCTAATTTCAAGGATGATTCAAGCCCTATTGGTTTCTTTTTTCTTCTATCTTTCTTTCATTTTCATAGCTTATTATACTATACTTTAAATCGATTCTAAATCAAAGTTCACAACTTTTCAACAGCTTGGGATTGTTCTGCTTGGGTTCGTACATATGGACTCTTCTTGGAAGAACGACTCGAATGCTTTAAAATCTTGAAATATGACATTGAAGCCGAACGTATCCCTAGACCTGCTCAAGGTGAAGATAATAAGGTATGACATCATTTTTGTCTGACATGAGTCTCAATCCCAATCAAATGCATACCAAATACACTACAACCTGATCTTGTCATGTCATGTGCAGGGTTATAGCAGAACTAGGGATTTGGATAGTGAACAATTATTGGAGCAATTGCCCTCATTACAACAACTATTATACCGTCTTATGGGATGCAGGGTTTGTTACCTTTTTTTTTTTATTTATATAAAAAAACATTTTGTAATTTCTTTGAATGAAAATTTAATTTTTGTGCAGCCTGAAGGGGCAGCTGTTGGGAATTATGTCATACAATATGCCCTTGCATTGGTATGCATAACATTTGTCCTTTTGTATTCATTATCTAGAAATGATATATGTTTATTAAAAACTTATGATTATATGATTGTGTGTTTTTTTAGGTACTCAAAGAGAGCTTTAAAATTTATTGTGCAGTAAATGATGGAATTATCAATCTCATTGATAAGGTGATTCTTTGTTATATATGTTACATGTTGAGTATGTACTTGATTTTTTATTTTGATAACACCATTAATCGATATTTATTTATGTCAGTTTTTTGAGATGCCAAGACATGAAGCCATTAAAGCATTGGATATATATAAAAGAGCCGGTCAGCAGGTCAAATCTTAATTAAATAACAATTCTGTTATCCAAAAATAACTCGAAAATATATTTTATTTGAAAATTATCAATCTTAATAAAATAATGTATTAGAGTATATTTTAAATTGAATTTTCTGCAGGCCGGGACCCTTTCTGACTTCTATGAAGTTTGCAAAGGATTGGAACTTGCTAGAAATTTTCAGTTCCCTGTTCTTAGAGAGGTAAAAATATACTTTTTTACCCATCATTTCCAAAGTTCATGTAGGGTTATTTTTGGTAATTTACCATTTTGTTACTTTCACAGCCTCCACAATCCTTTCTTGCAACAATGGAGGAATACATAAGAGAAGCACCACGAATGGTCTCCGTGCCATCAGAAACATTGGTGTGTTTGCATTTTTAGTCCCAAATCTAATAATTTCTCTCTTTTTTTTTTTTTTAATAATTTTCTCATAATCTTTTACCCTTTTCAGGAATATCCAGAAAGGCTTATGCTGACATATAAACCAGAAGAAGACACCGACCCTCAAGAGGATACAAATTCACCCATCGACGAAGCTATTCCCGACTCGACAGACGACTATGTGTCAAATGACGATTCTGCCCCTTCCCCTTCACCTCTCCCTCCCCCACCAACTTTCAACAGCCGGGACCCTGATGATTTACTGGTAATTTGCTTTGAATAATTTATCAATATTTAATTATATTTATTAATCACGGTTGTTTATAATTGGTTTAGGGGTTAAATTTCGATGCGCCAAATGCATCATCAATAGAGGAAAGCAATTCATTGGCTCTTGCCATTATTCCAACTGGTAATGTGTCTTTTTTCTTAATGTTTTTTTTTGTTTAATGAGAAATGATTATTTATTTATTTATTTGGTTGTAGATGGGGTGTCGAATGGATCTGGTGGTGTTCAACCCAAAGATTTTGATCCAACTGGATGGGAACTTGCATTGGTCTCCACTCCCAGCACTGATATTTCTTCGTTTCAAGAGCGCCAACTGGTAATTACTAATTTACCCTTCATTGATTTGTTTATCATAGCATCCTACTTTACTTTCTTTTTTTTTTTTTTTTTTTTTTTCTATTACAAATTTACAATGCTAATCTGAGCACTTCCAAAACTGTGTTGGCAGGGTGGTGGATTGGATTCACTGACACTCAACAGCTTATACGATGAAGGTGCATACAGAGCATCCCAGCAACCAATATACGGGTCGCCCGCACCCAATCCGTTTGAATCAGGTGACCCGTTTCATTCTGCTCCACCTCAACATCAACCTCAACCCAACCCGTTCGGTGGTCCATACCAACCGCCTGCTGCCACCTACGGGCCGCCACAGCCGAACCTAATGATGGCCCCACCAAACCCTTTTGTTGATTCAGGGTTTGGGCCGTTTCCGGTCAACAACAACAATCAGCCGCCAACGACCAACCCGTTTGGGGCAGCTCTGTTATGATGAATGATATCATTTTGTTATAACATATATGAAAAATGAATTTGAATATTTTTTTTAGTGTAAATTTGAAATTGAGAAGCTCTTTTGTGAGTGTTTTAGGTGATTTTTGGTGTATTATTATATTCTCCGTGTGAAATTTGTTGTTGGTCAGAAGTATGCAAAAAAATGAAAAAGAAAAAAAAAATCATGGCTGGTCGTATGATACTACGGTCTTTATGTAACGTGTTTGCTTTATGTCTTTTATTTATTTATTTATTTTATTTTTATTTATTTATTTTTTTTTTGGGAAATATAGTTGTGTGTTGGATTCTAAATAGAGGAATTGAGTTGTGTATTATAAAGGAGGGCATATGGGGAAAAAATTTCATCCAATCATGCAAATACAAAAAATAAAATAAAATAAAATTACTAATTGATTTTGGTTTTAAATGCATTTACTAAAAACTAAATTATATGAATGGTCCTCTATAACTATGGATTGTTGTTTGTTTTTTCGAAGTGAAAACTTATGAAGTCTGCAGATCACCTCTGCAACCATCTATAGTAGAAGAGGTGAAACGGCTGCATTAAGTAGACTGTTTTTTAAGATATGTAGACTGCTGCAATAAACTGAAATTTAAATAAACTAATTTTATAAAATTAAAATAGTTTTTCAACACCAAACTTTTAATGATTTCAATCTTACAACATTGAAATAAAATTCATTATGTTTTTTATAAAAACATTCAATACTATTAAATATTTTCTCCGTCCCAAAATTATAGTCCATTTTTCATTTTTGGTTTGTCCCAAAATAATAGTCCACTTCTAAAAATAAATAACATTTTTACCAAAATACCCCTAATTATTACTTAACCAACTAAACAGTTAATGGAACATTAAATGCAAAGTAAGGACAAAACTGTCATTTTATTGTATAAAGTTAGTGGTAATTAATGTTTTTCTTAATCTGTGTGTTTTTTTGTCTGTGGACAATAATTTGGGACGGATGAAGTATTATTTAAAAATTAAATGAATTAACATTAAAATTACATTGTTTTAGCTAAATAATGTCTTTTTGAGTTGCTTTAAATTGCTTTTGATTTAGAGTTCTTTCACAAAAGCTTGATTAACACTTGGAGCAACATTCTTTTGGCCACTGTACCTACTCCACAAATACAACTGTGATTTCAAAAACATAAATACATCACATTTTTACCAGCATACTTCTAATTACAAGCATAAATAATTCATATTTTTACATTTTTATGAAGAAAGTACAGAGATGTACCAATAGCTTCGTCACAGGCACACGCAAAGACCATTTGTCCATTTGAGCATTTGCATTTGTTACTAGAGATGTGCCAGGTAAGACCAAATGAAATGCAATTAAATTAAACTTTAATATTCTCTCAAGCATTTCATAGAACACTGTAGTGGAGAACTTGTTTCTTTCTTAAATTACAACCACATGTAAAGATCCATCAGACACTTTAGACATCCAATTCAACAAAGAAAGTAAACATATACATGGGTAGGAAGCAAATCAACATAACAAAAATTAGACTTTTCCTTGACATTCATCAAATCAGAAAAGTGATTTTGAGCAAAAATTATCAGCAAATCAACATGAACTTGCAAATGTTGCTGATTTCAGCAAAGATTTTAGCAAACCATTAATAACAAATCAAGACAATCGATTTTGTTCGGATCTATGGTCTGTTGCCGACCGGATCTGGAAACCTTATGTGTTTAGGATTCTAAACGTACGACTACGATATTAGAACTAGCATGTAAACGTTTCGGAGAGATAAGGATGATTTAAACGTCTATCCTGAATAAAGATCTAAATTCACCTTATTCGGTGTATAGATCAAAATGGCAAGAACCCGCAGTGGAGCTGGGAATGCAAATGGGAATATGAATCAACCCCCAGTGATTCAACAAATACCTGTTGTAGCAGATGTTCCTGAGCCAATCACGATGGCCGGAGTGCAAGCGATGATCCAGATGATGTTGGATCGTCAAATGGAGGAAACCAGGTGTTTGCTCCAACAAAATCGCGAGGAAGCTACCATACCAATCGTAGAGCCCGAGCTGAATGATGGGCCATTTGAAGGAGGAAACTACAGTGGGACTGTTGGTCAAGCCAACCCACCGATAGTTAGGCAAAACCACCAGGATGGAGGAAATGATGGACGTGGATGCAAATACAAGGATTTCATGGCATCTAAACTACCATGTCTATCTGGAAGCCCGACGCCGGTGGAAGTCATGAACTGGATCTCCGAGATGGAAACGATGTTTGAGAGTTGCGAGTGTAGCAACAGGCAGAAGACCGCTCTCGCGGTTCCTTTGTTGAAATCTGGAGTACTAAGCTGGTGGAAGCTACTAGCTGATTCAATGCCCAAAGGAGAAGCGAGCAAGATGTCGTGGGAGGATTTTATGGTGCAGTTAAAGATGCAATACTGCTCTGAGCAGGATCTTCTGGAGATCAACAACGAATTCCAGAATCTGAAGAAGGGAAGAATGAGCGTTACTGAATACGCTGCAAGCTTTACAGAGAAAATGAAGCTTGTTCCTCACCTCGTCCCAACTGAACTCTCCAAGGTTAACAAGTTTTCCCTCGGATTACTAGCGGACTTCGGTCCAATGGTCAAGCAAACAACCACTCTGAAAGCCGCCATCTGGGCTGCTAAGAATGTGGAGACCCAGATACGAGAGAAGGGTCTGGAGAGAGCGGAGGTGGGAGAGAAAAGGAAATTTGATGGGTCGTCGAAATTTAGCAATAAAAGCAAGTTCTCAAGGTCTGGTACGCAGAAGTCTGGAGGAGGTGAAGCCAAATGGTGCGACAAGTGCAAGAAGAAGCACCAGGGGAAATGTGACGGATGAGTCACTTGTTTCAAATGTGGAAAACCTGGGCACTATACCAACGAGTGCACGTTCACTAAGAAGGTCTGTTATGAGTGCAACAAGGAAGGGCACATTTCGAGGGACTGTCCAAAGAAGAAGGAGGCAGGAAGACCCAACATTCCACCGAAGCCGAAGGCAAGAGCCTTCCAGATGACGCTCGAGGCTGCAAAGGAGGCAGCAGACGTCGCTTCAGGTACCTTTCTTGTAAATGGATTGCCTGCCAATATACTGTTTGATTCCGGAGCAAACTACTCCTTTGTATCGCATAAATTTGGTGGGAAATTAGCATTGCCTGTAGAAAAACTTGATAATGCCCTAATTGTGGAAGTTGCCAGTGGCAAGTTCGTACCTGTTAGTAATCGTATTAAGAACATCGTCATCGACCTAAACGGAAATGAATTCCACGAGGAGCTGTTACCCATAGAATTGAACGGTTTCGACATCGTTCTGGGAATGGATTGGCTTAGTACCAACGATGCTGAGATTCAATGCGGGAAGATAGTAAGGGTAAAACCACTCGGAAAAGAGTCATTTATGGTGTACGGGGACAAACGCCAAGTAAATTCTGGAATCATCTCCCTGATGAAAGCCAGAAAATGTTTGTCCAAGGGATGTGCATCATACTTGGCATTCGTAATCGATTCTAAGAAGGAAAAGAAAGAGGTGCAAAATATATCGGTTGTGTGTGATTATCCGAAAGTCTTTCCCGAAGATCTTCCCGGATTACCACCTGATAGACAAGTGGAGTTTCGGATAGACTTGTTACCAGGTACAACACCGATAGCAAAGGCACCGTACCGCTTAGCACCGACGGAGATGAAGGAGCTCATGACGCAACTTCAGGAGTTGTTGGACAACGGTTTTATCAGACCTAGCTCATCACCCTGGGAGCTCCGGTGCTATTCGTGAAGAAGAAAGACGGAAGCATGAGAATGTGTATAGACTACCGAGAGCTGAACAAGGCAACAGTGAAGAACAACTATCCATTGCCAAGGATTGATGACCTATTCGATCAGCTGCAAGGTTCGAGCTATTTCTCAAAGATCGATCTTAGGTCAGGATATCATCAGCTGAAGGTGAGAGATCAGGATATCGAGAAGACTGCGTTCAGAACGAGATATGGATACTACGAGTTCTTGGTTATGTCGTTTGGACTAACCAATGCTCCAGCAGCATTCATGGATCTGATGAACAGGGTTTGTAAACCATTCCTCGATAAGTCCGTGATAGTATTCATAGATGACATTCTCATCTACTCGAAAAGCCAGAAGGAGCATGGCCAGCATCTACGAGAAGTGTTGGAAGTCTTGAAGAAGGAGAAATTGTATGCAAAGTTCTCCAAGTGTGATTTTTGGATCCGAGAAGTCCAATTCTTGGGTCATGTGGTTAACCAGGAGGGAATAATGGTTGACCCAGCAAAAATCGAAGCTGTAATGAAGTGGGAACGACCGAAGAGTCCCACAAAGATTCAAAGCTTTCTAGGATTAGCCAGATATTACCGACGATTTATCCAAGACTTTTCTTCGATAGTTGCTCCGTTGACAGTTTTGACCCACAAAGGAGCTACTTATACATGGAGCGAGAAGCACGAAGAAGCATTCGAGAAGCTAAAGAAGAAATTATGTGAAGCACCAATTCTTTCTCTACCCGATGGAGTTGAAGACTTCGTGGTCTATAGCGACGCATCTGGAGTCGGGTTGGGTTGTGTTCTGACCCAAAGAGAAAATGTGATAGCATACGCATCTCGACAATTGAAGGAGCACGAAAAGAACAACCCCACTCATGATTTGGAGCTGGCAGCGGTAGTATTTGCCTTGAAAATATGGAGGCATTACCTCTATGGCACGAAGTGCAAGCTTTTCACTGATCATAAGAGTCTCCAGTATCTCTTTAATCAGAAAGAATTGAACATGAGACAGCAACGCTGGCTAGAATTACTCAAGGACTATGACTGTGAGATACTTTACCACCCCGGTAAAGCAAATGTTGTTGCTGATGCTCTAAGTCGAAAAGTCAATCTTGAAAGAAAAAGGCCAAGAGCGTTGAGAATAGAAGTTGTCTCGACGATTGTGGAAAGTATCAAGAAAGTTCAACAAGAAGCTTCGGAAAAGAATGACCGAAAAGAAGAACGTTTGGGAAAGACGTTGGTATTCCAAGATCGGATTTGGGTACCTAAGACGGGAGAAATAAGAGATCTGCTGATGGAAGAAGCTCACAAGACCATGTACTCGATTCATCCCGGTAGCACTAAAATGTATAGGGACCTAAAACCCTACTACTGGTGGCCGACGATGAAGCTCGATGTTGCGAAGTATGTGGCCGAGTGTGTAACATGTGCCAGAGTTAAGGCACAACATCAGAAACCGTATGGGAGTTTAGAACCTTTACCTGTACCCATGGGTAAATGGGAAGACATCACCATGGATTTTGTGACTAAACTACCCAGGACGAAGAACGGTCACGACATGATTTGGGTGGTCGTGGATCGTTTCACAAAGAGTGCACACTTCATAGCAGCCAACGAAAGGTGGTCTATGGATAAGCTCGTAAATACTTACGTGAAGGAGATAGTAAGACTTCACGGTGTTCCTCTAACGATTGTATCCGATCGTGATAGTCGTTTCACGTCAAGGTTTTGGAGAAGTCTACAAGAGGAATTGGGTACGAAGTTGTGTTTGAGTACTGCTTACCATCCGCAGACTGATGGTCAGAGCGAAAGAACGATTCAAACGCTTGAAGATATGTTGAGAGCATGTACCCTTGATTTCCAAGGTAACTGGGATGAGCACTTACCTTTGGTAGAATTTTCCTACAACAACAGTTTCCACTCGAGCATCAAGATGGCACCTTATCAAGCCTTGTACAGACAGAAGTGTCGTACGCCGTCTTGTTGGCTTGAGGCCGAAGAAAAGCAGTATATGGGCCCCGAGATAGTCCATGAGGCTGCTGAGAAGCTGAAAGTGATCAGGGAAAGAATGTTAGCAGCTCAAGATCGTTAGAAGAGCTATGCTGACAAGAAAAGACGACCGATGACCTTCGAAGTTGGGGATTCGGTTTTCCTTAAAGTCTCACCGTGGAAGGGACTTATAAGATTCGGAAAACGAGGAAAGTTGAGTCCAAGGTTTATTGGACCGTTCAAAGTTCTTCAGAAGATTGGGAACCAAGCTTACAAGCTGGAATTGCCCGAAGAACTCGATGGTATTCATAACACCTTCCATGTGTGTTATCTGAGGAAATTCACGGGAGAAGTTCCCGACATAATTCCAATCTCAGAATTAAGAATGGATGAAAACAAGAGGTTGATTGAAGAGCCCGAGGCAATTGTTGACCGTAAGACTAAGAAGTTACGACGCAAGATGGTCGACTTGGTGCTAGTCCGTTGGAAACATTCGAATGGGCCGAATCACACTTGGGAAACAGAGGATGACATGATGAGTCGCTATCCGCATCTGTTTGCTGACGCATGATTTCGGGACGGAATCATCCTAAGGGGGAGATAATTGTAACGCCCGGGTTTCGGGGCTAAGCATTTTTAGACGATGTAATAGTCTAGGTCAACTATTGTAACTCTTTTGATGTAATAAAGATGAAATATTTGAGTATTTTGTGAATTATGTGAATTTATATGCTTATTATTTAATTATAAATGTATAATTAATAAAGAATAAAAATAAGCATCAAAATTAAAGTGTGAGATAAGCCCGATATCTTTACATAAAGTTGTAGTGGTCGAAACAAGGATTCCGGAGATATAAAGAACGCCGAAATCCGAGTTATAAAGAAGAAGTTATGACCCGTCGAAGTTTCGCAATGGAACCGACACGACACCGGGAAGCGTAAATAGTGAATTTACGATAAAGCGAGTTTTAGCCTTAGCGATCTAAACGAGAGTCGTTGAAAACGTTAAACCGAGAGCGTCCATAAAAAAGAACGCCCAAATCTGACTTCGTATGAGGAAGTTATGATTTTTCGAAGTTTCGGCTTAACAGTGTACAGCCCGAAGATCGAATATTAGATCGAGCGGTGTTTAGCCGACGCAACCTAAACGAGAATCGAAGATCTCGTTAATAGTAGCACAACGATAAAAAGACAGACGAAAACGGACGTCGGATGAAGAAGTTATGAATTTTTAACGGACCAATCCTGTCCCGGCCTGTTAAAAATATAACTTTTAAATTAAAGTCAAAATAAGCCGACGGAGTCTAAACCAAAGTTGTAGAGTACGTTCCCGCCTATGCGTGGATATAAAGAACGTCGAAAACAGAGCTCGTATGCGAAAGTTATGATTTTTAGAAGTCGGGAAGGAAAATTGCGAAATCTGCAAGGAGGTGCTGACGTGGCCAAATCTCAGCCGTTGCTTGCTGAGCATGGCCTCGCATCCGATGATCGCCACGAAGCCTCGCTCTACGCCCCGCGTCCGAAGCTGGGTACGCCCGACGTACTTAGCCTTATCCACTTCGGAGAGTAGGCATGCGAGCCAGCTGGATCCGAGCTGGTGACCTTATCCGAAGACTACGCCCCGCGTAGCCAAGGACTACGCCCAACGTACGTCCGAGGCTCGCGGCTATAAATGCCCTGCGAGGGCTGCCGAGGAAATCACACATTTTCACAACTCTTTCTCTCGCTACCCTTTTAACTCCCCTAAACCCTAGGAAAAATCCCTAGCACCGTAAGGAATCCCCGAGGCTCCCGGAGTCCCGAGAAAAAGGGTCTTTCGGTTCGGAAACGTTGCTCCGAGCAAGGCCCGGTTTTCTTTAAAATTCGCTGTAAGTGAGCTACGCCTACGCAATTTTTAATATAACTTTTAAATAATTATAGTAATGTTATTAGGTCCTTAAAATAATTATTTGGGCTATTATTATGAGTTATATTGGGTGTTATTTAACGCTTATATAATAATAATAATAGCTAGACTATTAATTAGTCGCGGTTAACGTTAAAACTAAACTCTAGTGGTATTGATACTAGGTTTTGGTCAAGGAAAAATTGTTTTGAGATAACGAAGTGTTGTTCGAGTACCGAGTCACCACCTAATCAGGTGAGTGCATAGTTACTTTCATCTTACACATAGATATGAAGTATTTTATATAAATTATGTGCTATGTGTGCATATTATCTGAATACTTGCTGTCTATGTTGGATGAATGATTTTCATACACGTTTTTCATGATTTAAACTGTATATGTATTTTATATCTACAAAAATGTTGGGGTAAAACATGGGTAGATGTAATAAGACGATGTGTGATAAAATGATGAGAGGCCTCGATGTTGTTGGTGATCCAGTCATCTAGCGGAGTATAGATGACGACCACGGACTCTTCTAGACAGTCCAGTGGAACGCTAGCAGGCTCGCAACCTGTAGGTGTTTGTGAACGATGTGTTCACCGGTGTACTCCATCCCCCTCGTGGTTGCCTTTAGGACATTTATTGCTGAGGAACCCCCTTAGTAGTAGTGTCCATCCCGATGATGATCCTTAGGCTAGGTACCTTATGATAGGTGTTAGGGACGTAAAGTGAGGGTAACGGGAACGGGTAATCGGGTTATTGTTGATTGATGAAATTAATAAACTTATTTATTGTGGGTTGAAAACCCTATGTGCTCACCAGGCTCCCAAGCCTGGCCCACTCAGTTTCATGTATTACAGGTAGTGGCGCTCGAGCATAGATGTGATGTTTTAGATGAGGGATTACGGATATAGGCCTGTAGATATGAAATGATGTAGTAAGGCTTATGTTGTACTGTTTATGCTTTTGATCTGTATCGAACATGACATCCCGAGTCTTTTAATGAAATACATTTCCTTGGAAGTGCTTTTGATAAATCTTTATCATATTTTGTTTTGGGACAAATTCCGCAACACTTTTATTTAAAATGTTACTCTGATTTTCAAACAAGCATAAACAAAATCGGTCTTTTATGGCCGTGAAAATGGGGATGTCACATATTAAATACTTCATATCTATGTGTAAGATGAAAGTGACTATGCACTCACCTGTTAGGGTGGTGACTCGGTACTCGGACAGCGTTTCGTTATCTCAAAACAATTTTTCCCTTGACAAAACCTAGTATCAATACCACTAGGGTTTAGTCTAACGTTAACTGTGACTAAATAATAGTCTAGCTATTATTACTATTATATAAGCGTTAAACAAATGTTATATAACCCATAATAATAACCCAAATACTTATTTTAAGCTCCTAATAATGTTATTATAATTAAATAAAAGCTATATTAAAAATAGCGTAGGCGTAGCTCACTTACAACGGGTTTTATAGAAAACCGGGCTTCGCTTGGAGCAGCATTTCCAAACCGAAAGACCCTTTTTCTTGGGATTCCGGGAGCCTCGGGGCTTTCATCGGGTGCTAGGGGGTTTACCTAGACTTTAGGGGGGTTAGGGGGCTTAGAGAGAGAAAGAAAGAATGGGAAAGGTGTGAAGAAAATGAGGGTGAGAGGGGTTCTATTTATAGGGTGAAATATGGCTGAACTTGGTGCCACATGTCACCATCTGGTGGCAAGACTTGGGGAGAAAGCAATGGCCAAGATTGTGCCACGTCACCCATTTTCGCACAACACTTCCGACTTCTAAAATCCGTAACTTTCACATACGAGCTCCGTTTTTGACATTCTTTATATCCACGTGTAGGTAAATATAAGATCTACAACTTTCATTTTGACTTCATCGACTAATTTTTGACCGATCTTAAATTTAACAGTACGAGGAGATTATACTGTTAAATGTCCGCGTAAAATTCATAACTTCTACATACGGACTCCGTTTTCGTCTGTCTTTTTACCGTTGAGTTCCTATTAATGAGATCTTCAATTCTCATTTAGGTCGCGTAGGCCAAAAACCTCCCGATCTAAAATTCGAGTTTCAGGCTGTGCACTGCTAAGCCGAATCTTAGAAAATTCATAACTTCCTCATACGAAGTCAGATTTGGGTGTTCTTTTTATGCACGCTCTCGGTTTAACGTATACTACAAATTTGGTTTAGATTACTAAGGCCAAAAAGTCCTCTATCGTAAATTCACTATTTACGTCACACGACGTCGTGTCGGTTTTGTCGTGAAACTTCGACAGGTCATAACTTCTTCGTTATAACTCGGATTTCGGCGTTCTTTATATTTCCGGAATCCTTGTCACGACCAATACAACTTTCTTCATCGATATTGGGTTTATCTAACACTTTATTTTTGACGCTTATTTTTATCCTTTGTTTATTATATCATTATAAATAAATAATAAGCATATAAAGGCACATAATTCACATAATACTCAAATATTTCATCTTTATTATCTCAAAAGAGTTACAATAGTTGACCTAGACTATTACATCATCTGATAATGCTTTACCCCGAAACCCGGGCGTTACAATTCTCTCCCCCTTAGGATGATTCCGCCCCGGAATCATGCATCAGCAAACAGATGCGGATAGCGATTCATCATGTCACTCTCTGTTTCCCAGGTGAGATTCGGCCCATTCGAATGTTTCCATCGGACTAGTACTAAATCGACCATCTTGCGTCGTAACTTCTTAGTCTTACGGTCAACAATTGTCTCGGGCTCTTCGATTAGCCTCTTATTCTCATCCATCCTTAACTCTGAGATTGGAATTATGTCGGGAACTTCTCCCGTGAACTTTCTCATATAACACACATGGAAGGTGTTTTGAATACCATCTAGTTCTTCGGGTAATTCGAGCTTGTAAGCTTGGTTCCCAATTCTCTGAATAACTTTAAACGGTCCAATAAACCTTGGACTTAGCTTTCCTCGTTTACTGAATCTTATAAGTCCCTTCCACGGTGAGACTTTAAGCAAAACCGAATCCCCAACTTCGAAGGTCATCGGTCGTCTCTTCTTATCAGCATAGCTCTTCTGACGATCCTGAGCTGCTAACATCCTTTCCCTGATCACCTTCAACTTCTCAGCAGTCTCATGGACTATCTCGGGGCCCATAAACTGGTTTTCTCCAGCCTCAAGCCAACAAGACGGCGTACGACACTTTTGTCCATATAAGGCTTGATAGGGTGCCATCTTTATGCTCGAGTGGAAACTGTTGTTGTAGGAAAACTCTACCAAAGGTAAGTGTTCATCCCAGTTACCTTGGAACTCCAGGGTACATCCTCTCAGCATATCTTCCAGAGTTTGAATCGTTCTTTCGCTCTGACCATCAGTCTGCGGATGGTAAGCTGTACTCAAACACAACTTCGTACCCAATTCCTCTTGTAGACTTCTCCAAAACCTTGACGTGAAACGACTATCACGATCCGATACAATCGGTAGAGGAACACCGTGAAGTCTTACCACTTCCTTCACGTAAGCATTAGCGAGCTTATCCATAGACCATCATTCGTTGGCTGCTATGAAGTGTGCACTTTTAGTGAAACGATCCACGACCACCCAAATCATGTCGTGACCGTTCTTCGTCCTGGGCAGTTTAGTCACAAAATCCATGGTGATGTCTTCCCATTTACCCATGGGTACAGGTAAAGGTTCTAAACTCCCATACGGTTTCTGATGTTGTGCCTTAACTCTTGCACAAGTTACGCACTCGGCCACATACTTTGCAACATCGAGCTTCATCGTCGGCCACCAGTAGTAGGGTTTTAGGTCCCTATACATTTTTGTGCTGCCGGGATGAATTGAGTACATGGTCTTGTGCGCTTCTTCCATCAGAAGTTCCCTTACTCCTCCTGTCTTAGGTACCCAAATCTTATCTTGGAATACCTTCAGTCCTTGATTGTTTGTACCGAACACTAATGTTTTGCCCAAACGTTCTTCCTTTCGGTCATTCTTCTCTGAAGCTTCTTCTTCAGCTTTCCTGATACTTTCCACAATCGTCGAGACAACTTCTATTCTCAATGCTCTTGGCCTTTTTCTCTCAAGTTTGACTTTTCGACTGAGAGCATCAGCGACAACATTTGCTTTACCAGGGTGGTAAAATATCTCACAGTCGTAGTCCTTGAGTAACTCCAGTCAGCGTCGTTGTCTCATATTCAATTCATTCTGATTGAAGAGATACTGTAGACTCTTATGATCAGTGAAAAGCTTGCACTTCATGCCATAGAGGTAATGCCTCCATATCTTCAAGGCAAAAACTACCGCTGCCAACTCCAAATCATGAGTGGGGTAGTTCTTCTCATGCTCCTTCAATTGTCGAGATGCGTATGCTATCACATTTTCTCTTTGGGTCAGAACACAACCCAACACAACTCCAGATGCGTCACTATAGACCGCGAAGTCTTCAACTCCATCGGGTAGAGAAAGAATCGGTGCTTCACATAATTTCTTCTTTAGCTTCTCGAATGCTTCTTCGTGCTTCTCACTCCATGTATAAGTAGCTCCTTTGTGGGTCAGAGCTGTCAATGGAGCAGCTATCGAAGAAAAGCCTTGGATAAATCGTCGGTAGTATCCGGCTAATCCCAGAAAGCTTCGAATCTCCGTGGGACTTTTCGGTCGTTCCCATTTCATCACTGCTTCGATTTTTGCTGGGTCAACCATTATCCCTTCTTGGTTAACCACATGACCCAAGAATTGGACTTCTCGGATCCAAAAATCACACTTGGAGAACTTTGCATACAGCTTCTCCTTCTTTAAGACTTCCAACACTTCTCGTAGATGCTGGCCATGCTCCTCCTGGCTTTTCGAGTAGATGAGAATGTCATCTATGAACACTATCACGGATTTATCGAGGAATGGTTTACAAATCCCTGTTCATCAAATCCATGAATGCTGCTGGAGCATTGGTTAGTCCGAACGACATAACCAAGAACTCATAGTATCCATATCTTGTTCTGAATGCAGTCTTCTCGATATCCTGATCTCTCACCTTCAGCTGATGATATCCTGACCTAAGATCGATCTTTGAGAAATAGCTCGAACCTTGCAGCTGATCGAATTGGTCATCAATCCTTGGCAATGGATGCTTGTTCTTCACCGTTGCTTTGTTCAGCTCTCGGTAGTCTATACACATTCTCATGCTTCCATCCTTCTTTTTCACGAATAACACTGGAGCTCCCCAAGGTGATGAACTAGGTCGAATGAAACTGTTGTCCAACAACTCCTGAAGTTGCGTCATGAGCTCCTTCATCTCCGTCGGTGCTAATCGGTATGGTGCTTTCGCTATCGGTGTCGTTCCTGGTAACAAGTCTATCCTGAACTCCACTTGTCTATCAGGCGGTAATCCAGGAAGATCTTCGGGAAAGACTTCCGGATAATCACACACCACTGGTATATATCTGCACCTCCTTCTTTTCTTTCTTAGCATCGATTACAAATGCCAAATATGATGTGCATCCTTTGGACAAACATTTCCTGGCTCTCATCAGGGAGATGATTCCAGAATTTACTCTGCGTTTGTCCCCGTACACCATAAATGACTATTTTCCAAGTGGGCTTACCCTTACTATCTTCTTTCGGCATTGTATCTCGGCGTCGTTGGCGCTAAGCCAATCCATTCCCAGAACGATGTCAAAACCGTTCAACTCTATGGGTAACAGCTCCTCGTGGAATTTGTTTCCATTCAGGTCGATGTCGATGTTCCTAATACGATTACTAACAGGTACGAACTTGCCACTGACAACTTCCACAATTAGGGCATTATCAAGTTTTTCTACGGGTAATGCTAATTTCCCACCAAATTTATGCGATACAAAGGAATAGTTTGCTCCGAAATCAAACAGTATATTGGCAGGCAATCCATTTACAAGAAAGGTACCTGAAGCGACGTCTGCTGCCTCCTTTGCAGCCTCGAGCGTCATCTGGAAGGCTCTTGCCTTCGGCTTCGGTGGAATGTTGGGTCTTCCTGCCTCCTTCTTCTTCGGACAGTCCCTCGAAATGTGCCCTTCCTTGTTGCACTCATAACAGACCTTTTTAGTAAACGTGCACTCGTTGGCATAGTGTCCGGGATTTCCACACTTGAAACAGGTGATTCATCCGTCACATTTCCCCTGGTGCTTCTTCTTGCACTTGTCGCACCATTTGGCTTCACCTCCTCCAGATTTCTGCGTACCAGACCTTGAGAACATGCTTTTCTTGCTGAATTTCGACGACCCATCAAATTTCCTTTTCTCTCCCACCTACGCTCTCTCTAGACCCTTCTCTTGTATCTGGGTCTCCACATTCTTAGCAGCCCAGATGGCGGCTTTCAGAGTGGTTGTTTGCTTGACCATTGGACCGAAGTCCGCTGGTAATCCGAGGGCAAACTTGTTAACCTTGGAGAGTTCGGTTGGGACTAGGTGAGGAACAAGCTTCATTTTCTCTGTAAAACTTGCAGTGTATTCAGTAACGCTCATTCTCCCTTTCTTCAGATTCTGGAACTCATTGTTGATTTCCAGCAGATCCTGCTCAGAGCAGTATTGCATCTTCAGATGCACCAGAAAATCCTCCCAAGACATCTTACTAGCTTCATCTTTGGGCATTGAATCAGCTAGTTGCTTCCACCAGCTTAGTACTCCAGATTTTAACAGGGGAACCGCAAGAGCGGTCTTCTGCATGTTGCTGCACTCGCAACTCTCAAACATTGTCTTCATCTTAGAGATCCAGTTCATGACTACCACTGGTGTCAGGTTTTCAGATAGACACGGTGGTTTGGATGCCATGAAATCCTTGTACTTGCATCCACGTCCGCCATTTCCTCCATCCTGGTTGTTTCGTTTAACTATCGGTGGGTTGGCTTGACCAACAGTCCTACTGTAGTTCCCTCCTTCTGACGGCCCATCATTCAGCTCTGGCTGTTCGACCAGTATTGTAGCTTCTTCTCGATTCTGTTGAAGCAAATGTCTGGTTTCCTCCATTTGACGATCCAGCATCATTTGGATCATCTCTTGTACTCCGGCCATCGTGATTGGCTCAGGAGCATCTGCTACAACAGGTATTTGCTGAATCACTGGGAGTTGATTCCTATTCCCATTTGCATTCCCAGCTCCACTGCGGGTTCTTGCCATTTTGATCTATACACCGAATAAGGTGAATTAAATCTTTATTTAGGATAGACGTAAAAAATCATCATTATCTCTCCGAAACGTTTACATGCTAGTTCTAATATCGTAGTCGTATGTTTAGAATCCTGAACACATAAGGTTTCCAGATCCGGTCGGCAACAGACCATAGATCCGAACAAATAACAGCATATAAGGCATAAATCTTTTAGCACATAAAGCATATTAGGCATACTTTCCTAAATAAGCTAGTGCTCACATCTCACAATCATCGCTTAGCATTCTAAGTTTAAGTCTAGAAATCCTACAAATTCCTAGTTCGCTTAAACTAATGCTCTGATACCAACTGTGACATCCCCATTTTCACGGCCAGAAAATACCGATTTTGTTTATGCTTTGTTTAAAAATCAGACTAACATTTTAAATAAAAGTGTTGCGGAATTTGTTCCCAAAACAAAAATATGATAAAGATTTATCAAAGCATTTCCGTAGAAATGTATTTGATTAAAAACCTCGGGATGTCATGTTCGATACAGATCAAAAGCATAAACAGTACAATATAAGTCTTACTACATTTATTCATATCTACAGGCCTATATCCGTAATCCCTCATCCAAAACATCACATCTATGCTCGAGCGCCACTACCTATAATACATGAAACTGAGTGGGTCAGGCTTGGGAGCCTGGTGAGCACATAGGGTTTTCAACCCACAGTAATTAAGTTATTTAATTTCATCAACCAACAATAACCCGATTACCCGTTCCCGTTATCCTCACTTTACGTCCCTAAACACCTATCATAAGGGACCTAGCCTAAGGATCATCATCGGGATGGACACTACTGCTAAGGGGATTCCTCAGCAATAATTGTCCTTAAGGCAACCATGAGGGGGATGGAGTACACTGGTGAACACATCGTTCACAAACACCTACAGGTTGCGAGCCTGCTAGCGTTCCACTGGACTGTCTAGAAGAGTCTGTGGTTGTCATCCATACTCCGCTAGATGACAGAATCAACAGCAACAACATCGAGGCCTCTCATCATTTTATCACACATCGTTTATTACATATACCGATGTTTTACCCCAACATTTTTGTAGATATAAAATACAAATACAGTTTAAATCATTTAAAACATGTATAAAAATCTTTCATCAGCATAGACAACAAGTATTCAGACAATATGCACACATAGCACGTAGTTTATATTAATTACTTCATATCTATGTGTAAGATGAAAGTGACTATGCACTCACCTGTTAGGGTGGTGACTCGGTACTCGGACATCGCTTCGTTATCTCAAAACAAATTTTCCCTTGACAAAACCTAGTATCAATACCACTAGGGTTTAGTCTAACGTTAACCGTGACTAAATAATAGTCTAGCTATTATTACTATTATATAAGCTTTAAACAATACTTATATAACCCATAATAATAGCCCAAGTACTTATTTTAAGGTCCTAATAATGTTACTATAATTAAATAAAAGCTATATTAAAAATAGCGTAGGCGTAGCTCACTTACAGCGGGTTTTATAGAAAACCGGGCTTCGCTTGGAGCAGCGTTTCCGAACCGAAAGACCCTATTTCTCGGGATTCCGTGAGCCTCGAGGCTTTCTTCGGGTGCTAGGTGGTTTACCTAGAGTTTAGGGGGGGGGGGGGGTTAGGGGGCTTAGAGAGAGAAACTAGTGAGAGAAAGAAAAAATGAGAAAGGTGTGAAGAAAATGAGGGTGGGAGAGGTTCTATTTATAGAGTGAAATATGGCTGAACTTGTTGCCACATGTCACCATCTGGTGGCAAGACTTGGGGAGAAATCAATGGTCAAGATTGTGCCACGTCACCCATTTTCGCACAGCACACTTCCTCCTTCTAAAATCCGTAACTTTCACATACGAGCTCCGTTTTTGACGTTATTTATATCCACGCGTAGGTAAAAATAAGATCTAAAACTTTCATTTTGACTCCATCGGCTAATTCTTGACCGATCTTAAATTTAACAGTACGAGGAGATTATACTGTTAAATGTCCGCGTAAAATTCATAACTTCTACATACGGACTCCGTTTTCGTCTGTCTTTTTACCGTTGAGTTCCTATTAATGAGATCTTCAATTCTCATTTAGGTCGTGTAGGCCAAAAACCACTCGATCTAAAATTCGAGTTTCGGGCTGTGCACTGCTAAGCCAAATCTTAGAAAAATCATAACTTCCTCATACGAAGTCAGGTTTGGGCGTTCTTTTTATGCACGCTCTCGGTTTAACGTATACTACAACTTTGGTTTAGATTACTAAGGCCAAAAAGTCCTATATCGTAAATTCACTATTTATGTCACACGACGTCGTGCCGGTTTTGTCGTGAAACTTCGACAAGTCATAACTTCTTCATTATAACTCGGATTTCGGCATTCTTTATATTTCTGGAATCCTTGTCACGACCAATACAACTTTCTTCATCGATATTGGGTTTATCTAACACTTTATTTTTGATGCTTATTTTTATCCTTTATTCTGGAATCCTTGTCACGACCAATACAACTTTCTTCATCGATATTGGGTTTATCTAACACTTTATTTTTGATGCTTATTTTTATCCTTTATTTATTATATCATTATAAATAAATAATAAGCATATAAAGGCACATAATTCACATAATACTCAAATATTTCATCTTTATTATCTCAAAAGAGTTACAATAGTTGACCTAGACTATTACATCATCTGATAATGCTTTGCCCCGAAACCCGGGCGTTACAAATTTTTATATAGTATTTATGGGATGTTACAACATAAAGGAGTAATTTTTGAGGAAAACTATATGTCACAACGTGACAAGAGGTCTATCACGACGTGACAGATCAAATATGAGAAGGTGTTTCGGATGGCTCTCACGACGTGACTAGGGCATGGTCACGACGTGAGAATAGATGCAGCCCAATCCTAAGATCTTTTAGGGTTTCCTTCATATTTAAACCTATAATCTCGTATTTAGAGCATCATTTCTAGACTTCATCACCCTCATAACCTTGAAGCAAACCCTAATACCCCATTCTCCATTTATGAGCTTAACCTTGGTGTTTTGGTGCTTTTGGAAGGAAGAAGAAGGCCCTTGTGGTATAGAGAACCTCTTGGCAAGCTTGGAGTTTCCATTTGAGTGATTTCTGGACCATTGTAAGTGTTCAAGTGAAACACTCGGTTTTGAATCATTTCATTATTCGGGGTTGTGGCCCGAATATCAGTTGTCATAAGGCTTAGGGTATTGGGGGAAGAGAGAATTAGACCCTTTTTAGATGTGGGTATTATAGATTAGGTGATTCGAGAGTTAGGTTGTGTTTCGAAGCCCAAGGGTATAACTGTAAAATGGATAGTTCGACCTTTATGAATTTTGGGTTTCTATTCGGGAAGTCTTAAGACGAGGATGAGTTGATAGAAGTGTAGAGCTTCTCATTACCTTTCCATGGATTTAAAGAACGTTAAAAATGGACTTAGAACGAAGGAGTTATGGCTGATTAAAGTTAAAGTGTTTTGGAGCTTTGTATAGTATGTGAGGCGTACTCATTGAGTACGCAACGCGTAGTGGAAGAATTGATAGCGGGTGGCATTTGAGTACACCAGGCGTACTCAAGAGTACACAGGGCGTACTCCCTTCAGCTTTAAACCCCGATTTTTAGGGTCTTACCCCTATTTAAGCTCATTATGTACATGGGGTCTTGCCTCTTATCAGCCTCCATATCTCCTAAACCCTAATCTCGACCCTAGCCACCATATTTGAGTTCTTGAGCTCTTGTGAGGAATCTTGGTGTGTTCTTATGCAATTTGAAGAGATAGAAGGTTGTTGAAGAATCATCACTTGGAGTGGAGCTTGGAGATCCAAAAGTTTCACATTTTTTTGCAACCTATTGAAGGTAAAAAGCTCTGATCTTGACATCTCTTTGGGTAGATCTAGTTTGGGGTGGTTTATGGCAAATTTTGATCTCATTGGTTTGTCTTTATGAGGATGAGACTGCTCCAAGATTTTGGTCACTAGATCTGGACGTTTTAGGTGTCCCAAATGCATAAAAATGTAATCTTGATGTTTGATATCTACCCATGCATGTGTATTAGCTCCTTGTTGAACTTGTAAAGTTAAGGCTTGGATTTGGGACCCACTGAGCCATGCAAAACCTCAAAGTTAACGAATTTATGGATTAATGCATGATTTGGAACTAGTTTTGAGCATTGAGCGTGTTGGATTAAAGGTTTAAGACATTTTATACATGGATTAAGTGCATGCAGCGTACGCAGGGCGTACCTCTTGGTATGCAACGCGTACTGAGTTAAACCCCCATGGGCTGGTCTAGATCCGTAGTACGCTGGGCGTACCAACTGAGTACACAGGGCGTACTCAGCCTGTATGGACTTCTTTGACTTGTTGAATTTTTAACATTTGACCATTGACCAGAAGTTTGAACAGGGTTGACCAATGGATATTTTGGGCCTTTTAGGAAATTGGTCCTTCTTGGATTAGGCCCATGATGGGGTTTGGGCCCAATTTGGAAATTGGGCCATATTAGGCTTTTGTTGTTGGTTTAGGCTTCAGATGTTAGGCCAAATGAGGAAAGGGTAAAATGGACTTTTACCCTGAGTATTGGGCAATCGGTCTAGGTTTCCAGCTATGGGTTGAGGACCAATTATTTATTTGGTTTTATTTGATGTTGTTAGCGCGGGGATTTTCCGGATCGGCAGTTCGAGGTTTTGGTTGTGTTATTCAAAAACTTGAGGTGAGTCTCTTCACTATACTATGGGTGGAAGGCACTAATGTTGAACCATTGGCTTATGTTATATAGGAAGACCAGGGGGTGACCCTTGGCATTTGTATGAAAGACCCAAAGATGGCTCCTAACAAACTGTATGCAAGACCAGGGATCGGACCCTGGCAAATAGGTAGATAATTTATGTATATAGATAGTATGCTAGTTGTCTTTGTGATTCTTGCATGGATGACCAGGAGGTGGCTCCTGGCACATATTTGTAAGACCCAGGGTTTTGGCCCCCAACCCGACAAGGAAACACCATGATACGACTCGTGGCATAATGTCAAGACTATGGTTGGAACATAGCATTCTCTATTGTATGTATGGTATGCGATATTTTGGGGAACTCACTAAGATTTGTGCTTACGACTTATTGTTTTTGGTTTCAGGTACTTCAGGTTCAAAAGGGAAGGGCCCGGCGTGACTGCACTGCATCCACCCAAGTTTCCGTAATGCGATGATTTTGGGATTGTAATCTGATGACTGTTTAATTATAAAATACTTTTGAATGTTTGAATAAAAGATAATTGGCTCTGTGGTTGAATTAAAAATGAAATTTTTACCTTATGATTTTCGGGACGTTACATCAAGATCCAAAATTTATGTTGCATGATTCTAGATCTAATCTTCTTGTCCTTTTTCTTCATATTATGGAACTTTGGATGGAAGGATTCCATAAAGTTGACAACTTTATGGGTCCTTGAAGTTCCTTGAGTGTTATATATGTTGGATCTGAAGCTTGGCTAATTTTTTGAAGACATTCATGATATTGTGGTTTCATTTTTCATCATTATGACCTATCTTGAGCTCAAGACATGCATTGGACATGCATGTCTATAAAGCATCAACTTTTAGAATGTTTTTGGAGTAAGAAGGTCCTCTGGAAAGTTGGAATGGATGACTTTAAGGATTAAGGACCAAATGCATTAAGTGTCCCAAAATGTTGTAGTTATGATGTGACGATGAGTTTTTCTGATTGTTTTGACGGACTATGTCACGACGTGAGGGCCTGGCCACCACGATATGGCGACGCTTTTGATCAAGGAGTTGTTTATATCTGGAGTTTTGGATTGGGGATGAGCCTTTTAGTCAGGAAGTGACCATTCGATGGTCACGACGCGACAATCAGCTTTTGATGATGTTGATCGTTTACTTTAACTTTGACCATTGACTTTTGACATGGGTTGACCTTTGGTCAATTTAAGGGTTTTAGGGTGTAGACTGATAGGGTACTTCCTTTTGTTGTTAGGTGTCTTGTAGTATCAGTCTGCATTGTGTGAGAGCTGTTGTGTTTAACTGCTATCTGCTAGGGATGAGAGTGGGTCCAAACTCGGACCTGTAGACCCGAACCCGGAAAACCCGGGAACCGATTAATGGGATTTTGTAAGACTGGAAACCGGACCGGTATATAAAAACCGATTCCGGTTTGGTTCCGGGTAAAGTGAGTCTAGAACCGGGAAACCCGAAAACATTAAATTGGGTCGGGTGGAACTAGGTAAAGTGGGTCTAGAACCAGAAAACCCGGGAAATCCGGAATATTTTGGTAATTACGTGGTGGTTGAACTTTGAAAATTTTCAACTTTGATATCCCAACTTCGGGGGACTGTAAGTTATTGAATATTAAACCAAAAATGCAAAAGTCTAAAATCATGTACTAACTCTAAACTACACGTTGCAAAAAACCTCATGACAATCCCACTTTAAACGAATTAGATATGCATTTTTTAAATTTTACAAAATATAAAAATAAAGCTGAAAAAGAGAAAATTCACAACTTTGATATCCCGACTTTGGGTGATTGTAAGTCAATGAATATGAAACCAAAAATGACAAACTTATAGTCTAAAACTATGTACAAACTCTAAACTACACGTTGCAAAAAATCTCATGATAATCCGACTTCAAACAAATTAGATAAGCATTTTTAAATTTTCACAAAATATAAAAATAAAGCTGAAACACAGAAAATTCACAACTTTGATATTCTGACTTTGGGGTACTGCAAGTCAATGAATATGAAACGAAAAATGACAAAATTATAGTCTAAAATCATATACAAACTATAGACTACACTTTGAAAAAAATTGCATGCTATTCGGACTTCAAACGAATTAGATATTCATGTTTTAAAACATTCAAAAAAAAACTGAAAAACATAAAATGTCCAGCTTTGTGTTGGGTCAAATATTTGGTTTATACTTTACTTTTCTAGGAAAATGTATTTTTATGTCTAGGACCGTAAACAACTTGGTGTTTACGGCCGTATATGTGTTTACGGCCGTGAACATGTTTACGGCCGTAAACCCATTCACGGCCCATGTCTACTATATATAGGGTGAGGAGTGGTGAATGAAAAAGGAGTGTAAGGCTAGAGAAGAGGAGCATATTGTAGAGAGAGAAGCTAGAGAGAAGAAGAGTGTGTGTGAGAGAATCTAATGTGTATGGAGTATCACTCATATCTTTGAATACATCATAGATTCAAGTTATTCTTCTTCTCCTTCTTCTTCTTTTGATATGGCATCATCCGTTTGATTGGGATTCTGCACCATCAAACGGATCTGATTGATACACAAGCAGATTGGGGACTTACAAGTGGTATCAGAGCAAGTCCGGTGTCAAATCATCTTTCAATCACGTTTTCGGTCAAATGAGCTCAGTTTCATCATTGTTCGAGACTGGATTTGGTGTTTTCGTGGCAAAAGGGGATCAGATCTGCAATAACTTCGTGTTTTCATCAAGTTCTGGGCATTTACGGTCAAGAGTTTACGGCCGTAAACTCCCATTTATGATCGTAAACAGACAATCTTCATTGACCGTAAACAGGCAATCTCCCTTAACCGTAAATTCCCCTTAACCGTAAACTATCCTTAACCGTGAACTTAACCGTAAACTCTCCTCAACCGTAAACTCCACTCAACTGTGAACTTCCAACCGTGAACCTCAACCGTAAACGTTGACCGTAAACTCCTGTTTACGGCCGTAATCGTGTGACCGCAAACTACCTTTTTGGCATTTTAGTTTATTTTTTAAGTCATTTTCAATTAAAAATTAAAAAAAAAATGGATTCTCAAGGTCAAGCACTTCATCATGAATTGGATTCCATCATGGGAACAACCACTCGCATTCCCCGATTGTTATCTGCAGAAGGGTTCCTAGAATGGAAATACAAGATTGAGAAATACATCAAAATGAAAGATTTTAAGGTTTGGAGAAGCATTCTCAAAGGACCAGTCATAATCATTACAAATCTTCCATCTGGACAAGTAATTGACAAATTGTACGCTGATTACGCTGATGAAGATTTTGAAAAGGTTGAAGAACAAGAAAGAGCACTGGCTACTTTGACTATGGCTCTATCTCCTGATATTGCTCAAGGCTTTAGAGAATACACTTCAGCCAAAGCACTATGGGAAGCTTTGATTGAGGTCTACGAGGGAAATGAAGATATGAAGGAAAGCCGTCAGGATATGTTAAGACAAAAATTCAACATGTTCAATTATATCGTTGGAGAAACCCTGGAAGCTCAGTTGCAGCGATTTACTGCACTTACTGCTGAAATGAGTACAGCTGGGATTTACTTGACTAAGTCTGAGATAAACAAAAAGTTGCTGAACTCACTTTCGAAGTCGTGGGATATGAATGTAGTTGTCATCAAGAAAACAAAAGATCTCAATCGTCTTAGTCTTGCTGAAACAATGGCGATCATCAAAGCCTGTGATCTTGATGACAAGCAACGAGAGATTAATCATGTGAATTCCTACTCGACTGTGAATCTTGGGATTTCCTCAAATAATGCTTTTTCATCCTATACCTCCTCTCCAAGTCAAGCTTTTGCTGTTTAACAACCTCAGAATCAAACCTTTATTACTCCATCAGTTACACCATTTGTTACTTCAACATCTGTCTCTCATCCACATGTTGCTTCAGCATCTGTTTCTCATCCACAAAGTCAGTCTTACGTTGTTCCTCAAGCTATTTCTTCCTCAAATGCACCAGTTATGGTTCCTGCTCCCCATTCCAAAGAAAACGATGAAAACTTAGCTCTTGCCACTGGACTTGTCAATTGCTACAATGCTTTTGTAGCTGGAGAGCTTCCACCTCAACTCTCATTTGCTGACCTGGATCAAATTCATCCAGATGATGTGGAAGAAATGGACATTACTTGGCAGATAGTTATGGCAGTGTTCAGGGAAAAGCAATTTGCTAAGAAGACAGGAAAGAATAATTGGGGAATGAATGCGGATAAGAAAGTAGGGTTTAACAGAGGAAAGTTGCGTTGCTACAACTGTCACGAGCCGGGTCATTTTGCTCGTGAGTGTCCCAAACCAGACAGAAGAGTAAGTAGTGATTGAACAATGGTTCCAGTGGGAAATGGTCGTGGAAATTCTGCTGTCAACAGTGAAACTGCTAATCTAGCAGTGGTTGCTCAGTCCTTTGACTGGGAGGACCAGATTCAGCAACTGAATATTTCAGGACCTGAAAATGCTCACTTGGCTCAAATCAATGATACTCCTGTGGAAGAAGCTGAAGTTGATCCTGAAGAAGAGATGATGGAGTTGCAGTTTGCTTTCATGGTATCTTCTACTTCAGAACCTGAAAAGAATGAGGTAAGTCAGTCTTTTTGTTCTCAAACATGCATCGATAAAGTTAAAAATCTTCTTGAGCATATAGAATTATTACGTAGAGAGAACGAGGACTTGAGATATGAAGGGTATCAACTTAGGAAAGGACAGAAACCCCTGAAGGCTGAATTAGAAGCAAAAACCAAAGACTTTAGAAAACTTCAGGAAGAGTATAGCACTAAGAGTGCACATTATAGATATGTGACTGAACAACTTGCTGAGGTAACTGCTGAGCTTGACACATTGAAAAACAAATTTGAAAATGCAGATTTCACTTTTAGAAAATTTGATGTGTCAAGTGAAGTAGTTGCATCCATGATAGAAACTAATTTGCAATTCAAAAATAATCAGTCAAAGGGTTTAGGATATGACAAAGTGCCTCCTCCTTTTAATCATACTTATACTAATAACCCTTTGACAAAAGAGGAAATAGACAGAGAGCCATTTCTTAAATATGGATTTGTCTCAGGAGGTAGTATTAATGTCGAAAATACTAATGTTTCTACTTCCCATGCAGATCAATCTTTAAGTCACTCAAAGCAAGAAGAGAAGGAGTGTGAGGCATAGAAGTGAGATCATATTGTAGAGAGAGAAAGTGAGAGAGAAGAGAGGAGCTTTAGTGTGTGTTAGTGTGTGTGAATCTTGTATCTGGATCTTAATTCATATCAATTCATACAAGATTCATCATCTTCTTCTCCTTATTCTTCTTTTGATCTGGCATCATCCGTTTGATTGGGTTATCAAGAACTTCCAAAGAACTCCTTACTTTAAGTGAGTATTCAATCATTAAGAAAGAAGTCAGATATAGAAGTGCATATGTTGTATCCCAGGTCGGATGTCTTCCAATCACATAGAGGGAACAACATATGACTAACATAGATAGGGGTTTAGAGAGATAGTAGAGTGAATCTTGTATGAACGTGATTGACCAGATCTAGAAATACAGGCGTGTGCTGATAAACGATATTGGATTGCTTGACAACTTTGATCCCAAATATTTTTGTTTTTGTTAAATTTGTTCATAGTTTTCCTCTATGCACAAATTTAGGGGGAGAATTAAAAATTCAAAAAATCAAACAAAAATCAGAAAATTTAAAAATCCAAAAATAGTGTTATTTCTGTTTTAATTTTTGTTCAGAAAATCAAAAATCCAAAAATATTTTTGTTTCTGTTTTATTTTTTTCAGAAAATATGAAAAATCCAAAAATATTGTGTGTGAAGTTTTATTTTAGTTTTGTTTCTATTTTTAGCTTTATTTGTCTTGAAAAGTGAACTCAGATGTAGATGAGACTCGTGGAGACTGTATCGAGAATTTCTGAGCCAAGGCTTCATCCGTGAGCATCAGAGAATTCTCATTCGAAGGAGCAAGAAATGAAGATTATTTTTTCAACATTCAATCCTTCAACCCCAGAAGCAAGGTCAAGCTGTACTTGAAGATTATGTGACAGATTGCATTAAAGCCTCCTCAATCAATTTGCTGTTGTCTATGTACCTGCTGAAGTGATCCAAAAGTTTCGTTCTCTATTCTCTCTGAAGATTCTCAAGCTGAAAGTGCTATCTTTCAAGAATCTTTTCAAGAAGCCTCCTCACCCAACGTGCGTTCAATGCCAAATTCTGAAGAAAAGCCCAAGTGCTCAAGATGAAGTCATTTATTGAAGATTCATCATGTTCATTTTGAAGTTGTGAAGAATTTGAAGATTAATGCTGAAGCCAAGCTCTCGATGAAGATTGACAAGAAAAGCCAGCTACTTTTTAGAGGGGGTTTGTTGGGTCAATTAGAAAAGAAAGCTATAAACCAAGGGGGAGATTGTTGGGTCAAATATTTGGTTTATACTTTAATTTTCTAGGAAAATGTATTTTTATGTCTAGGACCGTAAACAGCTTGGTGTTTACGGCCGTATATGTGTTTACGGTTGTGTTTACGGCCGTGAACAAGTTTACGGCCGTAAACCCATTCACGGCCCATGTCTACTATATATAGGGTGAGGAGTGGTGAATGAAAAAGGAGTGTAAGGCTAGAGAAGAAGATCACATTGTAGAGAGAGAAACTAGAGAGAAGAAGAGTGTGTGTGAGAGAATCTAATGTGTATGGAGCATCACTCATATCTTTGAATACATCATAGATTCAAGTTATTCTTTTTTTTTTCCTTCTTCTTCTTTTGATCTGACATCATCCGTTTGATTGGGATTCCGCACCATCAAACGGATCTGATTGATATACAAGCAGATTGGGGACTTACACTTTGATATCCCAACTTTGAGGAACTGTAAGTCAATGAATATTAACTCAAAAATGACAAAATTATAGTCTAAAATCATGTATAAACTATAAACTACATTTTGGAAAAAACCTCATGTCAATCTGACTTTAAACGAATGAGATATGCATGTTTTAAACTTTTTATAGAAACCGTTTTCGGCCCTTAAAATCGGTTTCGGTTCCTAACACGGTTTTGATTCTTAAACCCTGACCCAAAGGACCCAAAACTCAGATTACCCGGAACCCGGATAAAGCCGTTCTTTAAACCTGGGACCTGAACCGAGTCTATATATTCCGATTCTAACAGTTCCGGTTCTGATCTGATTCCGGTTCCGGTTTTGGTTTTCCAGTTCTGAATCTCATCCCTGATATCTGCAAGGTGAGTCTTTTTACTATATCTGCATGTGTGGTAATGTATACTTGTTGACCATCTCTTATTTATGATTGTTGTTATATGTGAACTGAGTTGCTGAGAACTCATGGACTGCTGTGAGTCCATGGGACTGCTGATAGTCCCAAGGTTGCTGATAACCCATGAAGTGTGCTGTTAATCCACAGGGCGTACAGTTAGCCTACTGGGACTGTTGATAGTCCCCAGGGTTGCTGATAACCCATAATTGTTTATATTGTTGTGATATATGTGAAATTCAAGACTGCTGATAGTTCCATGGCTATTGATAAACTATAATTGATTATTATGTTGTGTTGTATGTGATATTTTGGAGAACTCACTAAGCTTTGTGCTTACAACTGTGGATTAAATATTTTGCAGGTACTTATTGGATTGCGAAGGCGAGACGGTACACACACATCAACAGTTTTATGATTCGAGATTCCATATTGTGTTCATTATAAGTATGATTTCTGAATAATGGCTTATGAGCAAATGGTTTGCCATGAATGTAAGTTTATTAAAATGGATGTTATAAAAATGAAAAATTTTACATGAAATCTTGGGATGTTACTAACAAAAATTAAGAAAATATTTGGTTTCATTGGTTACAAACCGAATTGGAATTCAGTTTTCGGTTTGGTCTAGAATGATTTGAATTCGGTTTGGTTATGTTTTCAATTTGGACCAAAAAACTTTTAAACCGAGGAAGTTGATTCGAGGAAACCGACGACCCATAAAGCGAACCAATTCTCACCCCTATCTGATATCAAATCTTTTGACAGCGGTTATAAGCACTGAATCAGACTCAGGTTTAATTATTCCCGAATCAGAATCAGGTGAATCGATTATCAGATATTTACCCTTAGGTTTTTATGTTGAAAATCCACATATGAGTAAAGGAAGAGTGAGGTCTCAGCTTCCGCTGTCGAGTCCGGCGTTGGATTCGACGGTGAGGGGTGAACTTTTGCAATTAGTGGATGCGAAATAAGTCGAGGTGGCTTATATTTGCAAATGACATGATAGTCAACTTTACTGACCATGCAAATATTTACTGGGTGATCCCTTGGAATATCTGTTTTTTAAGACAAAACTGTACAAATGGTCCCTGTGGTTAGCTGAAAATTGTCACTTTGGTCAAAAAATGTTTGGACTAGCACCAGAGGTCCAAACTTTTCATTTTGTTGCGAGTTTGGTCAAGTTTTCTATAAACTTTTTCATAATGACTATTTTGCCCTTATTATTTTTCTTTTTTATTATTTTTATTATTTAAATACTTTTTTTGATTAAAAGAAAAAATAAAAAAGAAATTTTTTATTTTCTATTTTATTTTTATAATTTTTTATAACAAAATAAAAAAATAAAAATGAAATCTCTCTCTCTCTCTCTCTCTCATTTCCAACACCACACACTACCCTTATACCTCCCTTCCATCCTTTTTCTGGTCCATTTTCTTCCAAGAAACACAAAGGAAAACGTGGCAGCCACCACTCGTCACCCCACTGCCACCTTCTGCTATCGTGTACCACCACTTCACAACCCTTTATCCCTCATTCTTCCGGTGACACAACAGCCCCCAAGCAACCCTCCAACCTGCTGCCTTACCTCTTCCCTCTTCCCCTCCGATGACCACTGCCGACATAAGCAAAAAGGAAGCAGCCGCTAGGCTGCCGGGCAGCCTCCTGCCACCGTAGAGCTGCTCTTGGTCACCACCATCGACCACCTCTGTTATGCTGCTGCTGCTACTACGTAAGTCCCCATTGCCATTTTTTGTGTGAATTGCAAAGGGCCAAACCGAGGAAGCAAATGACTCGTCATTTTTTTTTTCTTTCATCATCTTCACCGGAGAGGATGTTCAGTGGCGATGATAGCGAAGAAGGGCATGTTGTAGGTACGCTATCATTGTTGCTCCAATTGAGGGTTTTCGAGCCCTAATCACACCTAAATCAAAGTTTCGGGGCAAGCTTCAATATCTGGTAAAATCACAACGCAAAGAGAGGGTAATTCGAACCCTAGAATGTAGAATGCTTTAATTGAGAAAGATGGAGGGCGCATTGCTTCTATTGTTCGTTGAACATACCCCTAAACCCTAAAGATTCTTGCAGTAGGAGTGGAATTGGAGAAAATCAAAAGAACAGAAGCTGGAGATGGTGGCTGTGACTGGTAATGGTGTTTGCACGGTGGCCACATAGTCGGTGGTTTTTAGTGGAAGGTGATGGCAGGTTAACGCTGGAAACGGAGGTAACAAGTGGAAGGCAGCAACGACGTTGGGGTGTTTGATGGCAATGGGTCAAGACAGGGGGAGGGCGGAGTGGGCTGAGAACTACGGTGGCATCCGGTGGTGCTCGTTCCGGCGACTCCAGCAGGGAGTGACGGAGGGAGCATTTTGGGCCGGTGTGAAAACCATCGATACCCTTCCTTGTAGTGAAACTGGAACGAAAATAGATCTATGAATCGAGAGAGAGAGAGAGAGAGAGAGAGAGAGAGAGAGAGAGAGATTCTTTTTATTTTTCTTTAAATCAGTAAAAACATTTAAATAGATATAAAAAAATAGAAAAAGAAAGTACCAAGGGTAAATCCGTCATTTTAAATATTTCTAAATCAAATTGGACTAAAATCGCAACAAAATGAAAACTTTGGACCTGTGGTGCTAGTCAAAACTTTTTTGGACCACAGTGATAAATTTGAGCAAACCACATGGACCATTTGTGCAATTTAGTCTTTTTTTTAACACATAAAAATGGATTTCATGTCTTAAGACTGCCAAAAAAAATAATAAATAAATAACATTATAAACCTTTTAAACCAAAAATAAAGATTTTTGGAGGCTAAAACGATATTATCCATTATTTTTAATGCGGTGTTTTAATATGTACATGAAGTTGGAAAAGGTTTAATGTTAAAAAAACATAATTGTTTTAAGTTTAATGATGTTATAAACTTGGACAAGTTTGTCATGTCTTGCGAAGATTTACGCGTCTTAGACTATTTCGCAACTATTTATTTACGTAACTTTCCGAGCTTCGCATCATCAATTCCAAATCACCATAACGCTTTTATACAATTCCACCTCGCTAATCTTCTGCATAACGATACCACGATCCACAATTCGCCTTTTGCTTTCTTTTCCTATCTTCGTAATTAATGTTCGGTGTAGTTAGCGAGCAGGATGACCAAATCCAAGAGCTTCTTCCACAATTTGGTTAAACGCTTCAAGCTCAGTTCAAGTAAAGGTTTGTATCTGTAACACCCATTTCAAGATTTCATCAAAGTTTGTATTTTTATATCATTTTTGAGATGGGTTTTGATTTAGATTATGTATACTTCAAGGATATCGTTTTCATGTGTTGTCTTTTTGGGGTTTTGAATTGGAATTCAGAAAGCCAAGAAGAAGAACTGGAAGCGATTGCTGCTCAAGAACAGAAGATATTCAGTTTTCAAACCCTAGTTTCTGCAACCAAAAATTTCCATCCAGATAATAAGCTTGGCCAAGGGGGTTATGGCCCTGTTTTCAAGGTTCCATTCATCATCCCTTTTCTCTAGCTTGTTTCCATTAAAATTAGTTTGATCATTGGATTCATTTAAACCATTTATCATTTTCATTCGTGGTGGTATATCATGTGTCTGTAATGGTGGGAGTACCCGAAAGTAAAACACACGTTTTAGAAGAAAATATTATATTTTAGAATGCCTTTTCATACAATGATGCCTTTACCTAATATGCCACTAATTTAATCATGTTCAGCTACACTTCAAAATCACGCCTAAAATACCGAAGTGGGTATTTCTTAATACTCAAAATAAATCCAAAATGTTGATTCTTATTGTTTAAATTCTTGGGTATACTAGTATTGTGAATAATTTGGGGTTTCATAATGAATGACCTTTAAGTTGTATTTAATTTGAAAATCTTGATTCTTAATTGTTTAAATTCTTGGGTATACAAGTATTGTGAAAAATTTGGGGTTTCAGGATGATTGAGCTTTAATAAACTATAAATTTTACTAAATTTGAAACTCTTGATTCTTAATTGTTTAAATTCTTAGGTATACGAGTATTGTGAAGAATTTGGGGTTTCATGATGATTGACTTTAATAAATTGCACTCAATTTGAAAATCTTGATTCTTACTTGTTTAAATTCTTGGGTATACGAGTATTATAATTGAGCTTTAATAAATTATAAATTGTACTCAATTAAATCTTCATTCTTAATTATTAAAATTTAAATTCTTGGGTATTCCAGTATTGCAAAGATTTTGGGGTTTCATGATGATTGAGCTCTAATAAATCGTATTCAATTTGAAAATCTTGATTCTTAATTGTTTAAATTCTTGGGTATACGAGTATTGTGAAGAATTTGGGGTTTCATGATTTGGTGTTTGGATATGAAGGGTAAATTGGATGATGGTAGAGAGATTGCAGTCAAGAAGTTATCACAAACATCAACTCAAGGGAAAAAGGAGTTCACAACTGAGGCCAAATTATTGGCACGTGTTCAACACCGAAATGTTGTGAACTTATTAGGGTTTTGCGGGTATCCGGAGAAGCTCTTAGTATACGAATACGTTGTACACGAAAGCCTAGACAAGCTTCTTTTCTGTAAGTTCCTTATCCTTATCCTTATCCTTTAAAGGGTATATAAGTAATTTTACTAAATGCTAAAACTAACTATTGCTTATATATAACATTTGTGATTTGTGATTTAGCATCCGGAAATCGAAAAGTACTAGATTGGAAGAGAAGATACAATATAATTATTGGTGTGGCACGTGGCTTGCTTTACCTTCATGAAGACTCACATGATCGTATTATTCATAGAGATATTAAAGCGAGTAATATTTTATTAGATGATAAATGGATACCAAAAATAGCGGATTTTGGCATGGCTAGGCTTTACCCCGAAGATCAAACTCACATTAACACCCGTGTAGCGGGTACCAAGTACGTTTTTTTTAGTGCCACGTGGACATAATATGAACAAGTCTGATACTTGTTCATCAAAAAGATAAATATGCAATGGATTTTACATTTTTGCCCTTTTTGACGTAGTGGATATATGGCACAAGAGTATGTTATGCATGGGAATCTATCGGTGAAGGTGGATGTGTATAGCTTTGGTGTAATGGTTTTAGAGCTTGTTAGTGGTCAGAAAAACTCGGCTTTTAACCTCGACCCCGAATGCCAAAATTTACTAGATTGGGTAAGAACTCTACTTTTTTAATAATTTATTTTACTAAATTATGTTTTTAGTCCCTGTGTTTAGGTGGTCTTTTGGAACAAGTCCAAAAAGGAATATTTTTTTTGTAATTGTAGTCCTCTTTAGGGGATGGTTATTACGTTTTTTGTTCTTTACAGTTTTTATTATATCATTTTTTCTAATGTTTAATGATAAATAGGGAGGTGGTGGCCCCAACCTCATATAGTTATTGAATTTAAAGGTTAAACATTAAAATAAACGATAAAAAATGAAAGATTTATGCTAAATTGTATTTTTACAGGCGTATAAATTGTACAAGAAGGGAAAAAGCCTTGAAATTTTGGAGTCAAAGTTGTATTCTTCAGCAGACCTTGATGAGGTTTCTGCTTGTATAAAAATCGGGTTATTATGTACCCAATCGGATCCAGGACAACGACCCACCATGCGGCGGGTGGTGGTGATGCTAACCAAAAAATCCGGTGTGCTAGATGAGCCGAGCCGCCCTGGGATTCCGGGAACACGGTACAGAAGGTCCCGGAGACCGGGGACTTCGGGTGGTTCGAGTTCTCATTCCTCAACCACCACCACCACCCCCACCACCACCTCTGGTCCCTCTGGTCATGGTGGTTCGAGTTCTGTTCCTCGCTGGAAATCTTCAAGTTCCGGTATTAGTTCAAGATCGGATCCTCATGGTAAACGCCCGATGGAGACTTACGATTGATTTGTGTTTGAATTCTTTACCTTGATTATTATTTAGCGAATTACCAAAAAGAATTGATTTCGTAGTTGCTTTTTACTGAACGTATGAAGGTGCACATTTTAGGAGGTAGGATTAGGTCAACAGGGGTGGTTATTTGTATGTAATGAACAAATATGCACATTAGATATGGAGCCGGATGAGAGACCAATCTTTGTCTTTTTATATTTGTTTGAGAGTCTAGCGGCTAGCTGAAAATTGTAGTTTTTGTTTGTATAGAAGTGTTTGGAAAAACAGTTTAAGATTTTGAAAGTTATAAAATGACATAAATCATAAAATCGAAAAGATTCTAAAGCTTTCAAAAGATGATTGAAATAATTTTTAGGCTATGAGTTTCTTGTTTATAATAAAAGTTTAACTCATACTTGTGAACCTGAACGGAACTTTTTTTTTAATTCGATTTTTTTTTAAATTATAAGTTTAAATTTTTCAAGAAACTCATTTTTCATGTAATATGATTTTGAATATTAGTTATTTTTAAAATAAAACTAATGTGGGGTCTAATTGAGAAATTATAGTTTTGTTCTTTCTAAAACCAACATCTAGCAGATGTATATAGTTGGACGGTATGGAGAGGTTTCTACGTGTAGAAGCCGACGTGTCACCCTCTTTCCACGCGTGAACAACGTCCCCACTGGGCATATGTGTTTTGTGGAGTGATGCTCTTCACGAGTCTTCACGGAGGTTGTGATTGGTTGAAGCCAACTATGTTCCTGTTTTTCCTTCTTGTTTGCTCTCTTTCTCCATCTCCATCTCATTCTTCCCTTCTCTTGCTGAGTTTCTAGTCCTTGCTCGGCGCACAGGTAGCAAAGGAGAAAGGTTTTAGGGTTTGTTGCGTTGAATGAAATAAGGGAGAAAGGGGTATTGATTGATAACCCAACTCAAAAGAATCCCATGTCCAAATTTTGGTTTTTTTGACACAAAAGTCCCCTAAGTCTCATTTTCTTACATTAGTGGTTTTTCAATTTGTAATATAGGGTTTTAATGTAATTTTTTATTAATAAAATGTTTATTTAAGTTTAAAATTATGTTTTTTTTATTTAATCTAATGTTAAAACAAAAAGATAAACAATGTGGAGTGGTAACCATTTCCAAGAGCTACTAGTGTGGTAGTGAGCATGTAGTGAAGATGACGTGATGCATATGTGACAACACTTTTCTAGTGAAGATGTAGTGATTATATACCTTAGAAGCCATAACTCAACAGCTCGAACCAAAGAAATCCAACCAATAGACAAACAACAACCACAAGCTCCAAAGACACACATCCTTTTGCTTTGAAATTCTTTCCAACACAAGCACGAGCCCCGGAAACATCAACAATCCAGACTAATTTCCATGATTTAGAACCTTTTGAGGATAAAACACACAAGGTAATGAAACACACACCAAATAAAAATCCAGTAATATACCCCATACGAACATATCACTTTCAAAAAGAATAAGTTCCAAATTCGCATTAGGATGAACAGAGTCGATACGTTTTTAAGTCGAGTCGGTGGCAGTACCAACGAATCCGTCGAGTAAATAGTATCGTTGAAGCGAAGACAAACGGGTATGTTAAAGGGTCGGTCATGATGATTCAAATGCTTAGGATGAGCAAGAGAAAAAAGGTCCTAAAAATTAACTGAATATCGTTGAATGTTGATAATAAATTATATATATATATATATATATATATATATATATATATATATATAGTTTCAGGTATTCAAAGTAATTATTGTATGGTTGTAGAATTTAATATTAGCCAATCATTTTTAAAGGGTATTAATGTAATCTTACCCATTGTTTAATTTTGATAACTAAATAAGTATTTAATTAATCCCTAATCTTCTTCAACCTTGCCCTAGCAGCGTACCCTTCAATGTTTGGCAAAAGAAACCATCGGCCATGTTCCACCAGCCCCCACCGCCATCAGTGCCTGAACAACCCACCCCTCACCGTCGCTCTATCTCTCTCTCTCTCTATCTCTTTCTCTCTCTCTCTCTCTATATCTTTTTCTCTTTCTGATTCTGAAAGTCGGTGATGGAGAGATTGGGTGAGGGCTCCTGCTTTCTCCGGATAAACATGTATGTACGCTTGAAAATCCCCCTTCTGTTCAGCAGTTGTATACAGTGAGGAGTCTGCCGACAATGGCAGCAATCGGTGGAGGAAGCGGTTCCTCAAAATCAAACGCCTCATCGTCTGCTTCCTCTCATCAAGCCCCCAAAATCCTATTAGCCAAGCCAACTCTAGTCACTACCGCCAAGTACAACCAGAGACCTGGTGGCGGTGGAGGCGGCGGTGGTCCTGATGACGCTTCATCGTCACTCCGCTCCCGCCTTCCCTCCGTTGGCTTTCTGAATCTGTTATCCGACTCCTGGGATTTCCACACCGATCGATTCCTTCCGGTAAGTTGCTAGCCTTTTGTCAATTTAACCCATCTGTATGTCGTATATTGAACCCATCTGTTATCCAACTTCTCTTGGTAGCCTAGCATTCATTCCTTTCTTCATCTGTATATACACTTGCATTTGCGACTTCAATTAATATTGTTGCCTCTTTTTCCGATATAATCCATGGAAACCAAGGCCATGGCTAAGCATTGTACAGTTGGTATTGAACCTAGAATCACTTTTGAAAGGATCATACTTCTTGATACACAGGTTTGCACATTTAAACTCCCAAACCTATCTTTACCTTATGCTAAATTGTGTTGTATGGAATGCAGCCTGTTTATAGTCCATCGATTTTGGCTGAAATGATTAGACCTGATGGTTCATCCATAATATCAGTTTTGGGTGGTGAACCCTTACCTGCTGAGTTGGCTCATGAACTCATGGGCATACAGGTATGTACCTTAAAACAAGTAGATATTGTTACCATTTAATCTTGTGTTAATTATGGGCATTTTGTGATATGCTTTCTCTAATTGACTCTATATCTTTTGAAAAATCTTGCAAGGAACCCTTGTAGCTTGGTGTTCTCTTAACATCCATTTGTCACATTATATTGGTGGTTTCAGAAGGAGTTCATGATAACAACATGTGGCGTTTGATGGCAACAGTATGATCATGGAATGTAATTGTAATTACTCATTCCATTCGATTCCATCCAACTTAGGGTTTCCTTTTTGTGATTGGCAGGTGGACTTGCTAAAGCATAGCATACTAGACCCATCCTCTTTGTCTCTTTCACATCCGCGGAGCTCTAATTTAGGATCTGATAAAGAGATGGAAGATAAAATTCAAGAGGTTGGAGAAGAATACATGGCTTCTCCTGTTTTTGTGCACACAAAGTGAGTTATCTTTTTTCCATTTCTTGAATTTCAATTCTATCGGAATGGAATCATTAATTCCAATTCTGTTGGAATGAAATATGGACATTTTCTCACTGATTTATGCATGTTCTACACTTATTGGTTATTGGTTTTTGTGCAATTCATAAGTCCGTATATTTTTTCAAAGGAATTTAGTTTTTTATTTTTCATTTGCTAATGCATTATTGAATTCTAAAACTATAATTGGATTTGTTTTCACAAAAGTTGATGCTTCAAGAATGGACCACAAAATTGAAAGTGATTCTTAGCAACATTATTCTTTTAGAATGTATTAGTGTCTTTGTTAGATTTGGGTGTTTTTTTTTTCCGATTTGAAAGTTTTTTTAGTGTTATTCTTTAACAATAAATGTAATTTTTAGCAATTGTTACCCGTATTCTATAAGAATTAATGTAATTTTTGTTTTCATTCTTCAATTGATGGTTCAAGAATTTGTTATTCTACACGAAGTTTTAAAGTCATGATCAAGAAATAGGTTTAAGAATTTTTTTTATAATTTTATAGTTCAAGAATAGTTTTATTTTTGAATATACTCATAAACGTATTCTGTCAGAATGTCCGAATTAAAAGAATTATAATTCGTAAAATCGGATTTTTAAAATTAATAGAATCTATGATCCCTTAAAATATGCAATTTTCCTTTATTAAATCTATATTAATTGACTAAAATACTCTTGTAATCAAATTAGATGTATTTTTCAGTTATATTTAATTCTATAATATGTATTAATCAATTTCTTAAAATAAGTAAAATGATTGGCCCACAATCATTTCTACATCCACACAATAATTAGTTAGAATACAATAACATATATATATATATATATATATATATATATATATATATATATATATATATATATATATATATATATATATATATATAACAACCCTAAAAGTGACTTGGCAATTTCAGACACGAAGACACGAATCTGTGAGAGACACGACACGACACGAATACACGACATGAATACATCTTAAAAAATGAGATAAAGCTTATCTCTCATCGTGTAATCGTATCGTGTCAAATTCGTGGCTGACACATTTTCATGACACGAATACACGAATTGCTAGGTCTACCTAAAACAAAAACACTCGTTCTATTCTCATTTCTCAAGTTCTTAGTTTCAACTTTCAAGTCGTTGTTCTCTACCTCTGCCTCCTAAATCGAAATTAATTTCTACAAGGTGACGCCGGAGGCAACAGTGGAGAACCCTCCCAAGAGTTTTTGAAATGTTTTGATCACTTATAAAATATAAGCAACCTTTGAAAGATGTTTATAACAAACATTTACACAATTATCAATTGTGTTCAACTTGTATTCCCCCCCTTAAAAAACATTTAAAACAGTTTAAAAGATTGATTATAGGGGTATGAAATCACTTTATGTGGGTGATTCAAACAAATATGGGCGTAAGGATGAAAAGTTCCACGAATGAAGTCCCGAGACACAAACGACTCCTAAACGACATATAATGACATATATTGGCATGAATATAATGTTTAGAACCAACCACATGCAAGGAAACACCTTTAGGGACTAGGAAACACTTGGACCAAGTGTTGGAATCACATTTGATTCATCTAAGGGGAGTGTACGGCCACTAAATGGATTGTGCGGCCATGGGTGTACGGCCATGGAGTGTACGGCCGTACACTCATGGTAACAAGTGCACAAAATGGTCTTCTAATGATAGGGAAGCTTGTGGGACAATTGATCATCAAGTGTTGAAGCTAGGTTTGCATTTTGGAGGCCCTTTAAGGGTGTTTTGAGGGGTGTACGACCACACATGGGTGTACGACCGTACACTCCTTTGGATCTTGAGTTTTGGTCGTTTTTAAGGTGTTAATCAAGTGTTCCTAACATGTACTAAGCATAGGGAAGGAGTACTTACGATTTGGAGGCTCAAGAAGGGCTCACAATCACCAAGAACAAGTGTGTGTTCTTGGTGAAATGGATGAAGATTTGAAGATCTAGTCAAAAGATGATTTACAATGGATGAAATAAAAGGGTGTTACTAAGTTAAGAAGGATAACAACAAATCAAAACAGAAGAAAGGCTTACATTCTTGAAGATCGGGATGAAAGCTCGATGATAGTTGAGAGAGAAATCGATGTTCTTGACTTGGAAACTGAAGAAATGGCTTAGAAATGAAGGGATATCACTCTTATGGAGGGGGTGTACGACCAACATGGGTGTACGGCCACACACACATGTGTGTACGGCCGTACACTCATGTGTATGACCGTACACTCCCTCACATGGAGTGTATGGCTTGATTTCAAGGCTAAGAACTTACACGACTCAATCCTATACTCAATGCTTGAATGTACTGAGCTTTGAACCCTTAAACAGGCTCTAAACAAGGCTAAAAGATAGCAAAAACGAGTCTGACACTCGGTTGGATTGAATGGCTGAACTTACAAGGCAAAGATTTTCGGGTTGTCACATTTTTGCAGTCCCAAAAATGGAGAAATAAGAAACCAAAAAAAAAACAAAATTGCCCTTTTTTCCCTTCTCTACATTCACACCTTTTTTACTAGGTATGTGTTGTTTGTGTTTGTATAATCTGTCCCCCACTTTTTAGTTCAAGATTTGGTGGCGAAGCAAGAAGAAAGTTTTACAAGTCTTTTCACCCTTTCTCGCGCTCTCTTTTGCATATGTTTCTCCTGATCGTGATTGTGTCAGGGTAAAGATGATGATGGTAATAAAAACAGTGGTGCTGCAACAAAAGTCACAATTAAAATTTCTTGGGTTACGAAAATACACTAAAGTCCCAATATTTTCAACGATTTGACAAGAATGTCCTAAACTTTATTTTTTTGACAGTAAAGTCCTACTTGACGATTTGACAAGAAAGTCCTAAACTTTATTTTTTTGACAAAAAAGTCATAATTACCGGCTAACCGGAAAAAAGGGTAAAAATGTCAAAAACTGCCGGTAATTTGGACTTTACTGTCAAAAAAATAAAGTTTAAGACTTTCTTGTCAAATCGATTAAAATATTGGGACTTTACTGTATATATCCCTTTATATAAACCTAAACATTTTTGAATTTCATATAACATTTTATACATAATTTCAATTTCATATAACCTAAAGTCCTAAACAAGTAAGTTAACATTTTATACATACAATTTCGATTTCATATAAACCTAAACAAATAACATAATCTTACAAAGACCAAACAAGTAACACAATCAAACTATTATACAAGGACCAACTTCAGTTTCATATAAACCTATACATACAATTTCAATTTCAACAAAAATTAGCAAATACGTCAATAACATCAATAAAAACATAACAATTTCACAAAGTCAAGATAAAAACATAGCAATTTCGAAAAACCTAAACAAATTGGTAAAATTTCAAAGTATCAATAGACAATAATACTTGCTTCATTCTTGTTAGTACATGAAAGTGCCCCTTAGACAATCCAAGATGTGAAGCCATTCGAGATGGAGAAGTGATTCCGAAATCACTTCTCAACCAAGATGAACATGATGATTTCAAGACAGTTGGTTATCCGAGATCTGAAGACTTTGAGATCATTCCCCATTACGAGATGGGATGTTATTTTAAAGATGAAGTGGAGATTCAGAGATGGAGACTCCGAAATGACTAGTTCCGAGATGCCTTGGATTCGGAACTTAGTCAACTTTCCCTGACATGAAGAAAGTTCTTTTTATTTTACTCCATTTTTAGTATTATGTAGAATCAGAGAAAATCCACTATATCAGGTTTTTGTTTAGTGATGCAAGTTCTCTTTATTCTATGTATTTGTCATGTATTGACTCATTTGGCTATAAAAGGAGTCTCAACCTTGTACTGAAAATATATCTTTCATACCTCTTTTGTGCATTAATAGAATCCTTCACTTCACACTCAAATTTCTGTCAATAATCTCTCATAAATTCTTCTTGTTCTTGATTTGTTTACTTTGTTCGTACTTTACTTTATTAATCTTCTTGAATATTTTGTTGAAGTTATTTATTTCAAGTCTGTCACACCCCTAAACCGGAGCGGCGGAAACGTTGGGGGGTGGATGACTTCATGTTTAAGTATCACAACACATGCATTATAGTAATCAAAGTACAACAAACATTGCATTAATAATGTATAAATTTTACATATGTTTTCAAGTCATTGTATATATGACCTCAAAAGTATAATAACAAAAGATAGAAGACATGACTCTATACTGCTCAGTCTTTTCAAAAATCCCGGTAATATACCTGTATACTGGTTCCCTGATAATACAAATGTTTTGAAAAGAGAGTATCAACATTTAAGTTGAGTGAGTGCATAAGTATTTATGTTTATTGTACCAGAAAATCTAATATTTTCTAATATAACTGAAAAGTAGTTTTTATACCATAAAACTGTATAAAGAATGTTTTCTGTATTGTTTATGTTTTTCAAGTTTTGTAATAGTACTCTTTGAAAACCTTGTAAAAGTGAGTATGCCTCGATGCACCAGCTATAAACTGTAGTGTAATACTATAAATTGTATTATTGTAAAACCTGTACTTTGTATTCGTACTCTTTGGTTTAATTATACACTAATCGTATTTGTTCATATCTTTTTGGTGAGTTATTATCACCATACTATGACTAGATGGCCTGAAACGACGCTTTGTAGGCGTCATAACTGTTAACGACATTTGTCACTCATATGCATGCATGCCCAACTGTAGCTAACAGTCTGAGTGCGGGATTGTCAATCCTGTATAGATCTATATACATTTGTCTCGCTCTCTGTCTGAAGATTCTGGTTATAATATCAGGACTTTAACTGTATTGCTAAATGAATAAGCAACTAAACATTGTCTCACAAAAAGCATATTGACGATTACGTATTTATATAACGAATGATAAAAAGTCATTTTTAAACAAATGATAAACTGATAGTATGATCTTTCTCTAGTATTCTTGAATGTAAAGTATTTGTACCAGAGTAATCTGTTAAACTTTGTGTAACTAGTTCGTGAAAATAGTTTGAGAGTTCAAATTATACCTATTATAATTTATATGTGTTTTCTGCTTGATATGTAATATTCATGAAAGTATCCCTTTGCTCGACAAGTTACAAAGGGAATATGAATCTGATTGAATTAACTTTTATATATATATATATATATATATATATATATATATATATATATAATTAAAATTGAAACGACATTCAGACAAATAATTCTACTCTAAGCCCAGATCCAAACAAGGAAAAGGGAATTAAAGTGAATTATCAGTCCTAAGTCATTTAAATCTTATATATATATATATATATATATATATATATATATATATATATATATATATATATGATTTTGGCAAAATATAAATTAAAAAGAGTTTATAAAACATTTAAAGACATTTTAAAATATTTAGAAATCATTTATTTGTAAACACAATATTCTTGTGTTATACTTGTATTCCCCCCCTAAAACATTGAAAATAGTAAAAACGCAGGGGTATGAACGCACCTTTTGTGTGAGTTCCTGACTATTTGTGTAGATCACCGGGTTAGAACTCGTGACAATACCGAATCCTAATTTATATTAATATTAAAATCAAATATAAATTAGATGTTATAATGATGTTTAAAGTGTTTAACAACACTAAATTATCGTAAGATGACTTACAATAATACTTAGAATATCGTTTGGGCGTTTTTCGGGTTCTTCATGTTCTTCGCGTTCTTCGTGTTATTCGTTAAAACTAATGATTTTATGAGTTTTCGGCCCAAATTAAGATGATTGGAAGGTGTTTGTGAACTGATTACAAGATCAAGGTATGATACTTGCAAGATTCTAAGATAAATCAAGTGATTTTCGTGTGTTGTTGAGAGGAGAGGGGAGGATTCGCATGTTCTTGAGGAGAGAGGAGGGAGTTTTCGGCTGAAGTTGAGAGAAAATCTTGAGTTTTCGGCTGATGTGTGAAGAAATGAGCTTTATTTTCGGTTGTAAGTTTATATAAGGAAGAGTAAAGCAAGTCGGCTTAAGGGTTCTAGGCCGAAAACACATACCGAGGCTTCGGTTTTCGACTGTGAACTCAAACCGAGGAGATAAGGCTTCTAGAAGAAGTCTCGCACATTTGTGGTCCGAATGGTTTGCGGCCGAAAGCCGTTTGCGACCCTTCGGTTTGCGGTCCGAGGAATGAAGCGAAATGCGAGGATTTTCGGCTGATGCGAGAATCCTCGGTTCTTCTTGGTTTTTCACTTCTTATTAATACAACACTTTACCAAGTGTTTAAACGTATCAAATATATTAATTTTAACTTTGTTAAAATAACAATTCACTAAGTTTGACTTTTATTTGATGGGTATGACTTGAGTTGACTTTTGTTGACTTTTACAAAGTAGAAAATAACATGATGTTACATTATCCCCCCGTTAGAGGGAATTTCGTCCCGAAATTAAGACTATAAGGATACAGTAAGACTAAGGAAAGAGATGTGGATACTTTTATTTCATTTGATCCTCCCGCTCCCAAGTGAATTCAGGTCCTCGTTTTGCGTTCCAGCGAACCTTCACTATCGGGATACGAATTTGCTTTGTTCTCTTTACTTCCCTATCTAGGATTTCTACTGGTTCTTCCACGAAGTTGAGTCTCTCGTTTATCTCGATTTCATCGAGTGGGATAACAAGAGTCTCGTCGGATAAACACTTCTTTAGGTTAGACACATGAAAGATAGGATGTATGTTACAAAGTTCTTGAGGTAGTTTGAGTTTGTAAGCTACTGGACCGATTCTAGCAAGAATCTTGAATGGTCTGATGTACCTTGGATTGAGTTTTCCACGCTTTCCAAAGCGTATCATTCCCTTCCAGGGTGAGACCTTCAACAAGACGCGATCACCAACCTGGAATTCCAAGGGTTTTCTTCTCTTGTCAGCGTAGCTTTTCTTTCTGTCTCTGGAAGCTTTAAGTCGTTCTCTGATCTGTACTATCTTCTCAGTAGTTTCCCGAATGATCTCCGGACCAGTGAGAGTACTGTCTGGAACTTGACCTCTAGCCAGTTGTGTGTCACCCACTTCAGCCCAACACAGAGGTGATCTGCACTTGCGACCGTAGAGAGCTTCTAATGGAGCAAATTTAATGCTAGAATGGTAACTGTTATTGTACGAGAACTCGACTAGTGGTAAATGGGTATCCCACGCTTTACCAAAAGTCGATCACACACGCTCTCAACATGTCTTCTAACGTTTGAATCGTTCTCTCACTCTATCTGTCGGTCTGTGGATGGTAGGCTGTACTCATGTCCAACCTAGTTCCCAGAGGTTTTTGTGGTGACTGCCAGAAATGTGAAATGAATCTACTATCTCGGTCAGAGATAATAGATATTGGAACACCATGCAGTCTAACTATCTCTCTGATGTATGTTCTAGTTAGCTTCTCCATCTTGTCTGTTTCCTTTATTGGTAAGAAGTGTGCGGATTTGGTTAATCTATCGACGATTACCCAAATGGTATAATGACCACCCGTTGTCTTGGGTAACTTAGTTATGAAATCCATTGTAATCCGCTCCCACTTCCATTCAGGGATTTCCGGTTGCTGTAATAGACCTGAAGGCTTTTGGCACTCTACCTTGACTTTGGCACAAGTAAGACACTTGCCCACAAAGGTAGCGATCTTAGCCTTCATGTTTGGCCACCAATAAAGTTTCTTTAGGTCCAGATACATCTTGTTTGAACCTGGGTGAATGGAATATCGCGTGTTATGTGCTTCGTTCATAACAACCTCTCTGTAACCACCGAACTTTGGTGTCCAGATCTGGTTCATGAAATATCGAGCTCCATCACTTTTGATGTTGAAGTTTTTGTCCATTCCTATTAAAGTTTCACCTGCCACATTTTCGGGTTTCAAGGCTTCAAGTTGAGCCTCTTTGATCTATGTGGACAGATGTGAATGGATAGTCATGGTCAACGACTTTACTCGACGTCCCGAGTATTCTTTTCTGCTAAGGGTATCAGCTACCACATTGGCTTTACCAGGGCGATAACGAATTTCACATTCATAATCATTTAGTAGCTCCACCCAACGTCGTTGTCTCATGTTCAGATCTTTCTGGTCAAAGATATGCTGAAGACTTTTATGGTGCGTGAATATTGTGCATTTCGTGCCATATAGGTAGTGTCTCCAGATCTTCAGAGCAAATATCACTGCTCCCAGTTCGAGGTCGTGAGTCGTATAGTTGACCTCATGTATCTTAAGTTGTCTCGAGGTATAGGATATGACTTTTCCTCGCTGCATAAGAACACAGCCTAGCCCTTGGTTAGACGCATCGCAGTACACTACGAAGTCTTCTATCCTTTCTGGTAGAGACAAAATAGGTGCGCTGCACAAGGCTCGCTTTAGCGTTTGGAATGTTGTTTCTTGTTTCTCTCCCCAACTAATAATCACACACTTTTGAGTTAGGGTGGTAAGTGGCTTAGCAATTCGGGAGAAATTCTGAATGAATCTGCGATAGTAGCCAGCAAGGCCTAAGAATTGACAGATTTCTGTAGGCGTTTTGGGTGCTGACCAGTTCTCGATTGACTTTATTTTGGATGGGTCCACGTGTATTCCCTCTTCACTAATCACGTGACCTAGGAAACCTACTTTCCTAATCCAAAATTCGCACTTTGAGAACTTCGCATATAGCTTCTCTGCTCTCAATGTTTGTAAAACTTGTCGGAGATGTTGGCTATGCTCCTCTTCACTTCGTGAGTAGATAAGGATATCGTCTATGAAGACTATTACGAATTTTTCCAGGTAAGGACGGCACACTTTGTTCATCAAATCTATGAACACTGCAGGTGCATTCGTTAATCCGAAAAGCATCACTACAAACTCGTAGTGACCATAAGGAGTTCGGAAGGCTGTTTTGGGAATATCTTCCTCTAACACTTGTAACTGGTGATACCCAGATCTTAAGTCAATCTTTGAGAAGTAGCTTGCTCCTTGAAGTTGGTCGAACAAGTCGTCTATCCGCGGTAGAGGGTATCGGCTTTTGATGGTAAGTTTGTTTATCTCACGATAGTCTATGCTTATGCGGAAAGATCCATCCTTCTTCTTCACGAATAAGATCGGTGCTCCCCAATGTGAGAAGCTTGGTCTAATGAATCCTTTGCTAAGGAGTTCGTTCAGCTGGCTGGATAATTCTTGCATTTCTGTTGGTGCAAGACGATAAGGTGATTTGGCTACGGGGGTAGCTCCAGGAATTAAGTCGATTCTGAATTCGACTTGTCTTTCAGGAGGGACTCCTGGAAGATCATCAGGGAAAATGTCGGGATATTTACAGACTTCAGGAATGCTCTCGAAGTCTTTCACTTCTTGTTTCTTATCTACCACATGAGCTAGAAAAGAACAGTACTCCTTACAAAGATACGTTTGTGCCTTGATACAGAAGATGGTTTGTAGGTTCGCGCCGGATTTGTCGCCGTAAATGATAAGAGTTTCGTTACTTGGTAGATTAATACAAATAGATTTCTCGTAACATAAGATGTCGACACGATTAGAACTTAACCAATCCATACCAATGATGACGTCGAAACTTTTTATGGAGACCGACATCAGATTGATTGGGAATGAAAAGTTATTTAGAGTAAGGGTACATCCTATGTAAATATTGTTAGTGCTCTCGGTTTTCCCGTTGGCCATTTCTACAGTGAAGGTATCTTTTAGTGGTTGAGAATTTTGTTTAAGTAGGTGTTCGAAATTATGACTCACGAAGCTCTTCTCTACACCACTATCAAATAGAATGCATGTGTATGAATCGTTGAGAAGAAATGTACTCGTGACCACAGTAGGATCTGCCACGGCTTCCTCGTGACCAATAGCTAGTATTATTCCCACACCACCGGCATTCTTCAGCTTTGGACAATCCTTTTTTAAGTGTCCAGTTTCACCGCATTCATAACATGCCTGACTTACTCCAACGCCATGAACTTGAGAGATCGGTTGCGGAGGTGACCTACAGAATTGGGTTGTGTTTCCTTTTTTGTTGTAGTTCCTACATTGCATCTCACGACAATTTCCATTGCGATGAAAATTACACTTGTTGCACTTCGGTAATTTACCAGCATACTGCTTTACTGGTGTAGGAGTAGCAGGAATGGCAGCAGGAACAGTAGCAGCATGGACTGCCACTATTTGTTGTTTCTTGGAAGGCTCTTGAGAAGATTGACCATTCCTTTTGTTCCATGTATTTTTCTTGTTGTTGTTGTTGTTGTTGTTGTTGTTGTTGTTTGTTTGTTTTGGGTTGTTCTAGGGCAGTAGTCATGAAGCCCTGACGAACTCCATGATCTACTAGAGAATGCACCAATTGTTTGGCACTATCGAAAGTAACAGGCTTAGAAGCTAACACACTTCCTTGAATCTAAGGTGATAACCCCCAGATATACCTTTCGATTTTCTTGCTCTCCAAAGGAACCATTCCAGGACATAGGATTGTCAGATCGCTGAACCTATTGGTATAAAATACTATGTCTGTACCAGTCATGGTAAGACCCCAAATCTCTTGTTCGAGCTTTTGTACTTCACCCCTCGGGTAGTACTCTTGCATCATCATTGCTTTCAGATTCTCCCAGCTCATCGAGTTAGCCACTGTAAGAGTCAGTGACTTTACATGGCCGTTCCACCATGTAAAAGCTCGGTCGGAAAAAGTGCAGGCAGAAATTTCACCTTGCTACCTTTAGGGCATGAGCAGCTTTCAAAGACTGCTTCAATTTTCTCTATCCATTGAGTTAGAGCCATAACTCCCCCAGTCCCATTAAAGGTCCTAGGTTTGGCATTCGTGAAGTCCTTATATGTACACTCCCGTGGGTGTCCATGACTTTCACCATGATTTAAGGGATGAGCACCACTTCTAGATCCGCTGGCACCGGTTGTATTTATGTGTGACATAACGGCTGCCACAGCTGCAGTGACCGCTGCCTGAAACATAGCAGCGTCAAACTGTGGAGGTGGCGGCGGAGGAGGTGGAGGTGGTATTGGTGCTGCATTGACATTGATACGTCTTAGATTTCTCCTTGGAGGCATCTTTTGCTTTAAGAGTCAAAAGATAAAAAGGTAGTAAGACATCAATAATGATTATAATTTAGATGTTTTTGAACTAATTACACTAGTTCAGCATGTATTTTGAAAGGAGTTTATATAAGTCTACCACAAGGAATAATTTGCAAAAAGATAACATGAAATTAGATAGTGATTTGTCAAAGGAAATAAGATGCCTGTCAATTTCATTGGTATATTAGATACATAGAATTCGGAAAATTTGACCTTGAAGTAGGTCTACAATATACCAACTTAACTGAAAACTTTGACAGCATACCAACCTATCGAAAAGTGAAATTTCGAGGTCGTAATATGTACATGAAAACATCACTAGTGTATATACATAGACTTAAACTATATACAAAAGAGTGAGTAGAGTATGCTCCACTCGTGAGGAGTGTTTTTTGGCTTCCTATTAGATTCAACCTTGGATTTAGCCAACTGGCGTTCTGTTGCAAACATACGCCTTTCTAGTGTCGCTTGGCGTTCTCGAAGTTCTCCGATTTCAGTTCGGTTTGCAGCCAGATCCCTTCGCAAGGCTTCGGTATGGTTCCTAGTTGTTCCATGGTTTTCAATCACGTGGTGTAAGCGAATTGTGTTGATTCTAGTGATAGCGTCAATCTGCATGACTCGGTCGATGGTAGCTCTTCCTTGTTCATCGTTACACGCAATTCGACGAACTAACACAGGAAGGGCTCTGTCTGCTGAGCTTCCTTCGTCAAGGTTGTAGAAACTTTGATCTCCATTGTAAGGACGGTCCTGACCCTGCTCATGACTCCACCTATCTAAGTTCACTGCCCACCATGGTGTCGGACCTTGGAAGTTTTGTCGGGGATTGGGATGTTGAGCAATTTGAGGTGGATTATAGACTTCAGAATCTGAGTCAGAATCTTCTGGAAAATCTTCTTCGAAGTCTTCTTCAATCCAACCATTGTTTCCTTGATTAGGAAAGTACGGGTCTCCCGGTAGATGAAATCCAGCTATGTTATCTATGTGAGAAATAGGGGTGTAAGAAGCATCTAATAGATTTATTTATGACGAGTAATTACTTTCAAGTTTCTATATAAGTTAATTTACAGTTAACAGTTAATATATTCTGTATGGTATAACTCATACTGGGTCCCCCTATAACCAGAAAGTGCATACCAATTATATATAACTTGGGTCAAATAGACCTTCGAATTAATGATCCTACTCTACACCCACATCCAAAAAAGGAAAAGGAAGTAAAGTTAAACCACACATTCTAAGTCTATAAAACCTTAATTATATATAACCGTAATATATACACTTAGTATTAATAGATCTACAACAGGAGTCCTTTGTTTTCACATAGTTGGTTCTTAGTATTATAGTGTCTAAAATACTCCTATAGTATATTAACTTTATGTTCTATTCTTAAGTTCTTCTGTATATGCAGAGTTGGTAAGTTTTAGACTTGTTGCAACACTACTATCACTCCCAAACACATGTTGGTCGTATCTCAAATAAATATAGTTGATCAGGCTATATTTATCCCATATATGATTACATAACTGTCCAGGTTTAACTGCAGTGTCCAACATCCAAATACTCTTATGTTGTTAGGAATGTGATGTTGTTCTTGTATGTATGAGTGTTAGTATACTTCTTATAAAATACTTAGATTTTAAACGTATACTTGTAGTCAGAGCTCTTTAGCCCCAATGTATTTATAGTTGTATATCTTTTATGTATTAATATACTGAGTTCACTATAAACAATGCTCTGATACCAATCTATCACACCCCCAAACCGGAGCGGCGGAAACGTTCGGGGGTGGATGACTTCATGTTTAAGTATCACAACACATGCATTATAGTAATCAAAGTACAACAAACATTGCATTAATAATGTATAAGTTATACATATGTTTTCAAGTCATTGTATATATGACCTCAAAAGTATTATAACAAAAGATAGAAGACATGACTCTATACTGTTCCGTCTTCTCAAAAATCCTGGGAATGTACTTGTCTATTGGTTCCCTGAGAGTACAAGTATTTTGAAAAGAGAGTATCAACATTTAAGTTGAGTGAGTGCATAAGTATTTATGTTTAAAAGTTTGATGTTTGTTTCTTGAAATAGTAATCATGTTTATTGTACCAGAAAATCCAATATTTTCTAATATAACTGAAAGGTAGTTTTAATACCATAAAACTGTATAAAGAATGTTTTCTGTATTGTTTATGTTTTCCAAGTTGTGTAATAGTACTCTTTGAAAACCCTGTAAAAGTGAGTATGCCTGGCTGCACCAACTATAAATTGTAATGTAATACTGTAAATTGTATTATTGTAAAACATGTACTTTGTATTCGTACTCTTTGGTTTAATTATACACTAATCGTATTTGTTCATATCTTTTTGGTGAGTTATTATAACCATACTATGACTAGATGGCCTGAAACGACACATTGTAGGCGTCAGAACTGTTTACGACATTTATCACTCATAGACATGCTTGCCCAACTGTAGCTAATAGTCTGAGTGCGGGATTGTCAATCCCGTATAAATCTATACACATTTGTCTCGCTCTCTGTCTGGAGATTCTGGTTATAATATCAGGACTTTAACTGTATTGTCTAAATGAATAAGCAACTAAACATTGTCTCACAAAAAGCATATTGACGATTACTTATATATATATATATAACGAATGATAAAAAGTCATTTTTAAACAAATGATAAACTGATAGTATGATCTTTCTCTAGTATTCTTGAATGTAAGTATTTGTACAAGAGTAATATGTTAAACTTTGTATAACTAGTTCGTGAAAATAGTTTGAGAGTTCCACAAATTATACCTATTATAATTTATATGTGTTTTCTGCTTGATATGTAATATTCATGAAAGTATCCCCTTTGCTCGACATGTTACAAAGGGAATATGAATTTGATTAAATTAACTTATATATATATATATATATATATATATATATATATATATATATATAATTAAAATTGAAACGACATTCGGACAAATAATTCTACTCTAAGCCCACATCCAAACAAGGAAAATGGAATTAAAGCGAATTACCAGTCGTAAGTCCTTTAAATCTTATATAGACACACACACACACACACACACATATATATATATATATATATATATATATATATATATATATATATATATATGATTTTGGCAAAATATAAATTAAAAAGAGTTTATAAAACATTTAAAGCCATTTTAAAATATTTAGAAATCATTTATTTGTAAATACAATATGCTTGTGTTATACTTATATTCCCCCCCCCCCCCTAAAACAGTGAAAATAGTTAAAACGCAGGGGTATGAACTCACCTTTTGTGTGAGTGTCTGACTATTTGTGTAGGTCACCGGGTTAGAACTCGTGACAATACCGAATCCTAATTTATATTAATATTAAAATCAAATATAAATTAGATGTTATAATGATGTTTAAAGTGTTTAACAACACTAAATTATCGTAAGATGACTTACAATAATACTTAGAATATCGTTTGGGCGTTTTTCGGGTTCTTCGTGTTCTTCACGTTCTTCGTGAAAACTAATGATTTTATGAGTTTTCGGCCCAAATTAAGATGATTGGAAGGTGTTTGTGAAATGATTACAAGATCAAGGTATGATACTTGCAAGATTCTAAGATGAATCAAGTGATTTTCGTGTGTTCTTGAGAGGAGAGGGGAGGCTTCGCATGTTCTTGAGGAGAGAGGAGGGAGTTTTCGGCTGAAGTTGAGAGAAAATCTTGTGTTTTCGGCTGATGTGTGAAGAAATGAGCTTTATTTTCGGCTGTAAGTTTATATAAGGAAGAGTAAAGCAAGTCGGCTTAAGGGTTCTCGGCCAAAAACACATACCGAGGCTTCGGTTTTCGACTGTGAACTCAAACCGAGGAGATAAGGCTTCTAGAAGAAGTCTCGCACGTTTGCGGTCCGAATGATTTGTGGCCGAAAGCCGTTTGCGACCCTTCGGTTTGCGGTCCGAGGAAAGAAGGGAAATGCGAGGGTTTTCGGCTGATGCGAGAATCCTCGGTTCTTCTTGGTTTTTCACTTCTTATTTATACAACACTTTACCAAGTGTTTAAACGTATCAAATATATTAATTTTAACTTTGTTAAAATAACAATTCACTAGGTTTGACTTTTATTTGATGGTTTTGACTTGAGTTGACTTTTGTTGACCAGACTTGACTAGATCTTAATTACTAGCAATCATTGATATTTAAGGCTAATTCGAGATTTGTATTTGAAAACCTTGGCCGCACATTTAATAAAGATTAAGCTCTCTCAATTGGTATCAGATCCTAAGTGGTTGTCCTTAGAATCCATAAGATTAGATTATAGTTGATTTAAGATTACCTTGGTATCTTAATCATTCCTGTGTTCAGGATAAAAGTTCTTCTATTTACCACTTCATCTCTATTATCTTAATATCAATGGATGCTTCTAATCCTTCTCAACAAATGTATTCAATGCAAATCGCAAATAGTGTGGGTTGCCCTTCACGTGCTCCCACTGCTAGTTGTTGAAGATTATGATCAGTGAAGAGATATGGAGGTCAATGAAAGAAGGTCCTCATGTTCTTGTAAGACAAGTTGTTAGAGATGTTGTTTCCATTATAGTGTGTCAAGAAGAAACACGAAAAACACCTCTCAGTGCGAATGAAATCGACAAGCTCAAAGGAGATCAGATCGCTTTCTCTGAAATGGTGTTTGGTGTTCCACCATCTCATTTTGAGAACATTAAATTGTTCAAGTGAAGGGTCTAGTTAATGGTTTGGTCTAGGCTTTAATTGTAATAGTTCAGTATGGGTCTTTAATGCATTTTATGAGTTGTTTAGGTGTTTACGGTCAGGAAGTGAGTTTACGGCCGTAAACACGTTTACGGCCGTAAACCCAATTTGCGGCCCAGACGGGTATATTTAGTGGAGGTGTAGGTCTTTGTCTGGTTGTTGATGCCATAGTGTTTACAGTTTATTCCATCGAGTTGTACCTGACGTTTTTATGATATAAACGTGTGCAAGTTTGATTTCTTTTCTTCTTCTACTTCTATTGTGATTGTTTGTTGCTTGATCATTGGTAAAGATCCTTTCCAGGACCTTACAATTGGTATCAGAGCTTGGTTGTATCAGTCAATTTTGTCAGATCTGGAGCTTATTTGATCTTATTTTTGAAAGATTTCTGCGTTTTTGGATAGATCTCTGAAAATTAGGGGGGGTTTGTTCTTCGTGTTTTTGATAAAAAAGGGTTTTTGATCGAGTTTTGGAGCTTCAAAGTCGAAAAAACGTTGTTTTTGGTCGTAACCAGCGAGGGGGTGGCGGCGTTTACGGTCAGCAGCTAGGGTTTCCGAGGTTTACGGTCCGGAGTTTGCGGTCCGAGTTTACAGCCGTAAACGGGTTTACGGTCCGAGGCCTCGGAGTTTACGGCTCGCACGTGTACGGCTCGTGTTTACGGTCACCAGCAGTATCCGGTTCGCACCAGATCCTCGCATCGCGTCGTCGGTCTTCGCACCTCGCATCGCTTCGCACCTCGCCTCGTTCAGGAGCCTCGGTCTCGCGTCTCGCACCTCGTCCTCGCAAGCAGCAGCCTCGCCTTCGCATCTAAAAAATAGGAAGAGTTTTTGCGCCTGCTAGGATTCGAACTCGCAACATCTACTTCATCAGCCCTCCGCCTTACCAGTTGAACCAACACATCACATGCTACAAACCTTCGCGATTTAATTCATAAACACTCCCTGTCGCATCCAGTTTCGAAATTTTGTCATTTTTAGCCCAAAATCAATTTTCTTTTATTTTTAAATTACATTTTCAACCCAAAATTTTAGATTTTAATTTTTGACTTTTAATTTTGACTTTTTACTTAAAACTTTGACTTTGACTTTTAAAGCTTGACCTTTGACTTTAAACTTTGACTTTCTCGTTTAACTTTTAAATTTTCAAATTTAGCTTTTCGGTTTGACTTTTAAGTTTGACTTTTGAGTTTGATTTTTTTTTTACAATTTGACTTTTGAGGTTTTAGTCAAAGGGCATATTTAAAAAAAAAAAGATAATAATAATAAAAAAAAATGAGTTCTTCAAACGTTCCAGTCAATGAAGTTTCATGTAATCCATCTTGTAAAACTACGATTAAGTTTCTTCGGGAACAAATTGATCTATTAAAAAGAGAAGTTGAGGACCTGAGATATGAAGGATATCAACTCAGGAAAGGACAGAAACCCCTAAAGGCCCAGTTAGAAACAAAAATAAAGGACTTTAAGAGAATTTAGCAAGAATACAGTGAAAAATGTGAAAACTATGATTATATCAAAAGACTGAATGATGAGTTAACTACTGAGCTTGATACATTAAGGCAGTCTATGGGTTGAAACAAGCACCTCGTGCCTGGTACGCAACCTTGACCAATTTTTTGAAAATTGATAAATTTAAACAAGGATCAGTTGATCCCACTTTGTTTCGAAAGAAAGTTAGGAATCACCTGATGCTTGTTCAAATTTATGTTGATTATATAATTTTTTGTTCGATCGACCCTTTGTTATCTAAGGAATTTGAGGAGCTTATGAAAAGCCAGTTCGAAATGAGTATGATGGGGAAAATTAATAATTTTTTGTGTTTACATATTTGTCAAAGTAGGGAAGGCATCTTTATTAATCAAGAGAAATATACGCGAAACCTGCTTGAAAGATTTCGGATGACGAATAACACTAAAGTGAAAGTACCTATGGCGGTTGGCACTCGCTTGAATCCTTCGGTGGATAAGCCTGTTGTAGACTTAACAACATATAGAAGCATGATAGGTTCGCTCTTGTATTTAACTGCAAGTCGACCTGGTATTATGTTTGCTATATGTAATTATGCTAGGTACCAATTGAACCCGAGAGAACCTCATCTCAATATTGTAAAGAATATTTTTCTCTACCTCAAAAGAACAGTTTCGTTGGGCCTATGGTATCCATCGAATACATGATTCTTTATACAAGCATTTTCATATGCGAATCTAGGTGGATGTCAACTTGATCGAAAGAATACAACATGCAGATGTCAACTATTGGATCGACAGCTTGTGAGCTGGCAATCGAAAAAGCAAACTTGTGTTTCGATTTTGACTGTAGGCAGAAGCAGAATATGTGGTTGTTGCAGCATGCACATCACAGGTTATTTGGATCCAAAGCCAACTGCGCGATTATGTAATCAATATGAAGAAAAAATCATTTGTATTGTGATTCGCAAAGTGTCATTCGCATATGCTGTAACACCTGCAGATTCAGGCTAGTCAATTAAGATATAATAAGCGTTAAAAATGATTTTTTTAGAAGATTATATAGGATAAATAATCTTAACCAAAGTAGTAACCTATTTTTTTAGAAGATTTTATTTTTGTATTTGCTTTTCAAAAACAAAAATCCAAAAATATTTTCTTATTTTTGTAATTTGATTTTCAAAAACAAAACCTAAAAAGTTTTTCTTGTTATTATTTCAGATTTTGTCTAATGGTTCTTGTCTCATTGAAACAACATGATGCTTATTCGCATGCCAAACAAACATGTCCGTCAAGGGCATAAGTATTACTTTTGAACTATGTACTAGTTAAGTGTCCCTAAAAGCATGTTGCATCATGTTGTCCATAAGCCTCACTGACTCTATGTGTTCGAAGCCTTAATGAAATTCTCAACATGAAATTTTCTTCCCAATTAGGCTATATTTATATTAGTCGAAAAGCTACATTTCTCTTCTCATATTGAGTAAAGAGATTTATGCAATGTCCTTATAATTCACAGAGGTACCATGCGTTCTTCTAACCAATCTTTTTCACCCGAACTTTCTTTCACGATCACACACAATGACTTATACCCAAGACATCTCTGGTCGAAACCTACCAGGATATAAGTATGACAAATGTCTGTGTTTATGATCCTGAATCATTCTTCCGTGATAAAGGTGAAACCCAACAATCCTAACTATCAAGGAATTGACGGTGGACACTTTTGTTCAAGATTTTAGCGAAACACTTGTTTCAGTACCTTTTCGATATTCAAAATCTCATTCCATTCTTCTTGCGCGATCTTGATGAAATGTTCTAAAACCAAGACATTTTTGCCCAACAAGGTCCAATACTATTTTTTTTTTCTTGGACTATGATTTCAGTTTGAATATATTTTTGACCTCTTGTTCGTAAAACTCATATCCAACCATACTTGTTCTTCACTACACTAGTCATCCAAGTAATTTTGTTCGATTAAATCAAACTTATGTTAAGTTGTGGTATTGAGCAAAATTGAGCCTACCTTTTGAAACCAATGAAAAAGAAGTCCTTCGATGGTCATCAATGAGTATTCGATTGTATTTCATGGGAAACAACACAAGCAGTTCGTCATCTCTCTTGATGTCGAATGAAGAGATCTTTGTCCGGGATCCAACTGTTTTCGTATCACATATATTTTGATATCACGCTATCCAATTTTTTTTTAAAAAAATTTGTTTCTATCTCATTCTTTGGCACACTTTTGCACATAAATTCTCGAAGATCTGAGTAATACCAACTCATTCTTAAGATTTCTCAACGTCGGGCATATGATTTCGCTTATAAATCCCAAAAACGAATGAGCCCAACCTCCATGTCGAAGGAATGATGTTCTCATGTAATTGAATCCACATGATGTACTTGATCACAGTTCAAAATAAGTGGCGGTTCTTATCTGATTGGGAATAGTGAAAGATCAGGTTGACATGACGATTCAGGATTTTCACAGGATTTGAGGAAAACATGATGATTACTTTTTATGACGTGGAGCTTTTTACAGTGCCAATTAAGTAACCAACACAATATGTGGCAGTGTATTATTGGTAACCGTTTCAAATTCAAAAATACTGTAGGTTATAAAAGGAAATTGGTGGTATCATTTTCAGACTTTATGCTCTCAGAAGAAATTTCCCAAAATTACCAACTGTTCATCGTCTTCAAATATCCTTGCAATCACAACAATGGTTTCTCCTCAAACCAATGTTGATCCCACAAACACCACTAATGAAGAAGAAATCTCTCAACCCATGACGAAGATTCAGAACACGAATCTAGGATTTCTTCCAATGGTTGATCAGTATCAAGAGCAATTCAAAAAGCTGATTCAAACCCTAAATAACTTTGTTCTCTCAACAACATTATCGTCTTCGTTTGCACTTCCAATGCCTTGGATTTCTCTTGCTGTTTGTACTGTAGTGTTCAACAAAACAACGAAAGTTGTTACGTTTCAATTGACGAACTCCAAGATGAGAAAGTTAACGAGGAAGCAGTTTGGCCAAATCTTGAACTTGCCTGTTTCAGGTACTTTCTATGAGGTTTCTACTGATCAAGTCCTTCACATGTTCAATGAAATGGTATCAATCAGTTCTAACTGGAATAAGTCTCTTTAAAAAGTCGAGTCTTCCTTGTCTATGGAGTTTTCTCTTTGGAATCGTGTTACGATGCTTAACAAGTCGAAGTTCAGGGTTAGACAAAGCCGAACTGGAAGTTTATTATGTCATTGCTAGGCTGTACTGTGGTCTGGATGTGGATTATGCCACACATTTATGGGAGGAATTTGGAACATCGATTACTCACACCAATCTGACAAATGGTGTTTCGTGTGTTTGCTACTGGAGTTTGATTCTAAAGGAGGTTTATCAACAAGAAGGGATTTTGGTTCCTTCTAGTGTCCAAACGGCTGATTTTTTGACGATGCCTGCTCCACGTGTTGTTATTGATGATCCAATCATATTTCCTACGGTTGCTCGTATTCCAGATGGGATGTAAAGACTTACTGATTTGTAGAATCCACTTCTTGTTCAGTATTTAGCCTCCATTGATTCTACTGTTTCGATTGGTGTTCTTCCATCGAAAGGAGTTGAGGGTTCTTCAAAAGTTGTTAAAGTAACGAATAAGAAGAAGCAGATTGCGAAACCACAACTTGTGGTGGAGGAAGTTTCAAAAGAAATTATTCCTTCAAAAACCGGTATTCTCAAGCGTACCAAGAAGCCAGCCAAGAGGCCTCGTGATTCTCTAGTCAAGCCATCTGTTCAAGAATCTGAAAATTGAGACAACTGAGCAAACGCATGTTGATTCTTCGCATACTCATTCTTCTCAGAAGGGTATAAAGAAGATTAGAAAGCCTCAGTTCAACATAAGAGGTGTGTTGTTTAGAGAAGTTCATGTTCCTGTTTTTCCATCTTCGAAGAAATGACAGACATTCAATATGGCTAAGAAATTACAACAAAAGAAGAGAAAGCATCAAGATCAACTTGATCAAGTAACTGTTGATATTGATAATGACAGTGATAGTGGCAATTCGGATATTCGACATGAAGATTCTGGGTTTGGGTCACCTCAAAGGGATTCTCCTCTCAAGTCAAATTTCGAGGCGACACAAAATCCTGATGTCACTATAAATGTATCTAATACAGATACACACATCAATTCGAATGATCAAACAACTACATCCATCCCTGAGAAGACTACGATCATACCACTTGGGGTTTCACATACTGAGTCCAATACGGAGAAGGTTCGAACTCCAAACATCACTGTGAACTTATCTGATAAGGACACAAATGTCAATATGGGTGAAGGGGTGCAAAATAAAGAAGCTTTTGTTTCTTGTACTATTGAAACCTCAACTATTCCTATTTCAACCATTTTCTCATCTACCATCGAATCTTCTACATTCGAAACATTCACTTCTTTACCATCACTTTCATCACCAATCCCAACTTCACTTCCAGTTTCAACCATTTCACCAACATACTCCACGATTATGCATGAACCAATTACTACCATTTTCTCCTCTCAATCTACTGAAGTTGAGAGAGTGGTTCAATAAGATGAACCAAATGATGATGAGATCATGGTATCTTTTGTTGATATGCAATTCGATCCAGAAGAGGATAATGTACCTGATAACATGATCATGTCAGGTAAACAATTCAAAATTCTCAACAATAAAATCAATTATCTTCTTTAATTACAAGCAGATTCTGGGGGAAGGAGTTTCGTTTCTCGGGTAGAGACGGATTACTTGTTGAAGGCTCAGGAGAATCGTTTTAGAAATTTGGTTGAAAGTCTTGAAGAACAATAGGTCGAAAGGTTGGGTGTTCATTCTAAAAACTTTGAGTACAAAATTCAGAAGCTTCGTGATGTTGCCAAGGAACGTCATGATCTCTTCATTGAACAAGTCACAAAGATGAAAGAGTTTGTGGATTTGAAGGTGGTTGAACTTAAGTCCGAGATGGCCAAAGAGATTGCAAAGATGGAGAAAACTTACAATTTGTTGCATAGCAAAGTTGATGTTGTTGCAACTGCTCTAAAAAAGTTGGTTGATCTTCATACTGACTATTCGACCAAGCTTGAAGAAAAATCGGAGAAGGATTCTCAGGTGTTCACAAAGCTGGAAGAATTCTTAACCAGTATCAAGCAATCTATTTCGAACGTTGATCTTTCGAATCAATCCTCTGTTTCTCAAGAATCAATTTCTCAATTGATTTCGACCATAGAGACAAATATCAAAGCAAATCTTGCTCCTATCCTTGAGTTGGTTCTTCGATTACCAACGAATGCTCCACCTGGCAAGTGTTACAAGGGGGAGATAAAGGATGTGGAGGTGTTGGGTCTTCAAAGGATTCTGAGAAAGGAGTTGTTGTTGGAAAAGTGATTTCGACTCAAATATCGACTTCACTTCCTATTTCGCTGACCACAACTTCAACAACAACAACATTAAGACCAATAACAAAAGGGATCACAATAAACAAGGGAGTTGGAGGTTCAAGTTCAAGTTCTGTGCCACCACCTTTGAAAAATGATCAAGGTGATAAAAGGAAAGTTATCTCTGTGGTTCTTTCAGAAGAAGAGAAAAGAAACAACAAGCTTTGGAGATTGAAAAGCAAAGGCAAATTAACAGCATAATGAGGCGAAGACAAAATGACCTACCTGGCTTGAACAAGGGTGATCCCAACAAGCAGTGGTGTTACGAAACAATTGAAGACATTGTTTCGACGGGGCTGAAGGACTATTTTTGCAAGGTGCCTAAGAAGAGCTATGATATTGAGAATGTTGATTTCAATCAGCTTGACTTCCTAATAAATTACATGTTGTTCACATCTTCCCAGTTCAAGATAGTTGAAATTTTCAATGATAAAGAAGAGTTCAAAAGACTGAAGATGCGTTTTCATGCAGTCTTAGGGAAAAGCGAAAAAGTATGGTCATCAGTTAAGATTGTGAAAGTGACGACTATTATGCGAGAAAACTTTTCGAAGGACTTCTGCAGAACTTTCGCTATGTGGTCTTAAGAGCAAACAATGTTGTTTGTGAATATTGTAGATTTCCCACTGATGAACTTAAATGACTTGGTCACTGTGACTATGATTTTAAGTAATGTGGATGTTTCAAAGCTTACAGAAACCAACAAGGATGACTTCGTCATTGGTTTTGCTCATATCAAGGTTTTCATCGACAACTATTATGATTGCCTTGCAATGACTGATATTAAGCTTGCATTAGCTGTTAATAAGCCTTCGAAAGTTCCTCAATCTCTGCTGAAGGGGAAGCTAGACATTGACAAGTATGAAGATGGGGAGATTATACATCAACCACTTGGTGTTGTATTTTGATGGAATAACAAGAATGGAAGGTTGAAAAAATTCTTGTTTCAAGTTAAGTGATTTGGAGAGGTATATGAATGCTCAATATACCAATCTCCTTGTACGCATCAACAACTGCAAGAGAAATGAAGCTGAAGACAAGGCAAAGATTCGAAAGACGATTTTATGGTATATGGAGGTTTGCAATGTACTTCTACAGACTTTGAAGCTTATGGCATAATTTCAACTACTCACACTAAGGGGGAGATTGTAGGGGTCGAAACATAGATAGTGAGGAGTCAAAATTCATCGAGTCTGTAAGGTTTCGAAATCCATGTGATTTCGACTCTATATGTATTTACAAGGCACATTTTGAATTCGAACTAGAATTTTAGTCCTTGTACTTTTTGTTGAATCTGTAACACCCTATAAATAAGGTACGTATTAGAGTCGAGAGTAACTTTTGTGCTCTCAAGTTTGTAAAACACTCTCAAACTCTTGTACTCTTTACAGACATAATATGAGCCAATCAGATCTTATTGACTTGATGTGTTCTTTTTGTTTTCATTGATTGATTACGTATTCATTACTCGATTCAAACTCACATCACTTAAATTTCAAAAAAAATTTACTAATCATAGTAAGAACTACTATTGATTGTAAATCAACATCCAAATGCTCTTTTGAAACCTTTCACTCCTTTTTAATTGGTGCAACATTGAACTTCATAACTGCACACTCATTACTATCAACTATGAAAATAACTTCCTTTGAAAATGTATTCATGATTGGGGATTTAAATATTTATTATATTTCATAACAATCCATGACAGAGAATTTATATATGTTAACCATAAGGAAGCCCTTTTTGGTAATTTTACACATATAAGCAGCTTTTTTTGCCAAACACTAAAAGTGCCTTATCAACTTATGTTTGATACCGGATAAGCTTTGCCAAATAATTCTTTTTTAAACTTTGTTTTGACACCGCTATAAGCTAATAAACTATAAGTTAATAAGTTAAAAGTTATTTTAATAAGCTTTCCCAAACACCCTCTAAAACCTAGCAAGAATGTGTTCATTGTCATACTGAATTGATCCAGAACAAGTAATTAATCTTCCCTGTGAAGTGTTCAAAAAATGGTTTTTTTTTTGTGATATCGCTTTAACGATGCAACTAAACAGTGAGATAAGGTTCAAAGGCTTGAAGATGAAGGCCCCTACTCTTAAGGTCCAAGTAGTACCTTTATGAGTCATAGTCATTGGATAAGGTTTTGCCAAAGATCTGTTTTATCAAAAAGAAAAATATAATTTTAAGTTATGAAGTCAATTGTATTCAAACAAATATTCACAGAATGCTTATAGTTAAAATTAAATTTTACCTTGTTACTAGACAACAAATGTTCACCAAACAAATCATTTATTGACACTGAATTGAAGAAGTGATGAATCGAGAATGTATTAGAGAATTGATTAAATGAACAAAGAGAGTAAATATAATCTGGTTTCAGCTCGTATTATGCTTTCAGTTCTTACAAAGAGAAAGTAGACAAGTTGTTATCTATTCTTATCTAACTCTAAGTAAAGTCCCTATTTATAGGAGACGTGAAAGCATACAAAAAAATTACAAGGACTAAAACACTAAGCCTCGATACAAAATGCCTTGTAAAATAATATAACAGACTTCGACATATTACAACAAAACTTCGACACTTACAATCTCCCCCTTTGTAATAATGTAGAACTTCTCAACTCGCGAGAATCTGTGCAGCAAAAAGCATCACCCTTCGAATCTCTGTATACCATGACAAAATTTTCTTCAATTCCTTTTTATCTCCTTGATTATTCTTTGAATAATTATTCATACGAACAATAAAGTTCGTATACTGGGAGGTAGTGTATCTCTCTACTTCGCATGCCTGGAACAAAAATCTTTTAGCCTTTCCATTCTTATCCTTTCCTGCGAAGACCAATCCAAACGGCTTCAAGCATATTTCCCCATCTACATACTTCTTTAATTCAGCTTGAGCCTTCGGTAGTTCCATAGCAACCTTAACTTCCTTCCCTACAGCTGTTGCCAACTCCACATCTGTCAAAGCCAAACATTCATAGTAATTGTCTATGAATATTTTGATGTGAGCAAGACCAATCCTAAAAACTTCTTGATCAGTCCCTTGAAGATGTGATGCATTCTTGTCTTTCAAAAGCAATGCAACTTGAATGAGATCATACAAGTTCATCAGTGGAAAATCAGCAATAGAGAAATCACAAACTTGATTGTTCGCCCTTACTACATGATAACGAAGATTCTGTAACGTATTTTCGAACAGTACATCCTTCGTTATGCTTAGCACCTTCTTGATTTTCACCAAAGACCATATCTCCTCTGGCACTTTTCCAAGAACATCATGAAACCTAAGTTTCATGTAGGTGTAATCATCATCATTATCAAACTTCTCTGCAATCTTGTACTGAGCCATCATGAACATCATTTCGTTCACAGGGAAATCAAGTTGGCTCATATCACTGTTAGTGACAGCATAGCCTTGCTTGGGCTTTTTCTCGAAAGCATACATATGATTGTAAGCAACTTTTGCTTCAATAGTTTCGTAATTGTAATGCTTGCTTGGATCTCCCTTATTCATTCAGGTGGATCATTCGCACGAAGTCTAAGAAGGCTTTGAATCAACCTTTGTTTTTCCATTTCTGCTTCCACTTCAGCTTTCCTCTCTTCTTTCGACTTTTCCACCATAATCGTTTTACCTTTGTCTTTATTATCAGAATTATCAACAACTTCCTTTGGTTTAGAACTACTTCCCTCTCCAGCAGAAGAACCAATCATTATGCCTTTTGTAATTGGTTTTGAGATTGGCTTTGAAGTCACCACCGTTGAACTTACTGGCCCAGCTGTTGAAACAATTGGCTTTGTTGTTGGAATTTTTGTTGAGAAAACTTTTCCAACAATCTTGACTTTTTCATGCGAAACTCCATCACCAACCTTTCTTTCTCCCCTTGCACCCCTGTGACAACAGGCGGGACATCTGTTGGTAAAAGACTTGAAATCCTTGACAGTGGGGCCAATTGTTTATGAAGAACAGCTTCAAACTGGATAAACTTCTGGGACAAAAACTCTGGAGTTATTAATGGAGAGGAACTTGACTTCGTGATTAAAGACTTCAACTCATTCGACTGAGTAGTGATCTCAGTTAAACTGTTCGATAATTGAGTAGACAACTGAGTAAGTTTAGGACACATTGCTTCGTATAATTTCACGAACTTGGTGACCACATTAGCAATAACATCAACTTGCTGATTAAGAGAAGCATAATCACGTTGCACCACTTCAATTTCTTTGGCCATATCTTCTCGAAGCTCTTGAAGTTTGAGATTAACATCTTCTCGTACCTTTTTCACATCTTGAACGAACAACACATGTCGTTCTTTGGCCACACGTTTCAAGTCTTTCACTTCTCCCTCAAACTTCGACGATTGAGACTTAACTCGCAATTCATTATTTTTATCATTCTGATCTACCTTCTCCATTATTCGTGACTCAGATGCTTGAATCAATCCAGAGCATTTGGTAACCATCATGGCTTCAACAGCTTTGAGCATTCCATCAATTTCCATAATTGACACCGAATTACTCCCCCATATCAGCTTGAGATTGAATAATGGAATTCAACTTCTTGTTAAGAATCTTGAACTGCTTCATAGACATTAACATGTGATCTGGAAAATTTTCTTCCTCGTCATCAAATTCAAGTTCCTCAAAAGTTCCTCCAAAACCTCCTTCGTCACTATCAGTTTCAAATTCATCAACGGTTTTGGGTGGATCAGTAGATTGGGATGAGAAAAGAGTAGTAAATTGATGGTTGATAACATGGTCAAAAGTAGGTGAGTTGGTTGTGACTGAAATAGGTATGGTAAAGGGTGGTAAAGAAACAAATGAATCAATATCCGAGTGTTTAGGAATACCTTGAGTGGATACTAGAATCTCTTTAGTCGAATCCCCTTCACCCATATTGACATTTACATCCGTATCAGATACGTGTGTAGTGATGTCTGAAGTTCGAACCTCCTCAGGAACTGACTTGGTTAACGAAACTTCGGGTGGTGTGACTTGAGTCTTCTCAGAAGTCGAAACTAGATTAGAAAGAGTAACTTCGGGAGTTTCAGGAACTTTGTCATCATCAGAAGATTCCGGTTGAAGAACCAGTTTTCACTTTTTAATTTTCTTTGAGATACGCTTCGCCATATCCTCAGCAATGCGTTTCTTTGACAACGGAGAGACTGGAGCTGGAACTTCACGAAAAGACACTCCTTGGCCTGTCACATGAGTTTTGCAAACCATTTTTCGAGAAAAATTGGATGACCGTTCCGAGGACTTTCGTGAAACACTAGATTTTTTCTTGATTCGTTTGTAAACTCTAGTTTTCGATGGAATTACTTCTTTTTCTATCTCATCAACATGAAGCTCAACAGGCTTTGTCAAAACAATCGAAACTGGCTCTTCTGTCGTAGACTGTTTCTTTGAAGACTTCTTTGCTTGAAGATCTTGCACATGTTTTTCAGGAGTGGCATTTGCATCCTTCTTTGAACGTCTTGACTTCTTAGAAAGACCAGCATCCTCCTTTGATAACAACTTTCCAGTTTCGATACTCGGATTAATGGACTTTGAATACTCCATTAATATTGAGTTGGTTGGATCAAAACGTTTTAACATTGCATCAGGGATCCTAGCAATGTTTGGAAACTCCTCGGCATTATCTGTAACCTCCTTTGGAAAGTGATACTTCAAGAACTCAGGTTTTTCTTCATCAGCTGGCACATCAATCCCTTCTTTGTCATAAACATAACGAAGAATTAAACTCCAGTATCTTGCACACGAGATGCCTTGAACCACATTCGTGTTCTCCACACTTTTTTGAAACTCCTTCCACAATTGAGTAGAATAATCCACCGGAATAACATAATAAAGCCCAGCAACCACGGCATAGACCTCCATTCGACCTTTATCCAAGCCAACACTGCAACCAGTCAAGCAGCGAAGAAAAATACCAAACAGAATATTCCAAACACTTGGAAGGCCAGATTTCTTGAAATCACTAATCTTGGTGAGTGGGGGTTGATGACCCATCTCATTGAACATGTAAACAATTTGAGCAAAAGAAAGACCAGTGTAGGGTGGAGTATTGGGAATACCAAGAATTTGACAGAAAAGCTTCTTGGTAAGACGGATTTTCTTGTCATTCACCAAATTGAAGGTGATAACATCCATCGCTTTGCTATACGTTGCAGTAGATCCTGCTAATGAAAGACAGGATAGTGGAACAGCAAAAGAATTGAACATAGCAGTAGACAAGACATAATTCTTCAAAACCACAATCAACATCTGGAGTTCTTCAAGGTATAAAGAAACATCCCCCTCGACTTGATAGTTAGTGTTTTGAATCTTCATTAATGGTTGAGAAGAAGCGTCATCAGTAGTCAGGGATGTAGCAACAACATCAGCAGGAGTCGCCATGATTAGGGTTTAAACCTTTGAAGAACAAGTAAAGATTTCTGAGACAATTTGGGAATTTTCTTTTGAAAGCGTAAACGTATAATGACCCTGTAAATCCCCTTTTTATATGTAATTCTGAAATTTGAATGTGAAGTGGGATCAGCATTAAATGAGATCCGACGTGGCACCTTGAAAATCGCTCCCTATCGCCGATAAACTAGCCACGCGTAAAAAAGTACCCATCACATCTCCTTGAAACCCAGAAAGAATACAGAACGTCGTGTCAACCATTCGTCGGCTATACGTCATAGAGAAAGTAATCGTCACAAACCTTTGGCTTGGAGGCAAGGCTCATTCACTTTTGGGATGAAAAGCGAAATCATGTGCCAGTCTTTTTGAAATCATCAGCCTGAGTTGGTATTACTCAGAACCTCAAGGATTTCGTGAGTGTATTGTGCCGAAAAAATAAGATGAGAAGCAAACTTAATGAAAATTTGGAGTCTGTGATGTCGAAAAATAAAATTTCGACACAAAAGAAGTTAAACCCCGGGCAAATTTTGCTTCATTAATCATCAAGAGAGATGATCAACTGCTTGTGCGATTTCCCGTGCATTACAATCGAATACTTGTATAGAAGTATCGAAGGGCTTCTTTTTCAAGACTATATGGGTGGCTTTAAAATTTCGTTACATATCAACCAAAACATAAGGTGAGTAATTGTAACAGAAATTGCTTGTTTGACCAGTGTAGTCAGTGACAAGTTTGCTTTGGAAAAATATTTCAAGTGACTTAGAAATCGAATGAAACTCACACGGAAATCATATTCAAGAAAAAAAATTATGCTGGATCCTGTTGGGTAACAAAAATCGTGGGTTTCGACTATTTGATCAAGATCACTCAAAAGAATTGAATATGATTTGGAGTTTCGAAATTTGGTACTGAAACAAATGTTTCGTGAAAATCTGGAACATAGTTCCCCGTCAATTCCTTAAATGAGTTCGATAATGTGGGTTTCACTTTCATCACGGTCTCATGATGTTAGATCATTAACACAGAAGTTTGATATGTCTAAGTCATGATTGGTTTGATCAATGACCTCTTGGACATACGTCATTGTGTGTGAAATGTGTTAGAAGTTTTGTGATGAAAAAGGTTGTTTTTCGAAATCAATTGTACCTCTGTTATGCTTGGTTCAAACAGAAAACTCTTAACTCATTTGAGAAGAGTTAGGTAGCTCAGAAGACTAATGTGAATGCAAGCCTGATTGGGAAGAAATTTTCGTAATGAAAAATTTCATTAAGGCTTTCGAAAACACACATTGAGTCAATGGAGGTTTGGGTCGACATGCTGCAGCATGCTTCTAGGGACATTCTAACTAGTACAAAGTTGTCGAAATTTTACCTTCCCCTAGAAATGCAAGCATGACCCTTGTAAAACTTTCGTGAAATCTGCACTAAGAAAGAAAAGACAAAGTGCAAAATAAAAAAAATCTTTTTGGTATTTTACGTTTTTGAAAAGAAAGAAAATATTTTTGTATTTTTAAGTTTTTCGAAAACTGAAACAAATAGCAAAAGAAAATCTTTTTGATATTTTTGTTTTCCGAAAAGAAAAACAAATTAACGAAAATATTTTTGGAATTTTTTTAATTTTTCAAAATTAACGAAAAAACGAAAATTTAAGAAAAAATTACCAAACTAACGAAACTTGCAAATCTAACGAAAATTTAAGAAAACATTACCAAATTAACGAAACTTTCAAAATTAATGAAACTTTTTTTAACAAACGAACGAAACTTGTCTTTCCCAATTGTCGAAAACGAAGCGTGTCGAAGCGCTGAATGTGAACAGTAACCTCTGAACGGTGAATACTGTCAGCCGCTGAATGGATCAATATTGCCTCTGAATCGACACATTTAAGCATAACTCTTCTTTGTCATTTTTCCGAATTCAGTCCTGGAACAGAACTTGCCTCCATCATTCCCAAACCTATCAACATTCGAACAAATGATTTTTCGTCTAAAGCTTTTGTAAAAATATCAGCAAACTGATCAGTTGTTTTTACAAAATGAACTTCAATATTGCCATCCTCCACATGATCCTTTATGAAATGGTAACGAAGAGCTATATGCTTAGTTTTCGAATGTTGCACAGGATTTTGACAAATACGAATTGCACTTTGGGAATCACAATACAACGGTATTTTCTTCATATTAATTGCATAATCACACAATTGACTTTGAATCCAAATAATTTGTGATGTGCAAGCTGCAACAGCAACATATTCTGCTTCTGCTGTGGAAATCGAAACACATGTTTGCTTTTTCGATTGCCAGCTTACCAACTTCCCATCAAGCAATTGACATCCACCACTCGTGCTTTTTCTATCCAAATTGCAACCTCCCAAGTCAGCATCCGAATATGCTTGAATGAAGAATCCAGTTTTCGAAGGATACCATAATCCTAACGAAATTGTTCCTTTGAGATAACGAAAAATATTCTTGACTGCAGTGAGATGTGGTTCTCGTGGATTCGATTGATATCTAGCACAATTACAAACAGAAAACATGATATCAGGTCTACTTGCTGTGATATAAAGCAATGAACCTATCATTCTTCTGTAAAGAGTCAAGTCAACAGCAGGTTTATCTAACGAAGGTGTCAGCTTAGTGCCAGTTGCCATTGGTACTCGTAACTTTGTGCTATTCGCCAATCCAAATTTTTCGAGTAAACTTTTAGTATATTTTTCTTGGTTGATGAAAATTCCTTCTCTGTTTTGACGAATATTCAACCCAAGAAAATTATTGATTTTTCCCATCATACTCATCTCAAATTTTCTTTTCATCAGATTTTCGAATTCTTCAGACAAAGCAGGGTCAGTAGAGCCAAAAATAATATCATCGACATAAATTTGAACAAGCATTAGATGATTCCCAACTTTCTTTCGAAATAATGTGGGGTCAACTGATCCTTGTTTAAATTTCGATTGTTTCAAAAAAGATGTAAGAGTTGCATACCAGGCTCGTGGTGCTTGTTTTAACCCATAAACTGCCTTATCTAAAATATAACAATAATCAGGATGTTCTTCATTTATAAAACCTGGGGCTTGTTCCACATACACAGTTTCTTCCAGCTCTCCATTCGAAAACGCACACTTCACATCCATTTGATAGACATCGAAATCTTTGTGAGCTGCATAAGCTAAAAATATTCGAACTGCCTCGAGTCTTGCGACAGGGGCGAAAGTTTCTTCATAGTCTATTCCTTCTTGTTGTGAATAACCTTTTACAACAAGTCTGACTTTGTTTCGAATAATGTTTCCATCCTTGTCAGTTTTATTTTTGAAAATCCATTTTAATCTGACAATTGAAACATCTTTTGGCTTTGGAATTAATCTCCAAACTCTGTTTCTTTCAAACTCAGCCAATTCAGATTGCATTGCAACAACCCAATCTGAGTGTTCCATTGCAACCTTAATTGTTTTTTGTTCAATTTTCGAGATATAAACATTAAACATGCAAAATTCTTGATGAATATTCAAAACCTCATTCTTTGCACGAATTTGAGCTCTAGTCAAAACTCCATCTTGTGGATTTTCCAATGACTTGTTCTTTCGGATGATTTCTTGTCCACTTTTCCAATGGTGGATATGCTGGATCAAATTCCAAGGTGCATCTTCGTACATCTCTTCATTTTCAGATCCTGTAACAGAAATATTATCATTTAGGTCATGAAATTCATCATTTTGATCAAGATTTATGGTTTCTGTATTATCATGCTCCCCCTCGACATAATTCTCATTCTGATGCTCCCCCTCGAAACTTTCATTTACTCTGCTATTCTCCCCCTCGAAAGGATGCTCCCCCTCAACATTCGAAGGATTATGCAAATGCTCCCCCTCCACATGAGTATCTTGCATACTTTTGCCATTAGCAGATGTCTCTGATGTGATTGTCGAATCATCAGAATGTTTCGATGATTCAAGAATTTGATTATCAGCAGCATAGACTTCAGCATCAACAGCCCTGTCTGGAACACCAAAATTTAAATCATAATCAAAGTCAGATGAATTAGATTCTTCAGTTTCATCAGTTGATTCATTAAGAATTGGTTTTTGTTCAAACTGTTTTTCAACTTGTTTCACGAAGTAATCATCAAAAGTGAGATTAAACGTTTCTTCAACTTTACGAGTTCTTTTATTTAACACTCTGTATGCAACCGAATTGTTCGAATATCCCAAAAATATTCCTTCATCAGCCTTAGCTTGAAATTTTGAAAGATTATCTTTGAGATTCATTATAAAACACCTACAACCAAAAACATGAAAGAATTTGACATTAGGTTTTCGGTTATTGATTATTTCATACGGAGTTATATTGAAACGTCTATGAATAAAAGATCTATTCTGAGTAAAACATGTTGTCGAAATTGCTTCTGCCCATAAGTATTGAGGAAGATTCGCATATGTCAACATTGTCCTCGCCGCTTCGCAAAGAGACCTATTTCTCCTTTCGACCACTCCATTTTGTTGAGGTGTATAGGGCGAAGAAAAGTTATGCAAAATTCCTTTTTCTGTTAAGTACGAATCCAGCACTTTGTTCTTAAACTCAGAACCATTATCACTTTTGATTTTTCGAACTTTCTTCTTCAGACTTATCTCAATTTTCTTGATAAATTCGATCATTGTTTGAGCGACTTGAGATTTTAACCTATGCAAATACACCCACGTAAATCGTGAAAAATCATCAACAATAACCAAAATGTACCGTTTCTTGTTGAGGGTTTCAACAGTTGATGGTCCACAAAGGTCAATATGAAGAAGTTCCAATGGTTCAACAATTATCGAATCTATGACAATTGGATGTCCTTTGCGATGCTGTTTCTCTTGTTCACAAGCTGCACACAAAGTATCATTATCAAACTTTAGTACAGATAAACCTCGAACAAGATCATCAACCACCAACTTATTCAAATTTCGAAAATTTAAATATGATAAACGTCGATGACATAGCCATCTGACATCAGATGTAGCTTTCAAAAGTAAACACACTGACGGTTTGCCGATGATTGGTTTGATATCAAGAGTAAACATGTCACCATGTCGTTTGGATTTGAGCAAAACTTCGTTAGTTTCAACATTCGAAATGATGATGCATGTTTCGTTAAACACCACTTGATTGCCAGTGCCCACAACAAGTTGTGAAACACTTATCAAGTTATGTTGAAGACCTTCGACATATGCAACTCTCTTAACAGGAAACTTCCCATTTGTGACTTTGCCATATCCTTTCACCTGACACTTGTGATTGTTTCCAAATTTAACTACTCCTGCATTCTCCAAACTTCAATAATCACGTAAATTCTCCTTCTTGCCAGTCATGTGACGAGAGCAACTAATATCAATGTACCATTTATCATCATATTGCTCGTCACATAGAACCTTCAATTAATGAAAGAATTTAGGTACCCAAGGTTGTTTGGGTCCTAGCTTTGAAAACCGAGTGAAATGAAGAACCTAAAACCCAATTACAAACTTTTGATTTGAAAGAATCAATTAAGTCGACATCATTAGGTAAAGGAGTAGAAACATAAATTTTCGAAGGTTTAGATTTGTCACTGACATTCGCCTTTTTGTCCTCAGGTTCGTTTGCAACAGGTTTAGCTTTCGAAACTGGTTTCCATGTTTTCACAGGAATATTTGATTCTTTGGAAGAGGAGCTTCTGTTGGAAGAATCATTCAAATATTTCTCATATGCTTCGCGAATTTGTTGTTCGGAATACTTACAAGATTGAAACATCTTTCCTTGTCCTTCAAGCCAATGATCAATATTATTCACATTTGACGAACCCTTTGTGTATGACACTTTCGATTTCTGCTTCCCAGAAGGATTTGGAAAATTTGGTTTTTGAGGATTAAACTTTGCCGAATTCTTGGATTGATCATGCACAACTGTTTGATTGTCTGCAACCTTTTGAACGTTTTCAGATTTTCGACTATTCTCAAATTTTCGAACATTCTCAAATTTTCTAATATTCTCAATTCGACGAGTATTATCGAAATTTCGACTTGGTTTATTTGACGAAAATCCGTTTTGATTGTTTGGTGATTTTGAAAAGGATGAATGTGAAGTTGAAAACTTTTGTTGACTTTTTGAATCAAAATTCTTTTGTTGATCATTTGGTTGAAAAGTTTTTGAATTTGAAAGCTTCACAGAATTATTTTGAGAATTAGACGAAATTGGTTGAGCGGGATTTTTCTTTTTATCTGATATTTTTGAAAACTTTGTTTGTACAAGTTTGGACAACTTATTGTCAAACATTTTCTTGATCGGTGTTTTTGATTACTTTTCATTAGACACAACTTGCCAAAAAAATTTCTTTCTTGCCTGTCTTTTCGAAATTCCTTTTTCCTTGGAAAATTTTTCAACACGATTCTTAAATTCGTTTGAATTAAGTTTCACATTCTCATTTATTTCTTTAGATTCTTGTTTCAAACATTCTTTTGCATTTGCTTGTTTTTCAATCCATTTTCGTTGTGGTATTTGTCTTTGAAAAACATACGAATTCTTTGTTAGATTATTTTCGACAGTGTTTTGATTTGAAAAGAATCCTTCGTCTGATGTTTTCTTTTTGTCATCTTCGACCATTTTGTTGAACTCTGGTTTGATGTTTTCAACATTTTCAGTAGTGACAAACACTTGATTTGGAAATATAACATCATCTATACACTTAAAATTTGGATACACTACTTGATTTGTTTCCAAATAATGAGCTCCTTTTTCAGACAAAACTTTGTCGAAATTTTCAGTGTCTCCAAACACTTGATCAACAACAATTCGTGGAATGGTTGTTTCGTATGAAACAGGCTTTTCATGCTTAGATTTGTTCGAAACTTGTTCTTCATCCTCATCATCATTACTATCCGTTTGGCTATCTCTGACACTCACATTTTCGAAATCAAAACCTTTCGAAGTTGAGGGTTTGTCAGTGGCAATCTTAACCGACGAATCATTACATTTTTCTTTTCCTTTAGACTTAGATGTAACATTAATGACTGACAACTATGAACAATCGACACTTTCCTCTTCCTCAATTTCACTGATTTTGCTAAAACTATCAGAATTATCATCTACATCAGCGAAATTAGATTGAGAGTCAAGTTTCGAATTCTCAGTTCTTTTCAAAATTTTGATTTGTTCATTTTTGGTTAAGGTATCATTCACAATCTCAACAAGTTCATTAGCATTCAAATATTCATCTATCTTAACAATACCATAAGCAAATCGATTATCAGGCACTTTATCAAATTCTGCTATGGTTTTCTCACAATCATAAGACAAGCTATCAATTTTCTCTCTTTCGAAAGCTAGAAAAGGTAATAACTTCCTATGTTGTTCTTTGCTAATATCAGACGAATGATGCAAAGCAGTCAATTTAGCATATAATCGCTTTGCTGAATTACAGTATATGTTTCTTTGAGTTAACAACATTTTAACATCACTGCTTAACGAATCCCTATCACACATGATATTTGTAATCTGCAATTCTAAACACTCAATTCTTATTTTCTTGGCATCTAACTGCTTTTGTACTTCTATCAACTGAGAAGTTGATTTCTTAGCCTCGTTGCTAGCAGAGATAACCAAAGTATCGAAAGAAGCAAAAGTATCATCAAAAGCAATTATTTCAGAATCATATGCACTCAAAAGAATATTAAAAGATTGAAGAATAGAACGTACCTTGGTGGTCATTGGTGATTTGTCAGAACTTTTAGTCATGAAGCAATGACCTGTCACCGCTTCGTCAGATTCATCCTCAAATTTCGCAAACATGGCTTCATGCGTAGGATTATGCATTTCTTCGTCATCCGATCCCGAAGACCATATCTGATAAGTTCCGTCATTCTCATCATCGACCTCTCCCTTTTCCACCAGTGACATTCCTTTCGCCTTTGCCCTTACTTCTTCCAACCTCTCAACGTAATAGGCTTCGTCCTTCACCTTGTTTTTCTTCTCATCCTTTTTACGAAGCTGACAATCACTTGCCATATGATTGGCTCCTTGGCAATAATGACAATCAATTACTGAATAACCTTTAATCTTCTTCTCAAATTTTGTCTCTTCTTTCTCTACTTCCTTTTTCTCACTCTTCTTCTTCTCTTCTCCTCCAGCCTTCGACAGAAATCTTCCTTTCACATCAACATTTTTCGACTTTGAATTGAACGGTTTCTTGAAAAATTTCTTTACTTTATTATTTGAATAAAAAGCAACAGCCTCATCATCCGAATTAACAATAAACCCTTCTTCATCAGAATTCTCTTCTTCAACCTGTTCCTTTTCTGAAACTTTCGAAACTAAAGCTAATGGTCCACCCAAGCTTAATTTCGATTCTTCAGTCATCTCATTTACCTCGCCTTCGTGAGTCTTTAGCAGATTATACAAATCACTCAATGTTGATGTGTCGAAATTCCATTGTCGTCCTTGTAATGCCATGATGATGACATTTATAGATCAACTCATTCAGCCTATCATAGTAACATTCAATTGACTCACCATCTTTTTGCCTAAAATCTTTTAATTCGATCAAACAGTGCTTAACTGAATTAATTTTCGTCTTCTCACTTCCTTGAAAATTTTCTTTGAGATTATTCCAGATTTCTTTTGCAGTTGTACAACTTCTGACATAGTTATACACAACTGGAGGCAATGCACCGCGTAACACCCTTATAAATCGTTTCTCAAGTTTCTTTATTCGATCAGTTTGATCACCAACACTCATGGTACCAGACGAAGATCCAATCGGTTGAATATTTTTCGGAAGAGTAACATTCCCAGAGATACATGACCAAAGCTCTTCATCGAGTCCATTCAAGTAGTCTTGCATACGATCAGACCACTGATCATAGTATTCCGGAATGAGCATAGGAATCTTAGTTGAAGATCCTAGCAGATGATAGTATGAAGTCATTGAGTTTAAGTTGAAGTTTGCCATTGATGTACGGATGAAATTTTTCTGAGAAATCAAAGAGAATTTGAAAGCAAATTGCTAAATTGAACAGAAAAATCAAGTAGAACACTCGATTCAACAAATCAGTTGCAGAATCGAATCACAACTGAAGATCAAGAATACTTTTCACTTCAAAAGGTGCGGAAACTTTTTGAACCAGAATTTGATTCAAAAACCTTTTGAATCAGAGTGAAAATCAGATCGCAGATTATGATTCCTGCTCTGATACCAATTGAAGAAGTGATGAATCGAGAATGTATCAGAGAATTGATTAAATGAACAAAGAGAGTAAATATAATCTGGTTTCAGCTCGTATTATGCTTTCAGTTCTTACCAAGAGAAAGTAGACAAGTTGTTCTCTATTCTTATCTAACTCTAAGTAAAATCCCTATTTATAAGAGACGTGAAAGCATACAAAAAAATTACAAGGACTAAAACACTAAGTATCGATACAAAATGCCTTGTAAAATAATATAACAGACTTCGACATACACAAAATCCCTATTTATAAAAGCTTACATGAATAAGCTTTGCCAAAAAAAAAATTTAAAACTCCGTTTTAACACTGCTATAAGCTAATAGGCTATAAGTTAATAAGTTAAAAGCAATTTTAATAAGCTTTGCCAAACACCCTCTAAAACCTAGCAAGAATATGTTCATCGTCATACTAAATTGATTCAAAATAGGTAATTAATCTTGTCTGATGATTACGCGTTTCTATCATTGTTCATATTTCTTAGTTTTTTGACTGATTAACTATGTCTTATCTACTTGTTAATCTCTTCTGTTTTCGATCTATTGTCTCGGATTCCATTTTAGAGGATTTGAGCTCATCGGATTCAAGAAAGATATAACCTAGTTGAAACCAAATTGCCTTAAGAAGAAGTTACCGATTTTCCCCTTTCTTTATTCCGTATGAAATGAAACTTTCAAGTATTAAAACACGGATTATGAACTCAAATGAATAATTATATGTAAATATTAACTGATTTTGGTTTATTAATGAATGATGTTAAGTTTTAGATGATTTTGTAACTTCAATGATGGAATGGAATCAAGATCACAAATCTATAAGACGTTAAGAGTTTTGTATTTTGAGTTTTAATAATGATCATTTTTACAAAAATGGTCACTTTGATTCGTTGCCTAGTTACAACGAGGTAAATTTTATTTTTAACTATAAGCATTATGTGAACATTTGTTTGAATACAATCGACTTCATAACTTAAAATTCTATTTTTGTTTTTGATAAAATAGATATTTGGCAAAACCTCTTATGACTATGACTCATAAAGGTACTGCTTGGACCTTAAGAGGAGGGGCCTTCATCTTCAAGCCTTTGAACGTAATCTCCTTGTTTGGTGGCATGGTTAAAGAGATATCACCAAAGAAACCATTTCTTAAACACTCCACATTGCCTGTGAAGTTTTCAAGAAATAATTTCTTTAGTGATATCTCTTTAATCATGCAACCAAACAAGGAGATTAAGTTCAAAGGCTTGAACATGAAGGTCCAAGTAGTACCTTTAGAGTCGAAAGATTGCGTTAGTTCGTATCCATATCCCATTGAAGATTCCGATTTTTCTTTAGTAATCTTCTTAAAGAGGTCAAAATGGGGATATTTAGGATCCTGCCATGTTTTCCAGTTGGTCTACGGTTGATTGCGCCAATTCGTATGAGTGTCACTTGTTCATTACTCCGGTTGAAAGTAGAAGATGAAATGTCAATTGGCTCAATGTTTTTTGATGCTATCAATATCTCCTTTAAAGTTGGTGCAAAACTAATGACAGTCCTCTAATGGTAAATTTTATGTTTATATTATTAATTTACATTTTTAATAATAAAAACATAAGGGAGATATTGATAGCATAAACGTAAAATTTACTATTAGAGGACTATCATTAGTGTTGCACCAACTTTAAGGGAGATATTGATAGCATTAAAAAACATCAAGCCAAATGACGTTTTATCTTCTATTTTCAACTGGAGGAATGAACAAATAAGCCTCACACAAATTGGCACAATCAATCGTATACAATTCAACCTTAAACCAAGTGGAAGATGTGGAAGGACCCTAAATATCCCCATTTTGGCCTCTTTAAAAAAATTACCGAAGGAAAAACCGTAATCTTCATTAGGATAGGGATACGAACTAACGCAATCTTTCGACTCTAAAGGTACTGCTTGGACCTTAAGAGGAGGGGCCTTCATGTTCAAGCCTTTAAATGTAATCTCCTGTTTGCATGGTTAAAGAGATATCACAAAAGAAATAATTTCCTAAACACTTCACATTGCATGTGAAGTGTTCAAGAAATTATTTTTTTGGTGATATCTCTTTAACCATGCAAACAAACAGGGAGATTACGTTCAAATGTTTGAAGATAAAGGTCTCTCCTTTTAAGGTCCGAGCAGTACCTTTATAAGTCATAGTAATTGGAGGAGGTTTTGCCAAAGATCTATTTTATCAAAAAGAAAAATAAAATTTTAAGTTATAAAGTAGATTGTATTCAAACAATTACTCACATAATGGTTATAGTTAAAATTAAATTTTACGTTGTTGTTACTAGACAACGAATCAAAGTGACCTTTTCTGTAAAAAAAGATAGTTATTAAAACTCAAAACACAAAACTCTTAACATCTTATAGATTTGTGATCTTGATTTTATTTCATCATTAAAGTTACAAAATCATTTAAAACTTAAAATCATCAATTAATAAACCAAAATCATTTATATTTGCATAGAATTATTCAATTGAGTTCATAATCCATGTTTTAATACTTCAAAACCTCCGGACATTTTATCAAACACCTGGCGAACAGAAAATTTCATTACATAAGGAATAAAGAAATGGGAAAATCGCTAACCTGACTAAACTTCTTAAACTTCTTAAGGCAATTTGGTTTCAACTAACTTATATCTTTCTTGAATCCGATGAGCTCAAATCCTCTAAACTGGAATCCGAGACAATAGATCGAAAACAGAAGAGGTTAACAAGTAGATAAAATAGAAATAATCAATCAAAAAACTAAGAAATATGAACAATAATACAAAAGCGTAATCATCATTCAAGATTAATTACCTATTTTTGATCAATTCAACATGACGATGAACACATTCTTGCTAGGTCTTAGAGGATGTGTAGCAAAGCTTATTAAAATAGTTTTGAACTTATTAACTTATAGCCTATTAGCTTATAGCGGTGCCAAACAGAGTTTTTAAAAAAATATAGAGTAAATTATACGAATGGTCCCTATGGTTTGGGGTAATTTGCGCACTTGGTCCCTAACTTATTTTTTTAACTCGGAAGGTCCCTACTGTTTGTTTTTGTTACGCGTTTGGTCCCTACTATTTGTTTTTGTTACGCATTTGGTCTCTGTCTAACCTCAAAAAACTATTATTTAAATAGGAAAAATTGTGGGGTAGGTAAGGTAAGGTGAGACGGGTGGGTTGGGATGTATTTATTTAAATAAATTAAAAAATCAAGGGCAAAATAGCCTTTTTAGGTAAGACAGGGACCGCGCGTATCAAAAACAAACAGTAGGGACCTTCCGAGTTAAAAAAATAAGTTAGGGACCAAACGTGCAAATTACCCTAAACCATAGGGACCATTCGTGTAATTTACTTAAAAATATATTTGACAAAGCTTATCTGATGTCAAACTACTATAAGTTCCACTTTTAGTGTTTGGCAAAAAAAAAACTGCTTATATGTGTAAAATTACCAAAAAAGGCTTCCTTGTAGTTAACATATATAAGTCCTCCATCATGGATTGCTATGAAATATAATAATATATATAAATACTCCATCATGAATTGCTATGAAATTCCATAACACTTTAAAGTGATTTCTTTTCAAAGGCTATTTTCCAAAGGAGCTACCAGAAAACTTCATAATCCTTTAAGGAAACTATCATGACTCACACGCATCCCCCAACTCCTTGCTGAATGTATACTTCTCATTCTGTAAAAAAAAAGAAATAGAATCTTGAGTATATAAAGTTACAGTTTTTTAAGTATTAAACAGCATTAATGAAAACTGCTCATAACACCATTTAAGTAGCCTAACAAATGACACCACCAACACAACACCAGCCGGAAAAACTTTACCAGACTTCTTAAACCACATACCCATCAGAGCATTGGGTATGGGCAACAAGGTGTAACACCAAGTTGTGCCACCTCACATGCCACATAAGCAAGTGGTGTTATAACACCAAGTGGGAAAATGGACAACAAGATGCAACACCAACTTTTTGAAAATAAATATGTTTTATTTTTTATTTTGTTTTTGAAATTGGTTTTTTTTTTTACTTTTTCATTCTTTATTTTACTTTTTTTTTATTTTTCGTTTTTGCATTTTTTTTAATCACTAACATGAATATATTTTTTATAAAACATAAAATTTTAAAAACAAAAAAAAGACATAATATTTAAAATCTAAAATTACAATTACAATTAAAAAAAACATAATTTTAAACCCAAATATTTCTTCCTAATTTGTTCCTTCATCGCTTGTAGCACCGCTAGATCAGCAGGCGCCAAACTCTCATCGCTCGTTCGAAGAATTGACAACTGATATGTCATTAGTTCCCTCTCTTTTTGCTCCTGCTTCTCCCGTGCCTGCCTTTCCAGGAACTCCAAATGACGACGTTTCAACTCATTTTTTTTCTTTTATTAATAAATTGTGCTCGTCGAATTTCGCTCTCATTTCCACCGCCTCTTTTGCTCTCGTCTCCACCTCCTCTGCATGTCTTGCAGCGCGCCTCGCTTTGTCGCGTCCGGGCGGTCGTCGTGGTGGGGATATCTCTTGGATATCATCCGGGATCTCATTGTCGTCGGCGTTTAGGTCGATGTTAGTCTGTGCGTCCGACACGTCGATCGAGCTAGAATTGCGAGACCTTTTGGATTGAACCTCCGACGCTGTAGGCGTTTTATTCCACTTTGGATCCGCTCGCAACAATTCCCATGATTTTTCAAAGTCGAAAACATGACCCATTTCAACCCGATATTGTTCCTTAGCAGATTTGAACAAATCGAAGTCGTTGGTTCCGCTTTGTTGTTGCGCCTCAAGCCGGTTGTAAATACCGTTGAATTTGCTGCACCGCTTAGTTATTTGACCCCATTTGCTGCTCAACATGTCATTGTTGCGATACAGATTTTTCTTTAAAATAGCGTGAAACTTGTTGAGCACCGCCCCCCAATGAGCTCATTTTTTCATTCCATTTCCGCGAAGTTCGTTTTTTGAAGTACCACACGAAGCCGCTGTCAAAGCGTATTCCTCCTCCGGTGTCCACCATTGTGGAATGTCTGCATTTTCTGTTTCTACCGCTATTGATTTCCCTTTCGATTTTCCTTTTCCTTTCTCTTTCCCTCTCCTACTACCTCCCGCTTCCACTTCACCGGATTGTTATGTCGTAGGCGATGGTTGGTTGGTTGTTTGTTGCATCGAAGCAAAAGAAGGGAAAAGATTTTGTTGTAAATTTGGGTTTTGACCAAATTGATTTTGTTGAAGGTAAGGTGAGTTGGGAAACTGTAGTGGCGGTGAAGCGGGATTGAAAGCTGCGCCTTGGTATGGGATTTGTGGTGAGCCTTGAGACGATAAAAGGTTGAAATAACTTTCATAACCCGCAAATCCGAGAGGCGAGGTTGTGTTTGGGTTTGATGATGGAGGGGGGTGTTTGGGTTTTGCTCCATTTTATAAAATTTTAAGAAAATATGTGTATAAGATATAGAGAGATTGAGAGAAAGGTTTAAAAAAATTGTTTAAAAGTAATATTTATAGGTAAAAAGGTAAATTTTTTTTTTTTGAATACTGACTGTTGCAAACGGTCATAAGCAATAAACGGTAACTTTTTTCCCGTTTCAATACGTCGCAACGCCCACGAGATTCGCCTCGACGAGATGCAACGAGTAGGGGGCGGTGTTCCCCCCGTTAAGACAGCGTTGCGCCTTGCCACATAAGCCGTGTCTCTTCTCGTTGAGGCCCATACCGAGTCGTCTCACTCCCAAAAAAGCACCAGATAAACCAAGTCCAACACATGATGCAAACACAGGATTCACCGGCAACTGTGTGTAAACAAACAGCAATAATGCTGCAGATATTCCGGCTTCCACTCTTCAAAAAACCCATCACACCACCCAACCCAACCAAGCAAGAAATTAAAGATTTATGGCTTCCTGTTCTTATGGTTTAACATCTAGGTTACATGTTTAACATTTTGATTTAACATCTATCATCCTACAATCATATAACAGAATTGAAAGATAAACAACTTTCACAGCTCTTATGCATCGATCGACAACAGAATTGAAGAATAAAGCTGGGTAAAAAAATCGACAGCAGAAAAAAACGACACAGTGATGTTTCTACTTTACAGCTCTTATGCATCAACTGATAAATTCAGTGAACCAACAAATTATTCTAAAAGAAACCAGGAAAAAAAAAGGAAGAATAAAGCTAAGAAAAGAAATCGACAGCAGCGAAAAAACGAAGATAGCTGGAAAAATTGACAAAAACGAACCTAGCAGTGGGGTCGACGGAATTCGGCCGGTGGGCGGTGGCTTCACACGGGAGAAGGCTACGAGCAGGAGAGGCGAGCTGGAGGTCTCGCTTGGAGGAAACGATCGACAGATGGAGGCGTATGTGATGTGTACCGTAGATGTATAAGTTTATTAGGTTAATGGACAGGAAAACCACTGTAAAAACCCTAAAACCCTATCTATTTTACCTCAGCTTAAATAAACCATTATATATTTTACCTCAATGCTTAAATAAACAATTATATTTATTTTATGATCAAATTAACCATTATTAATATATTTTTTCCCATTTAATGATTTTTAACCGGTTGCAATTTGGCAACCGGTAACAATACTCACGTGATATCAATTACACAATAAAGGTTGGGTTAAAAAAATGTTGACGGCTTCAAAATCACGAAATCGTTCCTCATCGGCTTCTTCTTTCCTTGTAACTGTTGCAGAATGGGTGATCAATTAAGTGGTTTGTTCTTCTTCTTCCTTAACTTCAAACTATAAAAACTTGTTGTGTAAATGTTGTGAACAACCAAAAAAAAGATGTAAATGGAGCCTGGACACGAACAACAGCTGCACAGGAAAGTAATACGATGCAAAAGTCATTTTCGAATCAAGGACAGAAAAGAATCGAACCAAATGCATAATGTTTGAATAATGTTTGTCTCAACACTAAATGCATATTGTTTGAATAAAAACAAACAGTCATTTTCTGATAAGCAACCCAGTGGATATACTAATGTGGGACAGAATGAAGATTTTGCCCTTGCTGATGCTTTCGGTTATTAGCACACCAAACAACCACCATTACCATAAAATTGAGTAAAAAAATAATGTTTTTGTCCAAAACTAAACAGAAACAAACATAAATTGAACTAAATAAAAGAAACAGAATCGAATCAAAACAAGTAGATTCTTTTGTATTTTTCCCCCAAGTGTGGTTCCATTTGATTCCAAGGTATCATAGGGTTATGTACAAGAAATTGGTCCCCAATTTCATGATTTATCCATAGGGTTGTGTACAAGAAATTGGTCCCCAATTTCATGATTTATGTGCTCTCCTTTGTCGATTTCTTCATCTTAATAGTTCAATTCACCATCATCAGATGATGCAATTCCATTTCTCCTTGTACCAAGTCATTCAAAAAAGGATCCCATATTGTCTTGTCCATTGGAGAATGAACATATTCTTCCTCTTCATACTCATCATCTATGCCATTCAATTCGTCCATATACACTTCAACAATTGATGGGAACTTGAAAACATAGCCCCTGGTTACGGCTTCCTTCAACAATAAATGCAAACATCAAATCAAGAAAAACGGCATCTCATGCCTTCGACGAACAAAATAAACAACAAAGATGGATCGATTACCTTTTTTCGTGAAGCTTCCCCTAATCCACGAAGCTTTTTGCTCGACCCTGCTTCCTTCCTTCTTTCCAGTAATTCTGATGGTAGCCTACAAATGATGAAGGGTTTTCCGTACAATGATAATAACGTGTTTATGTTATACCGAATGATTGAGATAGGTTAGACGGTTAGGATATTAATAAGGGTTAAATTGATCATAAAATAAATATAATGGTTTATTTAGGCATTGAGGCAAAATACCAAGGTTCTAAATAACGTAAGGCGTGACTTGGCAGCAATATCAAGACTCAACCTTTTCGAAGCCTTGGCGAGCCATGTCGTTTGTAAGGCGTGACTTAAGGCAGCAATTTTGTATATAATTAATATTTTTATATGTATTTTCAACTATTATTCATTTTTATACACATATATAAGTTAAGGCGACATTTTGGTAAAGTTTGGCGGCATGTACAGGTCTTGGAGCCATGGCGGAGCAATGACGAGCTTTTTAGAACCTTGCAAAATACATAGGGTTTTAGAGTGGTTTTCCCTAATGGTTATATTGGTCAATTTCTTCAAAGGTGAAGTGCAAAGCCCAGATCCCTGGTATGCATTAAATATTTATTTATTCATTTTAAGAGAAGGACTCGACGAGTTGGTGGTCATAACTCGTCGAGTAGAAGTCAGATTATGTGCGAGATTTAAGCTGTCTACTCAACGAGTCGAGAGCCCTCGACTCGGCGAGTAGATCAACCAGAATGAAACCCTAATTTCGGGGTTTTACACCCTATTTAAGCATCTTAATCCCCACCCCTTGGCCTCATTTACAGCCTCCTTGTCCCAAACCCTAATCCACGAAACCCTAGAGAATCTTGTGAGTGTGTGAGCCATTTGTAAGCAATCTTTTGTGCTCTTGAAGCTTGGAGAAGAAGAAGGAGTTAGAAGGCTCAAGAGGAAGTAAGTAGATCCAGAAACTACACTTCTTTGGCTACATTTTCTGGTAATCAAGTTTCTATCTTGACCTCTAGTTCATTAGATCTCTTCCTTTCCTTTTTATGAATATTTTGGCCCAAGAATGATAACTTTTGGAGAATGGACGACCAAAGTGGATAATCTTTCAGATCTAGGACTTAGAGGGGTTGTTATGACATAAAGGTGCAAACTTTATGCCATTGGAGCCCCCATGCAAGCATTAGAGAGTCATATTAGCCTTTTTAGCCCCAAAAGGCCATGCATGTAGGAAAGGTGGGAACTTTACGTGTCCAAGTAGTGTTAGGGGTTTAGATATGAGGTTTTAAGATTGATTTAGGTGTATGGAAGGCTTAGGGACCAAGTTCTAGGTCCCAAGGAATTAGGGTTTGAGCTACACCCTTTAAGAAGTGGTATTAAGGGGTAAAGTCAGAAACTTTACCCTTGAAAGGACATTTTCAGGGTTTATGTGAATTATGAAGCTTGGATCTGAAGTGTAGGGGCTTAATTCATTAAGATAGCCAAACAAACAGGGGAACTCGGCGAGTCCAGTAAGAGACTCGACGAGTTAAAGCTGGGATGTCCCGATTGTATGCCAGGCAGAACTCGACGAGTCTACGAAGGGACTCGACGAGTTGACTCGGCTGACCACGAGTCTGAGTAGAACAGGAACTCGCCGAGTTAGGAGGTAACTCGACGAGTTGGGTTGACTGCGAGTTGACCTTGACTTTGACTTTGACCATAATATTGACTTTGACCAGGGATAAAATGGTCATTTTACCCTAAGAAGAGTTATCAGGTTTTTGATTAAGTGTATTGTGAAATTTATAGTCGGGGAGTCGTTGGAGCAGCCGTCAGAGATTCCCACACGAGGTTTCACAGCTAGCATTCGAGGTGAGTTTCCTCCAGTAGGAACAAGTCTAAGGCACCAAGGCCGGCCCGTTTAGTTAGTAGTAGTTCCGGACTATGGTCTAATGTCGGGAGGGGCCCGATGTAGGTTTATATGTTTTTCTGGATTTCGATCCGATGTCGGGGCGGTCCCGAGGAATGCTTGTATGCTTGATGTCTTTGTGATTCTTGCATGTGTTTGTATTGTATGTTTCCGGACTTCGGTTCGATGCCGGGGTGGTCCTGAGGAATGTTAGTATGTTGCCGGATTACGATCCGATGTCGGGCGGGGCCCGAGGAATGTTTAAGTGTTAGTGTTATGTGCTTAGGTTTATGTGTATTGTTGTTATGCTCTTATGTATTCCGAGATTTGCATGATGTCGGGCGAGGCTCGATGCCGAGCGGGGCCCGATGCCGAATAGGGTTCGATGTCGGGCGGGGCCCGATGCCGGGCGAGCCGATGCCGAGCTTGACTCGATGTAGCAGGGGCGGGGCCTAATATATGCTTATTTGTTATGTGTATGGTATGTGGTAGTTGGGGAGACTCACTAAGCTTCATGCTTACAGTTTTTAGTTTTGGTTTCAGGTACTTTCACTAGCAAGGGTAAGGACTCGGGATGATCGCATGGTACACACCACAATTTTAGCCTGGGATGTTTAGAGTCTGATATTTTTCTCATATGATTTTGATACAGTATTTGACATGATGTTTTAAGATACACGAGTCTTGATTTTCTTTATGATGATGGATGATTTATGGTTTTGTTATAAGTTTTAAAACGAAGTTTTTGGTCTATATTTTTGGGATGTTTCAAGTTGGTATCAGAGCCTTGGTTTGAGGGATTCGGGCACACTCTCGGGTGTGTCTGAACTCAAACTAAGGATATCGTATGAAAATTTTCAAAAGAAAATCCTTTTTACAAAAAGAATTTTTTTTTAAAAAAAAAGAAAAGAACTTTGAAAAGAGAAAAAGGGGTGTGGTGCATGCAATCAGCCGAGCTCAAGTAAGTAGTCCCAAATTACCCATACAAGTTATGTTATGATATGTTTATGAGAATTGCATGCTAGATTAGGACTAAGGATTTAGGAAGGATGCCTTATGTGCCTATTATATGTGTACCAGCTTCATGAGAATTGCATGCTAGTTTAGGGCTAAGGATCTAGGAAGGATGCTTTATGTGCCTATTATATGTATCTCAGCTTTATGAATTGCATGCTAGTACAGATTAGTCAGGGATAGCCTGAGAGAGATATGCTTGATTATGTTTACTCGATGCTCGAATGCTGCTTGCTTTGTGTTTTTAGGAGTTCTAGTTATCTTTTACTAACTAGTAAATGAATATGTTAAGTTACATATTGCGAGAATTAAATAATTTCAAAAGGTTAGGTCTAGCTCTATTGCATAGCTCTTGTTTGAGTACAACCGTTGTAGGGTAGGATCTCTTATTCGAAGAATTATCTAGTCTTAGTGATATGTAATAGTATTCATGAGCTAGTTAGGGGAGATAGGAGGGACTTCTTATGCAGCTAATGGCAGAGAGTGGGTTGGTGATTACCCTAGGGCAAGCCTAGGATGAGTTTAGCATGAGATCAACAGTAGTAGTAGAAGGGACTTGGTGGAGTCGATTCAGTTCTTGAGGAAAGTACAGATAGATGTGGAAGGTAGTATGGGCCCGTACTACTGAAAGCAGAGGATCCGTACTCGAATCAAGAGAGGCTGAGATGAATCCAGGAAACTTGTAGTATGTTAGATCCCTCGAGATATGATGAGTATACTGATGTTTGTTATGGTGTATTTTTCAGTATAGTGACGCTACGTACTAGGCCGATTGGCACTTTAGGCACCGGTGAGGGATCAAGCTCGGGCTCTGGAACCGAGCAGATGGATAAGCAGGCGAGGGAGTTTATTTCGTCTGAGATCATGCACAACATTTTAGAGCCGACTCATGTGATCTTTGGTTCGGTCAAGGAGGGTATTTTGGAGCTTCAGGATGTGAAGTTGAGTGCTTTCTGTACTGAGGTGGCGGCCATGATGGGGTCGGGCACACTGACATTACGAGAGTTCAGGGCTTATGGAGCTCCCGACTATCATGGGGCTCGGGACCCCATTGCTAGCAGTAGATGGTTGGCTGATGTCGCCTACGCATTCCGTACGAGCAGATGTTCTGAGGGGGACAAGGTCCGACTTGCATCATGTCTTCTGAAGGACAGGGCACACGATTGGTGGGAGGAGGTCGGACGAGCCATTGGGGATGATACAGTTCTAGATGCTATGACCTGGAGTGATTTCTCGGTCAGGTTCAGGGCCGAGTTTGTACCTGTGATTGAGGTGCAACAGCTAGCAAGGGAGTTCCAGGATCTTGAGCAGACGACGTAGATTTAACCTCTTTATACCCGTCACTAGTATGATTCAGCGATTTGGGCTGACTCGGTCAGACACCACCTGTTTGATATGTGGCTTTCTCGGTCAGATTGTCTGGCCCAACTTTCTTACCCGGTCAGCTTGTAACATACGCTGACTGGAAATAAGGATGCTCCTACCCCTCATCATTCCTTCTTCCCTTGTTACCTAAAAGAAAACATAGAGCCAAAAAAAATGCCTCCATCAACAGCTTCCCATCGAGGCCAAAGAGAGCTCGCCGGTCGCCGCTATCTCGCCACCAGGTCGCTAGTCGGACCTCCGCCCTCCCTATTTCCGACCTCCGGACAGAAATTCATCAAACATGTAAGCTAATCTTCTCCTTTTCTGTTAATATTTTTTGAAATCAGAAAATGTTTATGTATAAGCTATAAAATCATAATTCGTTTCTGCTTTGATGTTATGAAATATGAAGTTCTTTGTGTATAAGCTATGAAATCAGAAGACTTTTTTGCTCTAATATTATGAAATCTGAAATTGTTTGTGTATACGCTATATAATCAGAATTCTTTTTTGTTTATAAGCTATGAAATCAGAAATCTTGTTTGTTCTAATGTTATGAAATCAAATCCAAATGTTATGAAATTGTTTGGGTATATGTGGACATTGTTAACCTTAATTGTGTTATTATTATTTAGGATGATGTTGATTTCATTGGTATAAAATTGTTTTATGTTTAAATAGTTATGTTAGCTTGCTATTTTTGTGAATTGGGAGCAATTTCGGTGTTTATCTTGATCTTGATAAAAGTTATGATAAATTAGTTTAAATAGTTATGTTTTAGGATGTTGGTTTATACCTTTGTGATGATTTAAATTAGTTGAATATTTATGTTTTAGGATATTGGTTTGGAACGAGTGTGAGGACAAAACTTTTATTGATGCATGTATCCATGAACTAACCACTAATGGTCGTGAGGTTTTGGGCTTAAGGCAAGTTCATGGAAGACAATACACGAAAAATTGATAAATGAACATGGTAAAGAGGTTGATCAGAAGCAAATGAGAAACCACTTTGACTACTACATATCAAAGTATGTTGCTTGCGTGAAACTAAAAAACAAAACCGACAATATATATGATCCTATAAAAAATAAATTTAATCTAATCGATGAACAGTGGAAGGAAGAGGGGAAGGTAATATTTTTATAAAAATATTAGTATGATTATTTTTGTAACAAATACTAATATTTATAAAAATTGTAAACAATTGAATAAGTTCGTGTTGTCACTGAAAATTAAGCCCCTGCTGTTCCCTGATCTTTGCACCCAACTATTTGAAGGGTAGACCTCGACCGACTTTCAAAGTTGAGGGCCATCTTCTACACTCCCTCGTCCTGTAGAAGAGTTTAGTGTCCATGATTTTGATGATGATGTTCCAATGGAAACTGCAACAGAACACGTAGGTGCAAGTGAAGAATCTCCGGGGCATTCAAAATATAAGGAAGTTGGTGGAAACAAAAGAGTTGGTGGAAAAAAGATAGATGCAAGGGCACTAGAAGTTGAGGAGGATATTGTCAAGCTTGCAAGGTCATTGGTGGAAAAAATGAAAGAATTGAAAAAAGTAAAATGGATAGGGATGTTGATGCATGTATGGATAAACTGAAGAAAATGGAATGGGGAGAAGAAGATGAAAAACACAAGACCGCTCTTTTGCTATTTGGTGAAAGTGCCGATGTTTGAAAAGTTTGGTTACGACTTTTGCCTACTAGTTGTGAGTCGTGGGTGATGGGTGCGTGTAGGAAGTTTGCTTACCTTTGATGACTTTCGCCTACTAGTTTTTTGTTGCATGACTTTTGTTATTTGCATGACTTCTGGATGCTATGTTTGATGACTTTTTGGATGTTACTTTGGATGATTTTTACTAGTTTTTTGTTGGATGACTTTTGAATTTGGATGCTATGTTATTGGATATTGAAGATGACTTTTGTTATTTACTAGTTTTTTGGTGCATGAATTTTTTTTACTTTAACATGTTAAATGTAGTTGTTTATAACAGTTCAAGTATTGTTTCTGATGGTGAAGTTGTAGTTTTTCTTTTACTTGTGTTTTATAGGTTAAGGTCAAACCGGCGAAGGCCAAACAAAATTCATAGAATAAGAGATAACGATTCAAGCGGGTATGCGTATATGCAATATTTGATGCACGGAGACCCTACACAATGTTACGATATGATGCGTCTTACACAAGAGACGTTTGTATTATTATGCAACCATTTACCCAAAAAAATTGGTTGCAAGCTAGTAGGAAAATAAGCATTGAAGAGAAAATGGCTATGTTCTTACATGTTATAGGACATAATGAACGTTTTCACGCGATTAAGGGAATATTTCAACACTCCACACAAACGATTCGTCAATGTTTTCATGAGTTCCTAACTGCAATGATGTGTTTTGCAAAAGGAATTATAGTACCAACAACTCCTAATCCAACAAGACATGACTCAGAACGACATATACGGTTAAAAGAGATTTTTTTCCGGAGCAATAGGTGCATTAGATGGAACTCTTGTACATGTGGTTGTGCTTGTTGATCAACAAACTCGTGATAAGGGAAGAGAAAAAGGTGAATGTTTTCAAAATGTAATAGGAATTTGTGATTTTGATATGATATTCACCTTTGTTTGGGCTGGATGGGAGGGTATAGCACATGATTCAAGAATTTTGAAAGAAGTTGCATTCAGTCTGACTTCTGGATTTCCATTTCCTCAACCAGGTTTGTAATTTTTATATAACTTTTATTATCTATATTCTTTATATAATATATGTCACACTCATTTGCAGATAAATATTACCTTCGTGACACCGCATATACAAACACTTGCGGGTTTATGGCTCCGTACCGCAATACTAGGATTGGTTAGCCGATTTTCGAAGAAGCAGACCTTTAACTAGAGAAGAAAGGTTCAATCATGCTCATGCGCAACTTAGAAATGTTATTCAGAGTGCTTATGGTGTATTTGTTGGATTAGTGTCCAAGCCCATAACTATTTTGGTATGTACTTGACCCGATTGCGAGCATGGTCCTTTTGGGTTGCCTTCACCAAAGCAACTTGATAGGATGATTTATGGAGAAAGAGATTAATTATGATTTATTAATATGTTATATGAATAATATATTAAGAGAGAAATCATATTATTTAATTAATAATAGTCAAGAATTAATTAGAATTGATTTTGTGGCTAAAAGACATTAATTAAATAAAGGGGACTAGAACTGTCAATTGTGTGATAGTTGGATATTAGGCTAATGGACTCCATAGAGGATGGAGTGGACGAAATCTATGGGGAAACCCATTAGAATTCGTCCAAGGCCTCTAAAGGAGGAGTCCATGGGTTGCTTAAGGCCTAAGCAGTCAGATTAGGGTTTACTAGTTCAAAACCCTAATAGCCACACATATTTAAGGACCCCTAGGGCACCAAAAACGTGGCCAACTGATTCCTTAGGGTTTCTAGACGTTTTTGGTGTCTTCTCTCTCCTCCTTCTTCATCCTTATTGCTTATGGTGTTTGTGACTCCATTAGAGGTGTGACATTTGTGACACTAAGCTTTCAGAATCCAATTACAAGAAGGAATTGAGATTGTTATTGCTACATAACAATCAAGGTAAGATCTAAACCCTAATTCATATGTTATTTGATTATCACATGCTAGATCTAGGGTTTATGGCTTTGGATGATTATTGCATGTTCATAAGACAAACTAGATCCAAAGCTTTAGGGTTTGCATGTACACCATAGGAATGTTGTAGTGCTTATAACCCATCAGTGGTATCAGAGCCTAGGGCTGTTTGTTGATGAATGTATGCATATTTGATCGTTTATTGCTTGAAAAATCGAATTTTTGGGGTTATGACTGGCAGACTCGCCGAGTCCATGAATGGACTCGACGAGTAGGTCCTACTCGACGAGTTCCATTGTGGACTTGACGAGTCCAGGGCTCTGGTGTCGGGATTTTCACATTTTTTACCAGATTTTGTTGAGAATAATTGCCAAAACTCGTTTTTCTTACCAAAATCCGAATTTTTAAGTTTGGAATGGTTATCCTCATCAAAATTGATGGATTTGGTTAAATATGGATAATATAGGATTATTATTAGTAAAATATTTGACCTAGTAAGTTTGAAAAGTTTCAATTTACACCCCTTAGGTTTTATAGTTTAAATTTGAACCTTAAAAGTTTTAGTTTTGAAATTTAAATAGTTAAACCCTAATATTTTGAAAGGTTTCAAAATTTGTCCTCAAGTTTTGGAATTTAAATTTTTGATTAAAAGGTTAATTTGAAAATATTTAAATTCTAAACCTTAATGTTTTTGAAATGTTTCAAAACTTGCTCTCAAGTTTTGTAATTTAAATTTTTCGATTAATAGTTTAATTTTTGAAATTTTAAATTCTAAAACCCTAGTTTTGAAAAGTTCAAATTTCACCCTTATGGTTTTATTAATTTAATTAAAAGTATAATTAAAAGAGAGTTAATAAATCCATAATGACATGGTTTATGTTTAATTAAATTAAAAGGTATAATTTATTAAATTTACCCACCTAGTATTTTAAAAGTGTAAAATACACCATTATACTATATATAACATTAAAAGTCTAATATTATATATGTATAACTTAAACTGCTAGTCTTACCGTTAGTAGGCCTCATTCACGAAGCCGATCTATAAGGGGGGTATAAGGTTATGGCCTATAAAATGGTCGTTTAATGGGTGTCCACTCTCACCCACCGCTTCCTTGATTGGTGGAGGGTCGTTAGCCGAACGGGTAGGATAGGGCAAACCCTCTCCTCATTAAAAGTATAATGAATGTTAAAGTAACTAAATGTTTACTAAATTCCCAAATCTTAGTTACTTTAGGAAAAAGTGAAACCGATGCAATTCCATGGAATTACACTTTGTACCCTTGTCGAGACAATTAGTGGAGCGTGTGTGGTTAACCGACACACTAAGTTGGGTTTGACATTGGTAGCGAAGGGTGACTCGATGTTTGTCATAGATCGATGGAGCGTGTGTGGTTAACCGACACGTCGATTAGGTGACTGTAACATTGAGGGCACCGCGTACATTCGCATGGTTATTCACACCTTATTTGTGATCCTCGGCATCCCAGTCACAAATGAAGGGCATAATCGAGATTAAACATGACATTGAAAAGTTCAATGAATCTCAAAAGATCTAGGAGTTTCAATTCACTTAAAACTTAACCTTCTTTTCGTTTTTCATGGTGGAAATTGGTAAATCGTCATTTACCTACCTTCAAATGTTCTGCGGGTTGGATTACGGCATCCCTCTTCCAATTTGTAGGATATTGTGTTGGGTCCTAGCCTTAATATCTCATTTGGGTGTTTTATTAAGGACTCAATCAACTAAACTTGAATTTTCTCCCGTTTTGATAGATATCAAAGTCTGACAACTATGGTCTTCCTAAATCGTTTGGAAAAGGTTTTCCACGTGAAGATGATGTTCCACGATTGTATTGTCAAAATGGAAATCATGCTTCATTTCCTCCACCTCCTCCAATAATTCTCCCTGACCCACGTGTTCGAAGACTTGAAAAGTTCAAGGTCACTCAAGCTCTATTGGCAAAAGACATAAAAATGGAAAGTCTATATGTGCTCATGTCTTGGATAAAAGGCTACATATTGATAGATTGGGATAGTTAGGCGTCGATGTTTAAAGGAAGTTGGCTGTTGACTTGGTTCTTCAGTCACTTCCCGAATCATATGGTAAGTTCGTTAGAGAGTACTATATGATGGGCCACGACATGACCCTTAATGATTTGACTTATTTGCTTATTGCTGATGAATCAGAAATGATTTGGCGCACTGGTCAGCAAATTTGTCTGGTAAATCAGTATCCCAACCCTCTATGGGCAATGGTAACATTGGAAGTCCAGAAAAGTTTTCTCTACGCAAGAGAAAGGCTGAGTCTGAGATAGTCCCGTGTGCCATTCCAGAGAGTCCATATGTTTCTACTGCCAAAAGAAGGGGCATTGGTTACAAAGCTGCCCTGACTACCTAAGAGATCTAAGAGATGAGAGAGTCAAGATGTATGACTCTGCTTTAGGTAATATTCACTATCTAACTCTATTAAGTTCCTATATGGAGATTCTTAATACATGATGTGATAAGATTACATTTCGATGTTTTGAAGGATCAAAGAAAGGAAAGAAAGATTAAAGGAAGGAGCAAGCCGAGTCTGATCACGAAGAAATGGATTTTGATCGCATGATTCAAAGATCAGATATTTAAGCTACTACTTTAGAGTTAGGATAAATTGCAAAGTAATATTTACATAGTTTTCATTTGTAATCGCATTGTAAGGACAATATTTTTCCGCAATAAAATAAATTTTGATTTATCTTATTTATGTTTCCTTGCGATGGATTTTATGAAAATTGGTGTTTGAATGTTTCCATTATAAGCAATATTAAGTGGATGTGATTCTTAGTTTTGTTATTTATGTTAGCGTCGCAATTTTCTAAGTAAGGAAAGATTCCCATCGCCCAAGTTTCAATTGGACAGAAGCTTGGAATCATATGATTTGAATCATGTGATGTATGGAAATCTTGGTACTTAGAAATTTTAAGGCCAATTCTTTGACAAAGAGTCAAGTGAAGGACTAGGATATCGAATTCACAATGTTGTGCACTGGTCAAGTCTGCCATAAATAACAATAAGATTATTCGTCATAATTACTAAAAGTCTAGTAAATGTGGTTATACTTACAAGATTAAGTGTAATTCTGAATCATTGAAAAGTTTCAATGAATGGCAGAACGAATAAGAAGAATCAATTAGGCAGAAAGATAAAAGTTTCTCCAATCTAAGAAGAAGGCAGAGTACTTTTGTATCGTGTTTTATGATCGTCTTAAGAACCATATTACAATTCATCCTCTAAGGACACCTTAGTACACTAGTTTGGCTAAGAAGAGGAATCAGGAATTCTTGTAATGGTTAAGTCAATAAGATGAATCGTACTTCGTTCCAAAATCAAGTTTTAGAGTCGTACTCCAAAATTGTGATTTGAGTGATATCACCTTAAGAAATTTAACACACTCATCAAATGTGAAGTAGGAAAATGTTTTCTTGCTCTTGCACGTTTGAAATTGGTAAGTTGTGATGTCTTGGATAAGACAAAGACCAACTAATACCAAATTATGTGTAGGTTTGTCTTGATAAAGACACACACTGACTCTTGAATATTTGTTTTGTCAAGAAATGTTTCTTGATAAGAGAATCTTATATGTCAAGAGGTCAGTGGGAGTCTAAAGATCTTGAAAAGTTTCAAGAACAAATCAAGAAGTAAACCAATTAAACACTAGCACACGACTTGAGGATTGTAACCTATCGTGCTGACAAAATTTTATTTATGTGTCAATCCAGTTGAGTGATTATGCATATGAGTTCAACGAGTTCTCATATGAATGCATAAGGGCAAATACCTTGATCAATGAAAGTACATTAGTTTAGACATACATGTGAGCTATCTAAGGAAAGGTGTGTGAATTTGAGAAACTTAGATAAAGGCCTATCGAAGCACATCGTATTGGAAATATGAACTTTGGAAAGTCAATAAGTATTGTCTTTTAGAAGTCCAACTGTTTTTCTGAATACGTGTCAAAGCTAGTGGGAGCATAAATGTTATGCTGGTATGGATATAATCATCATGTTAGTGGGAGCATGATTATTATTGCAAGTTAGCAATATTAATTATAGAAAACAAAAGTTCACTTTGCAAAGTTGCATAGGTTGAAAAGTTGTTTTGCTATAATTAAGGGAGAGAATATTATACTTCATTTCAAATCTAAAGGTTTAGATCGATAAATTTTGATCAAATTTAGTCAAAAAGATATATGAATGTTATGTTAAAAGGATTCAATGTAAGAGAATTCTATATATGAAAATAATTGTTGCGTTCTCACACTCGATTATGATTACGGCATCCCTCTTCATAGTTCGAATCGTGAGAACATGACAAATAGAAATAGAAATATTATAGCAAAAGACTGGTAAAGTATCATGTCATTGTTCTAAAATTTTCCAAATGCCTAGGGCATTAAGAGGGAAAGAGGACTAGAATTGGATTTGACTGAATTAGTTAAACAACTGTCAAGGATAATCTAAGGTTCGCCAAGGATTGGTCGCTTGTGAACAGTTGGAAGTATAATAATGTAAGGACCATATTATTATTATATATGATTCTATTAATAATGAGTTGTCATATGGAAAATATGGAAATGTTTCCTTATTGGGAGTTGGACGTTAAGGATCCATGTCTAGATTAGAAACTTTTAGGCAAGAAGGATGTTCAAAGGAATGTACTTTGAATGTGAGACTTCACATCTATGGAATTGTCTTGTAACAATCTCCAATAGAGCATTTTGTAATTTCATTGGCCGAGTCTTGGTGACTTTTGTGCCGTGATATTACGAAAGAACCATTGCATAAAATGTTAGAATCTAACATATTCTATAAATGGTAAGAATTTGGTATTCTCACACTTGTGGTAAGGATTGGGAATTATGAAATGAGTGTGATTGAAAATGTTATTCAATTATACTATTTCACAAAGTAAGGACCATAAGTAAACATAGTGTGCATGCTAAGAGCATGGGACAATTGTCGTTATAATTCAAGTAAGAAGTTGATTACCCGAAACAACAAATAATGAGTAATCAATATGGTGATTAAATAAAAGTGTTTTATTTATACTCAAAAGTTTGGGGCCATATAAGATTAGTATTATTCTTGTGTTTCAATTTGCATGTTTTGACTTCCTGAATAATAAGATTATTCGAACGTTCCACAGTCGCTTATACTTTGGAAGTAGGTATGAAAGAAGATTGTCATGAATTGGTTGTAGATTGTCTAAAGTGTAATACACATAGCAAAGGTTTGTTGCAACGTTCATGAGTGCTTATGAATATGATTTGAGCATTGGATTAAACCCACGCTCACTTGGATCGCTTCATGGATTTTATCACGAGTGATTGGTGAGACGATAATATCTTATATTCTTGAAACCGAGATGTGTGAGTTGTATCTTGCGAGTCGGTTGCACATTGATAATATGTAAACGCACCAATAACTTGGTGTTATAAAACGTATTGTTGTGTGTGATTTGGTGAGTAAGTACAAGCAAGCATTGAGTCAAAGTTTATCCATTCCTTTTACCCAAAGTGGGATAAAAGCGATATCTGTGGGCCCCTAGATGATTTAATGATGACAAAGGAAAGTGCTCGGCCGGGCCAGGACTGATTTGATTTGTTCAATTAGTCAGTCGTCATAAATCGAAAATCGGGAAACAACACATAGACTGAGAGAATGATTTCAATCCATGTATCATGTCTATACTATATCTAGAATGGAGGAATATATGATCCCTTATCTAAAGGACGCGTATCTGATAAGATCAGAGTTGACAGCGGCTTTTGAAAGCTACGATTGCTGATCAGGATCTGAAGTCATACGCAGAATTGTTATTAGACTTATCCAAGTGGGAGACTGTTGGATTAGTGTCTAAGCCCATAACTATTTTGGTATGTACTTGACCCGATTGCGAGCATGGTCCTTTTGGGTTGCCTTCACCAAAGCAACTTGATAGGATGATTTATGGAGAAAGAGATTAATTATGATTTATTAATATATTATATGAATAATATATTAAGAGAGAAATCATATTATTTAATTAATAATAGTCAAGAATTAATTAGAATTGATTTTGTGGCTAAAAGACATTAATTAAATAAAGGGGACTAGAACTGTCAATTGTGTGATAGTTGGATATTGGGCTAATGGACTCCATAGAGGATGGAGTGGACGAAATCTATGGGGAAACCAGTTAGAATTTGTCCAAGGCCTCTAAAGGAGGAGTCCATGGGTTGCTTAAGGCCTAAGCAGTCAGATTAGGGTTTACTAGTTCAAAACCGTAATAGTCACACATATTTAAGGACCCCTAGGGCACCAAAAACGTGGCCAACTGATTCCTTAGGGTTTCTAGACGTTTTTGGTGTCTTCTCTCTCCTCCTTCTTCATCCTTATTGCTTATGGTGTTTGTGAATCCATTAGAGGTGTGACATTTGTGACACTAAGCTTTCAGAATCCAATTACAAGAAGGAATTGAGATTGTTATTGCTACATAACAATCAAGGTAAGATCTAAACCCTAATTCATATGTTATTTGATTATCACATGCTAGATCTAGGGTTTATGGCTTTGGATGATTATTTCATGTTCATTAGACAAACTAGATCCAAAGCTTTAGGGTTTGCATGTACACCATAGGAATGTTGTACTGCTCCTAACCCATCAGTATTGAAGGCGAGATTCCTAATCTTAAAATAAATGCTCCTTATCCTTTTACTAGGCAAAGAGACATAGTCATTGCTTGTGTCGCGGTCCATAATTTTATAAGTAAATACAATATACAAGATGACTTGTTTACAAATTTTGAGGAGAACACTATGGTTACTCCTGACGTCCAAGGTGGATGAATTGATAGAGAAAACATGCTAAGCATAGAATGGGGTCCAGAAGCCGTTCAATATATGTGTGTTTTGCATGATCATATTGCAAATCAACTACTTTCACCTACTTTACATTAAATTATTATGTTATTTTAAATTTCATTATGCTTTATTTGGATATTAAATTATTTATGTTTAATTTACATTTTGTATGACAATTTTTATTTGTATTTTTAAATAATTTGTGTGTAATTTACATTTTGTATGACAATCTATATGTTTTAATCATTATTTCGTAACTTCATCCATCACCATATAGATAAGCAAGGTAAAATGGTGATTTTTCATCATTCAACACATTCAATCAGATGTACAATCAAACAACATGGTTTCTTACTCAGTCAAGATTTCTTACCTAGACAGACCTTTCTGAGACAGCACTTTCTCAGTCAGCAACTATCAAACGGGGCCTTAGCCAAACACCGTCTTAGGTAAATTAAAAGGGCGAGAATGTATAGGATAAAACATGGATGGGAACAATTGAGACATCATACTTATCTAAATTACTTATACGAGGTAATATACTTATACGGGGTAATATATTTATCTTTTCAACTTGTTATTTTGTATATGTTTGGTCATTTAGTTTTTTTCGTCTATATTTATCCTTTCAACTTGTTATCTTGTACACATGTAACTCTTATGATCAGGCTAATAGAGGTTAAGTCAGTCATCAAGGGTTTTTCGGAATATTAAGGAAAAAACTAAATGCTTATGTGATTATTACGTGGATTTAACCTCTTTATACCCATCATTTAACAACAAAAAGCAAATTAGGGTTTAAATTACTCACCTCCATTCTATCTTTCACATTTACTAATCCCTCCCTTCCCCCCATTCTCTCAAAATCCTTTTGAAATTCATGGAAGAAAAACAACTTTCTCTAATCGCCAGTGTACACTACAACGAGACTTTTATTCCTAATCCAATAGTATATTTTGCTCCTTACATAATATCACTAAGCGAAGCTGATGTGAATGATATGAATTTCTCTGCGTTCATCACATATGTTGAGAACCTTATCGATTTTCAGTGCAAGTATGTGTATTTCTGTCTACCTGAAGTCTGATTGAGTGAGGGGTTTCATGCACTACAAAATGATTGTGACTACTCTAAGTTTCTTAAGGTTGCAAATTCTCACAAACATGTGAATGTGTATATTGATCATGATAATGAACCTTTGTTTGATTGGATTGAGAAGGAAGAGCCAAACCCTGAGGAACCTTAGTATGAAGATGAAGATGTTGACTTCATTATAGCAGATGGAAGTGTGAGCATGAAAAAGACGATGAAGTTATATAAAGCAAAAGAACCTCCAAAAGAACGGTAAATGATCACTTTCTGAACAAGTTATATCCAATAGAACATGATGATGAAGACTTCAATGAACAACTAGGTATGTGATTCTCCTCTCCAGCTGGACTTAAGTCATGTCTTATCCACTATGCAGTAGCACATGGGTATAACTTGTATTATGAGAAAAATGACAAAGATAGGTTGCTTGTAAAGTGTTGTAAACACTAGTACAAAACTGGCCTTTGGCCACGCAAAAAAACCTATCACTATAGACAATTTATGACGTTTTTTTCATTCAATGTGTAAGGAAATGTCACATTATTAAAGGTAAGTTATGGCGACGTTTAATTATGGTGATTATAACCCATAGAAACCGTTATTATAGGTAAAAACCATCACTATGGGGTACCAATTTTCGTAGTTTTTTCAATCATTTTTTGATAACCGTCACCATAAACTACTTTCCTTCACAAATTGTTTTGTTTTCATGACTATTGTTGACTTTATTGACACGTAATGTATTAAAACATTACCATATACTAGTATTAGTCACATGTTTTTTCATTTGTCGTGGCTATTTTTGACTTTTAGTCACACATGATATATTAAACCATGACCATAAACTACTTTTAGTCACATATTTTTGTTTTTTTTTCATGACTATTATTGACTTTTAATGACACATCTTTATTAAACTGTAACCATAAACTACTATTAGTTATATGTTTTTTTGGTTTTCCATGACTACTATTGACTTTTAGTGACACTTAATATATTAACTCGTGACTATAAACTTCTTTTAGTCACACGTTTTTTCGTTTGTCATATCTATTATTTACTTTTAGTGACATATAATAAATTAAACGGTGACTATTATTAACATTCAATCACACTTTTTGTTTGTCATGACTATTGTTGAACAACTTAAAATCATTTATATGCCAAATATCGTTCAATTAACATCATGTACGTTATTCTGATAAACAACATAAATTAATTGTAATGCCCTGTTCCGAATCGTTTCCTATGTGGGGGTGGTGACCTAAAGACCGAGTATCATCAGGCTTAGGGAGTTTGAGGAAAAGAGATTTAGACCCATTTGGGTGTGGGTAATGTAATTTGGATGATACGGGAGTTCGGTCTGTGTTTTGGCGCCAAGGGGTATTTTGGTAAAGTGTCAGTTCGGGCTTTTATGAATTTTGGATTTTTGTTCAGAAAGTTTTAAGGCAAGGATGAGTTGATAGAAGTGTAGAGCTTCTCGTCACCTTTCCTTGGATATAAAGAACGTCAAAATCGAATTTAGAACGAAGAAGTTATCCCCGTTTGAAGTTTGGTCAGTTTTGGGTTATGTTGAGTATGTTGGGCGTACAGAGGAGCGTACGTTGGGCGTATTGAGGCACCCTGAGTACACTGGGCGTACGCAATCAATGCCTAAACCCTATTTTCGTGGTTTGAGCCCTATTTAAGCTCCTTAACTCCCCCAAACCCACTCCATTCTCAGCCTCCACCCCTCCAACACCCCTTCCATGAAACCCTAACCCTAGTTGAGCCTTGTGTGCTAAAAAAAGGAGTTTTTGAGTGCTTTGGAGTATGCATGGTGCACCTTGGAGAATAAGGAACTTCTTGGAGAAGTGTTGGTTGCATCGAAGCTTGTAGATATAGACTTTGTTCACCTTGATCTATCTTCTAGAGGTATAAAGTTTGAATCTTGATGAAGCATTTGTTAGATCTAACTAGTTTTGGATGTTATGAGATTTTGGTCATTTTAGTGCATAAAGTTTAGATCTTGAAAGTTTTTGACCTTGTTATGGATAAAGTTGGGAACTTTATCCATCTAAACATCATTTTGATTCAGATTTGAAAGTTGGAGACTTGTACTTAATGAATTGAGTTGAAAAAGATGAACTTTTGGGTCCCTTTGAGACTTAAAGACTAGATCTTGTTTGTTGGGACCATTCTAATGGATAAAGTTGGAAACTTTATCCATTATAAAGCTATTATGAACTATCAAAATGTGATCTTGGCCCTTCTATCCCTTTCATGCAAGAGTTGTGATGTCTACTTGGGTTAAGAACTTAGGGTTTTAGACATTAAGCACTTTATAGTCATGCAAAGTCATAAAGTTGGAAACTTTATGACTTAGGACATCATTTTGGGATTGGATCTGAGTTTTGGATGTAATAAATTAATGGAATAAGCTCTTAATGGTGTTTTGGGACTGGGCTGCGTACGTTGGGCGTACCTGGTGGTACGTTGTGCGCACGCGGTTAGCGCCACGCTTTTGGTCAACATCAGAGTACGTTGAGCGTACTCTCTTGGTACGCAGGGTGTACTCCGATGGGAAGAGATATTGACTTTTGGACCTTGACAATTTGACTTTGACTTTGACCAAGTTGGACCTTGAGGGTATTTTGGGGAGTTTGATTGTGTTTGGTCTTTTGGTTGGAGTAGCTGTTGGTTTGAGAGTTGGGATTCGGAGTCAGGACCTCATCAACTTTTGTCCGGATTACGAGGTGAGTTTTCATCACTGTACTTTTGGGTCGAATGCACCAAGGCCGGCCCATTGGATTAGATATATTGTTATGTGATAGTATGTTATTGTGTTGTAGTGATCTGTTAGATCGGTATCCTGGTATATAGGATGATCCTATGCTTAGTGATCTGTAGATCTGCCCGATTGCCTATTGACTGGTTATATCTTGGTTGGTGGTTGAGGTTTTACTCCTATGTGCGTGAGCCAACAGACTGGTGGCATTCCAGCCCGATGGTTGGTCGGGCCTGAGGGTATTCCATCCCGAGGATGATTGGCCCGTTGTATATTGGCATTCCAACGCGATGGTTGATTGGGCCTAGGGTATTCTAACCCAATGGTTGATTGGACCGAATATGATTGTATGGTATGTGGTAAGACTAGAATGTTTTGTGCATCAGTCAATAGGCCTGGGGTATTCCAACCCGATGGTTGATTGGACCTGACATGTTTGGTATTCTGACCCGATGGTTGATTGGACCAAACTGCTTATGATATGAGGGTATCCCATCCCGAGGATGACTGGGCCCATCGTAGACATGCCTGGTATTCCAGCCCGAGGCTGATTGGGCAAGGCATGAGTGTTGGAGCATGCTTGTTTGTATATGTTATCTGTGTATGTGGTGGTACTTTGGGGGAACTCACTAAGATTTGTGCTTATAGTTTCAGTTTATTGTTTCTGGTGCTTCAGACGGTTGTGACAAGGCGAAGGCGTGACCATACACATCCTTGGTTTTACTACTGATTGGATCTTGGGAGACTCTGATTTTAAATCATGTTTTGGGAGCAATGGTTTTGTAAACACTTTTATTAGTATATGGGTTGTTTTGAAAAGTTTAAATTTGTTGAAATTTTTGGGATGTTACATTAATAGGCATACTATACAAATTGTCTAATACATTAAAATTCCCTTACCTGAGTTTTCGTACAACAACAGCTACCACTCCAGTATTGGTGCGCCGCCTTTCGAGCTGCTCTATGGGAGGAAGTCTCGCACTCCAGTGTGTTGGGGGGAGGTTGGTCATAGAGTCATGGGAAGGACTGAGGAAGCCCTTCAGACGATAGAGCTTATCCAGCATATTAGGCAGAGACTTCAAACCACTCAGAGTCGGCCGAAGAGCTATGCCGACAAGCGTTGGGATGAGTTGGAGTTTCAGGTCGGGGACATGGTCTTACTAAAGGTATCACCCTGTAAGGGTGTAATACGCTTTAGGAATAGGGGAAAGTTGGGGACCTGATATATCGAGCCATTTCATGTGATTGCCAGGGTGGACAAGGTAGCCTACATATTGGATTTGCCTGAGGAGATCAGCCAAATCCATAACACTTTCCATGTTTCGTAGCTTTGGAGGTGTATGACTGATGATTCAGCGGTCGTTCCTTTGGAGGATGTTCAGATTGATGATCGCCTGAACTAGACTGAGAGGCCAGTGGTGATTTTGGACAGGAAGACAAAGGCCTTGCGCAACAAGAAGGTGTCTTTAGTCAAAGTCCAGTGGCAGCATCATAAGGGTTCCGAATGGACATGGGAACCCGAGTATGAGATGCATGAGCATTACCCGAAGTTGTTTGCATAAGTGGACTTCGAGGACAAAGTCTGATTCAAGTGGGGGAGAATTGTAAGATCCGGATCCTTGGAGGTACTTTAATATTTGTGTATTTTTATATTTTGGATTTTTGGGTAGCACCACGTCGTGGTGGAGCCTCACCACGATGTGGCAATAGCTTATGGGCCACAGGGATTTAATGGACCACCAGGACGTGGTGGACGCTGTTGAAGAGAAGCCTAAAGTTTAAGGGTTAAAGCCCAATTTAAATAACCTTAACCTCTTGTAGCCTCCCTCCCATTAGCCTCCATCCCTCATAATCGTCCCTTGCAAACCCTAGACCTCTTGGTGAGTTTCTTATCCAAAAGTGTGTGTTTTTGGTGCTTATGAAGAAAGAAGGTGGTGGAAGATCATTGTGGGAGCTCAAAGAAACGTAGATCCAGAAGTTTTTCTTCCTTAAACATGTCCAGGAGGTATAAAGCTTTCATCTTGATGATTAAATTGATAGATCTCTAGATTTTGTCCACCCTTTTCTATGCCTTATTGTCTTGAGTGGTTTGGCCTCATAAAGCTTGTAACTCTATGGATCTCTAGGCCTTTGGGAGTATTTGGTGCTTTGGGTCTAGGCTGGGATTGAGCTTTGAGACCATGCATGGATCTTGGCCCTTTTTCCCTTTTTTGACCTAATAAGAGTTCAAGACATGCATTGGACATGCATGTATGAAAAGCACAAATTTTTATAATGAGAATGGTGTCGATACCTCTTCTGGAGTTGTTGGACAAGTAACCTTATAGATTAAGTGCTTATTGCTTAAGCCATGTGGTGTTTTGGACCATAAAGTTGAGATCTATGCACCTTAGTAGGTTCTATGGGATAAAGTTGGAAACTTTATCCATATAGACCCTAAAATGGACCAGATATGAGTTGGAGAATCTTTGGAATCGAAGAAAAACAACTTAATTTGTTAAGCTGATGAAAACCTAGTTACCACGATGTGGCAAAGGTCATCACGACATGGCGGCTAGGTTGGTCACAACTATTTTGTCGTATCGAAACCACGATGTGGCGGGCATTCTGTTGAATTTTGGGTTTGACTAACTTTGACCAAGGTATTTTGATATTAATTTGGGCCATGATTTGAATAATAGGTGTCGAGTAGAGCCGGTATTTAGAGCAGAGATTTATCCAGTTGTCGTTCGGTCTGAGAGGTGAGTTTTCCTCACTGTACTCGTAGGTTGAAGGCACCAATGTCGGCCCACTAGATTATGTATCATGGTTATAAGAGAGTGTTATGCTACTAGATGATTGATTAGTATATTTGTATGGTTGTTTGTATTTGTTGGTTTTGTGTTTATGTTTTTTTGTTATATATGTCGACATATTGTGGTTGGGTTGAGGCGGTCCATCTTTGTGTTGAAGGCCAAGACACTCAGGGCGGTCCGGATTAGCTGTAAGCCCTGCAAGGAGGTCCAGTCAGGATGGTTGCTCATATTTGCATGCTTTGATTGTTTTGTTGTGTGATGGTACTTTCGGGGAACTCACTAAGCTTTGGCTTACAGTTTTAGTTTATTGTTTCAGGTACTTCATAGGATCATGGGAAAGCGAAGGCCTGATCGTGCATATATTCATATTTTCATGATATTGATTTTTGGGACACTCTAATATGACTTTACTTTTCAAACAATGGTTCTTTTTGTAAACATCTATGGCTAATGGTTGTTTTTAAAAAATTTAAATTTTTATGATTTTTGGAGTGTTTCACTGAGTCTTCGATATTACAGAATATCCCATTGGAACTTTGTTACTAGAAACAATTCCATGGTAATGAAGGTACAAATTCAAGGTACACTCCTTAAACACTTCTTTTGCATTAAACTTTCCAACTCACATGTAGACTTTTCAATGATCTCCCATTATGAAACATTTCCATATTCCATATTACCATCAATTCTGATCAAGAATCATTCCAAACCAGAATCATGTCACTATGGTTCGTCCAAATTAATATCATACTTCTAACTTTCCACATGCAACCAGTCTTTGTTATAACCTTAGAATGTTCTTGAAAGTTTTTTAACAACTTTAGTCACACAAAATTGTAATCATTTTCCTCACAATGCTTAACGCATTTGGAAAACTAGAATAAGAGAATATTATAGCATATGTGATCGATCTTATATCCGAAGCATATGAGACTTGATTCATTATGGCTCACATAAGGATTTTATATATGTTCAGTCTCTTGCTATAATATTTTCATATATCGAATTTCCTATGTTGAACCATTTCAACATGATATTCATATATGTCTATGACTAAGTTCTATTAAACTATACGATCTAAACCTCTAGATTCAAAAAAGAAGTATGTGTGCCCTCTCCCTTAAGTCTACTATAGCAATACAATTCCCAAACTTTGCAATTTTCAAATTGAAAACTTTGTTTCCTACAACCAGTATTGTTAAAATGCAATACTAGCATAACAATTATGCTCCTACTAGCTTTGACATGTACCCAAAATCAACTGGACTTCCAGAAATCAATACTCTTGACTTTCTTACTGAAGTACAGATTTCTGTTACGCGATGCTTCGATAAGTCTCCAACTAGACTTCTTAAGCTTATACACCTTAATTGGATAACATACATGTGTGTTTAAAAACTTTCAGAACTAATAGATATATGTATTGAAAGTTCAAATAATTCCTTGCCATTCCTCACAATTCGAAATATAAAGAGGGATGTCGTAATCATACTGTGAATTTGAGATTGTAATTAACACAACCAATATCCATATTGATCTTTATCAGATCTTTAAAATCTACTAGCGAAAGTACTTCCTCATAATCGTTCTCATGAATTAGAGCGAATCTTTGCCACACAGATTTCAAGGTGCATACGTTCCCATCCATACGAATCTATCATTTCCAACCTACAATCATAAGACAAATTTTAAGACAAAACCCAATTCAAATTTAGCTTTTCTTCATGGACTAAACTTCGCTATTCTGAATTTCTTTCCCTCTGGTAGCTCAACTAAAAGTGCACAGAAATAAGAATGTATCAACCAAACACGATAGGTTATCAACCTCAGGTCGCGTGCTAGTGATAACTAAAAGGTTTATTGTTGGTTGACTCTTGAAACTCTCAAGATTAATACGACTCCCACTGACTTCTTGACATATGAGTTTTCTCTCAAAGAACATTCCTTTGATGATCTAAAACAAATATTCAAAAGTTCATGTGGATTCTCGAACAGAAAACAATTCATAGAATTGTTCTCAGTTTATCTTTTGTCTCTTGATCAACTAAAAACATCAAAACTCCAATTCTAAATGTGCTAGAGTGAGAAAACATTATTACTCCACATGTTACGAGGTGTTATCAATTTTATTAGTATGAAATGAGTTTCAAGATACGATTTGTAGTTACTAGAGTGTGAATCAAAAACTTGATTAGAACAAAGTATTACTCATCTATGATAGAACCATTTCCAACAATATTCGATTCCTCTTCTTAGTCATACAATTACACTAACAAGTTCTTGGAGGAGTCAATTGTGATACAAATTCACAATTACTACGATGATCATAAAACATGATACTAAAGAATTCTCCTTTCTTTTCAGATTGGAGAATCTTTTATCTTTCCGCCTAATAGATTCTTTTATTCGTTCTGCTACTCTTTGAATCTTTTCAAAATATTAGAATCATGCTTATTCTCATAAAAACAACCATATTTACTGAAGCATCAGTAAATCATGACAAATAGAGTTATCGTCCTTTATGGTGGATCTGGATAGTCCATATCAACATGTACTAGATCATCAGTCCTTCACACGCCTCATATAAAAATATGATCAATGAATTAGTCATAATTTTTCCAATAACCAAGATTCCCATGTATCACACAATTCGAATTGCATGACTCCAAGTTTCTGTCCAATTTGAAGCTTGGTGATGAGAATTCTTTTCACTTGGTTAATTATGAAAATACCACAAGCGATATCATAAGAATCAACTCCACAAATAATATTGCTAATATTAGAAACATAACCAACACTTTCATAAATGCCATTGCAAGGAAATATAAAATAAGGCAACCAGATAAACTAAAATTTCAATTTTATTGAAAATAAACAAAAAGTTGGAACTTGTCCTTACAATGCATAATTTGAAAACTATGTTTCCAGACATCTCCTAAGAGTGATAAAAATTATCCTAACTCCTTAGTAGTACCTCCAAATTCTGATCATCAAACCATGTGACCAAAGTCCATTTCTCACGATCAGATTTAGCTCACCTTGCTCAAGCTTCCTCTATCTCTTAACTCCTTTAATACCATCAAAATACGATCATCTCATCATGTATTAAGAGTCTATTAATAGGAACTTATAAAACAATATAATCAGATAATGGATGTACCTGATGTAGAGTCACACAATTTGACTTTACTATCTCTAAGATCTTTTAGGTGTTTTGGGCAGCTCCGTTTCCAATGTCCCTTCAATTGGCACTAGAAACAAATGGACTCTTTCGAGTCAACACATGGAACGATCCCATAACTAGCCTTTCTCTTTACCATACGATCAAACGGTTTGATCTTGGACAACCCCTTTTCATTGTGAAGATAAATATTCTTTGGACCACCATTGTCACTATTGCCAATGTCCATGGAAACCTTGGAATTAGACCATATAAGCATCTCTGCTTCAAATGTGCTCTTAAGCATTTCTGCTTCAGCAACAATCAACATTTGGGTTAGATAAATTAGGATCACATCGAGATTCCTCATATGAAAGTTTTCAACAAACTGACCACATGAATTAGGAAGCAAGATAATAACCAAATCAATGGCTTGCTCCCTTGGGAAAACGACACCCATTCTATCCAACTTGTCAATGCACGATTTCATTTTCAGAACATGCGCGCACACAAAGTTTCCATCTTGATGTTTACATGCCAATAGGGATTGAGTAGTCTCATATCTTTCAACTTGAGGAAAACGTGATGTTGGGAGAGTCACAAGAGGAGGAAGAGGTGGAAGAGTTGAAGAGAGATGATGTCCGGTTCCATCATTTCCTAAGGAAGGGAAAATAATTTCACTTTGGCTTAAGATTGGAAGACCATCTCCAGAAGATTGAGGAAAACCATTTCCATGAGGAAGACCATTTCTATCTTCATAAGACATCTAAAGGTGGGAGAAAAGAGAATTCAAGTTAGTTGATTTTAATCCTTAATTTTGAACCCATAAATTTAAATAAAGGCTAGGATCCATATTTTTTATTCGAACTTTGAAGAGGGATGTCGTAATCAAATTCGAATCTATTTTAGGTAGTCAAGGTTTTTACCAATTTCAATTTTACGAAACTCCTAGATCTTTTAAGATTCATTGAATATTATCAACGGCGTGTTTAATCTTAGATTATGCTCTTACTTTTGTGACTCGGATGTCGAGGATCACAAACGAGATGTGAATAACCATGCAAACCCACTTGACAACCTCGATGTCTTTTATCATCTCATATTAATGTGTCGGTTAACCACCCATGCTCCATTAACAATGATAATTTTCGAGATGCCCATCATATCTATTTATAGTCACTATTAGTGTGTCGTTTAACCATACATGCTCCACTAATGATATATAAAGCATGATGTGCGTTTTCAAGGATTAACATACTTTTTCACATTTTTCCTAAAGTAAGTAGAGTAAGATTTTCAATGAAGGTTCTAGTACTTTTATATCATTAGTTCCTTATCCCCCCCCCCTTATAGTATGGCTTTATGAATGAGGCATACTAGCAATTCGACTGACTTATTCGTATACATATGTAATGCCCGTGTTTCTAGGCTAGGCATTAATAATGATGTAATAGTCTAGGCCAACCTTTGTAAATTGTTTTGAAATAATAAAATGTATTATTTGATTATTATGTGTTTTATGCTTAATTATTATAATTTAATAAGTTAAGGATAAAATAAGCGTCGAAAATAAATATTAGATAAACCCAATATCTATGAAGAAAGCTGTAGTGATTGAAACAAGGATTCCGGGGATATAAAGAATACCGAAATCCGAGTTATAACAAATAAGTTATGACATGTCGAAGTTTCGCGACAGAACCGGCACGACACTGTATGACGTAAAAAGTGAATTTGCGATAAAGTACTTTTTAGCCTTAGCAATCTAAACGAAAGTCGTAGTGTTCGTTAAACCAAGAGCGTGCAAAAAAAGAACGCCCAAATCTGACTTCATATGAGGAAGTTATGATTTTTCTAAGTTTCAGCTTAGTTGTATGCAGCCCGAAACTTGAATTTTAGATCGAGTGATTTTTAGCCGAAACAACCTAAACAAGAATCGAAGATCTTGTTGATAGTAGTTCAACGGTAAAAAGACAGACGAAAACGGACGTCGGATGAAGAGGTTATGAATTTTTAACGGACTTTTCCTATCCCGGCCTGTTAAAAATATAACTTTAAAAATAAATTCAAAATTAGCCGACGGAGTCTAAACGAAAGTTGTAGAGCATGGTCTCACCTACGCGTGGATATAAAGAACGTTAAAAACGGAGCTCGTATGCGAAAGTTACGAATTTTTGAAGATTGAAAATTCGGAGTACGCCCAGCGTACTCGTGTAAGTGTTCCGGAGTCGGTCACCCTCCCTACTTCTTCGCATGAGAGACACGTGTCATAGCCTTGACGCGTCCAATGTGATCCCTTCATACGCCTAGCGTACTCAATGTACGCCCAGCGTACTTGTTGAAGAAGGAGTACGCCCAGCGTACTCTCAATTTACGCCCAGCGTAATTCGAGTGTCCAGCCCCTATAAATAGTGATCGATGCCATCCGAATTTACGTTTACAATTTCTATCCTCCCACACTATACTTTCTTTTTACCTACAAAAAATACCCCCAAGCCTATTATATCATCCTAGCACCGTAAGCAAGTCCCGGAGAGCCCGAAGATCCCGAGAAAAAGAGTTTTCGAGCCGAAACTCTGTCCGCGTGAAGCCCGGTTTTTGGGAAAACATCCCGGTTTTTATCGGAAACGGTCGTTTTAAGAAACGAAATGCTGCCTGATTATCGTTAAATCAAGTGAGTGTGTAGTCACTTTCATCTTACACATAGATATGAAGTATTTTCAATAAAATGCGTGTTATGTGTAATTATATTGTTTGTTTATTTGAGATGGGTGTTGAATAAATGTTTTATACAAGTTTTAAAACTGTATATGTATTTTTATCTACAAATATGTTGGGAAAACATAGGTAGATAAAATAGTTGATGCGTGTTAAAATTATGAGAGGCCTCGATGTTGTTGTTGTTGTTGTTGTTGCTGTAGGCATCTAGCGGAGTATAGATGACGACCACAGACCTTTCTAAACAGTCCAGTGGAACACTAGCAGGTTCGCAACCTATAGGTGTTGGTGAACTATTTGTTCATTGGTGTACTCCATCCCCTCATGGTTGCCTTATTTGACATAAATTGCTGAGGAATCCCTAAAGCAGTGTTGTCACCCCGATGAAAATCCTTAGACTAGGTCCCTTATGATAAGTGTTTAGGGACGTAAAGTAAGGATAACGGGAATGGGTAATCAGGGTTATCGTTGGTTGATGAAATTAATAAATTTATTTTTGGTTGATGAATTTAATAAATTTATTATTATTTGTGGGTTGAAAACCCTATATGCTCACCAGGCTCCCAAGCCTGACCCACTCAACTTTTTATATTACAGGTAGTGGACCCAGAGCATAGTTGGATGATGATGAGGGATTTTTGGATTATAGGCCAGTAGTTGTAAGTAACTGTTGTAAGGCTGATAATGTACTGTTTATTCTTTTGGTCTGTATCGGAACATGACATCCCGAGGTTTTGATTTATAATGAAAATATATATTTCTTTAAGAAATGTTTTGATAAATTTTTATTATGTTTTGTTTTGGGGACAAATTCCGCAACATCTTTTAAAAAGATTACTCTGATTTTATTTTAAAAGCATAAACTAAATCGGTCTTTTCTGGCCGAGAAATTTGGGGATGTCACAACATATAATAATTAACTTTTAACAAAATATATATATATATATATATATATATATATATATATATATATGTTGTGACATGTTCGCAGATGGTTTGGATGATGAACGATGGATCCGACTTGGGTGCTTGCCTGAGAACACAATCACAAAAGAATCTTTAAAAGACGACCGGGTGTTCTCCCCGGACGTCACTCCAACGATCAAGTTAGTCTTATGAGAGAGACAAAATCTGGGGGTAATCTTCATAATAGAGAAGATGGATCCCTTCCTTGAGGTGGAAGAGATCCTTTTGTACCTGTTACTAATGGATCGTGGGGACCGTGCCTCGCGATCATGAAACGTGGCCTTCTCTTACTGGGAGAGCTATTCGCGCTAACTAACTATCAGGCGATGTCAGTTCTGGGCGTCACCCAGGCTAGTTGTTGCCTCCTCATTGGCTGTGAGTGAATGAGAAGTTCACACGGAATGTTCTTCCCATGTGATGAGAAATGAGCTGTTGCCCAGGCCTTGGCTCTCTTAGGCCAAGACCGGGTCTTAGCCAAGGTGTCCGTTAGGTAATATTAACAAGTCCCTTAGACCAATAGGCCTCTGTGTTCGTGACGTAGCAGAGTTGTTCTGGTCTACTCACAGATACGTGGTGGGCTGCTATTGATAGTCTATGCTGATGTCAGGGCGAAATTGCAGTTGATAAGCGGTTTCATCATGAAGACGGTTCGCTGCCCCTTTCTTTGTATTTAAATATCTGCCTTCCCTGGCACATTTTCCCCACCTGTTACCTTACTTTATTTACACTTCTTTTCAAAAGAAACCTTTTCGTTTTTTCCTCCAAATACTTCCATGGCTATTTCTCGCACTTTGGGAAGAAATCTCACTGCTGAGGAGTGGGAATCTTTTCAATTCCGGTTCGGGTTTGTTTTTGAAAATAGGGTGTAGATCCCTTTACCTGATGCTTCTTTGTACAGTCCTACTGAGGGTAAAGTCGGGATCTCAATCTCCCTGTTCGATGCAGGTATGCGCTTGCCTACCACTGATTTCTTCAACTTGATCATCCGGGAATACGGGTTTTCAGTAAGAGAGTTGACCCCTATCGCTATCAACAAGATAGTGGGCTTTGAACTCCTTTGTCGTGCCCTAGGCCACTTGCCGACCGTTCCTGCTTTCAAGCCCTTCTTTAACGCCTCTACCCAGTCGGGGACTCGAACCCTTTCCCGCCGACGGGGAGTCCCTATTCTTATCCATGATAAGAAGTCAAAGAAGAACCGGAAACATAAATTCTTGTGGGTGAACGATGATCTTGTGGTACTCAGCTACCCGAGGACTAAGGTGTACATTGACCGTGCTCCCATATTGTTTGGCGCTGACAAAGAACTAGTTGATGCCCTGGAGAAGATCAGCATCACCGATGAAGATTGGGTTGACTGTTTCTTGGCCGCCGGCGGGATGGGTGCTGCTTGGAGGGGTCGCGGGAAGATTCCTGAATTCTTTGTTGAGAAAGAGGGTATCTCTTTCACTGCTCTTCTCTCCCCCCCCCCCCCCCCCCCCCCCCCGCTTTAAAAAAAAGATTGGCAAGTCACGTTTCTAGCGGTGCTCCGGCTTAACCGACATTATGTCACACCCCCAAACCAAGGATGGCGGAAATGTCCGGGGGTGGAGGACTTCATGTATAGTATCATAACAACAATTGTAATAGTAATTCAAGCAAACCCAACCAACATATATATATAATTGAAAAAGTTACATCATTGTATGAATTACATGTTTACGAATCAATTACATTATGTTGACAAAATATGAAATAGTAGACGCCTTAGCGTCCCATCCTCAAATGCACTTGGTTACCTGTTTAATGATTTCCTGAGAATACAAGTTGTTTGAAAAAGTGTCAACACAAGGGTTGGTGAGTTCATAAGCTTTTGTTTGGTATTATTAAAAGCCTTTCGTTTGTAAAAGTAGTATTTGTGTTAGAAAATCCAATATTTTCCTTAATGTGTAAATGTAGTCTTAAAACCCAAAGACCGAAATGTACAAGTAATTTGTCATATTTATAGTAAAACAATGCAAGTTTAAATCGACATAAACTCGTTAAATTTTAATGAAGTTCCTGTAAATTCCAATGTTTACTAATACTTTATGTGAGTTTATTATAACCATACTATGACCAAGGTTGCCTAAAACGACGTTCTTCAGGCGTCGGAAATGTTATGACATTTGTCACCCCAGACCTATCGGTCTAACTGTTGCATGCAGTTTAGGTGTGGGGTTGTCAAACCCAATATAGATCTATACACAACTATCACGCTCTCCCTCAAGGAGACTCTGGTTACAATACAGGACTTAATTATAATTTGAAGTAAATGTCTCACAAAGTCATTAACGGAATTACGTGTTATGAAAACTTGGTACCGTACGGCCGTACCTTGCTTAATGAAAATATCCTTTGTATAAATGTACCCTTTTTAAATGTATGTGTTATGTAATGTATCATAAACTATACCTATTATAGTTTATCAACCAAGGGTAGTACGTAGTAATGTATGCAAACTATATTCAAAATAGTTTATTAAATGTTTGAATGTATCGGTTGTACTTTGATTATAATCACTTGTTATTCTTTATATTTTATATGTCCAAATCCATTTGTAAACTGATGTGTGTCTAAATATTAAGATAAAATGTCATATATTGCAATAACATATAATCACATAAAGATATACACCTTGCTCAACATGTTACAAGGTGAAATGAAATTGACAGCAACTTTTCGTTGAATACAGTTTCTGTTACTGTTCTTAGAAAATTTATAGAAAAATCATCAAGGCTCTAAATCCAAATCCGCAAATTCTTAGAGTTTGGAATATGAGTCTAGTTTGTTTGTAAATTTTTATCATGATTTTTAGTGATCTCTAACAGAGGTGAAAATATTCATAATCACAGACTGGTCCGGGTTTGCCTCTGAAATGACAGGCAGTTTTGTAAAAATCACCATAAATTGTAGAAAAATCATATGGAGATGTGCAAGTATCCATTTTAAAGCTAAGAGTTTGAACTACTTGCACCTAGAACAGTTTTGAAAACTAAAATATTTAAGTTGACCAAAACAGTCCGTGATCGAAGTTCATCTTTTCTGATGTAATCTGATAGAAAAAGTTTAATTGTGTTCTTGATGATTTTACTTGTATTCCCCGCTTAAAACTTAAGAAAAACATGTAAATGTAGGGGTATGAACTCACCTTATGTGGTTTCAGTAGATGAAAGTGAGAGAGAGGAGTATTCAACCCAAGAACACTAAGAAGATGTCTTGATGATTCGAGAATCTAACACCGAATAAGATGGAATTTGTGTAAGATATCAATGATTTGAGTAGAATGGAGTGTAATAATTATATGAATGATGAAGATACTTACTAATTGAAGAAAGAAATCCCTGAAGAAAGCCTTGAAGTTCTTGAAGTTGAGAGAAAAGATGAGAGAATTTTGGAGAGTGTCCTTTGGTTGCTAAGTGTAGAATGAAAGAACTTTATGGAGAATGAGGAGAGAGGATCAATCCTCCAGCTCTTAGAACGTGGGAAGAGCTGGAGATTGGGTGTAAAGGTCCACTAAGGAGACAAGGGGTAGTGGGAAAGAGTGGCTGATCATAGAGTGAGGTGGTGGTGGTTTGCTTTTGCCATAAATTAAGGAAAAGCAAATATTCCCTCAATAATTAGTTCAACCACTAATTCTTTTAATATATTTTTATAAAAACCCTGGAGATTTATATATTTTGGGGCCTTAGTTTATGAAATAAAGTTTTGGGTGAAAATCCCACGTTAAAATAATGAAAAACGGAGTTAAAACGAAGTCGTAGTCGAAAAACCGGTAAAAAGGGGCCGTCTGCGAGACCTCTCGCATGGGCTGTCTGAGAGGCTTCTCATGCGAGGCTTCTGTCCTGAGAGGCTTCTAATGAGAGGCTTCAGTCCTGAGAGGCTTATATTGAGAGGCTTCGGTCCTGAGAGGCTTCTCATGAGAGGCTTCGGTCCTGAGAGGCTTCTCATGAGAGTTTTCGCTTCTAATAGAAGGGTTTTGGTTCTTTAAGGTTATTTTACCCGTTTTTACCCCGTTTCAAGTGGTTTTTGACCCGGTTAAGGGTCGGGATGGCCCGAATGATTACAAAAAGTTAAAGTAACTTTTGAGAGAGATTTGGGAGAGATTTGGGAGAGATTTCAAATAGAAAGAGATAGAGTGAAAACGATTTAGAGAGGTTTCGTTTGTGATTAATTTGAGTGTCCGGCTTCACAACGCAAGGTTCGTAAACCCCGTTAAACCGTGTTTTAGTGTCGTACACAATCCCGATGATTGTGCAATAGTGTTTTATCGCTTTGGTTCGTTGTTTAGCACTGTTAAGGCTAAGGAAAATCAAACACATGAACTTTCCAAATGATGATTTCTCATTAAAATAGCGAATTGTATAGTGATTACATAACGTAAACCCTAACATACAAGGGTTATTGGAGTTGACCGGTTTGACTTGTTGACTTTGTTTGACTTTGACTTGACCGAAATTTGACGGTTGTCACATCATCCCCCCGTTAGAAGGAATTTCGTCCCGAAATTTTCATTTTGACTGGGATTTCAAGAGTTTGGGAAGAGATGTGGATACTTTTGTTTCATCTGATCCTCGCGTTCCCAGGTGAATTCGGGTCCTCGTTTAGCATTCCAACAGACCTTCACGATGGTAATACGACTTTGTTTTGTTCGTTTGATTTCCCGATCCATGATTTCGACTGGTTCCTCCACGAAGTGGAGATTTTCATTAACTTCGATTTCGTCGAGTGGTATTACGAGTGTCTCATCAGAAAAACACTTCTTTAGGTTCGACACGTGAAATGTGGGATGTACTTTGTCGAGTTCCTGAGGTAATCGAAGTTTGTATGCTACTGGCCCAATCCTAGCAAGAATTTCGAATGGCCCGATGTACCTTGGATTTAGTTTCCCGCGTTTGCCGAATCGTATCATTCCTTTCCAAGGGGAAACTTTTAGTAGTACTCGATCACCCACCTGGAATTCCAAGGGTTTGCGTCGTTTGTCTGCGTAACTCTTTTGCCGATCGCGAGACGATTTTAGTCTTTCTTGAATTTGAACGATCTTTTCTGTGGTTTCCCTTATGATTTCAGGGCCAGTGAGGGTGCTATTAGAGACTTGCCCTCTAGCTAGCTGTGTATCCCCCACCTCAGCCCAACACAGGGGTGATCTGCATTTGCGACCGTAAAGAGCTTCGAATGGAGCGACTTTGATGCTAGTATGATAGCTGTTATTGTAGGAGAATTCGATAAGCGGTAGATGGGTATCCCATGCTTTACCGAAGTCTATCACACAAGCTCTTAACATGTCTTCCAACGTTTGAATGGTTCGTTCGCTCTGTCCGTCGGTTTGTGGGTGGTAGGCCGTACTCATGTCAAGCCTAGTTCCCAATGATTTTTGTAGAGACTGCCAAAACCGTGAAGTAAATCTACTATCTCTATCGGAGATAATGGATATCGGCATACCATGGAATCGTACAATCTCTCTGATGTACGTTCTAGTCAGCTTCTCCATCTTGTCGGTTTCTTTTATCGGTAGGAAGTGTGCTGATTTGGTCAATCTGTCTACGATTACCCATATGGTGTCAAGCCCGACCGATGTCTTAGGCAGCTTGGTTATGAAGTCCATGGTTATTCGTTCCCACTTCCACTCAGGTATATCCGGCTGTTGTAATAGCCCGGATGGTTTCTGGTATTCGATTTTGACCTTGGCGCAAGTCAGACACTTGCTCACATAGGTAGCAATCTCAGCTTTCATGTTCGGCCACCAGTATAATTTCTTGAGGTCCAGATACATCTTATCTGACCCGGGATGGATGGAATATCGAGTCTTGTGTGCTTCATTCATGATGACGTCTCGGAGTCCACCGAACTTCGGTGTCCAGATTCGATTCATGAGATAACGTACTCCATCATCCTTGACTTCTAAGTTTTTATCCATTCCCCTTAATGTCTCTCCTGCCACCTTTTCTGGTTTCAAAGCTTCTAGTTGAGCTTCCTTGATTTGTATGGTCGTGTGGGAATGGATCGTCATTGTTAAGGATTTTACTCGGCGGCCCGAGTACTCCTTCCTGCTTAGAGCATCAGCCACTACATTGGCCTTGCCCGGATGATAACGAATTTCGCACTCGTAGTCATTCAGCAACTCTACCCATCTCCTCTGTCGCATGTTGAGCTCTTTCTGATTGAGGATATGCTGAAGACTTTTGTGATCAGTGAAGATAGTGCATTTCGTGCCGTAGAGGTAGTGTCTCCAGATCTTCAAAGCGAATACCACTGCTCCTAATTCCAGGTCGTGCGTAGTATAATTAACCTCGTGCATCTTAAGCTGTCTTGATGCATACGCGATAACCTTCCCTCTCTGCATGAGCACACATCCGAGGCCTTGATTCGAAGCATCACAGTACACTACGAAGTCCTCGGTTCCCTCTGGGAGAGACAAGATCGGTGCGCTGCATAGGGCTTGTTTTAACGTTTGGAAAGCAGTTTCTTGTTTATTTTCCCACTTGAATATCACACCTTTCTGCGTCAAGATGGTGAGTGGTTTCGCAATCTTGGAGAAGTTTTGTATAAATCTTCGGTAGTAGCCAGCAAGCCCAAGGAATTGTCGAATTTCGGTTGGCGTCTTGGGTGCTGACCAATTCTCGATTGCCATGATCTTGGAGGGATCCACATGTATGCCTTTCTCACTTACCACATGTCCAAGGAAATCCACTTCTCTAATCCAGAATTCACACTTAGAGAACTTAGCATAAAGCTTCTCCGCTCTTAGTGTCTCTAGCACTTGGCGTAGATGTAGGCGATGCTCTTCTTCGCTTCGCGAGTAGATCAAGATATCGTCAATGAATACGATTACAAACTTGTCTAGGTAGGGTCGACACACTCTATTCATTAGGTCCATGAATACCGCAGGTGCGTTTGTTAAACCGAAGGACATCACCACAAACTCGTAGTGCCCATAGCGAGTTCTGAATGCAGTTTTGGGAATATCTTCTTCTTGAACTCGTAGCTGATGGTAACCTGACCTTAGGTAGATCTTTGAGAAGAAATTTGCTCCTTGGAGTTGGTCGAAAAGGTCGTCGATTCGGGGTAGAGGATATCGGTTCTTGATGGTGAGTTTGTTTAGTTCCCGATAGTCGATGCACATGCGAAAGGATCCGTCCTTCTTCTTTACAAAAAGGACTGGTGCTCCCCAAGGTGAGAAGCTTGGTCTGATGAACCCTTTGCTCAAAAGCTCGTTCAACTGACTGGACAACTCTTGCATTTCTGTTGGTGCGAGGCGGTATGGAGCTCTGGCTACGGGGGTAGCTCCGGGTATTAAGTCAATTCTGAAATCGACTTGTCGTGCGAGTGGTACACCAGGAAGATCTTCTGGGAACACATCCGGGAAGTTACACACTTCGGGGATGTCTTTGATGTCTTTCACGTCTTGTTTCTTGTCTACTACGTGGGCCAAGAAGGCGTGGTACTCCTTCCGGAGATACTTTTGGGCTTCGATGCATGAGATGATTTGTAAATTCGCACTAGGTTTGTCACCATAGATGAGAAGGGTTTCGTCATTTGGTAGATTGAGGCGAACGGCCCTTTCGTAACATAGAATGTCGGCACGGTGAGGAACTAACCAATCCATCCCGATGATTACGTCGAAGCTTTTTATGGTGACCGGCATCAGGTCAATTTTAAATGTATGGTTGTCTAGAGTGAGAGTACACTCTGAGTATATATCGCTAGTGTGTTCTACTTTCCCATTTGCCATTTCTACTACATAAGTATCCTTTAGTGATTGGGGATTTTGTTCAAGTAATTGTTTATATTGGTGGCTCACGAAACTCCTCTCCGCTCCACTATCGAATAGTACGCATGCATAAGAGTTATTGAGGAGAAACGTACCGGTAACCACCATGGGATCCTCGACTGCTTCCCCATGTCCTATTGCCAGGACTCTTCCTACTCCACCAGCATTAGGGGCTTGTGCTTTGGGGCAGTTTCTTTTGAAGTGACCTGCGTCTCCACAGTTGTAGTAGGTTCGGGTTGCCCCCGTACTGGCGACTTGGTTGATTGGTCGAGCCGGCGCTTTACAGAAACGAGCAGTGTGCCCCTTCCTGTCGCAGTTGTTACAGTGCATCTCCCTACAAGCACCATTGTGGTGAAAGTTGCACTTGTTGCACTTGGGTAGGGTTCCAGCATATGGCTTCGGTGGTGCAGTAATGGCAGCATTAGTGGCAGCATGGACAGCAACAGTTTGTTGCTTCTTAGCGGGGTCCTGTGCTGGTTGGCTCTTCTTTTGGTTCTAGAACTTCCTTTTGTTGTTTCCCCCTTTTGATTGATCATTGGTGGTGGTTGTAGTATTATGACCGGCTCGGTGGTCAACAAGTTGTTGTGCCAGCTCCCTGGCACTGTCAAAAGTAGTTGGCCTTGAAGCCAGGACACTACTTTGCACTTGGGGAGACAGTCCCCAAAGGTATCGCTCCACCTTTTTCTCCTCCGGAGTAACCATTGTTGGGCAGAGGAGAGCCAATTCATTGAATCGGGTGGTGTAGGTTTCAAGGTCGGAGCCCGTCATCCTGAGGTTCCAAAGTTCTTGTTCCAGCTTTTGAATCTCACCTCTCGAGCAGTACTCCTTCATCATCAACGTTTTTAGTTCTGCCCAGGTTATGGAGCTAGCCACTTCGAGAGTAAGTGAATTAATCCGGCAGTTCCACCAAGTAAGGGCCCGGCCGGTGAAAGTGAAGGCTGCGAACTTAACTTTGCTCGCTTCGGGGCAAGAGCACACCTGAAAGACTACTTCGGTCTTTTCAAACCATTGCATTAAAGTGATGACTCCCCCGCTCCCATTGAAGTTGTCGGGTTTGCCATTGGTGAAGTCTTTGTAGGAACACTCTCTTGTACGCCACGTACTGTCTCCGTGGTTAGAGTTTGTAGCACCCGATCCAGAACCACCAGCTCCGTTTGTCCCTATCTGCGATATTGCGGCCGCTACGGCTGCTGTTACTGCAGCCTGGAACATCGCAGGATCAAACTGTGGAGGCAGCGGCGGAGGAGGTGTTGTTGTGTTGCCGGAAGGTCTTGGTCTTCTTCTTGGCGGCATGGTTCTGTCATAAGTCGTAAACCAATGTACTTTTAGTAAAAGTATATTTATAGGAAGAGAAATCTTTTATACATAAAGTATATTATTACGTTGTTTTCCGGTATGTTTACGATACATACGATTTTATACTTTTAATTGACCCAATACATTGGGTTATGAGGTAAAATGAAAGTATAAAATATTTTATTTGAGTTTCCTTGTTTCCAAGTATATGACTGTTTGTAAAAGTTTCACATATACTAATTTAGTCGGGACATAATTAATATATTATATTTTAAAATGATCTTTATCGGTTACTTAATTAGTTGCAAAGTGCATACCAGTCATATGTGATTAAGATATAATAGTCCTTCGAATAGATGACCCTAACTCCAAGACCACAACCAAACAAGGACAGGAAGTGAAACAAAGATACATAAATTCTAAGTCTATAGCATCTTAGTTACATATGACCTTAGCGCATCCACTTAGCAGCTATTGATCTATAAATAAAGACCTATTTAATTCTCAGATAATTTATTATAGTAACACAAAATACTCCTATAGTATTTGTAAATGTTTAGTTTTGAGTTCTTAAAGTATCCTTTGTAGTCTGTTATTAGGTTTGTTAGATTTGTTGCTCATCCTGACCATCCCCCGGTATATGCAAGTCAATTCCCGGACAGATATAGTTGATCAGGCTATATCCTTCCCAGATTTAATCCACATATACTAAGGCATACTCAAAATGTTCAACTCTTCTTCTTTTGCTTTATGTTTTCGCTAGTTATGATACCATGCGAGCATGTAATGTATGTATGTATACTTTAATCAAGAAAATCATTTATTTTCTAAGAGTATATTTATTTGAAAAATGCACAAATCAGAGACTATTAGTCCCAATTGTGTTTATAGTTTGTATATCTTATGTGGTTTGATATACTTAATTCACTATAAACTGTGCTCTGATACCAATCTGTCACACCCCCAAACCAAGGATGGCGGAAATGTCCGGGGGTGGAGGACTTCATGTATAGTATCATAACAACAATTGTAATAGTAATTCAAGCAAACCCAACCAACATATATATATAATTGAAAAAGTTACATCATTGTATGAATTACATGTTTACGAATCAATTACATTATGTTGACAAAATATGAAATAGTAGACGCCTTAGCGTCCCATCCTCAAATGCACTTGGTTACCTGTTTAATGATTTCCTGAGAATACAAGTTGTTTGAAAAAGTGTCAACACAAGGGTTGGTGAGTTCATAAGCTTTTGTTTGGTATTATTAAAAGCCTTTCGTTTGTAAAAGTAGTATTTGTGTTAGAAAATCCAATATTTTCCTTAATGTGTAAATGTAGTCTTAAAACCCAAAGACCGAAATGTACAAGTAATTTGTCATATTTATAGTAAAACAATGCAAGTTTAAATCGACATAAACTCGTTAAATTTTAATGAAGTTCCTGTAAATTCCAATGTTTACTAATACTTTATGTGAGTTTATTATAACCATACTATGACCAAGGTTGCCTAAAACGACGTTCTTCAGGCGTCGGAAATGTTATGACATTTGTCACCCCAGACCTATCGGTCTAACTGTTGCATGCAGTTTAGGTGTGGGGTTGTCAAACCCAATATAGATCTATACACAACTATCACGCTCTCCCTCAAGGAGACTCTGGTTACAATACAGGACTTAATTATAATTTGAAGTAAATGTCTCACAAAGTCATTAACGGAATTACGTGTTATGAAAACTTGGTACCGTACGGCCGTACCTTGCTTAATGAAAATATCCTTTGTATAAATGTACCCTTTTTAAATGTATGTGTTATGTAATGTATCATAAACTATACCTATTATAGTTTATCAACCAAGGGTAGTACGTAGTAATGTATGCAAACTATATTCAAAATAGTTTATTAAATGTTTGAATGTATCGGTTGTACTTTGATTATAATCACTTGTTATTCTTTATATTTTATATGTCCAAATCCATTTGTAAACGGATGTGTGTCTAAATATTAAGATAAAATGTCATATATTGCAATAACATATAATCACATAAAGATATACACCTTGCTCAACATGTTACAAGGTGAAATGAAATTGACAGCAACTTTTCGTTGAATACAGTTTCTGTTACTGTTCTTAGAAAATTTATAGAAAAATCATCAAGGCTCTAAATCCAAATCCGCAAATTCTTAGAGTTTGGAATATGAGTCTAGTTTGTTTGTAAATTTTTATCATGATTTTTAGTGATCTCTAACAGAGGTGAAAATATTCATAATCACAGACTGGTCCGGGTTTGCCTCTGAAATGACAGGCAGTTTTGTAAAAATCACCATAAATTGTAGAAAAATCATATGGAGATGTGCAAGTAGCCATTTTAAATCTAAGAGTTTGAACTACTTGCACCTAGAACAGTTTTGAAAACTAAAATATTTAAGTTGACCAAAACAGTCCGTGATCAAAGTTCATCTTTTCTGATGTAATCTGATAGAAAAAGTTTAATTGTGTTCTTGATGATTTTACTTGTATTCCCCCCTTAAAACTTAAGAAAAACATGTAAATGTAGGGGTATGAACTCACCTTATGTGGTTTCAGTAGATGAAAGTGAGAGAGAGGAGTATTCAACCCAAGAACACTAAGAAGATGTCTTGATGATTCGAGAATCTAACACCGAATAAGATGGAATTTGTGTAAGATATCAATGATTTGAGTAGAATGGAGTGTAATAATTATATGAATGATGAAGATACTTACTAATTGAAGAAAGAAATCCCTGAAGAAAGCCTTGAAGTTCTTGAAGTTGAGAGAAAAGATAAGAGAATTTTGGAGAGTGTCCTTTGGTTGCTAAGTGTAGAATGAAAGAACTTTATGGAGAATGAGGAGAGAGGATCAATCCTCCAGCTCTTAGAACGTGGGAAGAGCTGGAGATTGGGTGTAAAGGTCCACTAAGGAGACAAGGGGTAGTGGGAAAGAGTGGCTGATCATAGAGTGAGGTGGTGGTGGTTTGCTTTTGCCATAAATTAAGGAAAAGCAAATATTCCCTCAATAATTAGTTCAACCACTAATTCTTTTAATATATTTTTATAAAAACCCTGGAGATTTATATATTTTGGGGCCTTAGTTTATAAAATAAAGTTTTGGGTGAAAATCCCACGTTAAAATAATGAAAAACGGAGTTAAAACGAAGTCGTAGTCGAAAAACCGGTAAAAAGGGGCCGTCTGCGAGACCTCTCGCATGGGCTGTCTGAGAGGCTTCTCATGCGAGGCTTCTGTCCTGAGAGGCTTCTAATGAGAGGCTTCGGTCCTGAGAGGCTTCTCATGAGAGGCTTCGGTCCTGAGAGGCTTCTCATGAGAGGCTTCGGTCCGTGATCGAAGTTCATCTTTTCTGATGTAATCTGATAGAAAAAGTTTAATTGTGTTCTTGATGATTTTACTTGTATTCCCCGCTTAAAACTTAAGAAAAACATGTAAATGTAGGGGTATGAACTCACCTTATGTGGTTTCAGTAGATGAAAGTGAGAGAGAGGAGTATTCAACCCAAGAACACTAAGAAGATGTCTTGATGATTCGAGAATCTAACACCGAATAAGATGGAATTTGTGTAAGATATCAATGATTTGAGTAGAATGGAGTGTAATAATTATATGAATGATGAAGATACTTACTAATTGAAGAAAGAAATCCCTGAAGAAAGCCTTGAAGTTCTTGAAGTTGAGAGAAAAGATGAGAGAATTTTGGAGAGTGTCCTTTGGTTGCTAAGTGTAGAATGAAAGAACTTTATGGAGAATGAGGAGAGAGGATCAATCCTCCAGCTCTTAGAACGTGGGAAGAGCTGGAGATTGGGTGTAAAGGTCCACTAAGGAGACAAGGGGTAGTGGGAAAGAGTGGCTGATCATAGAGTGAGGTGGTGGTGGTTTGCTTTTGCCATAAATTAAGGAAAAGCAAATATTCCCTCAATAATTAGTTCAACCACTAATTCTTTTAATATATTTTTATAAAAACCCTGGAGATTTATATATTTTGGGGCCTTAGTTTATGAAATAAAGTTTTGGGTGAAAATCCCACGTTAAAATAATGAAAAACGGAGTTAAAACGAAGTCGTAGTCGAAAAACCGGTAAAAAGGGGCCGTCTGCGAGACCTCTCGCATGGGCTGTCTGAGAGGCTTCTCATGCGAGGCTTCTGTCCTGAGAGGCTTCTAATGAGAGGCTTCGGTCCTGAGAGGCTTATATTGAGAGGCTTCGGTCCTGAGAGGCTTCTCATGAGAGGCTTCGGTCCTGAGAGGCTTCGGTCCTGAGAGGCTTCTCATGAGAGTTTTCGCTTCTAATAGAAGGGTTTTGGTTCTTTAAGGTTATTTTACCCGTTTTTACCCCGTTTCAAGTGGTTTTTGACCCGGTTAAGGGTCGGGATGGCCCGAATGATTACAAAAAGTTAAAGTAACTTTTGAGAGAGATTTGGGAGAGATTTGGGAGAGATTTCAAATAGAAAGAGATAGAGTGAAAACGATTTAGAGAGGTTTCGTTTGTGATTAATTTGAGTGTCCGGCTTCACAACGCAAGGTTCGTAAACCCCGTTAAACCGTGTTTTAGTGTCGTACACAATCCCGATGATTGTGCAATAGTGTTTTATCGCTTTGGTTCGTTGTTTAGCACTGTTAAGGCTAAGGAAAATCAAACACATGAACTTTCCAAATGATGATTTCTCATTAAAATAGCGAATTGTATAGTGATTACATAACGTAAACCCTAACATACAAGGGTTATTGGAGTTGACCGGTTTGACTTGTTGACTTTGTTTGACTTTGACGTGACCGAAATTTGACGGTTGTCACACATTATTTCTTGTTTTTACCAGGTGTGGAGGAGACTGTTTCTTTGGAGAAGGCTCTTCGGGGTTTGTATGATGGCGAACTTCAGGTTCGCGACGTTAGCCTGGTGGAGGCTCTTCCACCTCCTTTTTCTGGCCAAGGATTCGTGACGACTGCTGGTTTTGACAGTGTTACCGGCACTGGTGAGGATTCGGACCTACAGGATGTTGTTGTCACTGGTGCTTCTCAGAAGGATCATACAGCGTCTGGGTCCCCAAGGAGTCTTTCGCCGAATTAAGAGGCGTTTTGTTATATTGGAAACCTCTTCTGGCGGTCGAACTGAGGCAACTAGCACCGGACCCCCTCTACGTAAGAAGCGTAATTTGAGTCTCTTACTGGGGGTTCTAAGGATTCCAACCGTGCCCCTGATGAAGGTCCTCCGAAACTGCTAGAGGGGGCACAAATCGGGGCGACTGAATCGCCCTGTCATACGAGAGAAAGGAGCACCGAGAAAACCAGCCCTATTCCCACAACCAAAGGGGTCGGGGCAAAGACTGGGTCTTCGCCTCCTCATGGTATTGCCTCCACCTCTTCTGGTAAAACCATAACTGTCCCCCTGCTGATGGGTTCTCATTTGGATGCTTATAATCCAGCTTGGAGACTAATTGCTCAGGATCTTGTCTCCAATCATGACGCCGCTCTCGAGTGGTGTCAGCACGCATTTCCTCCTGCCACGAATGAGGTCCTAAGTGCCCTGTACGACGAGCATATGGTTGACGACTTATGTTACGCTTCCGCCCAAGTGTCGTCTTATCTAGTCGCAGCCGCCGAACGTATCTCTGATATGGAGACCCTCCAGTCCAATTTAGACAGGAGGAGCGTTGAATGTGAAGAATTGAAGGCCCAAGTGGCAAAGTTGGTGGCCGACAAGAGCGACTTGGGGGCTAGGCAGGAGGCGGTGTTACTTGAGAGGAAGAGCTTGGCGGATCAAGCGGCGAAACTGGGGAAAGAGGTGGAGGGCATGAACGATCATGTGGGGGTCCTGTCATTGGAGAACACCAGTCTGAGCAAGCGGGTGGCAGAGCTGGAGGTTGATCTTGTGACCGAGAACGCCGCAAGGGGAGCACTAGAGAGGGATATTTCTTGGATCCTTAGCGACGGGCTCATTCGGGTTGTGGATAGGTTGATTGAAAGTCCACAATTCCTTCGAGGCTTGGTTCTTGTGAAAGAAGCTTGTGTCGTCGCAGGTGTGGAGCAGGGTAAGAGGATAGTCTGGGAGCAGGTGTCCGCCGAGGAGGTTAACCCAAAGTTGGAGGAGAATGTGGCAGCCAGGGCTCAACAGATGGAAGACGCCCTAGTGACGTTCACGGAGACGAACTTTGCTGGCCATCTTCGCTTAGGTGCCCTGGACGTAGCTGGGCTTCGAAATCTCTGTCAGGAGTCTCAGAACGAGGAATCTTCCCCCGGTGATGATAATACTTATGTTGGTAAGTAGCTTTTGTGTTTGGCTTGTTTTGATGTAACTCTGTTGAACAATTTTCTCTATTTCTTGCTTTGATTTTTGTATTTGCTGCCCTCAGTGGCAGCCTGAAAGTCCGGGAGTCCGACGACGTTGACAATATTTATTTTTTATTTGTGGGTATGAATGCTTTCTATTACCGCACATATTATTTTATTTGTTTCATGTATGGTTTGTGTTGGCCATCACATGGTCTTTACACAGGGTTTGCTTACACCCCTGGTGAGAGTTCTCTTGCTAATGAACTCTTTTTGCTTCACTGAAGCTGGTCTTTGAGAGATTTGTTCTAATCTACAGCTTAAAGACCCTGGGTGTATCCAAGATTATCATCTTGAGGCTCACCCACTTTTGTTTACTTTTGTTTGCTTCATGTATGGTTTATGTTGGCCATCACATCGTATTTGCTCAGGGTTTGCTTACACCCCTGGTCAGAGTTCTCTTGCTAGTGAACTCTTTTTGCTTTACTGAAGCTGGTCTTTGAGAGATTTATTCTAATCTACTGCTTAAAGACCCTAGGTGTATCCAAGATCGTCATCTTGAGGCTCACCCAGTTTTGTTTTTTATGTTCATGGAAGGTTGTGACCCTTCTACACTCATGTCACATGTTCTTTAATTGATGAGCATGTTTTGGGAGGAAGGTTATGAGCCTTTCTAATGTAAACACCCTGGCTGCCTCCTTGTAACGATTTCGCACGTGTGACGTTGGATGATCAGTCCTTGTTGTCACACGGTAAATGTACACAGCCTCTTTAGATTTGGATATAAGGAGCATCTGAATTGCCCTTTCTTATTTACTCTAGTTTTGCTTAGAGCAAAATATGACTAAAAATAGTAAAGTAATTTATGCTGATTACATTTACATACTAAAATGAACACACAATGCGTTAGCTAGCACTGGTGCTACCTTTACCACTTGTTTTAGGAGTAGAAGTGGCGCAGGCTCTGCACATTCCACGTTCTTGGAATGGCACGCCCGTCTTGAGCTTCTAGGACATAGGCACCATTCTTATGTGCTTCTATGACTTTGTATGGTCCTTCCCACGTGGCGCTGAGTTTCCCTAATGGTTCAGTGTGGCTAGACTCGTTTTTTCTTAGTACCCATTCTCCAACTTTGAAGTTCTTAATTGGCCCGAACTTGGCAGTTGTAATAGCTCTCAGTCCGTGACTTATACAGTGCTTGGTGCATCTGTGCTGCCTCGCGTTTTTCATCGCTCATATATAGGTCTTGGCGTCGCCCTTCCTCATTGGCCACCTCCTCAAAACTCTTTGTTCGCAAAGAGTCGACTATTATTTCCAATGGGAGGACCGCCTCCGTCCCATAGGTTAGACTGAAGGGCGTTTCTCCCGTGCTTGACCTTGTTGTGGTGCGATAGGACCATAACACTGTCGGGAGCTCATCCACCCAAGCGGACTTTGATCTTAGTAGTCGTTTCTTTAAACCATTGATTATGGTTTTGTTGGATATATCCGTTTGTCCGTTGGCCTGAGGATGCGCTACTGAAGTGAACTGGCGATGGATTTTCTTGTCCTCACACCATTCCTTGAAGGGACTTCCTTCAAACTGAGTGTCGTTGTCACTTATGAGGATCCTAGGAGTTCCAAATCGAGCCAAGATGTTCCTTGTCATGAACTTTATCATCTGCTTGCCAGTGACAGTGGCCAGTGGTTCCGCCTCTATCCACTTGGTGAAATAGTCCACGGCTACCAGCAAAAACTTTACGCCTCCCGGCATTGGTGGGAATGGTCCCACTATATCGATCCCCCATTGGTGGAAGGGCCAGGGGCAGGTGATGCTTGTCAATGGCATGGCTGGTTGATTTTGGAAAGGGGTGAATGCTTGGCATTCCTTGCATTTCTTGGTTAAGGCTGCCGTATCGTTGTACACGTCCGGCTAGTATACTCCTAGGCGGAGTTTCTTGCATGTGAGTGCGCGAGCGCCTTCATGTGTTGTTGTGTCCCCGAAATGGATTTCTCCGAGAAACGCCTGCCCCTCTGTCTTAGAGATGCACCTGAGCCACGTGCTTAAATATCCTCTTCGGTACAACTGATTGTCCCTTATGGCAAAATACGGTGCTTTGATTTTGACTTTTCTCGCCTCCTGTGGATCGTCTGGAAGCACGCCATGGTGTAGGTAATCGACGATGGTTTTGTCCATTCTGGAGGGGCTGATATGGTATTGACCTTCTGGTTGTCAATACTCCTTTCCGGGAGTACTTTGATCAACACTTTCTTTGTGAGATGATCGTATGAGGTAGAGGTCAGCTTGCTAAGGGCATCTGCCCTTGCATTTTTCCCCCGAGAGATCTGTTTTATTGAAAAACTTTTGAACGTGCTGGCTAAACTACGGACTGTGTCTAGGTATTTCTGCATCCTAGGGTCCTTTGCCTCGTATACTGCGTTGATTTGGTTTGTGACAAGCAACAAGTCACTGAGAGCTGCTAGTTGTTTTGCGCCAACCTCCTTGGCTAGCCTTAGTCCTGCCAGGAGTGCCTCGTACTCTACTTCGTTGTTAGATACTTGGAAGTCGAACCGAAGTGCGTAGGTGATATATTCGCCTTTGGGGCTTTTGAGGATCAGGCTTGCGCCTGAGCCTTATTTGCTTGTTGCGCCATCGATGTACAACTTCCAAAGTTCTTTGTCGGCCTCAGGCTCTAATGGGTCGACAGAGATTGTTGTCGGCTCTCCCTTGATGGTATTTGGGATTTCAACCGGAAGTCAGCAAGGGGATGGGCTTTGATGTTGGTTATGGGGTTGTATTGGATGTCGTGTTCGCCCAACTCTATGGCCCACTTGGCTAGGTGTCCGGACTTTTCCGGCCTTAGCAGCACTTGTTTTATTGGGTAACTTGTAACACCCATAAAAATTCAAGCCAATTTAAACTTTTAAAACATTCAAAAACCATTAAGTTATTACAATTTGTTTTCAAAATAGTTTCATATCAGAGTTCCCACAAATCAAAATCATAAATCGAGGAAGTGTACGGTCACGCCTTCGCCTTCCTGTTGTCATCCGTCGTACCTTAAACAATAATCGATAAATGTAAGCTCAAAGGCATAGTGAGTTACCCCCAAAATACCCATACACACAACAATACACATACAATAACAACCATCATTCTATGGGTCCAATCAACCACCGGGTTGGAATACCCCAGGACCTCAACCATCGGGTTGGAATGCTAACATACTATGGGTCCAGTCAACCATCGGGTTGGAATACCCCAGGCCCACAACCATCGGGTTGGAATGCCAACATACTATGGGTCCAGTCAACCATCGGGTTGGAATACCCCAGGCCCACAACCATCGGGTTGGAATGCCCATATACTACGAGTTCAATCATCCTCGGGATGGAATACTCTCGGCCCACAACCATCGGGTTGGAATGCCCATAACCAATCAAACATGTGCACCTATATCAGATAATCATATAACAGTCTATAGAGACAACATATTAGGGTCCTATCATCCTCAGGATGGAATACCCTTAACTACCAATCAATCATGTGCACATATAATATGTAATCTCCGATCAGCATACAAACAGTCAGACCAAACTACAGGTCACTAAGCATAACCATCCTATCTACCAGGATATCGATCTAACCCATCATAACAACAACAATCCAAGTAATAATTCAAAGGGTCGGCCTTGGTGCCTTAGACCCTTGGGTATAGTGAGGATAACTCACCTCACAATGTCTATCTGAACTAAAGAATCGAATTCCCGAATCGATGTCTCACCAAAAATCCCGAACTATCCAAAATAACGAATAATAAGTCAATAAATGGGAATACTAATTTGACCAAGAGTCCCACCTATGATAATAGTCCATTTTGCCTTTCCTCTAATTTGGGCCAAGGCCCAATACCAAATCCATGATCCACAAGTCCACATATACAAGGCCCATTATTGGCCCAATTTTCCAAATTGGGCCCAACTCCCTATTTAGGCCTTATTCTAAGATCCAAATTCAAAACTGGCCCAAAACACCATTATTCAAAAAGCCCAGCAAAGCCCAAGTCCAATTAGTCCAAAAGCAGCCCAATTTGTCAAAAGCCCAACAGAGGACGTACGCGGGGCGTACTCTGCCTAACGTTGACCACCATCGGGGTGGTTGACCTAGTACGCGGGGCGTACGCGGGGTTTTGCCAAAACCCTAATAAGTGCTTAATGGCTTAAGCACTTAAGCCCATATTTCAGATCCATCGACCAAAAGTGTCTTAGAACCATAAAGTCTCGAACTTTATCACTTTGTACGTCCAGAAAGCTCTTAATCCATGGTATTAATCCATTAAGACCTTTCTACTACATGCATGGGACATCTTAAGCCATTGGGACCTCATTTTTATCACTTAAGACCTCTTCAAAGGTCTGAAAGGACAGCTTATCTTGTCCAAATCACATCATGCAGCAACTTGGGACTTTTGGGACAAGAAATGGTTCCATAAAGCTAGAATGGTTAGATCTATGTCATACAAGCATAAAGTTTGAAGCTTTTTACCTTCTGGAGCTTCTAGGGCACAACACAACTTCAGATCTACAAGCTTGCCTTCCTTCTCCAACTATTTGATGCAATGTATTCACCTTCAAGACCTCAAAATACACACCAACTCACACTCACACACAAAACTAGGGTTTGGGACGTTTCTAGGGTATGGAGGCTGAAAGTGGTGGGGGAAATGAGCCATAAAGATGTTTATATAGCACCCAAACCCTAAATATTAGGGTTTCCTTCTGTCATGAGTACGCCCAGCGTACTCGGGCACGCCTAGTACGCTCAGCATACCCTTATGTACGCGCAACATGCTCCTCTTGATCCCAAATCTGCAATTTAGCCCTTATGCTTCTCATGGCTTCACCATTCCATCCCCAAGGACTATAAATGACAAAACTTGGGATGTTACAATTCTCCCCCACTTAAACTAGACTTCGTCCTCAAAGCCTGATGCGGCGAACAAATTAGGATAATGCTCCCGCATCTTGGACTCCGCTTCCAAGTCTACTCGGATCCTTTCCGATGCTGCCACTGGTCTCCCTACATGATTTAAGTGCTCTCCGACCTGGACATCACCCAACGATACAACTCCTGATCATCCAATATGCGCCTTTTTGCAGCTGCCAGACGTGAAAAGCGATGTGAATCTAACCGAACCTTTTCAGAAGGTCTAACCTACATGCCACCCTGCCAACCTGACAATAATCCTGATGATCCAAAGTATCGAGGACCCATCATCCCCCTTTCCTGGAGCAAATCCTCTTACGCTGATAGGATAATGCATCCTTCAGCTCCCGAAACAACTCACGTGAACAACCAGCTAACAATTACGAACACTCATACCTGGCCCAATCAGCCTCGGGCTGGAATACCAGGCATGCCTACGACGGGTCCAGTCATCCCTAAGATGGAATACCCTCGTATCTCACACATGTTTGGCCCAATCAACCCTCTGGTTGGAATACCAAACATATCAGGTCCAATCAATCATAGGGTCTGGTCATCCTCAGGACGGAATACCCTAGATTGGAATACCTCAATGAACATAACTCAGGTATACTCATAACTTGTGATCCAAGGATTTATCCTTGCGTCTCATCCACAATCCTCTGATTCGTCACAACCAAGTACAACTCCCCCGAATCTCAACAATACATCCATTTCGAACGCGCTCCTACAAGAGACATAACCATCACAATCTCTATGCCCACAGCCTATGACTGGAATACCCTTACTTGGTCCTCAGCATAGGTTTGGATTGCTTCTGAGCCCACAACATGAGTCTGGTATGCCCTCTCTGGCCCACAACTCATGACTGGAATGCTCCCGATAACCTATCAACACTGCTGCCGTCACTTCAGTTGCCCAACACTCCATCCTGGAGATACTCACCTCCTCCATTGCCCAAGAAGGCCTAATCCATGTCCTTCACAACACCAACAAGTGTCACGGTACTGAAACCTCACCCTATACTATCCACTTATAGAACAAGTTGCTACTCCCGAGTTTCCAAGCTATCCTTCATAACCACCGACAGCTCCTAAGAGCATTCTATAGGTGATAACTAGTAAGCGCCTAACATACAATTCCATGGATTATTATCACTTAACATCATACTCACTACCAGAAAACAGACCTACTGATTGCTACCGCATAACATATACTCAGTACCCGATCATATAACTAACAAAACCCATACAAAGTCTTCAGCATGTCTGGACCGCCTCAACCCAACCACTCTGGAAACTGTTATCCGAACCGCAACAACCAGCATCTTCCATAGCTAACGTCCCATCCGAGAACTCCCGATTCTCCCTCACTTATAGCACTAACCACTACCCACTGGTGGCGAAGCTGATACGCAACTTAACCGTCCCAACCGAGTATTACCATTCTTAACTTTAGAGGGGTTAACCCATGCAAGGCAATCCTCTCGATACGAAGTAACGAACTTCAAGAGAATCCGAATTCCCGCTGATGACCTTTGAATTCCTGAATACAACTACTCGTCCTAGACTGGCGATTCTCTATCCTAACTCCTTATCCTCGAATGCATCTTTGGATCCTAACCATCTACACTCCCTTAACAATAAATTCTCCCTAACCTCTCCTATGTCCTAATAACTTATGCATAAAGAAAACGAAAGCTCATAATACAATCATAAACAAATAGATAGGAGAAAAGACATATCAGTCGCCACATCAGGTACTGTCCTGGCCTCCTCGACTGTAAGCTGGAAGGCGTGTCCTTTAGCCTTCGGAGGCTCTGCTCTACCCTGACCCCCAGTAATCCTCAGGGTAGTCGGTGCTGGAGCCTGCGCCGGCCTGGCAGCTAGTAGGGGACATGGGGCCTTCATATGGCCTACTTGCTTACAATGGTAACAAAGTCTGACACCAGCCCCTGGAGTCTATTGCCTACAATACTTCGTGATGTGACCCTCCTTGCCACACTTGTGGCATCCTGAAGAAGATCGACAAACCCTATCATGTACCTTGCTGCACTTTCCACAAGTACGACCCTCCTTGCCACACATGGTGATTGGTTTAGGTGCATCTTCTACTACAACAGGTATTTGCTCAATCATTGGGGGCTGTTGATTCCTATTTCCATTTGCGTTTCCGACTCCACTTCGGGTTCTTGCCATTTCAATCTATACACCAATTCAAACGTTCGGTGTGTAATGACGAGAATTAAGATAGGAAAGATTTTATTTTCGATCGACGTGTGAATTTCCCTATCACTCCGAAAAGTTACATGCCAGTTCTAATACCGTAATTAAACATTTAGAAATCTGAGCACATAAAATTTCCAGATCCGGTCGGCAACAGACCATAGATCCGATCAGACATTTAGCATCATAAATCATTTAGCACATAAAGGCATGTTAGGCATTTTCCCTAAATTAGCTAGTGCTTGTGTTTATTCAGGTGTATTACCTAAATTTTATTAGACACACTTCTCACAATCATTGATTAGCATTCTAAGTTTAAGTCTAGAAATAAATCCATATTCCTAGTTCGCTTAAACTAATGCTCTGATACCAACTCTAACATCCCCATTTTCACGGCCAGAAAAGACCGATTTTGTTTATGCTTTATAAAAATCAGAGTACCTCTTTTAATAAAAATGTTGCGGAGTTTGTTCCCAGAAAAACATGATAAATACGTTATCAAAGCATTTACGAAGAAATTTATTTTTCTCCATTTTAAAACATTTGGGATGTCATCGTCAATACAAAAACATAAGCATAAACAGAACTTACATTCATTTACACTAGTGATCTACATCTCTTTTAAATCTCTCAGTGTAAAGTAGCTTCATATCGACACCTGTGATAGAAATAAGCTGGAGTGGGTCAGGTTGTGAAACCTGGTGAGTACATAGGGTTTTCAACCCATAATAATATAATTATTATGTTTAAACATCAAATAATCAACCCAATTACCCATCCCCATTATCTTCTTTACTCTTAAGGATCTACCCTAAGAATCAACTATTCCTCGTTCATTCATTCCTAAGGATCATCCTAAGGAATCGGCACGAAGTCCATCATCACCGGGGTTTAGGCACTAAGTCTGCATAGTCGCCAGGATTTATACAACAGGCACTAAGTCCGCATAGTCGCCAGGGTTTAGGCACTAAGTTTGCATAGTCGCCAGGGTTTATACAACAGGCACTAAGTCCGCATAGTCGCCAGGGTTTTGGCACCAAGTATGCATGATCGCCAAGGTTTAGGCACCAAGTCTGCATGATCGCCAGGGTTTAGAGTACACCGGGTGAACACATCGTTCACAACACCTACAGGTTGCGAGCCTACTAGTGTACCACTAGACTGTCTAGAATAGTCTGTGGTTGTCATCCATACTCTGCTAGATGACGGGGCCAGCATTTGGCAACAAGGCTTCTCACATCGTCCACCTCTCACCCTTACCTCATGGTCTATATCACCTCTCAACTCATCATCCAACTCATATTTCATCTACCCATGTTTTACCCAACATATTATGTAGATATAAATACATATACAATTTAAATCATATAAAACTTGTATAAAATCATTCATCCAGCATAGATAGCAAGTATATAGATAATATGCACACATAGCACGTAGTTTATATAAAATACTTCATATCTATGTGTAAGATGAAAGTAACTATGCACTCACTTGATAAGGTGGTGACTCGGTACTCGGACAGCGTTTCGTTTACTTTAAAATAATTTCCTTCGACGAAACCTAGTATTATTACCACTAGATTTTAGTCTAATATTTACTGTGACTAATTATTAGTCTTATTATTATTATTATATAAGCGTTTAAACAATACTTTCCAACCACTATGTACAGACAGGGGCCAGACATAAAATATTGTAGGGCAGGATCATTTTGGCATATAGCACTTCTGAAATCCAACAACCCTATGCGGCCCTTTAAACCAGATTCCCCGTACCGCGAGTAGTTAAAAAGATATTATAACGACACTTATATAAGTCATAATAATAGCTCAAATATTTATTATAAGTTCATAATAACAATACTAATTTTAAATACAAGCTATATTAAAATAGGTAAGCATAACTTACTTACAAGGGGGATTTAGCTAGGAGTCGGGCTTTGCAGGGGCAGAACTTCGTCGCTGAATCTTTCTAAGAAAGATTCGTGCAGCGCTTCAGCGCTCACCTTACTATACTAAAACTACAGAAAGAGAAGTCGAATCACGAGGGACCGAAATGCTCGGGGGATAAGAAGAGAAAGACTCTTGAATCAAGAGAATGGTGCAAGAAATATGAGAGCCCAAGCCTCTTATTTATAGTAATTGAATTTACAAAAACTACCCTCCATAATTACTTAATGACCTTATAGTTATATAAACGACTAAACACCCCTTCATAATACTATTTTAAATAGATTTAACGATATTTGTACCAAACTAATGTCGAAAGTACTCAACACTAGTCTTATAATAACCGCATCGTCGATACCTTTCTAATGATATATACATTTGTATATATATGTGTACGTATATATGATTTATACTTTATTTTAATACGTAAATATGCTATTATAATTTGTAACTCGTTCATACGAACTCCATTTTTGACGTTCTTTATATCCACGCATTAGTATTTACAAGTACTACAACTTTCATTTACACGCCGTCGGCTAATTCTCATTCTATCTCAGATTTACAAAACTGTATCGAATTTATCGCGCTCGAAGAGTAGGGACCAAGTTTCGTCCATATCTTTAACATACGAGCTCTAATCTCGACATTCTTTATATTCACACGTAGGTAAAAACTAGATCTAAAACTTTCATTTAGACTCCGTCGGCTAATTCTCAACCGCTCTTAAATTTAACAGTAGGAGGAGATTATACTATTAAATGTTCGCGTAAAATTCATAACTTCTACATACGGACTCCGTTTTCGTCTGTCTTTTTACCGTTGAGTTCCTATTAATGAGATCTTCAACTCTCATTTAGGTCGCGTAGGCCAAAAACCGCTCGAACTAAAATTCGAGTTTCGGGCCGTGCACTGCTATGCCAAATCTTAGAAAATTCATAACTTCCTCATACGAAGTCAGTTTTGGGCGTTCTTTTTTGTATGTTCTCGGTTTAACGTATACTACAAATTTTTTTTAGATCACTAAGCCTAAAAATTCTTCTACCGTAAATTCATTATTTACGTCTCCCGGTGCCGTGCCGGTTTTGCCGTAAAACTTCGACGGGCCATAACTTCTTCGTTATAACTCGGATTTCGGCGTTCTTTATATGTACGGAACCCTTGTAACATATACTAAAACTAGGTTAAGATTAATCCTTCTAAATAATCTTCCATCAAAAACTCATTTTTGATGCTCATCGTCTCTAAATTGACTAGCCCGGATCTGCGGGCGTTACAGACCCGGTCTCAAGACGTCTCGTAACCAACATTTTGATAACACGCCAGATAGATCTTCGATAACCCATATAATAACAGGGAACCAACTCCCAACTAAACCCTACGGGTTGTGACTTCCTTGCTACGCGTATGGGTCCCGTGTTTTCAGTAGTACGGGCCCATACTACCTTCCACACCTACCCATATTTGTCTCAAGTATCATCACAACGCCCTAACTGTATACATAACATGGCGAGCACTCAATCCTCACTCCTAGAGGAATGTTAAATATCTCATACTGGCCTACCGACCTCGCACAACCCACCCATCTATGAAACTTCCACCAACCCTGCAGCACTAGTCTATGCTAGCCATACATAACGCTGGACCCCATAGACTTTCAAATACCTGATCCTACCCTAATCCCTTCATCATACAAGAACAGGAAATATGGCCAAACCAAGCATTCTCAGGCTATAAGATCTTAATTATGTACGGTCGTGATGCATACACTAAGCAACTACAGTAATGATGTCAATTTCATATAAGGAAATCCCCAGGCTATCAGGCATCATATAATCAGGCAATTCTATCATGCAATTCCTGAAGATCCCTAGCCTAGAACTAGCATCTTGTTCTAACATATCACAATATCAAATAACTGTATGGTATTTTGGGGTCTACTTACTGGCTCCGGCTGATCGTACACTCTGCATCCTCCTTTAGTATTTTGAAAACCATTTAAAACTCATTTTGAAAATCCTTTCCTTGATTTGAGACTGGATTCACACGAGTGTTCCTCCAATTCACTCAAACCAAGGCTCTGATACCAACTTATAACACCCATAAAAATTCAAGACAATTTAAACTTTTAAAACATTCAAAAACCATTAAGTTATTACAATTTGTTTTCAAAATAGCTTCATACCAGACTTCCCACAAATCAAAATCATAAATCGAGGAAGTGTACGGTCACGCCTTCGCCTTCCCGCAGTTATCAGTTGTACCTGAAACAATAATCAATAAATGTAAGCTCGAAGGCTTAGTGAGTTACCCCTAAAATACCCATACACACAACAATACACATACAATAACAAACATCATTCTATGGGTCCAATCAACCACCGGGTTGGAATAGCCCAGGACCTCAACCATCAGGTTGGAATGCCAACATACTATGGGTCCAGTCAACCATCGGGTTGGAATACCCTAGGCCCAAAACCATCGGGTTGGAATGCCAACATACTATGGGTCCAGTCAACCATCGGGTTGGAATACCCCAGGCCCACAACCATCGGGTTGGAATGCCCATATACTACAAGTCCAATCATCCTCGGGATGGAATACTCTCAGCCCACAACCATCGGGTTGGAATGCCCATAACCAATCAAACATGTGCACCTATATCAGATAATCATATAACAGTCTATAGTGACAACATATTAGGGTCCTATCATCCTCGGGATAGAATACCCTCAACTACCAATCAATCATGTGTACATATAACAGGTAATCTCCTACCAGCATACAAACAGTCAGACCAAACTGTTGGATATAGTGTCTAAGTCCATAACTATATTTGGTATGTACTTGACCCGACCCGGCATAGTCCATTTGGGTTGCACTTCACCCGAACAATTTATGGATAATCGTTTGAGAATAGTATAAGTTATGATTTATTAATATATTATAAGTCCTAATATATTAATATAAAATCATATGATTTAATTAGTAATGATCTATAATTAATTTAGAATTAATTTAGAGATCAAAAGTATGACTAATTAAATATGGGCTCTTGTATTTATATAGTGTGGGCTAATGCTTATTTGGAATGAGCTAGGCTTGCATGGAAAGTCCATGGATACTCCATGGAGCTTTAACCCATGGATCTCATGGAAATGAAAAGACATGGGTATTAGGGTTTAACACTATATAAAGGAGGCTTTGGTTCTTGAAATTGCACTAGTTGATGTGTGTAAACTACGAGGGCCGATTTCAAGAAGTTTGTGACTATTCTCTCAAGTTTCCAAGTTTGTGGTGATTTGTGACTTCCATTTGAGGCATCCACATTATTGGTGCTAGGCTCTCAAACTCCAAGCAATCAACTACTACTACAAGGTAAGTAATTCTACTAGTTTTATTTGATTCAAGTATCCCATGCCATGCTAGTTAGGATAAGAACCTTGGAAAAATAATTATTTGCATATATCTTAGTCAAACATAGATCCAAGTTTTCTAGGGTTGCCTGTACACCATAGGAGTGTTAGAATGATGAAAACCCATCAGTGGTATCAGAGCCTGGTTTGTTTATTTGATACTTGATGCAAAAAAAAAAAAAGAAAAAAAAAACTTGAAAATCGAAGTTTTGTTCAAAAGCTCGTATCATAATTTCAAGTTTTGTATATGTACTTACGATTCTTGAAATTTTTTATATGAACATTCATAAACATATGAGTTTAGAAGATCATAGAAATTATGTGCTAATAATTGATTAGATTAATTCTTGATCTTTATGTGTTTTAATGGAGTCCATAACTAGTTCTTAAGTTATGGATAACCAAAAGTCACATTTATAAATAACCATTAAAAGAACACATACGTTACAAAAAAAATGAAGATTCTTCATTTTTAATAACCATTAACTCATAAGTTATGAGAAATGAAAAGTTTTGAAAGTTTACAAAACTTGCCCTCAAGTTTTGGAACATGTAAAGTCATATTAAAAACTTTAGTTCCAACCCCTAGAATTTTAAAAGTTAAAATTCAACCCTTATACTTTATAATATTATAAGTTTAATAATATTTATATATGTATAAGATCAAGTCGTCTTACCGCTAGTACGCCTCATTCACGAAGCCGGTCTATAAGGGGGGTATAAGGTTGTTGCCTATAAAATGGCAACTTAATGGGTGTCCACTCTCACCCACCGCTTCCTTGATCGGTGGAGGGTCGTTAGCCGAACGGGTAGGACAAGGACTTATAAATTCTCATTAAAAGTATAATGATAATACTAAAGTAACTAAACTTTATTGAATTCCCAATCTTAGTTATTTTAGGAAAATGTGAATAAGGTGCTAATCCATGAAATTACACTTTACACTTTGTTTAAGTCGTTAGTGGAGCGTGTGTGGTTAACCGGCACACTAACTTGAACTTAACAAGGTAGGTAAAGGGTGACTTAATGTTTATCATAGTATCGATGGAGCGTGTGTGGTTAACCGGCACATCGATTGAGGGGTAATACATTAAGGGTACCAAGTAATTTGCATGGTTACTTCACACCTTGTTTTGTGATCCTCGGCATCCCAGTCACAAAACTTGAAGGGCACACTCGAGATTGAAACATGCCATTGAAGAAAGTTCAATGAATCTCAAAGAATCTTGGAGTTTCTAAACCAATTAAAACCTAATTAAATATTTCGTTTTTCATGGTGGAAATTGGTGAATCGTCATTCACCTACCTTCAAATATCTTATAGCTTAGATTATGGCATCCCTCTTCTAAGTTATAAAATATTGTGTTGGGTCCTAGCCTTAATATTACATTTGGGTGTTTTGTTAAGGACTATCTCTATATCTAATCTAATCTATTCCCTCTTCTTTTCAGATGTATTCCAATAACAATGCTTCTGGCTCAAACCCTACTAGCTCCTTCTCTCTCATGAATCTTTGTGGGAGAGTCATCTTTGATGGGTCCAACTTTACAGATTGGATCAGAAACATCAGGATGGTCACTCGGTATGAGAACAAAGAATATGTTCTCGACAAGGAGCTGAAGGTACCCGAGCCAACTGCTACTCTTGAAGAGCTTGCTGAATATGAGGTACATGAAAGAGATGCTACAAAAGTGGAATGCATCATGATGGCCACCATGACAGCCGAGCTCCAAAAGTCCTATGAGGACTATTATCCTTTTGAGATGCACCAGGACTTGATGGACCGCTACCATCAAAGTGCTCGTCAAGAGCGATATGAAATAATCTCCTCCATGATAACAACCCGAATGAAGGATGGTGAACCCATCACGGGCCACATGCAGAAAATGCAAAGGTATGTTGACCGTTTACTGAAGCTGAATGTGAACTTCCCTGAGGAGTTAGCAATAGACATCATTTTGCACTCCTTGCCATCGTGTTATGATCAATTCCGCATGACATATCACATGAACAACGAAGAAGTCACCCTCAGCAAACTTCAAGGACTCTTGAAGACCGCCGAAAGTGGTCTAAAGGGTAAGTCGGTTGTTACTACTCCTACTCCTACTCCAACTGCGGCCAATGTCTTGGCAATCGGGCATGGCAAAGGGAAGAAGAGAAAGAACCCTTCTAAGGGTACCAAGGGTAAGACCCTTGAAGGCTCCTCTTCAACCAAAACCAAGAAAGGTTTTGTCACTCCTTCTGCTAACCCTAATGAGGCTGAATGCTTCTATTGCCATGAAAAGTCGCACTGGAAGCGAAACTGCCCAAAGTACCAGCAAGATTTGAAGGATGGGAAAGTAAAACCCAACCATGCAGGTATATACACTATATTGTCTAATAACTCACCTCATTCTAAGTCTTGGGTCCTTGATACAGGTTGTGGTATTCATATATGTTGTGATTTGCAGGGACTAAAAAGAAGTGAGAATGTGGAGCAGGGAAAGATAAACTTGATCATGGGAAACAGGAAAGCTTCACCTGTCACCAAGATAGGAGTTTATTCCTTAGTGCTAAATAGTGGGTTTACATTAGATTTGAATAAATGTTATTATTCGCCAGAAATGGCAAGAAATGTTATTTCCTTTCATGCATTGTATAAACAAGGTTTTACCTTTTATTTTGATAATAATAATGGTAGTATTGATGCTTTCTTTAATAATGTTCTTTATTTTAAAGCATTACCTTGTGATGGCGTGTATGAAACTGTATCTGTTGTAGATAATCTAGGAAATAATGTATTGTGTATTAACTCTTCCACTAGCTTAGATAAAGCATCCTTATGGCATTGTCGTCTTGGACATGTAAGCAAGAAACGCATAGGCCAACTCCAAAAGGATGGAGTCTTGGAGTCATTTGACCTAAAGTCAGATGATAGTTGTGAATCTTGTTTGCTTGGTAAAATGAAAAAGTCACCTTTTACTGGCACTTGTGCTAGTGGTGAAGGTTTGTTGGACCTCATACACACGGATGTGTGTGGACCCTTCAGAACCGCCATAAGAGATGCTAATCGGTTCTATGTGACTTTTACTGATGATTTTAGTAGATATGGATATGTCTACCTAATCAAGCATAAGTTAGAAACCTTTGAGAAATTCAAAGAGTTTAAGCAAGAAGTGGAGAATCAGTTGGGCAGGAACATTAAGATGCTTCGATCCGATCGTGGTGGTAGTATCTTAGTACGGAGTTCCTTGACTATCTTAAGGAATGTGGGATTGTATCACAATTGACACCTCCTAGGACACCACAGTTGAATGGTGTAGCTGAGAGGCGCAATCGGACCTTGTTGGACATGGTTCATTCCATGATGATTCGAGCTTCGCTACCAATCTCATTTTGGGGGTATGCCTTAGAGACTGCCGCCCATATCCTTAATCTAGTCCCTACAAAGAAGGTTGCCAAAACACCTCACGAGGTGTGGACTGGAAAAGTTCCCAATCTAGATCACATCAAGATTTGGGGTTGCGAGGCTTTCGAGAGACGCGAGACTCACGATAAGCTCGAACCCCGAAGCGAAAGGTGTATTTTCATCGGCTACCCATAGAAATCCTTTGGTTACATCTTCTATAGACCTAGTGATAATGTGGTCTTTGTAGCAAGAAGAGGATTCTTTCGAGAGAGAGAATTCATGAGCCAAGGAGACAGTGGGAGGCAAATTGACCTTGAGGAAATTCAAGAGTCAAGTGGTGAAGGAACCTCAAACCCTAGCCCTCAACCTGAGGAGGAAACTCCTGTTGAGCCGAGTGAAGAATCTATACTTCTGAGGCGTTCCACCAGAGTTAGGAATGCACCTGAGCATTATTATGGTTTTCATATTACTGCAGAAGGTGAGAAACTTATCAGTGATAACACACTGGTAAATCTGGATGAGCCTAACAGCTACACGGAAGCCATGGCAGGCCCTGAGGCTGCTAAATGGAAAGAGGTTGTGGATAGCGAGATATAGTCCATGTATGACTATCAAGTTTGGAACTTGGTTGACAATATACCTGATCGTAAGATAGTTGGGTGCAAATGGATCTTCAAGAAGAAGACCGACATGGATGGTAATGTACACACTTATAAGGCACGACTGGTTGCAAAGGGTTATTCTCAAACTCCGGGAGTTGATTATGATGAGACCTTTTCACCAGTGGCCAAGATTAAGTCTATTAGGGTTCTGTTAGCCATTGCTGCATTTCATGATTATGAAATATGGCAAATGGATGTCAAAACCGCTTTCCTTAATGGAAAGTTGGCTGAAGATGTTTACATGGTTCAACCAGAGGGTTTTGTCAGCACAGAGTACCCCAGTAGAGTGTGTAAGCACGAGAAATCCATTTATGGATTAAAACAGGCACCTCACAGATGGAATCTTTGCTTTGATGAGAAAGTCAAAGAATTTGGCTTTTCAAGGTGTGAAGATGAATATTGTGTCTATATCAAGGCTAGTGGGAGTATAGTCAGCTTTTTGGTACTGTTTGTGGATGACATACTACTCATAGGAAATGACATCCCAACCCTGCAGGAAGTAAAGTCCTGGCTTGGGAAGTGTTTCGCTATGAAGGACCTTGGAGAAGCTGCCTATATCCTAGGGATAAGGATTTTGAGAAATAGGAGTAAAAGACTAATTGGACTTAGTCAAAGCACCTATGTGGACAAAGTGTTGAAAAGGTTCAACATGCATAACTCCAAGAAAGGAGAGTTACCCATCCAGAGTAACGCCAGATTGAGTAAGACACAAAGCCCTAGTACTGAGGCTGAGATAGCAGAAATGAATCGAATACCTTATGCTTCAGCTGTAGGATCGATCATGTATGCTATGACGTGTACTCGACCTGATGTAGCCTTTGCTTTGAGCATGGTTAGCAGGTATCAGGGGAACCCTAGCAAGGCACACTGGACTGCGGTACTTACCCTCGGTGGCAGTAAGGACTTGAGAGTTGTAGGGTAAAGTGATGCTAGCTTTCAGACTGACAGGGATAATTTCCGCTCTCAGTCGGGCTGGGTCTTTACTCTAAACAGAGGGGCAATTACTTGGAAAAGTTCCAAGCAGGAGACAGTGGCTGATTCCACTTGTGAATCAGAGTATATAGCAGCAAGCGAGGCAGCAAAGGAGGCTATATGGCTAAAGAACTTCATCGGAGACCTTGGAGTTGTACCAGCTATAAAGGAGCCAATGGAGATTTTCTGTGACAGCAATAGTGCGGTTGCCTTAGCCAAGGAACCAAGAGATCATGGGAGATCCAGACACATTAACAGAAAATATCACTTCATCAGACATCGAATAGAAGAAGGAATCCTCGTGGCAAAGAGGGTATCATCGGATGAGAACCCAGCTGATCCCCTCACGAAGGGACTGACTCGGGCTAAGCATCTCCAGCATGCTCGGAGCATAGGGCTGAAGGATGATATTAGTTTTAGTAGTTAGATAATCTTGAAATTTGTAAAATGTAATTGACATTTGATGATAAATAAAAACTGTTATTTATGAGTAAAGTGTTGCTATCTCTTGTCAATCGTTTACTATTATTTATTTTTGCATGTTTTGACTTCCAGAATAATTATGTTATGGTTTATATCATATTATTCAAACTCTCCACAGTCGGTCATATGTTGGAAGTAGATATGAATCAAGACTGTCATGGGTTGGCTTGTAGAGGTCTAAGATGTTAGACAAAGTGGGGTTACAGCACTCATGAGTGCTCATAAGTTCTGAGTATTGGATTTAACCCACACTCACTTGTATCACTTCATGGAATTTATCTCGAGTGATCGTGAGACGGTAATATCATATAAGTCTTCAAACCTAGAGATATGATTTGTTGCCTATGAGTTGGTTATGCATTGATTGCATGAAAACGCATTGGTAACTCGATGTTATAAACCGTGCTTTTGTGTGTAATTCAACAAGTAGTAGAGCAAACATATGAGTCGAAGTTTATCTGTTCCTTCTAGGATTAGAAGCGATATCTGGGCCCCTCGATGATTTTGTTTTGACCTATATACCGGGCCCGGTCAGAACTAAATTGATGTGTTCAGTTAAGTTCTATGTCAAACAAATCGGAAATCGGGGAACAAATGATGGACAATAAGCAAGACCATGTTCCATGTATTTGTCCGGCTGATATCTAGAACAGAGGATTATATGATCACTTATCTAAAATGGCACTTCATAGTTCAACAGAGTTTAAAGAGCTATAATTGCTGATCGGTTCCTGAAGTCATACTTGCAACTATAGTTATTAGACTTATCCAAGTGGGAGACTGTTGGATATAGTGTCTAAGTCCATAACTATATTTGGTATGTACTTGACCCGACCCGGCATGGTCCATTTGGGTTGCACTTCACCCGAACAATTTATGGATAATCGTTTGAGAATAGTATAAGTTATGATTTATTAATATATTATAAGTCCTAATATATTAATATAAAATCATATCATTTAATTAGTATTGATCTATAATTAATTTAGAATTAATTTAGAGATCAAAAGTATGACTAATTAAATATGGGCTCTTGTATTTATATAGTGGGGGGGGGGGTAATGCTTATTTGGAATGGGCTAGGCTTGCATGGAAAGTCAATGGATACTCCATGGAGCTTTAACCCATGGATCTCATGGAAATGAAAAGACATGGGTATTAGGGTTTACATGGATGTAACCCTAATCCACCACACTATATAAAGGAGGTTTTGGTTCTTGAAATTGCACTAGTTGATGTGTGTAAACTAAGAGGGCCGATTTCAAGAAGTTTGTGACTATTCTCTCAAGTTTCCAAGTTTGTGGTGATTTGTGACTTCCATTTGAGGCATCCACATTATTGGTGCTAGGCTCTCAAACTCCAAGCAATCAAATACTACTACAAGGTAAGTAATTCTACTAGTTTTATTTGATTCAAGTACCCCATGCCATGCTAGTTAGGATAAGAACCTTGGAAAAATAATTATTTGCATGTATCTTAGTCAAACATAGATCCAAGTTTTCTAGGGTTGCATGTACACCATAGGAGTGTTAGAATGCTGAAAACCCATCACAAACTACATGTCACTAAGCATAACCATCCTATCTACCAGGATATCGATCTAACCCATCATAACAGCAACAATACGAGTAATAATTCAAAGGGCTGGCCTTGGTGCCTTAGACCCTTAGGTATAGTGAGGATAACTCACCTCGCAATGTCGATCTGAACGTAAGAATCGAATTCCCGAATCGCTGTCTCACCAAAAATCCCGAGCTATCCAAAATAACGAATAATAAGTCAATAAATGGGAATACTGATTTGACCAAGAGTCCCACCTATGATAATAGTCCATTTTGCCTTTCCTCTAATATGGGTCAAGGCCCAATACCAAATCCATGATCCACAAGTCCACATATACAAGGCCCATTATTGGCCCAATTTTCTAAATTGGGCCCAACTCCCTATTTGGGCCTTATTCTAAGATCCAAATTCAAAACTGGCCCAAAACACCATTATTCAGAAAGCCCAGCAAGGCGCATGTCCAATTAGTCAAAAAGCAGAGCAATCCCGAAGCCCAATTTGTCAAAAGCCCAACAGAGGACGTACACGGGGCGTACACCTCTGGTACGATGGGCGTACTCTGCCTGACGTTGACCACCATCGGGGTTGTTGACCCAGTACGCTGGGCGTACGGGATTTACGGTGGGCGTAATGGCTTAAGCACTTAAGCCCATATTTCAGATCCATCGACCAAAAGTGTCTTAGAACCATAAAGTCTCGAACTTTATCACTTTGGACGTCCATAAAGCTCTTAATCCATGGTCTTAATCCATTAAGACCTTTCTACTACATGCATGGGACATCTTAAGCCATAGGGACCTCATTTTTATCACTTAGGACCTCTTCAAAGGTCTGAAAGGACAACTTATCTTGTCCAAATCACATCATGCACCAACTTGGGACTTTTGGGACAAGAAATAGTTCCATAAAGCTAGAATGGTTAGATCTATGTCATACAAGCATAAAGTTTGAAGCTTTTTACCTTCTGGAGCTTCTAGGGCACAACACAACTTTAGATCTACAAGCTTGCCTTCCTTCTCCAACTATTTGATGCAATGTATTCACCTTCAAGAGCTCAAAATACACCAACTCACACTCACACATAAAACTAGGGTTTGGGACGTTTCTAGGGTATGGAGGCTGAAAGTGGTGGGGGAAATGAGCCATAAGGAAGTTTATATAGCACCCAAACCCTAAATATTAGGGTTTCCTTCTGTCATGAGTACGCCCAGCGTACACAAGTGTATGCCCAGCATACTCGGGCGTGCCAAGTACGCTCAGCGTACCCTTATGTACGCGCAACGTACTCCTCTTGATCCCAAATTTGCAATTTAGCCCTTATGCTTCTCATGGCTTTATCCTTCCATCCACAGGGACTATAAATAACAAAACTTGGGATGTTACATAACTCGTCAAAACCTCCACCTTGTGGGCTTGAAAATATCTCCGTAAACGTCTAACTGCGTAAGCCAGGGCGAGGACCAGTTTTTCCAAGGCCAGGTAATGTACTTCTGGCCCTTGCAGGGCCCTACTGACAAAGTGAATAGGGATTTGCTTGCCTTCCCTTTCCACTGCTAACACAGAGGATATATCCTCCTCAGATGTTGTTAAGTACATATGTAGCGTCTCCCCCGGGAGCGGTGAAGCGAGAGTCGGAAGTTGTTGCAGTGTGTCTTTTAAATTTTGCAAGGCCACATCCGCTTCCGCTGTCCATTTGAATTGCTTTTTGTCTAAGCATCCTTTAAGTGTTTGGTACAAAGGAAGTGCCTTTGCTGCAGATTTGGCAATGAATCTTCCAAGTGCCGTTAACCTACCGTTAATCTCCTGTATTCCTTTAAGGTTGTGGGGAGTTTTCGACTCGAGGAACTCTTATATTTTGTTGGGATTGGGTAGAATCCCTTCCGTGGACACCTGATAACCAAGGAATTGTCCCTCCTCGACTCCGAAAGTACACTTAGCCAAATTTAACCTCATATGCGCTTTGACTAGCATTTTGAAGGTTTCTTCCACATCTTGGAGTAACATCTCTTCATTGCGGCTTTTAATTACCATATCGTCGACGTTGACTTCGATATTCCGACCAATTTGGTCGGCGAATACCTTGTCCATCAGTCTCTGGTAAGTAGCGCCAACGTTTTTGAGCCCAAATGGCATTTTCTGATAGCAAAATGTGCCATTTTCGGTATGGAAGGCTGTTTTTGCTTCATCTTCTCGCTTCATCTGCACCTGGTGATAACCCTTATATGCGTCGAGAAAACACTTGAATCGGAAACCTTCAAGCGATTTGACTTTCTGATCGATCTCTGGGAGAGGATAACAATCCTTTGGGCAGGCGTTGTTGAGATCTGAATAATCTATGCACATTTGCCATGCCCCATTGGATTTCCTTACCATGACCAGGTTTTCCATCCATGTTGGGAACACTACTTCCCTGAGTATGCCAGCACTCACCAGGTCGGCCACTTCTGCGTTAATAGCCTTATTGCGGTCTGTCACCTTTCCTCGCTTCTTTTGCTTCACAGGGTTACTCCCAGGTGCGATATTAAGGCTGTGCTCTATGACCTGTCGATCGACGCCCGTCAGATCCGTTGGCTTCCAGGCGAAGATGGTGGAGTATTTCCTCAGGAGTGCCACCAGCCATGCCTTAGTTTCATATGTTAAGTGAGCACCGATACGCACGAGGTGCTCTGGATACTCCGTGTTTATCCGGTGTTGCTCGGTGGAACATCCCTCCTTAGACTTCTTTGGCGCGCGCACGAGTTTTGGGGCGGCTATGATTTGGTGCCAATGTTGTGCTCTGTTGCTTGTGGTGAGGACCGTCGCCGATCCCTGGCGTGTGCTGTGATGCCATGTATCGTCGATGGCACGAGAGGTAATAATTGTTGGATTAGTGTCTAAGCCCGTAACTATATTTGGTAAGTACTTGACCCGGTTGTGCATGGTCCTTTTGGGTTGCCTTCACCAAAGCAACATGATAGGATGATTTATGAAGAGAAAGAGAAAGGTTATTATGGTTTATTAATATATTATATGAATAATATATTAAAGGAGAAATCATATAGTTTAATTAATATTAGACAAGAATTAATTAGGAATTAATTATGTGACTAAAAGACATTAATTAAATAGCGGGGACTTAAACTGTCAAATGTGTGATAGTTGAGTATTGGGCTGAGAAGGCTTATGGACTAGGCTTGGACGAAATTAGGGATGTGTCCATCCTAATTTCGGCCATAGAGGCCCTATTCCAGAAGCTTCCTTGGACTGCTTAAGCCTTAAGTTGTCCATTAGGGTTTTGACTGAAACCCTAGCAGTACCAGTATAAATAAGACCCCAGGGCATCCAATTTTCGGCCACTTAAAACCCTAGAGAGTTCCATAGCCAAATTTGTGCCTCTCCCCTCTCTCCAATATCATCCTCTTGCTTGTGTGGTGTTTGTAAGCCATTAGAGGAGTGACACTTGTGACTCTAAGCTCCAAGACAAGAAGATTCAAGCCATTGTAGAAGAGGTAATCATCTAGATCTGATTTCTTATGTTAATTTCGAAATATGTATGCTAGATCTAGGGTTTATAAGTCTTGGATGAATTTCATGTACAATAGAGAAACCTAGATCCAAGCTTTAGGGATTGCATGAGCACATAGGATGTTCTTTTGGATCAAACCCATCAGTGGTATCAGAGCCTTGATTGGTTTCTATTGTATTGATGCTTTGTGTTTTCATTCATGCTTAAAAAATTCGTTTTTTGGCCTTCTGTCTGAAGAACTCGACGATTTGGTTGAACTCGACGAGTTCACATTGGGAACGCGACGAGTTCAAATTGGGAACTCGACGAGTTTAGTTGTCAGGAGAGGATATCTTGGGATTTCTTGCTGTTTTGCTGAAGGATAATTACCAAAACTGTTTTTGACTAATAAAATCCGATTTTTATTATTATTATGATATTATCCTTACCAAAACAAAAGATAATTACCATTTAATTGAATAATAAATTCCTTATGTGATAAATTTTGATTATTTTATTTATTTGATGAATTATCTTGTGATTAAAATAGAAGAGATCAAATTTAGGTAATCATTTAATTAATTGTTTAATTTATATTATTTGCTATTTGATCCTATGTGTTTTGAAAAGTTCAAAACTTCCCCTCAAGTTTTGAAATTTAATTTTTTAATTAAAATTTTAATTTGAATTATTTAAATTTCAAACCCTAGAATTTTACAAGTTTAAAATTCAACCTTATACTTTATAATATTATAAGAATAACTATTATATTTGTATAACTTAAATGCTAGTCTTACCGTTAGTAGGCCTCATTCACGAAGTTGGTCTATAAGGGGTGTTTAAGGAAGCGGCCTGTAAAATGACCGTCATTGGGTATCCACTCTTACCCACCGCACCCTTGACTAGTGGAGGGTCGTTAGCCGAACGGGTAGGATAGGGCAAACCTTTCCTCATTAAAAGTATAATGAATTTATAAAGTAACTAAATGTTTTTCAAAAAATTCCCAATCTTAGTTACTATAGGCAAAAGTGAATTGATGCAATTCCATGAAATTACACTTTGTACCCTTGCTAAGATGTTAGTGGAGCGTGTGTGGTTAACCGACACACTAATTGGGCTCTAAGCAAAGGTGGCAAAGGGTGACTCGATGTTTGTCATAGTTCGATGGAGCGTGTGTGGTTAACCGACACGTCGGATAGGTGACTGTAACATTGAGGGTACCATGTACATTTGCATGGTTATTCACACCCGCTTTGTGATCCTCGGCATCCCAGTCACAAACTTGAGGGGCATATCGAGATTAAAACATGCCATTGAAAAGTTCAATGAATCTCAAAAGATCTAGGAGTTTTCAATACATTTAAAACTTAGCTTTAATTTGTTTTTCATGGTGGAAAATTAGTGAATCGTCATTCACTTACCTTCAAATTATTTGCTTGTTAGATTACGACATCCCTCTTCTAATTTGTAAATAATGTTGTTGGATCCTAGCCCTAATTTCTCATTTGGGTGTTTAATTGGGGATTTGTTTTCTAATCAAACTTTGTTCTCTTTCCTTTTCAGATGTCGAACGTAAACAACAACGCTTCTGGCTCAACTTCCTCTGGCTCGTTCTCACTCATGAACTTGTGTGGGAGAGTATCTTTGATGGGTCCCATTTCAATGATTGGATCCGCAACATTCGAATGGTCACTCGTGATGCCACGTTTAAGGCCCATGAGCGTGATGCCACGAAAGTCCATTGCATCATGCTGGCGACTATGACTGCAGAACTCCAGAAGTCCTATGAGGACATGTACTCCTATGAGATGCATCAAGATCTGCTGGACCGGTACCACCAGAGTGCTAGGCAAGAAAGGTACAAGATCATCACTTCGATGATTACTACCAAAATGGGTAATGGAGAGTCCCTTACCGCTCATCTGCAAAATATGCAGAGATATGTCGATCGCCTGCTAAAGTTAAATGTGAACTTTGATGAAGAGCTGGCAATTGACATCATCCTTCATTCCTTGCCTCCCTACTATAGCCAGTTCCGCATGACCTACCACATGAATAAGGAAGAGGTCACCTTGAGCAAGCTTCAAGGATTATTGAGGACAACTGAGAGCAACCTCAAAGATAAATATGTTGCATCATCTCTAACTCCTACTGCTGCCCCAGTCTTGGCAATTGGGCAAGGGAAGGGTAAAAAGAGGAAGGCTCCCTCAAAGAGCCACCATAAGGGAAAGTCCTAAAATGGCTCCTCTTCTAGTGGAACCAAGGTTGGTCCTGCTAAACCCAACTCCAACCCCAAGGAGGCAGAGTGCCACCACTGCCATGAAATAGGACATTGGAAATGAAGCTGCCCGAAATATCTGCAAGATATCAAGGATGGAAAGATCAAGCCGTCCTATGCAGGTATTTACACTATTAAATCTAATGATTCATCACATGCTATTTCTTGGGTTCTTGATACAAGATGTGGTTTTCACATTTGTTCTGATTTGCAGGGCCTAAGAAGAAATAGGGATGTGGAGCATGGGAAGATAAACTTGATCATGGGGAACAGAAGATCGTCGCCTGTCACCAAGATCGGAGTTTACTCTTTAGTGCTAAGTAGTGGATTAGGATTAGATTTAAATAATTGTTGCTATTCGCCAGATATGGCAAGAAACATCATTTCATTTCATGGTTTGTATAGACAAGTGTGACATCCCCTAATTTCTCGGCCAGAAAAGACCGATTTAATTTATGCTTTTTAAAATAAAATCAGAGAAATCTTTTCAAAAGATATTGCGGAATAGGTCCCCAATATAAAACATGATAATGTTTATCAAAACCTTTCTTTAAGAAATATATAATTTCCTTTTATATTAAAACCTCGGGATGTCATGTTCCGATACAGATCAAAAGCATAAACAAGACATTATAAGCCTTACAACAGTTATTTATAACTACTGGCCTATAATCCATAAATCACTCATCATCATCATCCGACTATGCTCGGGGTCCACTACCTGTAATCATAAAAAGCTGAGTGGGTCAGGCTTGGAAGCCTGGTGAGCATATAAGGTTTTCAACCCACAATAAATAAATTTATTGTACTTAAACATCAATCAATCAACCAAATTACCCCAAACCTATTATCTTATTAATTTCTTAAGGGTTTACCCTAAGATTCAACTATCACTCCTTCCTAAGGATTCATCCTAAGGAATAGGCACAAGGTCACACCATCACCAGGGTTTATACAACAGGGGCTAAATTCATAGCTCTTATTTATTAACAGTATTATTAATAGTATTCTCCCCTGTCATACATGTCAATGGGTTTTTAGAGTACTCCAAATGAACATATAGTTCATTACACCTACAGGTTGCGGGCTGCTAGTGTTCCACAGACCATCTAGAATAGTCCATGGTTGTCATCCCTACTCTGCTAAATGACGGGGGGCCAACATTTTGGGTAAGTGATTCTCTCAAATTTCACCACTCACCCTCAACTCATGATCAATATTACTGATCATCTCCTTTATCCAACTCACCTATCATCACACACCCATTATTTCATCTACCCATGTTTTACCCAACATTTTTGTAGATAAAAATACATATACAGTTTAAATTATTTAAAAACATGTATAAATCACACCTTCAACATCCAACTCAAATAAACAAACAATAAATATTCACACAGCATGTATTTTATGTAAAATACTTCATATCTATGTGTAAGGTGAAAGTAACTACACACTCACCTGATTTAATGAAAATCGGGCAGCAATTCGTTTCCTAAAACGATCGTTTCTAATAAAACCGGGAGTTTTATTGAGAAATCGGGCTCTGCGAAGGGTCGGGCTTCGAAACCGAAAAGATAAATTTTCCGGGCTTCAGGGGCACTTCGTGGCGTATTCCGGGGGTTATAATCGATACCGGGGCTTCGGGAGAAGTTAGAATGAAAGAAATATGGCTTTAGGGGCTAAAATTGACAAGTTTTCAAAATACCCCCGGGAGGTCTCGCACCCTTCTATTTATAGGGGCGAGCCTCCTGATCCAACGGCTGAGAAGCCTCCAGGTGTGCTGATCCGAGGACTCACAGGGGATGGGTCACACATGGCTCGCACATGCGAAGGCTTGCTGGCAGCTCCTTACTGGACCGAGGTCTAGGGTCCAAAGTAGAGGCATCGTGGCATGCTGCGAGGGTTCGGTCTCGTGCAAGAAGGTACGTGTCGCACCGCTATTGGACCACTTCGGATCAGATCAGGTGCTCGGATGACTCAGCAGCTCGGACACGTGGCTCACCTGACTCACCCATTTCGGACACGTGGCACGTTCTAAGCGAGGGTGACGTGGCAAATCGTGACTATGCGAATTTTCTCGGTTTTTGTGCAAAAACTTCGAAAATCCATAACTTTCGCATACGAGCTCCGTTTTTGACGTTCTTTATATGCACGCGTAGGTAAAATTACGCTCTACAACTTCCGTTTAGACTTCGTTGGCTAATTTTGACTTTAATTTTTATATTATTATTTTTAACAGACCGGGACAGGAAATCCGTTAAAAGTTCATAACATCTTCATCCGACGTCCGTTTTCGTCAGACTTTTTACCGTTGTGCTACTATTTACGAGACCTTCGATTCTCGTTTAGGTCGTGTCGGCTAAAAATCACTCAATCTAAAATTCGAGTTTTTAGCTGTCTACTGCTAAGCTGAAACTTCGAAAAATCATAACTTCCTCATACGAAGTCAGATTTGGGCATTCTTGTTATACCTACTCTCGGTTTAACGAACACTACAAGTTTCGTTTAGATTACTAAGGCTAAAAAGTAGTTTATCAAAAACTCACTTTTTACGACATTCGGCACCGTGCTGGTTTGTTGCGAAACTTCGACAGGTCATAACTTCTTCGTTATAACTCGGATTTCGGCATTCTTTATATATCCGTAATCCTTGTCACGCCCACCACAAGTTTCTTAATAGATATCGGCTTTATCTAAAATTTAATTTTTGACGCTCATTTTTATTCTTAATTATTTAAACCCTAATAATTAAGCATAAAACACATAAAACACATAATATTCACATAATTCCTTTTCATTTCTCCAAAATGAGTCACAAAGATTAACCTAGACCATTATGTCAATATTAATGCCTAGCCTAGAAACACGGGCGTTACAACAAGGGTTTAGATATTCATTTGATAATGAAAAGGGTTCTATTAATTCTTATCTTAATGGTGTTTTCTATTTTGAAGCATTACCTTGTAATGGAATATATGAAACTGTGATGGTTGTAGACAATTTAGGAAATGATGTGTTATGTATTGATTCTTCCAATGATTTGGATAAAGCATGCTTGTGGCATTGTCGTCTTGGACATGTCAACAAGAAACGTATAGCCCAACTCCAAAAGGATGGAGTGTTGCAGTCATTCGACCTTAGGGACGATGACGTGTGCAGGTCTTGTTTACTTCGAAATATGACCAAGTCACCCTTCACTGGCACTTGTGCGAGGGGTGAGGGTTTATTGGATCTCATACATACAGATGTATGTGGACCTTTTAGATCCACCACAAGGGATGCGTGCCACTTCTACGTGAATTTTACCGATGATTATGGCAGATATGGCTATATCTACTTAATCAGGCATAAGTCAGAAACCTTTGAAAAGTTTAAAGAGTTCAAGGAAGAAGTGTAGAATTAGTTGGGCAGGAAAATCAAGATGCTTCGATTCGATCGAGGTGGAGAGTACCTAAGTCTTGAATTCCACGACTACCTCAAGGAATGCGGAATTGTTTTGCAATTAACGCCACCTAGGACACCACAGTTGAATGGTGTGGCTGAGAGGTGTAATGGAACCTTGCTAGACATGGTTCATTCCATGATGATTCGTGCTTCGCTACCTATCTCATTCTGGGGGTATGCCTTAGAGACTGCCTCCCATATCCTTAACTTAGTCCCTATAAAGAAGGTTGTCAAAACACCTCACGAGATGAGGACAGGGAAAGCTCCCTCGTTGGCACACATCAAGGTTTGCGGTTGCGAGGCTTTCGTAAGACGATAGATTCATGAAAAGCTCGAACCTCGTAGTGAGCGATGTATTTTCATCGGCTACCCGCAGAAGTCCTTTGGACATCTCTTCTATAGACCGAGTGACAATGTTGTCTTCGTTGCGAGGAGAAGGGTTTTCCGAGAGCGAGAACTCATAAGCCAAGGGGACAGTGGGAGGCAAATCGATCTTGAAGAGCTTCAAGAGTCGAGCGATGAAGGAACCTCTAACACTGGCGCTCAACCTGAGGAGGAAACTCCGGTTGAACCGATTGACGAGTCCTTACTTATTAGACGTTCCGAAAGAGTTAGTGTTCCACCCCAGTTTTATGGTTTCCATATCACTACTGATGGGGATACGTTTATTAGTGATAGTACACTAGTGAATTTGGACGAGCCTAACAGCTATAAGGAAGCCATGGCAGGCCCGGAGTCTGTGAAATGGAAAGAGGCTATGGACAGCGAGATTCAGTCCATGTATGACAACCAAGTTTGGAATTTGGTTGACAATGTGCCAGGTCGTAAGACGGTCGGGTGCAAATGGATCTTCAAGAAGAAGACCGAAATGGATGGGAACATACACACTTACAAGACGCGATTGGTTGAGAAGGGTTTCAATCAAACTCCCGGGGTTGACTATGATGAAACCTTCTCACCAGTTGCGAAGATAAAGTCTATCAGGGTGATGCTAGCCATTGCTGCATTTCATGACTATGAAATATGGCAGATGGATGTCAAAACCGCTTTCCTTAACGGGAAGTTGGCTGAGGATGTTTACATGAGTCAGCCAGAGGGTTTTGTCAATGCGAAGCATCCCAATAGAGTGTGTAAGCTTGAAAAGTCTATTTATGGACTGAAACAGCATCTCGCAGATGGAATCTTTGTTTCGATGAGAAAGTCAAAGAGTTTGGTTTTCTGTGAAGCGAGGATGAATCATGTGTATATGTCAAAGCCAGTGGGAGTATAGTAAGCTTCCTCGTATTGTATTTCGATGACATACTACTCATAGGAAACGACATCCCAATCCTGAAGGAAGTTAAATCCTGGCTTGGGAAGTCCTTCGCTATGAAGGACCTCGGAGAGGCTGTCTATATTTTGGGTATAAGGATAGTGAGAAACAGAAGTAAGAGACTAATAGGACTTAGTAATAATATTTACTTGGACAAGGTACTAAAACGTTTTAGTATGGATAATTCGAAGAAGGGGGAGTTACCGATCCAAAGTAATGCCAAGTTGAGTAAGACTCAAAACCCGAGTACCGAAGTCGAGATAGCAGAAATGAGCCGAGTACCATACGCTTTCGCAGTTGGCTCGATTATGTATGCTATGACTTGTACTCGCCCTGATGTGGCCTTCGCTTTGATCATGTTCAGCAGATATCAAGGGAACCCTGGCAAAGCACATTGGACCGCAGTCAAGAATATTCTTAAGTACCTTCGGAGGACCGAGGAATGGTTTCTAGTCCTTGGTGGGAGTGATGACTTAAGGGTGCGAGGGTATAGTGACGCCAGTTTTCAGACTGACGGGGACAACTACCGTTCGCAGTCGGGCTGGGTCTTTACCTTGAATGGAGGAGCAGTGACTTGGAAAAGTTCCGAGCAGGAGACCGTAGCTGATTCAACGTGCGAATCAGAGTATATAGTGGCGAGCGAAGCGTCAAAGGAGGCGATATGGTTGAAGAACTTCATTGGAGACCTTGGAGTTGTGCCATCCATAAAGGAGCCCATGGAAATTTTATGTGGTAATGAAGGAGCGGTTGCCTTAACCAAGGAACCGAGGGATCATGGCAGATCTCGACATATCGACAGAAAATATCACTTTATTCGACATCGGGTGGAAGAAGGACTCCTCGTAGTGAACAGGGTATCGTCGGAGGATAACCCAGCAGATCCCCTTACGAAGGGACTGGCTAGGGTTAAGCACTTGCAGCACGCTAGGAGTATCGGGCTGAAGGACGATATTAGTTTAGATTAGGTAGTTTAGAAACGTGTAATAGATAAATGTAATTGACATTTGATGATTAAATAAAAGGGTATTATTTATAAGTAAAGTTACTGTCTTATGTTAATTATTTACCTATTGTTTTATTTTGCATGTTTTGACTTCCTGAATAATAAGATTATTCGAATGTTCCACAGTCGCTCATACTTTGGGAGTAGGTATGAAAGAAGATTGTCATGAATTGGTGTGTAGACTGTCTAAAGTGTATTAGACATAGCAAAGGTTTGCTGCAATGTTCATGAGTGCTTATGAGTTTGATTTGAGCATTGGATAAGACCCACGCTTGCTGGAATCACTTCATGGAATTTATCTCGAGTGATCGCAAGACGATAATATCATATGGTCTTAAAACCTAGATATATGGTTTATTATTTGCATGTTGGTTGTGCATCGATAATGCGTAAACGCATTAGTAACTTGATGTTATAAAACGCATTGTTGTGCATGATTTGATGAGTGACTGGTAAATGCATATAAGTCGAAGTTTATCTGTTCCTTTTATCCTAATAAGGTAAAAGCAATATCAAGGCCCCTCGATGATTTTGTTTGACTTATGTGCCGGGCCCGGTCAGGACTGAATTGATGTGTTAAATTAAGTTCTATGTTAAACGAATCAGAGATTGAGAAACAAATGTTGGACAATAAGTATGACTATGTTCCATGTATTTGTCCGCACGATATCTAGAACAGAGGACTATATGATCCCTTGTCTAGAGGACAGGTTACTGATAAGATCAGAGTACGAAAATGTCTTTAAGAGCTACGATTGCTAATCGGATTGTACTTGCACTATAGTTACTTGACTTATCCAAGTGGGAGACTGTTGGATTAGTGTCTAAGCCCGTAACTATATTTGGTAAGTACTTAACCCGGTTGTGCATGGTCCTTTTGGGTTGCCTTCACCAAAGCAACATGATAGGATGATTTATGAAGAGAGAAGGGTTATTATGGGTTATTAATATATTATATGAGTAATATATTAAAGGAGAAATCATATAGTTTAATTAATATTAGACAAGAACTAATTAGGAATTAATTCTGTGACTAAAAGACATTAATTAAATAACGGGGACTTAAACTGTCAAATGTGTGATAGTTGAGTATTAGGCTGAGAAGGCTTATGGACTAGGCTTGTACGAAATTAGGGATGTGTCCATCCTAATTTCGGCCATAGAGGCCCTATTCCAGAAGCCTCCTTGGACTGCTTAAGCCCTAAGTTGTCCATTAGGGTTTTGACTGAAACCCTAGCAGTACCAGTATAAATAAGACCCCAGGGCATCCAATTTTCGGCCACTTGAAACCCTAGAGAGTTCCATAGCCGAATTTGTGCCTCTCCCCTCTCTCCAATATCATCCTACTGCTTGTGTGGTGTTTGTAAGCCATTAGAGGAGTGACACGTGTGACTCTAAGCTCCAAGACAAGAAGATTCAAGCCATTGTAGAAGAGGTAATCATCTAGATCTGATTTCTTATGTTAATTTCGAAATATGTATGCTAGATCTAGGGTTTATAAGTCTTGGATGAATTGCATGTACAATAGAGAAACCTAGATCCAAGCTTTAGTGTTTGCATGAGCACATAGGATGTTCTTTTGGATCAAACCCATCAATAATGTGATTGATGATCGCCCAAGTATAATGTTGTGTTCTGTTGGGTATCGGATCACAGAGAATTCGACTGTTCTTGTGACTCGGTCCCTTTTGTCGTGGATGACCAACGTTAAGGGCAGCCGAACGGTACCTAGTGGCCACAAGCTATGCCCGGTGAATCCTACTAATGTTCCACCGGTTGGGGGTTGGATCCCTTCTTTCCACGTATCAGGTAGCTTCCGGAAATAATGTTCATAGAGTATATCAGAGCAACAACCATTGTCAATGTATATTCGGTGGACCTTCATGTTACGAATGAACCCTCGTATAAGGAGTGGGTCTCGTGGATCCCAATTTGATGGTCTAGGATCGTTGCTCGAGAAAATGATGTTAAGTAGGTTTCTCGAGAGTGTCTCAATCTCACTTGCTGCATGGTGAGGTGCGTTCCTCTTACGAGAGTTAGAGATAGTGAATACTCCAGTGCCGTCAAATGGATTCGTCTGCAACAGATTGAGATTTAATATCGTCATCTGATTTGGTGAGATATCCGATGACAATTACTGGAAACTGCTCTGGAGGCCTGGTTCTGCTATTCTTATCGTGATTGGTGGGATCTGTGTTATTAGCACCTGGGATGGTTCGTGTGTTCTGAACAGATCTTCTACTGCCATTCCAGTCACTGTTGGGATTAGATCCCCCTTATACAGAGAACCAGCGTCGTCTATTGGATGTATCACTCTGAGGATACGTCCGAATGGCGCCAAATGTTGTGACATGTTCGCAGATGGTTTGGATGTTGAACGATGGATCTGACTTGGGTGCTTGCCTGAGAACACAATATCAAAAGAATCGTTAAAGGACGACCGAGTGTTCTCCCGGGACGTCACTCCGACAATCAAGTTAGTTTTCTAAGAGAGAGAGAAAAGCTGGGGGTAATCTTCATAAGAGAGAAGATGGATCTCTTCCTTAAGGCGGAAGAGATACTTTTGTACCTATTACTAACGGATTGTGGGGACCGTGCCTCGCGAGCATGAAACGTGGCCTCCTATTACTGGCAGAGCTATTCGTGCAAACTAACTATTAGGTGACGTCGGTTCTGGGCGTCACTCAGGCTAGTTGTTGCCTCCTCATTGGCTGTGAGTGAATGAGAAGATCACATGGAATGTTCTTCCCATGTGATGAGAAATGAGCTGCTGCCCTGGCCTTGGCTCTCTTAGGCCAAGACCGGGTCTTAGCCTAGGTACTAACGTTTCTGTTACATTTTCCGTTACATTTAACATGTCCGTTAGGTAACGTTAACAATATATATATGAGGTGTATTTAAAACATTTCAAAATATAAGGTTTAAACTTTTAATTATCTAAATTAAAAATTTTAATTTAATTAAATTTAAACTAATTATGATTTAATCTTTATCCTTTAATTAACTATTAATTAAATTAATTCACATCATTTATGGATTAAATAATTATTTACTATTAAACAATTAATTAAATAATTCAAATTTAATCCTAACCCAAAACCCTATCTAATTATTGAAAATTAGGGTGTGAGTTATCCAATTTTAATTATTCTATTTTAAGGCTATTAAAACAATAATTAAGGAAACTAGAAATGCTAAGGAACCCTAATCAATTTTTGATATTTAAGGGGTGGAGGCTAGGGTTTTAAGAACCCTATCCTTATGCGAAAACCCAAGCCTTTAGGGTTTAATTTCTATAAACCCTAATTTTGATCTATTCACTATTATGCACAATACACTAGAAAATTATGGCTTTGATACCACTGATAGATTTTGTAGGTTATAAATTGATGCATGAGGTGAAAAATTACTTGAATCGTAAGTCCATGTGCAACCTATTTGGATCTATGTTTTCTCTATTGATAGCAATAAACTATGAACATCAAGAACCCTAAAGGAACTCTATAATAATCTAAATAAACATAGAGTTAGGTTTTACATACCTTTTGTGTAACACCCAGAATCAGAAAGACCAAGAAAAGAAAGGAAAAGCTCTAAGTCAAGGAGTCGACTCGTCGAGTCCAGGGAAGAACTCGACGAGTCGGAGCGGGATCCGGGTCATAGAGTAAGTGACCGACTCGGCGAGTCGGCAAGTGGACTCGGCGAGTCTGGTATGGGCGAGAAAAACACTAATCTTAGGGTTTGCACCCTATATAAAGAACATCATATCCCTCCCTCAGCCTCTTTACCACCCTTTTGAGATCCAGAAACCCTAAATCGTGAGTGAGAGTCCTTGGGAGCAACTTGGAGCTTAGATAAGTGGTTTTTGTGAAGAGATCTTGAAGATCAAGAAGCTTGGATCAAGGGGATTTACAGAGATTTGGATTATTCTTCAGTGGGAGGTCATCTTGGAGGTAATAAGCTGTTACCTTCACCCTTTTTGCATCTAGATCTATTCTTGAATGAGATTTTGGGGCTATTTTGGTAAGATTGAGATCTATTTCGGATTTGGGGATTAGATCTGAGGTTGCTACTTCATATCTAGGGTTGTGATGGTCAAGAATGTCTTAAAGCAGCAGTCAATGAATTGTTGGTGAAGCCCCTTTGTCTTAAACCCTAGCCCTAGAGTGTTTTGGGCCCTTAGCTCCTTGGTTTCACGTAAAGTTTGCAACTTTACGTGGGGGTTAGACGTTAGAAGAGTGGATCTATGGGTTGGAGCCCCTGCATAGCTCGAAAAGCCACTGTATGGATTAAGGACTGAAGATACTCGGCGAGTTACATGGGTGGACTCGGCGAGTTGTATGATGATGGGCAGGGACTCGACGAGTTGGAAGAACAACTCGGCGAGTCTGTTGAAGATTGCCGTGGACTCGGCGAGTCAGGTCGCAGACCCCCCAACCTCTTCTGGTTAAGGCACAGATTAGTGAGTTGATTGGTGACTCAGTGAGTTGGACAGGATGGGACTCAGAGATCGTTGAACTCGACGAGTCTTGGGGTGACTCGGCGAGTTGAGTCGTATTATGAGAGTTTCTGAGTTTAAGAACTTGGCGAGTCTATGGGTTGACTCGGCGAGTAGAGTCAACCAGGAAGGTTGACATTGGCCAGGACTTTGACTTTGACCGATTAACTTCAAGGGTATTATGGTAATTTGGATATTTATGTCAATGGTTCATTGATGGCTTTAGGTGTTGGAGTTTGGAGCAGTAATTCGGGATTATGCTTTCGTGGTTCAGCTTCAGCAGTAGGAGGTGAGTTTTGTTGGGTTTTGAGCAAACTAACACTCCTAAGGTGTTCATGCAACCCTAGAAACCTTGGATCTATGTTTGTCTAAAATACATGCAAAATAATTTTCCAAGGTTCATAACCTATCTAGCATACATGGGGTACTTTTAAACATAAAAGATACTAGAAGAATTACATACCTTTGTTAGTGAGTTGATTCCTTGGGAGTTTGAGAGCCAAGCACCAATAATGTGAATGCCTCAAATGGAAATCACAAATCACCACAAACTTGGAAAACTTATGAGAGAGCACTCTAATACTCTAGAAATCGGCCACACCTTATGCACACACACATAGTGTCTTCTCAAGCACCATAAGCCTCTTTATATAGTGTAGATGATTAGGGTTATGAACCATGCAAACCCTAATAACCCAATTCTTTTCCTATTCCAAGGATCCATGGGTTAAAAGCTCCATGGATCATCCATGGACTCCCATTCAAGCTTAGCCCATTTCCTTATGAGTGTTAGCCCACACTATATAAGTACAATAGCCCATTATTTAATTAGTCACCTTATGATCACTAAATTAATTCATAATTAATTTAAGATCAATACTAATTAAATAATACAATTTCATATTAATATATTATAACTTATAATATATTAGTAGGCCGCAAATATACTCTTCTCATAATGTTATCCATATAAATAGTTCGGGTGAAGTGCAACCCAAATGGACCATGCCGGGTCGGGTCAAGTATATACCAAATAAGTTATGGACTTAGACACCTTATCCAACAGTCTCCCACTTGGATAAGTCTGATAACTGTATTTGCCTATATAGCTTCAGGAACCAACCGGCAATCGTAGCTCTCGAAAACTCTATTGAACTATGAAGCGCCATTTTAGATAAGTGATCACATAATCCTCTGCTCTCATGATATCAGTCGGACAAATACATGGAACAATGTCTTACTTATTGTCCAGCAGTTTGTTTCCCGATTTCCGATTTGTTTGACAAAGAACTTAATCGAACACATCAATTTAGTTCTGACCGGGCCCGGTACATAGGTCAAAACAAAATCATCGAGGGGCCCAGATATCGCTTCTATTTCTAGAAGGAACAGATAAACTTCGACTCATATGCTTGTTCTACTACTTATTGAATTGCACACAAAGGCACGTTTTATAACATCAAGTTACTGATGCGTTTACGTGCAATCAATGCACAACCAACTCATAGGTAACAACTCATATCTCTAGGTTTGAAGACTTATATGATATTACCGTCTCACGATCAGTCGAGCTAAATTCCATGAAGTGATACAAGTGAGCGTGGATTTATTCCAGTACTCATAACTTATGAGTACTCATGAATGTTGTAGCAACCATTGCTATGGCTAAACACCTTTAGTCATCTACAATCTCAATTCATGACAGTCTTGATTCATACCTACTTCCGACATATGACCGACTGTGGAGAGTTTGAATAAACTTATTATTCTGGAAGTCAAAACATGTAAAGCTGAAACAATAGTAAATAATTGACAATGATAGCAACACCTTACTCATAAATAAATCACAACTTTTATTCATCATCAAACGTCGATTACATTTTACAAGTTTCAGTAATAACTATCTAATCTGTAAAACTAATATCGTCCCTCAGCCCGATGCGTCTCGCATGCTGCAAATGCTTCACCCTCGTCAGTCCCTTCGTAAGGGGATCCGCAGGGTTCTCATCTGACGATACCCTCTTTGCCACGAGGAGTCCCTCTTCTATCTTGTGTCTTATGAAGTGATATTTTCTATCAATGTGTCGGGATCTGCCATGATCTCTTGGTTCCTTGGCTAAGGCAACCGCACTATTGCTGTCACAGAAAATCTCCATAGGCTCCTTAATAGCTGGTACAACTCCAAGGTCTCCGATGAAGTTCCTCAGCCATATCGCCTCCTTTTTCCGCTTCACTCGCTGCTATGTACTCTGATTCACAAGTTGAATCAGCTACAGTCTCCTGTTTGGAACTCTTCCAAGTGATTTCCCCTCCATTTAAGGTAAAGACCCAACCCGACTGAGAGCGGAAGTTATCCCTATCAGTCTGAAAGCTAGCATCACTATACCCTACTACTCTCAAGTCATCACTCCCACCAAGGGTAAGGATCCAATCCTTAGTCCTCCGCAGGTACTTGAGAATATTCTTTACCGCAGTCCAATGAGCCTTGCCAGGGTTCCCCTGATATCTGCTGACCATGCTCAAAGCGAAGGCCACATCAGGACGGGTACAAGTCATAGCATACATGATCGAACCAACAGCGGAAGCATAAGGTAATCGACTCATCTCAGCTATCTCATCTTCTGTACTCGGGCTCTGAGCCTTGCTCAGTTTGGCATTGCTTTGGATCGGTAATTCTCCTTTCTTGGAATTCTGCATGTTGAACCTTTTCAACACCTTATCCAAGTAGATACTCTGACTAAGTCCAATTAGTCTTTTACTCCTTTCTCTTAATATCCTTATCCCTAGGATATAGGCAGCTTCTCCAAGGTCCTTCATAGCAAAGCACTTCCCAAGCCAGGACTTAACCTCCTACAAGGTTGGGATGTCATTTCCTATGAGCAGTATGTCATCCAAATACAGTACCAAAAAGCTAACTATACTCCCACTAGCTCTGACATATACGCAGGACTCATCTTCACTTCTTGAGAAACCAAACTCTTTGACCTTCTCATCGAAACAAAGATTCCAACTTCGAGATGCTTGTTTCAATCCATAAATGGATTTCTCAAGCTTGCACACTCTATTGGGGTACTCTGCACTAACAAAACCCTCTGGCTGATTCATGTAAACATCCTCAGCCAACTTTCCGTTAAGGAAAGCAGTCTTGACATCCATTTGCCATATTTCATAATCATGAAATGCAGCAATGGCTAGCATAACCCTAATAGACTTAATCTTTGCTACTGGTGAAAAGGTTTCATCATAATCAATACCCTGAGTCTGAGTAAAACCCTTCGCGACCAGTCGAGGCTTATAAGTGTGCACCTTCCCATCCATGTCGGTCTTCTTCTTGAAGATCCATTTGCACCCGATTGTCTTACGGCCTGGTACATTGTCAACCAAGTTCCAAACTTGATTGTCATACATGGACTGTATCTCGCTGTCCATAGCCTCCTTCCATTTAGCAGACTCTGGGCCTGCCATGGCTTCCTTAACACTGTTAGGTTCATCCAGATTTACCAGTGTACTGTCACTGATAAATGTATCACCTTCCATAGTAATATGAAATCCATAATAAAACTCAGGTGTGTTCCTAACCCTTGTGGAACGCCTCGGAAGTATAGACTCATCAGCTGGATCAACAGGAATTTCCTCCTCAAGTTGATTGCTAGTGTCTGAGGTTCCTTCACCAACTGAGTCTTCAATTTCTTCAAGGTCAATTCGCCTCCCACTGTCTCCTTGGTTTATAAATTCTCTCTCTCGAAAGACCCCTCTCCTTGCCACAAAGACCACATTCTCACTGGGTCTGTAGAAGAGGTAACCAAAGGATTTTTGTGGGTAGCCGATGAAAATACACCTTTCACTTCAAGGTTCGAGCTTGTCATGAGTCTCGCGCCTCACGAACGCCTCGCAACCCCAAATCTTGATATGGTCCAAATTGGGAACTTTCCCAGTCCACATTTCATGAGGTGTTTTGGCAACCTTCTTTGTAGGGACTAGATTAAGGATGTGGGCGGCAGTCTCTAAGGCATACCCCCAAAAAGAGATTGGTAGCGAAGCTCGACTCATCATAGAGCGAACCATGTCCAACAAAGTTCGATTACGCCTCTCAGCTACACCATTCAGCTGTGGTGTCCTGGGAGGTGTCAATTGTGAGACAATCTCACACTCCTTAAGATAGTCGAGGAACTCAGTACTAAGATACTCACCACCTCGATCGGATCGAAGCATATTAATGTTCCTGCCCAATTGATTTTCTACTTCCTGTTTAAACTCTTTAAACCTTTCAAAAGTTTCTGACTTGTGTTTGATTAATTAGACATAACCATATCTACTAAAATCATCAATAAAAGTCACATAATAGCGATTAGCATCCCTTGTGGCGGTTTTGAATGGTCCACATACATCAGTATGTATCAGGTCCAACAAACCCTCACCCCTTGCACAAGTACCAGTGAAGGGTGATTTTGTCATTTTTCCAAGTAGACAAGACTCACAACTATCATCCGACTTGAGGTCGAACGACTCCAAAACTCCATCCTTTTGGAGCTGGCCTATGCGTTTCTTGCTTACATGTCCAAGACGACAATGCCACAAAGATGCTTTATCGAAGCTAGTAGAAGAATCAATACATAATACATTATTTCCTAAATTATCTACAACCAATACAGCTTCATACACACCATCACAAGGTAATGCTTTAAAATAAAGAACATTATTAAAGAAAGCATTAATACTACCAACTTCATTATCAAAAGAAAAGGTAAAACCTTGTTTCTACAAAGCATGAAAGGAAATAATATTCCTCTCCATTTCAGACGAGTACACACATTTATTCAAATCTAACTTTAACCCACTATCTAGCAACAAAGTATAAACTCCAATCTTGGCAACAGGTGCAACCTTCTTGTTCCCCATGATTAAGTTTATCTTTCCGTGCTCCACATCCTCACTTTTTCTTAGGCCCTGCAAGTCACAACAGATGTGAATACCACAACCTGTATCAAGAACCCAAGAATTAGAATATGGTGAGTTATTAGACAATATAGTGTAAATACCTGCATGGGATGGTTTCACTTTCCCATCCTTGACATCCTACAAGTACTTTGGGCAGTTTCACTTCCAGTGCCCCTTATTTTGACAGTAGAAGCATTCAGCATCCTTAGGGATGGCAGAAGGAGTGATAGAACCACCTTTGGTTCCAGATGAGGAGCCTTCAAGGGACTTTCCCTTGGTACCCTTCGAAGGGTGCTTCCTCTTCTTCCCTTTGCCTTGCCCGATAGCCAAAACAGGGGTAGTAGTAGGAGTAGGAGTAGTAACCGACTTACTCTTAAGACCACTTTCGGCAGTCTTCAGAAGTCCTTGAAGCTTACTGAATGTGACTTCCTCCTTGTTCATGTGGTATGTCATACGAAATTGATCATAACACGAGGGCAAGGAGTGCAAAATGATATCAATTGCCAACTCCTCAGGGAAGTTCACATTCAGTTTCATTAGACGGTCCACATACCTTTGCATTTTCTGCATGTGTCTCGTGATCGGTTCGCTATCCTTCATACGGGTAGTGATCATGGAGGAGATTATTTCATACCGCTCTTGACGAGCACTCTGATGGTACCTTTCCATCAGATCCTGATGCATCTCAAAAGGGTAATAGTCCTCATAGGACTTGGAGTTCAGCTGTCATGGTGGCCATCATGATGCATGCCACCTTGGTGGCATCTCTTTCATGTGCCTGATACTCAGCGACCTCCTCAGGAGTAGCAGTGGACTCATCAAGCTCCTTTAGCTCCTTATCGAGGACATATTCCTTGTCCTCGTAACGAGTGACCATCCTGATGTTCCGGATCCAATCCATGAAGTTGGAACCATCAAAGATGACCCTCCCACAAAGGTTCATGAGGGAAAAGGAGCTAGTAGGGTTAGAGCCCGAAGCATTGTTGTTGGAAGACATCTGAAAAGAAGAAAACAAGTTTAGATTAGATATATCGAATCCTTAATAATACACCCAAATGTAATATTAAGGCTAGGATCCAACACAATATATTATAACTTAGAAGAGGGATGCCGTAATCTAAGCTATAACATATTTGAAGGTAGGTCAACTCGCTTTCATCCTTCCCGTGACGATTCACCAATTTCCACCATGAAAACGAAATGAATTATTAGGTTTAATTGGTTTTGAAATTCCTAGATTCTTTTGAGATTCATTGAACTTTTCAATGGCATGTTTCAATCTTGATTGTGCCCTTCAAGTTTTGTGATTGGGATGCCGAGGATCACAAAACAAGGTGTGAATAACCATGCAAATTCACTTGGTACCCTTAATATTATCACCTAATCAATGTGCCGGTTAACCACACACGCTCCACCGATCTATGATAAACATTAAGTCACCCTTCGTGATCCTTACTAGTCCAAGTTAGTGTGCCGGTTAACCACACACGCTCCACCAACGACTTGGTAAGGTACAAAGTGTGAATTTCATGGGTTAGCATCATATTCATATTTTCCTAAAGTAACTAAGATTGGGAATTTATAAAAGGTTTAGTTACTTTATAATATTCATTATACTTCTAATGAGAATTTAAAGTCATTGTCCTACCCGTTCGGCTAACGACCCTCCACCGATCAAGGAAGCGGTGGGTGAGAATGGACACCCATTAAGTTGCCATTTTATAGGCAACAACCTTATACCCCCCTTATAGACCGGCTTCGTGAATGAGGCCTACTAACGGTAAAACGACTTAATCTTATACATATATATAATAATTAACCATTAATGTTATAAATAGTATAAGGGTTGAATTTTAACTTTTAAAACTCTAAGGGTTTGGAATTAAAGTATATTAAAGTGTGTGAAACTTTACAAATTCCAAAACTTGAGGACAAGTTTTGAAACTATTCAAAACTTTTCATTTCATAACATATGAATTAAAGGTTCATAAAATGAAGACTCTTCATTTTCATGTAACTTATGTGTTTTAAGTGTGCATAAATGAAAGTGACCTTTGGAAATCCATAACTTGAGGACAAATTATGGACTCCATTAAAACACATAAATGATCAAGAATTATCAATAAACAATTTAGCAAATAATTCCTATGATCTAACAATAATTCATAAGAACATGAACATCATATCAAAAATTCCAAGAACATATGAACACATATTATCATGCAATTTTGATATAAGCCATTGTAAATGGATTAGCATAAACATTACACCATCTAAAACACGTTTTATAACACCAAAACAGTTTAGGGTAATGTTTCTAGTCCATTTCCAGCAGCAAAACTCGAAAATCTGCATTCTGAGGCTTCTACTCGTCGAGTGCACGAACCTACTCGACGAGTAGGATGAATTTACTCATAGACTCGGCGAGTCCCCCCATGGACTCGGCGAGTTCATGCTGCAGAATGCAGAAAACTTGAGTTTTTCAACAAGTTTGCAACAAGTATCAAACAAACAAGCCTAGGCTCTGATACCACTGTTGGGTTTTGAGCAAACTAACACTCCTAAGGTGTTCATGCAACCCTAGAAACCTTGGATCTATGTTTGTCTAAAATACATGAAAAATAATTTTCCAAGGTTCATAACCTATCTAGCATACATGGGGTACTTTTAAACATAAAAGATACTAGAAGAATTACATACCTTTGTTAGTGAGTTGATTCCTTGGGAGTTTGAGAGCCAAGCACCAATAATACGAATGCCTCAAATGGAAATCACAAATCACCACAAACTTGGAAAACTTATGAGAGAGCACTCTAATACTCTAGAAATCGGCCACACCTTATGCACACACACATAGTGTCTTCTCAAGCACCATAAGCCTCTTTATATAGTGTAGATGATTAGGGTTATGAACCATGCAAACCCTAATAACCCATGTCTTTTCCTATTCCAAGGATCCATGGGTTAAAAGCTCTATGGATCATCTATGGACTCCCATTCAAGCTTAGCCCATTTCCTTATGAGTGTTAGCCCAGACTATATAAGTACAATAGCCCATTATTTAATTAGTCACCTTATGATCACTAAATTAATTCATAATTAATTTAAGATCAATACTAATTAAATAATACAATTTCATATTAATATATTATAACTTATAATATACTAGTAGGCCGCAAATATACTCTTCTCATAATGTTATCTATATAAATAGTTCGGGTGAAGTGCAACCCAAATGGACCATGCCGGGTCGGGTCAAGTATATACCAAATAAGTTATGGACTTAGACACCTTATCCAAGAAGTTTCCCTTTGTGTGAATGGGTCTACGGCCACAATGCCGGCCCATGTAGTTATGAGTAGGAAGACCCAAGGGTTAGCCCTAGGCACAGCATGCTAGTATGGCATTTGGGACTAAGGTCCAATGTTAGCGGGTGGGTGCCCAAGGAATGGTTTGTATGATAGTTATACTTGTTGTCTGTGTGATACATGTATGTGCCTGGTAGGGAGGTGAGTGTGGGCGAGGTCCCGTATCTCACCAATAGCAGAGTGTGGACGGTGTTCCATACCTCATTAGCAGCAGAGCAGGGGCGAGGCCCAAGTTAGGAATAGAGTGAGTGTGGGCTGGGCCCGTATCTCACTATCAGTAGGAGTGTGGACGGTGTTCCATACCTCATTAGCAGCAGAGCAGGGGCGAGGCCCATGTTAGGAAGAGAGTGAGTGTGGGTTGGGCCCGTATCTCACTATCAGTAGGAGCGTGGACGGGACTCCATGATTCGTCGGTAGCAGGACAGGGGCGAGGCCCAAGATAGGCGAGGCCTTAACACAGTAATCCAGTAGAGTATGTTAGTTATGTGTTGTGATATGATTGTATGCTAGTATATGTTAGCGGGCGGGGCTCGGACACAGGCGAGGCCTAAGGAAAACAGATCTGTACGCCGAGCGGGGCTCGAAGCCAGGCGGGGCCTGGTGACGGACGGGGTCCGATAGCGGGTGAGGCCCAATGCAGCGGGCGGGGGCCCAGTATATGGTTATGTGTTCCAGATTATGTTCGGATCAGTAGATTTGTATGGTAGGTGGTAGTTTGGGGAACTCACTAAGCTTCGTGCTTACGGTTTTCAGTTTTGGTTTCAGGTACTTCCGGTAGCGGAGGGAAGAGCTCGGGGTGATCGCATGGCACACACCATTGATTAGTCAGCCTGGGTTGTTTTACTCTGATAATGAAAATATGTTTTGGAATTTACACCCTGATTTATGCTATGATTTCATTTATGGATTGACAATTATGTTTTAAGTAATTTTTTAAAAAGAAATTTTCAGTCATGATTTTTGGGTCGTTACAAGTTGGGATCAGAGCCTTGGTTTGAGGGATTCGGACATACTCTCGGGTGTGTCTGAACTCAAACTAAGGAATTGGTATAGAAATTTTCAAAGAGAAAAGACAGTTTTGTAAAAAGAGTTTTGAGAAAGGAAACAGTTTTAGAAAAGCGAAAAGACTTCAGAAAGAAAAGAACTTTGATAAGAGAAAAGGGTGTGGTGCATGCAATCAACCGAGCTCAAGTAAGTTCTCCCAAATTACCCATACAAGTTTATGATATGTTATGACTATGTGATCAGCATGCTAGATTAGGACAAAGGTTCCATGGAGGATGCCTTATGTGCCTGTTATATGTGCTTTTGAGCTGCATGATAGTGTTGGTTAGACAGTAGTAGGATAGCCTGTATAGGTTATGCCTGGTAGTATGAGCTTAGCATTGTATGCTAGTATAGTTCTCATTACGAGAATAGATTTGCTTGAGTAGTTTCCTGTGTCCGAATGCAGCTTGCTTTGTGCTTTGTGGGACTCTGAGTGATGGGAGCTAGCCATTAGGTGAATACGTCACATCACGTGTGATCAGGGTTGAATAATCTCAGAGTGCTGGATTTGGCCCTATTGCGCAGCTCTTGTTTGAGTCTAACCGTTGTAGGGACGAGTCTTTTACTCGAAGGATTATCTGAGCCTCATGACATGTGATGGTGTTCAGGTGATGGCTAATTGGCATTACAAGGAGGCCTTCAGCAGCTGAGGACTAGTTTTGGTTGAGTCAGAGATTTCCTAGGGCAAGCCTAGGATGAGTTAGTGTTGGGAGCAGTAGTAGTAGTGAAAGGGACTTGGTGGAGTCGAAGTAACTCTTGAGGAAAGTACGGATAGATGTGGAAGGTAGTATGGGCCCGTACTACTGGAAGCAGAGGATCCTTACTCGATTCAAGAGGGGCCAAGACAAACCAGGGAACTTGTAGAGTGTGTGCGATCCCTCAGCAGTGACGTGTATTCTGATAGTTAGGTGATATGTTTTTCAGCATGGTGACACTGCGAGAGATACCAGTGGGCGGGTCAGGCGCCAGAGAGGGATCAGGCTCAGGTTCAGGGACCGAGCAGCTCGAGGAGCGTATGAGAGAGTTTGTATCAGCGGAGGTTATGCACAACATACTAGATCAGACTCCTGTGATCGTTGCCACGGTCAAGGAGGGTATACTGGAGATCTTGGATGAGAGGCTGGGAGCCTTCCGTACCGAGATGATGGCCTTGATGGGAGCGCGTACCTTGACATTCCGAGAGTTTAGAGCTTGCGGAGGACCAGATTATCATGGGGCTAGGGACCCCATTGTTAGCAGCAGGTGGTTGGCCGATGTCGTCAATGCATTCCGTACGAGCCGGTGTCCCGAGGGGGACAAGGTCAGACTCGCCTCCTGCCTTTTAAAGGACAGAGCGAGGGATTGGTAGGAGGAGATTGGTCATTCCTTGGGGGATGATGTCGTGTTGGACGCGATGACATGGGGTGATTTCTCGTCCAGGTTCAGGGCTGAGTTCTCACCGACTATTGAGGTGCAGCAGTTGGCACGGGAGTTTCAGGATTTGACACAGACTACTGATATTGTGGTGGAGATCACCGCCAAGTTCAAGGAGAGGGCCCTTCTTGTTCCGCAGTATGTCGCGGATGAGGAGATGAAGAAGGCCCGATATCACGAGATGTTGAGGGATGACATCAGGCAGTTTGTGAGCAGGTCCATCTGCAAAACGTTGGAGGATATGATCGCACGAGCTAGAGAGAGGGAGATTGATTGGGAACAGATCCGGATGAGGTTCGGTAGCCACATGCTCGGGCAAAAGGCCCAAGGGGTCAGATTCGATATCGAGGGATTACCAGAGCTGCGGCCGATGTGGGAGGTGCGGCAGGACGCATGAGGGTGCGTGTAGGAGTGATAGTGGTGGAGATTCGGGCTGCTTCAAGTGCGGCCGGACTGGTCATTTTAGCAGAGATTGTACTGCTACCACCACGCAGGGATCAGACTTGATATGTTTTCACTGCAGTCAGCGGGGCTACAAGAAGGCCGAGTGTCCCAGTTTGTTTTCGTCAGGACGGGTGATAGCACCTGCCCCTGCAACTTTGAGGATCACGGACGGCCGTCAGGGTCGAGCAGAGGCGCCTGCGGTAGGAGGCAGGGCTTTTCAGATGACTACCATGGAGGCGCGAGCTGCGCCGGACGTTGCAGGTGTGTGTCTTTCGTTTCTCTATTAACTTTTATTCATGATTATATTGTTATGGTTCTGCATCGCTATTGGTATAAGTATTTCCGAATTGTGTGGCTTGCTTGTGATTTAGTTATATGCCATCTGCATGCCTTGGATATTAAAATGGTAGTTAGGGGTTGTGCCCTATTGGAGCAGGTTACTTAGGATGCAGTAACTATAGCATGCTTATGTAGTGTCCCACTAGCTTCAGGAAGGTGTTATTGAGTGATGGATTGGTTGGATCCCTAGCTGTGGCAAGCTTGGGTTTTTCAGCTGATTGATTGCGAAATGGTAGAAAAGATTGGGAATTCTTCTCAAGCATTGAGCAGTGAGGTATAAGCAGGATCAAAGTGGGGGAGAACCCTCCGAGTGTACAAGGGTAGGAGCACACAGATCCAGAATGAGTACGCGACCTCTGAGAAGGAAAGAAAGTAGCACAGCGATTGATGGATTGAGGAGTTCAGGGTTGGGAGTTTGAGAAACTTCCCAACAGTTAGTTCATGTAATCGGGATGGTTAGTAACTGGTTGGGAATTCAGGTTGGAGGATCGCCTGTAGGACTCGAGTGAGTCGGAATGAAGATTTTGAGAACAGTTAGCATGGGATGCTTTCGTGTTAGTAGTTAGTGGCAGAGACAGCATGTAGAGCATGGTAGAGCGGCGAGAGAGCCGCAACATTTTTCCTAGCAGCGAATTAGTGGCGGAAGTGATGTAAGACTGCGGGTAAGCCGTAGCATTCCCTAGCAGCTTAGTTAGCGGAGAATGGGCGGAGGCCCGTATCTCCTAGTTAGCGGAGTTTGGGCGAGGCCCTTATCTCTTAGTGATCAAGGTGGGGATCAGGAAAGGGTAGTTCGTTGAGATTAGTATGGAGTGGACCTGCGTAGCCCTAAAGAGGTGAGACCTTGGGAGAGGCTACTCCAGGATATAGTTGGGTGAGACCCGTGGGCGAGGCCCGTATGATAGTAGCAGCATGGGTGAAACCTAGGAGCAGGGTTGCTCAGTAGTATAGTCGGGTGAGACTCGTGGGCGAGGCCCGTGAAATTTTAGCAGTACATGTGGGACCTGGTAGGGACCGTAGGGTCAGGGCAGGGGATCGAGGATCCCAGGACCTGTAGCACCAGAGTGGCAGAGTAGATAGAGCAGTAATAGATAGCCGAAGTTTCTTCGGAAGTCGTTGGGAGCGGCTAAGAGATTGTGTTGGGTGTAGTGACCGGTGAGAGTTCGGTAATCCAGTTATGGACAGATTAGTTGGGACCTGGGGTGGTCTCAGTTCATCCGGAAGGCGGATAAGGGACAGCATAACTTTCAGCTAGTGGCAGTGATGATAGAAGGACTATGGGGTAAGGCAGATAATTGACTAAGGGTGCTGCGCCTCTCACAGCAGGGTTGGATAATCTCAGAGGGAAGGGTTTGACCATGTTGCGCAGCTCTCGTTTGAGTCTTAACCGTTGCAGGGATGAATCCTTTACTCGAAGGATTATCTGAACCATTCGCTGGGATGGGTACTCAACATTAAATTGTAAGTAGTAAGAAGTATTCAGTGTGTACGGCAGCCGTAACCAGCACTGGGAGTAGCTGGAGTATTGGATATCGTGAAGGGTATGTCCTTCACAGTGATAGGGGAAGTGGTTAGTTATGGGAAGTAGCCTTGGGAAGGCCAGGTAACGCGCAAGTCAAAGGGGAGTGAACCCCTAAGGGGTTCAATATGAGTGCTCGGGGAGTACTGGAAGGATTACCAATGGAACAGGATGTGTTCTTTGGACGGTGGAGGATTGTTATTACAAGAATTAGTGTTGGTATGCATGACCGGGCGGAAGGCCAGCGGAAGTAGTCAGCGGGTGTTAGATTTCTTCAAGCAGGGTGTTGAAAGCAGATTGCAGGACGATTGGCCGTAGAGAACTTCGAGGACGAAGTTTAGTTTAAGTGGGGGAGAGTTGTAACACCCAGAATCAGAAAGACCAAGAAAAGAAAGGAAAAGCTCTAAGTCAAGGAGTCGACTCATCGAGTCCAGGGAAGAACTCGACGAGTCGGAGCGGGATCCGGGTCATAGAGTAAGTGACCGACTCGGCGAGTCTGGTCTGGGCGAGAAAAACCCTAATCTTAGGGTTTTCACCCTATATAAAGAACATCATATCCCTCCCTCAGCCTCTTTACCACTCTTTTGAGATCCAGAAACCCTAAATCGTGAGTGAGAGTCTTGGGAGCAATTTGGAGCTTAGATAAGTGGTTTTTGTGAAGAGATCTTGAAGATCAAGAAGCTTGGATCAAGGGGATTTACAGAGATTTGGATCATTCTTCAGTGGGAGGTCATCTTGGAGGTAATAAGTTGTTACCTTCACCCTTTTTGCATCTAGATCTATTCTTGAATGAGATTTTGGGGCTATTTTGGTAAGATTGAGATCTATTTCGGGTTTGGGGCTTAGATCTGAGGTTGCTACTTTAGATCTAGGGTTGTGATGGTCCAGAATGTCTTAAAGCAGCAGTCAATGAATTGTTGGTGAAGCCCCTTTGTCTTAAACCCTAGCCCTAGAGTGTTTTGGGCCTTTAGCTCCTTGGTTTCACGTAAAGTTTGCAACTTTACGTGGGGGTGAGACTTTAGAAGAGTGGATCTATGGGTTGGAGCCCCTGCATGGCTCGAAAAGCCACTGTATGGATTAAGGACTGAAGAGACTCGGTGAGTCACATGGGTGGACTCGGCGAGTTGTATGATGATGGGCATGGACTCGACGAGTTGGAAGAACAACTCGGCGAGTCTGTTGAAGATTGTCGTGGACTCGGCGAGTCTGTTCTTGGACTCGATGAGTCAGGTCGCAGACCCCCCAACCTCTTCTGGTTAAGGCACAGATTAGTGAGTTGATTGGTGACTCAGTGAGTTGGACAGGATGGGACTCAGAGATCGTTGAACTCGACGAGTCTTGGGCGGCGAGTTGAGTCGTATTATGAGAGTTTCTGAGTTTAAGAACTCGGCGAGTCTATGGGTTGACTCGGCGAGTAGAGTCAACCAGGAAGGTTGACTTTAGCCAGGACTTTGACTTTGACCGATTGACTTCAAGGGTATTATGGTAATTTGGATATTTATGCCAATGGTTCATTGATGGCTTTAGGTGTTGGAGTTTGGAGCAGTAATTCGGGATTGTGCTTTCATGGTTCAACTTCAGCAGTAGGAGGTGAGTTTCCCTTTGTGTGAATGGGTCTACGGCCACAATGCCGGCCCATGTAGTTATGAGTAGGAAGACCCGGGGGTTAGCCCTAGGCACAGCATGCTAGTATGGCATTTGGGACTAAGGTCCAATGTTAGCGGGCGGGTGCCCATGGAATGGTTTGTATGATAGTTATACTTGTTGTCTGTGTGATACATGTATGTGCCTGGTAGGGAGGTGAGTGTGGGCGAGGTCACGTATCTCACCAATAGCAGAGTGTGGACGGTGTTCCATACCTCATTAGCAGCAGAGCAGGGGCGAGGCCCAAGTTAGGAAAAGAGTGAGTGTGGGTTGGGCCCGTATCTCACTATCAGTAGGAGTGTGGACGGTGTTCCATACCTCATTAGCAGCAGAGCAGGGGCGAGGCCCATGTTAGGAAGACAGTGAGTGTGGGTTGGGCCCGTATCTCACTGTCAGTAGGAGCGTGGACGGGACTCCATGATTCGTCAGTAGCAGGACAGGGGCGAGGCCCAAGATAGGCGAGGCCTTAGCACAGTAATCCAGTAGAGTATGTTAGTTATGTGTTGTGATATGATTGTATGCTAGTATATGTTAGCGGGCGGGGCCCAGAGACAGACGGGGCCTAAGGAAAACAGATCTGTACGCCGAGCGGGGCTCGAAGCCAGGCGGGGCCTGGTGACGGACGGGGTCCGATAGCGGGTGAGGCCCAATTCAGCAGGCGGGGGCCCAATATATGGTTATGTGTTCCAGATTATGTTCGGATCAGTAGATTTGTATGGTAGGTGGTAGGTTGGGGAACTCACTAAGCTTCGTGCTTACGGTTTTCAGTTTTGGTTTCAGGTACTTCCGGTAGCGGAGGGAAGAGCTCGGGGTGATCGCATGGCACACACCATTGATTAGTCAGCCTGGGTTGTTTTACTCTGATAATGAAAATATGTTTTGGAATTTACACCCTGATTTATGTTATGATTTCATTTATGGATTGACAATTATGTTTTAAGTAATGTTTGAAAAAGAAATTTTCAATCATGATTTTTGGGTCGTTACATTTTGATTATTATAGTAAATAACCAAACAAAATTCCTTCCAGAAAACCTTGGAAAGCAAACACCAAAAGTTTAGTGTTTCCAATGGTTTATACCTAAAACCCTAGAAAGCCTAAAATGATGAGGAGAGAGAGAGGAGAGAGGTATAACTTTTGTTCCTATGCTTCTTAGGAATCTCATGAACGAAAATAATGAGCCAAGGGTCCTATTTATAGTTTAGGTAACTTGCAGGAAAGCAAGATTTGAATTTTTTAAATAATAGATTTTATCTTAATTCAAATCCTTTCCTTTTATGCAACCAGTAGGCTTGCAGAAATCCTAGGAAACCCTCTAAAACCGTACATACCATGGAGGGTTCTAGAATTGCTTCTTTTATTCAACTATTGAACAATTACAATTCACCCCTTGCACCTTTAATTAATTCCAATTAATCCCAAATTAATTCCTGATTAATTCTGATTAATAATTAATTAATTCTAATTGATTTCCTATTAATTTATTAACCACATAAATTATTTAACTACTGATCTAGTTAATTTATTAATTACATAACAAATTAACATATCAATTATCTACTTCCAATTAATATATTAATCACATAACATATTAACAATTTTTTTCTCTATCCTAATATCATTTCTAGCTATTTTTGGTTATAAGGGCAACCCAAAAAGGACTTTGCTTCTATTTTCAAGTTTATACCAATTTAGTTATGAGCTTAGACACCTTAATCCAACAAATACAACCATGGGGTGAACAGAGCACCCACATGAATAATTCAATCATACCTATAGTTTGTAGTCATGTCCGTATGAGGTTCCTTAACATCTACATGTCGAGGTTCCGCATATGATTCATCAATGCCTACAGGTCGTAGACCTGTCCGCATACAATTTATTAACATCTACAGCCTGTAACATGCCCATGTATGATCGATTAACACCTAGAGGTTGTAAATTTGCCCTTGTATGGATTATAAACATCTACTGGTTGCAAGCCTGACCATGTTTGACTAGACTTGTATATAATAGTTTGTGGCTCATCCTCTATACTCTACTAGATGACTAATACCTACTAGTATAATAATACTGAGTTGGCTACAACCTCTCATCACATTTTACTTTCTATAACCCTTCACTACCCAATATATATTAGGTATAATAAAATAAATAGTTCAATACTTTATTTAAATACAGTATAACCAAGTAAGCCATATTAAGCACAAGTATTGCAAATACAGACAATAGGCACACATAGCATCTAAGTAGTTAAATACTTCATATCTGTGTGTAAGAGGAAAGTAACTATGCACTCACTTGTTAAAAGTGGATAACTCGGAATTCAGGACACGCTTCGCCTAACACCTTAACTTTTCCTTTAATATGACCTAAGTATGAACATCACTAAGTCTTAATCTTATATTCCTGGTGACTAATGATAGTCTAATTCCCCACTAATCCTAATGTCTACATCAAGATCTATCAAGTAAGGAATAACCAGGTAAGATCATATCGAAGGTAGGGTCTGTTTGGTATACATAGTATACTGTTTGGAAATCCTACTTTAAACACCTCACTAAATCTAGCCTAGACATCATTCTCGTAAGTAGATCAATCAATATTTTGACATGGAATTACTGATAAATATTATTTATAGATTCATAATAACGACTATGAATATAAATATAAGTTACACTTGAAATGAAATAAGTGTAGTTCAACTTACAAAGATTTTCTAGCGGAAAGTCAGAAATTGCACTGGCAAAACTCTGACCCAAGAGCTTCTAATTGTCGGACCGATATAAACAGAGCTTCGCTATGCTTAAAACTCTGAAACCTCAAAGAAAGACCTAAAAATCAGGACTAAGAAGTTGAGAGAGAATCCGAAAAGTGTGAGGAGAATAATGAGGGCCAAGCTTCTATTTATAGTAGATTTTTGACCAAGCGTGTCGTGCGTCACGCGCTCCAGCTACGTCGTTCCTTCAACTTTGTGACATGTTTCACAATTTTGGTGGTCTGTGTCCGCATTCTACAAGCAACATGTGCGCCGCGCGCTTCGAGATTTAATTATTTTCTACAAAAAAATTGTATCTTTCTCATACGAGCTCCATTTTCGACATTCTTTATATCCACATATAGCTATTGATGAGTATTACAACTTTCATTAGACTCCGTTGGCTAACTCTCAATATATTTTAAAGTTATATTTTTAACAAGCTTAGACTATTAAAGTCCATATAAAAATCATAACTCTTTCATACGACATTTGTTCTCGACTATCTTTATAGATAAATTCCTATTCATGTGATATTCAACTCTCATTTAGATTGTTTTGCTTAACAATCAACTGATCTAAAATTCGGTTTTTGTGTCGCACACTACTATATTAAAACGTTGAAAAATCATAACGTCCTCATATGAATTCAGATTTGGACGTTCTCTATATGCACGAGTTTTCTTTAATGATTACTACGACTTACGTTTCAATTACTTAGGCTAATAGGCAACCTATATTCGATTAACTATTTATTACGCGTATAGTTGTTCCGGTTTAATCGTTAAACTTCGAAGAATCATAATTTCTTTATACGGAGTTGGGTTTAAGCAATCTTGATACTCATGGGGTAGTCTTTAGGACTATTACATCTTTAGCTAAGATTATCTATTATATCTTAAATGTATATCCCGAATCTACGGGTGTCACATTATCGACCGGGGGGAGTTCCATGTTGTTAAAGTCGGTATTAGGATCCCTTGGGATATTGTTCATGTCTCACTTTCACATGCCTAAGGTTGTGAATTCTTATCTACAAAAAACTAAAGCTTTCTTTTGGGTTCAAGAAGAAGGGGAACGTAAGTTGCATTGGGTGAACTGGAATTTAATTATGACTAATACAGAAAAGAGTGGATTGGACATTGGTTTGTTGGATGCTCTTAATCGAGCTTTACTATTTTAATGGAAGTGGTGAAGCTTTGTAGAGTAAGGTTATTAAAGCTTTACACGGGCGTCTTGGTGGGTTTGTTGGGTGTAATGGTGGTTCGTGTTTTGGTGTGTGGTCTTCCATCATAGGATCGATCAACCACTTGCATGATGCAAATGTTATTGACAAGGATGTTATTAAGCGAAAGATAGGGAATAGATAAGACATGCTATTTTAGAAAGATAAATGGATTGACAACTCTATATTAATGAGTCGGTTCTCCCAGTTCTTTTTAATCAATAGTGATGCAGATTGTAAGGTGACACAAAGAAGAAAAGGAGGTTTGTGGCACTGGTCTTGGATTCAAGACATTTCTAGAGGAATAATTGTCGATCAGTTCACAAACATGTAGAATTTGCTTGGCGGTTTCACTGGCTTATCGAAGATGGATGGTTGCGTGTGGGATAATGGTCGTGGTCATTTGTTCACGATGTCCTAGGTGAGAAAGATGATAGATGATTCTACGCTTCCGGATGGTAGTTTGCCTATACGTTGGAATAAATTTGTTCCTAGGAAGGTTAATATTTTCTTTTGGAGATGTAGACTTAACAGGTTACCTACTAGATTGAATTATTAAACAAAGGATTTGATATTCCTTTAGTTATCTGTTAAAGTTGTAAATAAGATATGGAGGATACCATGCATGTTTTTGTGTCCTGTCAACTGGTGAATGAACTTTGGAGATTTGTTAGTGAATGGTGCGTATTAATCATACCTAGATTCTTATCTTTGGAAGATGTCATTCACTCACTGGATTGATAATGTCAAACTTTCAACATACAAGAGACGGGCCTTGTATTCGATTGTATTGACTATGTGTTGGTTTTATGGAATTACAGGAATGACGTTTTGTTTCAAGATCATTCGGTGCAAAAAAGTTACTTAGTTGATAGTTTGATTGATCACTCTTACTCTTGGTTTGTGTATAGAAATAGAAAAATAAGTGTTAGTAGGGTTGCTTTGTTATCCAACCCCTTATTATCGATACCTTTGTAATGTTTTGTTAGCTTTCTATTAACTTTTTTAATAAGTGAAATGTTTAGTTGTTCTATATATATATATATATATATATATATATATATATATATATATATATATATATATATATACACACACACTAGTAAAATACCCGTGCGTTGCAGCGGCGACGATTGGTTTCTTTTTGACAATCGGTATTAAATTATCCATAAAGTATTATATTGTTATGGTTAAAAAATATAACTACATTGATGTTTTTATTAAAAAAAAAACAAAAGAACAAGCTACACAAAATGGTGTTATAATATCTAAGACTAATGTGGGCAATGAGTATATGTAAACAATAATTTATATGTTCCAATAATAAACTTTTGCCGCTTTCTAATGTATTTATAATTAAAACATACATATAATAAGTATCCCAAATTATATTTAATAAGAACATAATAGTAACATTGGGTTTAATTAAAAATAAAATTAGGTTTAATTAACAATATAATACCTTATATACTCCTTTTCCCCTTCATCTCCCCCACATAATCTTCCTATCCCTCTCCTAACACATGAAAGCTAAGACATCTGACATCTTTCATGTTATTTGTATTTGTAATTAAAACATGCATATAATACATATCCCAAAATAAACTTTGATAACATCATGAACTTCTAATGTTACAAAACAAAATTTATTTAAACATAAAAAAAAAGAGAAAATATCTTCATGCCTTCAAGATTCTCCTTAGAAAAGCTTTTCTTTCTTTCATCCTTTCATCAATAACATCGATAATTTCCAGTAAACACTCTAACACATGTATGTCTTTTTTCCTACAACTCTAAAGATGTCCTTTAGCCATATACCATTTGGTTTTCCTGTGAAAGTGCTTAAGTTGTGTGGTTAGGTACAAATTTTCATCGAAACCATTGCTAATTGTATCCCATACATTTAACACTTTCTTCCTCATATCAATATCCATGGACATATCATGCCTAACTTCTTGAATGAGATCATCTATCGATAGAGTGACAGTTACCATACTTGTTTCTAATATACTTTTTAAATTCATTTCTTTGCTTATTTGATTGCGAAGTGGCAATATATTGTGACATAGTTAACGATAAGAAAGTAAATCACTACAGGAATAATGAAATAAAATTAAAAACTAAATAAAGATTATGGTACCTTGTCGAATCTATCTTCATGATGAGTGGTATCCTTTGTCAAATCCTCAATAATTTCTTCCATTCTAAATAAAATGATGAGATCAATTTTACACACAATTTGCAGACATTATTTAAAGGCACATTAGACATACATGGTTTTAAATTATTATTAGCAAAACTGCTTGCAACAGCTTAAAACTGATCCAATATCAAACATGTGACTATGGTTATATTTATAACTATTCCTACTGCTGAGAAAAATAAATTGTAAAGATTCATCGACGTTACTGCAAATTGCACAACATAATTAAATATTCCATAAAACACAGCTTTTCATATTGTCATAAACAAATATAAATACAAACCAGATATCGAAATAAAATAAATAAAATAATTTTGCAACAACTTAATCAAAATAAATACATACAAAATTTTAATAAAATAAAAACAAAACTTTTTTCTTGGTTTCAGTCATTTGAAGCGGAGCTATATAATATCCGATAATTATGCATTACAAAACCAACACACTAGAATAGACAATTACATTATTATCATATATGAAAACAATTTAAGCAATATAACTCTATTTCTAACCCTTAATTATTATCAATGCATTACTGTTTTAAGAAACTCCCTGTTCTTTTTATGTTTCTAGCCAAGATTAACATCTAATCTATTAAATGTTCATTTTGTCTTCTCATTTCAGGCTTCAAAACATCCAACATGTATTCAACATCACATATATTCTCTGATAATTCCTCCTTCAAAACAATATCTAGAAGGCCGTTGTTATTTCTCTCATCATTCATCAACCGTCTGAGAAGAACCTCCATTGTTTTCATCCGTGATTCCAAACCTACAAGGTCTTCATGAATAGTAACGATGAAATCTTCCATAAAGGCGACGTCTGATTGATTTCAGATGCTAGGTATCAACTTAATTCAAATTCTCCATTGAAATATGTTAACTAAAAAGGAAAAGAAGATGAATTACAAAATGAAGGATTAGACGTCTATTTTTAACCCTGATAAGACATCTGCTGATAGCTAGCAAGTCATTGTGACGCCGTGTTTTCTTCTTCTAGGCACACATAATACGTCGGGAATATCTCAAGATATAAATACTACATTTATCTCTTCAATACTCTAACAAACACCCCTATAATAATTATTCCAAGATCTTTCAAGATATTACTCCATATTTACTCCTATAAAATTCATCGTAATAGGAAAAGTTTCTCACACTACATTTTATATACATATCATTTAAAATTAACATCATACCACAAAATGACCTCTTCTTCCAATGAGAACAGTCCTTCGAATATCTATTCAGAAGTAAAGAAGTTCGCAATCACCAAAAGTATTGATGATCAATACTCACAACTTTACGTCAAACAATCAGATCAAGGCTTGATAAAGCTAATAATGGTCATCAACAGAACCAAAGACGTATCGAATCAACTTAATTGATTCACAAAGATATTGTCTGCAAATACCACTCTACGGAAATTTTGATGGAACAACAAGAACTCAAGTATCTTGAAGACCTCCAGGACATGAGTACAAATATAAAGAAGAAATGTAATGATTTTAGTAAGGAAATGTCTATTTTTATTTATATAAAATCGTTGTCACTTCTCTATGTAGTCATTTTATTTTTATTGATATATGATGTTATAACTTGTTTGTCAATATTCTATACTCTTTTTTTGCATCATAGTTCAACCATAAATTCATTAACAAAATGCAAACGTCAAATTCATAAATACAAATATGTAGCCTTATATATGTTATATATTATAAATATTATTTATATGCAACATGATCGATATCAAAACCATAATTATAAATTATAACATAGTATGATCGTCATTATTTTTTTCTTTTTATGAAGGTCGAAATACACTATTTGGATTTGTGAAGATAAAAAAACGAAGTTGTACTTTATTTAGTTATATACACACTAATTGCTTTATTGAATGTCTCATAAGATAATATTTTACTTAATAAATGTTTATTTAATCTCAAATAAACTATTCATTACTAATATATATGAACGATAATTTTAACTAAGGATGAGCAAAAACCGAACTGAAAATTGAAAAATCGAAAAAAATCGAAATAACCGAAACCGAAAAACCGAAACCAAAGCAATAACCGACGGTTTAGGTTTGAATTTTACAAAAACCGAAAAATAACGGTTTGGTTCGGTTTTGACGTACAAAACCGCCCATAAAAACCAAACCGACCCACATATATATTATTTATTATGTTTTAAACTTTTAGTAGACTTTAGATTTTATCCCTTTAGTATTTTATGTTTATTTTCAATAAAATGTTAATGGTGTTAAACTTTGATCTTTTGAACACTTTTATGTTTTGAAAATACTAGAATCCGTACTATTTTTTTAAGTATATTTAAAGTAGATACATTACTATTTATCGCAATGTACTTTCACTGGGTTTGAACCAAAAACTAGAAAAAAAAAACAGGAGCTCATAAACTCACAGTTTAAAACCGAAAACCCATAAACCCAACTCGGAAAACCGAAAAACCGAACCATGCAAAAACCGAACCTATATGGGTTTAAAAACCGGAAAACCGACTTTTTATGGTTTGGTTTGGTTTTAGCCAAAAACCGACCCATGCTCATCCCTAATTTTACCAATGATATAATAACCATAACTATATATAAGATATAACAGGGGATTTAAAAAAATAAAGTGATACCAAAAAAAATAAAGTGATACCAGTCAATTAATTAATTAGAAAACGAAATAACTTATTTACTTTCTCAAAAACTATAAATACTTTTGTATTTATAAATTTTCTTACTTCTTTCGATTTGTTGCTTGCACTTGCTGATAATGATCTTACGTTTTAATAAACAATTGTTAAATTTGTAATATATAACGACATATTATAATGATATTTGGCCACACTATTCAATATACGATTGTACATTGTCTAACATACTCATTAATGTATTGTCTCATTTAAAATCCATTACAAATGCTTTCCCATTAAACAAACACAAATACATTGAAGATGGTTATACTATGACACATTAATAGACTATACTATTTTTAAAACGTGTCACAAAAATGTTGTATTGCATACAACATACCACATATGGATACAATTAACATCTTTTTATAATATCACTAATTAAATAAGTAACCTTTGTGTTTAAACTTATGAGTAATTTTAAAGAACTACCAAGATATACACAAAACATTAAACCAATATTAATTCAATAAACATTGCAACTTAAGTAAAACACAAAACATACTGAAACGAAGAACAAATGCAAATAATAGTTTATCCATCCCACAACATGATATTCCCAATCGTATTGATGAAGGATTCTATTAAAGTTTCATCACCAGTCAAATCTAAACACGGAAGATTTCTAGATTTAGCTTCATCTGTCCCTTGCGTGAAACAATTAAGCACAAAAATGATAAATTTTACAATGAAATAAAAGATTAATAAATGTAGCACATAAAATTACTTTGTAGCGACACAATCATCTTTATCAAACTCATAAATAACTTCCAAACATTTTGTACGTTTGTTATAGATGACATGATGAATTTTTATCCTTTTTGTAAAAGGAGAAGATGAGTCACCATTGACCTTCGGTTTCACATCGAGAGGACGACATTCAGAACTATCACCTTTAATGCCATCATCCCATTTCAAACTTGCATCGACCACGTTTGTTATGTTTATTAATCTGAATAAGATAGCAAAATAATCACCTACTAAAGTACATAAATTAATGAAAATCAAACCAACAATAACTCAAAAATAATTCCCTCTCAGACTCTGATTTGTAAACTTCAAAAAGTCCACCATATGACATTATATCTACACTTACTACACCTGTTGGGTATAAAAACAGAAAATTAACTTCAGTTTATTGCACTCCGTCTTTAAAGTATTAATCAAAAACCAAGGTTGTAAAAAGCGTTCGGCGGTCGACTGGTCAGACGATTAATTGGTGTTGGTGGCGATTAATCGGGGATTAATCGGAGACCCTTTATTATTATTATTATTATTATTATTATTATTATTATTATTAATTTATTATTATTATTATTATTATTATTATTATTATTATTATTATTATATAATATGTAAATATCCATAAAAAAAAGTCATGATCTACTATTTAAACATTTAATTAAGAAACCATCATAGTACAAGTCCATAATAAGTTTAACAATCCCAAAAAATAACACATTTTCATAGATTTAAATGTTCATCTTCTTCTAATATCCTTCGACTTTTTTCAATACTTGAACTCCATCCGATTCATATTACACTTGCTCTTCATTCTCAGACTCGAAATCTTCATCAAAAAGTTCTCTAGTTGAATTTTGGCGGGGTGCTTGATTATCATTAGTCCCGAGAGCTTCATCAATCAATTCCATAATTGATTCGGGGTCAACTTCATCTGCATCATGATCATTAGAATCAACCATCCATTCTTCAGCCGAGTGAGAATCATTTTCTAAAAGCACTTCCGAAGTCCTATCTTTTCTCTTTTTGTTTTTTTCATTAAATTGAACATAAACAAGATTGTTCAATCTACTTGTCTCCATTCTATTTTGTTTCTTTGTATGTACCTATAAAAGTACAACAAAAAAGGGTTTAAAACATTCTTGATATTTAGAGTTTATAACTTTATAACTAACTGCTTCAAACGTTCTCTAATTCATTTCACAGCCCGATGAACTACTAGTTAAAGAAAGAATCCACATTGCAATCTTTATCAAATGAGGAGTTGAGCCACCAAAAAGTCCCCACCATCTTGCTATAACTTTGAAACAAAAATTATTTATTAAATTAATATATATATATATATATATATATATATATATATATATATATATATATAATTTTATTGTTTTATAAAATAAATAAATAATAGTAAAAACAAATTACCCTGATCAAAGTCAGCATCGTTCACCATACAAGATTTATATGTGAGCTCCACTCCAAATCTATCAACTTTTTCCTTGTACTTTGGCAAATCAATAGTCTCGACTTGTCTTTGCATCTCTAAATCTCTAAAAAGTAATGTATCAAAAAATTCAAGAACCGCATCCATTATGTCGGGATCATGTTGGAGTTGTGAATTCTTATAATGATAATAAGGATTCAAAAGATAAGGCCTTAGATGTAATTTGATCTAGCCTCCCTTTCATCTTGGTGTTTATGATATCTATAATAGACTTGTAAACTTTCTTTTGACCATCCAAAGCTTTCATAATTTCTTCTTTTGCTACTTTAATCTTTGCGTAAACAAAACCAATTGATGGCTTCCAATCTACATCAACCATTCGAAGAACTTTCACCAAAGGGGAAAACGCTGTTAAACATTGTGTCACACCGGCCCAAAATTTGAAATTGTCACCATCCCATATGAGGTTCTCCCTTTAGAAGTACCGGAAAATTTGCATTCCTCCCACTCGGTGCTAGTGAACATATGTTTTAGTTGCTTTTTTTTTATAAGCTTTGTAATGTTATAAAGGCGGAAGCAAATCTCGTGACTCCCGGTTGGATAATTTCCCTTTTCTTGGTGTAGTGTCTCATCATACCCAATGTTTTGTGGTGGGCATAAATGAATATGGTTAGTTTCTTTGCTTGATCTAGGAATTTCTTAAACCTTGGAAGTCCACCAATACCTTGAAGAAATAAACATGATAAATAATAAATTAATGAATTATAGTATAAAATAAAACATGTTAAAACTAAAATACTAAATAATGTAATAAACAAAATATTAATACCTTCGAGTATAAGGTTAATGGCGTGGGTCGCATATGATGTCCAAAAAATTGTTGGTTTTTTCTTTTTTAGTAACTTCGCCGCTCCCATGTTATTCGCGGCATTATCGGTCATAACTTGAACAACATGCTCAATACCAACTTGTTCAATGCAAGATTCCACATAATCATATATATTTTGGCTTGTATGTTCTTCAATGGAACATTCTTTTGATGATAAAAACATAGTACCCATTTTTGAATTTACACATAAATTCATAATGCTCATTCTCTTCCTATCGGACCAAGCATTTGTCATGATCGAGCATCCAATCTCTTTCAATTCTTCTTCAGTTCTTTTCAACAAAATTTTTGTTCTTTCAACCTCAGTCTTTAGAAGTGGGTCACTCAAAGAATATCTAGTAAGAGGTGGAATCCCGGTTCCAAATTAGCCAATAACCTCCAACATCATTTTGAAGCTATCATCTTACAATGCATGAAACAAAATCAAAGTTTTATATTCCCACCTACTAATCAATTTATGACACGCTAATATTCTATCTTTTCGAACAATATCGTTAAGATCAAATTTTTGCCCTTTCCCTTCTTCAAAGCTTCTTCGGGGTTTATTTTGTTTACATAGGTATCCATGGGGCCAATAAGATTTGGTGCTTTAGACCCCAAAAAATCTTCTATTTCATCCACGTCAACACTGTCATGTAATTCTTGCATCGCCTCCGATCTTAAGGCCTCGTCATGTGTGTGTTTAGATATCTTTTTTAACTTCCCTTTGTTAAGATAATTTCAAATTCTCAATCGTTCATCTTTTGTAGAGTTTGGACAAGAAGTAACATTTCCCGTCACATGAGCAATATGTTGTTTAAATCAAGAAATCCCCCCACTAATGACTTATCCACACAAGTTACATTTTACTTATCCAACTTGTTTTATCTGGGCAAAAACCATATTCCCAACTAATATCATCCGAATTCCGTTTATAAGTAGTGGTGACAGTTTTAGCGGTCATTGGTTCATCCCACAACTGTCATATAAACAATAATAACATCAGATTTCGGTGAACAGATAAAAACACAGGAAACATAAAAAACCAACAAAAGAAACTAACAATAACATTAGGAAACAGAAACACAAAATGATTACTATAAAAATTTACATAAGTATACTGATAAATAACAACAATCACAGAAGGAACAACAATCACCTACATAACAATCACATAAGGAAATTGTTACTATAAATTTTTTTTACATAATATGTGTTTGGACATGACGCAATCACAGAAGGAACCAATAGCAAAAACCAACTCACAACTCCAACAAACACCAAAAACAAACCCACCAAGCAACATGAAACAACAAAAATGCATAAGGCAAACACAGAAACTCCAGCAGCAGAGAAACAAAAAACAACCAGGGGTAAAATGGTCCACCACAACTCGTCGAGTCACCCGACTCAAGCCCCTATACATAGAAGATTTCCTTTAATTCCCTTTTCATACTCATAACCCCTTAAGGGTCAACTGTGGTCAAAGTCCAAGTCAAAGTCAACATTATGGTCAAAGTCAACATTCTGGTTGACTCAACTCGCCGAGTTAGTACATCAACTCGTCGAGTTCCATAAATCATAAACCCTGAAATCGTGATCCAAGTCGACGAGTTCTTTCACAACTCGTCGAATTCCTCCTATCTACAGAATCGATACTTCCCCAGTCAACTCGTAGAGTCATCCTTGAACTCGTCGAGTTTTGCCCTTAACAGAATCGGGACACTTCGTCCCAACTCGTCGAGTTCCTCTATGGACTCGACGATTTCTTCAGTCTGTTAAGCCATCTTAATAGATTAAGCCCCTAATCTTCAGATCTAAGCTTCATACTTCACATACACACTGAAAATGTCCTTTTAAGGGTAAAGTTTCCAACTTTACCCATTAATAACCTTACTTAATGGATCTAGCTCAAACCTTAACTCTTTAGGACCTAGATCTTGGTCCACAAGCCATCAATACTCCAAACTAAGGCATATACACTGAGATCTGGACTCTAGACACTACATGATCACGTAAAGCTTCCACCTTTCTCTCCATGCATGGCCTTTTGGAGCTTAAAAGGCCAAAATGACATCCTATAGCTTGCATGGGGCTTCAATGGCCATAAAGTTTGCACCTTTATGCCATAAAAGCCCTTCATGGTTCCAGATCTGATGGTATACTTACTTGGGACGTCCATTTCCCAAAGGTCATGCTTCTTGGACCAAAATCCCATAAAATGATAATAAGGAGATCTAAGAATTTACTAAGAAAGTTTGAGACTTGCTTACCAGAAAATGATGAGAATGAAATGGTGTCTCTGGATCTACTAGCTTCTTCTTGAATCCCCAAGCTTCTCCTTCCTTCACAAGCTTCAACACACACAAAACTCACTCTTAATGACTCACAAGATCATATAATGCCTTACGGTTTCGTGTTTTAGGGTTTGGGGACTTGGAGGTTGTAAATGATGCCAACCTTTGAAGGTTAAGGTGTTTAAATAGGGTGTTAAATCCTGAAAATTAGGGTTTCACTCTGGCAGTCCTACTCGTCGATTTGAGGCTCTCAACTCATCGAGTAGGCTTCGCATCCCGCGTCCAAATTCTGTTCCTACTCGACGAGTTTGGGGCCTCCAACTCGTCGAGTTTCTATACAAAAGAGAATAAATTTGATTTAAAATACATACCATGAATCGGGCGTTACAATTGATATAAACAAATTCAGTAATATAAAATTAGAAAATTTTACGGAAGATTATAATAATATGTATAAAAGAATTATTGAAAACCTTGGAACAACATACATATCTTTGTTCGTGAAAGTTGAAGTGTAACAATGAAAAACTTCTTTATCTTGCTGTTGGTCCGTTCCACCAGTTTTGCCATCATGCATTAAAACAACTTTTGTGGCTAGCTCTTAACATTTAATACAAGCCAAATAGTACCATTCCATATCAATACACACACGCTTAATCGTACCGACAACTATCAATGTTTTTTCTAAGAAATATTGATGTATGTTTAAATTATATAATAAAACAAGTAAAATGAAATCTGAGGGTAAACATAATCCAAAAACTATTTGACATAATGTATATTTCATAAATGAAAGTTAAGTATACAAACCTCATCTACTTGTTGGAGATCAACAATAGCATGAAAATCAAACTTATGAAGGAAATCGTCACTTTCAGAGTAGATGATGGAGGACGAAGCGTTGCTACAATTAGCAAATGTGATTTATAGACCGACTTTGGCAAGAAATCCTAACAATAAAGAAGATTTTATTTTTGTTGCTTTAAAATAGGAGTAAAACAATAATAATATACAAACAAAATAATAAGGAATTTATCTAACTCTTCCTTGAATGTAGGAATCTCCTTAATAGGATCATTGATGAAGATCCTAGTCGTAGTGAAGCAATTTGTGACGGAGAAACGTTCTGAAACGATGCATAATGAAATTAATATACGTGTATATTTATTTATAGTAAAAGGAAGAATAATATTTTAAAATTTTTTTAAGGTGTAAGTTATTAATCAGAGTAATGAACAAACCTCTACAATAAGATATTTTTCCGCACTGAATAACAACTATCATACGAGTTTGTTTGTTATTTTCCAAATAGTCAGCAGACTGTTGTGCATACCCATCCTAGAATATTACATTTATTTGTTTGCTTCCACAAAAACCAAAAAAATAATAAATATACAATATAAAATGACATTATAAAGTAAAATTTGACACAAAATTGTGAAAAATAAACATACTCTAGATCTTCCAAGCTCAAAATGACTCTCTTTGATAATTTATTTTTCGTGTTCATAAGGATTTCCATTGGGAAGCATCTTACAACATCTCCAATAACATCTATTATATAAGATAAAAAAAGATGGAAGATTAGTATAAAAGTTTTGGTATGGTAAATAACATAATATCGTTATATAAATCGTTAGATTTTAACATATAAACTAACCAACAGGTGTGTTCTCATTAAATACACCATTCAAAATGGCGTTGAAGATTGCAAAAGAGAATCCATAAAGTGATACAGTCCACCAATTGCATGGTGTAACTTTGGTTATGATATAAATATTGATTTTGTTTTCATTATCAACAAAACTATTTTTTGTTTTGATTAAGACCAAGTTGTAGATTTTGGATGTAGTAACAACCATCCACATGTAGCAAATTTTCAAATCTTTCAACTCATCTGTTAGTAACCTCTGCCTCAATCTTCCTTCCCTAAATTCACAAAAAACCAATTTATATATTATTATTTGTGGTCGGAACGAAATTGTAAGAAAATTCATAAATAAATAAAAATTGGTATTACCTGTTCATCAATGAGAACCATATCAATTTTGTAAGTCTTTCTGGAAGTTCCATAAGCAAGATGTTTCATGAGGCGGATTATTCTTACTCTCATGGTAAATTGACTTTTTAAAACATCAAGTTGGTCTATGAAGGGAATGTTGCTTTGAGCCATGTTTCTGTTTGTGAAACAACTAATGATTATTAAACACAAGTGACTCAACTAAGTAATATGGACTAGGTAAAATAGGCAAAACAATAACAATTCAAAATCATAGGTTCAGAGTGAAAATATAGTTTTAAGGACAGAATTTGTTACTTTTCACATAACTCAAGGACACTGAATGTAATTTAGTCTAAAACATATAATGTAGAAAGTATTTTGTATGTAATCAAAATCAAAATTACAAAAATAGAGTAAAATTCTTATCATCCAAATATGAATGATGTTATATATTTTCAAAAAACCTCATAATGCAAACCTGACAATAAATTAAGTATAAATAGTTTTCGTTGCTGCTTATCAAAAAACATATGAACAAGTATATATCATTACTCATTTAGTGTGACACCCTTCAAATCTGAGTATTTTTATTAAAATATATGTTTATCAAAAACAGTTTAAAACAACAATGTACTTTCAAAGTATATTGTTGTAATTTGTAAAAAAAATAAAAAATTAAATAGACAACAATTTATAGAAATATAAATTATTTTTTAAATCAATTTTCTACCTAATAAAAAGTTGGTATTTACATATAAGTTATCAAAAAATTCATAGATGCGTAGTTTTGACTTATATACCTAAAAAACTGACTATGTAGTTTTAACTTTTTTATATGTTTACAAAAATAGTTTAAAACAACAATGTACTTTCAAAGTACATTGTTGTAATTTCTAATTTTTTTAAGAAATTGATAGCAATATATAGCAATATAAATTATTTTTTTATGTTCATATAGATAGCATACTTTAACATCCAAAATGACCATATTGTCGTTGTATACTATCATATTCACAATTTTAAATGAGTAAAATATTAAAGAAAAAAATGTAGCAGTAGAACAGTGGCAAGGGTAGGTGTATTTCAGGTAAAGAGAACATATATATATATATATATATATATATATATATATATATATATATATATATATATATATATATATATATATATATATATATATATATATATATAGATGTTGTTCTTCACTCATTCATCATGTAAAGAGTACTCAATGTAGAGGAGTATTTTTTATGTAGTGTATAGAAATATACCAGTTCCATTCATTGATATATATCATTGTATTTGATTCATGATTACATTTAATATGCTTAAATTAGTTTGATTAATTTTTTTCATGACCTCTCAACATGAGTACAATAATAACATGTAATAAGAACAGAGTAAATGCAAGAAATTGGAGAAGAATGAGGAGAACAAAGTAAAGAAAGAACATGGAAAAAGAATTGGAGAAGAAGACCGCTGACGAAGAACACTGTAAATCGTAGGACTCAATCCAAAATCATAAGAATAACAGCTTCAATGTAATCGTATATATAAAGTGTTTTTGAATAAGGAAATCATTATCTTCCAAAAAATATGGATTCTAAGATATTATCTTGGTTCGATTATTCATTTTGAAAAAAAAAAGATATCAGTTACATTGATTCATAATTTCAAATTAATGGACTTGCTTATTTAATGATTTTTAAAAATCAAACCATTATCTTAAATTGATTCATTTTACATATGATATACTGGGAGATAAATTATGAATAATATTGACTTTCAAATATTTTATTGATTTAATGAGATTAGATTGGATTTTATAGGTTAATAACTGAGCTATTGTTATGCTTAATTAGTGAGTTTTTTTTAAAAAAAAAAAAAGAAGAAGAGAGCTAAACGGGTTTGAATTATGAAGTCAAAAGCTATAAACAAAGGATTTAAATTAGGAACAATATTAATTAGAGAAATTGATATCTCGTATATAAATAGAATGATATGTTTCAATTGATAACATAATTGTTGAATTTAAAGATTTTATATTTATTAAAGATTCTATAATTAAATGTAATTATGTTTGAATTCTATTTGGAGAAGATGATGTCATCAATTTGATCTAAATGTGAAAAACATATGATTGAAATACAATCAAGGGACTTGATTGCTTCATTGATGAATTAAGGGTTCTCTTTTAATAATATTTAGAGATTTGAAAACAAAATTACATTTTTAACCGACATAAGAAATACATAAGTAAAATTATACAAAATAGGGAATTTCATCAAATATAAAAGTACTTTTTTTTATAAATGATGATAGAAAACAAACAAAACAACACGAAGAAAACATAAAAATAACATAAAACATACAAATATAACCAAATTGTCTAAATAACATAGAACCAATTAAATAATAGTAAATCATAATATTACCTTTGATTTATTTGATTCTAATATTTTTAGATTTCATACCACCAAAAATAATGTTTAGCTCATGCATTTATGAAGATACTCGTAAATTATATAAACCTCACAAAATTCACATTAAGACTAATAAATGCATAAACAATTTATAGTATTATATAAAGATACCATAAGAAAAAGTATAACTATAATAGATGTAAGTTATAACATACTTCATGTGACATGAACCAACTTCACGCAACATACATGTATTATACATTTCTTCCAAATATGAACAACAAAAGTAACGTTATTAACATCATCATTTATAAGAATAAAAACACATCATACGTTAGAACGATATATTTATAAACACTAATTTATAAGTACCAAAACAAAAATTATTATACTTATATTTTTAACATACTATTAAATGCCGATTTTAAAGAGAAAATATATCTAACTTAATATATATACATAAATAAATAGGATTTAATATAAGGACATGGGTAGGTGCTAATAAAGATAGAGGCATAGGCAGTTACATAGCAAGTTGAGGAGATTATCATGTCGAAAAACCGTAAAATTTATGCTATCTTATTTGCTTATAGTAGTAGTGGGTAGTTTTCTATTTCCTTTCATTAAGTTGTCATTTATTTAATATATAATGTTAACAAAATGAATTAAAATTCGAAAGTAATGATTCAAGAGGTTATGACTTATGATATTAAATTAACTTACATATTCAACGAAAAAAAATATTATGAAATTAAAAGACCAGAACAATCAAATTGAAGAAAAATATATACGATCTTTTACCAAGGGAAAAAAACAAAAATGGAAAGCGTATTAGACAGCTAGTTGACCAAAGTCAATCCACAGTGGATGTACAAAGTATTTAATTCATTTCGTTATTACATTATCATCCAAATATAAAATTAAAATCTGGGAGAAAGTTAATATGTTGATGAATGATTTCATTATATCTTATAAATTTAAACAAATATATAAATACTTCCTATAAATGTATAAAAAACAAATATGGATGAATATTTAAATCTTACAAATATAAACCGTTGGGCATAACATTTAAAACATAGTGGCCTAGGTGATTATATGCGTAGTGGGGAAGTTTGTAAATAAATAAGTATATAACATGCAACTTATATTTTATACATTAAACTGGCTAAAAAATATAGACAATACATATTTACCGTCATCATCATTACCCCCAACATACTATCAGTGTTCTTTCATCTTCCTCAAAAATCATCTATAATTTTTCAAACAAACATCCGCACAAATTTGTTCCTAATAAAAAAAACACCATTTCAAACAAGGTATCAGTAGCATTGTTATCACGAGCAAGAATAAAGCACGTTTTCATGCATCTCCGGTGATTTTGATTAACTCGTAGACGATCAAAGCATCAAAGTACACTTTCATTCTTCCTTGTTTTGTGTAATCAATGTTTTTCAACTTCTTTTTGTAGCTGATAACGGTTTTGCAACTTCTTTTTGTAGCAATAGAATGTCTCATAGACACCAATCCTTTCCCCTTGATCATCTTCCTGAAGAAGTCTTAGCCTAAATTATTTCAAGAGTAGGATTATAGTCGACTAAAAGCATTATCTGTCTAAGATTAAGGTATTTGCTACACACCCAAACTTGTAATTGTACATGACATGAAGTTAAACATGATTTATTCTGATTAACCTTTAATTTCTACTACATTAGTCGTAAAACATTGTATCGGGCCGGATAACATGGGATTGTGTATACATTAGTCTCACATGATCATTTTCCTCCAAGTTGTGGGATGTATTTGGATAGGAACAAAAAAACCTTTTTAAATCTATGTGCAATTGACGAAAACCCCATTGCAAGATACCGATTAGGAATGGTATACATTATTTGTGATCAATTTATGGCAACATATATAGTTTTTTGATTGGTTATTAGTCTTAATGTTGATTTTAATCTGATTTACAGACTGTGTACTTCTCTAACTATAACTTCAATGATGGAATGTGGATGTTACATTTCGTAGTAGATACGGGTCATTAAGAAGCAAATTATGCGATTGGAATGATTTACATCTCCATGGGGCACCCTACATGCTATCAAGGTAAGTGTATATTATACATTTGTGTACCTTATTGTATATGATATATTATACAAGGTATTGAATACGTAAGACTATAAGTTTAAAATTCATGTCAAAAACCTGATTTAAGGATATTTTATTGTGTTGTATATTATGAAAAGCTACTTAAAAATGTGAGAATGAATTGATTGTTATTTCTAATAGTTAACTGTAGGTTTGAACATATTTGAAGATTATTTTGGTGAAATGACAATGTATGGTCAAGACTTTATTGATGTTCCAACAAATATGAAACAATTTATGGATAATATACCAATGAATCATAGTCCTACAACACATGAAATTATCTTGCAATGTCCAAATGATGACCATTCCATCAGACGTGCATTTGACCAACATGATAACTATGATCAAATATTGGATTTTTGCCCTGATTGTCGTTGGTATAGGGAGTACAATTCATTTTGTAATTTTAGAAGGTATCGTTAGTTGTCACTTTATAGTAATTATTGTAAACACAATATTTTGTCTTTTTTTTGTGGATGTGTGAAGTGTTTAGTAGACAACATTTATAACTTTGAAGTAATGCGTTGATAACGCAAAATATTTTGTTAAAGTAAAACTTTTGTGTTTTAATTATATATATATATATATATATATATATATATATATATATATATATATAGGTGTGTGTGTGTATAATGATGTTTTTATACTGAGTTTCAACAAGTGTTTTATTCATACCCAACGTAAGGGATATGGTTTAAGGGTTATGCAAATAATTCATATGCGTCAGGGTTTAAGAGTTATGCCAAGTCATATTTGTTATGGTTGAGGGGTTATGGAAACATGTCACATGGGTCAAGGTTTAAGGGTTATGTCATTAAGTCATATGGATTATGCTTAAAGGGTTGTGAAATTAAATCATATGGGTAAGGGTTTAAGGGTTATGCCATTAAGTCATATCGGCTATGAAAATAAGTCATATAGGAAAGGGTTTAAGGTTTATGCCATTAAGCTACATGGGTTATGGTTTTAGGGTTATGATTCATTTATCCATTTTAAAGTTTATGTTATTAAGAACAATTCAATAAATTTAAAACACTAACCAATATAGTGAAGAAAAAAAAATGTTACCGTCTTTTACAGTTTTAATAGTACATGTACCACTAATATAATATGCAATTAAAAATATAAACATATAACAACGATTGTTGAGAAACAAAACCACATTACGACTATATTAATATAAATAATATAAGTTGTTAATTAATATAGTTTCCTTTATATTATATTTCCAGCCAAAATAACAAATTGATATTTTATATTTCGACTAATAACCAAAACAACATATATATATATATATATATATATATATATATATATATATATATATATATATATATATATATATATATATATATAGGTTTAGGTTATTCTATTCAAAATAATTATTGTGTTATTGTATACATAAATGTGGGCCAATCAAATTTACTTATTTTAAGAAAGTGATTAATATACATTATTGAATTAAATATAATTGAAAATATCATCTTAATTAATTACAAGGGTAATTTAGTCAATTAATATAGATTTAATAAAGGAAAATTGCATTTTTTAAGGGATAATAGATTCTATTAATTTTAAAAATCCGATTTTACGAATTATAATTCTTTTAATTCGGACATTCTGATAGAATATGTTTATGAGTATATTCAAAAATAAAAATATTCTTGAACCATAAATAAGAAAAATATTCTTGAACCTATTTCTTGATCATGAATTTAAAAACTTCTTGTAGATTAACAAATTCTTGAAGAATAAATTGAAGAATAAAAACAAAAAATACATTATTTCTTATAAAATACGGGTAACAATTGTTAAGAATTACATTTATTGTTAAAGAATAAAACTAAAAAAACTTTCAAAACGGGAAAGAAAACATCAAAATCTAACAACGACTAATACATTCTAAAAGAATAATGTGGTCCGTTTCAATTTTGTGGTCCGTTCTTCAAGCATCAACTTCTGTGATTCCAACAGAATTGGAATTCGTGATTCCATTCCAACAGAATTGGGATTCGTGATTCCATTCCAATAGAATTGGAATCTCACCAATACCATTCTATGATTCCATTTCATTATGGTTTTCAGGACATTACTACACTCAAACCCAAAGGAAAAAGTGTTTCCTCTTCACAATAGATGTTGTCACATGGATTAAAGTCAACAAAAACAAGAACAATCTTGTTCTTGCCCTTATGTACCCAGCAAACCAACAAAAAAAAGAGGGCAGTTTATCATTCGTGTTCTTCCTGTTGAATCATAAAAGTGACCCTCTTGAACTTCAGCTACCGCAGCCATCAAACACCCGCAGTCAAGCTCCTTCATCAGCAACCGCATCCGGAGTCTCTACCTACCGCAGTCACTTTACTAGATTACTTTACTTGTCTTTATTGTAATACTATCTATTGTCCAGTATGCCTTACATGGCTACTGTTAGAGATGTAATCTATTGTACTTCGTGAGTCTCTATAAATAGAGCTCATTCTCTTGTATTCAATGATCTCAACACACGCATCTATCTATTCTGAATACACTTCTCTGAAGTTATCTTTTCTATCTCTCTATCTTACTACGCATCACTTCTTACTTTCAAATTTTACTAGAATACTACTGATTATAACCTCTCTTCTGAGCAAGTCTTTCGTGACTTAATCACTAAGTTTGATCTTCCTTATTAACTTGGTTTGAATGCATTCCTTGTTATGAATCAACTTATGTGTATACTTGATATAACAATTGTTGTCATTTCTATTTCTTTACTTTTCCTCAACTAACTCTCTAACTATCTAACTCTAACTTATTAATATTATTGTTGAGCTTTTTTAGATCCTTCGAGATTAACTATTCCGCAATCTACTTGTTCTAACATTTGTTCAAGTGTGTCTCTAAGTTTTTCTCTCAACAATTGGTATTAGAGCCATAGTGGTTGCTTTTTGAAAACGGAACTCTGATTTTCAAAGGGCCTTCTATACCACTGAAGCTCATTTCTTAAAAAAAACTTCAAATGGCACAATCGTTATCTCTGAATGTTTCCAACAGTGTTGGTGGTTCTAATCGAGCCCCAATACTGGTAGCAAATGAATATCATCACTGGTCACAAAGAATGGAAAGATACTTAAGGATACTTGGTAGAGATGTATGGCGATCCGTAGAAGAAGGACCACGTGTCCCAGTCCTTACACCAGTCCAAACTGACGGCGCTACAACCAGACTAGGAGGAGGTCAACCAGTCATGAACCGTCCCACCAAGGATGATCTCGATAAAATGGAAAATGATGCTGTTGCTTTTTATGAAATCTCCTTTGGAGTTGCTCCTGACAACTTCGATATTATCATAAATTGCAAATCAACAAAAGATATATGGGAAGTTCTCAAGAATCTGTACGAAGGCTCAGAACAAGCACAAGACAAGAAGCTTACTACCGCACTCAATGAGTTCAACAACTTCAAAGCTCATACTGGCGAAAGCTTGGAAGACTCCTTCAAAAGGTTCAACCTGGTAGTCACCAAGTTATCCAATGCGGGCACCATCCGCCGTAACCATGAAACAAATATTCAGTTTCTTAATGGTTTGGGAAGACATTGGACTACGGCTAAGATGATAGTCCAAGGCGATAGAAAGATTCATTCTTTGTCATTCTACAAGCTCTATGGAGAATTGCAAGCACAAGAATCCACCGTACTCAAAGACTGTGCTGACTTCGGAGGACCACTTGCTCTCATAGCACAAGCTCCACATAATCAATCTTACTCTCCATCGTATGACACTCCACCGCAGTCATACGAAGCTGACTCAGAGTATGATGATGAAGAAGAGTTTCAGAAGGCTATTGCTCTGGTTAGCCAACAGTTCAACCATCTACCACCTCCTTCCTTCCGCAAGAATCAACAGTTCAACAAACCTCCATTCAACCGTAATTCGGTTCCCAGAATAATCATCCTCGATATCCCAAAAGTTCTCATCCACCACCGCAATCTCAAAATAATCAACCAAAGGAGGCACCGCAGTCTACTCAGACCACTGACTTCGGTACTCCCTCAGAAGACAAGATTGATGTTGTAATTCGTCACAAATGCAACAAAGAGAATCACTTTGCAAGAGATTGTAAGGCCAATGTAGTAAAAGACAGAGCATTCTACCTTAGAATGGCTCAAGAGTTGGAAGATAAGGAAAAGGAAAGGGCATACGTAGCCATGTCAAAAGAGACCATCAAGTTTGGTCATCCAGAGATGAAGATGATGCCATCAGCAGTGTCAAAGGAAAAGGGAAAATCTGCATGCTGGCAACTGCGGATGATGATGAGTCTACAAAGTTGGACAAGAACTACTGCTACATGGCAAAGGATGGAACTCTAAGCATCGTCGAACAGGTAAAACTTATGATCCAAACTCTAAACTATAACATGCACGACTGTCAAGCCTACATAGATGATCTTAATGACACTTGTGCTGCCGTCCTTACAGACTATAACAAAGCCTTAGATGAGAAGAACATTGCGTCCCAAGAGATGTTCCACGTGAGAGGACGACTGGATAACAAAAGACTCAAAATGGCTATGTTAGAGAAGGACTTAGAGTTAGAAAAAGATGCAAGAATGTTGAGTGAAACCCAATTAGAAATAGCTTTGAACCAAAAAGATTTAGCTCAGAGTGAAATTGTACGCTTAAATCTTTTAATCGAAAAATTGTTCAATGAAAGTGAAGCTATTGAAAATTTGGTAAACAATGGAACCGTGGACAATACATACAATTAGGGTTGGTCAAATGGATATCCTACCGCAATGGATTCCTTACCCCGGTTCAACAAAGACAGACTGTATATCCCTCCAGACCGAGAATTTCATTTCCCAGTCAATGACAAGAGCTTTCCCGAAGACATCAAAGCTCACTTCGGTAGACTGCATAGTCTAAGCAATAATTGTGTCATTGAGGAAATTGTGCCTGAGGTTTCGGGTCACACATGTGATCAAATTCCTATCTGTGGCACCATTTATCCAAATTCTCAAACCTCATCCGTAGTTGATGAAGAAATTGTCATTGAGGGCCCCGAAGTCTCGATAGACTTCCCATCTCTACCCTCAGACCGCAGTGTTTCTCACTATAGCCAAAAGTCCCACAAAAGTCCCACTGCAGTCCCAACTTACTCTGCGGTAGTCAATTCATCACTACCGCAGTCATCAGTAAAAGGAACTGTGACTCTTCAGCCAATTCATCACGAATTACCCATAGAAAACTTTGAAGTGGGTCAATGCTCTCTAATTCCTGAATCTTCAAGTTCAGATGACTCAAGCCCTCGTTTTCACAAATTTTCAAAGGGTTTTAGGAAACCACAGTTGAACAACAAAGACTGCGGTTCACCAAAATCCTTAGCTAAAAAAGCTTTGAAAGAGGAAATTCGATTCCGTGGCACAAATAGACAAACTTTTTCGAAAAACAAGAAGCATGTCAGATTTCCAAAGTCCAAGAGTCCAGAAAAATTTGTTTTCTCACATTACTTTTCAAAAAACTCTCCTATTAAGAAAACACACAAAAAGGAATGTCAAGTTTCATCAATCATTCCTATTTCATCTGACACAATCCAAAAGGGTGTAAAGTCTTTTCAAAACAATGGTTTTCAAGTCTATTCCTCAGATGACCCAAAATGGAAGGGTATCTTACCCACTCCAACACTTTTAAAGTCACGTCAAAATTTCAAAAAGTGGAAAGGTATTTTACCAACTCCACCAAAAAGAACTCAAAGACCTACACATGCTAAACCTTTTCACAAACAAACTTTTTCTAAACCCAACATCACTCATGTCAGGGATTACCAACCTCAGACCGGTAACAAGTCCAATTCCTCCTTTAGACCGCTGACCAAGCATAGTGTCAGATCAAAAGACAAAATCTCTTTTTGTCAATGTCAGTGTATTTGTCAAAAGGATTCATCCAATGTCAAATCTAGTCAGAGTCAGAAACCTCGTATTTTTTCAAAACACAACACTCCAAATCTGCACAAACACCCAGGTCTAGGAATAAAAGTTGACAAGAGACCCGTCCCTGCAACCTCGGTCCATGCATCATTTAGAAATTCACCAATTGCCCCAGGCTCCAAATTAGTTTGGATGCCTAAACTAACCGTGTAATTCTCAGGCTTTGTGCAAGGAGGAACAAGAAGAAGAATGGTTAATTAACAGTGTCTGCTCCTTGCACATGACCGGAAGGTTAGAATACCTTCGGGATTTCAGGCCAATATGCAATGGTGGAAATGTCACATTCGGCAACAATGCGAATGGAGTCATCCGAAGTTACGGTGTTCTCACTAAGGGGGAACTTCTCTATTTCAAAGGTTGCTTATGTAGAAAGCCTAAAACACAATCTCATCAGTGTTGGCCAACTATGTAAGGCAGGCCATCGAGTTGAATTTAATGACCAATTTTGCTATGTAATGACAAGTGATAGGAACACGTGTCTGATCAAATCCCGATCCGAAGGTACGATGTATCCTTTGGATGTCTCTCTGATCATTGGCAGACCGCAGTTGTGCTTCCTATCCAAAGCAGTATCCGAAGTCAGCTGGCTTTGGAACCGCAAGCTAGCTCATCTCAACTTCAGGTACATCAACAATTTGGTCATCGGAGAACTAGTCAGAGGTCTCCCTATTCTCAAATTCAGCAATGATACTCTCTGCCCTGCATGTGAATGTGGGAAGCAGTCCAAAGCAAGTCACCCCATGGTGATTGATTCTTCAATCTCTGAACCTCTAGAGCTCTTACACATTGATCTCTGCGGTCCATCCACCGTAGCTAGTCTCCATCACAAGAAGTACATACTGGTTATAGTAGATGACTTCACACGCTTCACATGGGTCTTCTTCCTTAGACTCAAGTCAGAAACACCGCAGATTCTCATCAATTTCATCAAGGAAATAGAACTTCAGATCAAGCCTCCAGTAAGACGTATCCGCAGTGATAATGGAACCGAGTTTACCAATCATCTTCTCAACAGTTTCTTGGTTTCCAAAGGCATCACTCACAACTTCTCAGCTCCTTATACCCCCCAACAAAATGGAGTAGTAGAGAGAAGGAACCGCACTCTAGTAGAAGCAGCCAGATCCATGCTCAACTTCGCACACCTTCCTCTCTACTTCTGGGCTGAAGCTGTAGCAACCGCATGCTTTGTTCAAAACCGTAGCATTGTGTGCAAACGTCTCAACAAAACACCGTATGAGGGCCTTAACAACCGCAAGCCGAATGTTCGCTTCTTTCATATCTTTGGGTGTAGATGTTTTGTGATCAACAACCGCGATCAGCTTAACAAGTTTGCACCGAAGTCTGATGAAGGCATCTTTCTTGGCTATTCCACAAACAAAGTCGCTTACAGGGTCCTCATCAGACGCACAAGGCTAATCATTGAAAGCTTCGATGTGAAATTTGATGATTCTCACATCCGCAACGCCCCTCCATCCACTGAAACCACCGCAATCATGGAAAGCGATATTCCTGCCTCTTCAGGTCCTTTAAATCTAGTTGAAGTCAATTATGACGATCTTTTTGACCCTGTTGAAACGGCGAAACTATCTGAAGTTCTTGTGTCACCTGTAACTCAACAACAACACGCTGATGTTTCTGGTCCATCAGTATCCGAAGTCGCATCTCTCAATACTTTCACCTCTCCGGTTGAGGGGGAAAGCTCTACTCCGGTTCAAGAAACAATCGTCGAGGTTCCAGTACTTGATGCTGCTCAAGTTCCTATCCGCAGAGAATCATTACCATCACACGTATCTTTGGATTTGGATGAAGAACTCATAGAGAACATTGATACAAGAACCGATACAAGAACCGATTCAAGGATTATCACTCTTCTATCCGCAGTCCAGGGGGAACCTTCTCAGGTTCCAGAGAAACTCCCATCAGCAATCCAGGGGGAACCTCTCCCAACTGCTCAAGAAAATTCCATTCCCGTTCCAACAAACCAAGATGATTCCGCAGGATGTTCTCAAATCCAGGGGAACTGCCATCTCCAACCGCAGAATCTTCTGATATTGAAGATATTCCCTCTACCGCAGCTGCTGATCATCTACAACCCCGTCTACACGTATGGACGAAGGACCACCCACCAGGTCAAATCATTGGCAACCCATCCGCAGGTATCCAGACTCGATCTTCCAAGAACTTATCTGATCATTGTCACTACGCAGCGTTTATGTCCTCAGTCGAGCCCCGAACGATCAAAGAAGCATTACTAGAACCTGATTGGATATCTGCAATGTAAGAAGAGCTAGAAGAATTCAAAAGGAACAAAGTGTGGAAGCTCATCCCGAAGCCACATGGTCACACCATTGTTGGCACTAGATGGGTATTCAAAAACAAGCTGGATGAATCTGGTGCGGTAGTCAGAAACAAGGCAAGGCTAGTTGCAAATGGCTACAGTCAACTTGAAGGTGTTGACTATGATGAAACGTATGCTCCGGTGGCACGAATGGAAGCCATCTGAATCTTCTTAGCATACGCAGCCCACAAAAACGTCAAGGTACACCAAATGGACGTTAAGAGTGCATTTCTCAATGGGGAACTAAAAGAAGAGGTTTACCTTCAGCAACCTCCAGGCTTTGAAAGTATTGAATTCCCAGACCACTGCTACAAACTTGAAAAAGCAGTCTACGGTCTGAAGCAAGCCCCAAGAGCATGGTACGAGACTCTCTCTGAATTTCTAGTCTCGTCCGGGTACAAAAGAGGAGTGATTGATCCCACTCTATTTAGAAAAGCAAATGGTGACCACCTTATGCTTGTACAAATATATGTGGATGATATCATCTGTGACAACCGTCAAATTTCGGTCAATTCAAAGTCAACAAGTCAAACCGGTCAACTCCAATAACCCTTGTATGCTAGGGTTTACGTTATGTAATCACTATACAATTCGCTATTTTAATGAGAAATCATCATTTGGAAAGTTCATGTGTTTGATTTTCCTTAGCCTTAACAAGTGCTAAACAACGAACCAAAGCGATAAAACACTATTACACAATCATCGGGATTGTGTAAGACACTAAAACACGGTTTAATGGGGTTTACGAACCTTGCGTTGTGAAGCCGGACACTCAAATTAAGCACAAACGAAACCTCTCTAAATCGTTTTCACTCTATCTCTTTCTATTTGAAATCTCTCCCAAATCTCTCCCAAATCTCTCCCAAATCTCACTCAAAAGTTACTTTAACTTTTTGTAATCATTTGGGTCATCTCGACCCTTGACCGGGTCAAAAATCGCTTGAAACGGAGTAAAAACGAGTAAAATAGCTTTAAGGATCCGAAACCTAAGCTTCTGGACCGAAGCCTCGCATCCGAAGCCTCGCATCCGAAGCCTCGCATCCGAGGCCTCTGATCCGAAGCGAGGGTCCGAAGGTCCGAAGCGAGGGTCCGAAGGTCCGAAGGTCCGAAGCCTCGCAGACAGCTCCTTTTTACCGGTTTTTCGACTACGACTTCGTTTTAACTCCGTTTTTCATTATTTTAACGTGGGATTTTCACCCAAAACTTTATTTTATAAACTAAGGCCCCAAAATATATAAATCTCCAGGGTTTTTATAAAATATATTAAAAGAATTGGTGATTGAACTAATTATTGAGGGAATATTTGCTTTTCCTTAATTTATGGCAAAAGCAAACCACCACCACCTCACTCTATGATTAGCCATTCTTTCCCACTACCCCTTGTCTCCTTAGTGGACCTTTACAGCCAATCTCCAGCTCTTCCCACGTTCTAAGAGCTGGAGGATTGATCCTCTCTCCTCATTCTCCATAAAACTCTTTCATTCTACACTTAGCAACCAAGAACACTCTCCAAAATTCTCTCATCTTTTCTCTCAACTTCAAGAACTTCAAGGCTTTCTCCAGGGATTTCTTTCTTCAATTAGTAAGTATCTTCATCATTCACATAATTATTAAACTCCATTCTACTCAAATCATTGATATCTTACACAAGTTCCATCTTATTCGGTGTTAGATTCTCGAGTCGTCAAGACATCTTCTTAGTGTTCTTGGGTTGAACACTTCCTCTCTCTCACTTTCATCTACTGAAACCACATAAGGTGAGTTCATACCCATACATTTACATGTTTTCTTAAGTTTTAAGGGGGGGAATACAAGTAAAATCATCAAGAACACAATTAAATTTTTCCTAACAGATTACATCAGAAAAGATGGACGTTAATCACGGACTGTTTTGGTCAACTTAAATATTTTAGTTTTCAAAACTGTTTCAGGTGCAAGTAGTTCAAACTCTTAGCTTTAAAATGGCTACTTGCACATCTCCATATGATTTTTCTACAATTTATGGTGATTTTTACAAAACTGCCTGTCATTTCAGAGGCAAACCCGGACCAGTCTGTGATTATGAACATTTTCACCTCTGTTAGAAATCACTAAAAATCATGATAAAATTTACGAACAAACTAGACTCATATTCCAAACTCTCAAAATTTGCGGATTTGGATTTAGAGCTTTGATGATTTTTCTATAAATTTTCTAAGAACGGTAACAGAAACTGTTTTTAACGAAAAGTTGCTGTTAATTTCATTTCACCTTGTAACATGTTGAGCAAGGTGTATATCTTTATGTGATTATATGTTACTGCAATATATGACATTTTATCTTAATATTTGGACACACATCAGTTTACAACTGGATTTGGTCATATAAAATATAAAGAATAACAAGTGATTATAATCAAAGTACAATCGATACATTCAAACATTAAATAAACTATTTTGAATATAGTTTGCATACATTACCATGTACTACCCTTGGTTGATAAACTATAATAGGTATAGTTTATGATACATTACATAACACATACATTTAAAAATGGTACATTTATACAAAGGATATTTTCATTAAGCAAGGTACGGCCATACGGTACCAAGTTTTCATAACACGTAATTCCGTTAATGACTTTGTGAGACATTTACTTCAAATTACCATTAAGTCCTGTATTGTAACCAGAGTCTCCTTGAGGGAGAGCGTGATACTTGTGTATAGATCTATATTGGGTTTGACAAACCCACACCTAAACTGCATGCAACAGTTAGACCGATAGGTCTGGGGTGACAAATGTCATAACATTTCCGACGCCTGAAGAACGTCGTTTTAGGCAACCTTGGTCATAGTATGGTTATAATAAACTCACATAAAGTATTAACAAACATTGGAAATTACGGGAACTTCATTAAAATTTAACGAGTTTATGTCGATTTAAACTTGCATTGTTTTACTATAAATATGACAAATTACTTGTACATTTCGGTCTTTGGGTTTTAAGACTACATTTACACATTAAGGAAAATATTGGATTTTTCTAACACAAATACTACTTTTACAAACGAAAAGCTTATGAACTCACCAACCTTTGTGTTGACACTTTTTCAAACAACTTGTATTCTCAGGAAATCATTAAACAGGTAATCAAGTGCTTTTGAGGATGGGACGCTAAGGCGTCTACTATTTCATATTTTATCAACATATTGTAATTGATTCGTAAACATGTAATTCATACAATGATGTAATTTTTTTTCAATTATATATATGTTGGTTGTGTTTGCTTGAATTACTATTACAATTGCTGTTATGATACTATACATGAAGTCCTCCACCCCCGGACGTTTCCGCCATCCTTGGTTTGGGAGTGTGACAGATTGGTATCAGAGCGCAGTTTATAGTGAATTAAGTATATCAAACCACATAAGATATACAAACTATAAACACAATTGGGACTAATAGTCTCTGATTTGTGCATTTTCAAATAAATATACTTTTAGAAAATAAATGATTTTTTTTTATTAAAAGTATAAATACATGCATACATGCTCATATAGTGTCATAACTAGAAGAACATAAAATAAAAGAAGAGGAGTTGTACATTATGGGTATGCCTTGGTATATGTAAATCAAGTCTGGGAAGGATATAGCCTGATCAACTATATCTATCCGGGAATTGACTTGCATATACCGGGGGATGGTCAGGATGGACAACAAATCTAACAAACCTAATAACAGACTACAAAGGATACTTTAAGGACTCAAAATTAAACATTTACAAATACTATAGGAGTATTTTGTGTTACTATAATAAATTATCTGATAATTAAATAGGTCTTTATTTATAAATTAATAGCTGCTAAGTGGATGCGCTAAGGTCATATGTAACTAAGATGCTATAGACTTAGAATTTATGTATCTTTGTTTCACTTCCTGTCCTTGTTTGGTTGTGGTCTTGGAGTTAGGGTCATCTATTCGAAGGACTATTATATCTTAATCACATATGACTGGTATGCACTTTGCAACTAATTAAGTAACCGATAAAGATCATTTTAAAATATAATATATTAATTATGTCCCGACTAAATTAGTATGCACTTTGCAACTTATGACAGAACCATGCCGCCAAGAAGAAGACCAAGACCTTCCAGCAACACAGCAACACCTCCTCCGCCGCCGCCTCCACAGTTTGATCCCGCGATGTTCCAGGCTGCAGTAACAGCAGCCGTAGCGGCCGCAATGTCGCAGATAGGGACCAACGGAGCTGGTGGTTCGGGATCGGGAGCTACACACTCTAACCACGGAGACAGTACGTGGCGTGCAAAAGAGTGTTCATACAAAGACTTCACAAATGGCAAACCCGACAACTTCAATGGAAGCGGGGGAGTCATCGCGTTGATGCAATGGTTTGAAAAGACCGAAGTAATCTTTCAGGTGTGCTCTTGCCCCGAAGCGAGCAAAGTTAAGTTCGCAGCCTTCACCTTCACCGGCCGGGCCCTTACTTGGTGGAACTGCCGGATTAAGTCACTTACTCTCGAAGTGGCTAGCTCCATAACCTGGGCAGAACTAAAAACGTTGATGATGAAGGAGTACTGCCCGAGAGGTGAAATTCAAAAGCTGGAACAAGAACTTTGGAACCTCAGGATGACGGGCTCTGACCTTGAAACCTACACCACCCGATTCAATGAATTGGCTCTCCTCTGCCCAACAATGGTTACTCCGGAGGAGAAAAAGGTGGAGCGATACCTTTGGGGACTGTCTCTCCACGTGCAAAGTAGTGTCCTGGCTTCAAGGCCAACTACTTTTGACAGTGCCAGGGAGCTGGCACAACAACTTGTTGACCACCGAGCCGGTCATAATACTACAACCACCACCACTGATAAATCAAAAGGAGGAAACAACAAAAGGAAGTTCTGGAACGAAAAGAAGAGCCAACCAGCACAGGACCCCGCTAAGAAGCAACAAATTGTTGCTGTCCATGCTGCCACTAATACTGCCACTACTGCTACCACTCCAGCACCACCGAAGCCATATGCGGGAAAACTACCTAAGTGCAACAAGTGCAACTTTCACCACAATGGTGCTTGTAGGGAGATGCACTGTAACAATTGCGACAGGAAGGGGCACACTGCTCGTTTCTGTAAAGCGCCGGCTCAACCAATCAACCAAGTCGCCAGTACGGGGGCAACCCGGACCTGCTACAACTGTGGAGACGCAGGTCACTTCAAAAGAGACTGCCCCAAAGCACAAGCCCCTAATGTTGGTGGAGTAGGAAGAGTCCTGGCAATAGGACATGGGGAAGCAGTCGAGGATCCCACGGTGGTTACCGGTACGTTTCTCCTAAATAACTCTTATGCATGCGTACTATTCGATAGTGGAGCGGAGAGGAGTTTCGTGAGCCACCAATATAAACAGTTACTTGAACAAAATCCCCAATCACTAAAGGATACTTATGTAGTAGAAATGGCAAATGGGAAAGTAGAACGCACTAGCGATATATACTCAGAATGTACTCTCACTCTAGGCAACCATACATTTAAAATTGACCTGATGCCGGTCACCATAAAAAGCTTCGACGTAATCATCGGGATGGATTGGTTAGTTCCTCACCGTGCCGACATTCTATGTTACGAAAGGGCCGTTCGCCTCAATCTACCAAATGACGAAACCCTTCTCATCTATGGTAACAAACCTAGTGCGAATTTACAAATCATCTCATGCATCAAAGCCCAAAAGTATCTCCGGAAGGAGTACCACGCCTTCTTAGCCCATGTAGTAGACAAGAAACAAGACGTGAAAGACATCAAAGACATCCCCGAAGTGTGTAACTTCCCGGATGTGTTCCCAGAAGATCTTCCTGGTGTACCACTCGCACGACAAGTCGATTTCAGAATTGACTTAATACCCGGAGCTACCCCCGTAGCCAGAGCTCCATACCGCCTCGCACCATCAGAAATGCAAGAGTTGTCCAGTCAGTTGAACGAGCTTTTGAGCAAAGGGTTCATCAGACCAAGCTTCTCACCTTGGGGAGCACCAGTCCTTTTTGTAAAGAAGAAGGACGGATCCTTTCGCATGTGCATCGACTATCGGGAACTAAACAAGCTCACCATCAAGAACCGATATCCTCTACCCCGAATCGATGACCTTTTCGACCAACTCCAAGGAGCAAATTTCTTCTCAAAGATCGACCTAAGGTCAGGCTACCATCAGCTACGAGTTCAAGAAGAAGATATTCCCAAAACTGCATTCAGAACTCGCTATGGGCACTACGAGTTTGTGGTGATGTCCTTCGGTTTAACAAACGCACCTGCGGTATTCATGGACCTAATGAATAGAGTGTGTCGACCCTACCTAGACAAGTTTGTAATCGTATTCATCGACGATATCTTGATCTACTCGCGAAGCGAAGAAGAGCATCGCCTACATCTACGCCAAGTGCTAGAGACACTAAGAGCGGAGAAGCTTTATGCTAAGTTCTCTAAGTGTGAATTCTGGATTAGAGAAGTGGATTTCCTTGGACATGTGGTAAGTGAGAAAGGCATACATGTGGATCCCTCCAAGATCAAGGCAATCGAGAATTGGTCAGCACCCAAGACGCCAACCGAAATTCGACAGTTCCTTGGGCTTGCTGGCTACTACCGAAGATTTATACAAAACTTCTCCAAGATTGCGAAACCACTCACCACCTTGACGCAGAAAGGTGTGATATTCAAGTGGGAAAATAAACAAGAAACTGCTTTCCAAACGTTAAAACAAGCCCTATGCAGCGCACCGATCTTGTCTCTCCCAGAGGGAACCGAGGACTTCGTAGTGTACTGTGATGCTTCGAATCAAGGCCTCGGATGTGTGCTCATGCAGAGAGGGAAGGTTATCGTGTATGCATCAAGACAGCTTAAGACGCACGAGGTTAATTATACTACGCACGACCTGGAATTAGGATCAGTGGTATTCGCTTTGAAGATCTGGAGACACTACCTCTACGGCATGAAATGCACTATCTTCACTGATCACAAAAGTCTTCAGCATATCCTCAATCAGAAAGAGCTCAACATGCGACAGAGGAGATGGGTGGAGTTGCTGAATGACTACGAGTGCGAAATTCGTTATCATCCGGGCAAGGCCAATGTAGTGGCCGATGCTCTAAGCAGGAAGGAGTACTCGGGCCGCCGAGTAAAATCCTTAACAATGACAATCCATTCCCACCTGACCATACAAATCAAGGAAGCTCAACTGGAAGCTTTGAAACCAGAAAAGGTGGCAGGAGAGACATTAAGGGGAATGGATAAAAACTTAGAAGTCAAGGATAATGGAGCACGTTATATCATGAACCGGATTTGGATACCGAAGTTCGGTGGACTCCGAGATGTCGTCATGAATGAAGCACACAAGACTCGATACTCCATCCATCCCGGGTCGGATAAGATGTATCTGGACCTCAAGAAATTATACTGGTGGCCGAACATGAAAGCTGAGATTGCTACCTATGTGAGCAAGTGCTTGACTTGCGCTAAGGTCAAAACCGAATACCAGAAACCATCCGGGCTATTACAACAGTCGGATATACCTGAGTGGAAGTGGGAACGAATAACCATGGACTTCATAACGAAGCTGCCTAAGACATCGGGCGGGCTTGACACAATATGGGTAATTGTAGACAGATTGACCAAATCAGCACACTTCCTACCAATGAAAGAAACTGACAAGATGGAGAAGCTGACTAGAACGTACATCAGAGAGATTGTACGACTCCATGGTGTGCCGATATCCATTATCTCCGATAGAGATAGTAGATTTACCTCACGGTTTTAGCAGTCTCTACAAAAATCATTGGGAACTAGGCTTGACATGAGTACGGCCTACCACCCACAAACCGACGGACAGAGCGAGCGAACCATTCAAACGTTGGAAGACATGTTAAGAGCTTGTGTGATAGACTTCGGTAAAGCATGGGATACCCATCTACCGCTTATCGAATTCTCCTACAATAACAGCTATCATACTAGCATCAAAGTCGCTCCATTCGAAGCTCTTTACGGTCGCAAATGCAGATCACCCCTGTGTTGGGCTGAGGTGGGGGATACACAGCTAGCTAGAGGGCAAGTCTCTAATAGCACCCTCACTGGCCCTGAAATCATAAGGGAAACCACAGAAAAGATCGTTCAAATTCGAGAGAGACTGAAAGCGTCTCGCGATCGGCAAAAGAGTTACGCAGACAAACGACGCAAACCCTTGGAATTCCAGGTGGGTGATAGAGTACTACTAAAAGTTTCCCCTTGGAAAGGAATGATACGATTCGGCAAACGCGGGAAACTAAATCCAAGGTACATCGGGCCATTCGAAATCCTTGCTAGGATTGGGCCAGTAGCATACAAACTTCGATTACCTCAGGAACTCGACAAAGTACATCCCACATTTCACGTGTCGAACCTAAAGAAGTGTTTGTCTGATGAGACACTCGTAATACCACTCGACGAAATCAAAGTTAACGAAAATCTCCACTTCGTGGAGGAACCAGTCGAAATCATGGATCGGGAAATCAAACGAATGAAACAAAGTCGTATTCCCATCATGAAGGTACGTTGGAACACTAAACGAGGACCCGAATTCACCTGGGAACGCGAGGATCAGATGAAACAAAAGTATCCACATCTCTTCCCAAACTCTTGAAATCCCAGTCAAAATGAAAATTTCGGGACGAAATTCCTTCTAACGGGGGGATGATGTGACAACCGTCAAATTTCGGTCAATTCAAAGTCAACAAGTCAAACCGGTCAACTCCAATAACCCTTGTATGCTAGGGTTTACGTTATGTAATCACTATACAATTCGCTATTTTAATGAGAAATCATCATTTGGAAAGTTCATGTGTTTGATTTTCCTTAGCCTTAACAAGTGCTAAACAACGAACCAAAGCGATAAAACACTATTACACAATCATCGGGATTGTGTAAGACACTAAAACACGGTTTAATGGGGTTTACGAACCTTGCGTTGTGAAGCCGGACACTCAAATTAAGCACAAACGAAACCTCTCTAAATCGTTTTCACTCTATCTCTTTCTATTTGAAATCTCTCCCAAATCTCTCCCAAATCCCACTCAAAAGTTACTTTAACTTTTTGTAATCATTTGGGTCATCTCGACCCTTGACCGGGTCAAAAATCGCTTGAAACGGAGTAAAAACGAGTAAAATAGCTTTAAGGATCCGAAACCTAAGCTTCTGGACCGAAGCCTCGCATCCGAAGCCTCGCATCCGAGGCCTCTGATCCGAAGCGAGGGTCCGAAGGTCCGAAGCGAGGGTCCGAAGGTCCGAAGGTCCGAAGCCTCGCAGACAGCTCCTTTTTACCGGTTTTTCGACTACGACTTCGTTTTAACTCCGTTTTTCATTATTTTAACGTGGGATTTTCACCCAAAACTTTATTTTATAAACTAAGGCCCCAAAATATATAAATCTCCAGGGTTTTTATAAAATATATTAAAAGAATTGGTGATTGAACTAATTATTGAGGGAATATTTGCTTTTCCTTAATTTATGGCAAAAGCAAACCACCACCACCTCACTCTATGATTAGCCATTCTTTCCCACTACCCCTTGTCTCCTTAGTGGACCTTTACAGCCAATCTCCAGCTCTTCCCACGTTCTAAGAGCTGGAGGATTGATCCTCTCTCCTCATTCTCCATAAAACTCTTTCATTCTACACTTAGCAACCAAGAACACTCTCCAAAATTCTCTCATCTTTTCTCTCAACTTCAAGAACTTCAAGGCTTTCTCCAGGGATTTCTTTCTTCAATTAGTAAGTATCTTCATCATTCACATAATTATTAAACTCCATTCTACTCAAATCATTGATATCTTACACAAGTTCCATCTTATTCGGTGTTAGATTCTCGAGTCGTCAAGACATCTTCTTAGTGTTCTTGGGTTGAACACTTCCTCTCTCTCACTTTCATCTACTGAAACCACATAAGGTGAGTTCATACCCATACATTTACATGTTTTCTTAAGTTTTAAGGGGGGGAATACAAGTAAAATCATCAAGAACACAATTAAACTTTTCCTAACAGATTACATCAGAAAAGATGGACGTTAATCACGGACTGTTTTGGTCAACTTAAATATTTTAGTTTTCAAAACTGTTTCAGGTGCAAGTAGTTCAAACTCTTAGCTTTAAAATGGCTACTTGCACATCTCCATATGATTTTTCTACAATTTATGGTGATTTTTACAAAACTGCCTGTCATTTCAGAGGCAAACCCGGACCAGTCTGTGATTATGAACATTTTCACCTCTGTTAGAGATCACTAAAAATCATGATAAAATTTACGAACAAACTAGACTCATATTCCAAACTCTCAAAATTTGCGGATTTGGATTTAGAGCTTTGATGATTTTTCTATAAATTTTCTAAGAACGGTAACAGAAACTGTTTTTAACGAAAAGTTGCTGTTAATTTCATTTCACCTTGTAACATGTTGAGCAAGGTGTATATCTTTATGTGATTATATGTTACTGCAATATATGACATTTTATCTTAATATTTAGACACACATCAGTTTACAACTGGATTTGGTCATATAAAATATAAAGAATAACAAGTGATTATAATCAAAGTACAATCGATACATTCAAACATTAAATAAACTATTTTGAATATAGTTTGCATACATTACCATGTACTACCCTTGGTTGATAAACTATAATAGGTATAGTTTATGATACATTACATAACACATACATTTAAAAATGGTACATTTATACAAAGGATATTTTCATTAAGCAAGGTACGGCCATACGGTACCAAGTTTTCATAACACGTAATTCCGTTAATGACTTTGTGAGACATTTACTTCAAATTACCATTAAGTCCTGTATTGTAACCAGAGTCTCCTTGAGGGAGAGCGTGATAGTTGTGTATAGATCTATATTGGGTTTGAAAAACCCACACCTAAACTGCATGCAACAGTTAGACCGATAGGTCTGGGGTGACAAATGTCATAACATTTCCGACGCCTGAAGAACGTCGTTTTAGGCAACCTTGGTCATAGTATGGTTATAATAAACTCACATAAAGTATTAACAAACATTGGAAATTACGGGAACTTCATTAAAATTTAACGAGTTTATGTCGATTTAAACTTGCATTGTTTTACTATAAATATGACAAATTACTTGTACATTTCGGTCTTTGGGTTTAAGACTACATTTACACATTAAGGAAAATATTGGATTTTTCTAACACAAATACTACTTTTCGTTTGTAAAATGTACAAGTAATTTGTCATATTTATAGTAAAACAATGCAAGTTTAAATCGACATAAACTCGTTAAATTTTAATGAAGTTCCCGTAATTTCCAATGTTTGTTAATACTTTATGTGAGTTTATTATAACCATACTATGACCAAGGTTGCCTAAAACGACGTTCTTCAGGCGTCGGAAATGTTATGACATTTGTCACCCCAGACCTATCGGTCTAACTGTTGCATGCAGTTTAGGTGTGGGTTTGTCAAACCCAATATAGATCTATACACAAGTATCACGCTCTCCCTCAAGGAGACTCTGGTTACAATACAGGACTTAATGGTAATTTGAAGTAAATGTCTCACAAAGTCATTAACGGAATTACGTGTTATGAAAACTTGGTACCGTATGGCCGTACCTTGCTTAATGAAAATATCCTTTGTATAAATGTACCCTTTTTAAATGTATGTGTTATGTAATGTATCATAAACTATACCTATTATAGTTTATCAACCAAGGGTAGTACGTGGTAATGTATGCAAACTATATTCAAAATAGTTTATTTAATGTTTGAATGTATCGATTGTACTTTGATTATAATCACTTGTTATTCTTTATATTTTATATGACCAAATCCAGTTGTAAACTGATGTGTGTCTAAATATTAAGATAAAATGTCATATATTGCAGTAACATATAATCACATAAAGATATACACCTTGCTCAACATGTTACAAGGTGAAATGAAATTAACAGCAACTTTTCGTTAAAAACAGTTTCTGTTACCGTTCTTAGAACATTTATAGAAAAATCATCAAAGCTCTAAATCCAAATCCTCAAATTTTGAGAGTTTGGAATATGAGTCTAGTTTGTTCGTAAATTTTATCATGATTTTTAGTGATTTCTAACAGAGGTGAAAATGTTCATAATCACAGACTGGTCCGGGTTTGCCTCTGAAATGACAGGCAGTTTTGTAAAAATCACCATAAATTGTAGAAAAATCATATGGAGATGTGCAAGTAGCCATTTTAAAGCTAAGAGTTTGAACTACTTGCACCTGAAACAGTTTTGAAAACTAAAATATTTAAGTTGACCAAAACAGTCCGTGATTAACGTCCATCTTTTCTGATGTAATTTGTTAGGAAAAGTTTAATTGTGTTCTTGATGATTTTACTTGTATTCCCCCCCCTTAAAACTTAAGAAAACATGTAAATGTATGGGTATGAACTCACCAACCTTTGTGTTGACACTTTTTCAAACAACTTGTATTCTCAGGAAATCATTAAACAGGTAATCAAGTGCTTTTGAGGATGGGACGCTAAGGCGTCTACTATTTCATATTTTATCAACATATTGTAATTGATTCGTAAACATGTAATTCATACAATGATGTAATTTTTTTTCAATTATATATATGTTGGTTGTGTTTGCTTGAATTACTATTACAATTGTTGTTATGATACTATACATGAAGTCCTCCACCCCCGGACGTTTCCGCCATCCTTGGTTTGGGAGTGTGACATCATCTTCGGATCGACTGATCAAGGAATGGTGGATGAATTTGCTAAGCTCATGACCAACAAGTTCAAAATGAGCATGAATAGAGAGATTAACTTCTTTCTAGGACTTCAAGTGAAACAAGTTCCGCAAGGGATATTCATTCATCAAGAGAAATACACCACTGAACTATTAAAGAAATATTCTATGGACAACTGTTCTTCGGCTAAGGTCCCCATGGCCTTCGGATATAAGATCTTTATTGATCCCTCAGGCGAATCTGTGGATCACAAGACTTATAGAGGTATCATAGGCTCTTTGATGTACCTCACCGCAAGCAGGCTAGACATTGTCTTTGCAACAGGCGTATGCGCAAGGTATCAGGCTGACCCAAAAGTGTCACATATGACCGCAGCCAAACAGATACTACGGTACCTGAAAGGAAGCAAGTCTCTTGGATTATGGTACCCTGCAGTCAATGATTTTAGCCTTCAAGCATTCACAGATGTGGATCATGCGGGATGCAAACTAGATCGAAAAAGCACTTTAGGTGGATGTCAATTTCTGGGTGGAAGACTCGTCAGCTGGTCATCAAGGAAACAAAGTTGTGTATCTCTGTCTACCGCAGAAGCTGAGTATGTGGCCGCAGCCAGCTGTTGTTCTCAAGTCCTTTGGATGAAAACTCAACTATTGGACTACGGATATAGAATGTTGAGGATACCGATCTACTGTGACTCTGAAAGTGCTATTGCTATTTCTCACAATCCAATTATGCACTCCAAGACTAAGCATATCGAACTACGGTATCATTTCATCAAAGACCATATCTTGAAAGGTAACATTGAACTCATCTTTGTTCATTCTCATGAAGAGATTGCTGATGTGTTCATAAAAGCGCTCGACTCCACAAGACTTAACACCTTCCTACAAATGTTAGGAATGATGAATCCAGACCCGCAATTCTTTTTGAATTGTTAGATACCGCAGACCATCCTTGGTCTTCGTTGCGGTTCTAACTGAAAGTTACTTATGACAGATGGTTTTGGTACCACAGTCTATGTACCGCAACCATATATCATACGTATCTCTCATGGGTCCTTATTGTTTGTTATTACTAACTTTTTGTACAAGTGCTCTCCTCAGTTTCCTCTACTGCAGTCATATATCTATCCATCCGCAATGACATCTGATCATCCGCAATGACATCTGGTCATCCGCAATGAAGTTTCCATCCGCAATCACATTGATAATTTCTCAACTATTTCATCAACCCTTGTATCATAGTGTGCTATTTAATGATCCTTCATTAAATAAAACATTAATAAAAAAACATTCCTTGAGAAACTGTCTCATTCTCCTTTTTGAATAAACCTTGTGTCAGACCTATTTTAGGTATGATGACAAAAAGAATGCTTTTCCATAAACGCATCCTTAATCTGTCTTTTCCTCTTACCCAACATGTCCCATCCGTTACAACTTCTTGTCCCCTCACCACACGATCACCTGACGTAATGATGTACGTCTGACTTGTCATTAAATGCAAATCCCCTTTTGGTAAAATCTCAAAACCTTTTTTAAACCGTTTCGTCTTATGTGGCTGAGATTTAATCCCCAAATTCAAAGATTCCCTCCAGACGACCTTTTACCCTATCCTCTCTTTTACCTAGGGTAAAAATAGTTACTACTCCAATTCACCCCTATATAAACCCTTCTTCTTCCCGAAAACACTTTACGCTTTCTGAACATTGAATCCTCCCTCTCAAAACCCACAAGCACTCTGTTTTCTACTCTTTCTCTCAAGCTTCAACAATGGTGAAATCCGGTGTTTCCAAGAAACAATCCAAGGCATCTGGATCAGTGAACCCTACTGGTTCAGACTCTCCCACGATTGCTTCAAGCAACTTCAGAGCTATATTCGAAGATCATTCATCCTACAATGCTCCGATCAAGCTGATGATCAAGTTTTTGAAGAATCATCCCCTGTTTGGCCCCTTCGATGCTTTCACAGACGTTGTCCCAATCTCAACCTTATTCAAATGTGCCTTTTCAGCCTATCGCCCAATCGAAAACCTAAAAAAAGTTCATCTTAACCTAGTTAACGATTCTTTGGTCATTCTGTCCAAAGAAAAGTTTCTTTCTGCCATTAACCTCCTTGTTCATCCCTCGATCAAAATTTTCACCCCATCTATGACAGACATCACCTCGGCACTTTACCAAATGGGATATCAGAAGAAGATTAGAGGAATTGGTGAATTCAAGAAAAACCAACTGCCTGCGGTCTGGCAATTTGTTTGCCACTTCGTCATCCGCAGTCTGTCGGGCAGAACCGGAGGCACGGACAATATGGGACTCAAACTTCTGGAGCTGGTGTGGAGTATCTTCACAGGTCATGACGTAAACTACGGGCAGATCCTATGGGACGACTTTCTTCAATACATTCCCAAGGAGAGCCCAAGGGAGAACCCAAATGAACTCATTTTTGCAAGGTTCTGGTCCCTCTGCATTTCAGACCTCCATGCGGATGCAGGGATCGACATGGGCAGTGACATCAATTTCTTTGTCCCCAAGGATCTCAAAAGGTACAATCCTTCCTCTGATCAATCTATTTTTTGACCAATTCGAAGACTTCCTACCCACATTTTGTCTACTCTTGGTCTTGAGACTGCTGATGTCTCAGATCATATTGAGGCTACGGAAGGTATTGCCCCATACCTTCCTACCCCGCCTCTTCAAAACCCATCCGCAATCCCTAACCTTGAAGGTACCGCAGTCCATTCTTCCACTACTCTATCCAATCTTTCTCAAAGAAGAAAGCAATTGGCCTCCAAGAAGAAACAAAGAACCCCCAAGAAGGTTGCTCCCAAAACAACCACACCCACCAAGAAACGTAAAACCAAACCAACCGCACCCACACCTGATAGTGACTCTGATGAAGATGCGCAACCAATTGCCATCCTTAAGAAAAGGAAAACCGATACCTCTGGCCAAATGTGTGACCGGACCGATACTGAAGCCTCTCAAAAGGCTCCGGTAGTCCTTGGGGTGGCCGCAGACCCATTCACCACCACCATCGATTACCACTCAAGCTCGGAAAAGTGAGTTTGTTTCATCACTTCGTGGAGACTCCCCTCCAGTTCACTCCCAAGAGGATGACACTGGTGCACGCCCTAAGGTCTCCAGGGCTTCCCGACTACATTTCTTTTCTTCTGAGGAGTTGCACTCCATCCTTTTGAACGTAACCCAAACACTTCAAACACTTCCCCAACCGCAGGGCACTTCTTCCGCCCATGCCAGAACTGAGCCGAGGCCAAACTTGACTACGGGTCAAGGGACCAAGGAAGCTCAGGAAATCCTACTCTGCTTACATCCGCAGCAGGTGGTTTAGGCACGGTGAGCACAAATGTGCAGGGATCCGTGGACCCGAAGGACACTTCGGTGCGCTTTCAAGGATTTGACGGAGATGAATCAAACGACTCATGGTTACGCTACACTCCAGTAACTGAGTCAGAAATCAAGAAATATGCCGCTTTCAAGAGGGCATTCCAAGCCCGCAAGGAACAACAGCTCAAGCAACAACAACAAAAGGAACAAGATATCCAGTCAGTGGCTAAGTATTGGGCAGATGTAATCAATAATGCCAATACCGTAGCCACCATTCAAAAGGTTCAAGACTGGATGACCGAGATGGCTGAAACAATCCTTAAAGCCCAAGCAACAGGCGAAGGTGCAGGCCCCTCCAGAGCAACTCCAAATCCAATTCCAACTCCAACAGTCCGTGAATCACAAGACGAAGGAACCGCAATAGAAGTCAGTTCTGCTCCCACCTTCGGTCTTGATGATGAGGATATTCAAGAGGTAAATAAGCCTAGTCCCTCTGATGATGACCTGATAATGTTCGATGAAGAAGAGGAATCCAGTGGCTCTCATCATTCAACTTCCAAACCCAAAGAGAAGAAGCAAAAGAAGAAGAATGCGGTCACGAGAAAAGAATTTCTGAGCTTACAAGCTAAAGTTGATCAAATTCTAGCTGCGGTCAAGCCAACTCAACCGCAACTAGAAGACACCCCAGGACCGCAGTCTCTCATCGAACGGATAGAGCGTTTGGAAACGCGTGAGCGATTGGCTGCTGAGAGAATTTCTCTCAAAGTCGAAATGCGAATCCGGTCCCTTGACAACAACCGCAAAACAGATCACAAGGACTTCATGGCTGCTGCGGAACGCCTCATCTCTGTGGTGACCGCAATCAAAAAGGATCTCCAAGCAGCCATTGCGGATCAAGCCACACAGTCTCAAAAACTGATAGTTGAGACTCACACTGCGTATGAGTCCACTATCTCAGTTCTTCAAGCCACAATCAATAGACTGCAACGATCCCTGTCCTCAAACTTCCATGGTCCCGAGATTCTTCAGCTCACAAAAGAAATTCATAAACTGCTCTTCAACTCCACTATCCCCAATAATCAACAACTGGCAGATGACCTCAAAGCTCAATTTCGAAAGGTGTTTGCTAAAGTTGATGGCCTTCGTCAATGGCTTGAGGAAGCCCCTGGGTTGCATTCCTCAAGAGGGGGAAGTGAAGAAGAAGTCCATCATTCACATCACTCCACGTCACAGCATCAGAGTCCCCCCATCATCACGGAAAAAATTCCTACACCGCAACCATCTCATCATACTCCACCTCCTCATAACACTCCACCGCAAAAGGAGATCAACCCTGACAAACCAGAGACTCCCCCTCACTTCAAAAACCTGGTTGAGCACATGTCCTCTCCAAGCTCAAACGATTCTCCTGCCACCTCCCAAAGGAAAAAAGATTGGAAGGCAGCTAAACTGGCAGAGCTCATATGGAGAGAATGCGGTTTTGATACCATCATGGATGAATCATTGATAAATTATTGGATCAATCCTCACCGCAGACTGCTTGATGAAGACTACAGACCTCACCTCACCTATGCTGAACCTCCTTCGGATGGTTACTGGGATGTCCCAATCTCTCCAAATGCCAAATACTTCACAGTGTTTGAGCAAGTTGACCGCAGTCTTCCTGACCACAAAAGACTGCCAATGGAATTTGAGAGACTTAGTCATTTCTATGCTAAGCATGCCTCTCCCATTGAGAAAATATGGTCTAACGATAGACCATCCGCAGTCAAGAACTACAAGGTCCGGAAGTTCATGAAGGCTGACTTCATCCAGTACACCCTCACTAGAAGAGGACACGACTATGTTCGCACCCAAGCTGAATTCCCTTGCATGAATCCAGAAGAAGTCTTTCTTATAGCTAAGGTGTTTCAGAACAAGTCGGAAAAGCATCCGAAGATGAAGATTGCGCTTGAAAGGGCTAATACTTTTTTGAAAGAAACGGTCTGTGATTTTGCTAAAATCGATGCAGACATCTATCCCACCATTGCCCAGAAATTTGATCTGCCACCACTTGATCCTGCACCGATGCCTACCGAAGGCTATCAAGAAATATCCTTAGGTGCAACCAATTTTCCTGAACTTGGAGTCATTTTCAAAAGGAAGACCGATAATGTCAAATACTTCATTCTTATGACTGCCATGCATCGTCTCACGAGAAAGCAACTTGATATCTGCCGAACCGTAGTTGAAAGATCGAAACACACTACTGCAGAGGTCAAGTTCGAGATTTTAAGGAGAATCATCTGGTTGGAAAACATCGGGAAGTTTTGGTGGATCCTGATCAAGTTCCTTAAACTTGACAGCTGAACAAAAGTTAAAGAGGTCACTTAGGGGGAAATTGTTGAATCATAAAAGTGACCCTCTTGAACTTCAGCTACCGCAGCCATCAAGCACCCGCAGTCAAGCTCCTTCATCAGCAACCGCATCCGGAGTCTCTACCTACCGCAGTCACTTTACTAGATTACTTTACTTGTCTTTATTGTAATACTATCTATTGTCCAGTATGCCTTACATGGCTACTGTTAGAGATGTAATCTATTGTACTTCGTGAGTCTCTATAAATAGAGCTCATTCTCTTGTATTCAATGATCTCAACACACGCATCTATCTATTCTGAATACACTTCTCTGAAGTTATATTTTCTATCTCTCTATTTTACTACGCATCACTTCTTACTCTCAAATCTTACTAGAATACTACTGATTATAACCTCTCTTCTGAGCAAGTCTTTCGTGACTTAATCACTAAGTTTGATCTTCCTTATTAACTTGGTTTGAATGCATTCCTTGTTATGAATCAACTTATGTGTATACTTGATATAACAATTGTTGTCATTTCTATTTCTTTACTTTTCCTCAACTAACTCTCTAACTATCTAACTCTAACTTATTAATATTATTGTTGAGCTTTTAGATCCTTCGAGATTAACTATTCCGCAATCTACTTGTTCTAACGTTTGTTCAAGTGTGTCTCTAAGTTTTTCTCTCAACACTTCCTTCTCCCATTCCTGTGAAAACAACAAACCCAATTAACTCTACAAACACCCATCGATTTTATGTCAAAAGCAACCCCAAAATATCTAATTTTGTACAACTGAAATGGTGTTCCCTTTACCCTTTCTGAATTGAACTAAAGTGCACTCATTTCTTCACTGCTAGCCTCGGACCACCCAAACACCAGATGTTCCCTCTTGTTCTTCCTTCTTCCTTCTTTCCTGTCAAACAATCAAACCCATAACCTGATAAAAATTAATAACTTATCACAAATTCCGATTTCAATCTTTGATCGATCTTGGTGTTTCTTGTACGAGTATGTGGTTAAATAACCTACTTATTTCAATCGGTTTTGTTTGGGAACCAATTTTTGTGAATCCTTGATCGTATGTGCTTTGACAAATTCTTTAAAGCGATTGGGTATTTGAAAATTTCAACTACCAGTGATGAATTGATAAAGATCGGATGAACATAACTGGGTTGTGGTTTTATTGGACAAAACTGTAATGTTTGATCTCACTGGGTTTGGAAGAGTGATGTTGGGAACGATTGAAATTGAAATTTGATCTTAATCGACATGATTTGAGCAGATGTTCTTGGCAGTCGGTGGCTTAGGGCTGCTAATTTACGTCATCTCTTGCGTGTGCGACGTGCTACTGGGCAGTGAATCAAGAAGCAAACCGCCACCACCACCGTGAGGTGGTGACTTTCATCGCAAACACTGTTGCTGCCACCCCAAAGCGACCGAGGTGGGTGCGTGCCTGGCGGTTGGGCTTGGGTTCGTGTGTTTTCTGCTCGCGTTAGGTCGAAGTTGCTTGGCTGGGAACCAAAATAAGTCACCGCCACCACCGTGAGGTGGTGGCTGCCATCCCAAAACCACTGTTGTCGCCGCCGTGAGCCACCAGATGGGTGGCTGGATTGTACATCGCAATCTGGAGTGTGTGTCGTGTGTGTGTGGTTGTCTTGGCCGGAATCACAAGAGGGCCACCACCACCGTGAGGTGGTGGCTAGCACCTCCGACCACCACCTGCCGCCACAGTGCGGCTATGTGTGTGTGTGTTTTTATTAGTATGTGTGTGTTTTCATTAGTGTGTGTGTGTGTTATTCAGATTAGGTTGTAAATTGTAATCGTATAAGAATAATAATAGAAAAACTCATAACCACCACCATAAGGTGGTGGCTGCCGCCACCAGCCGTCGTATTGAGTGGCGGTGTGCCTCGTTTGCGTTTTGACTCGTTTGGGATGCTTGGACATAATGGGCCTAATGAAACCTTAGGGGGCCCAGAGAAACCCTAATGGGCCCAATAAAGCTCTAATGGACCTAAAAGCCCAACCATTTGACTAATGGGCTAGTATGTGGGTTGGAAATCCTAATTAGGGTTTGGAAAACCCTAATGTCATGAAACCCTAATTTTGGGGATTTATCGGGACACACATCGGAATTATTTAATAAATTAAAATATTAATTAATAATCATTGGCAAATTAACTTAAGGAAATATTGGACTTAATGGATTAAGTCCTTAATGGGTTAAGTAAGAAACACTTAACCCTAATCGTCATTTCATGGGCCTTTCATCTGGGCTTTGGTGATTGGACTATTGATGGGCTTCCCAAGAACAAGTAAATGGAATAAAATAATTGTATGGGTTTTAGGATAATGCCCATGTGAGAGACTTGGGCCCAATTTGGAAAATTGGGCCATAGATGGGCCTTAACTGGGCCTTGATGATTATGAGATATTGGGTCATTGGTATACCAATAGTTTGGACTAGAATTAATGGATGGGCCCAGACCTCTACACGGTTGGACTTTAGTGTGTGAGTTGGACTTTGGGCTTGGAACCCAATTATTAATTGGGTGTTGTTTGATGTTGACAGTTCGGGAATTTGTCAACCAGCAGCTGGAGTTTTATCTGCGAGACTTCAGCAGTGTCATGTGAGTTATCCTCACTACATCAACAGGGTCTAAGGCACCAATGTCGAACCTTATCGGATTTGTATTCGGGTTTATTGCATGATATGCTTATTGATTTACATCCTGGTAGTTAGGATGGTGATCAGGCCCGACCCAATTGGGTGGGCAAGTTGGGCGATGGCCCCGGGCTTCATTACGATTTGGGGCCCCCAAATTAATTCTATTTCTTACTATATATATTGTTTTTGTTAGAGAAATTACATTTGAGTTAGTAGTTGAGGTGGTTGTAGGTTTTGTAAGTAGACGCGTTTCATTTTAATGATAGACTTAAGTTCAATTCTTGTTATAAAATGTTTTTGTTTTTTTAAGTCCCTTTTTCTTTTATTCCTTTTTCATTATAAACAAACAAACTATTAAAAACTTACATTATATATATATATATATATATATATATATATATATATATATATATATATATATATATTAAAGCACATGGGAAGTTTCAACAGGAAACTTTTCATGTTTATAATTTTAACATTATATTTTTACTTTTTCTTAATTTTGCCACTAAAGTTTCAACAAACTTTTTCTTTTTATAATTTTGTCCCTTTATTTTTACTTCTTCATATTTTTGCCACTAAACATTCACTTTTACTTCTTTAAAACCCTTTTTCTTTATTCTTTTATAATTTTACCACTTTATTTTTACTTTTTTATAATTTTGCCACTAAAGTTTCAACAAACTTTTCCTCTTTATAGTTTTGGTACTTTATTTTTACTAATTTTGCCATTAAAGTTTCAACAAACTTTCCATCTTTATAATTTTGGCACTTTATTTTTACTTCTTTAGATTTTTGCCACTAAACTTTCACTCGTGCAACGCACGGGCTTTTCCTAGTTTGAATCATGTCGAGCACTTTATTGAATTGGAATTCAAATTACAAAAAAGGCCCATATATTCTTTTTTGTTATTCACAAATCATCCAAATTATAAAAATTATCATTTACAATTTTTTGTTTTTTAACACACCATCCAAACATTTATTTCATTTGACATTTTAGTGTTTTTATGCTCAATTATCATGTATAATGTTTTATGTTTATTTATGGGAATTTCACCTTGTTTTGATATATAATAACCAATCTTTGTAGATTTGTTGACAAAAATCATATTGATCTAATTTTTATTTTACAATTTTCACCAACATAGGATTTTTTTGTTTTTTTTTACAAACATACATTTTTGTTTTTTTGTTCCAAACACCAATCCAACGACGGGTTTTCAAAATGGTTTGATTGTTCGATTGTTCGGTTTTTTTATTTTGTTTTGTCATTACTCATTGGTTAAACTGACATCTTTTAAACACCCTCCAATTTTTTTCCGTTCTATTATCGTTTGCGATTACTAAAATTTGAAGGGCCTCATTTTTTGTTTTTTCCCTGGGCCCCAAATCGACTTGGACGGCCCTGATGGTGATATGCTTAGTGACTTGGTTAGGTCGGTATCCTGGTATATAGGATGATGTTATGCTAGTGACCGGTTAGGTCTGTATCCTGGTTATAGGATGTTGTTATGATTGATGCTCTGTTAGATCGGTTTGACTGTTATATATGCTAGCGTATGATATTATGTGCACATGTTTGTTTGATTGGGGGTTGGGTTGAGGCGGTCATGCTTTGTGCTGAAGGCCAACATACCCAGGGCGGTCCGTATAGACTACAGGCCCAGGAGGGCATGTCAGTCAGACCGAAGGCCCGACGAGCGGTCCAGATAGGCTGTAGGCCCTGCGAGGCGGTCCAGACGTGTCGAAGGCTCGGAGAGCGGTCCAGATAGGTTGAAGGCCTGCGAGGCGGTCCAGTCAGGCTGAAGGCTCATTATGCATGTTGTTTGCTTATATGTTATATGATATGATTCTGATTGTATGGCGTTGGTATTTTGGGGGTTACTCACTATGCCTTCGAGCTTACATTTATCGATTATTGTTTCAGGTATTCTGATGATCGCGGGAAGACGAAGTCGCGATCGTGCACCTCCTTACATTTTCATGATTGATTCTGGGGATACTCTGATGTTTAAATTATTTTAAAAGTAAACTCTAATAACTTAATGGTTTTAAATGTTTTAAAAAGTTTTAAATTGGCTTGAATTTTATGGACGTTATATATATATATATATATATATATATATATATATATATATATATATATATATATATATATATGGAGTGGTTCAAATGAGAACCCAAAAATGTTAAGAACCCTAAGAACCACTATTTTAAATATTTTCATTAAGAGCATTTTTGACAAATCCAACATTTATATTGTATTAAACAAAACTTTTTCATTCCCTAGTTTACAAACTACTTGACATTTGTTGACAGCCCACCGTCGGACCATCTTAGGACCACTACCGGACCGTGGTTGGATCGCCGTCATACTAACATTAAATTCAGTAGCAGTTTTGTGTCCATATTCACAACTTAATAAAACAAACGTTGTATCTCCCATTTCCTTGGTAATACTTCTTAGTTTTCCAGCCAAAATATACAAAATTTTAGCAAAAAATAGAATTATGTTTTGAAAAAATCAATTTTCTTTTTTTCTAAATTGTAGATTTATTTAGAAAATATATCGTGTATAAGAAGTATTCATAGTTTAATAAACATAATAATTCATTAATACACGATTTAATATTTTCTTGCATACCTTCATACATAGTTTAACACAAAATTTATATAAAATATACAATTTAATACTATCCATTTTTAGTTTAATTCATAAAATTCATAACATGACATAATGCAATCTATTATATATTAATTCATGTTTTTAAAGAAGTCAAACTCAAATTCGACCGCCACCACGACCAACTATCATACATCACCACCAACCATTTGTGTCATTGTTGCAGTCATTATTTCTTTCAAATCAAATCTGTATATAAAATCATTGATTGATAGTTAAATACTATATTCACAATTTAATAAACCAATTAATTCACATTTTCAAAGCTTAATGCAAAATAATTATAAAAACAAATACATTTTTGCATATTTATACAACAAAAAAATAAATATATTCACTAGAAATTAGTACAAACATTCATACATAAATCATTCATAATTTAACATAAAATTCATTAAAAATTCACAGCCAATTCACAATTTAAATAGAAAATTCACAGTTTAGTGCAATCAATTCACAATTTATAACACAAAAATCACAGTTAAATATACATAATTCACAGCTTAATAAAGTTAATTCACAGTTTAAACAAAAAATCTACAGCTTAATGCAGTCAATTCACAGTTTAAAACCCGAAAATCACAGCTTAATACAATAAATTCGCAGCTTTATACACAAATTATGCGTTCACAATCATATTATCAACTTACAACTCTTAATACAATTAATCACAGTTTAGTACACAAAATTCACGACTTAATGCAATAAATTCACAGTTTAATACACACAATATATATTCATAGCCATATTCTCAAATTAAAACTTATATTTATACATTCATGTATGGAGACATTTCTATGTATTAAATTGTGAATTTAATATATTAAGTCGTCAATAAAATTCACAGCTTAATACAAAAAATTCACAGTTTAATACAATACATTCAAAGCTCATTTACAAGTATAATCTCATATATCATTCACAAGTTAATACATACATAAATTATGTCATATTTCAAGTTACTTACAAAAATATTAACATATAATATTTTGTATTAAAAGTTAACTTTAATATAATTTTACTCAAATATAAAATTAAACATACATTATTTTGTTCACACTTTACAATAAGAATTGTATACAAAGATGTCTTCGAAAATTTAATAAATAAGCGTAATATTTGTAATTGATATTATTTGTTTTAAGAGTTCATAATATATTTAAATATGATAAATCTTATAATTTATATATATTTATAAATGTGAATAACATGACTATTTTTATTTTATTTTTCGTAAATCAATATAAAGTTAAAAATATTTGTATAATACTAATTCGTCAAATTATAATATAAAAAAAATTATAGAGTCAGCCTTATAGATTGTTTAGCCTGTACCTAGGAAAAAAAAGTCAAAAGATTATTTTCTAGACAGTTTACTATATAAGCACGCATATACATTGAATATTTACTTATAAAGTTAGCATTTTTTCTTGAATCTCATGCATTTGAAACCCCATTTTTTAACTTCCTCAAACCACATTCATTTGAAACCCCCTTTTTAACTAATGCAACTCAAAAGTTTTCTTAATTATGATTTAACACTCAAAAGTTTTATAACTTATATTATGTTTAATTAGCATTTAGTGAAAAGTTTACTATAAAAATGTCAATCTTTTGTGTCTTTTGTGTTATATAAAATCTTACATGTAAGAAGGATGTGAAGATATTATGATTCAAAAGTTTTCATATAGTTGAAGCATTCACGATCCAAATATGATGATTTGAAGAAATGGGTTATGTCGCATCGATGATAATTGTAATATGATTTTTTCTTTCAACCAAAACAAATGAAGCTTTTCTATTCTTTCTTTATATTCAGTTTCTCATTTAATCTTTATATGTGATTTGTGTGTATTACTCAATCTTGAATGTGACTCTCCAAACAACAATGTTTTGCTTGGAATATCTTTCTGGTTCTTCTTTTTCAAGAAAAAGATTTTGATTGCAGGTTAGTGAAGAATTGTCGAAGAAAGAAGATTCATAAAATGGATATAGGTTTTTTTGTTTGAGCAAAGTTGACGAATGTTAGTTTTTTCTTTTGATTTAAATGTATGTTTATGTCACATCTTTATTTATATATTCAGCCACCCAATGCTCTTATTTATTTGATTGTAGTTTTTCTATTTTGATTATGTTTATTTTCTATTATTTTTTTGTTGGGTTATCCTACATAACATATTTAAAAGACAATATTTAAAAGATAACATAATTTTGAACATTTGATATGTAATTATGATAGACTTATCATGATATGTTCTTCATATGAAAGTAATTTATCCATATTACTACGACAAGAATTACATATGACATTTACGAAAATATATATATATATATATATATATATATATATATATTATGTGATTTGTTTAACATGTATATGCACCTATGTATGTTATAAATTTATAATTAAATATCTTTATGTTTAATAATTGAAAGGATTAAAATGATGCATCAAAACCAATTATTTAGACGAATATAATATAATATAATATAATATAATATAATAATAATAATAAATATACATTTCCAAGTACCACATTCATTTGAAACTCACACTACAACTCAAGAGTTTTCTAATTTATGTATATTTATTAGTTACAACTCAAGAGTTTTTAACTTATGATTATTAATTAGTAATCACTAATAACTTTTTATTTTCCTTTCTTTTATAAGGTTGTAAAGTTTTGCTCATTAAAAACATTAATGTATTTGAAGAGATTTGTGATTTAAATATGAAGAGTTAATATAAATGTTATAATAGATGTTTTAGTGTTTTTGTGTTATTAAAAGTTATAGTGTTTATTTTTCATATTTTTTATTAGTCGTTGTATATATATCTTTTTTAATACAAATGTTATAATAGATGTTTTTCTATTTTTATGTTACTAAAAGTTGCAATTCATATTTTTGTTCATACGTTTTGTTACCCGTTATATTATCATTCATTTGATATATAATTTACACAATTTTAAACGATTTATAAAATTATCAAATAATTGTATATATCACAATGACTTAAAAATTAAACTATAATGTTTAACAAAACTAATATGTTAACTACATGTTTGCTTTACTAAACATTTTGTTTCAAAGTAGAAATATTAAATAATAATTTGGTAAAAAGTTATTATTTTAACTATATAATTCTATTCTCGCGCAACGCGCGGGGATTCGCCTAGTTGAATATATATGTAGACAATTTACTCTATAAACACGTATATACATTTAATATGCATTTAAAGTAAAAAAATTATCCAAATTTCTATTTGTATTTTCGTGAGTTTTGTATCAGTTATTTCCAATTAAAGATTAAAGATTTATAAGTGGACCAACAATAAAAAAGAATAAAACATTGTTGAATTTATTTACTTTAACGGTAGTTTAGTATTTCAAGTTTCAATAATATTACAATCTACTAGAGAGAAAGATAAAAAGTTTAGGACTTTTATTCACAGTTTAATAAAACAGTTCAGGATACTAAGACACCACTTAAAAATACAAGTTCAGACACTAAGTCACAACTTTAAAATACTAGTCTGATATTTATTCACAACTTAATAGATTACTTCAGATACTCATTCCCAACTTAAATTATACAATCATTTCATTAATGCATTTCATCAAACACCTTCTATGCACATTTTTTCTAGTTATTTTATTTCTAAAATTTTCTACCAGATAACTTTATCTGATCAAAGAATAGAACCCAAGGTAAGCATTTATCAAATATATTGTGTGCATAACACATATCAGATCTATAAGCACAACACATAAGATCTAACCTGATTTGTACTTGTACATCAAACACCTTGAGAAGAGGTTAATGGTGGTGGCGGTCGTCAGCAGTAGCAGCGGTCAACAACGGTGGCGGCTGTGTGATGGCAGATCTGAAGGAGGATGTTATATATTTGTGGCGTAGGTTGTAGATCTGACCAGATCTGGACTAGGAACACCATCAGAGACGAAGAAAACTCACCGGAATCATTCAAATCTAAACAGATATGAGCAAAAAAACACAAAAGAAAGTGGTCGGAATCATGTCACTAAAGACGACTGGCGGAGGAGGTCGTTCGCCGCTAATATGAGACAACAACGGGGGAGGATAACGAAGGTGATGTCGTCGACGGAGGTAATGCCGCCGGAATTGATGAGGCTGTAAATCTAACCTCGTCGGTTGTCAATGGCGGCGGTTATCAGCATAAATCGGAGATCTGGAGGTGGAGGACGACGAAGCTAGCAATGCATCTGGTGGTTCTTTGTGTGGTTCGATACAATGCATCTAGAGCTGAAATCGGAGATCTAGCAAACAACGACAGTACACACTTGGATTCCGGAGAGGCGGTCGTGAAGCGGACATCGGTGGTGACGGCGGCTAGAGGCTCGTGACGTCGGTGGTAAAAGAAGGGAGAGGATGGAATGGTTGATTTTTTTAGAACTATGAAAAAATGAAACAGATCTAACATTTAGATCTAATTTGCAACATCTGATAAGTTGTTTGTGAAATTAGGCTATGATGTGTTGTTATTTACAATGATATCATTCGTTTTTTTTTTAACAATTGGTCTATGAAAATTCTCTTTTTAATATTTATAAACATGTGTTTGATAATTAAGAAATATACTTGTAATTATAAAACTAAAACTAAAGGTTCTTAGCGTTCTTATTCTTTTGTGGTTCTAATTTGATCTTTTTCCATATATATATATATATATATATATATATATATATATATATATATATATATATATATATATATATATATATATATCATAGTTGTAGAAATCGGGATTAATCGTTTGGCGTTCTCCAACAGTCGATGATTAGGGTATTAATCGGAAATTTAGGATTAATCGGGTTTGGCAGGATTAATCGGTCAACAAAAGTCAAAAAAAGTCCAAAAAGGTCAAAAAAAAGTCAAAAAAATCAACATTTTTTACTCCAAAATTTTCAAATTTTCAAATATTATACACAAATGTTCTTATTTTCGTATTTTCAAATTTTCAAATTACAAATTTTCTTATTTTCTAATTTTGAAGTACTTGTTTTTCTTAAGATATATTAATATTTGATAAATTTTAATATTTTATTAATAATATATGGTCCCTGGTTAATCCCCGCCAAGACCGATTAATCATTTAACACCAGTCGACCGTCGAGCTACCGTCGAACGATTTTTACAACCTTGATATATATATATATATATATATATATATATATATATATATATATATATATATATATCCACTTTTACTAAACGTTAAACCAAACCCAAAAACAATTACAAAATATTTTGTATTAAAATTAAACAAACATCAACAATTATCTACTCCCCAAGTTACATAACAGAAAATCTGAACGAAAAGTAAAAACACAATATGACCGATGAACCGATACAACATTGTATACATCACATCTTCTATAGAAGAAAGTTTGCTTATTACTGATATCCCATGATTCATTGGCAAAATCAATATACATACAAAAGTCAAATTATATCCATAATGAATCAACAGTGCGAATCCAATGCTCCAAAATACCATCACCACGCATACATTCAATTATCGATTTTACTTGATGTTTTATCAAGCGTCATGAAGTTTAAACTATATTATCAGACATTGGAGTCGGCGATGAGATAGTTTCCCACTTAGTTGAAAATGCATTAATCTTCAATATATCACCGTTTTCCAAAAACATGTACACCTTACCTCTGCTAAAAACTGGTTCATCATTCTACAACGATATCATTATCGGAAACAATACTGGATCTAGTAAACGTCATGTCGAATCTTTTGAGTCAAAAATTTCAAAGTTAAATACTTGATAATACACACCAGACTTCTTAATTATCCTACACATAAAAACAAAATAAATATTTCAAATATACCTTTTACTAAATAACAATGATGTTCGCATGGTCACTTACTCTTTCTTTCGGTAAGATAATCGAATTATCCTATAATGGAACAGATTTCCACCAACAACCACAATAACAACTTTAAAGGTATGAAATCTAGTTCTCGGATTTGGTATAGCCCTGAATTGTTTAGTAGCAGGTTTACATACAACGTAGATAATCATGACATCAGAGTTTGGGTGGGCCGACTCACACAAAAGGATTCCATGTTCTGACCAAGGGCGGAACCAGGAATATTCATAAGGGGTAGCCCATATTTTGTCTTTCGCCCCTACAAGGAACTGAACTTCAGAAAGAACATCTGATAAATTAAAAAGACTTTCTTTGATAAAATGTCACTAGAGCATTTATGCAAACACCTTGTGCGCATATCAATGCTTTTACTAGTATTTAATTATGTAATTTTGTATGAAAGGGGAAAAGAAAGTAAGAGCACCATATACCAACATTACATATAGATTGTATGACTGATGCGTACCTTATTTATGAGTTTCTCATTTGCGTACCTTATTTATGAGTTTTCACTGTCTTATTTGTGAACCTGTTAGCATCGTGAGTTTCGGATCATACTGGTAAGTGGCTATCAACCAACCTCCCCTACGTCTGGTGAGAATAGCCACCATAACCTACTAAAACCACCACTGATTCGCTGCACTATACTCACACCTGCAAATCGAAAAAAAGAAAGATAAATATTCGTTTTCTATGTGAATCCCATCAAACCCACGCACCCTTCTCCATCTCGCTCATCAAACCTGCAAGTCGATTAAAGGGAAATAGGTTGAACCTCGTGTTCTTTTGTGCGATTGAAGGGAAAACGAGAGAGACAGCCGGTGAAATTTGAATCAGAACAGAAAGAAGATAGATGAGAAATTAATCGATTGCAAGAGAAGGAAGGGGGGCTTGAAGAATAAAACAGCAAAAGTGTGCATATCTCGAATGATTTTGAGGGGTATCCCGGGCTACCCCGGGATCCAATGTGGATCCGCCAGTGGTTCTGACGACGCTACAATTCTAGAACATAATGGTAAAAAATTAAGATCAACGGGCATCAAATAAGTGGATGCTATGAAATGGCACTGAAGATCATACGAAAAAATGGTCTTTCTTGAACGATAAAACCGGAAACGATATCATTACGCTGCCTATACAGATCGAGAACAAGATGGTCATAGGTAATTCGTTCCACTTATTTACTTGTAGCCTGCATAATATCAAATGTTCTTAAACAAGTTCGAGAAATAACCTCAATTAGCATGTTAACATCAAAACGACATTCTATTCCTGATATCTTTAACGTCTCCATTGTACCCTAAAAAATAAGATATGGTATTGTATACGTTATATAGAAACATTAAATGTTACATTATAAATAAGACAACCCTAACCAGTTATATATCCCTAGGAATCTATCTTTTATCGTGAATTTATCTACAAAACCAATTCCGTTAACTATACAATAAGAAATAGTTATATAAATATTGGGCATACGGTTAAAAAGAGAGTGGCCTAGACGGTTACGTGTAGAGTGCATGAGGTTATAATATTGAATAACAGCAAAATATATATATATATATATATATATTTAAACACACTTAGTAGTAGTTGGTATTCTTTTCACAAAACATTTATTTTTTATAAACAAATAAAAAGGCAGTGTTTATCTACATCATGAACAATTAAAATGATTCATAAGAGCTACTGATATATCCGCAACCTATCATGATTCTTTAGATCTACAGCAGGAACAATTAAAGTTATTCACAATATGTGTTGATCATGATCCATTAGTAGTCTGTCATAATTTCATCGGAGCTAAAGCAGGAACAAGGCTGCCAACGATTGCGTCTAGAAGATAATTGGTTTCTTCAAATATTGGTCAAATAATTGCCAAATTGCACTTAATAAAAAACGAAAATGAATTAATCATTACCATCCAATGTAGAAAGTAAATGAGATCTTTTATTCGAAACTTTTTGGCAATACAAAGTAAGGACAACTGTCTTTATGTACAAATATAGGCTATTTTCTCTTTGTATGTAACGAAAAAATGTAACAAAACTTATAAACAATGACCATTTCCATATACAGATATTACAAAACATAACAATATATATTTTTTAAGAAGCCAAATAAAAAATAAAATCCATATGTTTTCCTTCACAATAAAAGAAACACAAACCAAAAACATAGGACGAAGATTTTCATTAACATTTTATCTCATTTACATCCTACAACCTGCCAATATGTAACTATCCTTCTTACATATTCCAACGCTGGTAACATGTAAAATACAGGAATCCAAACAATATAGCGTTCCCAAATGTAGTTAGTTGTAAACTGAACATAAATTAACATAAAAAACACAATGCATTATAAAAAAAACAGTATAAGTATTTGCCTTTTATCCGATCAGGTGCTTGTACTTGACAACTAATTTGTTGATCCACCCTACATTCATTAACCTTACCAACTGCAAAATCCACAACAAATCTATACAAAAAATGACATCAACAAAAACACTCACTCAACAGAACATTTATAATCAGTATAACATTGTGTACCAATTTTCCATCGTTAAATAAAAATTAATTGTGCTAAAAGTACGAACAATAATATTAAAATAAGACCTCTTAATATTTGTACCTAAAAGCAATGTATAAACAAAGTACATATCTATAACATATAAAATCACAAAACTAAAACATTGTCATTGCAAAAAGATAGTAACTTTAAAAAACATAAAAGGTGACATAAACTACTCTAAAGGAACTTGAATAGCAGATGCAACTGAATTTGTAAAAGGGATACTAAAATCCACACCTATGCTGAAAAATAATCAAAGCAATAGTCATTAATATAAAGATCACAAAAAAAAACATGTACAATTTAACAATTGTAATTACCACTCATGGACGTAGGCATCAACATCCGATTCTACCCGCATACACTTAACTCTATTCCTGCTATGTATGACAATTCGATGAACTTTTATAATAACAAATGACGTTGAAGAGAAATCACTACCAACAAATGCCACATTGAAGTTCTACATCACAATTTTAATTAGAGTAAAACATGTTTAAGGTAAAGTATAAATAAAATCTTATCGAAGTAGATATTCTATGAACTAATCACTTCTTCATCCGAATCACCAATAAGTTCACCAATCATTTGCCCACACAACACCTGAATCACTACAAACACATTATATCCATATACAAAAACATATAATGAAACATAAACTATATAAAAAAAAATAAGAATAGACATTCATTCTTCCTTTGAATTTTGACCATCTACTACATTTTCCACAGAGAAAATTTCAGCAAACCGGGAAGTTATTTTATTTCCCTGTCAAAACAAATTCAGATTAAAATTGAATACTCTTAAAAATTCAAAATGAATTATAAACGTAACGACAACATACCTCACAACTTATTTCTGCAATATGTGGATTTTCCTTTGGTTTAACAATTAACAAATCATTCTGAAATCCATATACCTCACCCGAACTGAACACAAATCAACATAAAACAAATACACACTCCATTATAAAGCACGATTAAAATCAATATAAGTATTTACCTTTTATCCAACATTGAATGAACAGACGCTTGTACGTCACACCTCAAATGTTGATCCAGACTATATTCATTACATTTAACAATAGCAAAATCATCGCCCGATCTATACACAAAATGTCATGAACAAAAGCACCAACTCAATAGAACAATTATAATCAATATAAAATTGTGTACTTATTTTCCATTGTTAAATGAAAGGTGATCGTGGTAAGAAAGAATTGTTCAACATTTAGTAGAGGTAATGTCTACATAAAAACATCTTATATAGAGAAACCAGGTAGCAGCTCAAGCTGAAAGTCAGGAAGAACATGAGGAAGGAGTTGGACATAGGAGAGGTTGAAAGAGACGTAAGATCGGAGGTTGTGGAACTGTCTGTCGAAGAAGGAACGTGGAGAAGCCGTTAAACTGCGGATATGGATTATACCTTATTTCTCTCAACTGACGCTCATATCTGATGACAAAAAATAACTGTAAAAAGTTCAATATGCTTATATATATATATATATATATATATATATATATATATATATATTGATGATGTATAGTCTATTAGCATGACCTAGACCACTCTAGTGTGACAGCCCTGCCTGGTGCGCTCCCGCCAGCCTCGCTGGAGACTCCCTGTAGCCTCGCCGCGTATCCCACAACATCTCTGCTTCGTGGCTCTCGGAAACGGTCTTGCTGCGTAACCCATACCTCTGGCATCACCACTTATCCCTCAGCACCTCTGAGGCCTGGCCCTCAGCAGCGTTCTTTCCGCACAACCTCTGCCTCAGGCCTCACCGCGTATCCCTCAACATCTTTGCTGCCTGGCTCTCGACAATAGTCTCGCAACATATTTCCTACCAATAGCCTCACTGTCTGTCTCTCAAGAATTCTATTGTCTGGCTATTGGCAATAGTCTCACTGCATGACCCTCGCTAGCAACCTAATCGCACAGCTCTCGGAATCTCTGCCACTTATATTATGGTCAACAACCTCACGGTTTATTGGTTTGACAACATAGTCTGATGCGGCTACCTACGCTACCCACATCAGACTGGGGGGAATCCAGCTAGGTGTAGCCCAAGCAAGAAATACCTTCAAGACGGTTATTAATGCAGACTATGTAGATGGTTATCGGTGACATTCCATCTGCGCATGACTATAACAATAACCGTGTCGGATAACAGTCCTAGGGACTGAATGGCAAGCATACGCTTCTTAGCTACCCCGGCCCGATATTTTATCGACATCAGTGTCGCGTAACACTCCTTAACAGCCTCGCCACTACGTCTCACGTATCGGCTCGCACTCCTCTCAATGAAGGAGTATCACGTCAGCTCAAGCTGCATAAGCATTTCTTGGATCATCGCACAACCCCACGACTCTCGTGGGTAAGGTTCGGTCGTTCTCTCTATTATTTAATGTATTCGTGCTTTGTCTAGTCCGATCCGATTGTCAGCAACCCAATCGCACCGGACTAGGGGGACTTGACGACACATGGTTTATATGACTGAGTCCAGCCCAATGTCATTGGCCGTGTACCAATAGCATCGGACTGGGGGGGCTTGATGATGTATAGTCTATTAGCATGACCTAGACCACAGTTGGAAGTATAGTGCTAATTTTGGAAGGACCATATTGACATATTCTGAAAAGAGGCATCTCTTATTCAGAAGTGATAGTCAAAATGAGAATATGGAGTTGTCTCCATAGGTGGAAGTTATCTGTGTAAGATTAGAAAACTTAATGCAAGAAGCATGTCCAAAGCAATGTACTTTGAATATGAGACTTAGTTTCCATGGAGTTGATCTCCATTGGAATACCTTATAATGACTGTTGACAAGTCTTTGTGACTTTGTACATATTCATTACAGGAGGGTCAGTGCATATAAGTTTAAAATCTAAACAGATTTCGATAAATGATAGGAATTTGAAATTCTCACATTTTTCGATAAGGATTTGGGAGTGTGAAATTAGAATCATTGAAATTATGTTCAATTGGTTTATTTCACAAAGTAAGGATCATAGACAAACATAGAGTGCATACTTGGTGTATGGCAAAGCTATTGTTTAAGAAAAACATAGTGTACATGCTTGGAGCATGGGACAACTAGTGTTTTTAATTCAAGTATAAAGTTGATAAAACCGAAACAATGAATAATGAGTAATCAGTATGGTGATAAATAAAAGTGTTTATTTATATTCATAGGGTTTGATACCATATTTGATTCATTTATTCTTGTGTTTCACTTTGCATGTTTTGACTTCCAGAATAACTAAGTCGCTCTTCCTGAATGATTAAGTTATTCAAACCATCCACAGTCGGTCATATGTTGGAAGTAGATATGAATCAAGACTGTCATGGGTTGGTTTGTAGAGGTCCAAGTTGGTGGACAAAGTGGTGCTACAACACTCATGAGTGCTCATAAGTTATGAGTATTGGATTCAACCCGCGCTCGTTTGAATCACTTCATGGATTTTATCACGAGTGATCATGAGACGATAATATCTTATATTCTTCAAACCTAGAGATATGAGTTGTTACTATGAGTTGGTTGTACATTGATTGCACGAAAACGCATTCGGTAACTCGATGTTATAAAACGTGCCTTTGTGTATGATTCAACAAGTAGTAGAACAAGCCATATGAGTCGAAGTTTATCCATTCCTTTTACCTTCGAGATAAAAGCGATATCTGTAGGCCCCTCGATGATTTAAAGATGATACATGTGAGTGCTTGGCCAAGCCATGACTGATTTTATTTGTTCAATCAGTCAGTCATCATGAATCGGAAATCGGGAAACAACAAATGGACAGAGAGAATGATTGATAATCCATGTCTCAGTCCATATGATATCTAGAATGGAGGAATATATGATCCCTTATCTAATGGACAAGTCATTGACAAAGGTCAGAGTTCATCGACAAGGTCAGAGTTCGACAGAAGCTTTTGAGAGCTACGATTGCTGATCGGTTCCTGAAGTCATACGCAATAATAGTTTTAGACTTATCCAAGTGGGAGACTGTTGGATTAATGTCTAAGTCCATAACTATAATTGGTAAGACTTGACCCGACCCGGCATGGTCCATTTGGGTTGCATGGCATCATGCATTTGGATAGACTATAATGAGAGAAATAACACTTAAGGTTGGTTAATATATTATAAGTTCTAATATATTAATAAGGTTATTTAATTAGTATTGATCAAGAATTAATTTGGAATTAATTAAGTGATCAAAAGGAGACTAATTAAATATATGGGTTGATTGTGTAAATCATTCATTCTTATATATGTGGGCTTGTGATCCAAGATTCCTTATGTTGGACTAAGTCCATGGGGTGACCCATGGATACTCCATGGAGGTTAAAATCCATGGAGCATAAGGAATGGGTAAAGTTATGAGTTACATGGTGTAACCCTAATAGTCACCATATAAAAGAATCCCATGGTTCAAGAAATCGTGCACTAATGTGTGAATATGAGGGCTAGATGATTTCAAGGAGTGTTCCATTTCTCTCAAGTCATTCCATGTGCATTTGGTGTTGTGTGAACCATTTGAGGTGTCACACTTGGGGCACTAGGCACTCAAGCTTCATGGAGACAAGCTACATCAAACAAAGGTATGTATTCTATCCATTTGATTACCCAAGTATCAAGTATTGTATGCTAGATAGGGTAATACCTTGGAAAGTTCATAATTGCATGTATAATAGAGAAAACATAGATCCAAGGTATTTAGGGTTGCATGTACACTTAGGAGTGTTAGAATGCGCAAAACCCATCAGTGGTATCAGAGCCAAGGCTTGTTTTCTTGTTATACTTGCAAAATTAGCTGAAAAATCGAATTGTATTAGTTTAAAATTTATGCTAATTACTTGAAAAAAAATTTGATGTGAATTATCTTTGTTCATATGAGTTTATTAGATTAATAGAAAAGTTAATTGATTATGTGTTTTCAATCCATTTTAATCTAAGAGTTGATTCTAAAATGTGTTTTTGTAACTTGTCCTCAAGTTATATGAAAAGTCACATTTAAGTTTCATAAAACTCATAAAAAGTTGGCAATGGTTACAAAAATGAAGAGTCTTGTCCTCATTAAATGGTTTTATGACTCCATAACTTGTCCTCAAGTTATGGAGGTTCAAGAGTCACTTCATTAAATGATAAAATGTGTAACCTTAATTAGTTCCATAAGTTACAAAAATAAAGAAAAATTACATTCTTTTATTAGTTTAAAGTCTTCCATAACTTGTCCTCAAGTTATGGAACTTGAAGAGTTTTTTTTAATTAAAACTACTTTAAACACATAAGTTATGGAATTAATTAGTTTTGAATATTTTCAAAACTTGCCCTCAACTTTTGGAATTTGTAAAGTTTTCCCCATGAATACTTTAATTCCAAGTTAGCCCTTAGAATTTTAAAAGTTAAAATTCAACCCTTATACTTTATAGTATTATAAGTTAATAATAAATATATGTATAAGAGCAAGTCAGTCTTACCGTTAGTAGGCCTCATTCACGAAGTCGGTCTATAAGGGGGGTATAAGGTTACTGCCTATAAAATGGCAGTTTAATGGGTGTCCACTCTCACCTACCGCTTCCTTGACTGGTGGAGGGTCGTTAGCCGAACGGGTAGGACAAGGACTATAATTCTCCCTTCATTAAAAGTATTAATGATAAATACTAAGTAACTAAACACTTATAAATTCCCAATCTTAGTTACTTAGGAAAATGTGAATAAGGTGCTAATCCATGAAATTACACTTTGCACTTTGTTTAAACCGTTAGTGGAGCGTGTGTGGTTAACCGGCACACTAACCTGGATTTAACAAAGTAGGCAAAGGGTAACTTAATATTTATCATAGTATCGGTGGAGCTCGTGTGGTTAACCGGCACATCGATTGAGGGGTAAATATTAAGGGTACCAAGTATATTTGCATGGTTACTTCACACCTTGTTTTGTGATCCTCGGCATCCCAGTCACAAAACCTGAAGGGCACACTCGAGATTGAAACATGCCATTGAAAAGTTCAATGAATCTCAAAAGATCTAGGAGTTTCAAATCCAATTAAAAACCTAATTACATTATTTCGTTTTTCATGGTGGAAATTGGTAAATCCTCATTTACCTACCTTCAACAATTTTATAACTCGGATTACGGCATCCCTCTTCCAGTTATAAATAGGTTGTTGGATCCTAGCCTTAATATTTCATATTGGGTGTTATATTAAGGACTTTAGATCAACTATCTTGAATATCTCCCAAAAGATGTCTAGTTTAGACATCTATGATCTTCCCAAATCTCTTGGAACTTTACTTCCTCCACCTCCTCCAATTATTCTCCCTAACCCACAAGTTCAAGGTCACTCAAGCCCTAATGGCAAGCAAGGTCTATGTGTGATCACATCTTAGAGATGAAGTCACATATTGACAAGCTGGGAGAGTTGGGTGTCAAAGTCTTGAGAAAGTTGGATGTTCAATCACTTTCTAAGTCACATAGTGAGTTCCTTTGGGACTACTATGAAACAGACATATGACATGAACCTTAATGATCATATTTATTTGCTTGGTGCTGCTGAATCAGCAATGATTTGGAACGATAGTAAAGCAAATTTGATTAGAAGATCAACTTCCAAAAAAATTTATGGACAGTGACAATGGTGACACTGGAAATCCAGAAAAAGCATTCTCTTCCCAATGGAAAGGGATTGGCCATAGTCAACCCGGTTGACCAAATGGTAAAGAGAAAGGCTAAGTCTGAGATAGTCTCATTACCAAAGGGTCCATATGTTTATTTTGCCAAAGGAAGGGGCGTTGATTGCAAAGCTGCCAAATTTACCTAAGGATGTTAAAGTCAATAAGTTTGACTCTACATCAGGTAGAGCCCATTATCTAACTCTGTTAAGTTCTATTCTGAGATCCTCATTACATGATGTGACTGGGTCACATGTTGATGTTTTAAGAATCAAAGAATAGAGAGAAATCTTAAAGGAAGTATATGCTGATTCTGATCGCGAAGGTGGATTTCGATCGCATCAGAATTTTGAGCAGTTGCTTAAGAAGTTATGATATATTGCTAAAGAATAGATAACAACAATTTTCCATGTGGATTGTAAGGATAAGTTTTTCCGCAAAGTTTTAAAATAAAAAAAATTGTTTAATTTTATTTATTTGAAGTATCCTTACAATGACATTTGTGGAAAATTGTTGATTATATGATTCCACTGACAGCAATACTGGAAAATGGATTTGATTCTTTCATTTGTGGTAGTGTCTAAATTTACCAAATCAGGAAAGTTCCTCATCACCCAAGTTTCAATTGGACCGAATTTGGAATCATGCAAGTTGAATAGTATGATGAATGAGAACTTTCAAGCATTGGAAAATCAAGACTAATTACTTGTTCACATGGATGTGTGAATCAAGTGAAGGACTAAAGGGATCGAGTACACATTCTTGTGCACTGGTCATGTCCACCACAAAGCTCGTTAAGACTATTTGATTTACTAAAGTTTAGTAAATATTGTTATACTTACAAGTTTAAGTATAATTCTGAAACATTGGAAAAGTCTCAATGTATGGCAGAACGAATGGGAAGAATCAAATTAGGCAGACAGATAAAAGTTTCTCAAATCTGAAAAGATGGGAGAGTACTTTAGTATCATGTTTTGTGATCATCTTAATGATTAAAGAACCACATCACAATTGGTCTTCTAAGGACATCTTAGTGCATTCTTATGACTAAGAAGAGGAGTCATGAATTGTTGAAATGGTTAAATCAAGAAGATGAGTCATACTTCGTTACAAAACAAGTCTTAGAGTCATACTCCAAGACTATAAGTTGAGTGACATATCTTAAAGAAAGGTTTATAACACTTGTCAAATGTAAGAGTAAAAGTGTCCTACTCTTGTACATTTGAAGTTGGTAAGTTGTGATGTTTTGGATTAAACAAAGACCAACTAAGGCCAATTGTGTGAAGTGTTTGTCTTGATAAAGAATCCGCACTATCTCTTGAATATTTGGCAAGATAGTCTTATAAGTCAAGAGGACAGTGGGAGTCTTAAAGATCCTAAAAAGAATTTCAAGAACTAATCAAGAATAAAACCTGAGGTTCTTCACTAGCACACGACTTGAGGTTTATAACCTATCATGTTGACATATTCTGTGCCCATTCCAGTTAAAGTTGGCTTTGCATAGGAGTTCTGAAAGTTCTCAATTGGTTGCATAACAACTTGGAAGCAATGGCAGGCCCTGTACTGCCAGGTGGCAAGAAGTTAAGATTGCATAAGTTCAGTCCATATGAGTTTGGATTTGTCATTATCCTTGTCTTGTGACTATGGTTTTGACATGGATAAGAACACATACACCATAAAATCTAAGGGTCATAAGGTTTCTCTCCGATTCATGAAAATGATGGTGAGGAAACACTTCCACCAAGTAGATTTGAAGCAGATGGCAAAAGGTCTAAACAATTGAGACTATGATTACGGCATCCCTTTTCATAGTTCTGAAATTGTTTAGACACACATGCATGCTATATAAGGAAAGGTGTATGATTTTGATAAAGTTTTATCAAAGCATCTCGTATCAGAAATCTGAACTTTGGTAAGGAAGTCAATAAAGTATTGATTTCTAGAAGTCCAGCTGATTTCTGAGTACATGTCAAAGCTAGTGGGAGCATAAGTGTTATGCTAATAATCATCATGTTAGTGGGAGCATGATAATTATTGTTAGTGTTGCAAGTTAGCAATGTTAATTATAGAAAACAAAAGTTTCAATTCGTGAGGCTGCAGGGATTGAAAAGTTGTTTTGCTATAATTAAGGGAGAGGATATACTTTATTTCAGTTCTAAAGGCTTAGATTGAGACCTTAATCATCTTTAGTCAAGAATATATATATGAATTTCATGTTGGATTGGTTCAACTTAAGGAAATTCTATATATTGCGTTCTCAAAATTCGATTATGATTACGGCATCCCTCTTCATAGTCAAATTTTGAAAACATGGCAAATAAAAATATTGTAGCAAAAGACTGGTCTAGAATCATGTCTTTATGTGAGACATCATGAATCGTGTACCATTTGCTTTGGGTACAGGATCGATTGCATGTGCTATAATATTTGTCATTTCTAAATTTTTCCAAATGCCCAGAGGCATTAAGAAGGGAAAAGGTCTAGAACTGGATATGACTAAAATGATTAAGCAATTGTCGAGGACAATCTGAGGTTTACCAAAGATTGGTTGCTCAGGGACAGTTGGAAGTATAGTGCTAATTTTGGAAGGACCATATTGACATATTCTGAAAAGAGGCATCTCTTATTCAGAAGTGATAGTCAAAATGAGAATATGGAGTTGTCTCCATAGGTGGAAGTTATCTGTGTAAGATTAGAAAACTTAATGCAAGAAGCATGTCCAAAGCAATGTACTTTGAATATGAGACTTAGTTTCCATGGAGTTGATCTCCATTGGAATACCTTATAATGACTGTTGACAAGTCTTTGTGACTTTGTACATATTCATTACAGGAGGGTCAGTGCATATAAGTTTAAAATCTAAACAGATTTCGATAAATGATAGGAATTTGAAATTCTCACATTTTTCGATAAGGATTTGGGAGTGTGAAATTAGAATCATTGAAATTATGTTCAATTGGTTTATTTCACAAAGTAAGGATCATAGACAAACATAGAGTGCATACTTGGTGTATGGCAAAGCTATTGTTTAAGAAAAACATAGTGTACATGCTTGGAGCATGGGACAACTAGTGTTTTTAATTCAAGTATAAAGTTGATAAAACCGAAACAATGAATAATGAGTAATCAGTATGGTGATAAATAAAAGTGTTTATTTATATTCATAGGGTTTGATACCATATTTGATTCATTTATTCTTGTGTTTCACTTTGCATGTTTTGACTTCCAGAATAACTAAGTCGCTCTTCCTGAATGATTAAGTTATTCAAACCATCCACAGTCGGTCATATGTTGGAAGTAGATATGAATCAAGACTGTCATGGGTTGGTTTGTAGAGGTCCAAGTTGGTGGACAAAGTGGTGCTACAACACTCATGAGTGCTCATAAGTTATGAGTATTGGATTCAACCCGCGCTCATTTGAATCACTTCATGGATTTTATCACGAGTGATCATGAGACGATAATATCTTATATTCTTCAAACCTAGAGATATGAGTTGTTACTATGAGTTGGTTGTACATTGATTGCACGAAAACGCATTCGGTAACTCGATGTTATAAAACGTGCCTTTGTGTATGATTCAACAAGTAGTAGAACAAGCCATATGAGTCGAAGTTTATCCATTCCTTTTACCTTCGAGATAAAAGCGATATCTGTAGGCCCCTCGATGATTTAAAGATGATACATGTGAGTGCTTGGCCAAGCCATGACTGATTTTATTTGTTCAATCAGTCAGTCATCATGAATCGGAAATCGGGAAACAACAAATGAACAGAGAGAATGATTGATAATCCATGTCTCAGTCCATATGATATCTAGAATGGAGGAATATATGATCCCTTATCTAATGGACAAGTCATTGACAAAGGTCAGAGTTCATCGACAAGGTCAGAGTTCGACAGAAGCTTTTGAGAGCTACGATTGCTGATCGGTTCCTGAAGTCATACGCAATAATAGTTTTAGACTTATCCAAGTGGGAGACTGTTGGATTAATGTCTAAGTCCATAACTATAATTGGTAAGACTTGACCCGACCCGGCATGGTCCATTTGGGTTGCATGGCATCATGCATTTGGATAGACTATAATGAGAGAAATAACACTTAAGGTTGGTTAATATATTATAAGTTCTAATATATTAATAAGGTTATTTAATTAGTATTGATCAAGAATTAATTTGGAATTAATTAAGTGATCAAAAGGAGACTAATTAAATATATGGGTTGATTGTGTAAATCATTCATTCTTATATATGTGGGCTTGTGATCCAAGATTCCTTATGTTGGACTAAGTCCATGGGGTGACCCATGGATACTCCATGGAGGTTAAAATCCATGGAGCATAAGGAATGGGTAAAGTTATGAGTTACATGGTGTAACCCTAATAGCCACCATATAAAAGAATCCCATGGCTCAAGAAATCGTGCACTAATGTGTGAATATGAGGGCTAGACGATTTCAAGGAGTGTTCCATTTCTCTCAAGTCATTCCATGTGCATTTGGTGTTGTGTGAACCATTTGAGGTGTCACACTTGGGGCACTAGGCACTCAAGCTTCATGGAGACAAGCTACATCAAACAAAGGTATGTATTCTATCCATTTGATTACCCAAGTATCAAGTATTGTATGCTAGATAGGGTAATACCTTGGAAAGTTCATAATTTCATGTATAATAGAGAAAACATAGATCCAAGGTATTTAGGGTTGCATGTACACTTAGGAGTGTTAGAATGCGCAAAACCCATCAGGGACTCCCTCGCTAGCCTCGCTGGGGACTCCCCCGCCGGCCCGGCCTGGCTCTCCCTGGCCTGGCTCTCCCTTGCCAGCCTTGTTGGGGACTCCCTTGCCATCCTCGCTGGGGACTTTCCTGCCGGCCTGGCCCGGCGCTCCCTTACCAGCCTTTCTTGGTGCGCGCCCGCCAGCCCCGCCCGGTGCCTTCGGGCGGCCTCGCCCAGCTCCTTGCTAGCTGGGCCTGAATTGGGCTGGCCCAAGGCCTGACCTAATTCCCTCTGACCTAATTGTCCCCTATATAATGAACAGTACATCCTCCATGGAGGGGGATCTTCCCCTTGGCTCAGCCGCCACATTATACTCCGGTCGGGCGGCTCAGCCGCCACCTGCCGTCGTCAGCCACCATACACCACCACCAGCACCAAGATGGTCCTCTCCAGCTAAGGAGAACCATCTCAGATCTTCCAGATGATCTAACTTGACCGTCGGAGCCCGCTCTCGGGGCACAGTCCCTGGGGCGACTCTAACGGCCTTGTCTGTTGTGACCTCGCAGATCCGTCTGCAACGTAGAAGCACATTCCCAGCGAAGGTGGTCGGAGCCGATGTCACATCATATATATATATATATATATATATATATATATATATATATATATATATAGAGAGAGAGAGAGATAAGTTCAACAGAGAAAATAAAAAAAAATTGAGAATGGGGGAATCACTCTCAACCAATCATTTATTTTTGCCGCAAAATGTGCGGACGTACTGGCACGACGAAGGATTAGTAATATTCATATATGAATCTATCACCTCTCCTCCACCACCAACCACCACCATTGCCGCCACCAACCACCACCACCACCAACCATCGCTACCTCCGCCACCAACCACCGCCGCTATATTCATATATGAATAATCATTTCCAATATACTTATTCATATATGAATATACATATACATATACGTATCAAATGATAAACCGGATCCAGATCCATCTTCTATTTATGTATTTTATTCACATGTTTATTATGTTTAATCTTCTAGATAATTATAGATTTAGTCTTCCTTAATTGTTGTAACTGATCCATATTAATCAGATCTCCTTGTGTATATGTACCGATCTGATTCACTGTGAAATGCAAGTTTTCTCTATTCAATTATATGGTATCAGAGCAGGTCTCTTCTTTTCCTCTAAACATATTTCTCAATCGCTGATCTCATGACTACTGAAACAAACTCCTCCTCATCTGTTGTCCACTCTCTTCCCCTCTCCAGAAATTCTCTAGCCCTAGTTTAATTTCCTTCCTCACTGAAATTGAACTCTACCAATTACATGAGCTGGAAGACACAGATTGAAGCCCTACTCTACGGATTGGATCTTTACAAGTTCATTGATGGCACTCATCTTCCCCCATAACCTACAGTAACCCCTGAAGGTGTCTCTACTCCTCATGTTGATTATCCAGCATGGTTTCGACAAGATCGTCTCCTCTTTGGAGCCATTGTCGGCACTCTTGCCCCTACCATTGTTCCACTGATCACCAGTGCGACTACTTCTCTTGAAGCCTGGAAAATCTTATCAAACACCTATGCTAAACCATCTAGAGGCCACATCAAGCAACTCCAGCATCGCCTCAAACAAACAACTAAAACATCTGATCAGTCAATTACAGACTACATGCAAACCATCAAAACAATTGTTGATGAGTTAAGCATCTTGGGCAAGCAAATGGACCAGGAAGACATCACAGACGCCATCCTCATAGGTCTTGACTCTACATCCTACAAACCTGTCATTAAAGCCATCCATGCACGTGATACACCTATATCCTTCTCTGAACTTCATGAAAAGCTCATCAATCATGAACTTTCCCTAATTCAAACACCTCCCATCCCTACCACTATTCACCACCCTACTACCGCCTTTGCTGCTAACAAAAGACCTCCCAACAGGCCATGGAACAATCGTTCCACTTCCAATAATAATGCCATCTTACTTACCCCTACTTCAGCCCCAAACACGAACAATACATCCCCACGACAATTTCTTGGCAAATGTCAATATTGTTTTGCTAAAGGTCATTCCCTAACCTCATGCTATGCCTTCAAAAACAAATATCCTCAGATTGCTTTGCCATCCATACCACGAAACACATATACTGTCAACCTTACTCAAGCTTCTATTCCTCACACCTCCAACAACAATCCTACTTGGCTATTCGACAGTGGAGCATCTCATCATGTTACAAATGATCTCAATGCACTGTCTCTCCACACAACTTATGATGGAACTGATGAGCTGGTTATTGGTAATGGTTCTTCTCTTACTATCTCTCATATTGGCTCTCTTTCTCTAAAATTTTCTACTACTACCTTTACTCTCACACATGTCCTCTGTGTTCCTTCTATTTCCAAAAACATCATCTCTATTTCTCGTTTATGTATTGATAATCCAATTCTACTCATTCTATTTTTTTATCAAGGATCTCAAAACCAAACAGACCCTACTCCAAGGAATGGCTAGTCAAGGCATCTATGAGTTGCGTTCTACACATCCACATCTGGCTTTTCTCTCCAATAAATCCATCCCATAGCATCATAGACTTGGGCATCCGCATCTTAGAGTCTTACAGCACTTAGCTTCTACTATTCCTGCAATTACTTCATTGCAAAACAATTGTAATTCTTGTTGCATTAATAAAAGCCATAAGCTTCCATTCCATAATACTTCTCTTACTTCAACACGTCCTCTTGAGTTAATTTTTTCAGATGTTTGGACTTCTCCAATTCACTCACTAGATGATTACAAATACTATATCATTTTTGTTGATCATTTTACCAAATACACATGGCTGTACCCATTAAAACACAAGTCTGACTCTCTCAACACCTTCATACGTTTTCAAAAACTTGTTGAAAACTTTTTCCAACTCAAAATCAAACAATTCTTCTCTGATAATGGAGACGAATACCTTAAACTAGCCCCTCACCTTGCTTCATGTGGTATCTCTCACCTCACATCTCCTCCACATACCCCTGAACACAATGGGTATGCTGAAAGAAGACATCGCCATATCATTGAAACTTCCTTGTCTCTTCTCTCTCATGCACAAATGCCATTAAAATTCTGGTCTTTTGCTGTCACAACAGCCACCTATATAATTAATCGATTACCCACAAACACCCTTAATAACACCTCCCCATATTTCCAACTTTTTCAAAAACATCCAAACTATACAAAACTAAGGAGTTTTGGTTGTCTTGCTTACCCATGGTTACGACCTTATACCAATCACAAACTTTAATCCCGCTCCAAACCATGCATCTTCATTAGCTACTCCTCTTCTCAAAGTGCATATCACCTCCTAGATCCTATTACCAACAGAATTTACACATCTAGACACGTATACTTCGTTGAATCTGATTTTCCTTATACTAGACTTACAAATACCAACCCATCATCCATCCCTGAACCAGATACTTTACTTCACCTACAATTACTTCCACTTTCACCTTCACCAAATATTCCACCACTTGTCACACCACCCCCCTCTCTTCCTCTCTCCTAAGAATCCGATTCACCTTCCACACCACAGTCTTCTCCTACCTCATCTACCTCTACCTCTCACCAATCTCCATCCACCTCTATTGACTCTAACGAGTCCATCCACTCACAACCTGGTCCTAATACACCCACATCAAATTCCGCACCCACCCAGTCTCATGACACAACTAAAATCATCACTCGCAATAATCCTAAACCCAACTCAAAATATCACAATGATGATTTCATTCTTTATCATGCTATTCCCTCCTCCTTTCCAGAACCTCATACAATCACTCAAGCTTTGAAACAACCTCCATGGCGCAAGGCTATGCAAACTGAGTATGATGCTCTTATCAATAATAATACTTGGACACTTGTCCCTCGTGATTCAGCTCCTAATCTAATTGGATGCAAATGGGTATATCGTACCAAATACAAACCTGATGGTTCTCTTGATCGCCTTAAAGCTAAACTAGTAGCCAAAGGTTTTCATCAATGACCAGGACTTGATTATGGTGAAACCTTTAGTCTGGTCCTCAAACCTGCCTCCCTTAGACTCGTTCTTTCCTTAGCTACTTCTCAAAACTGGTGCTTGCGCCAGCTAGATGTAAACAATGCCTTTTTGCAAGGACATCTCACTGAATCTGTTTACATGTCTCAGCCTCCAGGTTTCATTGACTCCACCTTCCCTGACCATGTTTGCAAACTAAATAAAGCTATCTATGGTCTTCGCCAAGCCTCTCGTTCTTGGTATCATGAACTTAAATCTTACTTACTTTCTTTAAACTTCAAACCAACCATCTCTGATTCCTCCCTGTTTGTTTATCAATCAACATATTCTCCCATCTATACTCTTGTTTATGTAGACGATATAATAATCACTGGTCCAAACTCGTCCCATGTTTCAGCCTTTATCACTTCCCTTGCTAAACGCTTTTCTATCAAAGACTTAGGAACTCTTTCTTATTTTCTTGGAGTCGAAGTTGTTCATCATTCTCATGGTCTTTTTCTTTCTCAAACTAAATACATTATTGATCTTCTTCACAAAGCCAATATGACTGATTGTAAAGCAGCAACCACTCTGATGTCAAGCTCTATATCTCTTACTATTGATGATGGCAAACCTATCTCCAATGTTACAGATTACAGGTCACATGTTGGAGCTCTTCAATACTTATCAATCACAAGACCAGATATTGCTTTTGCTGTTAACAAACTCTCACAGTTTATGCATCGCCCAACTGATATGCACTGGTCAACACTCAAAAGATTACTACGATATCTACAAGGAACAATGATGTAACACCGGGTTCATGGTATGATTTTATTTAAGTTTTATCTTAATTTTGCCACGAACTCGGCGAGTCTGCGTCCCGACTCGCCGAGTAGCAGCAGGGTGGACACGGGATTTGAGCGGTGAACTCGACGAGTCGATGCATGGACTCAACGAGTCCACCTGTCTGGATGAAACTCTATTTTCAGACATTGCACCCTATTTTACCCATTCTAAAACACCCATTTCGTCCCATTTTCTTCCAGAAGAACTGTAGAGCGAAACCCTAGCCCATTTTGATCCTTGTGAGTGATTTTGGCTTGGTGAAGGAAGTTTGAAGCTTAGAAGAAGAAGGAGGAAGTTGGAGGGTGCAAGGAAGTGTGGTAGATCCGAAATCTACCCTGGGAGAAGCTCCTAACCAGGTAAGAAAGCTCCTTCTTGATCTTTAGTAAAATAGATTCCCTTTTTGTCCCTTATATGTGGTTTGCAAGCCCTTAAACCTCCCAAACTCCGTGTGTTTATGCCCTAGGAGCTTAGATTTATGGTTTGGAACCATTGCATGTCTCAGATTTGGCCAGAATGGGTGAAGAGTCGAAGGGTACTCGGCGAGTGCCAAAGTGCACTCGGCGAGTTCCATGAAGATGGCCTTAGACTCGGCGAGTTGGATAAACAACTCGGCGAGTCCTATGAAGATTGTCTGGTACTCGGCGAGTCGTTCTTCAAACTCGGCGAGTCCCTTGAATATAGCCTTGAACTCGACGAGTTGTTCTTCCAACTCGGCGAGTCATATGAACAGTCACTAGGATAAGAAGGGTTTAAGTGTAGGAGGTCCAACCCTCCGTAGTCGCACGTGGAATTAGCAATTTAACGTGTAGCTATAGTCCCAGAATCTCCAAATCTCCAAGGTTGATGTTCTGATGGAAGATTGGAGCAATTTGTGAGATCTGTTCGTCGGACTCGGCGAGTCTCCCCCTTGGACTCGGCGAGTCCAGTCGCGGGTTTGTTAGTTGTCCCCGTCTAGCGAGTCAGGCTGACTCAGTGAGTGGGAACAGGGACCCGATGAGTCAGAGTCGGGCTAGACATAGAAGGACTCGGCGAGTCACCATATGGACTCGGTGAGTCCAGTCAATCAGAAGGTTGACTTGGACCAAGGAGTTGACTTTGACCAGTCATTTGACCTTAGGGGTATTTATGAGTACCTAATCCATGTTTACGGATTTATAGCCGGAGGGATTACCGGTGCGGCAGCCAGGCGTAGTCTGAGCAGGTTTTCGGCAGCTACTCTCGAGGTGAGTTTCCTTCCAGTAGGGACGGGTCTAAGGCACCAAGGCCGGCCTGTATAGACGATATGTTAGTATCGGAGTGTGGGCGGAGCCCGTATCTCATAGCTGAGTTTGATTGTGTTATATGCCAGTATGATAGAATTGCTTATACTTGTTGTCTGTGTGATACTTGTATGTTATGGTTTAGTAGCGGAGTGTGGGCGAGGCCCGTATCTCCATGGATAGCAGAGTGTGGGCGAGGCCCGTATCTCCTAGCTAGTAGAGTGTAGGCGAGGCCCGTATCTCTATGGGTGTGGGCGAGGCCCGTATCCCTTAGCTATTCATTATATGATTGCATGGTATGTGGCATTATGGGGAAGGCAGAGGAGGGACAGACGATAGGGGCTTCGGGAAAGAAGCCCAAGGGATCAGTTGGTAGGCCGAAAGGCCATTCAGGACCGGGCCGCTGCAGGAAGTGCGGCAGGTCGCACGAGGGACCGTGTAGATTAGGATCGACAGGCTGCTACAGGTGCGGCAAGACGGGACACTTCAGCAGGGATTGTACTGCCCCTGCTCCGGTTATTCAGACATCTGAGTTGCTGTGTTTCCACTGCAACCAGAGGGGCCACAAGAGGGCCAACTGCCCCCAGTTGACAGCAGCAGCGCCAGTAAAGGCGCCAGCTCCAGCGACCCTGCGGATTACAGATGGCCGGCAGGGCAAGGCAGAGGCTCCAGTGGTGAGGAGTCGGGCATTTCAACTGACAGCTGAGGAGGCACGCGCTGCACCCGATGTGGTGACGGGTATGATTCTTTCCCTCTGACCTATTTATATGAGATTTGTGATATTGATATGTGCTATGTGTATATACGTTTAGGATCGTTCCATGTGAACGGTATTCCAGTCCAGGTGTTGTTTGATTCGGGGGCTACCCGATCCTTTGTTTCTCTTGCACTTAGCAAGAAGTTTCCTGAGTCCTCGGGCATGTTGGATTGCCCTTTAGAGGTCGAGATTGCGGACGACCGGTCGGTGCGAGCATCAGAGGTCTTTCGAGATTGTGTATTGAGGTTGTTCGAAGAGGGGTATTTGGTTGACCTAGTTCCCATTCCATTGCGGGGAAACAAGGTCATTATTGGTATGGATTGGCTGAGTCCCAATGGGGCAGTGATAGATTGCGCGCAACAGTTAGTACGAGTCAGATCCCCAAGTGGGGGAGAGTTAGTAATTCAGGGTGAGAGATCACAGCGAGGGCCAGCCTTCTGTTCGGCAGCGAGGGCAAGGCGTTACCTTCAGCAGGGTTGCGCAGGATATGTCGCATATGTCATGGACACCCGGGAGGCGGGTAAGGCAACGGTGGGCGATGTGCCCGTAGTACGAGAGTTCGCGGATGTATTCCCCGAGGAGCTGCCTGGGATACCTCCAGAGCGACAGGTGGAGTTCAGGATCGACCTAGTCCCTGGTGCGGCTCCGATAGCCAAGGCACCGTATCGGTTGGCTCCTCCTGAGATGCAGGAGTTGTCTACACAGCTTCAGGAGCTGTTAGACAAGAGTTTCATTAGACCGAGCAGTTCACCCTGGGGAGCCCCAAATTCTGTTTGTGAAGAAGAAGGACGGGTCGCATCGGATGTGTATCGATTATAGGGAGCTGAATAAGGTAACGGTAAAGAACCGCTACCCACTCCCGAGGATTGACGACCTCTTTGACCAGCTTCAGGGAGCATCTTGGTTCTCCAAGATAGATTTGCGTTCAGGGTATCACCAGGTGAGGGTCAGAGAGGAGGATGTGCAGAAGACGGCATTTCGGACACGTTATGGCCACTATCAGTTCGTGGTGATGCCTTTCGGGCTCACCAATGCTCCTGCCGCGTTCATGGACCTCATGAACCGCGTGTGTAGACCGATGTTAGACCGGTCGGTGATAGTATTTATTGATGATATCTTGGTTTACTCCAAGACGTGAGAGCAGCATGAGGAGCATTTGCGGGAGGTTTTGGAGACCTTGAGAAGGGAGAACTTGTATGCTAAGTTCTCCAAGTGTGAGTTCTGGTTGCGCGAGGTGCAATTTCTTGGGCACCTTGTCAACCAGAATGGGATTTCGGTGGATCCGGCCAAGGTGGAGGCCGTGATGAGATGGGAGGTTCCGAAATCTCCATCTGAGATTCGGAGTTTCCTAGGATTAGCTAGCTACTATCGGAGATTCATCCAGGATTTCTCCAAGATAGCATTACCCCTGACCAGGTTAACGAGGAAGGCTGTGGTCTTTCGTTGGGGGCCTGAGCAGCAGGCAGCATTCGAGACACTGAGACAGAGATTGTGCGAGGCGCCAATCTTAGCCTTGCCAGAGGGCATGGAGGATTTTGTTGTATACTGCGATGCGTCCATCTCAGGTTTGGGCGCGGTATTGATGCAGAGAGGGCATGTCATCGCCTACACGTCGAGGCAGCTGAAGCCTCACGAGGCGAACTACCCGACGCATGATTTGGAGTTGGGGGCTGTTGTGTTCGCCCTCAAGATTTGGCGTCATTACCTCTATGGGGTTCGCTGTACGATTTACACGGACCACAAGAGTTTGAGGTACCTCATGGACCAGCCAAATCTGAATATGAGGCAGCGTCGGTGGCTTGATGTGGTAAAGGATTATGATTGTGAAATCCTTTATCACCCAGGGAAGGCCAACGTGGTGGCCGATGCGCTTAGCCGCAAGGCGGCGCCAATCAGGAATATTTGCATGCGGACGACAGTGGTGACTCCGCTTTTGGAGCGGATCCGGGAGGCTCAGCAGGAGGCTATGAAGGAGGAACATCGGAAGAGTGAACGGATTGTGGGACAGGTTTCCTCCTTCGACTATGACAGCAGAGGATTATTGACATTACACCGTAGGGTGTGGGTTCCATATCTCGGAGGCGTGCGCCAGGTTCTGATGGAGGAGGCGCACAAATCCTGATTCTCCATTCATCCAGGGGTAACGAAGATGTATAGGGATCTTCGTCTGGACTATTGGTGGCCCTGCATGAAGCGGGATGTAGCATGGTACGTTGAGCGGTGCCTGACCTGCAGGAAGGTCAAGGCCGAACACCAGAGACCGCACGGCAAGATGCAGCCGTTGGATATCCCGCTGTGGAAATGGGAAGACATCACGATGGATTTCATCACCAAGCTTCCCAGGACCGCGCGGGGAGTGGATTCGATATGGGTCATCGTCGATCGATTGACCAAGAGCGCCCACTTTATCCCGATTCAGGAGAGCATCTCGGCCGAGAAATTGGCCGATATCTACATCAGAGAGGTGGTGGCACGGCACGGGGTTCCAGTTTCAGTGATTTCGGATAGGGATGTGCGGTTCACTTCCAGGTTCTAGAAGAAGTTTCATGACGAGCTGGGTACTCGTCTGCATTTTAGTACAGCCTTTCACCCGCAGACGGATGGCCAGAGCGAGCGGACCATCCAGACTCTGGAGGACATGTTGCGGGCGTGTGTTTTAGACTTCGGTGGTAGCTGGGATACCTATCTTCCTTTAGCCGAGTTTTCATATAACAACAGCTATCACGCGAGTATTGACCGCCCTCCCTTCGAGATGTTGTACGGGAGGAAGTGCAGGACCCCGATATGTTGGGGCGAGGTTGGACAGAGAGTCATGGGGAGCACCGAAGTAGTGCTCAAGACGACAGAGAAGATTCAGCAGGTCCGGAGCAGGCTTCAGACTGCTCAGAGTCGGCAGAAGAGTTATGCCGATAGGCGCCGATCAGACCTGGAGTTCCAGGTTGGGGATATGGTTCTCCTGAAAGTGTCGCCGTGGAAGGGCGTCATCCGATTCAGGAAACGGGGCAAGTTGGGTCCCAGGTATATTGGACCGTTTAGGGTTGCAGCCCGAGTGGGCACGGTGGCATATCGGCTGGACCTGCCAGCCAAACTCAGTCAGATCCACAGCACTTTCCACGTCTCCCAGCTGCGGAAGTGCCTGGTGGACGATTCAGCAGTGGTACCTTTGGAGGACATCCAGGTTGATGACAGCCTGAATTATATCGAGCGGCCTGTGGCTATCTAGACCGGAAGTCGAAGGAACTGAGGAACAAAAGGGTGGAGCTGGTGAAGGTGCAATGGCAGCACCGGAAGGGCTCGGAATGGACTTGGGAGCCCGCGGATGAGATGATGGAGCATTATCCGGAGCTGTTCCGGAAGGGAGCGGCAGACTTCGAGGACGAAGTCTAAAATAAGTGGGGGAGATTTGTAACACCGGGTTCATGGTATGATTTTATTTAAGTTTTTATCTTAATTTTGCCACGAACTCGGCGAGTCTGCGTCCCGACTCGCCGAGTAGCAGCAGGGTGGACACAGGATTTGAGCGGTGAACTCGGCCAGTCGATGCATGGACTCGGCGAGTCCACCTGTCTGGATGAAACTCTATTTTCAGACATTGCACCCTATTTTACCCATTCTAAAACACCCATTTCGTCCCATTTTCTTCCAGAAGAACTGTAGAGCGAAACCCTATCCCATTTTGATCCTTGTGAGTGATTTTGGCTTGGTGAAGGAAGTTTGAAGCTTAGAAGAAGAAGGAGGAAGTAGGAGGGTGCAAGGAAGTGTGGTAGATCTGAAATCTACCCTGGGAAAAGCTCCTAACCAGGTAAGAAAGCTCCTTCTTGATCTTTAGTAAAATAGATTCCCTTTTTGTCCCTTATATGTGGTTTGCAAGCCCTTAAACCTCCCAAACTCCGTGTGTTTATGCCCTAGGAGCTTAGATTTATGGTTTGGAACCATTGCATGTCTCAGATTTGGCCAGAATGGGTGAAGAGTCGAAGGGTACTCGGCGAGTGCCAAAGTGCACTCGGCGAGTTCCATGAAGATGGCCTTAGACTCGGCGAGTTGGATAAACAACTCGGCGAGTCCTATGAAGATTGTCTGGTACTCGGCGAGTCGTTCTTCAAACTCGGTGAGTCCCTTGAATATAGCCTTGAACTCGACGAGTTGTTCTTCCAACTTGGCGAGTCATATGAACAGTCACTAGGATAAGAAGGGTTTAAGTGTAGGAGGTCCAACCCTCTGTAGTCGCACGTGGAATTAGCAATTTAACGTGTAGCTATAGTCCCAGAATCTCCAAATCTCCAAGGTTGATGTTCTGATGGAAGATTGGAGCAATTTGTGAGATCTGTTCGTCGGACTCGGCGAGTCTCCCCCTTGGACTCGGCGAGTCCAGTCGCGGGTTTGTTAGTTGTCCCCGTCTAGCCAGTCAGGCTGACTCAGTGAGTGGGAACAGGGACCCGATGAGTCAGAGTCGGGCTAGATATAGAAGGACTCGGCGAGTCGCCATATGGACTCGGCGAGTCCAGTCAATCAGAAGGTTGACTTGGACCAAGGAGTTGACTTTGACCAGTCATTTGACCTTAGGGGTATTTATGAGTACCTAATCCATGTTTACGGATTTATAGCCGGAGGGATTACCGGTGCGGCAGCCAGGCGTAGTCTGAGCAGGTTTTCGGCAGCTACTCTCGAGGTGAGTTTCCTTCCAGTAGGGACGGGTCTAAGGCACCAAGGCCAGCCCGTATAGACGATATGTTAGCATCGGAGTGTGGGCGGAGCCCGTATCTCATAGCTGAGTTTGATTGTGTTATATGCCAGTATGATAGAATTGCTTATACTTGTTGTCTGTGTGATACTTGTATGTTATGGTTTAGTAGCGGAGTGTGGGCGAGGCCCGTATCTCCATGGATAGCAGAGTGTGGGCGAGGCCCGTATCTCCTAGCTAGTAGAGTGTGGGCGAGGCCCGTATCTCTATGGGTGTGGGCGAGGCCCGTATCCCTTAGCTATTCATTATATGATTGCATGGTATGTGGCATTATGGGGGAACTCACTAAGCTTCGTGCTTACGTTTTATAGTTTTGTTTTCAGGTACCTCTTCAGCTAGGGGAAAGGAGCCGGCGCGGTAGCGGCATATCACACACTCTCATGTTTTCCGCACTGTGGATTTTCTGGGATGTACTCTGAATATTTTATTATGAACGTTTTATAACGATGTTTTATGTATTGACCTAATTTAAAAATGAAATTTTTAGTTGGTATTTTTCGGATGTTACAAATGAATCATGGTCTTCTTATCCAGCGTAAGTCTCCACTACAGCTACATGCTTTCACTGATGCTGATTGGGCAGTGTCACACCCCGGCCGTCGGCGGAAACACCGGGCAGTGTAACGTCATTTCTTGTATCATAGTTATCAACTTCCTGAAAACACATGCATTTAAAAATACGTCAACATAAAGTTGGTGAGTCCACAGGTTTTGACTCCATATAAAAATAATACATTTTCCAAGTTCAAAAGTATAGTTTTGAAAGTATCATTTTAACTCTCCAACGTTTAGTATATATATCCTAGATATAAAAGTTTACTTACCAAATAAGTAGTTTACCTATAAGTCTCATATACTATGATTATAAGTGTTTGTAATTCCATACAAATGAAAGTTGCTACGTATAAATCTCTTTCAATTCTATACGAGTAAAATCGCTACGTATAAATCTATTTCAATTCTATACGAGTAAAAACCGCTACGTATAAATCTATTTCAATTCTATACGAGTAAGTAGGATAGCTGTAGTGGTCTACTTAATATACAAGTAATATACCTACTAGATTCTTATACTTAGAGTATAAGTCTTTTGGGGAACTTATACTTAACATTCATACTTGTATATCGACAAAGTATAATGCTTCTAAAGTTGTGCTACCATGAGTCAGTAGCTGCGACTGTATGACTTACTCTTATACCTCTTATTATTATTACAAGAATCACACATTGCGGTAGTACAAGGATTACACCTTGCGGTAGTACAAGGATTACATCTTGCGGTAGTACAAGGATCACACCTTGCGGTAGTACAACAGCTATAATTAGAATTTAAACCAGGTTTTATCTTGACATAAAACCAATAACAACAACATATAACATACCTGATTTTATCTTGACATAAAACCAACAATAACAACATACTTATCAATTAACATATAGAACTTCCGAGTATAACTCTGGAACTATATCGCCTACAACACATATATATAGAATCCTAAGTATAACTCAAGATCTACATTAGTATACTACTATAACAATAACATGCTAACAACTTTACGATAGTTGTATACTTTCAGATACGAAATAACTATATCCCGGTTATTATAACTATCTACGTTGATACTAATATATTATCATATAGATATAATAATAACGTATATATAATATTTAGCATGCGTTTTCCCCCGAAATATTAGAAAGTGGGGCCGTGAAACTCACCTTAATAGCGTGATTTTATGTAATCTAAGCAGAAATGGTCAGCGTACGAGGTCGTCGGGGCTCGGGATGCAAGATGGCTTCAGTACAGGAGAGAGGAGAAAGGGAAATGGTGTAAGGAATAGCTGAAGTCGGACCTGCTATTTATAGGAAGGATTTTGGACCCTCACGACGTGAGAAACTCATTGTTCACGTCGTGAGTTCCAAACTTATCTCTTCGTAGACTTGCCATCCGTCTTCTAGCTTCCGAAGGTGGCAAAATGACTCCTCACGACGTGAAAAATGCCTTGTTCACGTCGTGAGTTTGGATCTTATCCCCTCGCAGCCTCGTCACACCTTCTAGATCCGAAATATGGCGGTTTGACTCCTCACGTCGTGAGTTTTTATGCTCACGTCGTGAGTTCAGTCAAATTAGGGTTTCTGACAGCGACATCTTCGGAAGGCCATAACTTTTGCATACGAACTCTGTTTTTGACGTTCTTTATATGCACGCGTAGGTAATTCCGAGTACTACAACTCTCTTTTGGAATTAAATAGCTAATTCCAAGTCTATTTTAAATTCCTCTTTTTATAGAGATTTATAGTGTTCGGTTTATCATAACTTCTTCACGCGAAGTCAGATTCAGACGTTCTCTATATTTTTGGAATCATATGGATGTATACTTTGATTTATAATATAAAGTATGTATGAAAATTCATATTTATATTAGAATTATCATGAAATACATAGTAAGTTTACTACATTACTAGTTTTAACAAAATCACATTACCTGATTGATATAATCACATGTGATTGTTATTGACCTACTTTTGACGGGTGTTACAGGCAGGTGACAAACAAACTTACCGCAGCACTTCAGGTTATATTGTCTATCTTGGATCTAACCCAATCTCTTGGAGCTCTAAACGCCAGCCAACCTTAGCTCGCTCGTCCACTGAAGCTGAATTTAGGGCTGTTGCCTCTACAACTACTGAAATACAATGGTTGATATCCTTATTATCTGAACTTGGTTATCAGTCAATTACTACCCCAACCATTTTTTGTGACAATCTCAGTGCTACACATTATTCAGCCAACCCTGTTTTTCATTCTCGCATGAAACATCTAGCACTTGATTTTCATTTTGTAAGGGAAAAAGTACAAGCCGGATCCATTTGTGTCACTCACATCAATGGTGATGATCAGCTAGCCGATGCTCTCACTAAACCTCTACTATGTCACCGATTTAACACTCTTATTTCCAAGATTGGTCTCCTCTCACGATCGTCCATCTTGCGGGAGCATATCAAAAGATAAACCGGATCCAGATCCATCTTCTATTTATGTATTTTATTCACATGTTTATTATGTTTAATCTTCTAGATAATTATAGATTTAGTCTTCCTTACTTGTTGTAACTGATCCATGTTAATCGGATCTCCTTGTGTATATGTACCGATCTAATTCACTGTGAAATACAAGTTTTCTCTATTCAATTATAATACGTATTCATGTTGGCTCAGTTCGTTGTTGCGTTTAAGCGGCCGATTCGTTCCCTCATTCTCAATTTTTTTTTTCTCAATTGAAGGCAAAAAAAAAGTTTTTATTTTCTTCTTCCTCTAAACAAAACAAAAAAACAAAAACTTTTTGGGGGTCGGTCATAGACATACAAACAAAACCTTTCCTTTTTTCAAACATACAAAAATCATATTTTTCTATATATATTTATATATTTGATGTATGTATATAGATAATTAACCGTGTGGATCCAACTTTTGATCCAAGATGGAACCGATCGACTAAAGAAAAAGAAGGCAAAAAGCACCGTGTATTACTCTTTCTGTTCGGAGAGAAACGTTGATTTCTTTATACATACTTCCTGAGTTTATGTAAGTTGTGATTCAACATTTCAAACTTCTTTTTATTGAAAATTGACAATCAGTATGGCACATCATGCCTTGTTCTTAGCCGAAACCTTTATTTATTTATATATTTTTCTTATAAAGACTTAGGTAGTGTTTGTTTTTTGTCTGCAGATCTGCGTGGCCTCTTCTGTCTGCGCCGCGCAGACCACGCGCAGACATTAGCCTTCACAGACCGTTTGTTTTTTTGAAGACTGCAGACCTAAAAATGTCTGCGCGCCCTCTTCTTGGCGCAGATGTGGACCAGAGTCTTCTAACATCTTCTAACATCTTCAGACATCTTCTAGCCTAAAAAAACATATATATCTTAATTTTTTTATGTTTTTTTTTAATTTATATTTTTTTCAACTTTATTAATGATAAACAATTTGAAAAAAAAATTACAAAATTTAAAAAAAAACGTTCGACGATACAAACATGATATTTTTGACAAATTTATAAATAAAGATTTATTACAATAATAGTCGTTGAAGTTGTTTATATAAATATGAAAAAAAAAATCATAATATATTCTTATATTTTTTTGCCAAATTTTGTAAAACATTATTTAATACAGTATCGTCAATTCTCGAGAAAATATTTATGGTACGTTTTTAGTGGATTTAATTGAAAAAATCGAAGTTTATTTCCATCCATTTATGTATCAAATTTTTTGATCACTAATTATAATGTTTAGTTATAACTTTGCAACCAAAGTTGTTGGTTTTTATCAAATATATACGCTAATTTATACAATTTTTATTTTTATTTTTTATACAATAATACATAAAAGTTGATCTAGATTCGTTAATTATTTATAACAAATTCATAAAAATATTAAAAAATCACTTTGAAATTTAAAAAAATCAGTTTATTTAGATTTCAGTTTATTTTAATAGCTCGCAGATGTTAAAAAAACAAACAGTGTTCTTTTTTTCAGACTGCAGACGTTTGGTCCACCTCTTCTACTGCAGAGGTCTACAGATTTGGTCCGAAGACTACAGACATTTTGCCTCAGAAAAAACAAATAGCACTTTAATATCTACCTGGAGGGGGTTTCCACTAGTGAACACCGCACCAAGTTATAGTAGGTGTGGAGTGGGGGTGGTCACGGATCTTCACGGAGACATTTGTCTCTATCTCTCTCATCTTTTTTTATTTTTCTCTCTTTTTTACCAATGAAGACCATTTCCACAATATTGTAAAATGGTTATGGAATGATTTGATGAAGAAGTGGTTTGGAATTCATATGAATAAACCCTATAGCCTAACTATCTTCATTTGTTAAGTTATAGATCTTTATCGTTCATATAGACATCAACCACATCAAAAGGATATATATTAACAAGAAGTACGATGATCCTCCTTGAAAAAAAAATGTGAGAAAAGTACAAAAAATAAAAAGCTAAAAAGTTATGATGGACTTGGCAAATAATTAGACATTTGCATATTCCGTTCTAGATTTAACTTCAATCCCTTTGATTTGCTTGTATCCAGATTTAACCTCAATCCCTTTGCTTTGCTTGTATATAGTTTCTTCACATTTGAGTTCTGTTCACGTAGCAACTTCACTAAGCTTCTCTTTGCATTTGATCTAAATGGACAATTTGATGCTAAAAAACCATCCACCAAATGTAAATATGCTTCCAAGTCATGGCAACATGACACATCGGCATCCGGTTTCAAATATGGTGAGTTACTTGTATCAACCCGTAGTTCAGCCCCCACATGCGCATATGCCCACGGCATCGTGTTATCAATAATATTCAAAGCTACATTCATGTTTTTCGACTCACGAAGTTTTTTATCAAGTTCTTCATTTACAAACATTCCTGGAACGCGAGTGATGATATCTTTTGAGTTGACGATTCGCAGTACTTTCACCTGTTGGGAACTAAGCTTTTTCGTGAATGTTCGGTTCCCAACACGTGGGCCACCGAAGGTGTATACTGCTATTGGTGGAATGACCTGGGCACAAGTGCTCAGGTCATTTGCCACCAGTAGCGCTAGGGCCGCACCAAGGCTGTGGCCGGTGACAGTGATACTTAGGTTTTCGCCTTCGTACAACTGAGTTAACCGTTTGATTTCGGAAACCACCGACTCTCTTAGGCTTGAGACATGAGCTCCGGAGGTCTTGTAGAGGGTTAAAAAGCCACATTGCACTTTGGGTTGTCCACAGGATTGGTCTGGAATTTTTACGAGTAGGTCCCGCATGTTTTCAGCCCATTCGAGACATGTGGAGGTCCCACGAAGAGATATCACTATGTCACGTCTGCCCATTCTAGAGATTTCTCGTTGATCGTCACACACTGCTACGTAACCAATGCAGCTGGTTCGTTGAGTCATCCACTCGAGATCTGGTGCCACTTTATCGACCCAGTCCGGAAAACCTACGGAAGCTGTGGCGTACAGGGTCTTGGTGACTCGGTAGGATCTATCTGGGATGGCCACTTGCCGAGGTGATGGGGCTTCCTTGCCTGAGGTGGCAGGATCCGAATGAAAACAATGATATGCGGCTTGAATGAACTCTCCATACCGGACCATCTCTCGCCGGAGATTCTAGTCCAGCGGATCAAGTAAACCAACCCAATTATTGCTCCCGTGATACTCTCTCCACCTGGAAGCCAGGCTGTTTCGGGGAGAATATTCCATCCCGTTCTTCGACAACAACCGTTGGAGCCGGTTCAGCTGCCGGGGAGACATTTCCTCCGCTGCTTTATTTTCCGGCCAAATTTGAGGTAAATTTAGTCCCTCTAAAAGACCCCCCTTTCCTCTACTCTCCGCCTCCGGCAACCCATTATCAGCACTCACTTTGGGTTCCAATTGGATCACCTCAGGTTCTGTACCTATTAGTCTTTCAAGATTTGAAAGGTGTTTCCTTGTGAACTTGGTTCTTGATAAGCTTGTGGTTTTCATGGAGGTCTTCGATAAACAAGCTTTTGTTGCGAGTTTCACAGAATACCCATTACAATTAACGGCGAATCTTTCCTGAAATACGTCAAGATTATGCGCCGGAACTGTTGAGCCGATTTGCATCATGATTCTAAAATGATTAAAGATGGACCTTCTCACCTTCACAAAGAGAAAGAGAGAAAAAAAAAACAAATACACACTGTTGAGAGAGTGTGTGTGTGTAACTGTGTGTGGGGTGAACGGATTATGAGGTAATATATAGAGGAACAGAGGGTACAAAGTGTAAATAAATAGATCGAATTTTGGTTTAGTTTTACTCCTCCAAGTATGTGGGTTAGTCAATGTTACTTATTACATAACTTTTCAACATTTAGCGTCCCTCAAGATTTAATATTATTAAAACTAGCCTGGACTTATTGAAAAAATTTCCAATCACTGTAATTAGACTAGTCAAACTAGTCCTTGCATACAAATTACAAAACGGCAACCAAAACTTGTATCACGATAATTTGAAATATTTTTCTTACATTGACTCAAAGTATTTATTTTAAATAATCATTTAAGGCGTTGACCTACTCATATACATGTATAATGAAATATATTTTTAAATTTATATGTAAAACTTGTTTAGATAAGAACCACTCTTGTCCATGCCACTTGCAAGGTAAATTATAGCATTGCATATGTTTCACTAAACTCGATTATTAATTCGTACTATTAATATTATTTACCTAAAAAAGTGAAAAAGCATGGAGGATTGATCCTCCTTTTTATCTAGTGATGGAGCCATGATTTTGTCTTAAGATAAACCAAATAAGTTACAAAATATGAACAAATATCAAATACTTCAAATGGTAACAAAATGTAACAATGTATGATTTTAAAGTAAATTGTTCGTTTAAATTGGAAATAATTGTTGTAATAAAAAAAATTATTATACAAACCTGACGAACGAGGAATTTACTATGAAGATTGAAATGCAACTTGATCTATTCAAAAAATTGTTGCCTCAATTTTTTAATCGACGTGTCTCGACAGGTAAATTATTTCTTTTATTGTGAATTTAAAATTTGAATAGAATGGGTTATGTTACAATTCGCAACCTTAATGTTTTTTATTTAAAAAAAATATAAATTATTTATAAAATATATATTTCACTTCAAATTTATTACTTGTTTCCAGAAAAAAGATAAGCCGAAAGAGACATAGTCTTAATAAATAAGTGGGTCTTAGTCGTATCAATAAAAGTAAGGGGGGGCAAACTTGATTGATTTGAGTAAATATCAAAGGGCAAGGGGGCAAACTTGATTGATTTGAGTAAATATCAAAGGGCAAACCTGAAAATAAAACGTACTTCTAATGGTAAAGAGAATCAAAAGTAGGGTCGAAATGGAATTGAAAATGCATACGCGGTGTTTTACACGCATGCATTTCGTCTCAGTAGTTATAAACATGATTCGTCTTTCACATTTTGATTTAGAGAAATTTATAAATTTAGAAAAAAAAATATCAAATTTAGCCCACGATTTTGATTCGTCTCTCACATTTTGATTTGTTTAGCAAAAAATGTTAATTATTTTTTAAAAATAACAAAAAAAAATGTTCTTTCAAGAATTAGCCAATGAAATAGCAGATGATTAGTATGATTTTGGGATTTTGGCCCAATTGTCGGCTCATGGCCCCGACAAAAATAGTATCTATAAAAGTATTTTTTTTAAAAAACAAATAGCAGATTGGCAGCTACGATTTGCTTGCTCCCATGATTTGCAGTTGAATAATTTTTATTTTTAACTTTCCCAAAAAAGTGAATACGAAATTTGTTACTTTTGACTACGAAATCTGACATTTTTTACTATGAAATCGTACAATTATACTATATTATATATAAAAGTTATCTAAAAACTTTAGATTATCAAGCTATGAAATCATAGTCAAAGCTATGAATTCAAAGTGACAATACTTACCACAATTTGTAGTTGGATTTTTTTTGGTCGGGATTATTGTTTATAAGAGTAGAATTCATAGAAAACCAATGACATTATCGTCATTTTCTCATTTGATTAAGAGTATTATTAAGTATTATTGTTTACAGGAGTAGAATTCATAGAGAACCAATGCCATTATTATCATTTTCTCATTGTATTATTAAGTATGAAGATAATGTCAATTAATGGTTATAGTAATGATAAGTTTAGAAAGTTATGCAAATTTAAGTTACTGGATAAATATTACAAATATAAAAAACCTCGAAATATACAAAATCCAAAACCTAATAAAAATAGGTAATTATTTCTCCTTATTACCTATAACAAATGACACAAGGGACATTATACAAACGACTCATTCATTCTTATATTGTTCTATTGAATACAATATATATTTCTGTAATTAATTTATCCGCTTAGTAATTAAAGAATAACAATTTTTTTTAACTTTATTTCATATTTAGTAAGATGGAATGAATGGAACAATGACGAATAGAATAACAAAAAGTTTTAAACTAAATTAACTCATTCACTGATAACGGTGCTAAAAACTTGATGTATATATCCGTGAGGTGGTGGCACGACATGGGGTCCTAGTCTCACTAGTTTTTTATTAGGATGTTCGGTTCACTTCCAGATTCTGAAAGAGAATTTATGAGGAGTTGGGTATGCGACTGCACTTCAGTACGACTTTTCATCTGCAAACCGATGGTCAAAGTGAGTGGACTATCCAGACCTTGGAGGATATGTTACGGGAATGTGTACTGGATTTTGGTGGTAGTTGCAATACGTATCTCCCATTGGCTAAGTTTACTTACAACAACAACTACCACGCTAGTATTGATCGACCTCCTTTTGAGATGTTCTACAAGAGGAAGTGTCGGGCCCCGATATGCTAGGGCGAGGTTGGTCAACGAGTCATGGGTAGCACAGAGGTGGTGTTCCGGACTACCGAGTTGATCCAGTAGGTGCGCGGGAGGTTGCAGGCCACACAGAGCTGGTAGAAGAGTTATGCTGATAGGCGCAGATCGGATTTGGAGTTTCAGGTCAGGGACATGGTACTCTTGAAGGTGTCACCTTGTAAAGGTGTCATTCGGTTTAGGAAGTAGGGCAAGCTGGGTCCCAGATATATTGGTCCTTTCAGGATTATTGTCCGGGTGAGCAGGGTAGCATATCGTTTGAAGCTGCCCGAGGAGCTCAGTCAGATTCACGGCACTTTCCACGTCTCTCAACTGCGGAAGTGTTTAGTTAATGATTCTGCAGTGGTGCCAATAAAGGATATTCAGGTGGACGAGCATCTGAACTACATAGAGAGACCAATTGCGATCCTCGATAGGAAGACGAAGACTCTGCCAAGGAAGGATGTGAGTTTAGTGAAGGTGTAGTGGCAACACCGGAAGGGCTCTGAGTGGACATGTGAGCCTGAGGACGAGATGTGGGAGCATTACCCTGAGTTATTTGTTGCAGTGGGCTTCAAGGACAAAGTCTGATTCAAGTGGGGGTGAATTGTAACACTCGTGTTCCAGGTATTTTCATTTATGACTTCAATTATAAAATTGTTGCATTTTGGTCCAATATGTAGGGCGTAGATTGCAGCTACGCAGGGTGTAGTTAAGGAAATGGGACGCGGACATCCTATGTCGTACGTTGGGTGTACCATGCGTACGCAGGGCGTAATTCCGCTGATCTCAAACCCTAAATTTTAGGGTTAAGATCCCATTTAAAGGCCTTATAACCCTTGGGGTCTCCGTTTTCACTAGCCCCCACTCTCCCAAAGCACCATTTCGAAACCCTAGCCACCTTGTGAGGTTCTTGAGCTCTTAGAGTGATTCTTAGTGTGTTTTGGTGCATATTTAAGAATAATGAGTCCATTGGAGAGGTGTTGGGGAGCTTGGAGCTTGTGGATCCAGACTTGGTTTTTCATCTAGCATCTTTTGGAGGTATAAAGCTCTAAACTTTATGGCTCCTTAGTTTAGATCTAGATTTGGGTTATGTTTTGGCATGTTTTGGTCGCATGGCTTTGGATCTTGTGAGTATAAGCTACTCCAGAACCCTTGAGCATCATTTCTAGCCAATTTTGAGGTTATTAAGTCATAAAAATCGGATCTTGAGGTTTATAGTCCACCCATGCATGAATTGTTGGCCATTTTGTGAAGTTATGAACCTAGGGTTTGGTTTTGGACCTTATTAAGTCATGCAAAAGCTTAAAGTTGACAACTTTATCGGTTAATACCTTCCCAAGATTAAGATTTATGATTTGGACGTATGGTGTTTAAGCATTAAGAGCTTGAATGTGATTTTTGGGTAGGAGTGGAGTAAGTCGGGCGTACCCACCAGGTACGCATGACGTAAAGAGTTTTATCTCGAATCCCTTTTCTGTTGTAGTCCAGTACACATGGTGTAATGGGGGTATGCATGGCGTACTCCTAGAAGCCCATTTGGGTCATTTTTGGGCCTTGGGTAATTATGGGTTTTGGGCCATGATTAGTTGGGTCGAGTATGAGAAGGGTAAAATGGTCTTTTACCCTTAGTAAGATAGAATATGATTTAGACCATTGATTATGGGTTATTACCCTGATTATTAATTAGGGTTGATTTTGGATATGTTCAGTGTGAGGATTTGTGATAGTAGCAACTCGAATGTATGATTTGTTTATCATCAGATTGATGTGAGTCTCTTCACTATACTTGTGGATCAAAGACACCAATATCGCCCCAATGGATTATGTAGTAGGGTGATAGTTGTCTTTGTGACACTTACTAACATACATGTATGTGTTTTCACTTTTTTGTCTTCGTGACTCTTTCTAATATGAATGTATGCTTAGATGTAGGGGTAAAATAGACTCGTGCCAGTTGAAAGATATCGAGGGATTCGGAATGGACTTAGAGAGCCGGAAGGGACTCAGAGAGTCGGAAGGGACTCAGGGAGTCGTAAGGGACTCAAGGGTGAAATAGAATCGTTACAGTTTTAGGCTGATATATATATGAATGATGTGTATGTATGGTATGTGGTATTTTGGGGAACTCAATAAGCTTTGTGTTTATGGTTTATGTTTAAATGTTTTTTTAGGTACTTCCGGTTCGAAAGGGAAGAGCCCGATATGATCGCATTGCATGCACTAGTGTTTAGCATTTTAGATTTGGGATTATACTCTGATAATTATTTTTCCACATTATCATACTTTTGATGGTTTGAAATGAATGAATGATGGTTTTGGTTGACTTAAAAGCAATTTTTTACTTAGTATTGTTAGGATGTTACAACAGCTACCAAACTCGAGCCTACAAGAGACAATGATTCCAAAGCCAAACAATTAAGGGTACACATACCTAGAAACTAAGATATACACCTTACATAAATTGGCAAAAGGTTGACGCATTAATAACACTTCCAACCGATACAGCTCGAAACCTTTGAACAACCTTAGTTGTTGACAATGAACAAAATAACCAACGATTGAAGATGTGTCGACAACTAATCTCAATGATCTCACATACCAGTGAACAAAGTCCATGCGAAAATACACATACTGAACTCTAAAGTTGATTGACAGATCAATAGTTTCCCATCCTTGACTATAGATAGTGATCCTATTGCAAGCTAACCAATCTCTCATTAATCACGACCAACCTGAGAGGCCCAAACGCTTTTTGACCTAATCCTTGGCGTTCCCGAAAGGAACCACTAGCTACAATGAGATCTTCCTCCAACAGCTTCCGATGTGAGGACAACACGCACGTCCCTGAATGAATGAACCTGACGACAACAAACTCTTCACTTGAGGTCTAACCAACCTTAATTATTTCATAACCATGAAGGATTCTGACGAATTCTTGAGAACGCAACGAGAAACTCCCCCAACTATGAGCACTTTTGATGGAAGCACGCCTTCCTTCTCTTATGTAGTGATAAACCTAAACCCAAACCTTGCATACCGGAACCACATATTCCTATGGCCTTGAACTGAAACCACAAAATCGAACAGAGCGATAGTACTTCAAGAAGAATACCCAATTATCCCCCACTTAGGGTTCAAACCATCATCGACTGACGTTTACCACACTAGAGTCTCAGACTGGCTCAACCAAATACATACCAACCTTTACTCTCAGAATGCAACATGGCATATGACGATTCCTTCAGGTGATGACCAAAAAATCATAAAGAAACCCTAAACCTCAGATGTATAACTCGGAAACTCTTCCTAACATCGTCACCTCAAAGTTATTGAAATCGATCATAATACCATTGGATTGACAAGGCACCTTACGAACTGAACTTGTGCAAGCAAAACTTACGTTAGAAGAATTTACCCACAACCTCATCCTCCTATGAAGCTTTAAGAATCCCTTATAGACACTCAAATAATAGTTTGAAAAACTTAACATATCAATAGAGCTCTCCTTTCCAAATCGGAACATCTCGATCCTCCTTAGATATGCCTGATCTTCTCAAAACTATGCCACATATCCAACTCGCGACATGCTCTTCACCTAGGACACTGAACCAAAAGAATAGTCGAGTCATATACATTCCCTTGCTGAAAAACAGAAACGCTTCACCATGAATCTAACGATACACCCTTGCGGTGGAATAACATAACTCCCCTCAAACTCGGGAGGCTGGAAGAACATCAACCCATCATAGAGAACGACTTCCCAACCCTTCATCCGACCACCCATCCTCAGGCTGCAATCCTCGGGTCGATCATCACATTCGCCTCCTACATGAGTCCCACGACTCAAACTGACACCAATTTGATCAAAGTCTTTGATACCTTAAGATCAACTAACTCGTACAAATCTGTACCCTTCAGATCCAAACTGCCATGGCCACAAAGGCCCGGACAAATACCAAGATCATCTTCATCCTGGAAAACCATAACCGAAAAACAAACAAATACACAAACACTACAACGAATCATGGTGCCAAACCATGCTATCTACCCTCAACCAGCTACTTAGAATCACTGTAATTTTTCTCGATTCGAGTACGGATCCTATGCTTTCAGTAGTATGGGACCAATACTACCTTCCACACCTATCCATACTTAGGGCCGGTCCAAAGACATAGTGGGCCCAGGACGAAAAGAAAAAATGGTCCCCAAAGTCATAAATATAATAAAAATTAAATCGAAAATAAACACATTGTTATAAAATTCACTATTAATATTAAAAAACACAAATATGGTCAAAACATTATAAAAACAACTAATTTAAAAAAAAAAATACTTCTCATAACATTTTTAAATAAATTAGTTATATATATATATATATATATATATATATATATATATATATATATATATATATATATATATATATATACTCTAGGAAATTTGGGCCCTTTAGAGATATGGGCCCTAGGCGACCGCTCGGGTTGCCTACCATCAGGGTCGAGCCTGTCCATACTTTCCTCAACAATTATCCCGAATCCTCTAAGTTACCTCCTCATAATGATACTCACAAACCTAATATCCTGAAACGAACCTAATATCCTGAAACGAAAGTTTGAGAACGAGAAAGGGAGTTGTTCATCTCAAGAACCTAGCAAAGGGCAACGAACTGGGGCAATCAATACCCCCATCAACCCTGTTATTCCAGCACCGACCACGCCGTACTTAGGAAACCTCCCACACTGCAGCAAGTGCAACTACCATCATCATGGAGTTTTCCGAGAGCTGCATTGTAATAGATGCAACATGAAGGGGCACACCGCCCACATCTGTAGGACTTCGGTCGAGTTCATCACTTCAACTATCAATGTTGGAACCAGTCCAATATGTCATCTTTGTGGTGAAATATAACATTTCAAGAGGGACTATCCAACAGAGAGGAATGACGGGGGAGTAGGAGGAGTTTGACCCCAGATCACGGGGAAGCAACAAAGAACCCTGCTATATTTTTGGTACGCTTCCAAACCCCAATAATTAATTATAATTATAATTACTCTCTCGTTTGAACCAAATCACATCACTCATATAAAATTTGAAACCCTAACAGGTAAACTATGATGGCTTAGTGTATACATAAGGGTCATTTATAATTAAGATTTGTAGACTTAGAGTGAGTGATCCCGCCTCATTTCATGTCCCTTGTTTGGTTGTGGATCTAGGGCAGGGTTGCTCAGTCAACGGTCTTACCAATCTTAATTATACATGACTTGTGTACACCAAGCGGTTATAGAGAGACCTAGCAGGGATCATTTCATAAAAGTTCATAATTTCAAATTATCAGAACCCTCGCATTGGTAGTACCCGCCAATTTCAAATAAAAAAGGGGGTTGTTGGGTTTTGAGCATTCTAACACTCCTAAGTGTACATGCAACCCTAAATACCTTGGATCTATGTTTTCTCTATTATACATGCAAATATGATTATCCAAGGTATTATCCTAACTAGCATACCAAAACATTGATACTAGGATAATAAAATAGATAGAATACATACCTTGTTGTTGTTGCTTGACTCCATGAAGCTTGAGAGCCTAGTGCCCCAAGTGTGACACCTCAAATGGTTCACACAACATCATGAACTCTTGGAATAACCATGAGAAGAAGACATACATGTTCAAATTGGCTAGCCCTCAAAATATGTATCACTAGTGCCCATTTCTTGAACTAAAGGGGTTCTTATATAGTGTGGCTATTAGGGTTACACCATGTAACTCATGACTTTACCCATTCCTTATGCTCCATGGGTTTTAACCTCCATGGAGTATCCATGGATCACCACATGGGTTAAACCCAACATAAAGGAATCTTGGATCATAAGCCCACATATATAAGAATGAATGATTTACACAATCAATCCCCATATATTTAATTAGTCTCTTTTTTATCACTAAATTAAGTCCAAATTAATTCTTGATCAATACTAATTAAATAACATGATTTCATATTAATATATTAGAACTTATAATATATTAATATGTCACAAAATGTCTTTTCCTCATAAACGGTCTATCCAAATGTTCCGATGCCATGCAACCCAAATGGACCATGCCGAGTCGGGTCAAGTACATACCAATTATAGTTATGGACTTAGACACTAATCCAACAGGGGTTCGTAGCAATAATAATAGAATAAAACCGGAAGCACTGAAAACTTAGGTACCTAGGATAGTTCATCATCCTAGTAATCATTTCTTCCAGAACGACTTAATATCAGTTTCGTCGAGAAGTTCTAACATCCTTATCCGACATGGTTTGGCTTGGTCCTTACCATGCAAAATTCTTATGCTGTGTAAAAGAACTTTTTCCTCCATCAGCCGTCAGATGAAATTCCTCCAATCCATAACACAAACCCTTATATCATCTCTCACCTCAAGACCTCAGAAGTACCCATGCGAGGGGTACCACACCTTCTAGCCTGCTCAGTAGATGGGAAACTTGAAACAAAAAAGCACCGAAGTAGTCTCAGAAGTCAGTAATCACCGAAGTACCCCCAATAGATCTCATAGGAAAATCATTGTACCGCAGGTCAAGTTCAAGATTAGAGTGTAAGAATTCATTAGGTTAATCTATCACTGCTAAGTTTATACGCAAGAGTAGCATATAATTTAGACTCAACAATATTTAGGATGTGTGATTCTGCCCTATTTCCTGTTCCTTGTCTGGTTGTGGACTTGGGGCAGAGCCACCCAACCGAATGTTTTGCCGACCTAAATTATATACGACTCGTATACACGAGGTGATGATGGATGAGCCAAGTATGAGTCTTATCATGAACTTCAAAGCAAACACCCGCAGGCTTACTACAACAACCGGAGATACCTGAGTGGAAGTGGTAGCGGATTACAATGGGCTTTATAATCAATTTACCAAGGCAACAAGTGGACTTGATGCCATTTTGGGTGATCGTCGACAGATTAGCCAAGTCCACACACTTCCTACAATTTTGAAGAAACAGGCAAATAGAGAAGATAACTAGAACGTGTGTTAGAGTGATTAGTCAGAGTGCACGGTGTTCCAATATCTATTATCTCCGTTGAGATAATAAAATCATCTCCCAGTTCAGGCAGTCACTTCAGAAATCTCTGGGAACTAGACTAGTCATGAGCATAGCCTACCATCCTTAAACCGACATACAGAATAAGAGAATGATTCAAGCATTAGAAGTCATACTGAGAGCATAGGTGATCTACTTTGGTAAAGTATGGGGTACCCATTTACCAATTAGTCAAGTACTTTATCATGCTAGCATTTAAGTAGCTCCATTCGAAACCTTCTGTGGTCGCAAGTGCAGATCCTATCTGCACTGGACTAAAGTTGGTGACACGCAACTAGCTAGAGGTCAAATTTCCAGACAGCACCTTCGTTGGACCGGAATTCTTCCAAGAGACTACCAAGAAGAGAGTACAAATACAGGAGCGACGTGAAACTCCCAGAGTCAGACAGAAAAGCTACGCCTTCGATAAAAGAAAACCCTTGGAATTATAGGATGTTGACCATGCCATGTGAAGGTCTCACCCGGAAGGGAAGGATACGCTTCGGAAAGCATGGAATACTAAATCCAAAGTACATAAGATCGTTCAAGATTCTTACTAGATTTGATTCAGTAACGTATAGACCCTGACTACCTCGAGAATTCAATAACATACACCCTATCTTCCATGTCCTTATCTTTCAACCTGTTTTCCCGACGAGACTCTTATTATCCCACTCGATTAGATCGAGGTAAACGAGAACCTCAACTTTGTGGATGAATCTGTGGAAATCCCAGACATCAATGTCATTAGGACTAATCAGATCCTTACCCCCATTGGTGAAGGTCCGCTAAGACGCATAACGAGGGCCTGACTTCACTTGGGAGCGTGAGGATCATCAGAAACATAAGTATCTACCTCTTTCCCCTTCGTCCGTGAGTATGCCTTAGACTTAATTTCAGGACGAAATTCCCTTAATTTCAGGACGAAATTCCCTATAACGTGAGTATGCTCCATGGGTTTTAACCTCCATGGAGTATCCATGGATCACCACATGGGTTAAACCCAACATAAAGGAATCTTGGATCATAAGCCCACATATATAAGAATGAATGATTTACACAATCAATCCCCATATATTTAATTAGTCTCTTTTTTATCACTAAATTAAGTCCAAATTAATTCTTGATCAATACTAATTAAATAACATGATTTCATATTAATATATTAGAACTTATAATATATTAATATGTCACAAAATGTCTTTTCCTCATAAACGGTCTATCCAAATGTTCTGATGCCATGCAACCCAAATGGACCATGCCGAGTCGGGTCAAGTACATACCAATTATAGTTATGGACTTAGACACTAATCCAACAGTCTCCCACTTGGATAAGTCTAAAACTATTATTGTGTATGACTTCAGGAACCGACTGGCAATCGTAGCTCTCAAAAGCCGCTGTCGAACTCTGACCTTGTAGATGAACTCTGACCTTTGTCAATGACTTGTCCATTAGATAAGGGATCATATATTCCTCCATTCTAGATATCATATGGACTGAGACATGGATTATAATCATTCTCTCTGTCCATTTGTTGTTTCCCGATTTCCGATTTATGACGACTGACTAATTGAACAAATCAAATCAGTCCAGGCCCGGCCGAGCACTTACATTTGTCATCACCAAATCATCGAGGGGCCCACAGATATCGCTTTTATCCCGAAGGTAAAAGGAATGGATAAACTTCGACTCATATGGCTTGTTCTACTACTTGTTGAATCATACACAAAGGCACATTTTATAACACCGAGTTACCGAATGCGTTTTCGTGCAATCAATGTAGAACCAACTCATAGTAACAACTCATATCTCTAGGTTTGAAGAATATAAGATATTATCGTCTCATGATCACTCGTGATAAAATCCATGAAGTGATTCCAATGAGCGCGGGTTGAATCCAATACTCAGAACTTATGAGCACTCATGAGTGTTGTAGCCCCTTGTCCAACATCTTAGACCTCTACAAGCCAACCCATGATAGTCTTGATTCATATCTACTTCCAACATATGACCGACTGTGGATAGTTTGAATAACTTAGTCAATCAGGAAGAACGACCTAGTTATTCTGGAAGTCAAAACATGCAAAATGAAACACAATAATAATAGAATCTAATATGGTATCAAAACCTATGAACATAAATTAAACACCTTTTATTTATCACCATATGATTACACATTATTCATTGTATACTGTTTCAGCTATCAACTTTATTCTTGAATTTAAAACAATAGTTGTCCCATGCTCCAAACATGTACACTATGTTTTCTAAACACTAGTCATGCCATACACCAAGTATGCATACTATGTTTGTCTATGATCTTCACTTTGTGAATTAGATCAATTGAACATAACTCCAATGATCCTCTTTCACAGTCCCAAATCCTTACTGCAAATGCAAGAATTCCAAATTCATGCCATTTACTGAAATCTGTTAGATTCTAAACTTATATGCATTGATCCTCCTGTAATGATTATGCACAGAGTCAGAAAGACTTGACAACAACCATTACAGAGCATTCCAAAGAGATCAACTCCTTGGAAACATCCTTCTTGCATTAAGTTTCCTAATCTTACACAGATTGAATAATTTCCAACTTTGAAACATTTCCAGATTCCATTTTGACTATCAGTTCTGAACAAGAGTTGCCTCCTTACAGATTATGTCAATATGGTCCTTCCAGAATTAACACTATACTTCCAACTGTCCTTGAGCAACCAATCTTTGGTAAACCTTAGATTGTCCTCGACAATTGCTTAATCCTTTTAGTCATATCCAGTTCTAGACCTTTTCCCTTCTTAATGCCTCAGGCATTTGGAAAATTTTAGAAAGGATAAATATAGCACATGTAATCGATCCTATATCCGAAGCATATGGGACACGAGTCATGATGTCTCACATAAAGACTAAACCAGTCTTTTGCTATAACATTTCCATTTCTATTTGCCAAGTTCTCATAATTCAGATTATGAAAAGGGATGTCGTAATCATAATCGAATTTTAGAACGCAAATAATGGATAGAAAGGATAAATATAGCACATGTAATCGATCCTATATCCGAAGCATATGGGACACGAGTCATGATGTCTCACATAAAGACTAAACCAGTCTTTTGCTATAACATTTCCATTTATATTTGCCAAGTTCTCATAATTCAGATTATGAAAAGGGATGTCGTAATCATAATCGAATTTTAGAACGCAAATAATGGACCCATATATAGAATTTCCTTATGTTGAGCCATTCCAACATGAAATTCATATATATATCCTTGACTAAATACGATTAAAATCTCAATCTAAGCTTTTAGAATTGAAATGAAGTATAATTTTCTCTCCCTTAATTATAGCAAAACGACTTTTTCAACCCCTGCAGCCTCACGAATTGAAACTTTTGTTTTCTATAATTAACATTGCTAACTTGCAACCTTTATCATAATTGTCATGCTCCCACTCACATGATGATTATTAGCATAACACTTATGCTCCCACTAGCTTTGACATGTAATCAGAAATCAGCTGGACTTCTAGAAATCAATACTTTATTGACTTTCTTACCAAAGTTCAGATTTCTGATACTAGATTGCTTTGATAAAACTTTATCAATATCATACACCTTATCTTAGATAGCTCACAGGTGTGTCTAAACAATTTTAAGAACTATGAAAAGGGATGCCGTAATCATAGCCTCGATTGTTTAGACCTTTACCACTTCTCACAAGTCCATGTTAGTGTGCTGGTTAACCACACACGCTCCACTAACGACTTTGAGAATGCAAATATCACAATTGCTATCTAGCTAAAATCTACTTAGTGAAAGTGTTTCCTCACCATCATTTTCATGAATCGGAGAGAAACCTTATGACACTTAGATTTAATGGTGTATGTGTTCTTATCCATGTGAATTGTCAAAACCATAGTCACAAGACAAGGATAGTGACAAATTCAAACTCATATGGACTGAACTCAATCTTAATTTCTTGCCATGTGGCAGCTCAAGGGTCTGCCATTGCTTCCAAGTTGCTGTGCAACCAATTAAGAACTCTAAGAACTCATATGCAAAGCCAACTATAATTGGAATGGACACAGAAATAGTCAACACGATAGGTTATAAACCTCAAGTCGTGTGCTAGTGAAGAACTTTAGGTTTTACTCTTGATTAGTTCTTGAGACTTTCAAGACCTTTTAAGACTCCCACTGTCCTCTTGACATATAAGACTCTCTTGTCAAATATTCAAGAGATAGTGTGGATTCTAATCAAGACAAACACTTCACACAATTGGCCTTAGTTGGTCTTTGTTTTATCCAAAAACATCACAACTTACCAATTTCAAATGTACAAGAGTAGAAAACTTTTACTCTTACATTTGACAAGTGTTTTAAACCTTCTTTAAGACATGTCACTCAAGTTACAATCTTAGAGTATAACTCTAAGAATTGTTTTTGGAACGAAGTATAAATCATCTTCTTGATTTAACCACTTTAACAATTCATAGCTCCTCTTCTTAGCTACCAGAATGCACTTAGAGGATGAATTGTGATAAGGTCTCTTAATCATTAAGATGATTATATAACATGATACTAAAGTACTCTCCCATCTTTTCAGATTTGAGAAACTTTTATCTTTCTGCCTAAGTTGATTCTTCTTATTCGCTCTGCCATACATTGAAACCTTTTCCAATGTCTCAGAATTACACTTAAGCTTGTAAGTATAACCATATTTACTGAATTTTAGTAAATAATGACGAATAGTCTTAACGATTATTTGTGGTGGGCTTGATCAGTGCACAAGAATGTGTACTCGATCCTTTACTTGACTCACACATCCATGTGAACAAGTAGTTAGTCTTAATTTTTCCAATGCTTGAAAGTTCTTATTCATCATGCTATACAACTTGCATGATTCCAAGTTTCTATCCAACTGAAACTTAGGTGATGAGAATCTTTCCTTATTTGGTAAATTTAGACACTACCACAAATGAAAGAATCAAATTCATATTTCCACTTTTGCTCTTAATGGAATCTTATAAGCAACAAAAGTTTTCACAAATGCCATTGTAAGGATATTTTAAAATAAATAAAATCAAAAAAAAAATTTCTTTTATTTTAAAACTTTGCGGAAAAACTATCCTTACAATGCAAAAGCACATGAAAACTTTGTTGTTATTTATTCCTAAGCAATATATCATAACTCTTAAGAAGTAGCTCAAGAATCCGATCTTCAAGCTATGCGATAGAAATCCATCTACGCGATCAGATTCAGCATAATCTTTCTTTAAGTTTCTTCACTTTTTTCTTTGATTCTTAAAACATCAACATGTGACCCAGTCACATCATGTATCAAGAATCTCAGAATAGAAACTTAGTAGAGTTAGATAGTGGACTTTACCTGAAGTAGAGTCAAACTTATTGACTTTAACATCCTTAGGTAATTTTGGCAGCTTCGCAACTAATGCCCCTTTCTTTGGCAATGGACCCTTGATAATGGGACTATCTCAGACTTAGCCGTTCTCTTTACCATTTGGTCAACCGAGTTGACTATGGCCGATCCCTTTCCATTGGAAAGAGAGAGCTTTACTGGATATCCAATGTCATCATTGTCAATGTCCATAAAGTTTTAGGAAGTTGATCTTAGCAAATAGATAAGATCATTAAGGGTCTTGTCATAGTCTGTTTCATAGGAGTCCCAAAGGAACTCACTATGTGACTTAGAAAATAGTTGAGTCACCAACTTTCTCAAGACTTTGACACCCAACTCTCCCGGCTTGTCAACATCTGACTACATCTCCAAGATGTGATCACATATAGACCTTTGTTTGCCAATAGGGCTTGAGTGACCTTAAACTTTTTAGGAACTTGTGGGTTAGGGAGAATAATTGGAGGAGGTGAAAGAAGTATGATTTCCATGGGACATCATCTTCATTTAGGAAAGCTTGTTTCAAGAGATTTGGGAAGATCATCTTTTGGGAGATATTCAAGATAGTTGATTTAAAGTCCTTAATATAACACCCAATATGAAATATTAAGGCTAGGACCCAACAACCTATTTATAACTGGAAGAGGGATGTCGTAATCCAAGTTATAAAATAGTTGAAGGTAGGTAAATGACGATTTACCAATTTCCACCATGAAAAACGAAATATAATTAAGTTAAAATTGGATTTGAAACTCCTAGATCTTTTGAGATACATTGAACTTTCAATGGCATGTTTGAATCTCGATTGTGCCCTCTCAAGTTTGTGACTGGGATGCCGAGGATCACAAACAAGGTGTGAATAACCATACAAATTGACTTGGTACCCTCAACAATATTACCTAATCGATGTGCCGGTTAACCACACACGCTCCACCGATCTATAATAAAGTTAAGTTACCCTTTGCCACTCGTACTAGTCCATGTTAGTGTGTCGGTTAACCACACACGCTCCACTAACGATTTGGTAAGGTACAAAGTGTAATTTTATGGGCTAGCACCAATTTCACATTTTCCTAAGTAACTAAGAATTGGGAATTTATAAATGTTTAGTTACTTAGTATTTATCATTAATACTTTTAATGAAGGGAGAATTATAGTCCTTTCCTACCCGTTCGGCTAACGACCCTCCACCAGTCAAGGAAGCGGTGGGTGAGAGTGGACACCCATTAAACTGCCATTTTATAGGCAGTAACCTTATACCCCCCTTATAGACCGGCTTCGTGAATGAGGCCTACTAACGGTAAGATTGACTTTATCTTATACATATCTATATAATTAAAATTATAATAATAGTATAAGGGTTTGAATTTTAACTTTTAAAATTCTAAGGGCTAACTTGGAATTAAAGTATTCATAAGTGAAACTTTTCAAATTCCAAAACTTGAGGGCAAGTTTTGAAACTATTCAAAACTAATTAATTCCATAACTTATGTGTTTAAATTAGTTTTAATTAAAGAACTCTTCAAGTTCCATAACTTGAGGACAAGTTATGGAAGACTTTAAACTAATAAAAGAATGTAACTTTTCTTTATTTTGTAATTTATGGAATTAATTAAGGTTACACATTTTATTACTTAATGAAGTGACTCTTGAACCTCCATAACTTGAGGACAAGACTCTTCATTTTTGTAACCATTACCAACTTTTATGAGTTTTATGAAACTTAAATGTGATTTTTCATATAACTTGAGGACAAGTTACAAAAACACATTTTAGAATCAACTCTTAGATTAAAATGGATTGAAAACACATAATCAATTAACTTTTCTATTAATCTAAGCAACTCATAAGAACAAGATAATTCAAATCAAACTTTTTCATGTAATTAGCCTAATCACTAAACTAATACAAAACATGAATCTATTGACAATTATCTTTGAAATTGGATTAGTATGAACATTACCACATCAAAAACAAGTTTATAAGTTCAAAAACATCTTAGGGTAATGTTTCTAGTCCATTTCTAGCCAAAAACCTCGAAAATATGCTGTCTGGGGCTCCTACTCGTTGAGTGTATCAAACTACTCGCCGAGTAGGATGATTTTCTTCATGGACTCGGCGAGTTCATCAGTGGACTCGGCGAGTTCATTAGTGGACTCGGCGAGTCCAGTGCCCAGAATGCCCGAAATTCGACTTTTTCAGCATTTTTCAGCAATTTGCATCAAGTATAATTGAAAACAAGCCTAGTCTCTGATACCACTGTTGGGTTTTGAGCATTCTAACACTCCTAAGTGTACATGCAACCCTAAATACCTTGGATCTATGTTTTCTCTATTATACATGCAAATATGATTATCCAAGGTATTATCCTAACTAGCATACCAAAACATTGATACTAGGATAATAAAATAGATAGAATACATACCTTGTTGTTGTTGCTTGACTCCATGAAGCTTGAGAGCCTAGTGCCCCAAGTGTGACACCTCAAATGGTTCACACAACATCATGAACTCTTGGAATAACCATGAGAAGAAGACATACATGTTCAAATTGGCTAGCCCTCAAAATATGTATCACTAGTGCCCATTTCTTGAACTAAAGGGGTTCTTATATAGTGTGGCTATTAGGGTTACACCATGTAACTCATGACTTTACCCATTCCTTATGCTCCATGGGTTTTAACCTCCATGGAGTATCCATGGATCACCACATGGGTTAAACCCAACATAAAGGAATCTTGGATCATAAGCCCACATATATAAGAATGAATGATTTACACAATCAATCCCCATATATTTAATTAGTCTCTTTTTTATCACTAAATTAAGTCCAAATTAATTCTTGATCAATACTAATTAAATAACATGATTTCATATTAATATATTAGAACTTATAATATATTAATATGTCACAAAATGTCTTTTCCTCATAAACGGTCTATCCAAATGTTCCGATGCCATGCAACCCAAATGGACCATGCCGAGTCGGGTCAAGTACATACCAATTATAGTTATGGACTTAGACACTAATCCAACAGGGGTTCGTAGCAATAATAATAGAATAAAACCGGAAGCACTGAAAACTTAGGTACCTAGGATAGTTCATCATCCTAGTAATCATTTCTTCCAGAACGACTTAATATCAGTTTCGTCGAGAAGTTCTAACATCCTTATCCGACATGGTTTGGCTTGGTCCTTACCATGCAAAATTCTTATGCTGTGTAAAAGAACTTTTTCCTCCATCAGCCGTCAGATGAAATTCCTCCAATCCATAACACAAACCCTTATATCATCTCTCACCTCAAGACCTCAGAAGTACCCATGCGAGGGGTACCACACCTTCTAGCCTGCTCAGTAGATGGGAAACTTGAAACAAAAAAGCACCGAAGTAGTCTCAGAAGTCAGTAACCACCGAAGTACCCCCAATAGATCTCATAGGAAAATCATTGTACCGCAGGTCAAGTTCAAGATTAGAGTGTAAGAATTCATTAGGTTAATCTATCACTGCTAAGTGTATACGCAAGAGTAGCATATAATTTAGACTCAACAATATTTAGGATGTGTGATTCTGCCCTATTTCCTGTTCCTTGTCTGGTTGTGGACTTGGGGCAGAGCCACCCAACCGAATGTTTTGCCGACCTAAATTATATACGACTCGTATACACGAGGTAATGATGGATGAGCCAAGTATGAGTCTTATCATGAACTTCAAAGCAAACACCCGCAGGCTTACTACAACAACCGGAGATACCTGAGTGGAAGTGGTAGCGGATTACAATGGGCTTTATAATCAATTTACCAAGGCAACAAGTGGACTTGATGCCATTTTGGGTGATCGTCGACAGATTAGCCAAGTCCGCACACTTCCTACAATTTTGAAGAAACAGGCAAATAGAGAAGATAACTAGAACGTGTGTTAGAGTGATTAGTCAGAGTGCACGGTGTTCCAATATCTATTATCTCCGTTGAGATAATAAAATCATCTCCCAGTTCAGGCAGTCACTTCAGAAATCTCTGGGAACTAGACTAGTCATGAGCATAGCCTACCATCCTTAAACCGACATACAGAATAAGAGAATGATTCAAGCATTAGAAGTCATACTGAGAGCATAGGTGATCTACTTTGGTAAAGTATGGGGTACCCATTTACCAATTAGTCAAGTACTTTATCATGCTAGCATTTAAGTAGCTCCATTCGAAACCTTCTGTGGTCGCAAGTGCAGATCCTATCTGCACTGGACTAAAGTTGGTGACACGCAACTAGCTAGAGGTCAAATTTCCAGACAGCACCTTCGTTGGACCGGAATTCTTCCAAGAGACTACCAAGAAGAGAGTACAAATACAGGAGCGACGTGAAACTCCCAGAGTCAGACAGAAAAGCTACGCCTTCGATAAAAGAAAACCCTTGGAATTATAGGATGTTGACCACGCCATGTGAAGGTCTCACCCGGAAGGGAAGGATACGCTTCGGAAAGCATGGAATACTAAATCCAAAGTACATAAGATCGTTCAAGATTCTTACTAGATTTGATTCAGTAACGTATAGACCCTGACTACCTCGAGAATTCAATAACATACACCCTATCTTCCATGTCCTTATCTTTCAACCTGTTTTCCCGACGAGACTCTTATTATCCCACTCGATTAGATCGAGGTAAACGAGAACCTCAACTTTGTGGATGAATCTGTGGAAATCCCAGACATCAATGTCATTAGGACTAATCAGATCCTTACCCCCATTGGTGAAGGTCCGCTAAGACGCATAACGAGGGCCTGACTTCACTTGGGAGCGTGAGGATCATCAGAAACATAAGTATCTACCTCTTTCCCCTTCGTCCGTGAGTATGCCTTAGACTTAATTTCAGGACGAAATTCCCTATAACGGGGGGATAATGTAACACCCGTCAAATTTAGGTCAAAAATAAATTGTTCAATAATCTTAATTGGGATGAACAAAGTGGTAGAGATTGTAACAAGGTTTCCAAAAATATAAATAACACTAAAATCCGAGTTATAACGAAGAAGTTATGACCAATCGAAGATCCGCGACAAAACCGACAAAACACTGTTCAGCGTAAAAAGTGAGTTTTCAATAAAATGTTTTTTAGCCTTAACAATCTAAATGAAAGTTGTAGAATATGTTAAACCGAGAACTTTCATAAAAAGAACGTCAAAATCTGACTTCGTATGAGGAAGTTATGATTTTTCTAAAGTTCAGTATAGCAGTATACAACTAAAAACTCGAAATAAAGATCGAATGATTTTTAGCCGACACAACCTAAACGAGAATCAAAGGTCTCGTCAATAGTAGTACAACCGTAAAAAGACAGACGAAAACGGACTTCGGATAAAGAAGTTATGAATTTTTAACGGATTTTTCTGTCCCAGTCTGTTAAAAATAATAATATTAAAAATAAAGTCAAAATTAGCCGAAGAAGTCTAAACAAAAGTCATAGATTATAATCTCACCTACGCGTGCATATAAAGAACGTCGAAAACGGAGCTTGTATGTGAAAGTTATGAATTTCGCAAGTTTGGGCACAAAAACCGAAAAAAAATCTTGAAAATCGGGAAATTTCGCATGGCTGGGATCCGGACACGTCACCTCGCATGCGAGATTGCCCGGTTCCGACGCATGTTGCGTCCTTGGCAGCGTCCGAGATGCGACGCATGTGCAGCGTCCGAGACCGACGCCTGGCCTCCCCCTCGCATCCGAAGCCTCCGCGTGTCCTTCTTATCCTCTCGGCCGAAGACCCTCGCAGGGTATAAAAGGAGGTGTGAGATCCTCTGGTTCCTACACCACTTTTTCACCATTTTTCACACTTTTTCACTTATTTCACCTCTCTAAACTTCCCTACAACCCCCTGAAGCCCTGGTATCATATCTAACACCCGAAGCAAGCCCCGAAGCCCCAAAATTCTCGAGAAGCTAACCTCTTTCCAGTTGAAGTGCTGCCCGCGTAAAGCCCGGTTTTAATCAAAAACTCGCAGTTTCTTCGAGAAAGATCATTTATAGAAACGAAACGCTGCCCAAATCACCACTTATCAAGTGAGTTCATACCCCTATAATCTACCTTTTTAATGGTTTTAAATGCTTTTTAGGGGGGAATACAAGTTGAACACAAGCTAATTGTGTTAATAATTACATGTGATATCAATCACATAAACGATTTCCTTATGCTTTTAATTATTGATTTTATAATAAAAGATTATCAAATGCTTCCAAAATGACTTAAAGTCATGTAAAATCTTTAAAGTCATGTATACTCTTTTCAAAATCACATAGACCCTTTTTAAAATACCGATAAACTCTTTTAAATGTGTTTATAACTCTTTAAATTTATAATTGTCAAAAGCATGTTCATATTTCTATAAGTATATAAATAAGACTTAAAAGGCTTTTGTCTTTTTTCCTTTTCCTTGTTTGGATGTGGACTTAAGGTGGTGTTATTTGTCCGAAGGCCGTTTCCTTCTTAATTATATATTATACATATGGAAATATAAAAGGTTACTTCAGTCGGTATCATTACCTTTATATCATGCTGAACAAAGGGGTACTTTCAGGATAGATCATGCTAATCAGATAGAACGTATAAATTATAATAGGTATAATTTATGAAAACAACGAGAAATCTATTTTCTAGATAAGTATACGAGATCTAAATTACTTTGTCAAGAAAAGGTTATAATTCAATCTTTACTCAAACTAAAATGTGATGGTACGTCTTCAGGACATAGCAATACTTGCTATGTTACATCCTTGTAACCAGAGTCTCCTGGAGGGAGAGCGGGCATTGTGTGTAGAGATCTATACGGAACCGACAATCCCACATCCCGACTGCTAGCTACAGTCTGGCAGACCAGCCATGGGGTGACAAATGTCACATATTCAGTTTCGACACCAGTAGGTCGTCGTGTTCATTCTAGTCTAGCATGGTTACAACTTTATCACATTTTAAACCCTAATTAACCAGGTTAATATTAGGGTAGTTATTCATCGGTAGTTTATTTTTAAGAAATACTACTGTATTAATCTCCTTCCATAAATAAAACTGAACGGTTTTATGGGGATTTAAAACTACTATTCAGAAACAGTTTTATGGGGATTTAAAACTACTATTCATAAACGGTTTTATGGAGATTTAAAACTACTATTCAGAAACGGTTTTATGGGAATTTAAAACTACTATTCAGAAACGGTTTTATGGGGATTTAAAACTACTTATCAGAACGGTTTTATGGGGATTTAAAACTACTTATCAGATGGAACTTAGTCATTCACTCTCTTTAAAATAGTATAACATAAAGGACCTTTAGTGGCTAATTCTATAATTCCTTAGTTTATACATCAGAGTTATATATAAGTAATATCTGATTGACAGTGAAATGTGTGACTTCCGCCTTACTTCTTGTTCCTTGTTTGGTTGTGGGCTTAGGGCAGATTCACCCATTTAACTGTCCATTCGATATTAGGTTATATATAACTAGTATAAACTAAGTAATTGCAGAGGGAACTAATGAGGTTATCATTTTATCACATCAGGAAATATAGGATTTTCTGGAGGAACCAGCGAACTTTTCCAAGAACTTAGAGTATACTTTATATAACTAAAATACTTATGAACTCACCAGCTTAAATGCTGATCTACTCTTTCAAAATAACTTGTATTTTCAAGAATCCAGTAGACAGGTACACTCCCGAAGCTTTTGAGAAGACTACCTTGTACCGTACTGCGACTCTTGTCTTCTACTGTATCTACTTTGATGTTTGAATATGTAATGTTTAAACACTTATGTAAAACTTATACTTATTAATTCAATGGTTGTTTGTACTTTGATTACTATATTGCATGTGTTGTGATACTTACATGACGTCCTCCTCCCCCGAACGTTTCCGCCGTTCTGGTTTGGGGGTGTGACAGTGTGGGGCATCTTTATGCCAACGACATCGAGGGCAGAATTCCAGGATGATGAATGGGTTGGTTTGATGGTAGTTTAAGCCATTGTGATGTGTCTCGGGTGGCTCTATCCGTAATAGAGCCACGACATGTCGAAATCAAGAAACGGTAGGTCGAAGGAGACCGGGTATGATGCAAGACTACAACCATTCTGGTGGTATTCACCTTTTGCGTCAGATTCGGTGGCGACAGGTTGTCAGCCTATCTCGATCATGTTGGATCAAATGGATTGAAGGAGATAGGGCGGTTATGGTTAGACGAGGTATCCTTCGAAGGTCGCAGGGGACTGCTGAGTGTGGTTTGGCTCAGCAATCAGGTAGGTGTGCGGTGTCCTAGATAGCTAGTAGACGGGATGGAACCAGAGAGGTCCCCGGTTGTTCTTCAGGAAAGCAGCCATGTGGCAGCAAGAGGAGTAGGAGCGACTTCAGTGATTTGGGGTCTGTATGTGGAATTGTTGTTATTCGGTAGTCGCATTCGATCGATGATTTTGTTCTTTAGGAAGCTTCAAGTTATTACGAGTGGGAGGATTCTATCTAGGCAGGTCTCTGGTGGAATCAGTTCGATGATGATTCGATGTGGGCAGTCTGTTAGGGAGGCAAACCATCTCGAGACTCCAGATTTCGGATGGAACAGATGCGATCAGGTTGCAAGGAATTCGTTCATCTTCGAGTTCTAGAACCTTGCGAGGGTTGGTTTCGGTTGCCTTGGAAAGGCTATGGTATGCTCGGGGTTGTGGCCATGAGGCCTTAGTTATTTGGCGTGAGGAATAGTAAGGAATGATTTCGAGGACGAAATCTAATTTAAGTGGGGGAGAGTTGTAACACCCGGTTTTGAAAGTGTTCGATTGTGTCTTCGGATGCCAAGGGTATAAGCGTAATCTGACGATTCGGTCTTTTATGGGTCCCGGGTTTATTCTAGAGGCTTTAAGGCTTGGGGTGTAGCTAGGAGCGTAGGGCTTCTTGCCACCTTTTCGTGGATATAAAGTTCGTTGGAAACGGACTTAGAACGAAGAAGTTATAGTACTTTGAAGTTGTTGGCAGAATTGGTCCCTGAATGGAAAAGCTTGCATTTCAGCCCATGCATGCAAGGTGGCAGCCAAGTGAGTATGCCCAGCGTAAGCTGGTGTACGCCCAACGTAGTGTTGGATAATGAAACACGGATGTTGAAGACGTACGCCCAACGTACGGGGATTACGCCCAACGTACGTCCAGGATCTACAAAACCCTAATTTTTAGGGTTGGCTCACTATTTAAGCACCTTAATTCCGAGGGGGGTGCGCCTCCCTTTCATTCTCAGAGCCTTAAACCCTAAATTCGAGTGGTAGCTTCATCCAAGAGTGTTGTGAGCTTTGTGGGTGCATTTTGGGTGGTTTTTGGTGCATTTCAAGAAGTTGGAACTTGTTGCAAAGATGGGAATCAAGGAGGAGCCTGTGGATCTGGCATTTGGGACTCATTCTCAGCTTGGTGAAGGTATAAAGCTTTGATCTTGATCTTTCATCTCTTAGATCTACCATTGTGAGTTTTAGTTCATTTTGGTCCCAAGGATGGAACTTTATGGTTGAAATCTGATTCTTAGACTTAGAGTTGCCACTCTCAGTGTTAAATGAGTCCTTAAGGCAGAAAGTTGCCATCTTGGAGGTCTTAATGGGTTCATGCTTGAGTTAAGACCATTTCCATGGAAGTCGATTATCATTTTTGGAGTTTGAGCTTATGTGGGTCATGAAAAGCCATCAAGTAAGCAACTTTATGGTTTAAGACGTTGAAGAGGACGTGGATTTGTATATGTAGCTTCTGGAGTAGAGTATTAAGCACTTAATGGAAAAGTGGCTTAACAGAGGAGTATGATGGGCGTACATGCAGGTACGCGCAGCGTACACCACCTTCAGCCAGTACGCTTAGCGTACAAGGGAGTACGCCCCGCGTACTCATCGGTTATAGGCTTAGAGTGTTTTGGGCCAGAAATATGTTTGTGCTTAAGGTAAGGCCCGTTAGAGGGGTTGGGCCCAATTTGGAAAATTAGGCCATTAGTGGGCCACTAGTGGGCTTGGAAAGCCTACCTAGTGTTGGGCTTTTGTTTTGGGTTTGAGCCTAAGTATGGATCGTGATGGGCCAGGGGTAGAATGGTCATTTTACCCCATGCATGGATTAAGGATTATGGTATGGGACCCGATTGCTAATTGGGTATATTGATTGGTAGTGGCAGCTCAGGAAGCTGGCGGGGCAGCAGCTAAGGAATTCATGCAGGAAGCTTCTGCAGTGCGAGGTGAGTCTTCTCACCATACCAATGGGTCTAAGGCACTAAGGCTGGCCCGTTTTATGTTATGTGGTGCACTAGCTGTAGTAGAGATATGTGGTATGATAGTTAGCTTTATGCTAAGTGGTATGCTAGTGATTTTATGATAGTTGGTATGCTTGTTGTGTAGAGGTATGTGGCATATTTATGCAGTGATACGTGGTAGAGATAGCTTTTACAGCTGATGGTAGAGATAGCCTTTGTGGCTAATGGTAGAGATAGCCATTGGGGCTAACGGTAGAGATAGCCTTTGGGGCTAACGGTAGAGATAGCTCGATAGCTAATTGATATGTGATATGTGGTAGAGGTAGCTTTTATAGCTAATTGATATGTGGTATGCGGTAGAGATAGCTTTTATAGCTAATATGATATGTATTATGTGGATTGTATATGGGGTATGCTCTGGGGGACTCACTAAGCTTTGTGCTTACGGTTTACAGTTTTGGTTTCAGGTATCATCGGTTTGGAAAAGAAGAGCTCGGATTGATCGCAGTGCACACACCTATGATTTCCGCAATGAATGATTTTGTGATGAACTCTGATAAATGATTTAGTTATCGATGATTTGAAATGTTTGAAGTAAATAATATCAATGTTTTAGCTATATTAAAAATAAAATTTTTTACCCTTGATTTTCGGGTCGTTACACAAGATCTAAACTTTATGCACTAAAATGACCAAAAATGCTAACACAACTTGCATGGCTTAGAGAACAAGCACCAAAACATAACTTTCTAAGTCCAATAAATCCCAAGAGTGTTCCATATAACTCAAAAGGTGCTAGATTTCTCTCAACTCCCAAAACACAAGCTCAAGGGACCAAAAGGTGACAAAAATGCCCAATAACAATATCTAAGAAACCAATGGGCAAGTTATAAGATTTTTACTTACAATGGTCCATAAATGAGGCAACCTTGCTGAATCTATACTTGAACCCCTTCTTACATGCACTTTACAACCACCTTGTTCTTCAAGACTCACCCACCAAATGAAGAAGATAAGCTCATAAAAGATGCCAAGGCTCAAAACAAGCAAGAGGAGGTTAGGGTTTCTCAATGAATGATATGAGGTGGTGGAGGCTGGTCATAGGAGGGATCCCAAGAAGTTAGAGCCTTTAATTAGGGCTCAAACCTTAGATTTAGGGTTTTGGTCTGCAGCGGCTATGCTCAGCGTAACCTAATCTACGCTCAGCGTAGGTCATCAAGTGCACGATCAATATTCTTCAGCGTAGGGGCTTTTCTATGCTCAACATATAGCAAAATTCCCAAATTCCACTTCAACTTCAAAACAATCATAACTTCTTCGTTTTAACTCCGATTTCAGCGATCTTTATATCCATGCGAAGGTATTGACGAGCCCCACAATTCTACCTAATCACTTATGAATAAAAACACATCGAACTAAAAACCATAATTCATGCAAGAATTATGAAATATTACTTTTCCTATTTTACCCCTTTAGCTTCCAAAGTACAATTCAAGGTTTAAATCACTTATCCAACATCATCATCATCATCCAATAGGGTCTAAACTCTACTCTCTTGAAGTCCAAAGTCTTTACATGGTTGAATTACGGTCCAGAATCCCAAAATAAAATACATCTCGAAACTGGATGTTACATAAAAATTGATTTTCATTTTGGTTCTTTTGTGGTTTCCATTTGACATATGCTTTCAGAATTTAGTTGTTCATTTAGTTTTCAAGTTGGGTGGTGGTGGTGGAAGATATTAGCGATGGGTTGGTAGTGGTGTTCTAGGTGGCCGATGATGGGGTGGGTGGTGGTGTTGTAGGTGGCTGACGGTGACAAAAAAGGGAAATGGCTTCACTTTAGGTTTCTCATTTATTTATTCTAATTACAACTAAGAGCAACAATAGATGTATCGCCTAGTTAAGGAAGGGTCAATGTGGTATGGTGGCTGGTGGTGGTGGTGGTGGTTTCAATGGCGACAGTTAGAAATAGTAATTTCCAATCATTTAAGGACCAAACCTGCAAATGAAACAAAAGTTTAGACATGGTCTAAGTTAAAAGAAAAGATGTTAAGGTCTAAAAGCGTAAAAGTAACCCAAACCACATAGACAATACGTGTAATTTACTTTTATTTTTCTTTTTAAATTTTATAATGATCAGCGGTTAGAAATTGATTGTGGGCCAAGAGTCGAAATCGGTGTCTCTCAGATCTAGTCGACAGATCACCGTCTGATTCGCTCAATAGCGTGCGGTTCGCGAATAATCGAATATCCTCCCCACCAAGTTTTTCCGTATATCTCTCGACACAACCATCACTCACTCTTCGCCAACCTTACTCTTTCTGTAAGCATCTCCTTCTCTCATCAACTATATCTATATGTGTACTTCGATCCACTTCTAATTCCTTACATCACAGGAAAACACTCAAGTAATGGCGACTTTCAAGGTTAAGCGTGTCGAATCTTCGCCGATTGAAGGCCAAAAGCCTGGCACTTCTGGACTCAGGAAGAAGGTATATTTGTTTCCTAATCTGTTTTCAAATGATTTCGATTTCGATTTTCGTAGATCCGTGGCTTGTTTTGGTCTTGATTGCGTTAAACAAGAAAATAATCATTAATGAGCCTATTGCTTGTGTTTGATTTGTAAAATGTTTTTCTTGTTGATGCATGTTTAAAATGAGATCGGATTGTTCTTTTTTGCTTATACTACTTTCAAATCCTACATTTGAATTTTGTGGTATGCGATCGATCGTTATCCATGTCGGTTATTGTGTACAGATCTATTGTACGTCATACATGAGTGTTTCTGGAGCATCTAATCCGTGGCTTGGATTTAAATTTGGGAAAAGTTAGTTTTGTTTAAAATTAAGATGAACTTGGTTTCTGAATGGTATGTTTGGATCCCATCGGTTCAGAGATCACCTTATCCTGGATGTGAAGATGGCAGATTTAATGAAATGGAAAGTTCTTAGTACTTTCTCCTTTAGTAGTCCATATCAAGAAAAGGAGTCCACTTGTTTGTGTTTAATTATGGCTGTTTAAGTAGTAGAGCCGAATTACTAGGCGTTTCAAAATATAAACAGGCACAATGCTGGGTTTAAGAACTAAAAGATTTATGTCATATTTGAACTGAGAAAATGCTATGATGGATTTCCAACACTATAAAGGACTTTGATTATAGGTGGCATGTGGCATATAAACTGTTAGCACATATAAAGTGTTATTTCTTCTAGGTCTAAGAGGCTAAAGTTTTCAGCACTAATGCATCAGATCCCATCAAAACTCTATGGTTAACTCAATAACTTTGTGAACATTCATTGAGTGTTGAGTCACTAAGGTGATATATTTCAGCATTCATCACCAACAGAGTAGATTTTTTATGAGAATTTGACGTCTAAATGTTTGCTTCAAGTTCAGAACAATACACAAGATATTGTTACTATAGCTTAAAAACACAAAATAGTCAAAGAAATTGTTATTTTTACCTGTAACTTACCAATATCCATGTTTCTTGATAGAATTTGTTGATACACGTTTTGGTTGATTTCATCTTAACTATCAAACTGATGTGATTTAACTTGAATTTTTTCAGGTAAAAGTTTTCACACAACCACATTACTTGCACAATTTTGTTCAATCAACATTCAACGCCCTTTCTGCAGAAAAAATTAAAGGTAAAGACCATCTCAATCCTAGTTTATTAGTAACCAGAGTCAGCAATACTCTTTGGAGATGTTTCTTTCTTTTTTCCTCATTAAGTTCTGAATGGGAAATGTCTGTCTGTATAAAGTGCTGTATACATAAAGTCTGTTTTTTTTTTTTTGCTAGACCCAATAAACCATCTGAACGAGACTAAATGACCATTTTACCCTTACATTTCAAATGTATTGATGATGCATTTTTCTCTCGTGCAGGTTCTACACTTGTTGTATCAGGTGATGGACGATACTACTCAAAGGATGCTATCCAGGTGCTTACATCATCATTTTATGTGGACTTATCAAGATTCAATGCCTGATATTTTATATAAAAAATGCAGATAATAATTAAAATGGCAGCTGCAAATGGTGCAAGACGTATCTGGGTTGGTCAAAATGGTCTTTTGTCAACACCTGCTGTATCAGCAGTTGTACGTGAAAGAGTTGGTGCTGATGTAAGTTTATCTGGTTTCAAGATATTTAATAGAATAACCTTACTAAATCAATAATTAATAACCTTTATATTTTTAATTTTCTAGGGTTCTAAAGCAAATGGAGCATTTATATTGACAGCCAGTCACAACCCTGGTGGTCCAAATGAGGTATGTGGTATTTTCTTAACAGTAAAACTCTAAACATGGTTAAAGATTAAAAAAGTTTACTCATATTTTTCGTGTGTTTTTCAGGATTTTGGAATTAAATACAATATGGAAAATGGTGGGCCAGCACCCGAAGGAGTTACTGATAAAATCTTTGAGAACACTAAAACAATAAAGGAGTATTTTATTGCTGAAGGCTTACCTGATGTAACACTGAATTCTTAACCTATAATAATATTTAATAAAATTATATTTTATATTATTTTGATTACATATTTCCCATGTGTGTTCAGGTGGATATCTCTGCAATTGGTGTTTCCTCCTTTTCAGGCCCTGATGGCCAATTCGATGTTGATGTTTTTGATGCAGCAAGTGACTATGTGAAATTGATGAAGTATGCTGCTATCACTCTTGTTCCAACAATAAAGTTTAATGTCAATGACATAATTGCCCTTCATTATCTAATGTCTTAATGAACTCCTTGCAGGTCAATCTTTGACTTCCAGGCAATCCAAAAGTTGATTGCATGCCCACAGTTTTCTTTTTGGTATGTTCCATCACATCCACTTGCAAGCAATATTATTATTAATTTTTTTAATTTTGTTGGATTTTTTTTTAGTTATGATGCGCTTCATGGAGTTGCTGGAGCTTATGCTAGTCGTATATTTGTTGAAGAGCTTGGTGCAAAAGAGAGCTCATTGTTAAACTGTGTTCCTAAGGTTTTATTTCTTTTGCAATGTATTTCTACTTTTTGTTTTTTACTTGTTTTAAAAAAAAATTACTATGCAAACAGGAAGATTTTGGTGGTGGACATCCTGACCCCAATCTAACATATGCCAAAGAGTTGGTAGCACGAATGGGATTGGGCAAAACACCTGATAGCAACCCTCCTGAATTTGGTGCAGCTGCAGATGGTGATGCTGATAGAAACATGGTCCTTGGTAAAAGGTAAAACTAGTACCCTAATGCTCAATTCCATTCCATCTTGGGTTACTGAATACAAAAACTAACTTGTTTTTCTTCATCATTCAGGTTTTTCGTTACCCCTTCTGATTCCGTTGCCATCATTGCTGCCAATGCAGTCCAATCCATTCCCTACTTTTCTTCTGGTTTAAAGGGCGTTGCCAGGTAACCACCATTCTTCATATTTTCTAATTTAAAAAAAAATCATCTATCTATTTTATTTATTTATGAAGTGTGAGTTTTATCTTTGTGTAGGAGCATGCCAACATCTGCTGCTCTTGATGTTGTAGCAAAAAGTCTCAACTTAAAGTTTTTTGAAGTCCCAACCGGATGGAAATTCTTTGGTAACTTGATGGATGCTGGACTATGTTCTGTTTGTGGCGAAGAAAGTTTTGGAACTGGTAAATAAATAATTATATATATATATATATATATATATATATATATATATATATATATATATTCAAGAATCATTTTTAATGATTTATTTTTTATTTGTTATAATAGGATCAGACCATATACGTGAAAAGGACGGAATCTGGGCTGTTTTAGCTTGGATGTCTATTCTTGCTTATAAAAACAAAGACAATCTCACTAGTGGAAAGCTTGTCACTGTTGAAGACATCGTGAAGCAACACTGGGCCAAATTCGGACGCCATTATTACACACGATACGATTACGAGGTTTTTAATTTTTATTTAACTGTCGGTTTTGTTTTAAAATAATAAAATTTTAATTTTAATTTGATATTGTTTTGTTTTGTAAAGAATGTGGATGCAGGTGCTGCGAAAGAACTAATGGCCCACTTGGTCAAATTACAGTCTTCTCTTGGTGAAGTCAACAAGTGAGTTTCGTGATTTCTCTTTTTTACTAATTCAGAGTAACTCTTTGAACTTTAACTGTTTTAGCTATCAGTTAATTGCTTTTTGATTACTAACTAATAAATTTGAATGCAGACTGATAAAGGGAGTACGATCTGATGTGGCGAATGTTGCAAGTGCTGATGAATTCGAATACAAAGATCCTGTTGATGGTTCGGTTTCTAAGAATCAAGGAATTCGTTATTTGTTTGAAGACGGGTCACGTTTGGTATAATCTTCATGATTTGATTACATACAGTATCTTTTATTATTTAAAAAGACAAAAGATTTTATATTTTTTAATAAATGTATGTGTTTTGTAGGTTTTCCGTTTATCTGGAACAGGATCTGAAGGTGCGACAATTCGTCTGTACATCGAACAATACGAAAAGGATTCATCAAAGACTGGAAGAGATTCACAGGAAGCACTTTCTCCTTTGGTAAACACCATTTTCTGCAATTTGGTGTTTAATTATTTTTAGTGAGTTGGGGTTTTAATTAAATTTGTGTGGGGGTTGCTTACGTACAGGTGGAGGTTGCATTGAAGCTGTCAAAAATGCAAGAATTCACAGGCCGTGATGCCCCTACTGTGATTACATAAATATATATATTCATACACACATCACATCACATGAATGACAAGGTTCGTGTCCACAACACAACCCAACCCAACCTATATATGTATTTTTCGTGTTCTTTCTTATAGTAATAAAGTTAGGGTTTCAGTGGTATGTTATGGGCTTGTTTTGTTTTCTAGTTTCAGAAGTCAGAGGTATCGGTGTTGTGTTGTTGAGTGCTTTAATGATTTACAGTGTTTTGTTTTGTTGTGGTTAATAATCGTGTTGTATGTTGAGAACCTTTTTTTTTTACCACAATCTCAGTTTTACAGCTTCTTTAATATCATAAAAAAAAATCATGTACATAAATAAAAATTCAACACTACAAAGAACGTTATAGTGTAAAATGAAACACGTGATTTAAATATGGTTTTTTTTCGCTGATGACATATCTCATACAATTTATTGAGACCGGCTATAAAAGGTTTCAGATTTTTTTCACTTTTTCACTTTTTGTGATCGTAGACTTTGGTCACATGAGAGATTGAAATAAAAAGGAAAAAGTTTAGGTTTAGTGGCAAACAAGTCATGGTGCTGGGACATGATCATTCCTAGCTGGCTTTTTGCACGTTTTTGATTTAACAGCCGATTTTCCGTGATAGAACAGTCCTATTTTTTTCATTATTTCTAAAAAAAAATCCAATGTGAGCTATTTGCAATCTCAACATGCCGTTTGGGAGTGTATTGATCCAAAGAATGACAATGAATAATTATCTACCTACAAGTTGTATGTTCTCTATGATTTCATCAGATACGTAGTCATCTATTACCGACAAATTAGTTTATACATCAATTCGATTTAGGCTGTGTTTGGCGCGCCACAGCTAGTTTATTTTTCGAGCTTTTTTATGTTGTCGTGTTTGGTAAACAAAAAAATAGCTTTTAAGTTAGCTTATAAGCTAGCTTTTTGAAAAGCTACTTAGACTAGCTTTTTAGGAGTTTTTTTAAAACTTTCCAAATACACCCCTTAATTAATTATAGAAACACATACTCCTACATGTCCTTTTATGTAATTTTGTATATTTCAACTAGCTTTTCAGCTAGTTTTACCAAACGTTATTTTTTATCAGCTAGCTTTTTATAGCTTTTCAGCTATCAGCTAGCTTTTCAGCTAGTACGCCAAACATAGCCTTAATTTGTAATGATAAAAAAATATAATAATTTAGAAAGCCGGTGACAAACTTATTGTATAATTCCATCGATGACTTGAATAATTATCTACTTAGAGGTTTCGTCAAGCTGGCACACCCTGAAGGCACATCCTGATCAAGATTTCATCAGACACACCTACGGAAACATGAATAATTCTCCATGATTTCATTAACCACACCATGATTTACAAGGTGTGCTTATAGGATACGTTTCGACAATTTAGGTATCCACAAGCTTCAATGTCCAATCAGGCCTTCTCAAACTTATTTTAAGATAAATATTTGAAAGATGAAGATAAATAATTTGAAACGGCATAATTTTCTAACTAGCTAGCAATATATGATCTTTCAAACCCTATTTAAATGATGTCGTTTTCTAACTATAGAAACATTTTTTTTTATTCTTTATTCAGTTTACGGGAGGACATAAAAGAAACAAAATGACTTTTAAAAAAAAAACAAAAAATTGTTGAAAACAAGAATTTGTCTAACTAATTTGGTGTTGTAGATCGATTAGTCAAATTATAAACCATCCAACTTATAAAAAAACAACAAGATGAATGTAGAAGAAATATATATTTAGCCAAATCTTAATTCTGAAGTGGCTGATGAAGTTTTTTTTTACAAACGTTCTAGGTTTATGGGTATTTTTAAACAAACATTCATGTTCGGGGGAGCTTTTTAAACAAACGTTTAAGATTTGACAAAACTTAATATGTTAAACGTACTATAAGAGGCCGCTAAGATATTTTTTTAACACTTTAGTTAATTACCTTTTGATAACATTTTTGGTAGTTTACTTATGTTTTTTGAATATTTTAAATAGTTTGTTATAGGGATGAGCACTTCGACCGGGGTACCGGCCGAAACCGGAACCCGATGGAACCGGTCGGGCCGGGACCGGGACGATATTCTTGTGGATTTTTGGAATCGGGAACCGGTAGGAACCGGACCCGGTAGAACTGGCAAAAACCGAAACCGTATGTTGCTATTCTCGATGACCGGTTCCAAACACGGCAAGAACCGGGAACCGGCGGTCCGGTTCGGTTCTTAATTTCGGCCGACTTCGGTTCCAGGGCCGGGTCCGGTTCGGGCCGGTTCCAGCCGAGTCGTTTCCTTTGCTCATCCCTAGTTTGTTACCAATTTTGGCATCAACACAAAACTTGACATGTTAAACGTGTTACATGAGGTCACCATTTTCTGAACACTTTATATAATTCGTTAACTTTTGTTAGGTTTTACTAGTTTACGAATGTTTTTTTGAACATTTTAAATAGTTCGTTACAAAATTCCGACTTTAACCCTTATATATATATATATATATATATATATATATATATATATATATATATATATATATATATATATATATATATATATATATATATATATATACCATCCTTCAAATGAATGTACGAAAATATTGTCTGTTTTAAACATTCTAACACGAAAACTCTCTAACGGGTCACCCATCCTGAAATTGTTCTTGCCCATACATGTTTAGCTGCATGTTTTTTTTGTTTATAAAATTTGTTTCTCTCACGACTTTAAAATGTGTTGTGACAAGGAAGTTGTCCACACCCTTGATAAGGTGATGCTTAGCTCTCATTCTCAGTCGATGTGGATTATTGTTCGACACTTGTTCTCTGCCTCCTCCTTATAGGATCCGACATCTCCTCGAAGCAAAATATATATATAAAAAAAATCTAGGATTGTTAAGTCTCTCTGGAGCTCCTACATTGTTTGCACATTCAAGCCTTCTCTTTTCCCTTGCCATTGGTGCTTGCAATGAAAATAATAATGAAATGTCCTGGCTTGCATACATTTAAAGCTAACTAGATAAGCCTAGAGCCTAATGAGTTTGTGGTTTTCATACATATTAATGTCAATAGGTAAAACAATGCAACAACTTTATCAAATATAATACTTTTCCTTTTTCTTTCTTTCCACCTCATAGTGACACATGTTAGAGAATTAATATATCATGACCAGATAATGGGTTTATGAAACCTAATTCTTTCCGTCGGGCAACAACAAATATGCTTACTGTCTCTCTGTGTGTGTTCGTGTGGGGGGGGGGGGGTGGGGGTGGTAGCCGATGCTTTGTCACCCCCAACAATTTCAATTCACGTAATGTAAAAACTAATAGTTCATTAATTATATGTCATTGGTTGCTGTCTACTTAACCCACCGTCACCCTTATCTTTTTAAACTTTTACGGGAAATATGAGTATTTTTTTTTTAAATATCAAATAATATACATTCTCTTCGTATAATACTTGCATGGTCCTATTTGGTAGATTCTCTCAATGAAAAAAAAATTCATTTAATGAAGCATAACATAACAAATAAAGATGTATAATAGCGAACTTTTAAGTGTTTCTGATTCAAAAGTCTAAATATGAAAATCAAATTCTAAAATCATAATCACATATGATTCTATCAAAGTTTTAAAAAACTTTGGTCCGAGAAAAGCACACAACTAATTTTTAAGACACTAAAAACGACAAAATGCTAAAGAAGAAAAATCCCAAAATCAAAACCCTAACCACTCGACGGCATCTCCGCCTCCTGGTCACCTCTCACTAGTAACATCAATAAATAAGTTCTCTTTATCCTAAAATTTTGGCTCCACCTTTGCTGACGGCTAAATAAATCAGAGTATATGCTCTCTGCCATGTACACACCATGTACCATTAAAAGGGTGTTTGGGTATATAAAAAAGACTTTTAAAACAACTTTTTGTTATCTATTTGAAAATGAGATTTAAAAAGTCAGGATTTCTAACTTCTTAAAACAAATTATAATTTATTAGGTTGAAAATAAGATTTTAAGAAGTCAATATTACTTTTTGGTCATTTTACATGTATAGGCTAAGACAAACACTTTTTAAGAAAACAAGTTATTGATTTATTGATTTTTTTTTCATTACAAAAACTAATTCAAACATTTTTTTAAAAACTCATTTTTCTCACTTTCATAAGTCAATAACCCATTTTGGCTAAAAGTCATTTTGGGGTTCAAAATGAAATCTCAAACACCTTCTAATCATTCAAGGCCGTATAGTAAGTTACTACACCCATTCACGTGCAACGGTAAACCATCATATTGCAAGAATAGTTTATACAATAAACATAAAAACTTTCAAGTAATAACATAAAAATAAAATGTATTCATATAATAATATCAATGCAAATGTATAGTTACCTGAAGGGTGTCCACGGACACCCTTTAGTTTCAAAAATTTTGGGAGATAATATGATAATTTCCAAATGGACACACTTTGTATATGAGTTTAGACACACTGTATTTGAGATTAAACCAATAAACTATTTAAAACCAAACTTAAAAAAATGAGTTAAGAAAAATATAAAATACCAAAGAGTTTACGTACAATCCTACTTACCATTACACCCCACCATCGCATGCTACATTCTCGATTTGTTTGCTTCTGTTTCCCCCTTTAAAGTAAATGAAAATGAATTGTAGAATTGAAAATATAATTTAGTTTGTTCCCTATAATTTGTAAACAGAAACAAAAAGAAAATACATAGAGCTATAGAAACCGACTCTATAAAATATAATTTGATAATTATATTGCTTTTTTATATATTATATGAAAATGAATATTTTCTTACAGTCGTTAAAAATATTTAGATGATATTTTTATAGCAAAACTTTTATTATCTTTTATTTAGTATACTTTATTAGTTATTGTTTTTTTTTATACTATTTCTACAACATTATAGTTTGTTACTTGTTTTTAAAGTTGTTCGATAACTAAATATTTTCGGCCCATTCATTTTGTCATGTCATTAGGTTGGACATAAAGTTCTAATATTGGATTCGGCACTACTTGCAAAGAACCACAAAATTAATAAAACTAATATGAAACTCACCTAAGTAAACTCGGTTCTTAAACAAATTGGTCTCCTCTTACTGAAATTCATACAAGTTCCGAGAGGTATCCCTAAGGAAAATAATTGAACACTTGGAAATTACCCTTGCTGGATTCACAACATTTGGTTGAGTTCCTCACTCGACTAACATAAACTTATAACTCGACCAAAATAGTATTTATATAGTAATTCACTAATTCTATCTATTTTGATGAATTTTAGTATGTATAACTATATTGAGTCTTTATAAATGACATTTCTTGAATCGTCGACCCACTCAAAATACACGATTAACAAATTATGGTTCTAATGGAAATAAAAAATAAATAAATAAATAAATAAATCACATAATATCCCCATATTCAATTGGTCCATCAATAATAACCCAAACAATCATGTACATATTTAGGCGAGCAAACATGTACTATTTTTAGATTTTGCTAGAGTTTTATAAAATACCTTTATCTGACAAAAGTCTAATTATAAACTTTCAGGAGCCTTTATGTCATTTTTGAAATTCAAAAGCACTCTAAAACTAGACCTGACAATGGGACGGGTTTAGAGCGAATCAAACTTGATCCAAACCTGTTTAACACATTTTAAAATATGATTCAAACCTGCTTCGTAACCCGCATTGTTATGAATAAAAAAACACATACCCTTATCCACCGAATCAACAGAGATTCAAACCCGCCCTGTAACCCATTGGTTTTTTGAATAATCAAACACAAATGTTTATTTACAAAATGCATTACATACTCGAGGTCTTTCAATTGGAATTAAAGATGACTATTGTAGTAACTTCTGATTGATTTTTGAATATCGAATGCGGTGATAGAGAATATCAATTGAAAACTTTCTTCCGGTTGATAAATGACTTTATTGATTTTTGCCCTTTGGACTTTCGATTAGAATTAAAATTAAACTTTAGAAATGATAAAATATAAACGTATAATTGTAAAATTTATACGGGGTGGGTTATAAATGGAGTGGATCGGTGATGATCCATACCCGACCATTTTAATAAAAGGGTTAGTGGGTATGAGTCGTTAACGGGTAAACGAATCAAAACTATGCCCCAAACTCATATAATTCGTAAGGGTTTGGATCGGATCAGGGTCAAAACCCGTTCCATTTCCAGGCCTAACTCTAACACTTAAGTTGGGCAAAAAAAATACTTTTATACAAATGGAGAGTAGAAAAATGTTAGAAATTTGGGTATAGAAATGCTTGGAAATTCTGAGAATCGTGTTAAACACTTTCAGATTAAAGTATTTGGGTGGTACTCCCAATCTTTAATCGGATAAGACTCAGAAAATTGAGAAAACAGAAGAGAGAATGTTCAACATGTTATGAAGAAGAAGTGTACCAACCACAAATTTCGAATATGATCATATAACCAGAAAAACTTTCTGTCTTAAAACTGCCACATAACAGTTTTATCGACCCCAGCCAGGGGCTCTGCCCCTTGGACCTCGCTCCCAGGGGCGTTGTCCCCGGACCCCATCGGTTCAGCGGCTTCGCCTCTAAATAGCAATATACTTTCAACAAATACAAAATTAAACAGATGTGCACTCTGCACCATACCGATTTGTTCAATAATTGTCAAAGTGACATTGATCAGCAAATTAACCCCATTACACTTAAATAACCTTAGTGATATAAAATCACTAAAAAAAAAAGAAACTTAGAATCTAATTAATATTTTCTCTTACAAAGTTATGAAAAAAAGCTACGAGAAGTCTACTTGAGTGTTAAGTACTGTTCCGGCTGAACAACAATAACAACGAAGCATATAATAAAGAGTAAATTACAGTTTTGGTCTATGTGGTTTAGTCAAATTTGCATTTTCAGCCCATTATTTGAAAATTTGAGAAGATGCATCCTTATGGTTTAAAAAAATTGCACTGCACATCCTTAGTCCATTTAAAAAGATCATTACCCTTACTTTTATATTTTTGTTTTTTTCTTTTATATATATATATATATATATATATATATATATATAGATTATTGTTTAATTTTTTTTATATTTTCCCGCTTACATTTATTTTATTTAATTATATTTTTTGTGAAATTTTATTCAAATATATTTTTTAATGTTTTTTATATTTTGTTTGTTTACATTTTTTTAACGCTTCTATCTCCTAAATGAGAGACTTCGACCCATGTCTTACTATATATGGGAAACAATCATACACAGAACAAACAGATATTCAATACTCATCACTCTCACATAGATCCCTCTCGAAATTTACTAACTTGATTGTCAGAGCGTTCTCATGGGACCTCCTCCCGGAGCACGGCTGACAGTTTTACTTCCTTGTGTTCTACGGCTCGACATCAGGCGATCTACCCACCAGAGTCATTCCAGTCAGAGACTTTGCATCACAAAGCAACTAACATAATCAACCTAGAAAATTGATATATATGGTTAAATCAAAACCATAACATGTATAGTTTTGAGCAATATAGTATAGTGATATGTTGATTCGCTCCTTTTTCTCTCCACTACAAACATGTACTCTAAAACATTGATTATACGAACTCATTTTCAATAACTTAAAGTTAGATGTGTTATGGATATAGAGATTTTCACAAATAAGAGCATCAATGAAAATAGAAATACCTAACTTTTTAATTCGGAACAATACTCTGGAACGTCTGTACATTCTGGATGTATTCTGGAATACACTTTCAGTCTGAAATGTACAGTGTCATATTCCAGATGTCATATATCGCCAACCACCTGCTACTCCGTAACAAACATTACTACTTTCATTTCGAACAAGGTGGTTATTTTGCAAATTTTGAAAAAAAAAGTAGTTATTTTTATTAATACTCTCATTTATATCGATTAGTTTAGTTAATTTCTCATCTTATTTGATTACATCTATTATATATTCGGATGAAAGATCTTATTGTTGTAATTATATTATAGTGACAATATAATCACTTATTAAAAAAAATTGATAAAATTAACAAACATAAATAATCAACGAGAAAAAAAACTATTTGATGAAGATAATATTATGTTGTAGGGAGTAGACATGGTTTAACCCACAGTTTGCCACCATGGACACGGTGCATGTTGAGCTCTCTCTCTCTCTCTCTCTCTCTCTCTCTCTCTCTCTCTCCTTTATTTTTCAATCATTCTTTGCTCGCGGTATGAAATAGATGTCACCACTATCCTATGTGGAGTGAGCTGGAGGGTCTTTGTCATGGTAGAACCATAACACCACTCCTACTAACCTTAATCATCTAAAGTTATAAACAATAAATAATGATATACATTAAGCAAGGTGATTAAAAAGACTAAATAATCTTCTTTCTTTTACAAATCTTATTAACAAAATAAAAATATTTTAATGTATACAATTTTCCGTACTAAGAGCAATTATCGCCTTCAACATTCTAAAGTTCACATGACTCCAACAAATCATAAACAAAAAAGAACAAAAACAAAATACTCCAAGATTTAATTGATGTGGATTTGTTGTCCCCTTTCATAATTAACTAAATCTACGACACTAATCAAGATTATCATCAAATTTATTGTCTTTTTCATGAATATGCTCTAACATGCATATTTATTTATTTTGTAAGTAACAAGACGAATTCATGATAGGAAATGAATGATGCGATGAGAGACTACTTGTATTATTCGTGATGTTAGAGATCCGTCAATAGACAACCCGATAAAGATGACACCCCGTCATGAAAACCAACCCCTCATAAAAAGACAAGTTGTCGATTTCGACCCCCAACAAATTGCTCACAAGCATACACTACCCCACATTACCCACTATTAAATTCACGTGGCTTCGTCTCCTTCCCCTAAATTACTAAAAACTTCCGAAAACCCCTCTTCTGTGTTTTTATTATTCCTCCCATCATTTTCATTCACAAGACAACTCCACAACATATTTTTTATATAATTTAAAGAGTTTAATATACCCACTCAACCAATGGGGGTTTGGAGGATGTTTTGGTATCGCTCCGTTGATTATACCTATTTTTGTGTATATCGCAATTAATAAATGGTTTAAATTGTATATGGAATGGATCTAATATGATTCTTATTAGATGATCATTATAGGAATAGGAACTAGAGAAAATGCTTGAAAATGCATGAAAAATGAAGCAACATATTATATTATGGGAAAGATGTGGACAAAAGAATAAGATATGGAAGTTTGCAAGAAGAAAGGCATAATAAGCTCTCATGGACGTCCCAGATAGCTTCTACTTCAAGGACGCTGACCCTCATACATGATGCCATTTCAGGCCATATAATTTCCGTAGATTAGCATCTCGTATGAAATCCCAGGACTTCACCAATGTCCTGCTTTGCGTCCCATCGTCTCTATAACACCAACATTTTGGGGTTAGAGTATTCATCCTTTTTAGTTAAATTTAATTTTTGGAAATATTTAACTTTGACACGACTAGGTCTGGGGTCCGAAATGTCAATGAATTAACTAAGGTTAACTTAGTAAAATATAGAAGTTAACCAGGCGTTGGAACCTTTTAGCGGTCAAAATAGGAAAATAAGTTAAGAAGGGCCAAATGTAACAAGTGACCAAAGTTTAGAGCATAAGTCTTTCCCTCCTCATTTTCATCATAACTGACTTTTGAGAGCTCAAGTGTGTGTGTGTGTCGATTTGAGGCTAGAAGATATACAAGATTTTTTTTTTCTTCCAAAAATAAGAACTTAAACAAATATGAATATCTTACGGATCTCATAAGGTCACTTTTCGTATTAGATATTTCATGCATATAATGTCTGGATTACAAAAAAATCCAACTTAGAATAATATGTGAGGAACACTCAAAGTTATAGACATCAAAATAAAAGTTATTTCTTCTGGAGTATATAGAATGTTTGATTTTCACAAGGTTGGGTTGAAGTTTTCACAAACAACTTGAGACTGTTGGGAGGGGATCCAACCCTTGGACCCCGAAAGTGGTGCTTCCCTTTGAAGCAACAAGGATGCAACCTCATTGATTCCTAGGGAGGTCAAAAAGTCCCATGGGACCCCGTTTCCGTGGAGGCCCGTCTTGTTTGGGGGAATTTTTAAAAAAAAATCGGGGGCGGGGGCAAGGTTAACCTCCATTTACTTCTGACCTAACTCCTAGTTCCATTTATGTCCTAGGATATGACTTTAAGTACATAGGTACCTAGCAATTGAGAGATTATTTGCCTCATTTATAGTGTATATACTTTATTATCAAACTCTTTTCTAGTTAGTGAGAATCAATGCCCCTGGAAATGCTATGCAAGTTGCTAAATGTCTCAGCTATCAATCATTTTGAAGACCTACCTGAAGACGTTGAAGTAGATGGATGGGTGCTAAGGGAGTTATTGGAAGAGGTAATAAGGACAATCATCGACCAAATGTCGATGATGAAATTGTGGTGAAGGATATGCCACTCGCGAGAGGAAAGAATGGTAAGTGCTCTCATGTCTTTTCCGATCACAAGTCTCAAGTATTGTTTACCAAGACAAGCATATAGAAGATTTTGATTACTAGATTAGCCAAGAGTTCGTTGCGTGGAAGCCATAAAGACAAGAGGTGGTTACTCTCACCATCAAATTAGGATTATATTTCGAAAAAACACCTTGCTCATTTTGAGGATTATCTTTTGAGAACGAGATGATGCCTTTCTAACGCCAAGAAGTCGCAAGGACAAGAGGTTGTTACATCTCACCATCACCAATGTTCATTGAATTCTACCGGTACAAGGAAAGATAGCAATTGAACATAACTAAGATGGTGCAAGTAAAGATAGACAACTAATTGATGGATCAACTTTACACTAAATTGATGCCACAAGTAAAGATAGACTCAAATTTGATGGTAAGTAAAGATAGCAATTGAGCATAACTATGACTTAACATGTGAAACCGATCATCAATGGCCATTAATTTCATATAGCTAGATAACAATACCACACTAAAAAAAAAACATTTTTTATAACCTTTGATCATTCAAGAAACTCAAGCAAATATATCGTCTTCCATTCTCTTTAAATGACCCCGGAAGTCACTCCCTTCCTAAAGCACATGAAAGAGAGAAGATCTCTCTTCTCCTGTATAAGCCCCACTCTTCAAAGGTTGTTGGTTTAACTAGCAAAAAAATGGTTTAAACTTAAAAAACGTAAAAAAATTGGTTTTTATGAAATCAACGAGACAAAAATAAATAAATAAATCATTTGTATAAAAGTACTATTTTGTTATCTATTTATCATAACATCTTAAATCTAAATAATTCATTAAAATATAAAATTAATGTAAATTTTAACTAGAAAAATACACACCAAAAATTGTTAAAACATAATTTAATTAATTACATTATGACTTTTACCGTCAAAATACAAACCTCTGTTTCACACAAGTGACATAAAAAGTTTTGACGGTATCCCTCAAACAACCGTTTGTAATCAACCAACATTCATGGAGCTTGTATTGTATTCGCAAAACCGTTAACTAACGCCAAGGCGTTACTCGTCACCTCCTTCACCTTCACCGCCCGGCCACAGACGTCCGCCTTCAGTCCGCCGTCCGGCACGTCCTCAAACCCGTCCGTACAAGTTTCCTCATTCGTCAAAGCCGCACTCATCCACGTCTGCACGTTGCTCAGCTGGAACCGCAGCGACTCGCCACTCCCATTCAGCCGCCTCATTTGTCGGAGCGACCCGCGAATTTCGTCCACCGCGTCTCCGAACACCGAGAAACAATCGTGTACGGCAGCGGCGACTCTTGGAATGCCGGCGTAGTCGGCTTTGCGGGATATATTGGAGACGTATCTAGTCATATGGGTGGCTTTTGAGAGAGTGACTCCGATTGCCACCCTAGCAAGGCGGCCGGGGTCTTGTTGGACGGCGCTAGAGTAGCCGGAGAGAGAGGTGTAACATATTTGCGGGTATAAAGTGGTTCTGCAGCTTGTACGGATGAAATCGGTGTCGTTGGATGTTGGTGGGAAAAGGTTGCCGGCGGTGGTTAGAGTCAGTAAGGTGGTTGACAGGAAAAAGAAGAAAATGGTGTAGCGAATTTGGATTTTCATTTTCTTTAATGAAAATAATTTGGACGTTTTGATCCGGTGAAACTGTGAAAGGAGGTTTAAATAGTCTATTGGGTTGATGTTAAATTACATATTTGCCCTTCTACCATGGATTCTCTACTTGAAGTCCTGGAGAAGGTATTGGTTTATATTCTACTCTATCTAATAGTTTATTTTTCATATATATATATATATATATATATATATATATATATATATATATATATATATATATATATATATATATATATATATATATATATATAATGAGAGTACCCTTATGAACAGTAATGATAACTATAAAATTCGATAATATTATCTTACAGAAGTTTCAAGAATCACACTACAAATGTTTGCATGTGAATTCTTTTTGTACTTCATGCACGTCCAAACAATTGTTAAAAACCAACCATGACTTCTCTTTGTATTTTTCTTGCATCTTCATTAATTATTAATTTGGATTCATATGAAATTGGGTGCAACGTTTCACATTTTATCTGGTTACACTTTTGTTGTATACGATTAATTTGTTATAAGTTCAAAACTAATAACCATTCTATATTTTTGTTTTCTTTCTTAATTATATGTTTTTGAGGAGAAACCGTGTATCAAGTACAAGTTATAATTTAATTTTGAAATTTAATGCAAACGTTTTATCCATTTAAATATTTTTCACGAGCCTAGATTTGACCTAGCAACATGCTGATTTTTAGTTCCACGATTAATTTATTTATTATAAGTACTTATAATATCCAACAAAAAAATTGATTATTTATCCAAAAAAATAAAAATAAAAGGATACTCCTTCTAATTTGATTGTATTTAAAATAAATGTAACCTCTTCATTCAAGTGTTATTATATATTTTTATTTTTTTTAAAGTTAAAACAATTTTTCACATCAAGTAAATTTATAATTCAAACATATAAATTTTATTAGGACTAAATGTGTACAAACTGAAAAAAATATATTATATTATTAAGTTATTTTTTTTGTCTTAACCTGAAATAATTGGTTATAAGGACTAAACGTAAACAAAAAAATAAGTTAAATGGTCAAATATAAACAAAAAAACCCAGTGATCAAATATATATAAATCAAAAAGTATATTATTCTTTTAAGTTGTTATCCCAAACTTTTATTTTAAAATAAAAGAAAAAAGTTTTAATGCAAAAAATATTTCAAATAGTATTTAAAGAAAATCAACATCTTGTTATACAAATTTATTAAGTTGCCTTTAAAAATCATGAATATGTTATTTATATATATTTTTTAAAATGCCTGGCATCTCATTAAAACACAAAAACAAACAAACAACAACACAAGCAAGGAGCTCGAGCCAAGTTACAAGAAACACTCTAAGATATGGGAGGGGTTCCAATCATGCCAAACAATCTAATTATAATTAGACCTGTGTTTGATCAAATTAAAAGTATTAAAACTAATATCATCAGGCGTAATCATAATCGTACGCCTTTCATTTATGAAAACAATCACATTCCATATCATCTAGAGGGTGGTGTAGATAAGAGAAAAGCACAGCTTCTTGATCTTTATACTCCCCACGTCAGAGAGCATATCCATAAGGTCATAAAAAGAATTAGGCATCCTTAAAAGAGGGGCTAACTAATTCACCAGCCATCTCTACAGAACCTTAGCAAAAGAAGAACAAGAGAGAAAAAGATGTGATCAATGGTTTCATCAATATATTTTCAAAAAAGGATATAAGGTAGACGAGACATTAATCTCACGCATAATTAAGTTCAAGAAAGTAGGAATTATGTTCTTGATCAATCTCCAAGTTGTAACACCCTATTTCATGTCGTTCCATTGTTCGGGGTCGTGACCCGAAGATCAATTATCATAAGGCTTCGGGCCTTGGGGAAGGACAGGTTTAGACCCATTTGGATGTGGGTAATGTAGATTATGTGATCCAAGAGTTTGGTTTGTGCTTGGGAGCCCAAGGATATAATGGGAAAAATGGTGTTTCAGACTTCTTTTATGAATTAATGATTTTAGTTTAATGTGTTTTAATTTGAAAGTAATTAGATAAGGTTGTAGAGCTCCTCAATACCTTTTCGTGGATATAAAGATCGTCGAAATCAAAGTTGAAACGAAAAAGTTATGACCGTTTGAAATTAGGACGATTTTGGGTTAAGCAGCGTACGCTGGGCGTACTAAGTAAGGGTGAGCATGGTGCGGTTCGGTGCGGTTTTTGCCCAAAACCGAATCGAAAACCGAAACTTCGGTTTATTGAAGTATAGAAACCGCACCGTTCTGTTTTTATGCGGTTCGGTTTTTGTTGCGGTTTTTTGCGGTTCGGTTTTTTTTTTGTTTTTGTTTTTCCTTTTGGTTTTTTGCGGTTCAAATTTTATGATACCACCACCTCTCGGATTGAAATCAAATAACATAATCATTCATCCAACATGCTTCTAATGTTTGAATATATTACGAATTAAATATAATATTTGTTTCACATTTACATGAGATAAATGTATTCATAAAAATGATACTATCATCGGTAGTACTCTTCATATTTAAATGTTAAAAATTGTCATAAACATTATTTGTTCTTATAAATATCACAGAATGTATGCTTAAAAATATACAATCATTCTCTGATAAGATATATATTTATATTTATAGAAATTTTAATTGTCACGAGTTCTTCGTTCTTTCAACTATAACACTTTATATATATATATATATATATATATATATATATATATATATATATATATATATATATATATATATATATATATATATATATATATGCGGTGCGGTTCGGTTTTTTTCGGTTTTTGCAAGACTAAAAACCGCACCGCACCAAACATTTTCGGTTTTTGCAAAACTATAAATCGCACCGTCGGTTTTTATTTCGGTTTCGGTTCTTCGATTTCGGTTTATGCGGTTTTTTCGGTTTGCGGTTCGGTTTTTGCTCACCCCTACTAAGGTATCCCTGAATACGCTGGTCATTCGTGATCAGTTCCACCACCCTATTTTCGTGGTTTAAGCCCTTTTTAAGCTCCTTAACTTCCCTAAACTCATTCCATTCTCGGCCTCCACCACTCCAACACCCTCCCTTGAAACTCTAACCCTAGTTTGATCCTTATGAGAAAAAAGAAGGTGTTTTTAAGTGCTTTGGAGTGTTCTTGGTGCATCTTGGAGAAGAAAAATCTCATTGGAGAAGTGTTGGTTGCATTGGAGCTTGTAGATCCAGACTTTGTTCAACTTGATCTTTCTTCTAGAGGTATAAAGCTTGAATCTTGATGATGCATTTGTTAGACCTAGCTAGTTTTGGGTGTTATGAGTTTTTGGTCACTTTAGTGCATAAAGTTTAGATCTTGAAATTTTGTGATCTTGTTATGGATTAAGTTGGAAACTTTATTCATCTAAACATCATATTGACTCAGATCTGAAGGTTGGAGACTTGGACTTAATGGATTAAGTTGAAAATGATGCGCTTTTGGTCCCTTGGAGACTTAAAGACTAGATATTGGTTGTTTGGACCATTCTAATGGATAAAGTTGGAAACTTTATCCATTATTGAGTTATTAGGAACCATAAAAATGTGATCTTGGACCTCCTACCCTTCCATGCAAGAGTTAAGATGTCTTAATGGATAAATAAGTCAGAGCTTTAGCTTTTGGACCTTTTCTAACCATGGAAAGTCATAAAGGTGGAAACTTTATGACTTGAGTCAATGTTTTGAGATTAGATCTGAGTTTGGACGTTTTGGTCTTAAGCATTAAGTCCTAAAATGAGAAATGGTCACCAAAGGGGTACGTTGGGCGTACATATGCGTACGCTGAAAATAATGCATGTCTTCCTGATTTTATGTTGCGGCGAGTTGTACCTTAAGCATCAACAAGCAGTACGCGGGGCGTACGAGTCTGGTACGTGGGGCGTACTCGCAAGGTTCTCTTTTTGGGCATTTTGGGCCTTGGGTCTTTTGGAAGTTGGGCCATGAGTTGTTGGGTCGGATATAGGAAGGGTGAATGAAATTTTTACCTTATAATTTTTGGGATGTTACACAAATAAAACAACTGATTTTTAGAGGGACCCATTTTACCCAATTTAAAGACTCCAAATTCCTATTACTGGACTATTTTTCCATAATCTCTCTTAATGATTTTACTAAAAACACATATCCACCATCACCTCCCCAAATCCACCTATAACAGCCACCATGAAACCTGAAAACATCAGTCTAATCCGAAATTGTCATAAGTTAACGTGTTTCCCTCCCACCTCTAGGATGCCTCGCCCAATCCCAAGAAAAAGGCGAAATGTGCCTTTGCATAATATTAACTCTCTCTTCCAAAAAACAATCTTTATTTTTCTCAATTGCATAAAGTGTAACACCCGGAATCTAGAAGGTTAATTGTGAAATAAATCCCCTATTCTAAGGACCAACTCGTCGAGTTGATGGTGGGAAACTCGACGTGTTGGAGGCTTTAGGGTCGAGTTGATGGTGGGAAACTCGACGTGGGAAACACAAATGTGCCTTTCCTGTCCCGGCCTACTAAAAATAATAAAATAAAAATAAAGTCAAAATTAGCCGACGGAGTCTAAACGAAAGTTGTAGAGTATAGTCTTACCTACGCGTGGATATAAAGAACGTCGAAACGGAGATCGTACGCAAAAGTTACGGGTTTTACAAGTTTTGGGCTCAAATCTCGAGAATTGGTCCGAAATGAACGCCATGCGTTCCCAGGAAACGCCCCGCGTTCGGAAATGCTGGGTCTAAGTTAGTCCACGTCGCCCACTAGTCCCATCTGGTGCACCGTCAGAGGCTGAGGTAAGCGCTGACGTCCGAAGCTGCTGAACGCGCTGCGTACGAGCAGGGAACGCCCTGCGATCCGGAACGCCCCACGTTCCTCGCAGGTACGCCCTGCGTACGAGGAGTCAGCCAGCCCTATAAAAAGGGTGCGAAGCTTCCCAGAATTTTGTTGCTTTCCACTCATTTCTTTCACCTCGAAACACCGCTCAAGCCCCTCTAAACCACCCCGAAGCCCCGGTATCATCCCGACACCCGAAGCGAGTCCTGAAGCCCCGAAGATCCCGAGAAGTAAAGTTTCCGAGCCAAAACTCTGCCCGCGAGAAGCTCGGTTTTTGTGAAGATCTCCCGGTTTCACTGAAGAAATACTACTCTTAGAGCCGTAGTGCTGCCCGATCATCTTCTGATCAAGTGAGTGTGTACTTACTTTCTTCTAACACATAAATATGAAGTATTTGCTATGAAATACGTGCTATGTGTTATATATTGTTTGTTTATTTGAGATGGGTGTGGAATGGATGTTTTATACAGATTTTTAAATGATTTAAACCGTATATGTATTTTATATCTACAAATATGTTGGGTAGAACATGGGTAGATGAAATACCTGGTGACTATGAGACGTAGTGCCTATTGTATAAACCCTGGTGACTATGAGACGTAGTGCCTATTATGTAAACCTTGGTGACTATGAGACGTAGTGCCTATTGTGTAAACCCTGGTGACTATGTGACGTAGTGCCTATTGTATAAACACTGGTGACTATGAGACGTAGTGCCTATTGTATAAACCCTGGCGACTATGTGACGTAGTGCCTGTTGTATAAACCGTGGAAGCAAATGGATTTTTGTGCCAATCCCTTAGGTCAATCCTTAGGAATGAATGAATGAAAGATAATTGACTCTTAGGGTAAAGCTTTAAGAAACAGAAGAAGATAATGGGGATGGGTAATTTGGGTTGATTGTCTGATGATTAAATATAATATTATATCTTACTGTGGGTTGAAAACCCTATATGCTCACCAGGCTCCCAAGCCTGACCCACTCAGTTTTCTTTGCATTACAGGTAATGGCACAAGAGTATAAGTTGGTGGACTTGACGAGAGGTTTTGGATTATAGATCAGTAGTTATAAATAACTGTTGTAAGGTCTACTTTATATTGTTTATACTTTTGGTCTGTATCGGAACATGACATCCCGAGATTTTGTTATTTAATGAAAATACATTTCTTTAAAGAAATGATTTGATAAATTCTTATCATATTTTGTTTTGGGAACAAATTCCGCAATTCTTTTAATCAAAGGATTACTCTGATTTTATAAAACAAAGCATAAACAAATCGGTCTTTTCTGGCCGTGAAAATGGGGATGTCACATCAACGGGACCAAACGGGAGCGGAAATAGCTGCCCCCGCCCCGCCCCTGAAATTAGTTGTTGCCCCCGCCCCCAGACCCCCGTTTACATAGCCCTCGGTCCCGCTCCCGGTTACCTCCATCGCCCCCGGTCCCGCCCCCGTTCCCCGGGTTCCCCCGGTTTATAGGCTTAAAATTGGATTGTTTTGCTAAAAAACTGCTTTGACAGAAATCAGTATATGAGGGATCTTCAGTGATCAACAAAGAAAGCAAATTCTCGAAATCTGGGGGAAGAGATGAAGCTAAGTGGTGCGAGAAGTGTAAAAAGAAACACTTCGGGAAGTGTAGCGAGGAGATGACTTGCTACAAATGTGGGAAGACAGGGCATTACGCCAACAAGTGCGCATCCAACAAAAAGGTGTGCTACGGGTGTAACGAATAAGGGCATGTTTCTAGAGACTGCCCAAAGAAAAACGCACCGCCACACCCAAGGGCATTCCACATGATCCTCGATGAAGCGAATCAAGGATAAGGATTTTATATCCAAGGATCAAGTTATGATGTAGTTGTGCGAATAGTAACTTATGATGTAGCCTGTTAGAGGCATAGAATAGGGTGAACTTGAATTTTTGTGTAATCGTTTCAAGTTATAATATAAACCCTGGTTTTGATATCTATGTGATATTTATTGTTTTAATACCTGATGTGTTAAATGATTGTGTGATTTTTGTATAGTGACTTGGTTAGACTAAGAGACAATACTTGGGACGAGTATGAGTAGGTGTGAATGGTAGTAGAGATCTATGCTACCAGAAGCACAGGACTCACACTTGGATCAGGGAAAGTCGCAAGGTTACCGAGAAACTAGTAATTGATTCTGTATATTCAAGTAAGTCACTACCATTGTTTCGGTAATGACTAGTAAGATGGTTGTTATTCCGACCCTAGTGGTCATATCAAATTGAGTCCGACTACGATGAGTTGTTACGTGGTTCCGAGAACCAAGTTCAAAGTAGCATCTGACTGCGGTCAAAAGATTGAAATCAATGCGACCGATAGCATCGTGTTCGTTGTTAAATAGGTTCGTAGCTAGCTACAAGTTAAGATTTGATTATATCACATTAGGTTATGAAGGAAGGTATATTCCATTTCGGAACTTGACTCTAAGAGACTTGAGTCTAACCGTTGTATTATACGATGAAAGGTCATTAGAACATGACCCATCGGTCTGTTACAATAGATAAAGGAAAGTATTTATCCTAAGAAGAAGAAGGAGTCCTAAAAAAGGAATTGCTTTGTAACTCGAAAGTTACGATTGAAAGTCCAACATAGTACGAAGAGCAGGTGCAGGGTTGAGCATCAAGGTTATTTCTTAGGATGGAGAGATAACGTATGGAGTCAATATACGAGTCCTATTTCGTTGATGATTCCGGGACGTAATCATCTTAAGGGAGAGATAATTGTAACGCCTGTATGTGACATCCCCAAAATCACGGCCAGAAAAGACCGATTTGTTTATGCTTTGTTTTTAAAATCAGAGTAATCTTTTAAAGAAAACAGTTGCAGAATTTGTTCCCAAAACAAAATATGATAAGAATTTATCAAAGCATTTCTTTAAAGAAATGTATTTTCATTATATAACAAAATCTCGGGATGTCATGTTCCGATACAGAACAAAAGCATAAACAGAACAAAATTGACCTTACAACAGTTATTCATAACTACTGGCCTATAATCCAAAATCTCTCGTTATGTCAGCCAACTTATGTTCTCGTGCCATAACCTGTAATATAAAGAAAACTGAGAGGGTCAGGCTTGGGAGCCAGGTGAGCATATAGGGTTTTCAACCCACAATAATATAATTATTATATTCACTTATCAAACAATTAATCCAATTACCCACCCCCATTATCTTCATTTATTTCTTAAAGATTTACCCTAAGAACCGATTACCCTTCTCCCATTCATTCCTAAGGATTGCCCTAAGGAATTGGCACAAAGTTTAGTGCTGCCAAGGTTCTTAGATTACCTCTGATGAACGCGTAGTTCACAATAATTAATGAACGCCTAGTTCAAAAACACCTAATGAACACTTAGTTCAAATATCCCTGGTGAACCCAATCACCTAAGGAACACAGAGTACGAAAGCTCTTAGTTCAAACAATGTGATAATAATGTATATCTCGATCTTGCAAAACCACTAATATTATTAACACCTATAAATCATATTTCTAAAACAATCTATCCCATCCCGTCGATTCCCCACATACTGACCCTATACAATGATCTTATGAGATCTAGCCTAAGGAATCGATATGAACAACAAACTGACGAGGCTGCTTCGGAAATTCCCTGGCAGCAAACGAGGATCAATTAAGACATAAAATGAGGGGAATGGAATAAGTTTCACCACGAACCTTCGTTCGTAAAAGAAAGAACCACCAGACAGTTAAGTCAGGGGTAGTTATCTAGATAACAATGCCTAGGCGTGGTCATACTATCATGAGGTATTATACCTCCAAACTCTCCCTATCCAGCATCGAACTTTGCCTAGCAGTGGCCTGAATACATGAGGTATTTCACCCCCAGACGCACCCTATCCAGCAATATAACACCAGACATACCTAGCAGTGGTCTATTACCGACACACTTTATTAGGCAGTCTACGAAGTTCCCTTAATTACTTCGTGAAAGAAAACGCTGACATATGAAGCTCGGTTGATCACTTCATAAAAGAAACGCTGACTCCAAAGCTCTCTCAAAATAAAAGTATGGGGAAATACTACTAGAGTACTCCCGTACGCTCCTGTAACCGACACACAAAATTGTCAAAAAGACTTTGTATATGATAGTACTTCGGGCACATTATAGTACTCTGGTATGCGAAAGTCTCGTACCCGAGAACATAATAGTACCCTGGCACAAGCAGCACCCAAGACACAGAGCTTTGAAAAGGACTTCGTACATAAAATGTACTTCTATACGTAGGACGTACTCCACCGATCATCAATCTCACCCCACACATACTCTTAATAAGAGACTACCCAAAGTCCAATCTTAATTGAACTAAACATCCCTATTTAAGTATTAACCCATCACTAGGCAAGCCTACAATGCCTATAATCAATTTTTGATACTATCTCCGTTTAGGCAACGCCAACTAGTGTATACTTAACACAAGGTTTTAAGTAATAATATCATATATACACATCTTAACACATATTGAACCATATCTTATTCGCACGTTGTATATCATCAAATATATCTAACACGTATTTCGGACAATAACAAATACTTCACATACATATGTATATTTCATACTTTAATCAATACTCTTATAAAAATCACGTTCCTAAAAGGGACTATACACATGATACCTTATCGAATGAACACGTAGTTCAAAAATACATAATCCGTACTCCCGGATCTTAAATTTGCCTCATTACCTAATCCATATTCCCGGATCTAAAACTAACCTCTTGATCAGATCCATACTCTCGGATCTAAAACTAACCTCTTGATCTTATCCATACTCTCGGATCTAAAACTAACCTCCTGATCTGATCCATACATCCAGATCTAAAACAAGTTTATCTCTTTATCCTTTTATCTCATGGTCCAACCCATCTTTTATCACCTACCAACAACCTCATCTACCCATGTTCCACCCAACATATTTTTTTGATACAAAATACATATATAGTTTAACTCATTAAAACTTATATAATTCATCCATTCCACAATCATCTCAAATAAACAACAATATATTATACACATAGCACGTATTTCGTAGCAAATACTTAATATTTATGTGTTAGAAGAAAGTGACTACACACTCACTTGATTAGACGATGCTCGGACAACACTACGGCTCTAAGAGTAGTATTCTTCGGTGAAACTGAAATATCTTCACACACCGGGCATATCGCGGGCAGAGCTTCGGCTCGGAAACTCTTTTCTTCTCGGGATCTTCGGGCTTCGGGACTTGCTTCGTCTCTCGGGATGATACCGGGGCTTCGGGGGGGGGGGGGGGGTAAAATAGGGCTTAGAGAGGGTATCAGGAGTGGGAGAGAAGAGATTGAGCAACAAAACTCGGCTGCCCCTTGAATTCTATTTATAGGGCTGATTTCTCATTTTCCACGTCGTGGGCACTGTTTCCACGTCGTGGGCTTGAACGTCATTACATGAGTCATCGTCCACTTGCTCTGTCAGGCTCCAGAAGGCTTCAGAAGCCATGCCACGTCGTGGGCACTGTTTCCACGTCGTGGCCACTAACACAGCTTTGGGGTTCGCGCCCCGAACTTCAGAAATTCATAACTTTCGCATACGAACTCCGTTTTCGACGTTCTTTATATCGAAGCGTAGGTGAGAATATGCTCTACAACTCTCGTTTAGACTCCGTTGGCTAATTTTGACTTTATTTTTAATATATTATTTTTATATTATTTTTAGTAGGCCGGGACAGGAAAACTCCGTTATAAACTCATAACTCCTTCGTCTGACGTCCGTTTTCGTCTGTCTTTCCGTCGTTGGACTACTATCGACAAGATCTTCAATTCTCGTTTAGATTGTTTCGGCTAACTATCGCTCGATCTCATATTCGAACTTCGGGCTGTACACTGCTAAGCCGAAACTTCGAAAAATCATAACTTCCTCATACGAAGTCAGATTTGGGCGTTCTTTTTATGCACGCTCTCGGTTTAACGTATTCTATGACTTTCATTTAGATTGCTAAGGCCAAACATCGCTCTAACATAAATTCACTATTTACGTCGCGCTGTGTCGTGCCGGTTCTGTCGCGAAACTTCGACAGGTCATAACTTCTTCGTTATAACTTGGATTTCGGCGTTCTTTATATGTACGGAATCCTTGTAACATATACTATATTTTGGTTAAGATTAATCCTTCTAAAAAATATTCCATCAAAAAGTCATTTTCGATGTTTATCGTCTCTAAATTGACTAGCCCGGATCTACGGGCGTTACACCGTAGATCCGGGCTAGTCAATTTAGAGAAGATAAGCATCAAAGTGACTTTTTGATAAAAGATTATTTAGAATGAATAATCTTAACTAGGTTGTAGTGGTCGTGACAAGGATTCCAGATATATAAAGAATGCCGAAATCCGAGTTATAACGAAGAAGTTATGACCTGTCGAAGTTTCGCGACAGAACCGGCACGACACAGCGCGACGTAAAAAGTGAATTTACGTTAGAGAGATATTTAGCCTTAGCGATCTAAATAAAAGTCGTAGAATACGTTAACCGAGAGCGTGCATGAAAAGAACCTCCAAATCTGACTTCGTATGAAGAAGTTACGATTTTTCTAAGTTTCGACTTAGCGGTATACAACCCAAATCTCGAAATTGAGATCGAGTGATATTTGGCCGAAACAATCTAAACGAGAATCGAAGATCTCGTCGATAGTAGTCCAATAGTAAAAAGACGGACAAAAACGGACGTCAGATGAAGAAGTTATGAATTTCTAACGGAGTTTTCCTGTCCCGGCCTACTAAAAATAATAAAATAAAAATAAAGTCAAAACGAAAGTTGTAGAGAATAGTGTCACCTACGCGTGGATATAAATAACGTTGTATAGAATAGTGTCACCTACGCGTGGATATAAAGAACGTCGAAACCGAAGATCGTACGCGAAAGTTACGGGTTTTACAAGTTTTGGGCTCAAATCTCGAGAATTGGTCCGAAATGAACGCCATGCGTTCCGAGGGAACGCCCCGCGTTCGGAAATGCTGGGTCTAGGTTAGTCCACGTCGCCCACTAGTCCCATCCGGTGCACCGTTCGAGGCTGAGGTAAGCGCTGACGTCCAAAGCTGCTGAACGCGCTGCGTACGAGCAGGGAACGCCCTGCGCTCCGGAACGCCCCGCGTTCCTCGCAGGTACGCCCTGCGTACGAGTAGTCAGCCAGCCCTATAAAAAGGGTGCGAAGCTTCCCGGAATTTTGTTGCTTTCCACTCATTTCTTTCACCTTGAAACACCGCTCAAGCCCCTCTAAACCACCCCGAAGCCCCGATATCATCCCGACACCCGAAGCGAGTCCCGAAGCCCCGAAGATCCCGAGAAGTAAAGTTTACGAGCCGAAACTCTGCCCGCGAGAAGCCCGGTTTTTGTGAAGATCTCCCGGTTTCACTGAAGAAGTACTACTCTTAGAGCCGTAGTGCTGCCCGATCATCTTCTGATCAAGTGAGTGTGTACTTACTTTCTTCTAACACATAAATATGAAGTATTTGCTATGAAATACGTGCTATGTGTTATATATTGTTTGTTTATTTGAGATGGGTGTGGAATGGATGTTTTATACAGGTTTTTAAATGATTTAAACTGTATATGTATTTTATATCTACAAATATGTTGGGTAGAACATGGGTAGATGAAATACCTGGTGACTATGAGACGTAGTGCCTATTGTATAAACCCTGGTGACTATGAGACGTAGTGCCTATTGTGTAAACCTTGGTGACTATGAGACGTAGTGCCTATTGTGTAAACCCTGGTGACTATGTGACGTAGTGCCTATTGTATAAACCCCGGTGACTATGAGACGTAGTGCCTATAGTATAAACCATGGCGACTATGTGAGGTAGTGCCTGTTGTATAAACCGTGGAAGCAAATGGATTTTTGTGCCAATCCCTTAGGTCAATCCTTAGGAATGAATGAATGAAGGATAATTGACTCTTAGGGTAAAGCTTTAAGAAACAGAAGAAGATAATGGGATGGGTAATTTGGGTTGATTGTCTGATGATTAAATATAATATTATATCTTACTGTGGGTTGAAAACCCTATATGCTCACCAGGCTCCCAAGCCTGACCCACTCAGTTTTCTTTGCATTACAGGTAATGGCACAAGAGTATAAGTTGGTGGACTTGACGAGAGGTTTTGGATTATAGATCAGTAGTTATAAATAACTGTTGTAAGGTCTACTTTATATTGTTTATGCTTTTGGTCTGTATCGGAACATGACATCCCGAGATTTTGTTATTTAATGAAATACATTTCTTTAAAGAAATGATTTATTAAATTCTTATCATATTTTGTTTTGGGAACAAATTCCGCAATTCTTTTAATCAAAGGATTACTCTGATTTTATAAAACAAAGCATAAACAAATCGGTCTTTTCTGGCCGTGAAAATGGGGATGTCACATCAACGGGACCAAACGGGAGCGGAAATAGCTGCCCCCGCCCCGCCCTTGAAATTAGTTGTTGCCCCCGCCCCCAGACCCCCGTTTACATAGCCCCCGGTCCCGCTCCCGGTTACCTCCATCGCCCCCGATCCCGCCCCCGTTCCCCGGGTTCCCCCGGTTTATAGGCTTAAAATTGGATTGTTTTGCTAAAAAACTGCTTTGACAGAAATCAGTATATGAAAACTTCAAACCCATAACATAAACAATAAATCTGAAACAAGAACTTGTTCGTACTTAAATCAAAGACCAGTGAAAAATCAAACCCAAAACATAAACAATAAACCAAACTCAGTTGAAATCGACAGAAATCATTGACTATTTGACAGAAATCAGTATATGAAAACTTCAAAGAGGAAGACTAGAAGAGGAGAAATCAGAAATCAAGCTAGCTTATTCGTGTACTCGTGTTCGAATTGTGGATACTGTAGAGACGAAGTCGCTGCTTTCGTTGGACATTGAAGATGGCGTCGGTCGATTAAGACCTGCAAAAGTCGACCAGCAGAAGTAGGCACTCCGATTTCATCGATGGGCTGTATGGAGATGTCCGATTTCAACAATGACTCAACATCGACAGGAAGCTGGTGAGGTGGTGACTCTGTCGTCATCTCATCGACGATGCTGATGACGAGATTGGCCAATTGGGATCGTCGCATCTTGGCCTTTTGGGTGGGAGTGTGAAGTGAAGTCGTCGACTCATCGTACTCATTTCACAGTGAAGTGAACATTGAAGAAGGAAATGGGAAAGTGAAACCTAACCTAAACCTAAAATTAGAAAATCTATTTTGTATATGTATTTTATATTAAATATATATTTTTTACATAAATGTACAACCGGGGCCCCCGCGGGATTACGGGGCGGAAATACCGACTACCGACCCCGGTCCCGAAAATAAACGGGGTTTAATTCTGCCCCCACCCCCGCTCCCGCTCCCGTTTTTTTTAAATTTAGTCCCGTACGGTATCGGGGTCCTATGGTAACGGGGTCCTATAGGGGTTTTAGACATCCCTACTTGGTGCAAGGTGGTGGTTCAAGTAGGAGCTTTCAGATCTTGATTCTCTACTCCATTTCCAGCACATTTTGGGTATAAAGATCTAACCTTACTTAATATTTTCTTAGATCTCTTCTTGGGATAGATTGTATACTTTTAGCCATGTATGGGTGGTTGTTGGGGAAGTAGAAGTCCCAAGTGTTTATTCTTTCAGATCTATGATCTTAATGATCTCTTTTTGCATTTATGTGCCAACTTTATGGGTTTAATGGCTTCATGCATTCATTAAGTCTTTCATTTAGCCCTTTTCGAGCTTTTGAGCTCCTTCTAGTCATGCTTAAGCGTAAAGATGGAAACTTTACGTGGCCATCTTGCCTTATGGGGTCAGATCTGCATTTTGGAGTATTGCCTTTGATGATTAAGTGCTTAATGGTTAAGCCCTCACTCTTTCAAGTCTAGGGTTTGGGTTTGGACCCATTTAGGTGGTTCCTAGGGGTAAAGTTGGAAACTTTACCCTTCTAGATCTTATTTTGGTCAAGACCTGAGCTTTGGAGCTCTTGGATTCGATGAAGGCAGCTTAATGCATTAAGCTGTTGGGTCTCGGGCGAACTCGGTGAGTTGGTTGGTCAACTCGGCGAGTTGGGTCGATTTGGATTTTGGACCTTATCTTTTCGATTTATGTTTTGAACAAGGTTGTCCCAAGGGGTATTTGAGGTAATCTGAATTGTAATTAAGGAAATTATGGCTTAGGATAAGGCCCATATGGGGTTGGGCCCAATTTGGAAAATTGGGCCATTGGCTGAGTAGTGGGCGTTTGGGCTTTTCAGATTGTAGTCTGGGTCATGGTTTTGGACAAGGCTAGGTTAGGGGTAAAATTGTATTTTTACCCCAGGTATGAAGTTATGGTTATGGATTGGAACCCAATTGCTAATTGGGTGTTGTTTTGATCTGGCAGTTCGAAAGAGTCGCCAGGGCAGCAGCTAGGGATTTCTTCGAGTGTGCTTCAGCATTCGAGGTGAGTCTCCTCACTGTTCTATGGGTCGAAGGCACTAATTCCGGCCCATTTGGTTTGTGTATTGTAGGAAGACCAAGGGGTGGTCCTTGGCAATCTGTATGCAAGACCAGAGTCTGAACTCTGGCAGTTAATTGGTTAGTAATGGTAGGATTGTATGCTAGTTGTCTTTGTGATGCTTGCATGGAAGACCAAGAGGTGGCTCCTGGCACTTGTCTGTAAGACATAAGGTTGTGGCCCCCAGCCTGGCAAGGAAGACCACGAGGGGGCTCATGGCATAATGGCAAGACTATAGATGGCACATAACACCTTTACTGATTATGATATATGTATGCTAAGTATGACTCATTGATATGAATGTTATTTATGGTTCGATTAGTATGTTTGGTATGTGGTATTTGGGGAACTCACTAAGCTTTGTGTTTACAGTTTGTGGTTTAGGGTTTTAGGTACTTCCGCGTTGAAAGGAAAGGGGCCGACTTGATCGCAGCGCATAAACACATGTTTTCCGCAATGTGTGATCTTTGGGAATGAACTTTGATAATTGTCTTATTTGAAATACTTTTAAATGTTTGGATAAATGTTACAATGGTGTTTCGATTATAATAGAAATGAATTTTTTACCCTTGATTTTCAAGATGTTACATAAAGGTTAGGATGAGCATTTTTTAAAGCAGTACCACCACACACACCAATGATCCTTCCAAAAGAGGGTTTTGTCCCCTTTTCAAACCACTCTTTTAAAAAGATTATCAAACCTAATACCTCTATTTTAAAATTCACAATTGATTTGAGAAATACTCAACCAAACACCTTCAATAGACTTTTTGGCTATCGATTTACCATCAATGAGCATAATATTATGAATAGATTTTATACAAGAAAACCAAAAAGAATCATACGTATTTTTCAATCTCCACCACCACTTGGCAAGCAGCGCCAAGTTAGTCGAATCAAGGCACTCAACTCCAAGACCTCCCATCTCCTTTGGTTTAATAACCAACTACCAAGCCACTCAATTGATCTTTCTCTTATCTTTATCTCTTCCCCAAAGAAACCATATCCTAATACCATCCAACACATTAATAATTTTTTTGGGTGCCCTAAAACAAGAGAAAAAAATACAAAGGAAGGTTGTTAAGGAACGAATTTATTAGAGTGACACGACCACCGAAGGAGAGACATTTTGCTTTCCACTTCGAAAGTTTATTCCAAAACTTGTCTATGACGGGACTCCAATACTTAGAAAGTTTCATATTAGCCCCTACCATGATCCCTAGATAAGTAAACGGGAAGGAAGCGGGATCACACTTCAAGATACTAGCAAGTCTATCACCGATAGCATCGCGCTCGTTGTTAAATAGGTTCGTAGACATCCCTTGATCCATCTTCTCCATTTCCATCCAAATGCCATTTGTTCCATTATCAAATCTAAGAGCACCCAACTTAATGAGTCAAAAGCTTTATCAAAATCCTCCTTAAAAATCAAAGTCTTTTTCTTTGCTTTTTTTGGCCCACGAATAAATTTCATTAAGCAAGAGCGACCCATCTAAGATACTTCTTCCTTGAACATAAGTCGTTGTTCGGGAATAATACTTTTAACAAGGACTCTTTTAAGCAAACACCTTTGAAAGCACTTTATACAAACAACCAATAAGATTGATTAGTTTATAGTCCTTCAAAGAGAGTGGATCACGGAATTTCGGAATTAAGGAGATAAAGGAAGAGTTACATCCCCTAGCCAACATACCATAATCCTCAAAATCTTTCATAAACATTATCACATCCACTTTAATTATGTCTCAATAATGTTTTAATAACTTAAAAGAAATCCATCAGATCCCGTTGCCTTATCATTTCCACTAGGGGTGAAATTAGTACGGTACCGATCATATTTTCTCTAAACCGTGTACCGTACCAATTATAATTGGTACAAAAAATTTGCTCCCACTACCGTACCAAGTATAATTGTTGTCAACTTATTTGGATACCAACAAGTTCGGTTGGTAATAAGATTTTTGTAATTGTTTGTAACGTCCTGAAACTTACAAATAGATTTTTCGATTTTAAAATATAGTAACCAATTAAACCTTTGCTTCAAAAAACCACTGAGTACCGTTTGATTAATTTGAACCATACATTATCATAGTTAAATTTGAAAAAACATGGAAACGAACATCGTTGATGCGTGTGTACAGTCCCGCCGAGCTCTTCTCACGAAATACATGCAAAAAGTTTAATCAGCAACTGTAAGCATAAAGTTTAGTGAGTTCTCCAGTATACCACATATTCCATCACACTGGAGGACATGTGTAGAGCTCGGGGGGTCCTAGGCCACTACTCTGATTTAGCCCGTAATTGTAATTTTTTTCTATATAGGTGCAACATCTTTAAATATAAGTGCCACTATTATTTTATATTTGGACAGAAAAAAAAATTGTGCCACTACTATCACAACTTTTTGCGTCCTCTACTGTTCCATCATACATACAATGCATCCACACAAGATCTCGTCTCTAGCATCGAGCAACCAAATCTCCTAACCACATACATGCATTATATGCAACGGGCCCGACCTAAGAGTTCACGGGCCTAACCCAACTCATATAACGGGCCCCGCCCAACCATACATTACGGGCCTTGCCTAACTCTACATAACGGGGCCCGCCCAACTTACAAACGGGCCCCGCCCAGCATAACAGGCCCTGCCCAACTATACATAACGGGCCCTGCCCAAGGAGTAAACGGTCCCAACTAGACCTGGCAATTTCAGACACGAAGACACGAATCTGTGAGAGACACGACACGACACGAATACACGACACGAATACATCTTAAAATTTGAGATAAAGCTTATTTCTCATTGTGTAATCGTATCGTGTCAAATTCGTGGCTGACACGTTTTCATGACACGAATACACGAATTGCCAGGTCTAGTCCCAACCTAACCCTCACTGCCATGAGTCACGTCCTGGTCTTTCATACAAGACATAAAGTCGTATGTAGTCAGGGATTAGATAGACAGTCGAACAAATGATCCACCCGAGAGCGAACAATCAGACAAGAACATCACAATCAGGCATTAGACCAAGAAGTCTCAGGCTATCCAACTTAGACTACATAGGACCCACTCTATCACTACCACATAAATCATATAGCATAAACATATGCATACATAACATAGTACATTCCTTTGGAACTAGCCTTCCATAGTTACCCTACCAAACATAACCATATGATCAACAGTCAAAACCCTACCAGTTTAGCATATTGAAGCACCAAGTGCTCTAACTGCAAGGCATAACAAGAACTCACCCTAGGCCACTGCCATGCTTGTACTCTAACAATACCTCTATCCTATCATGCAAAGGATATATAATGGGATACGTGACATAGTGAGAAACTCACCTGAACTAAAGAATCAAAGATGCACAACAACACTCTCACACTTTGCACTGCTCAATCCAGCGAACCAACCAACACCAAGACAGATAAATCATTAACTAGCAACCCAAAACCTCCAAGTTTGACCCTAGGTTAAACTGATCAAAAGTCAACAATCAAAGGTCCACAGAGTCAATGGGCCCTCCTTGGCCACGTCGTGGGAACGCATGGTTAAATAGTCAACATACAGGACCTTGCCATGTCGTGGGCCCTCCTTGACCACGTCGTGGCAATGCCATGACAAAACAGTCACGATTCCGAGCACCACCATGTCGTGGCAAACCCTAGGCCACGTTGTGGTTTCTGGAAGAATGCCAAAATCTCCTTAATTGCTTAATTCTTTCTAACCAAAGCCCAAAACTTCAGATCTAGTTCTTTTTCTTGACTTAATTGATAAAGTTTCCAACTTTATTCATTAGGACTCCATCCCAAATCTAGATCTACAACTCTAAGTCCTTAATATCATAAAACCTTTACTAAAACATGCATGGCTTAAAAAACAAGATCAAGATGCAAACTTTCCAAATCCAACAAGATTACAAGATGATAAAATAAGCTCAAGAGGTGTTGGAGTTCACTCAACTCCAAGCACAAGCTCACAAGGACCAAAAAGGGATATAAATGATCAAACCATAAGATCTAGCAAACTAAAGATTAAGAGGAAATCTTTTTACTCATAATTTTATAGAAATAAAATCCTTTTGCTGGATCTACACTTGAGCTCTTCACCAAAACACTTTATAAGAAACTTGGTCTTCAAGATCCACACCAAAATATGACAAATGAGTCTTCAAATGGCCAAGAACACTCAAAGGGGCTAGGGTTTTTGAAATGGAGAGGTCGGAGGCTAAAAAGGATTCCCTAACTCGAAGTTAAGGTGCTTAAATATTGAGAAAACCCTAAAAACTCATGGGCTTGGGCTGTCGCCACTCTACTGCCATGTCGTGACGCTTTCACAAAACATGCATTCACCATCTTGTATGCCACATCGTGACACCCTATGCGTCACATCGTGACATATGGTTTTCCTCAAAAACCATGCCTTTGACTCCCTAATACCATCAACTGATCCATTCTGGGAAATGGGTGTTACATTGTTGGGATTGAAAATTCGATCCAAAAGGATTTTAGTGATTTCTAAATGAGTTTAAAAGTTAAAACAAAGGGATATTCAACATTATTTAAACTTTAAACTTTACTAATATGGTAAGTGATAATATCAAAGCTCTATAAATATTAAACAACAATATACTAAAAATTATATATATATATATATATATATATATATATATATATATATATATATATATATATAAAATTGAATTGTTTGGTATGGTACTACCGTGGTATTGAAAATTTTATACCACTAGCGTACCATGGTTAGTCAATTGGTGGATGTTGGCTACCAAACTGTAACGCCTCAAATTTCAATCCAAAATTTTCAATTAAAAATTTAAGTGTTTATTCAAATCACAACTACAAAATCTTAGATATGACTATTTAATCTTAAAACAATTATCAGAGTATCGTCAAAAGTTATTATGTGCACAAGTCTCCCACTGATGCGATGTAATCGAGCTATGTCCCTCCTTTAATATAAGAAAATTTGAAAACATTTAAACCACAAATCGTAAGTACAAAGCTTAGTGAGTTCCCCGAAATACCACACACAACACAACACAAATAAACAATTATGGGTGATCAGCAACCCTGGAGACTACCCGATGTCTCAGTGGGAAAACAGCATGCCCTGTGGGTTATCAACAACCCTGGAGACTACTCGAAGTCTCAGCACACATAGTATCACATATCACAGTAACAACAATACGAACCAGCTGGTCAGCACGTATATACTACCACACATGCAAGCGTACAAGATCACAAGGACAGCAAGCATCCTACATACACAATTTAGTGGGCCGACATTGGTGCCTTCGACCAACGAGCACGGTGAGAAGACTCATCTGAGTCGGAGAACTATGAAACACTACGATATGATCCCTTTTGCACTGCTTGCACCTGCGAATCCACTAACACCAAAACCAGATAAAGTTTTAATTAATAGCCCAAAATCCTCAACTTTGACCCAAGGTCAAACTTGGTAAAAAAATTCAACGGTCAACGAAAGTCAAAGTTAACAAGTCAAGAAGTCAAACTTGAGGCTGAGTACGCCCAACGTACTCAGCTCGTACGCATGGTGTATCACCATCCAGAAACGGGACTCCACATGAGTACGCGCAACGTACTCTAAGGTACGCCAAGCGTACTCGGTAAGATGACACTTTTCCATTAATTGCTTATTCTCTTAAGTCCTTTCATCTAAAACTCAGATCCAGACCCATAATATCATTCTAAGTGATAAAGTTTCCACCTTTATAACTTTTCTTGCCTAGACAATGTCCAAAAGCCAAAACCCTAACTTATTAATCCATTAAGACATCATAACTCTTGCATGGAAGGGATGGAAGGACAAACATCACATTTTTATCGTTCCTTATAGCTCCATAATGGATAAAGTTTCCAATTTTATCCATTAGAATGGTCCCAACCACCAAGATCTAGTTTTTAAGTTTCGAAGGGACCAAAAGTGCATATTTTTCCAACTTAATCCATTAAGTCCAAGTCTCCAACCTTTAGATCTAAACCAATATGATGTTTAGATGGATAAAGTTTCCAACTTTATCCATTACAAGGTCACAAACTTTCAAGATCTAAACTTTATGCACTAAAGTGACCAAAAGCTCATAACAACCAAAACTAGCTAGATCTAACAAATGTATCATCAAGATTCAAGCTTTATACCTCCAGTAGAAAGATCAAGGTGAACAAGGTCTGGATCTACAAGCTCCAATGCAACCAACACTTCTCCAATGAGTTCCTTCTTCTGCAAGATGCAACAATCACACTACAAAGCACTCAAAAACACCTACTTTAGCTCACATGGCTCAAACTAGGGTTAGGGTTTCATGTGAGGACGTTGTAGAGGTGGAGACTAAGAATGGAAAGGGTTTGAGGAAGTTAAGGAGTTTAAATAGGGCTCAAAACCCTCAACTTTGGGTTTGGGGTCTGATCGCATACGCTCAACGTACTCCTGGTACGCCCAACGTACTAGGTTGATCCCCCAAGATCCTCCATGTCTAGTATGCCCACCGTACGTGGCTTAACCCAAAATTGTGTTAACTTCAAACGATCATAACTTCTTCGTTCTGACTCCGATTTCGACGATCTTTATATCCACGGAAAGGTATTGAAGAGCCCCATAATATTATATAGATATCTTGGATTAAAAACTTCTCGAAAGAAAATCCATTTTTCATGCAAGACCCCAACCCATGATTTTCCCTTTTTGCCCTTCGGCCCAAAACACAATTCAAAGGTTAAGATCTCGCAACCATCATTACCTCCTTCTACAAGGACTAAACTTCGCCTCCTTAAGGCCCAAAACCTTTACACAATCGACTTCCAGCCCACGCCGCTGAATCACATAATGATCCCGAACAGGGTGTTACACAAACATATTGGTTACCAACATTTTTAGTTCGGTTGGTAACATGTTGGTTGATAATCTGTGGTACATTTTTGTCAACCCTAGTTTCCACAACACCAAATAGCGTTTTTTATTTCCATTTCCCAGAAAAGGCAAGGTAAGAGTATCTCTATGTATATTATGTTATTATATGTCTTTTATGTTATTATTTTCTTTTTCAAATGTTTACAACTACTTCTTCCAAATATGTTTACACAAATAACATCGAAGTTTTAAGTATTCAGCTACGAACGACTAACTACCAACAATCTTTATCAAACATATCCTAAATATCATCGTTTTATATTTATTTATTTATTTTTCATAAAATTATACAAAAAAATAGCATACTAATATCCAATAAAAAAACTATTGAAGAGCTTTTAACTTTCTTTTGGAGTTTGTCTACGTTAGTCCTTATATTTAACAACAATTCATTTTATATTTTATGTTTATTTAGATAATAGATATTTACTATTTTATTGATTAGTGAAACCATTTAATTACATAAACAAAATAAAAATAAATATATTTTATAAAATATTATATTTTTTATATTTTTCTAAATGAAAATCAACATGGTTATTCGAAAAAAAAAAGTTGAGATAGTTATTATATGATGAGGCTTTATAAAAAATTTAAGATATATGGATAATAAATTAATTAATTTTGAAAAAATAAAAGCATTGTTTTGAGGGGGTTAACTATTAAAAATGTCATATCATAATGTTCTTTAATATATATTCATTAAAAATATAAATTAACTAAAATAAATTCTTACATATAATTTGATCAATGTTTTATTAATTAGTAAAAGATAGTTTTTGAAAAAGAGTAACCGAAAATACCATGGGATGGTCTGGTGGGGGGTTCTTTTGCTTCAAACATTGCGGCCATTATTGCAGTAACGGCGCAACAAAGAGATATGGTAATGAACCGACGGAAACGTAAAGTCATAAACTCACACAAAAATATATAGATTTTTTTAACAACCTAAAATAGATTTAGATTATTTACTTAATAATAATAAATCAAACAAATAAAACATAAAATACCTTGGTGAAAAATAAAAATTAACTCTATTTATACCTCTTCTTATTCAATAGTTACACTCACACCTATATACTATATTATTTTTATTTGACTCGTACTATAATCATTTTATTTATTTTACTTTTTTTCATATATTATACATATGAAAATCAGTATAACTTTTTAATAAACAATTAAGCAAAAAAATAATACTAAAGGGAAAATACAAATCTAGCCAAAATCCTTAATTACTTAACAAAAAATAGGCAAAAAAAACCACTTAGCCAAAAATAGCCCACAAAAGAGTAGTCAACTGTAGGTTGACTACTGTTTCGCTAAATCGTCTACTGTTTCGTGTTTTTTATATATTTTTTTTCATTTTTAAGATACAAAACCGTAGGTTTTTTAAAACCTACGGTTTCCTCTCGAAACCTACGGTTTCCCCAAAACAATAGTTAAAACCCCCAAAACAGTAGATTTATAAATAAAAAAAAAAACCGTATTTTTTCACCCAAAACCGTAGGTTTTAAAAAACCTACGGCTTTGTATCCTAAAAATGAAAAAAAAAAAATTATACAAAACACGAAACAGTAAATGATTTGGCGAAACAGTAGACGAATATCAAAACCTACGGTTTCGTGGGCTATAATTGGACATTTACTAATTTTTGGCTATAAATTGCTAATGACTTCCTCAATTTGGCTAGATTAGTAATTGCCCCATATACTAAATAATATAAGTTACCTCTAATTTCTAATTTAAAACTTAAAAAATTAATTTATATTTATGGGTCTATTTTTTAGAATGCAGAGTGCAGGTGTGTAAAGGGTTTAACGGTTTCTTGCAACAAACCGAACTGTAGAAACAGATAAAGTGAACCTGTGACCCATTCCTATCATGCACACCATCCCTTCTCCTTAATCGACGGCTCAAATTACTCATGGGCCCACACTCATCATGAGTCATAATCGCTGCCTCTTCCCGTGCAAACACACAATCACTTTCTATCAAAATGGTATTGAGTATTGACCATTGTTATAAACAGTAAAAAAAATAAAGAAAAAAACGCATATTAACTTTTGTTTATATTGAATATCCTTTCCAAAAGAAAAAAAAATGGTTTATAACGAATAGAGTAATCAATTAAGAATAGTCACATAGTTTTAATTTTTTTGTTAGATTTAGTTTGAAAATAACTTTACATAAACACGATTCTTATTTATTGGGCTCATTCTAGATTTCACAAAGAGACAAATGTTATTCGTATCTCAATAAAGGGTCCCTGTAAAATCAATATAACATGGGTGGGAGCGGGCAACACACACTCTCGTTTTTCCGACGTGGCACGCTAAAAACGGCGTTATAACGCCGGCTACACCGCGTCGGGATGGTGTTTTTAGGCGTTACGGTAATGGGCGTTATGGTGGTAACGGGAAAAAACGATTGCAATTGCTTGGGAACGGTCACATTTTTGACCGTTTGCAAACGGTCACAAAATAAATAAATAAATAAAAATAAAAAAATCCTTATTTATATCTAATATTAATACATAATATTTATCTCAATTTTACCTACAAAACTCAACAACTTCTTTCAAAAATTCACATTTCTTTCAATTTCATTTTCTTTTCTAGTACTCTATTTAATTAAAAAATGGACAATTTTGATCCGTTCCATCCATACAATCATGATATCGACAAGGATGATATGTTCGTGAGTATGATGTACTGATATGCTACGGACATGCTACCGCTAGAGTCAGCTCCACTACTGATGTGTGCAAAAATTATACCTATCTAGTTTTAAATTTATAACCTAGCGAACTTAACTAGCCAGAATGCACCTAGGCAGTGTACCTAGTCGAATTATAGTATAGTAAAGTAAGTTGGGTGTCCAACTCAGTGAACGAATTTAATTAACTAGAATAAATACAAAAAATTAACCTAAAACAAACAATAGTTTAAAAGGGTTTTTATCTGATTTTTCAAGTTGAGACAAACTTAATCACTCAACTAATATGGTTTTTTTTATCAATATATCTAAAACACTTTCGTTTAGTTTCGAATCCACCTTTTTCCTATGGTTAGTTATTATTTATGGATTAATTAAGTTGATTACAAATTATTATGTAATTAGCGATCTGGTCCAATCTACTAATATTTTCACCAATTCATGTACTACTTTGTATGGTCCTACACAAGCAAACACAAAATTAGTTATTAATTATGATTGGGCTATGTAAGATTTGTTAAACACAATTATGGTCACAATTATGTTCTCCAACACAGCTAAATTGTTACTTTTATCACTTAACTAAGATGTGGTCAATCCTAGCTCTAACAATTTAATGGTCATTAAATCACTAGGTAAACATGTTCATGTAATGTAATGGTCACTAAACTACACTTAACTTGAATTAAAGCAACAAAGAGAAACACTTTAACATGATAGGTAAGTTAATAAAACACATGCTCCAAACCAACTTTTATAAATCCATAAACTAATAAACTAAACCATAGTTATTAGGGTTTCATCTAACTAAACGAAAGTATACTAAATTAGCTTCTCATGGCAGTAATCAAACACAAAAACGCAATAGGAATAAAGCTAAACATGATCAAACCGAATGAATTGATGATGTTTTCTTCTAGATCTCTTCAACTCTTGAGCTCCAATCGTTTCCTCCTCTTCTAAGGGTTTTCCAGAGGGTTTTTTTCGTAATACTTCTCCAGAAAGTCACCTCTAAGTCCCTCAATTCGACCCTATGTTCGGATATATATACTTGCCTAAAATCTGGCCACCACGTCGTAGTAATGGCACCATGTCATGGTCCTCGTGTTTATCCCCTATTCTCCAAGCCAGCGTCAAGAATCGCGGAGATTCCATTCACCATGTCGTGGTAGGATCATCACGTCGTGGTGGTTGGAAATCCGACTTTTCTCAAAACAAGAAAGTCGTTCGAAATTGTGTCTACTTTTAAGATCATTTTGAATCGCCTTAATCGGAGTTATGAGTCATGAGATATGGTCAACACACTGACAATGGGTCAAGCTGTCCAACAACATCCTTCTTGTGTCTTCTTCTTGTCTAAGCTCACATTTTCCTACTTCCAGCTTCCATATTGCTTCCGAGCATGTCTTTTACGCTACATAACATATATTAAACATAATAAGTACCTTTTGTTCTATAATAAGCATAAATATAACATAAAATATTAAGATATGATGTAAAATATATATGTAGATATGCACATATCAAGTAGTGACCAGACGTGCGGCGTTGAACAGAAATCGTGAAGAAGGGCATAGACGTCTAGTACACGATTATTTTGCGGATAATTGTGTCTACCAACCTAGCGATTATAAAAGAAGGTTTCGTTTGCGGAAAAATATATTTCAACAGACAGCCAATGCAATGGAAAGTAGGTACCGTAATTACACTTGTTTTAAAAATTACATATATGTTCTTTAGATTATTAAATAATTGTTTTTTAGATAACACAAGTACATCCGTTGTAAATGGGGGAATTCATCTTGGTTTACTCAAAGGGATAGACAATATAGCAGGACTGTGATTAGAAATCCGATAAGGTTTAAAGATCGCATGCGCCAAAGGGAAATCCTCCAAGAACTTCAAATTAGCCATAACCTGATCCAACTTCTTGAGAATACCATTCAAACCTGAAGGAGACTTACTCCAAGTAAATTGGAGCCCTGTTCAATTAATATCCTCAACTCATATCATATTAATTCAGTCTAAGAAATCAGCAACTCCCTCAGGTATTTTCGAAGAGCTGACAGAACATTCTGAAGGCTTCATTGCAACATTAAAATCACCCAATAAATCCTATGCCATATTATTATCAACTATCTTATGTTTCTCCAAATTATCCCAAAGATGTATTCTATCAATATACTGCGAAGCAGCATATATTAAGGAAATATACATCTCACAATTAGTTTCAATGAATCTAACAAGACAGTAGATGACTTGATTAGTATGGGATAACACCATCAAATAAAAAATATTAGGGTTCCATCCAGTAATAATCCTAGAACCAGACTTGCAGGAAGAATTATTATAACAAAATGGCCATTCAATTCATTTCCTTGACTTATTTGATTAATGAAAATTAGATGAAAGTGTTTTAGGGGCCAAATCCCTAATTTGTGCATATTTTGTTGTTTGGATCGTTTAAAAGGAGGTATAAAGGAAGAGTAAGGCTATTTTCCATCAATGGAGACAGGAAGAGGTTTGATGCTTGTATGTTCATTGGAGTACTTCAAAATTTTGACTGCCAACAATAAAAAAGATTCAAATATGTTGTTCTTAAGGTAACATTCTAGGATCCATTTAGTTATTAAAGAAGGAACATGATGTCAATGAAAATCTCGCTTTATATGAAGCCCGATTATCACAAAACAATAAAAGCGAATGCTCAAGCATCGATTGTGAAGATATTTTTACCTTAAGGGTCAAGTTGGCTACAGTTTTTGGGTCCTCAACCTCTTTGTCTCATATTATTGGCTCATATGTTTTGTTACTCTCCTTACTTTTTCCATATTTGTTCAAATCCATCGTTGTTTATCTACCACTTGGGCTAGTCCAAGGCTTGTCTTCTTCACTATGTGGATGGTATTTTTTATAGCTACATCCTTATTTGTTGAAGGGGTTTATTCATCCCTTACTAATTTGTTTTCTATTTGATCTTGTCGTGTCAGACAAAAACACAAAATAATTGCCAGATTTTTCATCCCTACTTAACAACATCACGTGTCCAGTTACGAAACTCAATGGAGGCCAAGGGGGGCCATTGCCTCCCCGCTTTTTTGCTTTCTTACTAATATCATATTATCAAATATCAAATATATAAGGAAACTTCAATTGCAAGCAAAAACTAGAAACCATTATTTTTTGAGTTAGGAAATTATTTATTTATTTCATTCAAGCAAAATGAATCTGATCACTTTCCACCTTTTATTATTTACAACACTTCCATTTTTTTATATCATTTCCTAGTTTGTATTTATTTTCCATGCAATGTAAATATTATTGTTAATCTTTTATATTAAATTTCTATAAATATCAAAACATGCTAATATCATAATATAAAAATAATACTTCGTTAATACCAAATCGATTATATGTAAAAAATAGTTATTGACCTTATATATTCCATAAGAAAAGGAAAACTAATATCAACAAAATATTTATTTTTGTAACATCCCGGAGGTATTTTCAATTTAACCCAATGTATGAATAAATATTGCATTTTAGTCATTGAGTATAAGAAAAAGTACAAAATGGCCCATAGTGGCATTTTGGTGATTTTGGACTAAGGGAAGTACGATGGGCGTACGTTGTGTACGCTGAGCGTACTAGGGCGGACCCTAGTACGTTGGGCGTACACCGCGTACGTAGGGCGTAAGTGAAGTTCAAACCCTAATTTTTATCGTTTGGTCCATATATAAGCATCATTAACTCTTCATTCTTCATTCCCTCTCCAGCCTCCAACCATTATTTCATCCTTAGAAACCCTAATCCCTTGTGTGTGATCATTTGAGCTCAAAAGTGTGTGTTTGTGGTGCTTTTGAAGCAAGGTGAAGAAAGAAGCATCATCTTGGAAGATCAAGACCTTCTAGATCCAGGAACACCCCTCACCTTCAAGATCCATTTTGAGGTATAAAGTTATGAACGTGGTGATTTTTTGCATAGATCTAAGTTAGCCATGGAGTTTGTGTCCTTTTGGTCCCATTATTTGGGTATTTTGAGTATGAGCTACTCTAATCCATTTAAGTTGTCCTTTCAGTCACTTTGAGGTGTTTAGAAGCATAAAAATGTAGTCTTGATCATGTCTTTTCCTTCCATGCATGTGTTTTGAGGTATTAATGGGTTAAGTGGTTGAGATTTTTTATGTTAAGACCTTATTGGCCATGCAAGACCATAAAGTTGGAAACCTTATGGTTAAAAACGTTATATGGGACTTTGATATGCATTTAGACGTGATAAGTTGGAGCAATAAGCTCTTAATCGGTTAAGAAGGGAGTTGTTGCGTATGCTGGGCGTACCAAATGATATGTTGTGCTTACATTGTAACAACCCGTTATTTTCAGTTAATCAAAGTCAACAAAAGTCAACCCAAGGTCAACAAAAGTCAATCATGTTGTTTTATTAATTTAATTAAGTTAAATTAATAATGTTAGTGTGCATAAACCCATTAGTAAAAATGTTTCAAAAATTAGAAGTGAAATGCACAAAATCCGAGAATTCTCGCCTAGACCGCAAACCTCGGACTACCTTCCTTCTTCGGACCGCAAACCGAAGGCAGCAAACGGTTCACGGCCGCAAACACTTCGGACCGTAAACGCATGTTCAACCAACAGAAAACCACTTCGGTGGGTTTCCTTTCCTAACCGCAAACCCCTTCGGTCAACTCTTATCTTCGGTCAAACCATATCATCTCGGGTAGTGTTCACAGCCTTATCCTTCCTCGGTTAGAGTGCAACCGCAAACCCTTAGTCGGTTTGAGTTTACGGCCGAGAACTGTTTACAGCCGAGAACTCACTCCTCGGACCGCAAACCCTCGGACCTTATCTCCTCGGGAAATGTTTACAGCCGAACACTATTGTGTATATATATGAGTTCAAACGAAATCATTCATCACTTATTCATTTCCAACCGAAAACACACGTTTCACTCTCAAGAACTCCAACCGTTAACATTTTTTCTCTCTCAACTATCATCCTTTATCCTTTGAGTCTTCTTAGGATCTTGCTTAGATCTTCAAGTGTTCTTCATTTCATCAAGAACACTCAACCGTAAACCCAAGAACACCAAGATCTTCTTGGGCCGTGAACTCTTGGGGCTAGCCGTAAACTCATAGCAACCTTCCATTTTGCTTCTAACACTTTTATTTGTAAGTTAAACTTACAAATTAGTCAAATTCCTTATCATTCTTATATTTATATACACTAATTGTATACATATATATTACATAAAATACTAATTAGGACTCGATTTTGTTACGGGAGCTAACTTGTGGAAATAACATCCTATATCGAGCCTTCAATCGAATCATCACTTATCAGGTGAGTTCATACCCCCATATTTTATCCAAGCTTTTTCAATGTTTTTAGGGGGGGGGGGGGGATACAAGTAAAACACAATAAATTTTGTGTTTTAAAATATAATTTACTTATTATGTTTTTCTTACCATCAATCTGTATTTAAACGTGAAACTTGTTAAAACACAAAAATAAACTCATAAACTATAATAGGTATAGTTTATGGATCATATGAACTATTTTACAAAGTCCAGGTTAAAACATGGAAATAAACTTATAAACTATAATAAGTATAGTTTATGGAGCAAATGGATCTTTTTTACAAATTACTTGTTAAATTATAAAAAGGTTTTCACATTATTACTTGTAAATTCGTTGAAACTAATTGTGAGACACGTCTTCGTGTACTTATCTAAGTACCAAAGGAAGTCTAGTCTTAAGAACCAGAGTCTCCTGTAGGGAGAGCGTAAGTTTGTGCATAGATCTATACGGGACTGACAATCCCGCGCCCTAACTATTAGCTACAGTCGTTCTGGGTGACAAACGTCATTTTTGATATTGACAAACGATTCATGTCATATCAGGTTACCCGTCATATTAGTATGGTTATAAGAACTCACAAGAAGAAAACAACGATATATTTACGTAGTAATATACTTTTCCTAAACAGTCTCAAGGGATATTAACTATATGATTAGTCAGTATATACAATAGGGTTAGATAAAATTGAAGTCCGGTAGACAGTGGAATGTGTGACTTCCGCCTTAATTCCTGTTCCTTGATTGGTTGTGGGGTTAGGGCAGATTCACCCATTCAACTGTCTGTTCGATCTCGGTTATATACAACTCGTATGTATTAAGTGATCATAGGAGGGTAATATTGTAACATCAAGTTTTTAAGGCAAACACATCTTCAACTAGTTTTTCTCATGAATAAAACTAGGTATCAGTAAACTAAGTATGGTTATTATACTTGTGCTTTTCGGTCTTAGAACGATTAAAACAACAAATCAGTTTTATAGAAAAATATTGGATTTTCTATGATAAACATCGTTATTTTAAAGGTAAACAATTTTCGATTTAACTTTCTGAAAACAATAACAATTATTACTGAAAACAATGTTTTACAATAAAGTAAGTGGAACTAAGAACATATTTAAACATTTCAAGGCTTTACGTGATTATTTAGTCCTTAGAGTCCAGATCTATGATCTCAGGGTCTATCTCTTAGTTTTGATGGTGTTTGGATTAAGACCTTGACCTTTTTAGATTAGGGTTTGAGCTTAATCCATCTAGGAAAGGTATCAAGGGGTAAAGTTGGAAACTTCACCCTTCTAGAGACATTTTCAGTCGAGATCTGAAGTTTAGGGTTCAGATCTGAAGGGCAATGGCTTAATGGGTTAAGAAGGGGCTAACAGACCGAGAAACTCGACGAGTCCAAGGATAGACTCGACGATTTGAAATGAAGTGTCCCGATTCTATTGGAAGGAAGAACTCGGCGAGTTCAAGGATGGACTCGACGAGTTGGATCGCGATTTCACGATTCTATGGATTATGGGAACTCGGAGAGTTGAAGGGTAAAGTAGACGAGTTGGGTCAACTCGGAGCATTGACTTTGACCTTGACTTTGACTTTGACTTTGACCACAATTGACCCAAAAAGGGGTATGAGTATAAATGGTATCTAAGGGGTTGTTTTTGTTAGATTGGGTGTCTAAGCCCATAACTATAATTGGTATGTACTTGACCCGATAGTAGCATGGTCCTTTTGGGTTGCCTTCACCGGAGCAATTTGATAGGATGGATATTTGTGAAAGAGGTTATTTGTGATTTATTAATATATTATATGAATAATATATTAATTGTGAAATCATATTATTTAATTGGTATTGATCAAGAATTAATTTGGAATTAATTTAGTGATCAAAAGAGACTGATTAAATTTATAGGGATGATTAGGTAAATCAGTGATACTTATAGTTTGGGCTAATGATCCATGTTGATTAGGCATGGACTAAACCTATATGAGAGTACATTAAGGTTTAGTCCAAAGGGCCATCAAATGTGAAGAGTCATGGTGAATTAGGGTTTACATGTAAGAAACCCTAGGAATTCCACACTATAAAAGTAACTCCTAAGCACCCTAAAATCGGCCAAACTATTCCAAGGTGAAACCCTAGCCGAAATTTGTGCTTCCTAACCTCTCTCTCTCATAATCCTCCTTTTGCATGTGGTGTTTGTGACTTATTAGAGGTATCACATTTGAGGTACTAAGCTTTTGAAAGGCTAAGAACTACAAACTACAACAAAGAGGTATTCATCTAACTAGTTTTTATGTTGTATATCTCCAATTGCATGCTAGCTAGGGTGTATGCTTTGGATGAAATGAAAGTGCATGTATAACTTGAGAAAACTTATATCCAAAGCATCTAGGGTTGTATGTGCACCATAGGATTGTTATAGTGCTCAAAACCCTTCAGTGATATAAGAGTCTAGGTTGTTTTCTGTTATATTGATGCAATTGTGTTGTTTTCAAAGCTGGAAAATTTTCATTTTTGGCCTCTGACTGCTGGACTCGACGAGTTGGTCCAACTCGACGAGTCCATGCCATGAACTCGTCGAGTTGGATCATCTGCTTGCAGATTTTCGAGTTTTTTGGTCAGTTTTGGATTTGGATCATTACCACAAACGGTTTTGACCGTTAAAATTCGATTTTTATTATAAGGTAATGATTATCCTCATCCAATTGAATGATGATTGTCAAATTTTAAGATAATTACTTGATTTTGTGAAAAACTAATTATTTGTAGAATTTGATTTGAATCATCTTGATATATGAAATTAGATTAGGTCAATTTTGTGATATAATTAATTATATGATTAAGTTAATTGCTTTGAAATTGATCCAAGAGTATTGAAAAGTTTCAAAACTTGCCCTAAAGTTTTGGAATTTAAAATTTGATTAAAAAGTTTTGATTTTGAAATATTTAAATTCTAAATCCTAGAGTTTTAAAAGTGTAAAATTCAACCCTTATACTATTATAATATTAAAAGCTTAATAATTATATATATGTATAAGACAGTCAGTCTTACCGTTAGTAGGCCTCATTTACGAAGTTGGTCTATAAGGGGGTATAAGGAAATTGCCTATAAAATGGTGATTGAATGGGTGTCCACTCTCACCCACCGCTCCCTTGAGTAGTGGAGGGTCGTTAGCCGAAAGGGTAGGATAGGACATTAATTCTCATTAAAAGGTATAATGATAATTATAAAAGTAACTAAATGTTCTTCATAAATTCCCAATCTTAGTTACTTTAGGAAAAATGTGAAAATGGTGTTATTCCATGAAATTGCACTTTGCACCTTGCCAATTCGTTAGTGGAGCGTGTGTGGTTTACCGACTCACTAACTTGGACTAACAAGGGTGGAAAGGGTAGCTCGATGTTTGTCATAGATCAATGGAGCGTGTGTGGTTAACCGACACATTGATTAGGTGATAAATGACATCAAGAGTACCAAGCACATTTGCATGGTTATTCAGACCTTGTTTGTGATCCTCGGTATCCCAGTCACAAACTTGAAGGGCATAATCAAGATTAAACATGCCATTGAAAAACTTCAATGAATCTCAAAGAACTAGGAATTTCATAAAACTTAAATCTTTTAAATTTTGGTTTTTGGGTGGTGAAAATTGGTAAATCGTCATTTACCTCCCTTCAAATAATTTACAATTAGATTACGGCATCCCTTTCCTAATTTGTGAATTATTGTGTTTGCGTCTTATCCTTAATATTTCATTTGGGTGTTATATTAAGGATTTTCTATCTAATGAAACTTGTATTTGTTTTCCGATGTCTACCTCAAACAACGCTTCAAACTCAAACTCTTCCGACTCTTTCTCCCTCATGAACTTATGTGGGAGGGTCATTTTTGATGGGTCAAATTTCAATGACTGGATTCGTAACATCCGCATGGACATTCGATACGAGGAAAAGGAATACGTCCTCGACAAAGAGCTAAAGGAGATGGATGAAGAAACTTCTACTCCTGAGCAACTGGTTGAGTACTCATGAGAAGGACGCGACAAAGGTGTCGTGCATCATCCTAGCCACTATGACTTCTGAGCTTCAGAAGTCCTACAAGGACTTCTGGCCTTTCGAGATGCACCAAGATTTGATTGAAAGGTATCATCAGAGTGCTCGACAAGAAATGTATGAAATCATTTCCTCCATGATAACAACAAAGATGAAGGAAGGAGAGTCCATCACGTCCCATTTGCAAAAGATGCAAAGATATGTGGACCGCTTGCTAAAGTTGAACGTCAATTTCGACGAAGAGTTGGCTATAAAAATTATCCTACACTCTTTGCCTTCTTGTTATGATTAGTTCCGAATGACTTATCATATGAACAAGGAGTAAGTCACTCTAAGCAAGCTTCAAGGCCTTCTGAGAACTGCTGAAAGTAGTTTAAAAGGCAAGTCTGTTGTACCCACTCCTACTGCTGCTGCCCTAGTCCTGGCAATTGGACATGGTAAAGGGAAGAAAAGGAAAGCTCTTTCAAAGAATCACAAGGGAAAGTCTCGTGATGGATCCTCTTCTAGTGGGTCCAAAGGTGGTTCTGCTACTCCCTGATCCAATCCAAAGGAATCAGAGTGCTTCCATTGTCATGAAAAAGGGCATTGGAAACGAAGTTGCCCTAAATACTTGCACGACATTAAGGATGGGAAGATGAACTTGATCATGGGGAATAGGAAAGTGTCGTCTGTCACCAAGATTGGAGTTTGTTCTTTATTGCTTAGTAATGGGTTAGGGCTAGATTTGAACAATTGTTGCTACTCATCAGATATGGCGAGAAACATTATTTCTTTTCATGGTTGGTATAAACAAGGTTTTACATTTTCATTTAACCATGAAATTGGTTCTATTAATGTTTTTTATAATGATAAATTTTATATTGAAGCATTGCCTTGTAATGGTGTATATGAAACTGTGATGGTTGTAGACAACTTAGGAAATAATGTATTGCATATTGATTCGTCCAATGGTTTGGACAAAGCATGCTTGTGGCATTGTCTTTTTGGACATGTCAACAAGAAGCGCATAGCCCAACTCCAAAAGGATGCAATGTTGGAGTCATTTGACTTAAAGTCGGATGACACGTGCGAATCTTGTTTGCTTGGAAAGATGACCAAGTCACCTTTCACTGGTACTTGTGAAAGGGGTGAGGGTTTGTTGGATCTCATACACACCGATGTGTGTGGGCCCTTGAGATCCGCCACAAGGGTTGCTAACCGCTTATATGTAACCTTTATCGACGATTACAACAGATTTGGATATATCTACTTAATATCAAGCACAAGTCGGAAACCTTTGCAAAGTTCAAAGAGTTTAAGAAAGAAGTGGAGAATCGATTAAGCAGGAAGATAAAGATGCTCCGATCCGATCGAGGTGGTGAGTATCTTAGTATTGAGTTCCACGACTATCTTAAGGAATGTGGAATTGTTTCACAATTGACGCCACCTAGGACACCGCAACTTAATGGTGTGGCTGAGAGGCGCAATCGAACCTTGTTGGATATGGTTCGTTCCATGATGAGTCGAGCTTCGTTACCTATCTCATTATGGGGGTATGACTTAGAGATTGTTACCCTTTTCCTTAATTTAGTCCAAACTAATAAGGTTGCCAAAACACCTCACGAAATGTGGACATGGAAGGTTCCCTCGTTAGCACATATCAAGGTTTGGGGTTGCGAGGTTTTCGTAAGACTAGAGACTCACGACAAGCTCGAACCTCATAGTGAGCGTTGTATTTTCATCGGCTACCCACAAAAATCCTTTGGATATTTTTTCTATAGACCTAGTGAGAAAGTGGTCTTCGTAGCGCGAAGGGGTGTCTTTCGTGAAAGAGAAATCATATGCCAACAGGATAGTGGGAGGCAAATTGACCTTGAAGAGCTTCAAGAGTTAAGTGATGTAGGAACCTCTAACACTAGCACTCAACCTGAGGATGAGACTCCTGTTGAACCAGTTGACTAGTCCTTACCTCTGAGACGTTCCAGTAGAGTTAGTGTTCCACCTGTGTTATATGGTTTTCATATAACAAGTGAAGGTGATATGTTTATCAGTGATAGCACACTGGTAAATTTGGATGAACCTAACAACTACAAGGAAGCCATGACGGGCCAAGAGTCTACAAAGTGGAAAGAGGCGATGGACACCGAGATTCAGTCTATGTATGATAATCAAGTTTGGAACTTGGTTGACAATGTACCAGGTCGTAAGACGGTCGGGTGCAAGTGGATCTTCAAAAAGAAGACTGGCATGGATGGGAAAGTACACACATATAAGGCACGATTGGTTGTGAAGGGATTTACTCAAACTCCTGGAGTTGACTATGACGAAACCTTCTCACCAGTAGCGAAGATCAAATCTATAAGGGTTATGCTAGCCATAGCTGCGTTTCATGATTATGAAATATGGCAGATGGATGTCAAAACCGCTTTCCTTAATGGGAAGTTGGCTGAAGATGTTTAAATGAGTCAGCCAGAGGGTTTTGTAGATGCGAAGTACCCTGATAGAGTGTGTAAGCTTGAGAAATCCATTTATGGATTAAAGTAAGCATCTCGCAGATGGAATCTTTGTTCCGATGAGAAAGTCAAAGAGTTTGTTTTTTCGAGAAGCGAGGATGAGTCTTGCGTATATGTCAAGGCTAGTAAGAGTATAGTTAGCTTTATAGTATTGTAGGTGGATGACATATTACTCATAGGAAACGACGTTCCAATCTTGCATGAAGTTAAGTCCTGGCTTGGGAAGTGTTTCGCTATGAAGGACCTTGGGGAAGCTGCTTACATTCTAGGGATAAGGATATTGAGAAATAGGAGTAAAAGACTAATAGGACTTAGTCAAAGTACCTACTTGGACAAGGTGTTGAAACGTTCCAGCATGGAGAATTCCAAGAAAGGAGAATTGCCTATACAGTGCAATACCAAATTAAGTAAGACTTAGAGTCCGAGTACTGATGCTGAAATAGCATAAATGAGTCGAGTACCATATGCTTCTGTCGTTGGCTCGATCATGTATGCTATGACATGTACTCGCCCTAATGTGGCTTTTTCTTTGAGCATGGTTAGTCGATATCAAGGGAATCCTGGTAGAACTCACTCGATAGCAGTAAAGAACATTCTTAAGTACCTGTAGAAGACTAAGGACTGGGTCCTTACCCTTGGTGGGAGTGATGACTTGAGAGTGACAGGGTATAGTGACATGGAAAAGTTCCAAACAGGAGATTGTAGCTGATTCAACGTGCGAATCAGAGTACATAGCAGCAAGCGAAGCGTCAAAGGAGGCAATATGGCTAAAGAACTTCATCGGAGACCTTGGAGTTATACCAACTGTAAAGGAGCCTATGTAGATTTTATGTGACAACGAGGGTGCGGTCGCCTTAACCAAGGAACCGAGGGATCATGGCAGATCCAGGAAAATCGACAGAAAATATCACTTCATAAGACATCGAGTAGAAGAGGGACTCCTCGTAGTGAAGATGGTATCGTCATAGGATAACCCAGCAGATCCCCTTACGAAGGGACTGAGTAGGGTTAAGCATTTTCAGCATTCTAGGATCATTGGCTTGAGGGACGATCTTAGTTTTAGTGATTAGATAGACAGTTAGAAACTTTTAATAAATAAATGTAATTGAAATTTGATGATTAGGTAATAAGAGTTTTATTTATAAGTAAAGTTTACTGTCTTTGTCAATTGGTTATTTTGTGCTTCACTTTTTCATGTTTTGACTTCCAGAATAATATGATTATTCAAACCATTCACAGTCAATCATACTTTGGAAGTAAGCTATGAGGCTAGACTTTCATGAATTGGCTTGTAGATTGTCTAAGGTGTTTAGACATAGCAAAGGTTTGTTGCAACGTTCATGAGTAATCTTGAAATAAGAATTTGAGTATTGGATTAAACCCACGCTCACATGAATCATTTCATGGAATTTATCACGAGTGATTGTGAGACGATAATATCGTATAGTATTCAAACCAAGATATATGAGTTGTAGATTACGAGTTGGTTGTGCATTGATAATACGAAAACACATCACTAACTTGATGTTATAAAACGTGTTGTTGTGTATAATATAACAAGCAACTAGTACAACCATATAAGTCGAAGTTTATCTATTCCTTTTATCCTAAGAGGATTAAAAGCGATATCTTGGGCCCCTCGATGATTTCGTTTTGACTTATGTGTCGGGTCCGGTCAGGACTCAATTGATGTGTTCAATTAAGTTCTATGTCAAACAAATCAGAAATCGGGAAACAAACTGTTGGACAATGAGTATGACCTTATTCCATGTCTTTGTCCACACGATATCTTGAAGAATAGAGGATTATATGATCCCTTATCTAAAGGACGAGTCATTGACTTGATCAGAGTTTGAAAGCGGCTTTTGAGAGCTACGATTGCTGATCGGATTTTGAAGTTGCATTGGCAGTTATAGTTATTAGACTTATCATGGGGCTTGGGACCCCATTGCTAGCAACAGGTGGTTGGCTGATGTCGCCAACGCTTTCCGTACGAGACGATGTCCCGAGGGGGAAAAGGTCTGACTTGCTTCCTCCCTCCTGAAGGACAGGGCATGTGATTGGTGGGAGGAGGTCGGACATGCCATTGGAGATGATGCAACTCTTGATGCGATGACCTGGAGTGACTTTTCGGCCAGGTTCAGGGTCGAGTTTGTTGGATTAGTGTCTAAGCCCGTAACTATATTTGGTATGTACTTGACCCGGTTGTGCATGGTCCTTTTGGGTTGCCTTCAGCAAAGCAACTTGACTGGATGAATAATAGAGAAAGAGGTTATTATAGTTTATTAATATATTATAAGAATAATATATTAAAAGAGAAATCATATTTATTTAATTAACATTGGTCAAGAATTAATTTTGTGGTCAAAAGAGGTTAATTGAATTAAGGGGACTGAACTTGTAATTATCTGATAGTTGCAAAGTTGGGTAAGGAAACCCTAGAGGATAGGGTGGACGAATTCTAAGGATAAGGCCTTAGGAATTCGTCCAAGGAGGTTCTAGAGTTATCTTTGGGCTGCTTGGTGGCTAAGTAACCAGATAAGGATAATCAGTGAAACCCTAATTCCCTCACCTATATAAAGACCCCTTGGGCATGAGATTTCGACTACACTGAAACCCTAGGAGTCTTGGAGCCAATTTTTCCCTCTCCCCTCTCTCTCTTGCTTTATCCAATTGCTTTTGGTGTTTGTGATTCATTAGAGGCACAACATTTGGGGTGCTAAGGTTCTCAAAGCTTCAAGATCTTCAATCAACAATCAAGGTATTCATCTAACTAGTTTATTTGATATTTAATTAGTTTTGTTGTATGCTAAATTAGGGTTTACAAGCTTTGGATAAATTTGCATGTACAATAGAGAAACCTAGATCCAAAGCTTTAGGGTTTTGCATGTGCACATAGGATCTTCTTTTGCTCAAAACCCATCAGTGGTATCAGAGCTTTGCTTGGTTTCTATTGTATTTGATGCTTGGTATGTTTTTCCATTGCTTAAAATCGTTTTTCATGCAATCTGCTTGACAGAATCGTCGAGCCCAATGAGGTACTCGGCGAGTAGGATGAACTCGGCAAGTCCAGTAAGGGGCTCGGCGAGTAGGGCTGTCAGACAGACGGATTTTCGGGATTTTTTGCTTATTTTGACTTAGGATAATTGCCATAATTGTTTCTAATTAATAAAATACGAATTTTATTGACTCCTTATGATTATCTTTGTCAAAATAAAAGATTTTGTCATTTAATCAGATAATTATTACCTTATTTGATAAATCTTAATTATTTGAATTATTTGATCATTATCTTGCATGAAATTGGATTATGTCAAAATTAGATAATCACCAAATTAATTGTTTATTTGTATTATTTGAATTTTGATCTATATAGTTTTGAAATGTTTCAAAACTTGCCCTCAAGTTTTGAATTTGAATATTTGGATTAAAAGTTTAATTTTGAAATATTTAAATTCTAAACAATAGAATTTTACAAGTTTAAAATTCACTCTATACTGTTATAATATTACAAGAATAATTATTATATATGTATAAGATAAATGCTAGTCTTACCGTTAGTAGGCCTCATTCACGAAGCTGGTCTATAAGGGGTGTTTAAGGAAGCGGCCTGTAAAATGACCGTCATTGGGTATCCACTCTTACCCACCGCACCCTTGACTAGTGGAGGGTCGTTAGCCGAATGGGTAGGATAGGGCAACTAATTCCTCATTAAAAGTATAATGATTATACAAAGTAACTAAATGTTTTATAAAATTCTCATTCTTAGTTACTTTAGGAAAATGTGAATTTGATGCTATTCCATGGAATTACACTTTGTACCCTTGCTAAGACGTTAGTGGAGCGTGTGTGGTTAACCGACACACTAATTTTGCTCTAAGCAAATGTGGCGAAGGGTGACTCGTTGTTTGTCATAGATCAATGGAGCGTATGTGGCTAACCGACACATTGATTAGGTGACTGTAACATTAAGGGCACCAAGTACATTCGCATGGTTATTCACACCTTGTTTGTGATCCTCGGTATCCCAGTCACAAACTTGAAGGGCATATCGAGATTTAAACATGCCATTGAAAAGTTCAATGAATCTCAAAAGATCTAAGAGTTTTCAATACATTTAAAACTTAATTTCTTTTTCGTTTTTCATGGTGGAAATTAGTGAATCGTCATTCACTTACCTTCAAATTATTTGTTGTTTAGATTACAACATCCCTCTTCTAAATTGCAAATAATGTTGTTGGATCCTAGCCCTAATTTCTCATTTGGGTGTTTAATTGGGGATTCTTATCTAATCAAACTTTGTCTCTTTTCTTTTCAGATGTCTAACTCGAACAACAACAACGCTTCAGGCTCAACCTCTTCAGGCTCGTTCTCACTCATAAATTTGTATGGGAGGGTGATTTTCGACGGGACCAATTTCAATGATTGGATCCGCAACATTCGAATGGTCACCCGCTACGAGGACAAGGAATATGTCCTCGACAAGGAACTGAAGGAGGTGAATGTCAACACTGCTACTCCAGAGGAGATTGCTACCTTTGAGGCCCACGAACGAGATGCTACGAAAGTCCATTGCATCATGCTCGCGACTATGACTGCAGAACTCCAAAAGTCCTACGAGGACTACTATCCCTATGAGATGCACCAGGATTTATTGGATAGGTACCACCAGAGTGCCAGCCAGGAAAGATATGAGATCATCACTTCGATGATCACAACCAAGATGAGAGACGAAGAGTATGTCACTGCTCATCTGCAGATATATGTCGACCGCTTGCTGAAGTTAAATGTTAACTTCGATGAAGAGCTGGCGATTGATATTATTCTTCACTCACTGCCACCCTGCTTCAACCAGTTTCGCATAACCTACCACATGAACAAATAGGAGGTCAGCTTGAGCAAGCTTCAAGGCTTGTTGAGGACTGCTGAGAGCAACCTCAAGGATAAATCTGTTGCATCAACTCCTGCTACAGCTGCCCCCGTCTTGGCTATTGGGCAGGGTAAAGGTAAGAAGAGGAAGGCTCCTTCTAAGAGCCACCATAAGGGAAAGTCTCATGATGACACCTCTTCTAGTGGAACCAAGGCTGTTACCACTACACCCACCTCCAAACCAAAGGATGCAGAGTGCTACTACTGCCACAAAAAGGGGCATTGGAAACGAAGCTGCCCGAAGTATCTGCAGGACATCAAGGATGGAAAGATAAAACCATCCTACACAGGTACTTATATTATTCAATCTAATAACTCATTGCATGCCATTTCTTGGGTTCTTGATACATGATGTGGTTTTCACATTTGTTTGGATTTGTAGGGCCTAAAAAGAAATAGGGATGTGGAGCGTGGGAAGATAAACCTGGTCATGGGAAACAGAAGATCGTCGTATGTCACCAAGATTGGAGTTTACTCTTTAGTGCTTAGTAGTGGGTTAGGACTATAGTTGAATAATTGTTGCTATTCTCCAGAAATGGCAAGAAACATCATTTATTTTCATGGTTTATATAAACAAGGATTTAGATTTTCGTTTGATATTGAAAAAGGTTCTATTAATGCTTTTCTTAATGGTGTTTTGTATTTTGAAGCATTGTCTTGTAATGGAATATATGAAATTGTGATGGTTGTAGACAATTTAGGAAATGATGTATTGTATATCGATTCTTCCAATGACTTGGATAAAGCATGCTTGTGGCATTGTCTTCTTGGACATGTCAACAAGAAACGCATAGCCTAACTCCAAAAGGATGGAGTGTTGGAGTCATTCGACCTTAGGGACGATGACGTGTGCGAGTATTGTTTACTTGGAAAGATGACCAAGTGACCCTTCACTGGTACTTGTGAAAGGGGTGAGGGTTTATTGGATCTCATACATACAAATGTATGTGGTCCCTTTAGATCCACCACAAGGGATGCGATCCACTTCTATGTGACTTTCACTGATGATTATAGCAGATATGGCTATATCTACTTTATCAAGAACAAGCCAGAAACCTTTGAAAAGTTCAAAGAGTTTAAGCAGGAAGTGGAGAATCAATTGGGCAGGAAAATCAAGATGCTTCGATTTGATCGAGGTGGAGAGTACCTTAGTCTTGAATTCCACGACTACCTCAAGGAATGTGGGATCGTTTCACAATTGATGACACCTAGGACACCACAGTTGAATGGTGTAGCTGAGAGGCGTAATTGAACCTTGCTAGACATGGTTCGTTCCATCATGAGTCGTGCTTCACTACCTATCTCATTCTGGGGGTATGCCTTAGAGACTATCGCCCATATCCTTAACTTAGTCCCTACAAAGAAGGTTGCCAAAACACCTCACGAGATGTGGACAGGAAAAGCTCCCTCGTTGGCACACATCAAGGTTTGGGGTTGCGAGGCTTTCGTAAGACGAGAAACTCACAACAAGCTCAAACCTCGTAGTGAGCAATGTATTTTCATCGGCTACCTGCCTAAGTCTTTTGGCCATATCTTCTATAGACCGAGTGACAATGTTGTCTTCGTTGCGAGGAGGGGGGTTTTCCGAGAGTGAGAACACATAAGCCAAGGAGACAGTGGGAGGCAAATCGATCTTGAAGAGATTCAAGAATCGAACAATGAAGGAACCTCAAACACTGGCGCTCAACCTGAGGAGGAAACTCCTTTTGAACCAATTGACGAGTCCTTACCTCTTAGACGCTCCAGTAGAGTTAGTGTTCTGCCTGTGTTATATGGTTTTCATATAACAAGTGAGGGTGATACGTTTATTAGTGACAGTACACTAATAAATTTGGATGAACCTAACAACTACAAGGAAGCTATGGCAGCCCCGGAGTCTGCAAAATGGAAAGAGGCTATGTGCAGCGAGATTCGGACCATGTACGACAACCAAGTCTGGGATTTGGTTGACAATGTGCCAGGTCGTAAGACGGTCGGGTGAAAATGGATCTTCAAGAAGAAGACCGACATGTATGGGAAGGTACACACTTATAAGGCGCGATTGGTTGCGAAGGGATTTACTCAAACTCCATGAGTTGACTATGATGAGACCTTCTCACCAGTTGCGAAGATAAAGTCTATTAGGGTGATGCTAGCCATTGCTGCATTTCATGACTATGAAATATGGCAAATGGATGTCAAAACCGCTTTCCTTAATGGGAAGTTGGCTGAGGATGTTTACATGAGTCAGCCAGAGGGTTTTGTCGATGCGAAGCATCTTAATAGAGTGTGTAATCTTGAAAAATCCATTTATGGATTGAAACAAGCATCTCGCAGATGGAATCTTTGTTTCGACGAGAAATTCAAAGAGTTTGGCTTCCTGCGAAGCGAGGATGAATCATGTGTATATGTCAAAGCCAGTGGGAGTATAGTTAGCTTCCTCGTATTGTATGTCGATGACATACTACTCATAGGAAATGACATCCCGACCCTGAAGGAAGTTAAGTCCTGGCTTGGGAAGTGTTTCGCTATGAAGGACCTCGGAGAGGCTACCTATATTCTGGGAATAAGGATAGTGAGAAACAGGAGTAAAAGACTAATAGGACATAGTCAGAATACTTACTTGGATAAAGTACTAAAGCGTTTTAGTATGGAGAATTCTAATAAAGGGGAGTTACCAATCCAGAGCAATGCCAAAATGAGTAAGACTCAGAGACCGAGTACAGAGACCGAGATAGCAGAGATGAGCCGAATACGTTACGCTTCCGCAGTTGGATCAATCATGTATGCTATGAATTGTACTCGCCCTGATGTGGCCTTCACGTTGAGCATGGTCAGCATATATCAGGGAAACCCTGGCAGAGCACATTGGACCGCAGTCAAGAATATTATTAAGTACCTTCGGAGGACCAAGGAATGGTTTCTAGTCCTCGGTGGGAGTGATGACTTAAGGGTGCGAGGGTATAGTGATGCCGGTTTTCAGACAGACTGAGATAATTATCGATCTCAGTCAGGCTGGGTCTTTACCCTAAATGGAGGGGCAGTGACTTGGAAAATTTCCAAACAGGAGACCGTAGCTGATTCAACGTGCGAATCAGAGTATATAGCAGCGAGCGAAGCGTCAAAGGAGGCGATATGGTTAAAGAACTTCATTGGAGACCTTGGAGTTGTGCCAGACATAAAGGAGCCTATGGAGATATTCTGCGATAATGAAGGAGCGGTTGCCTTGACCAAGGAACCGAGGGATCATGGCAGATCTCACCATATCGACAGGAAATATCACTTTATTAGACATCGGGTAGAAGAGGGACTCCTCGTAGTGAAGAGGGTATCGTCAGAGGATAACCTAGCAGATCCCCTTACGAAGGGACTGAGTAGGGTTAGGCACTTGTAGCACGCTAGGAGCATTGGGCTGAAGGACGATATTAGTTTTAGTGATTAGATAGTTTTGAAACGTGTAATAGATAAATTGTAATTAACATTTGATGATTAAATAAAGGTGTATTATTTACAAGTAAAGTTACTGTCTTGTGTTAATTATTTACCTATTGTTTCACTTTGCATGTTTTGACTTCCTGAATAATAAGATTATTCGAACAGTCTACAGTCGTTCATATGTTCGAAGTAGATATGAAAGAAGGCTGTCATGAATTGGTTTGTAGACTGTCTAAAACTGTATTAGACATAGCAAAAGTTTGTTGCATCGTTCATGAGTGCTTATGAAATAAGATTTGAGCATTGGATTAAACCCACGCTTACTTGTATCACTTCATGGAATTTATCACGAGTGATCGTAAAACGATAATATCATATAGTCTTTAAACCTAGATATATGATTTATTGTTTACGAGTTGGTTGTGCATTGGAAATGCGTAAACGCATCAATAACTTGATGTTATAAAACACATTGATGTGCATGATTTAATGAGTGAATAGTAAATGCATATAAGTCGAAGTTTATTTATTCCTTCTATCCTAAAAGGGTAAAAGCAATATATGGCCCCCTCGATGATTTGGTTTGACTTATGTGTCGGTCTCGGTCAGGACTGAGTTGATGTGTTCAATTAAGTTCTATGTCAGACAAATAAGAGATCGAGAAACAAACTGTTGGACAATAAGTATGACTATGTTACATGTATTTGTCCACACGATATCTTGAGAATGGAGGACTATACGATCCCTTATCTAAAGGACGAGTCAGAGTTCGACTGCGGCTTTTGAGAGCGACGATTGCTAATCGGATTTTGAAGTCGTATTTGCATCTATAGTTATTAGATTTATCCAAGTGGTAGACTGTTGGATTAGTGTCTAAGTCCATAACTATATTTGGTATGTACTTGACCCGGTTGTAGCATGGTCCTTTTGGGTTTCCTTCACCGGTGCAACTTGACCGGATGATTAGTGGAGAAAGGGGATATTATGGTTTATTAATATATTATATGAATAATATATTAAAGGGAAAACTACAATAAAGTCCCTATATATTGGCCTCATAATCGATTTAGTCTTTATATATTTTTTTTATTCAATTAAGTCCCAAATACCGGTAATCGTATTCAGTTTAACCCTTTGACCCGGTCAACAGGTCATCCAACTTTCAAAAATTACATTTTTGGCCCAAATTTCAAAATTTATTACAAATTTGGTCCAAAATTTACACTTTTGGCCCAGATTTTAAATTTTTTAAAATTTTGGTCCAAACTTTACCCTTTTTGCCCAAATTTTAGAATTTTATTATTAATTCATCCTAACTTTAGTTTTTTTTTCAACTTTTTTTCTCAAAGAATTGTTTCTAATATGTTTTTTCTTTATAAAATCATATTTATACAAAAAAAAATGTATTTTCACATAAAAATCTTATATTTTCTATATAAAAAGTTTTTTGTATATGAAATATCTAGTTATAAAAATAGGTATTTATTAAGTATATAAATATATACAAATCCGTTTTTATAAAAAAAATGTATACAAAAACGTATTTTACAAAAAAAATATATACAAACACCTATTTTATCTATATTTTTTTTATAAAATCGTGTTTGTTTACATTTTTTTTTATAAAAACGTGTTTGAAATTTTTTTTATATAATACGTGTTTGTATACATTTTATAAAATGTATACAAACACAATTTTATAAAATATATACAAACACGATTCTATAAAATGTATACAAACACGTATTATATAAAAAATTATTCAAACACGTTTTTATAAAAAAAATATAAACAAACACGATTTTATAAAAACAAATATAGACACACACCTATTTGTGTGCATATATATATATATATATATATATATATATATATATATATATATAAAGGTGATAGGTATTTGTATATATTTTTTTGTAAAATACGTTTTTGCATACATTTTTTTATAAAAACGGATTTGTATATATTTATATACTTAATAAATACATATTTTTATAATTAGATATTTCATATACAAAAAAAATTTTAAAAAAAGTTTTTATATAGAAAATATAAGATTTTTATGTGAAAGTACGTTTTTTTTGTATAAATATGATTTTATAAAGAAAAAACATATTAGAAACAATTTTTGAGAAAAAAAAATTGTAAAAAAGACTAAAGTTAGGATGAATTCATAATAAAATTCTAAAATTTGGACAAAAAGGGTAAAGTTTGGACCAAATTAGTAACAAAATTTAAAATCAGGGCCAAAAGTGTAAATTTTGGACCAAGTATGTGATAAATTTTGAAATCTGGGCCAAAAATGTAATTTTTGAAAGTTGGATGACCTGTTGACCGGGTCAAAGGGTTAAATTGAATAAGATTACCGGTATTTGGGACTTAATTGAATAAAAAAAATATATAGGGACTAAATCGATTATTAGGCCAATATGTAGGGACTTTATTGCAGTTTTCCCTATATTAAAAGAGAAATCATATTGATTAATTTATATTGGTCAAGAATTAATTAAGAAATTAATTTTGTGATCAAAAGATATTAATTAAACTTAGGGGACTGGAATTGCAATTATAAGATAATTGGATTTTGGGATGTGGATCATATGGATAGGGTGAACGAAATTAGGGTGGAAGCCCACCTTGAAATCGTCCAGGGCCTTATTCCAGAAGGTTCCATTGGACTGCTTAAGGCCTAAGCTATCCAATTAGGGTTTTAACTGAAACCCTAGCAACTCCACTATATAAGGACCCCTAGGGCTTCAGAAATCAGGACCCAGAAACCCTAAGAAGTCTTAGAGCCGATTTTGAGCCTCTCATCCCCTCTCTCCAAGATCATCCAATTTGTTTTGGTGTTTGTGATCCATTAGAGGCATCACATTTGAGGTGCTAGGTTCTCATAAGCTAAATATCTCCAAGCAACAATCAAGGTAACATTGTTATTGGTTATTTATGTTATTTTCAAGTTTTGTTGTATGCTAGATTAGGGTTTGCAAGCCTTGGATAATTTGCATGTACAATAGAGAAACCTAGATCCAAGGCTTTAGGGTTTTGCATGTGCACCATAGGATTGATGATTTGCTCAAAACCCATCAACTATGAGTTCGTGGTGATTCCATTTGGGCTCACCAATGCTCCTGCCACGTTCATGGATCTCATGAACCGCGTGTGCAGACCGATGCTGGACCGGTCTGTAATAGTATTCATCGATGATATCTTGGTTTACTCTGAGACTCAGGAGCAACATGAGGAGCACCTAAGGGAGGTGCTAGAGACACTAAGGAGGGAGAGACTTTTCGCAAAGTTCTCCAAGTGTGAGTTCTGGCTGTGCGAGGTGCAATTTCTGGGGCACCTTGTCAACTAGAAGGGTGTTATGGTCAATCCGGCCAAGATAGAGGCCGTGATGCAATGGGAGGTTCCGAGGTCTCCATCTGAGATTTAAAGTTTTATTGGCTTGGCGGGTTACTATCGGAGATTCATCCAGGATTTCTCCAAGATTGTTGTTCCCTTGACCCGACTGACCAAGAAGTCGGTGACATTCCGCTGGGGGCCTGGGGAGCAGGAATCCTTCGAGACTCTCAGATAGCGGTTGTGCGAGGCACCGATTCTGACTTTGCCGGAGGTAGTCGACGATTTCGTGGTTTACTGTGATGCTTCGATCACAGGCATGGGTGCAGTGTTGATGCATCGGGGTCATGTGATAGCGTACGCTTCGAGGCAGTTGAAGCCTCACGAGACGAATTACCCAACACATGATTTGGAACTGGGGCTGTGGTTTTCACCCTTAAGATTTGGCGACACTACCTATATGGGGTTCATTGTACCATTTACACAGACCAAAAGAGCTTGAGGTACCTGATGGATCATCCGAATCTGAACATGAGGCAACGTTGGTGGTTAGATGTGGTGAAGGATTATGACTGTGAGTTCCTCTATGACACGGGGAAGGCCAATGTGGTGGCCGATGCTCTTAGCCGCAAGTCAGTAGCGGCTCCGATTCGAGACATATGTCTGAGGATGACAGTGATTACTTCGTTGCTGGAACGGATTTGGGAGGTGCAGGTCGAGGGTATGAAGGAAGAGCGCCGAAAGTGTGAGCGGATCGTAGGTCAGGTGGCCTCATTTGATTATGACAGTCGTGGGTTGTTGACCCTGCATCGGAGGGTCTGGGTTCTGATGGATGAGGCTCACAAGTCTAGGTTCTCCATTCATCTCGGGGCGACGAAGATGTATCGGGATCTTCGCCCTAATTATTGGTGGCCTTGCATGAAGCGGGACTTAGCATGGTATGTGGAGTGGTGCTTGACTTGTAGGAAAGTCAAGGCTAAACACCAACGACCTCACGGCAAGATGCAGCCGTTGGATATTCCCGTGTGGAAATGGGAAGACATCACTATGGATTTTATCACAAAGCTTCCCAGGACCGCACGTGGAGTGGATGCGATTTGGGTCATCATGGATCGGTTGACCAAGAGCGCTCATTTCATTCCGATCCAGGAGAGTATATCGGCTGAGAAGCTAGTCGAGATCTACGTACGCGAGGTAGTGGCACGGCATGGAGTGCCAGTTTCGGTTGTGTCAGACCGAGATGTTCGCTTCACCTCCAGGTTTCGGAAACGGTTTCACGACGAGATGGGTACTTGTCTTCACTTCAGTACACAGCTTTTCACCCTCAGACGGATGGGAAGAGTGAGAGGACGATCCACACTCTCGAGGACATGTTGTGCGCATGTGTATTGGATTTTGGTGGCAGTTGGGATACGTACCTTCCGTTAGCAGAATTTTTGTATAACAACAGTTATCACGCCAACATAGATTGACCTCACTTCAAGATGCTCTATGGGAGGAAGTGTTGGACCCCGATCTGTTGGGGCGAGGTCGGCCAGAGAGTTATGGGGAGTACCGAGGTGGTACTAAAGACCACGGAGATGATCCATTAGGTCCGGAGCAAGCTCCAGACTGCTGAGAGTCGGCAGAAAAGCTATGCCGACAAGCGTCGGTCATACTTGGAGTTTTAGGTGGGCGATATGGTTCTCCTGAAGGTGTCATCTTGGAAAGGTCTCATCCGGTTCAGGAAGCGGGTCAAGTTGGGTCCCAAGTACATCGGTCCAGTCAGATTTGTGGCTCGGGTGGGCCAGGTTGCATATCGACTGGATCTGCCAACCAAGCTTAGTCAGATCCACAATACTTTTCATGTCTCCCAGCTGCGGAAGTGCATAGTGGACAATTATGTAGTTGTGCCTTTGGAGGATATTCAGATGGACGACCGCATGAATTACATCGAGAGACCAGTAGCCATCCTCGACAGGAAGACGAAAACCTTGAGGAACAAGGTTGTGCAGTTGGTAAAGGTGCAGTGGCAGCACCGTAAGGGCTTGGAATGGACTTGGGAGCCAGAGGAGGAGAAGAGGGAACATTACCCAGAGTTATTTGAGGCAGCAGACTTCAAAGACGAAGTCTGAGACAAGTGGGGGAGAATTGTAATGCCTGGTTCCTGGTACGTATTTAATTTAATAATTATTAAATTTATAAGGGCAGCTCGACGAGTTGGAAGCCCCAAACTCGTCGAGTAGAGACTAAATGGGCCGCGTGATTTAAGTAACCTACTCAACGAGTTAAGAGGCCTCAACTCGATGAGTAGGCTGGCAGAGGAGAAACCCTAATTTCCGGGGTTTGCATCCTATTTAAACGTCTTAAAACTTTCATGTTGGCCTCATTTCCAGCCTCCAAGTCCCAAACCCTAAATCTCGAAACCCTGATCCTATTGTGAGGGTTTGTGAGCTATTTCAAGTGATTTAGTGTGTGTTTTGAAGCTATTGGAAGAAAGAGAAGCTTAAGGACAGAAGAAGGAGTTTACAGATCCAGAAACCTTGTCTCATCCACGACATATTGCTGGTAAAAAGCTTGAACCTTTCTTTGTAGTTATTTAGATCTCCATTCTTGAAGTTCCTTACTTATTTTGGTCCAAATGATATGATTATTGGGATTTGGACGTCCCAAGTGGAGAACACTTCAGATCTAGGGCCTTAAGGGATTTTCATGGCATAAAGGTGCCAACTTTACGGCCATGGAAGTCCCATGCAACCTCTAGACCATCATTTTGGTCTTTTAAAGCTTTTATGGCCATGCATGAGGATAATTTAACATCCCAATTTTCATGACCAAAAATTTTGTTTTTAATTAAGTAACTTACAAAACAGTTTACTGAATAAAACATCATCGATTCATATCATTTCATAAAACATAGTCACATGCCTCAAAACCATATCATAAAATAGTAAATAGTGTCAGAGTACAATCCCAAGAATCTCATAATGCGGAAATCATGTGTATGTGATGCGCTGCTACTGTGCCGGCTCCTTCCCCTTCAAAGAAGAGGTACCTGAAAACAAAACCTAAAAATTGTAAGCACAAAGCTTAGTGAGTTCCCCCATCATACCACAAACCATACATAACACATATTGTCTAACACATCTGGGTACTGACTACCCCTTCGGTCTCTTTCAACCGGTAACTTGCCTAGCATATCAGGGTGTTGGCCTACCCCTTCGGTCCTGTCGACCGGTACCTAGCCTAGCATATCAGGGTGTTGGCCTACCCCTTCGGTCCTGTCGACTGGTACCGGGGACTATTTCACCCCCTACTTATACCACATAGCATCCTAGTGCATAACATATAAATCATATACTGCCTAGCTTATCCGGGTGCCGACATACCCCTTCGGCCCTATCGACTGGTACTAGGGTCTATCCTACCCTTTCTACCATTATCACATGTCATCATAGCATACCAATACATAGCATACACACCAGATAATTATCACAAAGACAATCATCTAACAAACATCTCCTACTAGTGGGCCGACATTGTGGCCTTAGACCCACTTCTACTGGAAGGTAACTCACCTCAATGTCGTGCAGTAACTGAACTATCCTCGGAGCTGGAATCGACTCCTCTCAAACTCCTACACATAACAACCTTCCTTAATTACCTTTCAAGGGTCAACTCAGTTCAAAGTCAAAGTTAAGGTAAAAAAGGATCGGCGCTCCCCAAGGCGAGCTACTCGGTCGAATAAAACCTTTCTCCAATAGCTCTTGAACCTGCGAGGATAACTCCTGCATCTCGGGCGGCGCAAGGCGATAAGGTACCTTGGCAATAGGCGCCGCTCCCGGAACCAAATCAATCCGGAACTCCACCTGCCTCTTGGGAGGCACCCTCGGTAACTCCTTGGAAAAAACATCCGAAAACTCACTCACTATCGGAACCTCAGCAGTAGAACTCGGTCTCTGAGCAGTAACCCGCGTATCCATCACATACGCCAGAAAACCCATGCAACCCTGCTGTAAACTCTGTCTCGCTCGGGCAGCAGAGCAGAAAGCTGATCCAGATCGGGTACCCTCGCCATATACTGTAAGCACTCCCCCACTAGGGTCTCGTATGGTCACCATCTGACGCTCGCAGTCGATCACCGCTCTGTACCGGCTCAACCAGTCCATGCCCACAACGACACAGACATCACCCATCGCGATTGGTACCAGATCTATCGGAAACTCAACACCAAAAATCTCGAGTACACATCCCCGGATCACATCAGTGGCAAACACCGCACGCTCATCGGCTATAGAAACTCTCAGAGGTCGACTCAACGACTCACGCCTGATACTGATATGGTGAGTAAACGCTAATGATACGAACGATCAACTCGCACCCGAGTCAAATAACACTAAGGCAGGTACAGAACTCACAAGAAACGTACCTACGCATATCACCATTGTAAGCACAAATAACTTAAAATAAAATAACAAAAGAATACATACCGGTCACGACATCAGGTGCTGCGCGGACCTCCTCCGCTGTCAACTGAAAGGCTCTCCCGCGAGCCTTCGGTGCCTCGGCCTTAACTGACCGACTCTCTGTAGCTCGAATAGCAGCTGGTGAAGCTCCCTGCACTGATCCCTGGAGTAGCTGCAGGCACTCGGCCTTCCGATGGCCAGTCTGGTTGCAGTGAAAGCAAACTGCAAATCCTTTGGGGCAATCCTTCGCCATGTGCCCCTCCTTGCCACACTTGTAACAAGATCCCGCTCGACATATCCCCTCATGACCCTTGCCGCACTTCCCACAAGTGCGGCCCTTCTGGCCTCCTGATCTCGAATCCGCGGGCTTAGCCCACTTGGCTGCTGGCTGAGACTGTGCCAGCCGCCGATCTATCCCTTGAGACTCCGCCTCCTCCCTGGCTTGAGTCTCCAGCTCAATCTCCCTCTTTCGGGCATTTGTCTGAAGCTCAGCAAATGACCGATAAGACGAGTTCGCCACGAACTCACGAATATCCCTCCTCAGAATGCTCAAATACTGACTCATACGTGCCTGTTCGGTAAACACGTGCTCAGGGCAGAACAACGCCCTCTCATGAAACATCCTCGTAATCACAGTCACAGACTCTGTCCTCTGCTTGAGGGACAAGAACTCCTGGGCCAACCGTTCCCTCTCCATCGGGGGAACATACTCATCTCGGAACATCGTAGTAAACCTCTCCCAAGTCACGGCAGTGTGCTTTGCAGGAGTAAAATGAGCTGTCACAAACTTCCATCAATCCTTCGCTCCCAAGCGAAGCTGGTTCAGCGCGAACTGTACCCTCAAGTGCTCTGGACATGAACAAGTGTAGAAACAAACCTCGATATCAGAAATCCATCTCATCGCAACAATCGGATCCTGTGTCCCATCAAACTCTGGTGGCTTCGTGTTGCTGAACTCCCGGAACAACAACGAGTCACATCCCTGTGGCCTAGCAGCAGCGACAACTGCAGTGGCGGCAGCAGCAGCAGCCTGAGTGACAGCAGCGTATCGCTCATCAACGTATCAATCAGGGTGGTCTTGATAGACCCAAACATCTCGGGAATCTCTGCTCGGAGGGCTGCGGCCACCTCCTCATGAATCATCCTCCGAATCTCATCATCACTGGTACCACTGGTACCACTGGCCCCTGGGTTGTGGCGCATACCCACCATGATGTCTCTGAAATACAACACAAAATAATCAGAGACTCGCTCGAGTATACTCACACCTGATCACTCCCCCTACTTGTTCCTTAGCATCCCAAGGATTCTTACTTGGACTATTCACCGACCCGGTGCTTTCAGTAGTACGGGCCCAATACTACCTTCCGTGCCGCATCTGTAATTACCCCAAGTCCTCCTCCTAGGATTCCAGATCGCAAGTACTCGATATCTCACCGAACACAAACTACCCTCATAACTCATTTATGCTACATACTCGTTCTCAAAACAAATCACAGGTAGCTGAAACTCCTAGGCTAAGGCATCACAAATCAGGCCACTCTAGTCCTAAAATATGAAATACCTAGCCAATTCTCTAGCATGCATAATATATCTCATAATATCTCATAAATATCTTATAACACAGAAAGTAAGGGTATTTTGGGAAATCACCGTTCGGGCTCTGGCTGATTGTACACGTCGCTCTTTCTCGTTTTTTTCTCTTAGAACTCTTGCTCGTTTTAAAAAAATCGTTTCTCTTGGAAAATTTTTCTCAAATCCTCAGTTTGAGTCCAGACATACCCGAAGGTGCATCCGAATCCCTCAAACCAAGGCTCTGATACCAACTTGTAACAACGTAAATTTTTCAAACCAAAATTTTCATTTCAAACATAAAAATCACATGTCATATTTCCCAAAAATCTCAAGTATCCACATTAATACAATTTTGTTATCAAAAGTTGTTTATCTCATAAACCAGGATCCTCCAAAGTATATCTCCAAAACGAGTGTGTGTACAATCAAGCCGAGGCCTTCCCGCGATCATCGGAAGTACCTGAAACACATAACACTTAACACGGTAAGCACGAAGCTTAGTGAGTTCCCCAAAATACCACATACAACAAATTAGCCACTCGAGGCTATAACTCTGTAAGACCCTCTGGTCAATGTGTCTCAGTGGGACCCTCCAGTCTCACAACTTTGATGGATGTTCTGGTCCTAACTATGTGGACCCTCTGGTCCTAACTCTGTAAACTCTGAATAACACATAGCATAAATCACACATACATAATGCAGTAATATCACAGTACTCAAATAAACATATAAGACCCTCTAGTCACAGATACATACCACTCTAGGTAAAGTATAGTGAGAAGACTCACCTCGTAAGCTAGTAAGTAAAAGTCTTGTGCTCGGAATCCTCGATCTAGCCTCTGCCTATCACAAGGATAATATCTCTAATTAATTCTCTCCATATACTTAATTACACCAAACATTGCTCTCTCTTACACACTAGTCTTAGAAATGGGTAAAAGACCATTTTACCTCTTCCTGACCCTCATCACTCATTTGACCAACCCCTTAGTCAACAGAAGTCAATTCTAGTCAATAGTCCACATTGACCAGACTCGTCGAGTGCACTCGTGCGACTCGTCGAGTCCCATTGATTCTTGACAATCTCATGAAGATCCAGCCCGTTGAGACAACCCCTAACTCGCCGAGATCTAGCCCGGTCCAGTTAATCGGGACAACCCTAATCTACTCGCCGAGTCGGTTCATCAACTCGGCGAGTCCATTCAGAGTCAACTTGCGTTTAGACGACTTTAAGTCAGGATACTTTCCCAAACTCCAGATCCATACTCTCAGGGATCGTTTACCACGTAAAGTCATAGACTTTACGTCCATGCATGGCATTTTGGGCATGAAATGCCAAGAACATGATCTAAATGGGTTTTTCACTCATAAATTCCATCAAGGCTGAATAAAGCAGGAACCTTTAGATGCTAGAGACCTCCTAAGGTCCAGATCTGGAGTTCAAGCCTCCTCATGAACCCCAAATCCTCAAAGTCCCAAAATATAAATAAAAGAAGCCCTAATCTTCAAAATGAGAGATCTACTCAAATAAAAGGGAAAGGTTCGAACTTGATACCTCTAATAGAAGCTCTTGGACGTATAAGCAGTAGATCTATCAGCCTCTTCACAATCCTTGCTTGGAATCTTCCTTTCCTTTACCAAAATGCACTCACAAATCTCAAGTAAGGCTCAAAACTCTCTCACAAGCTCAAGGGGGCGATTAGGGTTTCTTCTCAGTGAGGTGTGGCAGCAAATGAGGCTATAAGTGCCTTTAAATAGATCCTAAACCCAGGGATCTAGGGTTTCCACTTACAGCGCCTACTCGGTGAGTCTACTCTCGGACTCGTCGAGTAGTTCATTAAACTCACGTGGCCACCCGCGCTTCTACTCGACGAGTTATAGCACCAACTCGTCGAGTAGATCAATGATCCTCAAAAATAAATAATTAAAATAACGTACCTGGGAATCCGGATGTTACACTGGTCAAAGTCAACTTTTGGTCAAAGTCAACTTTTGGTTGACTCAACTCGCCGAGTTGGTCCACCAACTCGTCGAGCTCTCCTTCACACATAATCGGGACCTTCTTGCTCTTGACTCGCCGAGCTCGTCAATGAACTCGTCGAGTCATTCTTCATACAAGTTGAAGCATTTAGTCATTGACTCGCCGAGTTCTTCCTTGAATTCATCGAGTTCTTCCTTGAACTCGTCGAGTTCTTTTTCATATAAGTTGGGACATTGCCTTGAACTCGCCGAGTTTGTTCTTGAACTCACCGAGTTTGTTCTTGAACTCACCGAGTTCCATGATCTTCAAGTCCATAACGAGCCCAACTTGCTGAGTTCTCTTCAAAACTCAACAAGTTGTTCAATATCAGAAGAGATTAGGGAAACTGCGACCCAACTCGCCGAGTCGAATGAGTGACTTGTCGAGTCCCTCAATGTCTAAATCCAGACAACCACTTTCAGTTGGGCTTAACACATCTAAAATGCAGATCTGACCTCCTAGGGTCCATATTACACGTAAAGTTACAATTTTACGTGCATGCAAGGTATCATGAGCCAAAAACACCATTTCCTAGTCTAAAATGAAGTCTAGGCTAAAGGGAAGGGCTAAAGCATGATAATTTCGTAAACTTTATGGCTATAGGGGCTGAAAGGGATTTGGATCTGAAGTTACAACTTCAGATCACACTTCATACTCAAAAGGTTCACAAATTTTCTCAAAGATAGCCCTAAACTCAAATATAGAGAGATCTAGCAATAGAGAAGTCAAGGAAGCAACTTTATACCTTAAAGGGACTGGAAATGGAGCTTGAACCCTGGATCTACTGCTTCCTTGAACCTTCTAGCTCCTTCTTCTTCCTCCTCTAGCTTCAAGATCACACAAATACTCTCAAAAATGACTCACACACTTGTAAAAGCTCAAGGGACACAAGTTAGGGCGTTCTGGATTAAGGGAGATGATGGGGGATGCATAGGAGGCTGGTTAATGTGTTTAAATAGGGTGCAAACCCTAAAATTTAGGGTTTCATCCAGACTGATCTACTCGTTGAGTCGGGCTTCCGACTCGGCGAGTAAACTTTTCCACCCGCGTCCAAGATTCACATCTACTCGACGAGTCGGGGCCTCCAACTCGTCGAGACCTAGTGTAAGAATGCAAAAACTTATAAAACAATATGTACCGGGAACCGGGTGTTATAGATAAAGTTCAAGGCTTTACGTGATTATTTAGTCCTTAGAGTCCAGATCTATGATCTCAGGGTCTATCTCTTAGTTTTGATGGTGTTTGGATTAAGACCTTGACCTTTTTAGATTAGGGTTTGAGCTTAATCCATTTAGGAAAGGTATCAAGGGGTAAAGTTGGAAACTTTACCCTTCTAGAGGCATTTTCAGTCGAGATCTGAAGTTTAGGGTTCATATCTGAAGGGCAATGGCTTAATGGGTTAAGAAGTGGCTAACAGACCGTGAAACTCGACGAGTTGAAATGAAGTGTCCCGATTCTATTGGATGGAATAACTCGACGAGTTCAAGGATGGACTCGATAAGTTGGATCGTGATTTCAAGATTCTACGGATTATTGGAACTCGGCGAGTTGAAGGGTAAACTCGACGAGTTGGGTCAACTCGGAACGTTGACTTTGACCTTGACTTTGACCACAGTTGACCCAAAAAGGGGCATGAGTATAAATGGTATCTAAGGGGTTGTTTTGATTCAGGGAGTGTGTAGAGCTGATTCCGATACAGAGACGCTTCAGCTATCATTCGACTTTGGAGGTGAGTTTTCCTCATGTATAAACAGGTCGAAGGCACCAATGACGGCCCGTATATGTATGCTAGTATGTTCTGGATCAAGGTTTGATGCAGGGCAGTGCCCGACGTAGTTTTATATGTCTCCGGATTCCGATCTGATGTCGGGCAGTGCTCGAGGAATGTTTGTATGCTTGATGTCTTTGTGATTCTTGCATGTGACTATTTTGTATGTTTCCGGACTTCGGTCCGATGCCGGGCAAAAGCCTGAGGAATGTTTGTATGCTTCCGGATTTCAGTCCGATGTCGGGCGAGGCCCAAGGAATATTTATATGTTTATGTTATGTGATTAGTTATGTGTATTTATTGATATGTTTATATGTATACCGAGCTTTGCTCGATGTCGGGCGGGGCCCGATGCTGAATCTTGGTCTGATGCCGGGTGGGGCCCGATGTAGCAGGTGGGGCCCATGATATGTTATTATGTGATTATGTGATTATGTGTATGATATTTGGTAGTTTGGGGAGACTCACTAAGCTTCGTGCTTACAGTTTTCAGTTTTGGTTTCAGGTACTTCCAGTAGCAAGGGGAAGAGCTCGGGATGACTGCAGTGCACACACCATGATTTTAGCCTGGGATGTTTTTACTCTGATATATTTGACAGATGTTTATGATGTTTTGAGATACAATGACTTATGATTTTATGTGATGATTTGATAACTATGGGTTTACTAATATCTAAAAATGAAATTTTTGGTCATGATTTTTAAAGTGTTTCATACTGGGTTGAGGCGGACCAGCTGGGACTTAAGGCCAAGACACCCAGGGCGGTCTGGATAGACTAAAGGCCTGCGAGGCGGACCAGTCAGGCCGAAGGCCCGGAGAGCGGTCTAGATAGGCTAAAGGCCCGGTGAGGCAGTTCAGTCATGTTGAAGGCTCTGTATGCATGTTGTTGTTTCTTATGTTTATGTGGTTGTACTTAGGGGGAACTCACTAAGCGTTGACTTACAATTTTTGTTTTGTTTCAGGTACTTCTGAGGTCCATGGCAAGGCGAATGTGTGACCGCACACATCCTTGGTTTTATGTTATTGATCTTTGGAGACACTGATTTTGAATAATGTTTTTGGAAACAATGGTTATGTAAACACTTCTTTTTAGTAAATGGTTTGTTTTGAAAAGTTGAAATTTGTTGTGAATTTTTAGATGTTACAATTTTTCTATCTTTTTTTAGTATACATAGTAATCATGGTCAAAATTAAATTGATTTTAAAGTTGAGCATGATTGGTATATCTATCTAAATTCAATAAAAAAATGGTTTGGTCAAAATTCCTTATATATAGTATTTTATTTTATTTATTAATTTAAACATAATACAGGTGATTGATTGAATTTTAGGCTCGAGCTCGGCTTAGGCTTATTGACTCAATCTCAAGTCATCATATTAATGAGTCAACCTTGAGTAGTTTGATTCGCTTACACCTCTACGTGTAGTGTTCCTATTATTGAGTTTTTGAATGACTCGTTAGTTTTGTACTTCTGTACTTCGAAAGAGATTTTCCGAAAAGAGTAGTTTAGAGGAAACTGTCCAATACTTCAAAAACACAAAAGGTTAATTATTTTGGAAATAATAGAAGGTGGAAATTATCCAACACTTTGAAAGAGATTTTCCGATGAGTTCCACTTTGATAAGCGATGCAAGAATATTTTATCTTAATTATTTTGTTAAATTTTTTTATTGCATATCCTTGAATCAAATTAAAATAGTTTTATACGCTTATGTTTTTAAGTTTTGGTTCCAACCCCCCTAAATCTACTGCTCGCGTTCCGCTCTTGCCTGTATCACATTCTATCTTATGCTTTGTCCAAAATTGATGCCTTAGACAACCATGTTGATGATCATATATTACATCATAGTTTAGCAGGTGCTTTTTAGTGTGTGTGTGTGTATATACACACACACACACAAAGATGTCTTCAATGTTTTGAAGTGCATCATGTGTTACATTCATGATATTGTTGATCATGACATATAGTCCATGTATCTTTATCTATTAGTCTCATTCCTTATTTTGATGTTCAATGGGGTAGAATCCCAAAATACGTTGTTCCAAGTCTGGTTATCGTGTTCCTTAGTCATTAATCTACTCTCATGGTCCTCTAAATGACAATGTGTTATCTCTCATTCCGATTTCAAGGATGAGTATAAAGGGATAGCTAAAGTCATTTGTTGAGACATGTTAGCTAAGAAGTCTTTTTGTGAACTTCACTACAAACCCATTAAAGTAACTAGTGTGTACTATGACAATGCAAGTTTGATCTATTTTTCCACTAATCTAGTTCAACAACAATAAACTTAAGATATTGAGATTGGCATACACTCTGTCCACGAAAGATGTCCTTAGAGATTGTTCGAGTTCTTTATATGGCCTCTAACTCTCAGTATGTTAATATATTTTCTAATGGGCTTCATATATCTATCTTTCATGAGTTCCTGACCAATTTAATCAGTCATGCCTATTTTTTGATATAAAATTATTAAATGTTTAGAGTTATCTTTTCGATAAATTATAGGGGTATATGTTTCTATGGACTAATATCTACCTATTTGTGTAACATGTTTGTTTCAATGTTGCAACTAACAAGAAAGATCAATTCATTAATAACCATTAAATATGACCACCCTTCAAGACGGATATATATATATATATATATATATATATATATATATATATATATATATATATATATATATATATATATATATAGATAGATAGATAGAGAGAGAGAGAGAGAGCGCTAGGTTCAAATGTGAATTGACATCTATTGTGTGGACGTGTGGATAATGCTATTCTGTGAGAATTACAAAGAAAATATGTTGTTTGATAATATGAATACGTTCAATCTTATATAATTATTTTAATTATTAAGCATTTTCACTAATTAAATTGTCTATAAGGTTATTATACACTTTTTTTAATTATTCTCATTCTGTCAGAATGTTATCAGGATGTTTATTGAGTCGTATTCTGTAAGAATTAAAATAAATAAAATAAAAAACGATGAATGAGAACAAAAATGAATTAGAATTGGTGAGGATCAATTAAAATAACAATAGTTCTGTGAGATTGAACGTATTCACATTAGTAAACAACATATTCTCTTAGTAATTTTCATAAAACAACATTATCCACACGTCCACACAATAGTTGTTCATCCACATTATAACCTAGCCCTATATATATATATATATATATATATATATATATATATATATATATATATATATGTATATATATATATATATATATATATATATATTGGGGCTGTGCATGGGTCGGTTTGGGTCGGTTTTGGACCCAAACCCAACCCAACCCATAAATGGTCGGTTTCTGGTTTTCAGAACACAATAGGATCGGTTTCTGGTCGGTTCGGTTTCTCGGGTTCTAAGGTCGGTTTGGGCGGTTTTTCGGTTTCTTGGGTTCAACCCATACACTCACGGGTTATGGGTTTAAACCCATGGGTTTTGGGTTTTAACCCATTTTCCATAAATGAAGCAACAAGTTAAATACTTCAAAAAACACCAAATTTAAGTTAAATACTTCAAAAAACATGAGGCTTGCAGTAAATAGTCTATTACAAGTTACAACCAAAGCTCGAAATAGTCTATTACAACCAAAACACAATCAAGTATGGTTCGGTTTCTCGGGTTGGATGGGTCAGTTTCTTGGGGAGGTTTGTCGGTTTTAAGTATGGGTCGGTTTCTCGAGTTGGATGGGTCGGTTTCTGGGTAAAACCGAAACCGAACCCGATTTTTCGGTTTTTAAAAAACTCAAACCCAAACCGTCGGTTTTGCTTCGGTTTCGGTTTCATCGGTTTTAGTCGGTTTCTCGGTTTCTTGGTTTGGGTTTGCTCACCCCTAATATAATATATATATATATATATATATATATATATATATATATATATATATATATATATATATATATATATATATATATATAACATGTTATTTTTGTAAACCCCACAACCCAAATTGATGTTACTATAGGAAATTTATTAGATAGTAACTTAAACATGAATGATAGTAAGACCGATTAATTTTATTAAACTAATTCAAGAAAAAAAAAGAATAATATGATACACATCTCATATTATTATCACACTTTCTGATCTCTATTTAAGTTAACCAATAGTTATCAAATATCACACATAAAAGTATATACGTGAAACGTTCATCAAATGAGCTAGCTGAAATAACTATTTTAAAATAAAAATTATAACAGATCCAGAGCTTCAATTGAAGATTACAATCCCACAGTTTAATTTTTCCAAAACTAGGTTGGAAAACATGCATGAGTGTAAAATTTAAGCAAAAGAAAATTATTCAAGTTAACAATATCTTATACATAAAATTTGTCTTATATTGTCCTTAGGTTTGTCTTCAAAGCTATTATTAATCTACTAGTAACCTAATTTATATAAACATGGTTAGGTTTGGAAAGTCTAGTTAGTAAATCCATAGGTTAGACATTATATGGTTATTATATAAATGAACAATGTGTATGCACCTATTCTCTTACTCAAGTTCTCTAATCTTGAATTAGGTCCTTACTATAAGGAGGTAATAATAAACGCTAAGTCCAAATAAACAATATGACTATGTGAGTACATATCCTCACAATATTAATCTAGTGAGTCCTTATAAAATAAAGCGAGTACACCTCCTCATAATATAGTTAAGTGAGTACACCTCCTTATAATGTAGACTAACATTATGTTCTCGAGTTTAATAATGAAAGAAATAATGAGGGATAAAGATAAAAAAGAAAGAAAGGATAATGGAAAGATATATTATATTTGTGTGTTCTCAAGTGTGAACGAATGAGAGGGAAATTGAGTTGATTGATGATTGAGAACACAACATATATGAGAGGCTTTGAAAATTTATGATTATACAAGATACATAATATTTTTTTATATTATTGATGGATAAAATCGATAAATATGAAAGTTTTATATTTGTGTTGGATTACTTTCTCTCCAAATCCATTCATTTTAAAAGAAAAGCTATGAGTGAAGATTATCAATAATATTCATTTCTCTCATTTCCATTTTGTTCTATTATAAAAATGACTTAGGTGTTGTCTGTAGATCTTTTTAGCCTCTTTTGTCTGCGCCGCACAGACTACGCGCATACATTAGGTTTTACAGACTGTTTGTTTATTTGAAGACTACAGACCTAAAAAGGTATGCGCATCATCTTCTTGGCGCAGATGTGGATCAGTGTCTTCAAACATCTTCAGACATCTTTTAACCTAAAAATACACATATATCTTTGTTTTTTTAATACTTATATTTTTTCCAACTTTATCGAATAGATAAATAATTCGGAAAAAAAGTTACAATACTTAAAGAAAAAAGGTTCTTCGACACAATCATGACATTTTTGACAAATTTATAAATAGATATTTAATTACAATAATGATCACTGGAGTTGTTTATATAGATATGAAAAAAAATCATAATATTGTCTTATATTTTTTTTGCCAAATTTTATAAAACATTGATTAATGCAGTATCTTTCATTTGTTGGGAAAAATACTTATGTCTATTTTTTAATTGAATTAATTGAAAAAATAAAATGAAGATTTTGAAAAAATTCATTCAAAATCAAAGTTTATTTTCATCCACTTTATGTGTTAATTTTTTTTTATCTCTAATTACAATGTTTAAGTATAACTTTGTAACAAAAGTTTGTTGGTTTTATCAAATATATACGTTAATTCGTACCATTTAATTTTCTCTTTTTATACAATAATATATAAAAGTTGATCTATATTTGTAAATTGTCTATAATAAAGTCATAAAATTATTGAATTTTAAATTTTTTTTTTACAAAAATCAGTTTAATTAGATTTTAGTTTATGCTAACAGTCTGTAGATGTTAAAAAACAAATAGTCTTTTTTTTTTCAGACTGCAGACGTTTAATCCACCTCTTCTACTTCAGAGGTCTGCAGATGTGGTCCGCAGACTGCATACATTTTGTTTTAGAAAAAACAAACAACACCTTATAATTTCACAAATGCCCATTGCAAATTGATAAAAAAAATTATTTTTTCAATAGTCACCACCACATAAAAAACTTATAACAATTTTTTTGGAAAAAAAAAATCGAAACAAAATCATATGTTGTTGCGAACTTAATTCATATATTGCAAAGCACATTTCATACCTAATGTGAAATGCATTCATATACAACAAAATATATTCGCTATTCACATATAGCAAAAATATATATGTTTTGTGAAGGTAATATTTTAGTTATGGACAATGGTTTAAAAATTGTTTTGAACTGGCCGGTTGAACTGTTTGGATCGGGAACCGGAGACGAGAGCGGTTCAACAACGACCAACGACCGATATGGGTGTTTGTTTGGATAGATCGGTTCGATTCGATCCAATCAAGTAAATCCAAATTGATTTCGGTTTTCAAAACATAAATATGAATAATTCAAACTAAACTTAGATCCGATCCAAACCAACCAAACTACAATTCGGTTGGATTGATTTTTATAATTCGGTTTTCAAGAGACAAATATTTTAAATATATATATATATATATATATATATATATATATATATATATATATATATATATATATATATATAACTTGAATATTAGTCAACTTTAAACAAAAATAAATTATTTAGTTGTTAATTAAAATTTATAAACTATCAAGATAAAATATATTACAATTGAATATAATATTTTATAGATAAATACCTTTGAAAAGTATATATTAAAGTTATTTTTGACAATACTTTCTAATCTATTTATAAATTCTATCTAGTAAACTAATAAGTAATTATATTGATATTAAAAAAGTACAAATAAATAAATGATATATTATCATTCGGTTTTTTTTAGACTATTCGGTTTTTATTTTATAAACCGTAACCAATTCAAAATCCAAAATATTAATTAGGTTTTGGTGAAAACTCATCCACATATTTGAATATCTGAACCAAGTAATCCAATCCAAATTGTCTAATTGGACAATTCAGTTGTATCCAAATAGTGAACAACCCTAACGACCGATTTTATGCTAACTTCTAGACCGAGTTGAACCAGACGGTTTTTTCAACAATCAGGTTGAACCGGTATGATAGAACCGGTAAAAAACAGTTTGAACCAATTTATTGGACTTTGATAGTTGGATTTTACTTACATCATTAAAAAAACAGCCAATTTCCAAATAAAATTGAATAACTCGGTCGATCAGGTTATCCAGAGTGTACACAACTCGAAGGACGATACATACCACCGTCAGATGTAGACCGACGGTTGAACCGTGAACCAATCGTTAGACCAATTCAATTAAAAAATTGGTTACCAAGAACTAAAAGAGAATTTCGTAATTCATAATTTAGGCTTATTGTAAAATTAATGACCATTTTATATATATAATAAAAAAATATATATCACTTTTTTGGATACACCGCATACCATATTTATTTTTTTAATTTTTTTTTTAATTTTTTAATTTTTTTTTTAATTTTTTAATTTTTTTTAATTTTTGTGATTACACTTTACCAAATCTCGCTCATAAATTACAATCGTTTATCATGTCCAATTATTGGGAAGGATAAATAAAGTAAAATATGTTGCTTTTAAAAGCGAAAAATAGACCAAAAGTGAAACAGAAAATGATGGTGATTTGATTTTGAGGTTTATAGTCCAGTAAAAGGCAGTTGTCCGTGATTGGCTCCATCTGTTTATGTCAAACCTGGGCCGGATTCTGTGGCCTATTTGCCATCCGGTCCGGTCCCTCACACCGGGAAATATGCCTAATTTTTAACTAACCAACTTTTACAAATCAATAAACTAAAATTAAACTCCCTATGGTTATTATTTTCTGTAATATAGTAAGAGCTTCTAACTAATAAATATTATCTAAACTATAATTTAACAGAAATTTTTAAAAAGCTATTCGTTAAAATTATCATAAAAGGTGTTTTGAAAAGACAATTTTTTTATGGTTAAAAAAATGATAATCATATCAACCGAAAAGCAAACCTTAAATTCATGGTAATATATTTTTCAAACATAAACTCTTTCTTTTAGGTTAAATATTTATGAGATATTCAACCATTACATGTAGTTAGTCTCTCATATTCGTAATATTCTCTTTCCTTCACGATAAATATTTCTGAAAGGGTGATCGGTATTTTAAAATTATTTTTACGATGGTCTCTCATATTCTCTGATGATTGTTGGATTCATCAGAAGGGTGTGCAAGCTTATCGGTGACTTGGGGCCGTGTTGTAGATCAGTAAGACGACATGAAATTTTCTTTTATGGTAAAGTTGATCAAACTATTCACATAATAATAATAAACTTTTCACAAGTATTTTCACCAAATGAAACAAATATTACAATGCACAATGTGAAAATCATAATTAACATGACTAAAATAACCATAAGTAAAACAAAACTTGCTAATTTATGGTCTTTCAACTTCGAACTATTTTTTTGTTTTTCTTCTCCATCTTTAACTATATTTTCTCCGGTCAAACTGTATATTCATCACCTCTGTGTACATTTCAAAAGTCAAATCTTTGTAGTTTGTAGTGTTAGATCTTCTATCCATCATCTTTGGATACAATTCAAAAAGAAAATCTTTGTAGTTTTGTAGTGTTAGACCATCATCTATCCATTTCAATTATTTATAGTTTTTCCTTTTGCTTGTCAAAATATCTCAATATATATATATATATATATATATATATATATATATATAATTTATTTTTTTAAATGTATTACACCTTTTACCTAGACATTTTAAAATACAAACATTGAAATAAGGGCATCCAAAAACCTTTTACAAAGGTTCTTGGGATTTTATGACTTAAAGTATAGGGCTTTCACGTCATAGTAACACATTTAGATCTCCAATTCGCATCAACATCGTCATTTAGTTGGTTGATACATATGATGAAGATGTATATTGGGGATGCCACGTAAACATCCCCAGTCTAGACCTCCAATGGTAATAACCTTTATAGTATTTTAACTCGATTGTGTAATCAAAAATCAACCATAACATTCGTGATGTATATTTATGAATGTGAGTGTTTACAATCCAACTATTCATATCCTCAACTTAATGCAAATTGCTAACTAAACGTGGATGGTTTGTAGTGTACAACTGATAAAAAATGATGTTTGCTAAAGTTAGCTGATAAGCTAGCTAAAATATATAAAATGACATACAAATGTATGTAGAAGATTAAGTTTTTTATAATCAATAGTATTTGGGATAATTTTAATTTAGCTCGTTCAAACGCCACTTTGAGTAGCTTTTTAAAAAACTAGTTGATATGCTAAGTTTTGGTTTTCCATGTGACCATCTAAAACGTTTGAAAAATAAGTTAGCGTATAAGCTAGATGTGATGTGCTAAACATAACCTAGTGGAATGACTACTAATGGATGTAACGTGTAACGCCAAATTTGAAACCAAAACTGTCTTTAAAAAAAATAAGTAGAAACATTTAATCAATGTCCTAACTTCTCTTCACCAACTTCATCATCTTCTTCTTTCATGGAATCCAACTACAAGAATCTTATTATTTTTTTCATATCTAGGGAGACAAACACCTAATGAAATCTTTTACCAAAAACCATAAAACGATAATTTCCAGAATAAATCAAGTTCTTCAAATCATTCACCAGAGACGATTGCAGCCGCCACCAAAGCTTTGACTGCAAACCCATATTTCTGGTCAACATTGGCAGCATCGATTACATCAGTTGTTAGAAATGTCGGGGGGGGGGGGGGGGGGCAGATTTATTTGTGCAACATATAAAGTTTCTATAGAATGCTTTCATAGATATTTCTAGATCGAGATATATACAGGAATAAAAAAGGTTTGATGAATCTTCCCGTATGTAAAAGTTGGGATCGAAATAGTAGATATACAGAAGCAGTTGAAATGTTGGATGTAGGTGAAGGTGGCCGAAATGTAGATTGTTGGCTTGTTGGATGTAACATCTAGTTTTTGGGTATGTTTATCCCCATGCTAAGTTATGATAATATTTAAAAAAAGAATCTTGGGCTACATGATGTGTATTTAGGTATACGCGGCACATAGGTGCCACATGGATGCGAGAAGTATCTCATTTAACTACGCGACGTAAGCCGCGTCAGAAATAAACCCAAGATTTCGGGCTTTGGGCCCTATATAAATGCACTTACTCTTAAAGTTTGCTCATTCTCTCAGCCTCCACCCTTTGGATCGAAACCCAACCTCCATTTGTGTCTCCTTTGAGTTTTTAGTGTTCTTATGTGCAATTAGAATAAGAAGAAGAAGGTGTTTTGAGTCCAATGATTCAAGATATTTTCTAGTATCAACCTTCTTTCCTTACTCTCGACTTCTCTAAGTATTTAAGTTCCAATATTTATGCTCCATGCTTCTTAGATCTAGGATTTAGTGTGTGTTTTTGTCCCTTTGTTGGTATATTTTTGGAGTTTTATATAACTCCAACTTCAAATATTTCATTTTTTTGGGTTTCCTAGACCCTTTGTGGTGGATTGAAGTAAATCTTACCTCTCCTTTTGGACCATACATGGTTTTGGGGGTACTTCAGCACCATTTTACATTGATTAGGATTTTGGTAGTTTTGAACCATGCAAGTGGATAAAGTTGCTAACTTTATCCATTAATATCATATTTTATTGTATTCTGTAGATTTAGAGTTATGGTCTTAAGGTATTAAGCATTTAGCAAGATTTTTGTTATGAACAATGTTATGTTATGCGTACAATTCATGCATATTGTGCATAGCATTGTGTTCACACTTATTAGCGTGGGTTTATCCAATACTAAAATCTCCATTTTCTAAGTACTCACAAACATTGTAGCAAACTTATTGCAATGTCTAATCTCCATAGACAATCTACAATTCAATTTGTGACAGTCTTAATTCACTACTTACTTCCAAAAGTATGAGTGACTGTGGAATTCAAATAATCAAATTATTCAGGAAGTAAAACATGCAAAGTGAAACACAAAACTAATTAACTATGGTCTCAAACCAATTGAAAATAAATAAATCTCTATTATTTAATCACCATAATAATTACGAATTTACTCATTGTATAATATTTCGAGTAATCAACTAACCACTTGAATTAAATAACATCAATCATGTCATGTTATGAACATGCCTACTATGTCTCTCTATGGTCCTTCCTTTGTGAACGGATCGACTGGACACTATTCCAATGGTTCTCATTTCACAATTCTAAATTCTTGTCACTGTCTAAAATTGTATTGGAATTCCAACCTTAAATGCATTGACCTTTGGTGATGTTGAGGCTTCAAAATCACCAAGACTGAGCCAACAATATCACAGAATGCTTCAAAATCACCATGATAATGAAGCTTTAAATTCAAGGTACACTCCTTGAACACTTCTCTTGCATTAAATTTTCCAACTCACATGTAGACTTTTCAAGTATCTCCCATTATGGAAACATTTCCATATTTCCATATGACCATCAATTCATATTAAAAATCATCTCAATCCAGAATCATGTCACTATGGTCCGTACAAATTAATATCCTACTTCCAACTGTCCACAAACAACTAGTCTTCAGTAAACTTCAGAATGTTCTTGACAGTTGTTTAACAACTCTAGTTACACAAAAAATTCTAATCCTTTTTCCTCTCAATGCTCAAGGCATTTGTCAAAATCAAAATTCGTGAATATAATAGCATACGTAATCAATCCTATATCTGAAGCATATTGGACTCGATTCATTATATCCGATATTTATTCAATCTCTTGCTATAATATTTCCATATATGGAATTTCCTATGTTGAACCATTTCAACATGATCTTCATATACGTCTATGACTAAGTTATATAAAACTATACAATCTAAACCTTTAGATTCGAAAAGAAGTACTAGTGCCCTCTCCCTTAAGTCTACTATAGTGAAACAATTACCAAACTTTGCAATTTGCAAATAGAAAACTTTGTTCCCTACGAACAGTATTGTGAACCTACAATACTAACATAACAATTATGCTCCCACTAGCTTTAACATGTATCTAAAAATCAACTGGACTTCTAGAAATCAATACTCTTTACTGTCTTACTAAAGTACAAATTTTTGTTACACGATGCTTCAATAAGTCTACAACTAGACTTCTTAAGCTTATACACCTTTATTGGATAGTATATGTTTGTGTTTAAACCCTTTTCATAACTTATAACTATAATTCTTTGAAAGTTCAAACAATTCCTTGCCATTTATTTCAATTCGAAATATGAAGAGGGATGTTGTAATCATCTTGTGAATTTGAGAATGGAATTAACACAAGCAATATCCATACTGATCTTTATCAGATCCTTTAAAAACTACTAGCTAAAGTGTTTCCTCATAATCATTCTCATGAATTAGAGTGAAAACTTTTCATCTCGATTTTATTGTGCATATGTTACCATCCATGTGAATCTATCATTTCCAACCAACAATCATAAGACAAGGTTCAAGACCAAACTAAATTCAAATTTAGCTTTCCTTTCATGGACTGAACTTCGCTTATTTTAAATTTCTTTCCCTCTGGTAGCACAAGGACCTACCAATGCTTTCGTTTTGTTAGCAGCTTACCGATATTGATCAATGTACTTTCACTGATCAATGTGTATTTTTTGCTTTTGCAGTTAAATGAAAACATAGAACTCATAAGCATTGCCAACTCAACTGGATGGTGCACAGAAATAAGAATGTCTCAATCAAACACAACTGGTCATCAACCTCAGGTCGTGTGCTAGTGATAACTAAAAGGTTTATTGGCAGTTGACTCTTGAAACTCTCAAGATCAATACGACTCCCACTAACTTCTTGACATATGAGTTTTCACTCAAGGAACATTCATGACGAACTAAAACAAATATTCAGAAGTTCGTGTGGATTACCGAAAAGAAAACACTTCATAGAATAGGTCTCATTTTATCCTTTGTTTCCAGATTAACATCACAACTCTAATTCTATATGTGCTAGAGTAAGAAATTTTTAACTCCACATATTTCGAGGTGTTTTTTTAACCTTCTTAGTTTTGAAAATGAGTTTCAAGATACAATTTGTAGTTGCTAGAGTATGACTCTAAAACTTGATTGGAACAAAGTATGACTCAACTATGATCGAATCATTTCCAACAATGTTCGATTCCTTTTCTTAGTCATACAATTGTACAAAGATGTTCTTGGAGGAGTCAATTGTGACACAATTTCATAATTACCAAGATGATCATAAAATATGATACTAAAGTACTCTCTTTTCCTTTCAGATTGGAGTAACTTTTTTTCTTTCTGCCTAATAGATTCTTTTTATTCGTTCTGCTACCTTTTGAACTTTTTCAAAGTATCAGATCTATGCTTAATCTTATAAACACAACCATATGTATTGAACATTAGTAAATCATGACGAATAGAGTTATCGTCCTTTGTGGTGGATATGAATAGTCCATATCAACATGTACTATATCCATTAGTCCTTCATTTGACTCACATAAACATGTGATCAATGAATTAGTCATAATTTTCCAATGAACGAGATTCTCATATACTATACAATGTGACTTGTATAACACCAGGTATCTGTCGAGTTGGTGATGAGATTTCTTTTCACTTGTGTAATGCCCGTGTTTCTAGGCTAGGCATTAATATTGACATTATAGTATAGGTTAACCTTTGTAACTCATTTTGAAGAAATGAAAAGGAATTATGTGAATATTATGTGAATTATGTGTTTTATGCTTAATTATTTGGGTTTAATTAATTAAGAATATAAATGAGCGTCTAAATTAAACATTAGATAAAGCCGATATCTATTAAGAAACTTGTAGTGGGCGTGACAAGGATTACGGATATATAAAGAATACCAAAATTCGAGTTATAACGAAGAAGTTATGACCTGTCGAAGTTTCGCGACAAACCGGCACGGTGCCAAATGTCGTAAAAAGTGAGTTTTTGATAAACTACTTTTTGGCCTTAGTGATCTAAACGAAAGTCGTAGTGTTCGTTACACCGAGAGTAGGTATAAAAAGAACGCCCAAATTTGACTTCGTATGAGGAAGTTATGATTTTTCGAAGTTTCAGCTTAGCAGTAGACAGCTAAAAACTCGAATTTTAGATCGAGTGATTTTTAGCCGACACGACCTAAACGAGAATCGAAGGTCTCGTCAATTGTAGCACAACGGTAAAAAGACAGACGAAAACGGACGTCGGATGAAGAACTTATGAATTTTTAACGGATTTCCTGTCCCGGTCTGTTAAAAATAATAATATAAAAATTAAAGTCAAAATTAGCCGACGAAGTCTAAACGAAATTTGTAGAGCGTAATATTACTTACGCGTGCATATAAAGAACGTCAAAAACGGAGATCGTATGCGAAAGTTATGGATTTTAGAAGTTTTGGCGCGAAAACCGAGAAATTTCGCATAGGTGGCTTCGACCACGTCACCTTCGCTTAGAGCATGCCACGTGTCCGAAAAATGGCTGAGTCATCCGAGCTGCTGAGTCATCCGAAGGGGTCCACTAGGAGTCCGACGCGTGTCCCATTCCTCGTGTCCGAGTCTCGCAATAGGAGCCACGTCCGAAGCCTCGGACTAGACCGCGGTCCAATCAGGAGGCGACAGCGAGCCCCTCGAACACGCAACCCATGTGCAAGCCACCTGCGCACCCTCGCCCAGCAGCTGCCACGCACCCTCTCCTGATGACTCATCCCTTCCTTAGCCGACTTCGGACCCTATAAATAAGAGGGCATGCGAGCCTTCTCGGGTAGTTTTAGAATTTTACCACTTTTAGCCCCTTTCTTCATATTTTCTTCATTTTAATATTCCCCAAAGCCCCGATATCGATTATAACCCCCGGAATACGCCACGAAGAGCCCGAGAAGCCCGAAAAATTTATCTTTTCGGTTTCGAAGCCCGACCCTCGCAGAGCCCGGTTTCTGAATAAAACTCCCGGTTTTATTTGAAACGATCGTTTTAGGAAACGAATTGCTGCCCGATTTTCATTAAATCAAGTGAGTGTGTAGTTACTTTCATCTTACACATAGATATGAAGTATTTTATATAAAATATGTGTTGTGTGAATATATATTGCTTGTTTATTTGAGTTGGATGTTGAAGGAGTGATTTATACATGTTTTTAAATAATTTAAACTGTATATGTATTTTTATCTACAAAAATGTTGGGTAAAACATGGGTAGATGAAATAGTGGGTGTGTGATGAAAGGTGAGTTGGATAAATAAGATGATCAGTGATATAGATCATAAGTTGAGGGTGAGTGGTGAAAGGAGATCATAAGTTGAGGGTGAGTGGTGAAAGGAGATCATAAATTGAGGGTGAGTGGTGAAAGGAGATCATAAGTTGAGGGTGAGTGGTGAAATATGAGAAAAGCCCTTACCCAAACGTTGACCCCCGTCATTCAGCAGAATAGGGATGACAACCATGGACTATTCTAGACGATCTGTGGAACACTAGCAGACTTGCAACCTGTAGGTGTGTGAACTATACGTTCATCAGGTGTACTCTAAAAACCCATTGACATGTATGACAGGGGCGAATACTGTCAATAATACTGTCGATAAATTAGAGCTATGGATTTAGCACCTGTTGTATAAACCCTGGCGATGGTGTGACCTTGTGCCTATTCCTTAGGATGAATCCTTATGAAGGAGTGATAGTTGAATCTTAGGGTAAACCATTAAGAAATTAATAAGATAATGGGGTTGGGGTAATTTGGTTGATTGATTGATGTTTAAGTACAATTAATTTACTTATTGTGGGTTGAAAACCCTATATGCTCACCAGGCTTCCAAGCCTGACCCACTCAGCTTTTTATGATTACAGGTAGTGGACCCCGAGCATAGTCGGATGATGATGATGAGTGATTTTTGGATTATAGGCCAGTAGTTATAAATAACTGTTGTAAGGCTTATAATGTCTTGTTTATGCTTTTGATCTGTATCGGAACATGACATCCCGAGGTTTTGATATAAAAGGAAATTATATATTTCTTAAAGAAAGGTTTTGACAAACTTTTATCATGTTTTGTTTTGGGGACCAATTCCGCAACATCTTTTAAAAAGATTTCTCTGATTTTATTTTGAAAAGCATAAATTAAATCGGTCTTTTCTGGCCGAGAAATTAGGGGATGTCACAGTTGGTATCAGAGCATTAGTTTAAGCGAACTAAGAAATTGTAGGATTTCTAGACTTAAACTTAGAATGCTAAGCGATGATTGTGAGTTGAGTGTGTCTATTATATTTTAGGTAGTACACCTAAATTGACACAAGCACTAGTTTATTTTAGGAAGGATGCCTAAAATGCTTTTATGTGCTAAATGTTTTGTGTTATAGCTATAATGATGCTATTATATGTTCGGATCTATGGTTTGTTGCCAACCGGATCTGGAAACCTTATGTGTGTAGGATTCTAAGCGTATGATTACGAGATTAGAACTAACATGTAAACGTTTCGAAGTGATAAGGAAATTTATACGTCGATCGTAAATAAAGCTTTCCTATCTTAAGTTCTCGCCCAGTACACCAAACGTCTGCTTGGGTGTACAAAACATTATGGTGAAGACTCGTAGAGAATTGAGTAGATGGAGGAAATGAAAAGCTTATGATAGTGAATGATACCTATCAGGAGATATCGTAAGAGTGGTATCTTGTCTTTAGAATATGTCTAATAAAATAACGAAATGTTTAGAGGGGTACGGTACGTCTGAAGTACACCTTCGATTGGCAGGGTGATGGAATGATTGGTGTAATTCTTGAAGTTGTCCCATAGTCTGGAATTTCCATCACCAACCAAGTTGAAGTAGAATTGATGATTGAAGATACGCATTGAAGAAGTCCTAGTAGAGTCTAGGAAAATTTTATGATTAATTGGACACATTCGTATGTGTTAAATTGTTTTGTGATTTTAGGACTTGGGGACTGCGAGACAGTACTTGGGACGAGTATGAGTAGGTGTGAATAGTAGTAGAGATCTATACTACTGGAAGCACAGGACTCACACTTGGATCAGGGAAAATCACAAGGTTACCAAGGAACTAGTAATTGATTCCGTCTTATTCTAGTCTGTCGTTACCATCGTTTCGGTAATGACTAAGAAGATGATTGTTATTCTGACCCTAGTGGTCATATCAAATTGAGTCCAACTAAGATGAGTTTATTATGTGGTTCAGAGAACCAAGTTCGATGTAGCATTTGACTTAAGCCAGAAGATTGAAGTGAAAGATGATCAAAGCGATCAATAGAAGTATCACACTCATTGTTAAAGAAGTTGGTAGTTAGAAATGATACATGTTGAACTGTGATTGTATCACATTAGAACATGAAGGAAGGTATAGTTTGTTCCGAAATTTGTCCCTAGGAGATCTGAGTCTAAGTAGTGCAGTATACAATGAGAGATCATTGGAACATGACCCATCGGTCTGTTACAATAAATGAAGGAAAGTACTTATTCCAAGAAGAAGAAGGAGTCCTCAATAAGGATTTATTTTGTAACTCGAAGGTTACGATTGAAAGTCCTATGGAGATCTGAAGCTTTTTAGGATTAGCTGGATATTATCGCTAATTTATCCAAGGCTTTTCTTCGATCGCGACTCCATTGACAGCTTTGACCCACAAAGGAGCTGTCTATACTTGGAATGAGAAGCATAGGAAGCTTTGAGAAGTTAAAGAAGAAGTTGTGTGAAGCAACGATTCTTTTGTTACCTGAAGGAGTTGATGACTTCACAGTTTATAGTGATGCCTTTGGAGTTCGGTTAGGTTGTGTTCTGACCCAAAGGGATAAAGTGATAGCGTATGCATCGAGGCAATTGAAAGAGCATGAAAAGAACTACCCCACTCATGATCTGGAGTTGGCAGCGGTAGTATTCACCTTAAAGATATGGAGAAGGAATTGAACATGAGGCAACGGCGCTGGCTAGAGTTACTCAAGGACTACGATTGTGAGATACTTTACCACCCTGGTAAAGCAAATGTTGTTGCTAATGCTCTCAGTCGAAAGGTAAATCTTGAAAAGAAAAGGCCAAGAGCGTTGAGAATTGAAGTTGTCTCGACAATTGTGGAAAGTATAAAGAAAGCTCAAGAGGAAGCTTTAGAGAGAAATGACCGAAAGGAGGAACATTTGGGCAAAACGTTGGTGTTTGATACAAACAGTCAAGGACTGAAGGTATTCAAAGATAGGATTTGGGTACCTAAGGCGGTTGGAGTAAGGGATCTTCTGATGGAAGAAGCTCACAAAACCATGTACTCGATTCATCCCGGTAGTACGAAAATGTATAGGGATCTAAAACCCTATTACTGGTGGCCGACGATGAAGCTCGATGTTGCTAAGTATGTGGCCGAGGGTGTAACTTGTGCTAGGGTTAAGGCACAACATCAGAAACCGTATGGGAGTTTAGAACCTTTGCCTATACCCATGGGCAAATGGGAAGACATCACTATGGATTTTGTGACTAAACTGCCCAGAACAAGGAACGGTCACGACATGATTTAGGTGGTCGTTGATCGCTTCACTAAGAGTGCGCATTTCATAGCAGCCAACAAGAAATGGTCTATGGATAAACTTGCGAATTCTTACGTGAAGGAAATTGTGAGGTTTCACGGTGTTCCGTTAACGATTGTATCCGACCGTGACAGCCGTTTTACCTCAAGGTGTTGGAGGAGTCTGTAAGAGGAATTGGGTACCAAGTTGTGTTTGAATACAGATTACCATCCGCAAACCGATGGTCAGAGCGAATAAACCATTCAAACGTTGAAGGATATGCTGAGAGCATGTACCCTGGAATTCCACGGTAACTGGGATGAACATTTACCTTTAGTAGAATTTTTCTATTGTAATAGTTTCCACTCGAACATCTAGATGGCACCTTATCACGCTTTGTATGGAGAAAAGTGTCGAACGCCGTCATGTTGGCTGGAAGCTGGGGAAAAGCAGTTTATGGGACCTGAAATAGTCCATCAGACTGCTGAAAAGTTGAAAGTGATAAGGGAAAGGATGTTAGCTGCTCAAGATCGAAAAAAGAGTTATGCTGACAAGAAAAGACAACCGATATCCTTCAAAGTTGGATATTCGGTTTTACTTAAAGTCTCGCCGTGGAAGGGACTTATAAGATTTGGTAAAAGAGGAAAGTTGAGTCCAAGGTTTTTTGGACCATTTAAAGTTCTTCAGAGGATCGGGAATCAAGCTTACAAGCTAGAATTACCGGAAGAACTGGAGGGTATTCATAACACCTTTCATGTGTGTTATTTGAGAAAGTTCACGGGAGATGTGCCCGACATAATTCCCATTTCTGAATTAAGGTTGGATGAAAACAAGAGGTTGATTGAAGAACCTGAGGCAATCGTTGACCGTAAGACTAAGAAGCCGAGACGCAAGATGGTCGATTTAGTGCTGGTACATTGGAAACATACGAATGGGCCAAATGTCACCTGGGAAACGGAGAGTGACATGATGAGTCGCTACCCGCATTTGTTTGCTGATGTGTGATTCCAGGGACGGAATCATCCTAAGGGGGAGAGAATTGTAATGCCCGTGTTTCTAGGCTAGGCATTAATATTGACATTATAGTCTAGGTTAACCTTTGTAACTCATTTTGAAGAAATGAAAAGGAATTATGTGAATATTATGTGAATTATGTGTTTTATGCGTAATTATTAGGGTTTAATAAATTAAGAATAAAAATGAGCGTCAAAATTAAATATTAGATAAAGCCGATATATATTAAGAAACTTGTAGTGGGCGTGACAAGGATTACAGATATATAAAGAATACCAAAATCCGAGTTATAACGAAGAAGTTATGACCTGTCGAAGTTTCGCGACAAACCGGCACGGTGCCGAATGTCGTAAAAAGTGAGTTTTTGATAAACTACTTTTTGGCCTTAGGGGATGTCACAACTTGGTCAATTATTACCACACCACAAGCGATATCATAAGAATCAAATCCACAATTAATATTGTTTTTATTACAAATATAACTAACACTTTCATAAATGAAGTAACGAGATAAACTAAAATTTCACTTTTATTGAAAATAAACGAAAAATTTGAACTTGTCTTTACAACGCATAAAATGAAAACAAAAATCATAAAATTTAAAAAAAATCCAAAAATATGTTTATTTCTGTTTTTATTTCCTTTTCAGAAAAATCAAAAATCCAAAAATATTTTATTTTTATTTCTTAGTTATTTCTATTGTGTGCTAAAAATATTTTATTTTGAGTGTATTTTTAATTTTAATTTTATTTCTTAGTTATTTCTATTGTGTGCTAAGTTTATTTTTACTTTTATTTTTTATCTCAAAATTTCGTTTGTCTTAAAAGCGAATTCAAAAAGAAGAAGAGACTCAAGGAGACTGTATCAAAATTTTCTGAGCAAGGAGAAGAAACTTGGAAATGAGTTGAAGGTTATTACACTTCACTCTATTTTCACAAGGAATTGAATGATTGAAACTGTACAAATTGTCAGTTAGGCAGTATATTTCAAAGAACTGTCGTACTTACGAAATTGAAAGTCTGAATCTGTACAGATGTCATGGCACCAGGGCGATGCACCTCGCAAGGCACGATTATCGTTGAACGTCTCGCCAAGGGCCAAGTTAACTTGTTAACTTGAAAAACTGTATTGAGATCTTTGATCTAGGATATACACGGCTAACATCAAAAAGGCCATCAGTAATTCTCCGATACTTAACAAATCGCAGTGTGTTCCTCCGTGTTCACACAGATACTGCGAGTAGTCTCCTTCTGAGCCAAGGCTGGGTCCTTGAACAACTGTGGTGAGAAGGTTTTTTATGACTCTGTAATCCACAAGGACTTTTTAGTCATGGTTACTTTTCAAGGCGCAATGGTGATCATTAAAGAACTTTCATTTGAAGGAACTGGAAGTGAAGATTATTTTTCAACATTCAATCTTTCAGCCCCAGAAGCAAGGTGAAGCTATACTTGAAGTTATGTGACAGATTGAATTGAAACCTCCCCAATCAATTTGCTACTATCTATGAACTTGCTGAAGTGATCCAGAAGAATTGGTCTCTCTGTAATTATTATCTCTGAAGTGTTTCAAAGAAGAAGATGATAGAAAAACAATTAAAATTTAAAGATAATCAAAATAAGGGTCTAGGGTATCACAATGTTCCACCTCCCTTCAATGATAACTATACCCCGCCCCTTGAAACCAATGAGGTAGAGAACTTGCTCAGTATGGCCAGCCCCCTGTACCAGCTTCAGTTAAGACTGAACAATCTGACCCAACTGAGAATATTGAGTGGAAGATGAGAACAAGGAGAACATAAATAATTCTAGTTTTGTTAATTCTGTTTATTGTCAAACCAATGTCTCTTTGAACTCTGAATCTGTTGTTTCTAATTATGTTACGTCTAATAAACAAGTTGTTGGAAAATACATGCCACCAAAACAAGCGAAACAGACTGCTTGCTGTAAGTGTGCTTGTGGGAACAATCAGAGACAAGGCATAGGCACGCTACCAGGGACAGGCATAAACAACTTCTACGTGAAAAACAGACATGTTTCCACTGTGGAACACCTGGACACATTGCCAGAAATTGTCCAAATCGTGCATATGTCCCCTACTATGCACAAGGTTGGCAAAACATGCCTAGAGGGAGACCCTCCAAAAGAAACGCTTCGAGGTCACGTTCACACAATGGTGACTGGAATGCTAAGAAGGGCAAGAATCAATCTCCCAAGTACAAGAAGGGAGTGTCTGACAAGAAGCCAAATTCAATAGATGGTTCTGTTATACAAAGATCGGTTAGGTCGAAGTCATCTAGGTGGTCGATTTCAAGTTCTAAAACGAGTGCTGAGGCATCCATCCGATCAAACAAGAAATGGGTTAAACCATAGTACAGATGGGTACCAAAATTTCACACTCCTAAATCATCTAATGATTTTAACATTTCTTCATCTTCTGTGTGTGATAAACAGGATATGTCATGGGAAAGAGTATCTTGTGTTGATAGTGATGGGATGTGTGTTAAACGTACTAGTTTTAGTCCTACTTTTTTAAATATAATTTAGACACACAAAAGGCAGTGTACCTGTCAATTGGTGGTATAACTAAGCAAGTAGGGTATCGAATTCAGGGAACGACAATTAAACTAACTACTAGAATTATCTAAAAAGCAAATAGTAAAAGGGAAGAGGTTTTCTCTAGTTTTACAAGACTAGAAACTTAAGCACTTAACTAACACTCAAACAAAACAATTAACAGTTAAGGCAAATAAAAATCAACTAATTCAATAATAAATGAGACTTCTGTTCAGGTTCAACTCACTTATTCCTATGGTTGAATTTATGGCAAATGAAATGGATTAATTTGTCATTGGCTACCGATTAATATGATTAGGTTCATGTTCACTATTACTAATCCTTAGAAAACAGATCAATTCAAACAGTGGCCAATTGGTTAAACTAATAAGTTTCCTAGTTTATTGATTCGGTTAAGTAAGACTTGTAGTTAGCTAATTAAATTACTAATTCAATTAACTTCTTGTATGGTTGTTCGTCACACAAGCTCACACATTGACTTACCTATTTTCTAATTAACCCCTAGTTTCATGTTCACTATTCCTAGGCATATAATATTGTTTTCACATAAATTATATGAGACAAGCAATTAATAGATGTTCATGCAACTTAATAGACTTGATAAATAAAAGAAAATAGTTATTGTCAACACATGAGGATCTTTAACAAGCTTAACAAAACAAAATTCACCAATTTAAATAATCCAAGCCATAAAATTCAAACCATAGTTATAAGTTTGTCTACCCTAAACAGAAGCAAAGATTTTTTAGCTCATATTCATAGCAGAAAATATCTCACAAACTGAATCTAATGACTTAAACATGATGTAAACACTAGATTAAGAAAAGAGAATGTATTTGTGCCTTTTGATCTCCTCAAAATTGAATACTACGGTTGATCCTCGATTTTCAAAGCTCCATCAACACTTTCAATCGCAATTCAGTCTCCAAGGGTTCCAGAGAGAAGTCCTTGTCTCGTGAGTTTATGTCCTTTATATAGTTTTCTGAAAACAGGGGCGACTCGTCGAGTCCATGAATAACTCGTCGAGTCCCTCACTTAAAATCCGTGTGCGGTAAGGTACTTGATGGTTCGCGAATGTTCGTGTCTACGCGTCGAGTAGGTGTCCGACTCGCCGAGTTCTTCAGGTTTTTGACTCTTTTTCTTCTTTCTTCAATTCCCGAGCTTCTGATTGCTATTCCCGCTTCCTTTTGCTTCCGAGCACATATTTTAGGCTGAAAATACAATTCAAACATAATTAAGTACCTTTTGTTCATTAATTGAAATAAAATAGCCAAAAAGTATTAAGATTCTACACAAAATATATAACTAAATATGCACATATCATGATGGCAGGCCCAACTTCAAAATGGACTGGGTTCTAAAAAGCAACTAATCCCGCACTATGTGCTGGAGCAGCTATGGAGGAATATCATCAGACTTCGGTAGGTTGATAGTGGTTGTTCCAGGCACATGATAGGAGACATCTCTCAACTACATTATATTCAGAACTTTAATTGAGAGTATGTGTCCTTTGCGGGAAGGAAGAAGAAAGAAAGGATCACAAATGGGGATCTCATTTAATGGCATGATGAATATTGAATATCTTAACTTCGTTCCGGAATTGAAACACAGCTGAGGCTGAACATGTTGCCGCATATGCGTGCTGTTCTCAGATCATATGGATGCAACTTCAATTGTTGAATTACGATTTGAGTTTTCTTCTCGATACTTCTAATTTTTTCTTAAAATGATTTGTTTTGAAGACATTTTTTTTAAATTTTCGCATTTATTTTATTTCCTTTCTTCCCCATGCACAAATTAAGGGGGAGAAATCAAAATACAAAAAGATTTATAAAATCAAAAATACAAAAATATGTTTTCTTTCGTAAGTATTATTGGGAAGTGATATGAAGTTTAGTGTTAAAGGGCAATCTGAAATTCGTGTAATGCACTGAAGCTAAATTGTTTAGACTTTGTGTTCAATGTGTTGGTAGGCACAAATGATTCAAAATAAAAGGACTAGACACTGTTGACAAGGAAAGGACTTGACAGTGTTAACTCATCTGGACTTAGATAGTTTCATTTGGACTGACCGTACGACGCTTGGAATATTGAACAGTGAGATAAACAAGGGAGCCTACGAGATACATTAAAGTTACTTATCATCTAGAATTGTGGCTCAACACTTCTTCGACGTACAGACTTATGTCCTTAATTCTGGTGCTGATAGGGTGACTGGGGGGTTCTGATAAAGTAGGTCGGTATGAAATTGTTTATAAAAAACTTAATATACAACTTCTCTTCACTAAATTGGATTCCAATTTAGATTTTTCGTCAAATTTGTAGGGAATTAAACTATAGTTTGAGTATGGACCTCTATTTGGTTTCTATGAGGTTCGTGTTGTTGATTATTTTGAGTTTTGGAGTGTTTGTTGATTCAAATTTATGATTCATGTGAGTCTTCTCATTATATTACTTATGCCATGATTGGATCCTCTATATGTTGGATGCATGTGCAATACTATGACATGATCATATGCGTAGCTAGACTAGTATGGTATTGTTTGTTTGATTGTATGTGTATATGCTATGTTGGGATGATGACAAGACAGGAGAGGCCGTGAGTCAAATATGCCAGTCAAATAGGCCCGATTGGGATAATGACTATACCGGAGAGGTCGTGAGTCAAATAGGTTCGGTTGGGATGATGACAAGACCAAAGAGATCGTGAGTCAAATAGGCACGATTGGGATGATGACATGACCAAAGATACCATGAGTCACATACTATGTTCACATTGAATTTGTGAAGAAATCGAAGATAAAAGCTGAAGTCAAGAACGAAGAGAAGATTGAAAAGAAAAGAAAGCTATAAACCAAGGGGGGATTGTTAGGTCATAAATTATGGTTTATACTAAAAGAAAAGAAAGCTATAAACCAAGGGGAGATTGTTAGGTCATAAATTGTGGTTTATACTTTGCTTTTCATAAGCTATTAAAGTTCTCGGTCTACGACTGAAAACACCATGTTTTGGTGTTGTTTGGACCGAAATCACATGTGATTTCGGTTAGGCTTAATGTTGGCTTGTTTGGGTTTTGGGTTGGGCCTTTATTATTAGTTCTAGGTATATATAGTGTTATTTAGGCCTTGTAAAGTGAGAGGGACGTTTTTATGGGGGTTTCCATAAGCCAAGAACACGTTCAAGAGAGAAACATAGAGAAAACAAAGTGTAATCCTGAATCTTATGTACCCGACTATTCATCTATAATAATGTGCATTGAAGATTAATCATCTTATTCTTATTCAATATTACATCTTGCATCATTCACTCGATTGGGATTCCGCACCATCATAGTGAATCTGATTGATACGTAGCGATTTTGGGGTTTTACAGACAAGAACAAATATCAAAATAGTGTTGAATGCTTTGATTATAATAACCCTAGAAGAGTTCAATGAGAACTTCTTTGTAAGAGCTATGTAGGGCGACTGAACGTTAACCCTAATAATACATGAATGCAATATATATAGGCTAGGCGATAAGCATAAACACGAGAATGGACAAGCCCATCTCGGTATAAATAAACCTATACAAAACGCATTTGACACAATACTAATAAGCCCAACAAGTAGTTTGTCTAAAAATAAAGATGAAGACATCATTTTTTTCATCTGAAGATCAATAATATTACACCATTTCTTGGATCTTCCTCGTTTATCATTTCTGGAAGAGTTCATTTATTTTTATTCGAATAAATTGTATTCTTTTACCTAAACAAGATTTCATTTTTCATATTTCTTACATAATATGGGTGATTATGCTAATAAGATTAAACAAAAGAACAAGGATATCTAACATGCTTCAGCTGATCAGGATTATTAGGCTACGTCCACCAACAAACTAGAGAGATTCTTTTTAATGATTAATAAATGCTATATAAAATTTAGTATTTACTGCACTCACAAAGTCGATTCACACTCAATTTTTTTGTCTTAGGCTTAAAATAAATTAGATGTATTTGTAGTTTCGTTGACCTAAAACTATGGACTGGACCAATGTACCTTGTGACGGGTTGACATAGAGGTAAACTTGTTTCCTAAGGTTGTAAAGTCAATAATGAAATTTGTTAGGGTTTAAGCACTAAGTAAGTTGATAAAAGATTTCTCAAACATATTAGTGATGAAAAAAAAAGAACACAACATTTACCTGGTTCATACAATCAGGATGATCGACTATGCCCACGAGAACACAAGAGAGATTTTTATTATTACTTCCATAAAAAAAACTTCAGTACGATATATTATGTTATACGAATTCAGCGAATATAAATACTAGTTGTTTTAACTTAAAACTGCCAATAATGCCAAACTCGAAAACTCTAACGAAAACTTACCCATGAGAATTTCTGAAGGTGAAACTAATATCGGAACTAGCCCACAAAAAATTTCTTAATGGGATGCTGCTTGGTCTGCCTAGCGGCTATAGAATCAAAAGGTGAATTAATTTTCACTACTTAACAAAGTTATGGGCTTGAACTGCTTCGCTACCACTCTGCTTAGGTGAATTATTTTTCACTACTTAGCAAAGTTAGGGGCTAGAACTGCTTCACTAACACTCTTGACCGAAGCTTCTAGGAACACCACAATAAATATTGTGCTTCAGAACCTTTGACCAAGACTGCGTTTCTAGACATATGTAACGACGTAAAATCTCGAAAAACAATTTTTCATTCCAAACATAGTAAATCTCATAAAATAATTTCAAAACTCATTCAATCAAATGTTGTCTCTGAAATCATATCCCAGAATCTCAAACACATGGATCTTCATCAGTGTGTACAGATCATGCCGGCGCCTTCCCGCGATCCTCGCTAGTACCTGAAACGCATATCACACAACACGGTAAGCATAAATGCTTAGTGAGTTCCCCAAAAATACCACATACAACACATACGCCACTCAAGGCTACAACTCTACAAGACCTCCGGTCAATGCGTCTCAGGAGACGTCCGTCCCATAATCCTGATAGACCTTCCGGTCCTACTTCTCTGACCTTCCGGTCCGTATCATCTTGACCTTCCGGCCCATACACCGTTGACCTTCCGGTCCATATCATAATACTCATAACATAACATAGCACATACATATCATATAACAACATACATCACATACTCATCATAGCACATAAGACCTTCCGGTTACACATAATTACCACTCTAGGTAAAGTATAGTGAGAAGACTCACCTCACATGATGTCTAGTAAACCTTCTGGCTTGATAACCTCGATCGAGCCTCCGCCTAACACATAAGGTAAACATTTCTAATTAATACTTCCTCTTGTCCTCATCTCTATAGAATGGGTAGAAGACCATTCTACCCCTCCCTGACCTCCCTTGAATCAGTTTGACCAATACCCTAAGGTCAACTGAAGTCATCTCTAGTCAACGGTTAAACCTTGACCAGACTCGTCGAGTGCACTCGGGTAACTCGGCGAGTCCATGCGTGTCCTCTGAATCCTCCTAAGGCCTCACTCGACTCGTCGAGTTAACCTTTCACTCGACGGGTTACTACTAGTCACGAATCGCGGGGCAACCCGACTCGACTCGTCGAGTCCTCTTATGGACTCGGCGAGTTCCCTCCATGGCAACACTCAAATGACCTTCTGAGGTCAGATCTGTTTCTCTAACTTATAGATCTGACCTTCTAACACCCAATAATCACATAAAGGTCCAGTCTTTATACTCATGCAACACATATATGGCTCTATATGGTGAAATAGCTCTAAAAATGGCATCCTAGCTTCATAACTCCAATGGAACTGCAAAAAGCTGGAAGACTGGGACTCTCTGAACCTCTTAAGGTCCAGATCTAATATTTTTTCCACATTGGGACCTCATATGCATCATATACAATCCAAGAAAGGGTAAAAAAAACCCTAGATTCAAGGATTCTACACAAAACAGAAGGAAGGGGCGAAATACTACCTCAGAATGGAGATCCTTGCTTGGATGTCTCATAATAACAACCTCCTTTGGTCCTTCTAGCAGAATCCCTTCTCTTCCTTTGCAAATCACACCAAAATTACTTGATTTCATCACAAGAACTCTCCCTTGGCTCCAATGGCGATTTAGGGTTTCTCACAGGAGATATGAGGCGCATCCAAGGTCGTAAGTTCCTTTAAATAGGATCCAACCCCGGAACTTAGGGTTTGCTCTGCCCAGTACCTACTCGGCGAGTCCATACTTGTAATCGTCGAGTCCGCTCATTAAATCCACGTGATCAACTCGACGTGACTCGGTGAGTCAGACCTACGACTCGTCGAGTCCCTCCCAAATCCTCAAAATTGAAACGCGAACTATCATACTCGAAATTCAGGATGTTACAAATCTCCCCCACTTAATTTGATTTCGCCCTCGAAATCACTTCTCAAACCACATATATAGAAACCAAACACCCGAAAAGCACCACTGAAAGGATCTCACACCAAAACGATATCTTCCTCCCTGAATACCTGAACCCGACCAGGAACTCCTAAATTCGAAACAAAACCGGCCCCTCTACCACTAAGATATCCCTTCTGACTTCCAAATATAAACCCAACAATCGGTTACCGATCACCCATGCCATACGTACCCAACAATCTCGAATACACTTCCATTGACGAAAGGGGCACATTACACCGGAGAATCGTCTCCTGCCTTCAGATATAAGAAAGTAATCATGCTCCCTCACAATGTCTTCTAACATCTATAATCATAAACCCCCAACTTACTCTCAAAGATCCCTACTCCACACTGGGTACTAGGTCATTTCTCAACCAACCATTAACTTCTAAAGGTTACTCATAACATATTCCAAGTGTCTCACTGACTTCCTTCTCACATCAACTATCTCGGCCCAGTGACACACAAGTCACGAAGTTCTCTTTACCCCAACGAATACTATACTCCCAACTAAAATCGTCTCACCCTCGACCTCAGCCAAAATAATAATCATTTGCCTCATGCACCTCATGGTATCTCCCGTACTAACGAACTGACCTCACTCGGGTCTAAGATATCAGGTGACAACAATACCCCTCAACCAATAATCCACCTCAGAATCCATAATCTCCTCTCGCCTACCCAACATACTACCAAAGCCAAACTCAAACTCGAGATTCTGGTCCGACCCAAAGTTGGAACCACTTGTCCCAATGAAACAATCATCTCATGACTCAACATGCAATCTGCGCGAATACCACCTTTTTTTCTAAATCCCTCATGATGCGACAACCACCACTCGAGTCAGAAGTTAACGATTCCCGACAAATATGGGGACCCCAGTCTCTTTCCTGGTTCGGCCGCCAGGCTCCCAAAAACTCAACTATTAGGGCTACCCTCGCCCAAAACTCTTCTGCGTCGTGCTTTGATCAAAAAGTATTTCCTCATAACCACCTCTTGCTGACTCAAGAGTACTACAGCTCCCCGTGGCATCGTAACAACCTCCCTCTGACTAGTGAGTACTACGGCTCCCCGTAGCATCATGACAACCTCTGACTAGTGAGTACTACGACTCCCCGTAGCATCACAACAACCTCTGACTAGTGAGTACTACGGCTTCCCGTAGCATCACAATAACCTCTGACTAGTGACTACTACGGCTTCCCGTACCATCACAACAACCTCCCTCTGACTAGTGAGTACTACGGCTCCCCGTAGCATCACGACAACCTCTGACTAGTGAGTACTACGGCTCCCCGTAGCATCACCACAACCTCTGACTAGTGAGTACTACGGCTTCCCGTAGCATCACAACAGCCTCTGACTAGTGAGTACTACGGCTTCCCGTAGCATCACAACAGCCTCTGACTAGTGAGTACTACGGCTTCCCGTAGCATCACAACAACCTCTGACTTATCCCTACCATCTCATTCTCACGTTAACGCCACCCTGCGTCCACTAACTCATGCCCTGTGGACTAACATAGATAGGTGCCCCCACTCATCCAAATTACGCGTCATTATTTCTGTCGACAACTGCCATAACCAAGACACCTCTCCCCACTGAAATCCTTATTCTTAAATAATCCCTCAATACCCAAGGGCTCCCACTGGTACCGCAAATACTCAATACGCCACTTGCAGTCTCAATCCAAGAATCAAAACTAATCCGAACTTCAGGTCATCATACTCGGATATCTCGACAAATTACCATAGAACCTCATGATGTACTGTCTCAACCCCTGATCTCCTTCATCATTCACAGATACACCCACACATTCCCTTAAAATCTCACAACAAATTTTCTTTCATCACACGCCACTATGGAGTATCCCAACTCTCAATTGAAACATGAAGGAATCGCCAATGACCCAGAACATGTTGACGACAATCCGAAACTTCCTTCTATATAGCTCAAAACTCATGCAAGAATACTCATAATGACCTCGAAGTTGTTGATTAATCAGTTCCTGCCCTTTCCCGAACCGCATAACAACCCATACAATGAACCAGAATTTTCTCCACTGCCAGACTAATCTTACGAGCCAGCCATCTCAAGTTCACCATAGTAATCTCGAAGAATTTCCTAACCACCTCAAGGTCTCCGACCAACGGCTACTTGCCGTGGGGACACTTATCCGTTCTCAACATGCACTACATGCATTATCTCGCTCTACGTCTCGCCTCGACCACCAATACCCATGATCTCATGAACCTGAACCGCAGATCTCTATATCCAGATCTCTAACCGCTTTTGAACAAATCTCAGATCCCCTCAATAAAGTACCCGGTCCTCCCCCACTCAGGGTTCGGACCATCACCAATTGGCGCACTAACAATCTATCTCACAGACCGTTTCCGCCGGAAACATCACACTTACCCTTGGAAGGTGCTATGCAACGTGCGATAATCTCCCCGATGGAGATTAAGCAACTCCAATACCCCGGATTTCTGATGAAATCCTCAGAAACTTCTCATCATGACTGCCTCTAATCATTCCGAATCTCATACCAATCCATTACCAGACATCTCGATTTTCCAGTAAAAATCCTGACTCTTAGTTCGGAAATAATGAATCATCATACTCCTAATCCTCGACTCCCAAACCATCGTTCCATCACATAAATTACCATAAGAGCAGGGACTCCACTCCCATACCCGATATCCAGCATAGACCATAAGGGATACCGCCCCGATATACTCCTCGTGATCGCCCGCCGCTGCGGCTAACACATGCTCTACTATACTCAAGTGGGGTATCTCCTTGCTCTTGACCGTCTCAGTCCCTACTGACAACTGGTTCATGCTATACTACTACTTTATGGCAGACATACTGCCTAGCCACCCTGGTGGAAGATCGCTATCGATGCTACCCCACAGGGTTCACCCCCAGCTTAGAAACCGAAACCTCAATACCTCTTCCGTTTCCCCACCGGGAACAGAAATAGCACCACTTAGGTCACAGAAAGCGACATTTCCACTATCAGATGATTGCTCAACTCGGACCGCAATCCCCCATAAAACACCATCCTTACTCATCCTTGAGTCTTGCGACTCCCACTGTCATCTCATCACAGATTCCTCGGAACTAAACCGATTTCCCTCTCAAGTTATGCCTCATCAAAACTCATTCAGTCTGGACCTTGGGCCCATACTCTATCGCATCCGATCTCGGCCTAATCATTCATGACGGAATAACCGGAAAGCGGTAGAAGCATTATCTGCTACGAATCATGGTACCCGAACCATGACACCACCTCTCAATCTGCCACCAATCATGGTACTCGAACCATGATATCACCTCTCGATCTGCTACCAATCATGGTACTCGAACCATGACATCACCTCTCGATCTGCTACGAATCATGGTACTCGAACCATGACATCTCCTCTCAATCTACTACCAATCATGGTACTCGAACCATGATTTCACCTCTCGATCTGCTACTAATCATGGTACTCGAACCATGATATCGCCTCTCGCGGCTATCGGATCCTGTCCCATGAAACCCTGGTGGCTTCGTGTTGCTGAGCTCCCGGTACAGCAACAAGTCACCCCCTTGCGGCCTAGCAGTTGCGACAGCTGCGGTGACTGCAGCAGCAGCAGCCTCCGAAACAGCAGCGTATCGCTCATCGAACATCTCAATCAACGTGGTCTCAATAGACCTAAACATCTCGAGTATGACCTCTCGCATGGCCGCGGCCACCTCATCATGAATCGTCATGCGAACCTCGTCATCGCTAACTCCGCTGCTCTCTGGTGTGTGACGTGTGCCCACCATGAGGTCTCTGAAACACAACACAAGGATACCAGAGACTCGATCGAGTATACTCGCACTCGATCACCCAACCCTACTTGTTCCTTAGTACCCTAAGGATTCTTACTTGGACTGCTCACTGATCCGGTGTTTCCAGTAGTACGGGCCCTATACTACCGTCCATACCGCATCAGCATTCACCCCAAGTCCTCCTCCTAGGATCCCAGATCACAAGTACCCTACTTCTCGCTAAGCACAGGCTACCCTTCGGTAGACCCCTTATAATCTCCTCACTGCTACCTACTCACTCTCGAGGCATCTCATAGCAGCAGCAATCTCCTAGGCTAGGGCATCACAAATGAGGCCACTCTAGTCCTAATATGAATACCTAGCCTACTCTAGCATACATAGCATATCACATAATATCTCATAACACATAATGTAAGGGTATTTTGGGAAACCACCGCTCGGGCGATGACTGATCGTACACACTGTTCCTCCTGCTTTTCTCAAAACCTTTTATTCTTTTAGAAAAATTGTTTCTTTTATGAAAACTTCCTCAAATCCTCAGTTTGAGTTCAGTTACACCCGAAGGTGCATCCGAATCCCTCAAACCAAGGCTCTGATACCAACTTGTAATGACGTAAAATCTCGAAAAACAATTTTTCATTCCAAACATAGTAAATCTCATAAAATAATTTCAAAACTCATTCAATCAATGTTATCTCTGAAATCATATCCCAGAATCTCAAACACATGGATCTTCATCAGTGTGTACAGATCATGTCGGCGCCTTCCCGCGATCCTCGCTAGTACCTGAAACGCATATCACACAACACGGTAAGCATAAATGCTTAGTGAGTTCCCCAGTAATACCACATACAACACATACGCCACTCAAGGCTACAACTCTACAAGACCTTCCGGTCAATGCGTCTCAGGGGACTTCCGTCCCATAATCCTGATAGACCTTCCGGTCCCACTTCTCTTACCTTCCGGTCCGTATCATCTTGACCTTCCGGTCCATATCATAATACTCATAACATAACATAGCACATACATATCATATAACAACATACATCACATACTCATCATAGCACATAAGACCTTCCGGTTACACATAATTACCACTCTAGGTAAAGTATAGTGAGAAGACTCACCTCACATGATGTCTAGTAAACCTTCTGGCTTGATAACCTCGATCGAGCCTGCGCCTAACACATAAGGCAAACATTTCTAATTAATACTTCCTCTTGTCCTCATCTCTATAGAATGGGTAGAAGACCATTCTACCCCTCCCTGACCTCCCTTGAATCAGTTTGACCAAAACCCTAAGGTCAACTGAAGTCATCTCTAGTCAACGGTCAAACCTTGACCAGACTCGTCGAGTGCACTCGGGTGACTCGGCAAGTCCATGCGTGTCCTCTGAATCCTCCTAAGACCTCACTCGACTCGTCGAGTTAACCTTTCACTCGACGGGTTACCATTGGTCACGAATCGCGGGGTAACCCGACTCGACGTGTCGAGTCCTCTTATGGACTCGGCGAGTTCCCTCCATGACAACACTCAAATGACCTTCTGAGGTCAGATCTGTTTCTCTAACTTATAGATCTGACCTTCTAACACCCAATAATCACATAAAGGTCCAGTCTTTATACTCATGCAACACATATATGGCTCTATATGGTGAAATAGCTCTAAAAATGGCATCCTAGCTTCATAACTCCAATGGAACTGCAAAAAGCTGGAAGACTGGGACTCTCTGAACCTCTTAAGGTCCAGATCTAATATTTTTTCCACATTGGGACCTCATATGCATCATATACAATCCAAGAAAGGGTAAAGAAAACCCTAGATTCAAGGATTCTACACAAAACAGAAGGAAGGGGCGAAATACTACCTCAGAATGGAGATCCTTGCTTGGATGTCTCAGAATAACAACCTCCTTTGGTCCTTCTAGCAGAATCCCTTCTCTTCCTTTGCAAATCACACCAAAATTACTTGATTTCATCACAAGAACTCTCCCTTGGCTCCAATGGCGATTTAGGGTTTCTCACAGGAGATATGAGGCGCATCCAAGGTCATAAGTTCCTTTAAATAGGCTCCAACCCCGGAACTTAGGGTTTTCTCTGCCCAGTACCTACTCGGCGAGTCCATACTTGGACTCGTCGAGTCCGCTCATTAAATCCACGTGATCAACTCGACGTGACTCGGTGAGTCAGACCTACGACTCGTCGAGTCCCTCCCAAATCCTCAAAATTGAAACACGAACTATCATACCCGAAATTTCGGATGTTACAACATAAGTGAGACTACATTTCAAGACTGCGTTTCTAGACATAAGCGAGACTGCATTTCATAACCTCGTACCAAGACTGCACTCTAGAACAAAGTGAGACTGTGCTTTAGAACCTATAACTAAGGTTGTGCTTCTCCTTCATTGTTTAGGTTAAATTCCACATCTCAACATGCAATAAGAGTGTGAGATCATTGCGAGCTAACTTATGATTAGATTTGACATAAAGTAATATCACACGAAATAAAGGGAAATTAAGTTTTTTTTTGAACGACCATGTTAGTATTTGCATGGGATTAAACCCAGGACCTTCTGGTTAGAAACTCCTAGTTAGACACCTTGTTAGCCAAGTGGGCTAGCCCCAACTTGTGAAAATTAAGTAATCTAACCATTATAAATGAGGTTTTCAAAAAAAAATAACCATCTTTTTCGGATTTTGAAAAATAACCATTTTCCCCGGAATGCGTCATTCCGGAGTACTGTTCATATTCCAAAGTTTTTTTTTTTTGTTTTTTTATTTTTATTTTTTAATTTTCAAAATAATCTTTTTATTTTTTAGGATTCCAAATGTTACATTTCGAAATGTTTAATGTTACCATTTTAAAGTCAAATTCTATGCAATAATATCGTATATAGTTCACATTACTATATTTGTTTAAATTTTTGTTAAATTTAAGTAAAAAATAAATTGTTTTTCCTTAAATTTCGGATTTGTTCTTCGTATTTCGGACTTGTTTTTGAAATTACGGAGTTTTTTTTTTCGAAATTTTAGTCCGGAATCCGGAATGTCGTTCCAGAATAAATCAAAAAAATATTTTTTCTTGGTCCAAAATGTCTATTCCGGACTAAATGGTAATTTTTACTAAAAAACAAATTGTTATTTTTTCAAATACATATTAAATGGTTAGATTACTTAATTTTCCCCAAATAAAGGTCTATTTTGGGATCATAATGAACTAACTTTTTGGAAATGTATCATGCTATCACACGAACTTTTCGTGATTTTGAGGGAAAAATTAATAGAAAAAAGATAAGATAGTTTTATAGTTAAAATATTTTTAGTAATAACTCAAATTAAAAAGTACTTTGAAAACACTAATCGGTCTCACTTCACATAAATACGAATTTTTTTTATATAAGTTACTTAAAAAAAAATACATATATTGAGAGCCCCAAATTAATAATGATATGAATTAGTGATCGGGTAGATTTTAACACCAGAAAATAAGTATTTTACTATTTCAGTATTTTGTATAATATGATATTAAATGAAATTAAAAATAACTTTAAAAAATAAAAAAATAAATAAATAAATGGCCTAGTAGACACTAGGCAACTAGGCAAGACATTTGGGTTTTGATTTGTCATAAGAAATGGTTTGACATTTATGTCATTTTAAAGGACCCAATAGATCTAAATCTGGCCCAATAACAGTACAGGATTTTGGGTTTTGATTTGTAATAACTTTTTTTTACCTTTTCTTTTAATTGAATTCTTTAATCAACATAAAAACACAATATAGTTTTTTTTTATAAGTATGGAGAAATATAGTTCTTTAATCAACAAAATTTTCCCTGGAAACCCCTATGGGGGCTGGATTTGCCCTGTAAAGGAGCTCGAACCCGGGGTGCTCGTTGAAATATGCGAGTAGATTTGCCGTTTCCAAAAAAAGTATGGAGAAATATTAAGGGTGATAAATCAGACATTTGTTTAATATTTTTGTATGACATGACTAAAAAAAAAAAATTCTTAACCTGAACACGAAACGGCACGATAGAGTGTTTTTGTTATTGAACATGAACACAACAAAAACGAAACACATGATAACACGGGAAAAAAATTTAACTACTTTCATAATGTTATACGTAAGTTCTTGTAAAAAAATTTAATTTAAACACGAGCAACACAGCAGAATATAAAATAAACAACATAAAATGCTACTAAATATACACGACTTTTGAACATGAAAACGATACGACACGGCTTTGTGTTTCTTATACATAACACAAACACAAGTCCAAAATTTGATTTCATCCTAATTTCGTATATATTTATCGTGTCGTGTCAACTTTTATCACACCTAAAAAACATGGGTTACCCTACTACAACTTTCCATCGGTTAAGGTAGCATTATATAGCTTCATTTAATCTTCTTTAATAACTAGTAAATATGTGCATGAAGAATCATGTCAAAACAAAATATTTTTAGTACATCGACTACGTCTGCTATTAATTATTATCGATAAAAGACAACAACGAAATATCACAAGTTTGTCAACAACGTGTTTTATATATAAAATATTATGTTCTTGTTTCATATACGACAATAATATATAATTATTGTTTTGAATGATTGCATGTTATCATGAGAAATATAGTAAATATCATTTGTATGTGTGTCAGTTTTGGTCCGTTCAAGGCGAATGCATGATTTCATAGTAGGGGTGTCACGAAAATTTTTAATAGTGGCACGATAGTAGAAAAAATTTTTGCAAATTTTTGCACTGCGTCCGGAAAAATCAGGCGTTGCCGGTGCCACTACTGACACCCACATAGAACCGCCCATGGGTCCACTACTAGAGTTCAGCAAGGCGACCCTTTAGGACCACTTCTTTTTGCTCTTGTATTGCACCCACTTGTACATCAGATTAGAGACAATTGCAAGCTTCTTCTTCATTGGAGATTCAGAGAAAGTGGCCAGAGTATTTGACATCATTAGAATAACAGGTCCAGGATTGGGTCTTGAACTGAATATCAAGAAATCTAAGCTATTTTGGCCTTCATGTGATGATAGGAAGCTCCGTGCGGGTCTATTCCATGTTAACATTGTGCCGCCGTTATTGGGAGTAAAGCTTCTTGGGGGAGCTGTTAGTAGGGATGTGACTTTTATTAGTGGGTTAGCCATGAAGAGAGTTGCCAACGCAGTTGATTTGATCCGTCTTCTTTCACATTTACGAGGCCCCCAGAGTGAGCTCCTTTTGCTTCGATCATGCATGGGTATTGCCAAACTTTTCTTTGGTCTGAGAACATGCCAACCCGTTTACATGGAGGAGGCGAATTTGTTCTTTGATAAAGGGTTACGTGGGTCGATTGAGGAAATTGTGGTTTGTGGGGGCTCTTTCTTTGGGGACATTCAATGGCGACTTGCTTCATTACCAATTAGGTTTGGTGGTTTGGGGTTGTACTTAGCGGTAGATGCTTCCTCCTATTCTTTTGTGGCCTTACAAGCTCATTCGTGGGTATTACAAGACTTTACGAGATAGCGACATATGTGGTATGGATTCTGATTATGTTTGTGATTTGGCTTGTCTTCATGATATGATTCCGGGATTTGACTTCGGCGGTTTCATTAATAAGGACACCGCCCTTCCAAAAACCCAACATTCATTAGTGAGTGTCATTTTTAGTAAAATTGTCTAAGACATGGAAGTTCATTTCGACATGACTATTAGGCAGAAAACAGTTTTTGAGTGTCTAAGAGCACCACATGCTCAAGATTTTCTTATGATTATTCCTGTTGACGGTCTTGGCTAGCATATGTCGCCAGTGGAGTATCGTGTTATCCTTAAGTATCGCCTTTTGATCCCTTTATTTCCAGTTGATGAGGCATGTCCTGTTTGTCGCAAGGCATGCTTGGACTCCTTTGGGGAGCATGCAGTTCATTGTAGAGAGCTATCAGGGTTCAAGTACCGACACAATCTGGTTAGGGATGTTCTTTTCGACATATTTAGGCGCATCGGGGTTTCTTCCTAGAAAGAGGCACCCCCCCCACTACACATACACACATACACAAGGAAACAAGATTTTGGAAGTCTCATGCGAATTGTCTGGAATGAACATGCAGGAAACAAAAGTGATGAAAGAAGAAGTTGGTCGTGAAAGTGAGGTAAGTTAAAATTTAAAAGTTATCACAATTGGTCAAAAATGAACATGAAATTGCTTTAAGATCTCAAATGTGTATTACAAACTTTATTTAATGTTGATTGGATGAAAAAGATACGATTGAGGACATGAATGAAGATCATAAAGTGGCGATTCAACTACTACAAGGTACCGAGTTAACAAATCTAGCAGACATTGACTTGCCTTCAGGAGACATTGGACATGCTTTGCAGTTATTAGAATATTGTGAAACCTTTTGGAAATGTAAGTTTGATGAAATCAAGAAACTAACATTTTTTACCACAAGCACATGTATTAAAAAATGGCACGAAAAAGTTGGGAATTTTCATCTTTTAGGTAAACTTTCAACATTGAAAAGAGATCATAACATATATGTTCTTTTTTGTAGTTGCTAAGTAATATTCTTACATTAAATTATGCTCAAAATGTGTAAGTTCTCTGTGATATTAGGTTTTTGAGGTAAAGAAAGAGCAACTTGAAATTATACTTCGCGAATTGACCTGAGAGGATGCACGTAAAACACATGAAGCGTTAATTGTTCAGTTCCGTATTAGATTGCTCTCTTTAATAGAATAAGATTCGGGGGATAAAGTATGTTTTCTATTTTAATTAAATGTAAAATTATTTAATTACTTCATAGTTCATAGCATTATTAAACCATGCTCTCTAATTTTATGCAAATATTGGGGAAGGAAAATCATGAGAGGAGGATTTTAAAGAGTGTTTTACCGAATCCCAGATTCTGGCAAGTATTTTGAAGAGATCAGTCAAGACACTTGTAAGTATGTCTTTGGTGTTGAGGACACTGGTAAGTATGTCTTTGTTATTTCTTGCATTCAATCTTTTGTTTTTGAAGCTAGATAAGAAAAGGATAAAAGTGTTTGTTGTGGAATAATAGTATTTTTTGGCATTGGATTAACTTTTTTTTGTTGAATAAGTTGTAATAAATAGTGTGGATGAACAACATATTATACCTCAAACTTCTAGTGGTTGTACTTGAGCTTTTACAACATGTTTTTAAGCATGCTCTTAATTGTGGATTTGCATTTTGAGCTTTGGCTTTCAAGACATAGTTTAATGTATGTTGTTTCTGCTTTGCTCATTGGGCACGCCTCCGAAATCGGTATATTTCTCATTTTTTGAATTCATTTTTTAGGGTTTAGTTTGATGTTAATTATTTCCAGCTTTTTTGGCTAATTTACACTCCAGTTAACCATTTAGGGTAACCAGATTATTGGTTTACATTGCAAGTTACAATCATATTATTCCAATTAAAAAGGATGAAATGTTTTTTTTAACTGGATTGATGTCCATCTCAAAACTTTAAACATGTATATGGAAAATCAGCAAATATAGTAGAAAATGGGTTCGCCTCAGGTAGTTATGTATATATTCTATGATTTTAGAGATTGTTGGTGTTGGATTTTGACCCGAAGATCACAGTAAAGATTTTTGAGAGGTTACAATTGTTGGATTAGGTGTCTAAGCCCATAACTATTTTGGTATGTACTTGACCCGATTATGAGCATGGTCCTTTTTGGTCACTGACCCACGTGTTCGAAGACTTGAAAAGTTCAAGGTCACTCAATCCCTATTGGCAAACAAACACGAAGATGGAAAGTCTGTATGTGCTCATGTCTTGGATATGAAGTTGCATATTGATAGATTGGGAATGTTGGGTGTCGAAGTCTCTAGGAAGCTGACTGTTGAATTGGTTCTTCAATCACTTCCCGACTCATATAGTGAGTTCATTAGAGAGTACTATATGATGGACCACGACGTGACCCTCATTGATTTGACTTATTTGCTTATTGCTACTGAATCAGAAATGATTTGGCGGATTGGTCAAGCAAATTTGTCTGGTAAATCAATGTCCCAACCTTCCATGGTCAATGGCAACATTGGAAGTCCAGAAAAGTTTTCTCTACGCAAGAGAAAGGCTAAGTCTGAGATAGTCCATTGTGTCATTCCCAAATAGTCTGTGTGTATCTACTGCCAAGAGAAGGGGCATTGGTCATGAAGCTGCCCTAACTGCCTGAGAGATCTACGAGATGGGAGAGTCAAGATGTATGACTCTGCTTCAGGTAAAATCCACTATCTAACTCTATTAAGTTCCTATTTGTAGATTCTTAATACATGATGTGATATGATTACATTTTGATGTTTTTGTAGGATCAAAGAAAAGAAAGGAAACTTAAAGGAAGAGTCAGCTGAGTCTGATCACGAAGAAATGGATTTCGATCGCATAATTCGAAGGTCAGATTTTTTGAGTTGTTGTTTAAGAGTTAGGATAGATTGCTTAGGAATATGTAATAAACATAGTTTTCATTTGAATTGCGTTGTAAGGACAAGTTTTTCCGCGTTTTATAAATAAATGAAATTTTGAGTTTTATCTTATTTATTTATCCTTGCAATGTTATTTGTGAAAATTGATGTTTGTTTGTTTCTATTGTTAGCAATATTGAAATGGATATGATTCTTAGTTATGCTATTTGTGGTAGTGTCAAAAATTTACCAAATAAGGAAAGATTCTCATCGCCCAAGTTTCAATTGGAAAGAAACTTGGAATCATGCAACTGGTATTGTATGATGAATGAGAACCTTCGTATTTGAGAAATTAAGACTAATTCCTTGTTCACATAAGTATGTGAGTCAAGTGAAGGACTAGGAGATCTAGTACGCATTGTTGTGCACTAAGCCAAGTCCACCACAAAGAACAATAAGAATATTTTTCATGATTTGCTAAAAGTTTAGTAAATGTGGTTATGCTTAAAAGATTAAGTATGATTTTGAATCATTGGAAAAGTTTCAATGAATAGCAGAACGAATAAGTAGAATCAATTAGGCAGAAAGATAAAAGTTTCTCCAATCTGAAAAGATGGGAGAGTACTTAAGTATCGTGTTTTATGATTAACATAGTGATTATGAATCCGTATCACAATTGATCCTCTAAGGACACCTTAGTGAACCAGTATGGCTAAGAAGAGGAATCAGAAATTGTTGAAATGGTTTTAATCAAAAGGTGAATCACACTTCGTTTCCAAAATCAAGTCTTAGAATCGTACTCCAAGATTGTGACTTAAGTGACATCATCTTAACAAGGTTTATATCACTCATCAAATGTGGAGTAGAAAATGTCTTCTTATTCCTGCACATTTTAAATGAAGGGTTTTGAGCATTCTAACACTCCTAAGTGTACATGCAACCCTAGAAAACCTTGGATCTATGTTTGTCTAAAATACATGCAAAATACTTTTTCCAAGGTTCATAATCCTATCTAGCATACATGGGGGACTTTAATCATAAAAGATGGCTAGAATTACATACCTTGTAGTTGTTATGATTCCTTGAAAACCTTGAGAGCCTAGCACCCCAAGTGTGATGCCTCAAATGTTTCACACAACACCAAATGCTTTGGAATAACTTTAGAGAATGTATAACACTTGTAAAATCGACTTGCCCTCTCTTGTTCTTAGTGTAACCGATTTTGGTGAGTATCATGTTCCTTATATAGTGTGTCACATCTAGGGTTACACCATGTAAACCCTAATGTGACATGACTCTTCATTTCCATGACCTATGGGTTTGTAACTCCCATGGAGCCCCCATGGACCATCCAATGGGTTTAACCCAACTTGATAATCCATGGAGCCTTTTAGCCCACTATATAAGTTATGGATGATTTACATAATCAACCCATATATTTAATTAGTCATCTTTTGATCACTTAATTAATTCCAAATTAATTCTTGATCAATACTAATTAATAATACTATTAATATATTAGAACTTATAATATATTAATAAACCACAAGTGTTATTTCTCTCATTTAGTCTATCCAAATGCATGATGCCATGCAACCCAAATGGACCATGTCGGGTCGGGTCAAGTACATACCAGAAATACTTATGGACTTAGACACCTTATCCAACATTAAATTGGTAAGTTGTGATGTCTTGGACAAGACAAAGACCAACCAAGACCGATTGTGTGAAGTGTTTGTCTTGATAAGAACCCGCACTAACTCTTGAATAGTTGTTTGTCAAGGAATGGTTCTTGACAAGAGAGTCTTATATGTCAAGAGGTCAGTGGGAGTCTTAGAGATCTTGAATGTTTCAAGAACTAATCAAGAGTAAACCTATTGTTAAACACTAGCACATGACTTGAGGTTTGTAACCTATAATGATTGACATATTCTTGTTTCTATGCCCATTCCAGTAAAGTTGACTATGCATGTGAGTTCTATGAGTTCTCAGTTGTTTGCATAACACCTTGGAAGCAATGGTAGACCCTTGTGCTGCCAGGTGGCAAGAAATTAAGATTGAACAAGTTCAGTCCATATGAGTTTGGATTTGTCACTAACCTTGTCTTGTGATTATGGTTATGACAGATTCACATGGATAGGAACACATACACCATAAAATCTAAGTGATAAGGTTTCTCTCTACTTCATGAAAATGACTGTGAGGAAACGCTTTCACTAGGAAGATTTTCAGGAGATAGCGATTGTGTAAATTGCATTCTCAAATTCGATAATGATTACGACATCCCTCTTCATAGTTCGAATTGTGAGATTTGGCAATTAGTTTGAACAATTAAGACTTATGTTTGTAAGTTCTGAAATTGTTTAGACACACCTATGAGCTATCTAAGGGAAAGTGTATGACTTTGAGAAGCCTAGATAAAGTCTTATCGAAGCATCTCGTATCAGAAATATGAACTTTGGTAAGGAAATCAATAAGTATTAATTTCTAGAAGTCCAACTATTTTCTGAGTACATGTCAAAGCTAGTGGGAGCATAAGTGTTATGCTAGTAAAGTAATAATTATCATGTTAGTGGGAGCATGATTATTATGTTTCAAGTTAGCAATATTAATAATAGAAAACAAAATTTTCACTTTGCAAAGTTGCAGGGGTTGAAAGGTTGTTTTGCTATAATTAAGGGAGTGAATATTATACTTCATTTCAAATCTAAAAGATTAGATCAGGAAATTTTAATCAAATTTAGTCAAAAGATATATATATATATATATATATATATATATATATATATATATATATATATATATATATATGGATGTCATGTTGAAAAGATTCAACATAATGGAATCCTATATATGGCAATATTATGGCAAGAGACTGGTAAAGTATCACGTTTTCATTGCGTATCGTATCCCATACGCTTCGTGTATAGGATCGATTACATATGCTGTAATCTTCGACCGTTCTGATTTTCCAAATGCCTAGGGCATGAAGAGGGAAAAATGACCAGAACCAAATATGACTGAAATTAATTAAACAACTGTCAAGAACAATCTAAGCTTCGCCAAGGATTGGTCACTTGTGGGCAGTTGGAAGTAGAGTATTGGATGGAACATATCGACATTATTATGAATAGATATGATTCTATTTAGAATGAGTTGTCATATGGCAAATATGGAAATGTTTCCATAAATGGGAGTTGGATATCAAGAATCTATGTCTAGATTAGAAACTTTTATGCAAAAAGGATGTTCAAAGGAATGTACTTTGAATGTGAGACTTCGTATCTATGGAATTGCCTTGTAACAATCTCCAATAGAGCACTTTGTAATATCATTGGCAAAGTCTTGGTGACTTTGGTGCTGTGACATTACGAAAGGATCGTTGCATAAAATGTTAGAATCTAACATATTCTAATAGTGGCAAGAATTTGGTATTCTTACACTTATGAGAAGGATTACGAACTGTGAAATGAGTATCGTTGGAAATGTGTTCAATTGATCTATTTCACAAAGTATGGACTATAAGTAAACAAAGTGTGCATTCTTGGAGCATGGGACAACCGTTGTTATAATTCAAGTAATAAGTTGATTACTCGAAACATTATACAATGAATAATGTGTAATCGATATGATGATTAAATAAAAGGTGTTTCATTTATACTCAAAAGTTTGAGACCATATTGGATTCGATTATTCTTGTGTTTCACTTTGCATGTTTTGACTTCCCGAATAATATGATTATTCAAAACATCCACAGCCGATTAATACTTTGGAAGTAGGTATTGAAGCTAGACTGTCATGAATCCGACTGTAGATTGTCTAAAGCGTTTTAGACATAGCAAAGTTCTGATGCAGTGTTCATGAGTGCTCCTGAAATAAGAGTTGAGTATTGGATTAAACCCACGCTCACTTGAATCACTTCATGGATTTTATCACGAGTGATTAGTGAGACAATAATATCTTATATTCTTGAAACCGAGACATGTGAGTTGTAATTTACAAGTCGGTTGCACATTGATAATATGTAAACGTACCAGTTCCTTGGTGTTATAAAACATATTGTTGTGTGTGATTTGATGAGTAGGTACAAGTGAGCATTTGATTCGAAGTTTATCCGTTCCTTTTACCCTAAGAGGGATAAAAGCGATATATGTGGGCCCCTCGATGATTTAGTGATGACACTCTAAGCGCTTGGCCAAGCCTGGACTAAGTTGATGTGTTCAATTGTAGTCTGTTGTCAGTCGTCATAAATCGGAAATCGGCAAACAACATATGAACAGAGAGTGTGATTAAAATCCATGTCTCAGTTCATACGATATCTAGAATGGAGGAATATATGATCCCTTATCTAAAGGACGTGTCAGAGTTCGACATCGGCTTTTGAAAGCTACGATTGCTGATCGGGTTCTAAAGTCATGCTTGCAAAATAGTTATTAGACTTATCCAAGTGGGAGACTGTTGGATTAGGTGTCTAAGCCCATAACTATTTTGGTATGTACTTGACCCGATTATGAGCATGGTCCTTTTGGTTTGCCTTCACTTATGCAACTTGATAAGATGACAAGAGGAGAGGGAGTAGAATTTATTATATGAATAATAAATTCATACTCAAAATGGTTTTATTAATATATTACAAGATTAATATATTATTTGGAAATCATATTATTTAATTAGTATTGATCAGAAATTAATTTGGAATTAATTTAGTGGTCAAAAGAGACTGATTAAATAATTGGGGACTGTTATGCAAATCATTGATAGTTGCATAAATGGGCTGATGGACTCCATAGAGTGGAGTGGACGAAATCTATGGGGAAGCCCAATAAGATTTCGTCCAAAGGGCTCTAAGGAAGGAGTCTATGGGCTGCTTAAGGCTTAAGCAGTAATATTAGGGTTTCAACCTAAAACCCTAGCAGCCACAAGTATAAATAGACCCCATGACTAAGGGATTTTCGTCCAATGCTTCTATTAGACCCTAAGGGCCGAAAATCTTCCCTCTCCTAAAGTCATCCTGTTGCTTGAGTGTTTGTGACTCCATTAGAGGTGCAACACTTGAGGCACTAAGCTTTCAAAGGTCAAGGATATTCAAGGAGAACTTGTTATTACTACATAACAAGAAAGGTAAAATCTAAACCCTAGTTTATATATCAATTTGATTGTTGTATGCTAGTTCTTAGGATCATTGCTTTGGTATTCAATGTTGTTGTGTTCATAGTAGAAAACCTAGATCAAAGCAATTAGGGTTGCATGTACACCATAGGAATGATGTAATGCTCATAACCCATCAACAATATGATATATACATTAAAAAGCTGCATCACAAGGTTTGAGATAAATATGTTTCCTTTTGTTTCATTTATTCCAGATTTATAGGGATACATATAAATATATATATATATATATATATATATATATATATATATATATATTTATACATATAAGTATATATATTTGAACTCTATGTATAATTTTATAAAATTTATATAATATAAACCCCAAGTATATTTTAATTAACAGAATGTTTGAACTTGTAGGGTAAGGAGGTTGAATAAGAGGAAAACTTGGATGCCCCAAGAGTTTAATCGTCAAAGTCAAACACTTTTACTGTTAATGTCGCTATATTACCTGCCGTTTATAAATAAATACCCTCCAACCCCCACAAAACGGAAAAATCTTCCCTAGTTATCATTAATAGAAAGAAGCTATTAAAATATCACCTAACAATGTTTCAATTCAACAAGACTGTGCTCAATTTGTGCTTAGCAATCATTGAAAAAAAATATATGATAACAATAGAAAAATAAAGCTTCAAAGTCCCGATGGTCCAAGAGACAACCCCAAGAGACCGGTCCAGACAAATCTTCTCATTAGAGGACTCGTCCACCACGAATAACCCATCGGTGCGTCAATTCCATCACTTGCGAAGCACCATCTTTTGTGGTGAAATTTTGGAAGTTTCATATGGTTTTATTACATTATATATTTTGTTATTTCTTAATAGTTGCATTTTATTTAAGCCTTTTTCAAAAAAAAAAATTAAATATTTTGGCTTTTTTTTGTATTGGAACTACTTTTTTTTCTTTATCAAAAAAGACCTAATTGTTATCTATTATTTGTTATTTCAACCATCGAGCTGGTTACCAACATGCAAATTGAGTTTTTTTCCCCATAAATGACCCTATATTTTGTATTTTTTTTCCCATTTTTTTAAATAAACCTATATTTAACATAATCATTGTTATATCATTAATGTAGCCGATTACCAACATATAACCACGTATCTTGCTAACTCGTGTGCGTCATAAGCATTGATCACCTAAAAGAATAATTGATTCTAAACCCCTAGGTCATGTTTCTCCTTCTTCTTCTTATACACCATATTGGGTCCAATATTCGATTCTAAAACCCTAGGAAACCATATAACCTCCTATCTCAAGACTATTTTTTACAAGATTGAGTATGTTTTCAAATGTTGTCACGAGGCTATTTTCACAAGGTCTGGTAGTATGTTTATTTTAATAGCATACAGTGACAGTTTGGCAAGTAAGTTGTTATTTTTATTATCTTTAATCCCATATTATCTGAAGTATTTATCAATGTATTATATTTATTCGACGTTGTATGTATGAGGGATCTCAGACATTAGTTATTTTATAACCTTATAATGAAATCACGTCTATTCGACATTGTATGGATGGAGGATCTCAAACATTATCTTCATGGTAGAGGTTATAAAGGTTAAAAAACGGTTATTATCTAAGATTCTCTGTACATTTAGTGTCAAATAAATTGGGTACTCATTGTAAAATATTGAAAAATACTTGAGACGAATGAGTTTAAAGGAAAACAACAAATTACTTGGAAAATGGTCAAGTGCACAGTTAAATTAAACATACTATAAACTTTGGGAAGATAGCCTTGGGAGAACATTTGAAAACAAACTCATTCTTATGAATACAACTGTTGGGACACAAGGTAAATAGAGGAGGTTCATCCTTACAATAGAATAATTCCATTTCAAAATTCATTACTAAGTTTATGTTTCTAGCTTGAAGAATAAGTCATTTCAGGGGAACCAATATGGTGTACAAGAAGAAGAATCATAAACATGACTTAGGGTTTTAAAACCAATGACTCTTTTCAAAACCCAAAAAATGATATATTGATGTCTCTTTTTCCTTCGACTTCCAACATATCATAAATACATGACAAAATTATACAAATGCTCATTGTTCTTTACAAAGAGTCATATGAGTCATATGTTTATTCCCTAACTTTTTTCTTGATGAAAATGCTCTTTGTGGTCTCAATTTCTTATGTGGTCCATCCCTAACTCGTATAAAATGTCGTTTATACCCTATTAATTTAATTTATATGTTTTAACTAGATTTAATAAAAAAAGAATAAATAAATCCCCCACCTCCACCTCATTTCACCCCAATAAAACCCTACTAATCACTACCTCCTTCCCACGTCCCTCATCTTCATAACCATTTATTCCCCCCCCCCCCCCTCATCATTATTTTTTTTACAACCGGCGGGAAATTATTGTAACGCCCGCAAATTTAGGCTAAACGTTTAAATAATAATAATAATAATAATAATACAATCAAAGAGGATAATTGTTCATCGTACGCATTACGAAGAATATAAATATTTATAAATATACGCGTCATATAGATGAATATTATAGGGAATATAATATTTGTAGAAAATCATTTTATTTATGATTTTATCGTTGAGCGATAAAATATTGTCCAAAAATAAAAAATTATTGAGGAAAAATAATTTAAACTAAAGATATAGTAGTCGTGATGACAATTTCATGTGTATAAAGAAATCTTGAATCTGACTTCGTATGAGGAAATTATGATTTTTTTAAAGTTCTGCGTTCAGCCCGACACAGCTATGTGTGTCATAAAAAATGATTTGAGATCGGTTGCTTGTTAGCCAAAACAATGTAAACAAGAGTTAAAGTACTCATAAATACAAATTCATCGATAAAGAGAACATCGAGAACGAAATGCGTACGAAGGAGTTATGATTTTTTTGCAAGGATTTTAACATTGTAATCTCTATAAAAATATGAAATGAAAATAGAGTGAGAACTAGTTGTTGAGATCTAAAGGAAAGTTGTAGTACTCGTAGCTACGAACGCGTGGATATAAAGAACGTCGAAAACGAAGCTGGTATGCGAAAGATATGATTTTTTGAAAATCTAATAATTTACATGTGTATGATGACGTGGCGGCCCAAGAGCACGCCACGGTGCAAGGCGGTGAATGAGCTCTCCCAACCGACATGACGACGTGGCACCATGAATCTTCATCACGTGGCTCACCGAGAAATGGACGTGTGGCACCATAAGAATGTGACACGTTTCGCCACCGGATGCAACTCTTTCCCTCCAAGAAAAGGCGACGTGGACAAAGGAGAGCCTATCACGTAGGCAGGGCGCGACGCGTCTTTCAGAATATCCTATAAGTACTCCGATTTTTTTGCCTCATTTCTCACTCATTCAAACTCCTTTCTCTCTCAAATTTTTCTGAGGCCCGACTTTAGTAGTTTTTAAGGGTTAGTAGCGAACTTCTGGAGCATCAGAGAGCTCGACAAAATAGAGCTTTTAGTTTTGAAGTTCTTCCCATAAAGATTTCGGCTATTTGCTAGAAACTCTATAAGTTAAGTTGCACTTTAAGTTCGACTATTTGCTAGAAACTCTATAAGAGTTCGACTATTTGCTAGAAACTCTATAAGATTTCGACTATACGCTTTAAGTTTAACTTATATTTATATTCATAATCGTTATTATGAATTTATAAATAAGATTTATCAGTGATTCTAAGTCAAAATATTGATTGATCTACTTACGGGAGTGATGTCTAGGCTAGATCTAATGAGGTGTTTAAAGTGTATTTTCCAAATAGTATACTATGTATATCAAATGGATCCTGTCTCTGATATGATGTTACCCGGTTATTCCTTATTTGATAGAGCTTGAAGTATTCATTTGAATTATTGAGGAATCTGGAAATTGATAATATAACCTTATAAATCAGAACGAATACCGAGACATAGTAATATTCGTATTTAGGATGTTTAAAAGGGATAAGGTGAAGTATTAGCCGATGAGCTAGCTTTCCCGTGGATCTTCCACATCAATCAAGTGAGTGCATAGTTACTTTCATGATCACGATTATATATAAGTATTATATACTTAAAAGATTAAATTGATGTCGAAAGCTTATTAATATCTTTCTTCTATGCTAATTGTATAATTTATATCTGATATATCTGAGTTAAGTGCCTATTATCTGGAATGCATGCTAGATGTATATTTGAAAAAACTACATAACAGACACTGTGCGAGCCAGATAAGATTATGTATGTGCTAAAAGTATTATTGGTAATATTTTGAGACAATCTTGATACAAGTATTATTACTTAATACTTACCGTTTGACTTATATGGTAAATATATGTATACCTGTTGTATGATAAGTATTCATAAACAGAAAAAAACTCTTAGGAGTTGTTTACATCCATCTCAATTTTTTATCTAGTGATAAGGTAAGACTGATAAAGGTTGTTTTCATTAAGCTAAGTTGGATAAGTGCTTAGTTATACCATGTGTTCTAATGATTTTTCGTTAACAGGGAATCCTTATTAAAAGTTGACTATGATAGTCTAGTCTAGTTTTAAAATAAGTCTTACAAAGGATGCTTAGTTCAATTAAGTTTGGATATCGGGTATCATCATATTAATGGTGTGTGTGATAGGGACTGAGAGTAGAGCTCTGTTATGTGACACTTTCAGGTGTCGATGTACAGTTTTCGTATCGGAGTACATCATTGTATTCCTTTGGATAGCTAGATATGGTGGGTCCGATTAGGCAACATGTAAGGTATGCTTGGTCATCTATCAGAGTAGGATGACAACACTTGACATTCTAGAGAGTCTTGTGAATTACGTTGCTAGTGTCTATTTATAACCTACAAACGTCGATGAAATGGGATACCATATTTATAAAACACACTGTGGCTTGATATGCCTTTATGACTTACACTGGCCAAGGACTCATCCTAGTTGTGTAGTCAACCATTGTTCTAAACGACTCATCAAGTAAGGTGATTCTTCTAGATGATCGTAAACTAGGATTTGTGAGAATCAATTGGGGGTGGGTATGTATTGTTGTAGTGGTTCATAGATATCTTCGTTGGATTATATATGTGTCTCACCAGGTTCCCTAACTTGACCCACTCAAACTATATGCATCACAGGTATCAAGGTTTATGCTGTTGGAACTTGATTAGGATGTTGAGTGATTAAGAGACAGTCTGCAATAGTGTTATAGACCGTTAAGCCTTTACGTTGTAACGTATGGTGTGCATTGATTATGAAATTCATAGGGTTTTTGATATTTTGAAACAATAATTTGTACTCAAAATGTTTTATTATACTGGGATTTTTCGCAACAAAAGATAATATGATTTTGGAAGCGTAAAGAAACATTTTTTTGTTTTGAAAAATAGGGGATGTCACAATTATGGAGAGCAAAGACGACCAACGTGTTCCCTACACTTTGTCTTCATTGCCCACCCCTTCTCTTTTATATATCACCAAAACAAGTTTTTGTGAGTCCTTTGCTTTCTATCTCTCACATACACAAGCGATGTGATCCCTTTGTTCTCTCTCTCTCTCTCTCTATATATATATATATATATATATATATATATATATATATATATATATATATATATATATATAAGTGAACCAAATTAGAAGAAAATTCGCTTGATGGATATATGATATGTATATGTCTATTGCATTATACACAAATCTCTCATAGAAAATGTGTGACATCCCCATTTTCACAGTCAATTTAAAACTTTTTATTTATGCTTTATTACTTCAGAGTATACAACTTAATTGCGGAATTTGTTCCCAAACCATGATAATATTATTATTAAAGCATTCCCGAGGAAATGCATTTATATTAAAACCATGAGATGTCATCCCCAGTACAGATACATAAGCATAAACAAGTCTTAATAAGCCTTACAACATTTTATTATACTAATGGCCTAAATCTTTCATCAGATTCCACATCCATGCTCTTTCGTACTGCTACATGTGATGCAAAGAAACTGAGTGGGTCAGGCGTGGGGGCCTGGTGAGCACATAGGGTTTTCAACCCATAATAATTAAGTTCTTTTAACTATACAATTCACATAAAATAAATTACATGATTACCACTTCCCGTTATTTTCACATACCGATCCTAAAATATTGATCTCAAGGGACTTATCCTAAGGATCATCGTCATCAACGGGTAGACAATACTGCTTCGAGGATTCCTATAACAATATGTGTCAATAAGGTAACCATGGGGGGATAGAGTACATCAAATGAACATATAGTTCATTAACACCTGCAGGTTGTGAGCCTGCCAACGTTCCATTTGACTGTCTATAAAAGTCTATGGTCGTTATCTATACTCTGCTAGACGATTGGTTCATCAAAAGTCAAGGCCTCTTATCATCATCTCATCATTTTCATCACCCATCACTACCCAATATATTTTATATAAATACATGAAATATGTATATGATTAAATTAAGTAAAATCATATAATTCATTTAACTTAAATATCAAGTAATACAAACAATAGGCACACATAGCATTTAATCATCTAGATATTTTATATCTATGTGTAAGTTGAAAGTAACTATGCACTCAATTGTTAAAGTGGATGACTGGAAAGTTGGGCAGCGCTTCGCTTCAGCACTTGACTTTTCCTTTGATGTGACCTAGGTTCAAGTATCACTAAGTCTTAGTTTATTATTTTCTTACGACTAATGAATAGTCTACATTCCTCAACAATCCCAATATTACATCAAGATCTATCAAGTAAGGAAAATCAGGTAGGATCATATCGGTGGTAGGGTCCGTTTGGTATATAGAGTATACTGTTTGGAAATCCCACTTTAAAACACCCCACTAAAACCAGCCTAGCCATCATCCCCGTAATTATATTAATCAGTAATATGACGTTGGGTTTACTGACAATTCTTATTATAAATTCATAACAACGACTATGAATTTAAATACAAATTACACTAAAATAATATAGAGTGTAATTTAACTTACAAAGATTTCCTAGATAAAAGTCCGGAAATTGCACTTACATAGCTGCTACATGAAGGCTACTACTTCTTGGGCACTCAGGGGTCGTAGGGCTTCGCCGGTATACCTGAAACTAAGGAAATTTGGATCTAATGCAGAGAGTACTCGAGGGATTGAGCTATAAGGGTGAGATTTGAGAAGCATATATGGAGACGGGTATTTATAACAGAAAAAAGATATGTGCGCCGTGCACTCTGTCGGGGGGCACCGCACAAATGGTCGGGGTGCTGGCGTGTCGTTCTCTGAGTGGTGCCACGTGTCGAGATTTGGATGGATGCCAGATGTGCACCACGCATCTTGTCTGTGCGCGCGGCTGCGCACAATTTTTTTTATAAATCTTAGAAAACTCATATCTTCTTCATACGAGCTTCGTTTTCAATTTGTTTTATATCCATGCATAGCTATCGACGAGATCTACAACTTTCATTTAGACATCGTCGGCTAATTTTGACTTTATTTATAAAGTTATATTTTTAATAGGCTTAGACTGTCAAAATCCGTTAAAAATTCATAACTCTCTCGTCTGACGTCCATTTTCGACTGTCTTTATATTGTTGGGTTCTTATTAACGAGGTATTTGATTCTCATTTGTTTCAAATAATAATCAACTGATCTCATATTCGATTTCTATGCTAACACTGTTACGCTGAAATATTAGAAAAATCATAACTTCTTTTCATGAAATTAGATTTAGACATTCTTTATATGCACACTTTCGGTTTAACGATTACTACGACTTTTGTTAAGATCACTTAGGCTAATAAGCAACCTATCAAAAATTATTTTTTACGACACTCGTTGTCGTATCGCGGGTCGAACGCGAAACTTCAACGGGTCACAACTTCTTCGTTCTAAGCCCGATTTGAGCATTCCTTATATCCCCAGAATCCTCATCACGACTACTTCGACTTTCATCAAGGTTATTTGGCCTAGTTATTATTCTATTTAAGACGCATATTCGATTTCTTGTTTTATTATATCGCTTCAAGCACGTATACTACATATAACTACACATATAACATATAATACTCAATAATTCTCTTTATTTACTTCATATAAAGGTTACAATTATTGACCATTACAATTATATCATCTTAGTAATGCCTAGTGAGAAAACACGGGTTTTACAAAATGGTTTACGAAAGATGAAATTATACAGAGAGGCGATACAGGTTGAATTATTCTCATATGATACCGAGGGAGCTAGTTTTGATGACCGGCTTATGTGGGACCTAATCTCTAGCGATGAAGGTGATTTGTTGGTTGATGACATTGCAAAGCCCTTTGCATACTCAAGTAAAGAATCAAAAACCGTCAAAGCCACTAAATTTGTTGCAATCATTGATGGATTGTCATCGCATGGGTTGCACATCAGGGACGTTATATTTGCTACTATTATGGCCGAGAAACTAGTTGTTAAATTTATTGAACCTTTTGAAACCAGTCAAATTTGAATGATGGAGACTCTGAAGAAAGGCCAAAATGAAGCACATTCCAGCAATGATATTCCTTCTACTTTTTAGTGTTTGCATGAAGAGTTTATTGAAGGATAACACATGAAAGATATAAAAGATGTGACATGTACATTTGTTAGTTGTTAGTTGAGGGGTTTTAGTTATTTGTCCCCTTTATGGTGTATAAAAGTTTTTCTTTTCATAGTTGTCACACCCCCGAACCACACGGCGGAAACGTCCGGGGGTTTTTGCGTGACTTCATCTTAAAATATCATTACAGTGAATATAAATGAAATATAACATCATCATTACCATGCATAATATAATACAACTGCGATTGTTTGCATCAAGTACAATCTTTTAGATAACATGACCAAAACATTCAATGTATGATGTTTGACAGTACACAAACAAAATCCCCTATTCTTGTTGATTCTTCTGCTTAACGAGTCCCTGAGAATACAAGTTATTTTGAAAACGTCAACATATATAATGTTTGTGAGTTCATAAGTATATTTGAGAAAATGATTTGTATAACTTTGTAATCACAAGAAAATCCTGTATTTTCTTAAAATAGTTTGGTATGTTTATGTCTGATCTTGTATTAATGAATGTGTGTTATTGTTTAATAGAATGTCAAAAGTGATTGAAGAGAATGTATATAGAATGTCCCCGGACAACCCGATGTTGCCCGTAAAAGAAGAATAGTTAATGCTATCGTATCAACACCGATGTGGGGTACCAGTGTGAGTAAGTTACCGAGTAATCCAATCATAAAAGAAAATAGATAATGTTGTCGTACCAACACCGAGGTGGGGTACCAGTGTGAGTAAGTTTCCTAGTAATCCAACATAAAAGAAAATAGTCTTCCGCAAACTTCATAACGTTAATTCCTCTAAGTGAGCCGTTATAACCATACTAAATAATGACAATTTCACCTGTCTTGGCGTTTGTGAACGCCGACTGAAAAATAGAATACGGTTATTGTCACCCTAGACTGATGTAGTCTAACTGTAGCGAACAGCTTAGGTGTGGGGTGTCACCCCCGTATAGATCTATACATAAAACCCCGCTCTCCTTCCAAGAGACTCTGATTATAACTACAGGTAGACCTGGCAAACGTGTCGTGTCGGGTTCGTGTCGTGTCAAGACATTAAACGGGTTGAAAGGACTTGACCCTAACCCGACCTGTTTAATTATCATGTCGTGTCGTGTCAACCCGTTTATTTTCGTGTCGAGTTTCGGGTTAAGGTTTAGACCTTGTAAATATGTTGTGTCATGTCTGCTTGAAACATTTTAAAGGTTGGAAAGTAGGAGTTATGGTGCAAAAATGAAAAAGTGAAACATCGGAGTTAGGAGATGGAATGACAAAAAATTTAGTAAATTTTGAAGGCAAAATGAAAAGAGTTAAAGTTGGGAAGCGAAGGGGATAAGTGGTGAGGATGAGTAAAATTAAGTAACTTTGAAAATTTAAATATTATTTTGAATTCTTGAGTTTGGCCAACTACAAGTCTATAACATATAATATATTTATAAAAATATGAAATTTATAATAAATAATATATAATTAAACGGGTCATATTCGAGTCATCTTCGAGTTGAAAGGCTTGACCCTAACCCTACCCGTTTAATTATCGTGTCGTGTCGTGTCAACTCGTTTACATAAACGTGTCAAAATCTTTGACCCTAACCCGCTAATTTCGTGTCGGGTTCGGGTCGGGTTTTTGTGTCGTGTCATGTTTTGTCAGGTCTAACTACAGGCTACGATCGAACACTTAATAGGTGTCAACCGACAAAAACTCACTAGATCCTTAACCGAATTTACGCGAAGATAAACGTATAAAACTCATTCCAGGCCCAACGAACCATGTAAGTGAGCCACTAGGGCATCGCTAAACATGTGAGTCATTTCAAAACCTAATATGAATGAGATTATATAACATGGACCCAAAATATATGTAGAAGGACAACTAAGGCCCATTTCACATGTAAGGTATTTATAGGCCCAAATAGCACGCAAATAGTATACAAAACCTATCAAACATATAAATGGGCCACTAAGGCCCAATAACCTAGAACTGATCAAAATTAACTCGTTTGTTAGTTTATTGTTGGTTTTGGTTCAAGTATTAACTAAAATAGCATAAAAGGCTCACTTTTTGTAAAAATGACGTTCTTGGCCCAATAAGCCAAAAATTTACAATTAAGGCCCAATTTTGTAAAAATAACACTTTAGTCTCCATTTTGTTCAAAACTTGTGTTTATGACTGGTTTGTGGTAAAAATAACATTTTAAACCCATTTTTGTCGAAAATATCATTTTTGGCTTGATTTTTGTGAAAACACACATTTTTCTGGTTTTTGGCTTTTCTGACCTAGCTGTTGGAAAATTTGTAGAAAACTCATCGTAAGTCGAAATTTGGATCCGTAAATTCTGGAAGTTTGGAAATTTTGTCTACTTTATTCACAATTTTTCTCATAATTTTTAATGGCCTCTAACAAGTGTGAAATTGCTCACCTTCACAGGCTGGTCCGAAATTATTTCAAATCTGATAGGCAGTTTGTAAAATTCGCCAAAAATTGTACAAAAATCGTATGAAAACGTGAGAGTAGACATTTTAAAGGTATAAACCTGAACTTTTTGCATGTAAAACAGTTTTGAAAAATATTATCATTTAGGTGGTCAAAACAGTTCGAGATTGGACCAAAACTTTTCTGTCAAGGGCTGAATTTTGAGTTTAGTTTATAGATCTTTGAACACAACACTTATTTTTGCTATTTTAAGTGTAAAAATCCCAGATCTACTACTTTACATGTATTATATGTGATAACACATACTTTTCTCAAGGTTTTCATGTAAATCCAAGTGATAAACTTAATATTCTTAACCTATTTTTAGATTTATGAAGTATATAGCACATAATCAACAAATAAGTCATGGAAAACACACATATTCATGCATATACACATAGATCTACATAAAGCAACTTGTATTCTCCCCCAAAAACCAAGTAAAAATCGAAAATAGGGGGTATGAACTCACCTTGGGGTGATGGATCAGTTTTGATGAAGAAGTGGAAGAACATTTTTGATCCTAGCAAGCTTTCTTGAGTAGAACTTGAACTTAGATGGTTCTAAGATCATGATCCACAAAAATATGGGTGTAAGAGGAGATTTTTGAAGAGATCAAGAAGTTAAATCATAGATCTAAGTGAGAACTTACCAAAGTTGATGATCTTGAAGAAGAATCTCTTGAAGTATACTCTAATTCTCGAAAATTTAGAGGAAAATGTAGGAGTGTTCTTGTGAGTGTTTGAGAGATTATTTGAGAGAGTTTGTAAGTGAAGTGTGTGTGTGTGTGTGTGTGTATCTTTGGCCGAGAATGAGAGAAGAGAGGGAGAGATATAGAGTTTGATTATTGGTGGTGTGATAGGTGCATGGGTACATGCACCCTTGCATGGATACCCAACAAACAAAGATTATGTGTCAAATGGTTACGAAATCCTCCTCTTCCTTTCTCTTTTTTTTTCTTTTTTTTACTTGGGCCGAAAATGGGCTAAAGAGAAGGGAGGTAGATTAGCTTGGCCCATTTCTAGCCTTGGTTCAAATTTATGAGGCCCAATAATGACTTTTCGGCCCAGTGGGCCTTTAGGGTAATTCACGGCCCAAAATGGCATAAAAGAATGGATTTATGGCTTACTAGGGTTAATTGGATTAGTTATGGCCCAATAAGGCCCATTAGGGGTAAACAAATTTATTTTAGGCACATTATGGCCCAAAATGTTAAGTTTCATGAAGGTGGGTCCAATTAGAGCCCATTTAAGGGTCCTAAGCTCAAAATAGTCAAATTGGAAGCTTATTGATCCATTAGGCCCAATAAGGAAATCCTAGTCTATAATGGACTTAAACCGGGATTTTTAAGGTTTTCAGCCCTTGGTTGAACACGTGAGATGTATTTGAATGAGCATAGAGTATGATATTCTCTCAGAGTACAAGTTATTACACTACGTGAATGATTACCTGAGAGTAGAATTTCCTAGCAAAATGTCAGTTGTGACAATAGTTTTACTCGAAATTTGGATTTATGACGGGCATAATGATAATGTTCGATGATAATGCTGGGGGAAGGCAACATAAGTAGAATCGTAGAGAGAGAGAGGAACGAGTGGGGTGGGGTGAGGCGGTTTGATGTGGGCTTTCTAATTTAATTTAATATTAATATAAATTATAATGTACTAAAAAGATTAAAAGTAATAAAAGTGTATGAAATATTTTACATAAAAATTGAAACCACAATTAACATATTCAACGGGACAAATAAAAAGACTAAGCCTATAACCATTGATAATGAACACATACTATTTTTATATAATTTTGTCAGCATACAATATCCACTTACACTATCATTTTTCGTAATTACTTTATTCAACAAAAGATAAAAAAAGTTAAAGAGTCGAAAGGAGTTGAGGCATGTCGAGTTTTTGACAATATAGGTGTTTTTGAAAAACCTATTACCTAATGGGTATACTTTTAAACTTATTTACCATATAAGGTTATTTTGCAATTTAAAAAAAAAAAACGACTGTGCCCTAATTATTTTCTTACCAATCGTTCTTTTCCTATGTAAAAAAACGAGCTGCGCACCTCTAAATTTCCGGCAAGATCGTCATCTCTGGCGACTCCAGCGACTACGATCCAATGACGCCAGCGACTCCAACATTGTCTTCGGCGATGACTACAATCCAACACATGTAAGTTTTTTTGGCTTCAATTACATTCATTTTTGAGTTCGATTTTGAACTATAACTTCGATTTTTAGGCTGTAATCTTTAGTTTAGGTTCATTTGTGAGTTCAAATTTTGTTTTCTACATTTCTGAGTTCGATTTCTGAGTTGTATTTGCTTCAATCACAGTTTGTTTGTTTGATAGGCTGATGTTGTTTGATTGTTGATTTTTGATTTTTGATATGTATTTGCTTCGATTTCTAATTTGTATTTGCTTCAATCAGTTCGATTTATGGTTCCTAGTTCCTAATTGCTTGAATATGCAAGATGTGCTGATTGTAACAACTAGAATTCTTGAGATTGAATTGAATTTATGTTCTGATTTCTCGATTTGATTGTAACAGATGCTGATTTATCTATTCGATTTCTGTTTTTTTTTTTTAAATATGATTTTATGTATTTGATATGTTCTTTTTTTTAATTATGATTTTTGTTTACAATGGGGATTTCCGCACAATCTCTTAAGTTGTTGCAAGCAATGCAATAACAATTGATAATGAAGTTGCTACAAATGATGTGTTAGAAGAAGATGAAATTAGAGAAGAAGATGATGAAAAATCTTTTATTGTTTTTTGGTTTAAATTTAAAAAGTTGTTTCTTGGTTTTTGTAAGAAGATTTGTTATTTATAATAATGTTTGTAAAAACAATATTAAAAGCAAAAACTTAAAAAAAACCAAAAATAATTATATGAAAAAAAACAATATATTTTTAGAATGCTTATGAATATTGTTTTATTTTGTTGGTTCATGTTGTGTGAAAGAAAAAGAAGGGAGCATGACAGTTTAAAAAATATAATACAATAATAAATAATCATATATGGTAAATATGTTTAAAAGTATATTTATTGGATAAATAAGTTTTTTAAAAACACCTATATCGTAAATATGTTTAAAAGTATACTTATCGGATAAATAATTTTTAAAAAAATACATTTTATTAGAACAATTTGTTTATTGATTGATATTTTGAAAGTGCCGATTAAAAGTAGTTAACTTTTTGTGTGTGTGTATCTTTGGCCGAGAATGAGAGAAGAGAGGTAGAAATATAGAGTTTGATTATTGGTGGTGTGATAGGTGCATGGGTACATGCACCCTTGCATGGATACCCAACAAACAAAGATTATGTGTCAAATGGTTACGAAATCCTCCTCTTCCTTTCTCTTTTTTTTTCTTTTTTTTACTTGGGCCGAAAATGGGCTAAAGAGAAGGGAGGTAGATTAGCTTGGCCCATTTCTAGCCTTGGTTCGAATTTATGAGGCCCAATAATGACTTTTCGGCCCATTGGGCCTTTAGGGTAATTCACGGCCCAAAATGGCATAAAAGAATGGATTTATGGCTTACTAGGGTTAATTGGATTAGTTATGGCCCAATAAGACCCATTAGGGGTAAACAAATTTATTTTAGGCCCATTATGGCCCAAAATGTTAAGTTTCATGAATGTGGGTCCAATTAGAGCCCATTTAAGGGTCCTAAGCCCAAAATAGTCAAATTGTAATCTTATTGGTCCATTAGGCCCAATAAGGAAATCCTAGTCCATAATGGACTTAAACCGGGATTTTTAGGGTTTTCAGCCCATAGTTGAACACGTGAGATGTATTTGAATGAGCATAGAGTATGATATTCTCTCAGAGTACAAGTTATTACACTAGGTGAATGATTACCTGAGAGTATAATTTCCTAGCAAAATGCCAGTTGTGACAATAGTTTTACTCAGAATTTGGATTTATGACGGGCATAATGATAATGCAGGGGGAAGGCAACATAAGTAGAATCGTAGAGAGAGAGAGAAAGGAACGAGTGGGGTGGGGTGAGGCGGTTTGATGTGGGCTTTCTAATTTAATATTAATATAAATTATAATGTACTAAAAAGATTAAATGTAATAAAAGTGTATGAAAATATTTTACATAAAAATTGAAACCACAATTAACATATTTAACGGGACAAATAAAAAGATTAAGCCTATAACCATTGATAATGAACATATACTATTTTTACATAATTTTGTCTGCATACAATATCCACTTACACTAACATTTTTCGTAATTACTTTATTCAACAAAAGATAAAAAAAGTTAAAGAGTCGAGAGGAGTTGAGGTATGTTGAGTTTTTGACAATATAGGTGTTTTTTAAAAACCTATTACCTAATGGGTATACTTTTAAACTTATTTACCATATAAGGTTATTTTGCAATTTAAAAAAAAACGACTGTGCCCTAATTATTTTCTTACCAATCGTTCTTTTCCTAGGTAAAAAAACGAGTTGCGCACCTCTAAATTTCCGGCAAGATCGTCATCTCTGGCGACTCCAGCGACTACGATCCAATGACGCCAGCGACTCCAACATCGTCTTCGGCGATGACTACAATCCAACACATGTAAGTTTTTTTGGCTTCAATTACATTCATTTTTGAGTTCGATTTTGAACTATAACTTCGATTTTTAGGCTGTAATCTTTAGTTTAGGTTCATTTGTGAGTTCAAATTTTGTTTTCTACATTTCTGAGTTCGATTTCTGAGTTGTATTTGCTTCAATCACAGTTTGTTTGTTTGATAGGCTGATGTTGTTTGATTGTTGATTTTTGATTTTTGATATGTATTTGCTTCGATTTCTAATTTGTATTTGCTTCAATCAGTTCGATTTCTGGTTCCTAGTTCCTAATTGCTTGAATATGCAAGATGTGCTGATTGTAACAACTAGAATTCTTGAGATTGAATTGAATTTATGTTCTGATTTCTCTATTTGATTGTAACAGATGTTGATTTATCTATTCGATTTCTGTTCTTTTTTTTTTTAAATATGATTTTATGTATTTGATCTGTTCTTTTTTTTTTTTAAATATGATTTTTGTTTACAATGGGGATTTCCACACAATCTCTTAAGTTGTTGCAAGCAATGCAATAACAATTGATAATGAAGTTGCTACAACTGATGTGTTAGAAAAAGATGAAATTAGAGAAGAAGATGATGAAATTTTTTTTATTGTTTTTTGGTTTAAATTTAAAAAGTTGTTTCTTGGTTTTTGTAAGAAGATTTGTTAGTTATAATAATGTTTATAAAAACAATATTAAAAGCAAAAACTTAAAAAAAAAACCAAAAATAATTATATGAAAAAAAAACAATATATTTTTAGAATGCTTATGAATATTGTTTTATTTTGTTGGTTCATGTTGTGTGAAAGAAAAAGAAGGGAGCATGACAGTTTAAAAAATATAATACAATAATAAATAATCATATATGGTAAATATGTTTAAAAGTATATTTATTGGATAAATAAGTTTTTTAAAAACACCTATATCGTAAATATGTTTAAAAGTATACTTATCGGATAAATAATTTTTAAAAAAATACATTTTATTAGAACAATTTGTTTATTGATTGATATTTTGAAAGTGCCGATTAAAAGTAGTTAACTTTTTGTGTGTGTGTATCTTTGGCCGAGAATGAGAGAAGAGAAGGAGAAATATAGAGTTTGATTATTGGTGTTGTGATAGGTGCATGGGTACATGCACCCTTGCATGGATACCCAACAAACAAAGATTATGTGTCAAATGGTTACGAAATCCTCCTCTTCCTTTCTCTTTTTTTTTCTTTTTTTTACTTGGGCCGAAAATGGGCTAAAGAGAAGGGAGGTAGATTAGCTTGGCCCATTTCTAGCCTTGGTTCGAATTTATGAGGCCCAATAATGACTTTTCGGCCCATTGGGCCTTTAGGGTAATTCACGGCCCAAAATGGCATAAAAGAATGGATTTATGGCTTACTAGGGTTAATTGGATTAGTTATGGCCCAATAAGGCCCATTAGGGGTAAACAAATTTATTTTAGGCCCATTATGGCCTAAAATGTTTAGTTTCATGAATGTGGGTCCAATTAGAGCTCATTTAAGGGTCCTAAGCCCAAAATAGTCAAATTGGAATCTTATTGGTCCATTAGGCCCAATAAGGAAATCCTAGTCCATAATGGACTTAAACCAGGATTTTTAGGGTTTTCAGCCCATAGTTGAACACGTGAGATGTATTTGAATGAGCATAGAGTATGATATTCTCTCAGAATACAAGTTATTACACTAGGTGAATGATTACCTCAGAGTATAATTTCCTATCAAAATGCCAGTTGTGACAATAGTTTTACTCGAAATTTGGATTTATGACGGGCATAATGATAATGTTCGATTATAATGCTGGGGGAAGGCAACATAAGTAGAATCGTAGAGAGAGAGAGGAGCGAGTGGGGTGGGGTGAGGCGGTTTGATGTGGGCTTTCTAATTTAATATTAATACAAATTATAATGTACTAAAAAGATTAAATGTAATAAAAGTGTATGAAAATATTTTACATAAAAATTGAAACCACAATTAACATATTTAACGGGACAAATAAAAAGACTAAGCCTATAACCATTGATAATGAACATATACTATTTTTATATAATTTTGTCTGCATACAATATCCACTTACACTAACATTTTTCGTAATTACTTTATTCAACAAAAGATAAAAAAAGTTAAAGAGTCGAGAGGAGTTGAGGCATGTCGAGTTTTTGACAATATAGGTGTTTTTGAAAAACCTATTACCTAATGGGTATACTTTTAAACTTATTTACCATATAAGGTTATTTTGCAATTTAAAAAAAACGACTGTGCCCTAATTATTTTCTTACCAATCGTTCTTTTCCTATGTAAAAAAACGAGTTGCGCACCTCTAAATTTCCGGCAAGATCGTCATCTCTGGCGACTCCAGCGACTACGATCCAATGACGCCAGCGACTCCAACATCGTCTTCGGCGATGACTACAATCCAACACATGTAAGTTTTTTTTAGCTTCAATTACATTCATTTTTGAGTTCGATTTTGAACTATAACTTCGATTTTTAGGCTGTAATCTTTAGTTTAGGTTCATTTGTGAGTTCAAATTTTGTTTTCTACATTTCTGAGTTCGATTTCTGAGTTGTATTTGCTTCAATCACAGTTTGTTTGTTTGATAGGCTGATGTTGTTTGATTGTTGATTTTTGATTTTTGATATGTATTTGCTTCTTTTTCTAATTTGTATTTGCTTCAATCAGTTCGATTTCTGGTTCCTAGTTCCTAATTGCTTGAATATGCAAGATGTGCTGATTGTAACAACTAGAATTCTTGAGATTGAATTGAATTTATGTTCTGATTTCTCTATTTGATTGTAACAGATGCTGATTTATCTATTCGATTTCTGTTCTTTTTTTTTTAAATATGATTTTATGTATTTGATATGTTCTTTTTTTTTTAATTATGGTTTTTGTTTAGAATGAGGATTTCCGCACAATCTCTTAAGTTGTTGCAAGCAATGTAATAACAATTGATAATGAAGTTGCTACAAATGATGTGTTAGAAGAAGATGAAATTAGAGAAGAAGATGATGAAAAATCTTTTATTGTTTTTTGGTTTAAATTTAAAAAGTTGTTTCTTGGTTTTTGTAAAAAGATTTGTTAGTTATAATAATGTTTGTAAAAACAATATTAAAAGCAAAAACTTAAAAAAAAAACCAAAAATATTTATATTAAAAAAAACAATATACTTTTAGAATGCTTATGAATATTGTTTTATTTTGTTGGTTCATGTTGTGTGAAAGAAAAAGAAGGGAGCATGACAGTTTAAAAAATATAATACAATAATAAATAATCATATATGGTAAATATGTTTAAAAGTATATTTATTGGATAAATAAGTTTTTTAAAAACACCTATATCGTAAATATGTTTAAAAGTATACTTATCGGATAAATAATTTTTAAAAAAATACATTTTATTAGAACAATTTGTTTATTGATTGATATTTTGAAGGTGCCGATTAAAAGTAGTTAACTTTTTCTTATCAATCCCATAATTTAAAATAACAAATTGTTCTTAGTAACTTGTTTTTTTCTCATTTTAAAATAGTTTTTAAGATATTAAAAAAAAAAAAAAAAAAAAAAAAAAAAAAAAAACTCAAGGTAGGTCCTCTATTTATTTCAAGATAATTCCTAATTTTTTTGTTATATATATTCTAAATGAAATTGAAAATTTAAATAGGTCGTAGGACTAACCTTTACTCTTGCTAGATATGTCTTTGAGAATAACCTAGAAAAAAATCCTGTTGAAAAACATTTTGCGTCAACAATTATGAATTTTGGTGAGAAAATAATAAATAGATTTTTTTAATTGGAAGAGGTGATAGCACAATTGAGAAAAAAAAAACTTTTCTGTTTCTTCTAGGAAAAATGGATACCTTTTTAGGCCTACAATTTTCCAAAACAAATTGTCTGCAAACTATGGTTATTAAAATCACAATCATACGATCTCATCTAGGTAAATTCATCCCGATCTTACTTATATCGTTTTTCGGTAGGATTGTTAATATATATATTTTTAAAAAAATTCAAATATTTTTTTGGACTAGCTACGTAAATACCCATTTTGAATTGTTTATCATTAAATAATATATTATAAATGTATTTTTAATGTTTTAAAGTATTTATTGTTAACTGATGGATGAATATGTATTTTTTATGTTTTAAAATGTTTTTGGTAGGATCTTACAATTCGATTCGATCTTACACATACGATCTTACAAAGCGAAAAACAATCATATATAACATCCTCGTCTTAACAACCTTGTTACAAACAAAATGCCTACAAGCTCTCAAATAAAAGAGGTCCATAAGAGCATTTGGAAAAACAATAATATACACCTAATTGTTAAGAAAAATTATTAAGGTTTAAAGAAAGAAAAACAAATTTAGCTAACTATTTTAAAAAAATTCTAAGATTTTGGGAAGCACCATTGTTTGTAAATGTTGATTCTCATACAAGGATAGGTTTAGAGACGATGAGGGACATGTGTAAGAGATGAATAATTGAAGGGGATAAGAGTTTATTTGCAAAATAGCCAAACATACAAATAGGGATCAATGATTGCTGCAAAAAGAAAATGATGGTATTTAAAGAAAGACAAAATTGCAAAAATGGTTTTGTGGTTTTTAAAATTACGTGGTTTTGGTAAAAAAAATGTTTTGTGGTGTAAAAGTGGTTTAATTTTAGATATATTGCTTATTTTTGGTCCGAAAATATTAATTTTAACAGTTTTGCTGTTAATTTTTTTAAAATAATAATTTTATACTTAGAGATTATGTCTGTAACAATACTATACGGACCATTTCTATATCACTTCTTTTTAATTTTATTCAGTTATTATATATTAATTCTTTTAATTAATTTCTTTTTATTGGATTACTTTTTATTGTATTATTATATAATAAAAATTATTAATTTTAATATATAATATTTGTATATTAATAAATATTACTTTATTGGATTTCTAATTGCATTTAGTAAACTATTTTTTAATTTATTTTTTTAATAGATTTTTTATTGGATTATTATATATTAATAAATATTATATTAAATATATAATATTTATTTATTAAAAATATTACTTTATTGAATTATTCATCTCTTTTAATTCCTTTTTTATTATATTAATTCTTTTTATTGGATATATATATATATATATATATATATATATATATATATATATAGAGAGAGAGAGAGAGGGAGAGAGAGTTAGGTTCATATGTGGATTGACATCTATTGTGTGGTTGTAAGAACCAATAGGATTTTAACAAAAAATTAATTAATAATTAATATATAAGGGTATTTTAGTAATATTACACATGGATTAAATGACATTCCAAATTAGATGCCTGCAATCTTGGATAAATAATTGAATCTCCTTTTATATCATCACACGTTTTCCATCATCTCCAAAACCCTATGAGGCCGTTATGTTCATAACCTGATTACGGTTACAAAATAAAACCTCGGTGTGTACCCATTGTTCAATGACTTCTTTCTACACAAAATCAATAACCATCGATCGATCAACATTCCAAGACTCAGTTTTTTCGATATCAACCACAATTTGGGTCAACTCTCCCAATGAAGAAACGCATGTAATTTTTTATTCTAACTCTTATAACATACAATGAGAGACAACATCCATGATCGACATTCTAACCCAGTTATTTGCATGAATCCTGTTAATGTGTATGTACCTTGTTGATGCTATGAATTCATGAAATACTTATATAAGCACAATTTGTTATATGTAATGTTATAGGTTCTTAAATATTAGAAACAAATAACCATATAGATTCTTTAATATGCGACTTGGCCTTCTAAGTTTCTGAAGCTACTGTGATAAATTACCAATATATCAAGTCAAGTTACATAATTAAGATCATTGACTATTAAACAATTATGATAATATAGAAAATTCTAAGGTTGAAGTCGGACACTTGAAACTAATATATAAAAGCTTTTAATACTAAGGTTAATTTTTAGACTTTTCATCATCATACGTTAAAAATTAATATACAAAAGCTTCTAATTTCTTGTCTCTTTGTATGATACAGAAGCAAATTTTATTTTTATTTTATTTTGTCTTATTAAAACCCTAATTTGGATTGCTTTATGTTTTTGAAGGTCTTATTAAAACCCTAATTTGGATTGCTTTATGTTTTTGAAGGTCCAGAAAAACTTCCTATCATTCTAATAGAATAGTATTCTTACATAATGTCATTCTCAACTAATGTTATTCTCGTAAGAATAAGTTGGAATAAGTCGATATCTAGATAATTCTTAGAGAATGTCATCTACGAACGAACCAAGAAAGAGAATGGGGATTCTTTCAAGAATGACGATATTCTTTTGCAAAATATTCTTTCAGAATAGATTCGTGTTGTTAAATTTTGATGTTTTTTTTTTTTCATTTTTAACCATTCTTAGTTTTAACCATTAAGAATAATGTAATTTTTAACCATTATTCGTCATATTTTTTTTCCAAAATGAATGTAATTATTGTTTATAGTCTTATTCTTTAAGAATTAATGTAATTAATGAATTTGAAATATCATTACTAGTTTATGGCGTCATTCTGACAGAACAAAATCGGTTGATATAAAAAATAACGTTAGGATTAAAATTAAATTAATTTTAAAATTCACATTTTTAAATGTAGTTTAATTGACTAAAAGTTCGAAATTTTCCTTTTTTAAATGCAGTTTAATTGACCAAAGTACCCTTATGCTGAAATTTGGATGATTATATGGTACATGTTATCCCATTGTAATATCATAGACCCTCAGATCACATCCGTTGGTCCAGAATTGTCCTTACGACCATACAATAGATGTCATCCACATTATAACCTAACCATATATATATATATATATATATATATATATATATATATATATATATTAATGCATATAAGTTTAAGGAACAATACAATTTAGTATGTTCAGACTTTTACCACACTATTTTCTGTACATTGCCTCTTTTAATCCTTTTTTGTTTTTATTTGGCAGATTTACTCCTTTAGTTTCTATAATTTGAAAGTGGTCTCTTTTTTGGTTTTGCCGCCGCTTCTGACACCACAAAAAATATGTGTTTGCTTCTCCACGATACGTGTCATATGCTTTTTCTACACCACTTATGTTCCACCGACTTCCCACCGCTTCCTCTAGATTGATTTCACCTTTTATCTCTATCTTCTCCATTGCATTCATACTTTCTCCCAAATTGATCATATGAAAGATTCTAATCGAAGCCAAGTTCATAATCTTTAACTAGCGTTTTTTTTTTGTTTTATTTATTTATTATTTTGTTTTATTTAATGTTTTAGCCCTTTCAAGTATGTTCTATTTGTTTTTCTTGATGTAGTGACTATATCATTTTTAGCTCTAAATCGTTTTGGATTCCTCAAACATCCATTAGAAGGCGGACAAATCCCCTTTCAAATCTCTGCAAATTAAGAAGAGAGAGACTAAGTATCGATCTCTAATGGGTTGTTTTCTTGGGTGTTTCGATGGTTCTTCCAGGGATAAAAAACGTAAAAGACATAGGTAAGGTGATTCTTCATGATCAAGTAAGTTAATTCAACATCCTTTAAAGTTTAATTTATTCTGTTACTGTTTGATTAACAGGAAACTGAAAGAAATCATTGTTTTTTTAGTCGAACTGTGTTATAAATTCTAGATTTTGACTTTGAGTTTAGCTTGAGAGTATTTACTTTGCCACTTTTTGTTGTAGAAACCTAAAATTGAAAACAATGTGAAAGTTGATGCATCCTTGGGACAAAGCATCATAGTGAGTCCCTCAACAACTTCATATGCCTTATGTGGTATTGGTCGGTGCATACGACCTCTGATTGTCGATGGTAATTTATCTCATTTTTTTATCACATCAAATTCCTTATAAAACTCGAAATTAACAAGGTTCTATTATAATTTTAGTTCATCAAATCCCAATTCACAAACATAAGTTGTTAAATATTCAAAAAGGTTTTTGTTCTAATTTTTCTCTCCTCCACCCCTTTTTGATTCACTCAACTTTGTGATAAGTTAGTCGAAGTTACCTTTTTGATGCTAAATGTTAGATTGTATGATGTGGATTCCATAACTAGGTTTGTTCTCAGATTTATGATGCTTAATTATATCGAGGTTGAAAAGAAAACTCTCCGTATGTGCATTTGAAATCCTAACTTAACGTGTTCTAAGGCTCTGGCTTAAAATTTACGGAAAACACTCAATGCAATTTAATGCAATTGAATTGATTTTCAGTTATAAGTCATCTATTCGTCCGACCTTCAAGGTCAAGGTCCAAGTCTTGTATGGAAATGAGAGAATATTGTACACAAGTTCTTTTATATCTTTGTATTCTCCTCAAAGTTTTTGATTAGAACAATATAACATATAAAAGAACAGTCCCAATACCAATTTAAGATAAATTAGATGAAACTCTATGCTGACTCCCATACAAATTTAATATAAATTTGAACTCCAGTAGATAGTTTAAAGCTATAACAAACAATTCAGATATTTTCTTCATTATTTCTTGATTTTAAGCATGACCTTTGTAAGGAAAATCATTGCAGGTACAATTCGAATTTAGGAATGAGAGAAAACTTTGGAAATCATGATGATTTAGCAGCTTCTGTTGAATATTCTAATGAAACATGTAAACCATAAACAATTATTACGTCCAAAGTTCTAAAATATTGTAAAACTTACAATCAACAACACAAAGTTGTGGATTTTGATTTTTTATTAAAGGTTTGTAAAAGATTTGGAGAAGAGAAGGAAAGGGATGAGGCAAGGTTCAAGTTTGTCAAAAGCCATCAGGTTCCACATACATAACTCATTGCAGCAAATATGACAATAATTCATAAACCGATATTTTTGGAAAGAATTTGACAACTGCAATGGAGAAGCTTACTTGCCTCTGTCATACCCTCATTTAGATTATGCATAATATTAACAACATTAAATGATCAAATTGTAAAGTAAATGCTTCATATAATCTTCATTTTTAAATTTCTCTTTCTTCTATCATTCTCTCTCTCTCTCTCTCTCTCTCTATCTCTCAAAGTGAACCAAATTAGAAGAAAATTCGCTTGATGGATATATGATATGTATATGTCTATTGCATTATACACAAATCTCTCATAGAAAATGTGTGACATCCCCATTTTCACAGTCAATTTAAAACTTTTTATTTATGCTTTATTACTTCAGAGTATACAACTTAATTGCGGAATTTTTTCCCAAACCATGATAATATTATTATTAAAGCATTCCCGAGGAAATGCATTTATATTAAAACCATGAGATGTCATCCTCAGTACAGATAGATAAGCATAAACAAGTCTTAATAAGCCTTACAACATTTTATTATACTAATGACCTAAATCTTTCATCATATTCAACATCCATGCGCTTTCGTACTGCTACATGTGATGCAAAGAAACTGAGTGGGTCAGGCTTGGGGGCGTGGTGAGCACATAGGGTTTTCAACCCACAATAATTAAGTTCTTTTAACTATATAATTCACATAAAATAAATTACATGATTACCAATTCCCGTTATTTTCACATACCGATACTAAAATATTGATCTCAAGGGACTTATCCTAAGGATCATCGTCATCAACGGGTAGACAATACTGCTTCGAGGATTCCTATAGCAATATGTGTTAATAAGGTAACCATGGGGGGATAGAGTACATCAAATGAACATATAGTTCATTAACACCTGCAGGTTGCGAGCCTGCCAGCGTTCCATTGGACTGTCTAGAAAAGTCTGTGGTCGTTATCTATACTCTGCTAGACGATTGGTTCATCAAAAGTCAAGGCCTCTTATCATCATCTCATCATTTTCATCATCCATCACTATCCAATATATTTTATATAAATACATGAAATATGTATATGATTAAATTAAGTAAAATCATATAATTCATTTAACCTAAATATCAAGTAATACAAACAATAGGCACACATAGCATTTTATCATCTAGATATTTTATATCTATGTGTAAGCTGAAAGTAACTATGCACTCACTTGTTAAAGTGGATGACTGGAAAGTTGGGCAGCGCTTCGCTTCAGCACTTGACTTTTCCTTTGATGTGACCTAGGTTCAATTATCACTAAGTCTTAGTTTATTATTTTCTTACGACTAATGAATAGTCTACATTCCTCAACAATCCCAATATTACATCAAGATCTATCAAGTAAGGAAAATCAGGTAGGATCATATCGGTGGTAGGGTCCGTTTGGTATATAGAGTATACTGTTTGGAAATCCCACTTTAAAACACCTCACTAAATCCAGCCTAGCCATCATCCCCGTAATTATATTAATCAGTAATATGACGTTGGGTTTACTGACAATTCTTATTATAAATTCATAACAACGACTATGAATTTAAATACAAATTACACTAAAATAATATAGAGTGTAATTTAACTTACAAAGATTTCCTAGATAAAAGTCTGTAAATTGCACTTACAGAGCTTCTACATGAAGGCTACTACTTCTTGGGCACTCAGGGGTAGCAGGGCTTCGCCGGTATACCCGAAACTAAGGAAATTTGGATCTAATGCAGAGAGAACTCGAGGGATTGAGCTATAAGGGTGAGATTTGAGAAGCACATATAGAGACGGGTATTTATAACCGAAAAAAGATATGTGTGCAGTGCACACTGTCGGGGCGCACCGCACAAATGGTCGGGGTGCTGACGTGTCGTTCTTTGAGTGGTGCCACGTGTCGAGATTTTGGTGGATGCCAGATGTGCGCCACGCATCTTGTCTGTGCGCGCGGCTGCGCACAATTTTTTTGAAATCTTAGAAAACTCATATCTTCTTCATACGAGCTCCGTTTTCAATGAGTTTTATATCCATGCATAGCTATCGACGAGATCTACAACTTTCATTTAGACATCGTCGGCTAATTTTGACTTTATTTATAAAGTTATATTTTTAATAGGCTTAGACTGTCAAAATCCGTTAAAAATTCATAACTCTCTCGTCTGACGTCCATTCTCGAATGTCTTTATATTGTTGGGTTCTTATTAACGAGGTCTTTGATTCTCATTTGTTTCAGATAATAATCAACCGATCTCAAATTCGATTTCTATGCTAACACAGTTACGCTGAAATATTAGAAAAATCATAACTTCTTCTCATGAAATTAGATTTAGACATTCTTTATATGCACACTTTCGGTTTCACGATTACTACGACTTTTGTTTAGATCACTTAGGCTAATAAGCAACCTATCAAAAATTATTTTTTTACGACACTCGTTGTCGTATCGCGGGTCGAACGCGAAACTTCAACGGGTCACAACTTCTTCGTTCTAAGCCCGATTTGAGCATTCCTTATATCCCCAGAATCCTCATCACGACTACTTCGACTTTCATCAAGGTTATTTGGCCTAATTATTATTCTATTTAAGACGCATATTCGATTTCTTGTTTTATTATATCGCTTCAAGCACGTATACTACATATAACTACACATATAACATATAATACTCAATAATTCTCTTTATTTACTTCATATAAAGGTTACAATTATTGACCATTACAATTATATCATCTTAGTAATGCCTAGTGAGAAAACACGGGTTTTACAAAATGGTTTACGAAAGATGAAATTATACAGACACACGATACAGGTTGAATTATTCTCATATGATACCGAGGGAGCTAGTTTTGATGACCGACTTATGTGGGACCTAATCTCTAGCGATGAAAGTGATTTGCCAGTTGATGACATTGCAAAGCCCTTTGCATACTCAAGTAAAGAATCAAAAACCGTCAAAGCCATTAAATTTGTTACAATCATTGATGGATTGTCATCGCATGGGTTGCACATCAGGGACGTAATATTTGCTACTATTATGGCCGAGAAACTAGTTGTTAAATTTGTTGAAACTTTTGAAACCAGTCAAATTTGAATGATGGGGACTCCGAAGAAAGGCCAAAATGAAGCACATTCCAGCAATGATATTCCTTCTACTTTCTAGTGTTTACATGAAGAGTTTATTGAAGGATAACACATGAAAGATATAAAAGATGTGACATGTACATTTTGTTAGTTGTTAGTTGAGGGGTTTTAGTTATTTGTCCCCTTTATGGTGTATAAAAGTTTTTCTTTTCATAGTTTTACTCGAAATTGGATTTATGACGAGCATAATGATAATGTTCGATGATAATGTTGGGGGAAGGCAACATAAGTAGAATCGTAGAGAGAGAGAGGAACGAGTGGGGTGAGGTGAGGCGGTTTGATGTGGGCTTTCTAATTTAATATTAATATAAATTATAATTTACTAAAAAGATCAAAAGTAATAAAAGTGTATGAAAATATTTTACATAAAAATTGAAACCACAATTAACATATTCAACTGGACAAATAAAAAGACTAAGCCTATAACCATTGATAATGAACATATACTATTTTTATATAATTTTGTCTGCATACAATATCCACTTACACTAACATTTTTCGTAATTACTTTATTCAACCGAAAAAAGATCATTAACACTGTGAAAACCAAACACTCAATCCTGAGACTTAACCATTTAAATGTACTAAAGAACTTCTAGCCCAGCGGTATGAGATGTTGCTCTACCTCCTTTAGGTTGAGGGTTCAAGTCTCGTCAGAACATAAACAAATTTAGGAGTAGTTTATGATTAGATTAGTTTTCCATTAAAAAAACCATTTAAATATGAACATCACCAAAGACTATAAGCATTTATTAAATCAATATCTGTTTTGAATATCGTGTGGCGATTCACATGGTACAGATCCGGTGCTCTAATACTTCATAAACTTGCCGAAAAAATTTGTTTCCTATTATTTCCCTATGCTCTTTCCATTTAAATTTCGTCCGAAATTGTAACAATCTTTTGATAGTTACGTAATTTCAATTGAACTATTACATGTGTTAACTGAAATTGTAATACTATTTTTCAATAAACTAGAAAAACTACTATATAGGGCAGAAACATTATTGTTAATAACGAAAACATTACCCTTGGCCTTGTGTTAAAGGTGTGCCTTGGAAACAACTTTTTTTTTGTCACTAGAAAGTTACACTCAATGATTTATATGATTGATTTGTGATACAACGTGTTTCGTATAAACTTCAAATAACACATGCATTGCTTCGTGATAAACTTGCTTTTATCCAAATTAACATATTCTACTTTACTTCTTTTTGTACCCAAGGCATGAGCAAGAGCCTTAGAAACTACACATTACTTTTAAACGTGTATGGTACATATCTTATTATTCAGAAATTTGACTTTTTTTACGAAGATTATTTCTTTTGTAGAGTTGTATTTATTGTAAACAAATCATCATATGTAAATATGTAATATAAAATAGTTAGCTTAAAAATACGAGAGTTTATACCAAAACCCATGTCATTGTACTGTGATAACTAAATTATATGAATTATGTTTTGGATCTATAAATTAATTAACTTTTTTTTTATCTCTTTAAAATAAATAATTGTAGCAAGCTATAAAAAGGATAAACATAAACAAAATAGAAAATTCTATGAAAGTTGAGGCTTGTACATTTGACATAGTTTTCTTAAAAAAATCAATCCACGTCGTATGTTTGTTTTCCAAGATACAACAACAAAAACGTTTCTTTAAAACCGCCGAACTCAACAAGATCCAGATATTACATTGATACATTGAAGAAACCACAATTATAGAAGAGAAAAGAATAGAGAGTTTTCACGTAGTTTTACCGTGTACAAAAATACTTTATTTATAGTGAAAACTTGTAACGGTCACCATAATCACAATTTATGGTGATTATAAACCGACAACTTAATTACCAAATTAAATTAAATCATTATTAAACACAAAAATGTAATTGAAATTGTGTTTAATTATTAATGTTAGTTAAATTTTAAACACAAATAACGGAATTAAAATTTTGTTAAATTTTTGTGTTTAAACATTCAACCACTCAATCAACCATCCAAAACACCTTATATTACTTTCTCATTCATCTATAATCCATTGTGGCCGTATAATAAACTAAAATGTAGGTATCCGAAAGGAACACAAATATGCAAATATAATATATTTTCAGTTTCAAACAAAAACTAAAATTTATATCGGAAAAATTGTCAAAACTATCTTTGGAAAAATTGTCAAAACTATCTTTCTAAAATCGGAAACCCCATATTTCCATCAATAGTTTCTATGAAACAAAACTACAAAAGGCAAGAGCATGGACGGTGGGTGGGTGATGATAAGTTATTTTCTTGGAATAATCTTTAGATTCTTTGTATTTAAAATTTCAAACGATGTTAGTCTACATCCTCCCAACCAATGTTTTAAAAACCGGTTTGAACCGACAGGTCGAACCGGTTGGATCGGGAATCGGGGAAGGGAGCGGTTCAACTATCACTGGTTTTATGTCTATTTCTGAACCGGATCGAACCGGCCGGTTTTTACAAAAATCTGGTTGAACCGGTTCAATTAAACCGGTTGAACCGGTTAAATTGAATAAAAACACATGAAATTGAAACCTTTTACATAATAAACTTTGGTAGTTTTTTCACATTTATTAAAAAATTTCTGAATACAAACAAATGATAAATGTTATGAAGTTTTTTTTATGCGTTTATATTCATCTAGGACTTTATTTTCTTTTTAACGCACTAGGATTGATGTAAAAGTTATGGTTATGAGTTATTTTAATGTATTTAGATTGATCTACAACTTGTTTTCATGTGTATTTTAATGTTTGAACTTGTGGACATCAAATTCTTGATTTTTGTATGTATGTATGTGTATGAAAATACGAAAAAAATGAAAATTATAGAAACCGGTTTACTCAGCGGTCGAACCGGTTGAACCGGAAACCGGTAGCCATACCGGTTCAACTAAAAAACCGGTTTTTAAAGCATTGCTCCCAACACTAGATCGCATCATCTATTACACATCACTACACACTCCCACAATATATATATATATATATATATATATATATATATATATATATATATATATATGAAAAAACATCATAAATGGTCCCTGTGGTTTCCCCAAATCTGAAGTTTAGTCACCGTGGTTTAAAAACTTCATAGATGGTCCCTATGCTTTCAAAACTTTTGACGATTGGTCCTTATTCCTAACTCTGTTAAAGTTTGTCTGTTAACTGAAGGGTATTTTTGTTATTTCACTAATATAGGGACCATTTATGATGTTTTCTCTTATTAAAAAAAATAAATATACTTATTTAATATATAAAATCTCTCTCTCTCTCTCTCTCTCTCTCGGTGTGTGTGTGTGTGTGTGTGTTTGTTTCAGAAGAACACCAAAACCAACGCTTCCTAGTACCTGACCTCAAATTGAGCCCTCAACAACCACAGTACACGAAGAATGACCACCAGGATTTCAAGAAGGAGATTTTTTTCGTCAAACACCGAATCTGCCATGAAATCAACAGACATTAAGATGAAGACGACCCCGATGCGTTAAACCCTAGTTCTACTAATTCCATTGATGACGATGAACCTGTTATCTTGATACATAAACCAGAAGGGAGGAAACCCATGAAGGTATTATCAGAGATGTCTAATTCTTTAAGTGCAGGAGGATTGGTGTCAACTGGTAAAACCCCATTGAATCTATTACAACTCAAATCAAGCACTTTCAATTGGGCAAGATGAAAAAAGGAAAATAAAAGAGGGCCTTTAAGGGAATTACATGAAAGATTAAAGGTTTGAAATCGAACTAAATTAGAAAGCAAATCAAGGAAACTACTGATTAATCTTTTCTTTTGGAGTTTTACTGTAACAATCCTACTAGAAGAGGAATTAGAAGTGATGCCTGCCCAGTTGCAGCAATGAAAGAGGATAAAGTAAGTGGCAATTCCAATCTACTTTGAAACCCCATAATCCTCCCAGGTCATCGGAATTGCATGCCACATTCTGTGAAATCACAAGAACCTGAATTTGAAGAGAAAACACAACTAATTACTAGTACCCATATCTCCAATACAACAACCATGTCTGATTATTAATCGTAAGATGAAGACTAACGGGGATGAAATTATAGGAAGGTATTGGTGCCATGTCTAGTAACCCTTTATCGTCTTTGCTAATATGCCAATTATTCCATGATCGACCTTACCTGATACCAAATTGAAGGATCTTCATGCGATACCTAATGTCGGAGTAGAGATCTGGTATGGCCGGAGAAGGATCGATTGAGCGGTGATCTTTATGTCTTGAGGTACTGGAGTGGTCTTTGGGTGGTAATGTATGATTGTAGCTAAAGACGAAAAAACGGGAAGTGGGTGTTGTGAATCGATTTGGGAAACACCCATTTTAGATGGATCTGTGAATTGGATTAAATTAAGTGATATATTTGGAGAGAGAGAGAGAGAGACCTTTACATATTATTTTATTTTTATTTTTTAAATAAGTGAAAACATCATAAATGGTCCCTATGGCAGTGAAATGACGAAAATGCCCTTCATTTAACGGACAAAAGTTAACGGAGTTAGCAATAAGGACCCATCGTCAAAAGTTTTGAAAGCACATGGACCATCTATGAGGTTTTTAAACCATGGGAACTAAACTTCAGATTTTGGGTAACCAGAGGAACCATTTATGATGTTTTTTCTATATATATACGTAAGTTCAATTGAGAAAATAAAAAAGGTTGAAAATGGGGGTATCATTCTCAGCCAATCATTTGTTTTTGCCGCAAAAACCTCCGTTGTACCAGCGGAAATTGGAAAGGAATACACATGTATTTTCCAACAAAACATGTTTCATTAAACTATGTTAATCATTACCTTAATATATACAAAAAACATAGTTTTTTTCGTTTTTTTAATTTTTAAGAAGCTATTTTTCTCGAAAAATGATTTTAAATATACCAAAATTCATGATTTTTTATTCTCTGCAAATAGACATCTATATTGATATAGTTTTAAGATAACTTTTTTTTTTATATTTTTAGCTATCGTTATTCATAAGTGAATAAAAATGCATCAAATTTTTGCTACAGTAAATTCGTTATTCACTTATGAATAAAAATATATATTTAATTTTTTTTACAACTTAAGTATCATTTATACTACTTATTCATATATGAATAACAAATTAATTGTAACAAAAATATGATAAATATTGTATTCATATATGAATATAAAATATGACGACAACTAATACGCATTTTATTCATATATAAATATAATATATGACGAAAGATGATGTAAAAAATATATTTGAAGTAAAAAAAACTTTATTACGTGTCATATTCATATATGAACGATACTTAAACTACAAAAGAAAATTAAGTATACGCTTTATTCATAAGTGAATAACGAATATACAGTAATAAAAATCTGATATATTTTTAATTATTTATGAATAGCGAAAGCTGAAACTCTAAAAAAATAAAATTTTTATTTTATCTTAAAACTATATCAATATGGATGTCTATTTATAGAGAATAAAAAATTATAAATTTTGATATATTTAAAATAATTTTTCGATAAAAATGACTTTCTAAAAATCAAAAAAACAAAAAAAAATGTTTTTGTTAATATTAAGGTAATGATTAACATTGTTTAAGTAAACATGTTTGGATAGAAAACACATGTTTATCCGTTATCCATTTCCGTCGGTACGTTTAAATGTTTTGCAGCAAAATAAATGTGTGGCTGAGAATGATTCCCTCATTCTCAATATTTTTTTTTCCTCAATTGAACATTCATCTCTTTCTCTATCTCTCTCTCTCTCTCTCTCTCTATATATATATATATATATATATATATATATATATATTAAAAAGAAGTGAACGGAGTAATAGGAGTGGGGATGACTATATTTTATTAACGAAAGTAAGGAGAGTAAAGAGAAAATTACGTTACAATGAGTTGAAAGAAAAAAAATACAATAATGTTTAGGTTTTGTTGTGGTTATCGTTTATTGGTTTATATCGGATGTTTAAAAGATGACACTTAAATTGTTATAAAGATAAGGGAAATTGATAGAAAAGTTCTAACATTTTCGGAAAAGTTACACTTTAGTCCCAAAAAATTTTTTGAACATAAAAGTACCGATTATTTCATTTTGGTTCAAATTTATAAAAAAGTCATTTTTTTTCTTTTAACAAGAAATGACATAGTATTGTGTTTTTACAAAAATCGGGACTTTTATGTTCAGTTTTTTTTTGGGACTAAATGCAACTTTTCTGAAAATATTTGAATTTTTCAAACAATTTCTCTAAAGATAAAACCTTCAATGATCAGAGATAGAGAAATGTCATATTTCTCAGGAAATTACATTAAACCAAAAACATTTGATATACAACAATGTTTCAATGATCAATCAAAGATAGACAAATGTCATGGTTCATTATCCGGAAATTACATTAAACCAAAAACATTTTGTATAAAACAATGTATGTATTAAACTATGAATCGGTTATTGATGATATCCAATAAAATTAATGCATTTATCTATGTTCATGGTGGAACCAATAAAAATTTATCTATGTTCATGGTGGAACCAATAAAAAAGAAAACAAAAGTAATAATTTTGTTATTGAGAAGAAGCCAAAAATTAAAGAAAAGGTAAAGAAAGAGCACAAAGTTTAAGAAGGAAATCATAAAAAGTCGGTGAAACCGTGAGGGGTAGAGGGGCGCAAGGCAAATTGGGCGATGAATGTCTTAAATGCCCCCCACTTTCATTTACGACTATCACTACTCCACCTCCTCTATCTCATGTGCCCAATACAAATACACTTGGCCTTATCTTTTAGACCTGACGGCGTGTACCCCTCAGTTTTTTTCTTATTTTTATTTTCTTTGCCAAAATTTAGGGTGTGTATGAGAAAAAAATTTCATTTTTTTTTCTAAAAAAAATATATATTTATACAAATATTATATTTATTTTGTAGGAAATTATTTGTAGGGAATCAAAAACCATAAATTTTAATATATTTTTTATAATTTTTTAGTAGGTATATAATTTAATAAATATTAAAAAAGTTAAAAAAAAAAAAAAAAAATACTAACCAATCACATGAAGAGAGACTTAGGTGCTGTTTGTTTTTTCGAAGCGAAAATTCATGAAATCTGCGGACCACCTCTGCAATCCTCTGTAGCAGAAGAGGCGGAACAAACGGCTGCAACCTATAATAAGAAGCATGTTTGTTTTTTAACATCTGCAGACTGCTGCAGTAAACTAAAATTTAAATAAACTAATTTTATAAACTGAAAATAGTTCTCAAAATTTAATAATTCTAGTCTTAAAACATTGAAATAATAATAAAAAAACATGTAAAAAAACAAAAATATAAAACTTTTTAAAAAAAAAAAACTTAAAAAAATGTAAAAGAAACTAAAAGTTTTATTCTAGAAAAAAAAACTAATTTTAAAAAACATTAAAAAAAATAATAAAAAAAATTAAAAAAGTATTACAAACGATGTCTACAAAGTTCGTAAAAAATTACACACGTTAAAAAAGATGCAACTGAAATTGAAAATATTATTAATAGAAACGGTAAAAAAAAAATTAAAAAAATCAAGTTAAAAAAAATCGTGGAAACTATAAAAATAAATTGTATCACATCCGTAAATAAAAATTTAAGAAAATAAAAGTTTAAAAAAATAAGTTATACAAAAATTCTTAAAAAAACACTTGAAAAAAATGAAAGCTAAAGAGGCTAGAAGAGGCAAGTCAAGTGCTGCGCCACGCAGCACGCGCGCAGAGGTTTTGTACTCTGAAGTCTTCCAAAAAGCAAACTGCTGCGAGAGGAAAAGTGTTGCACGTGTGCTGCGCCGCACATCAATAAGTGGTTTGAAGAGGTTTTTATAAAAAAACAAACAACAACTTAGGGATAGACTCCCTTACTTTTTTTCCTTAACCCCTTTTCCTTCACCCGCAGTATGGTGTTTCAGGGTGGCGGAACCTTTCCCTCATTCTTTTCGCGCTGCATACCCACCGGCCTTACTTGGTCTGTTTTATAGTGGTTTAACAGTTTTTTATGATTTTTATTAATTTATGAAATATGCTAATTATTATTATTATTATTATTATTATTATTATTATAACAAAGACGCGATTGATGCATTACTAATTTATTGTATGTGAAAAGATTTACATACCTTTCGTTAAAATGATGTATACCATGTATAATTTAACATATTAGTGAATAAAAAGTTAAGTATTTAGTAAATATTATGTTTTACAAAACAAGAAGTTAATATATTTTTATAACTTTATCAATTACCGCGACATATATTCTTTATAATTAATTCACTTAAAATTTATAAATATTCATCACTTAATATAAAGAAACGAATGACTTTTTATTTTTGTAACATTACCCATTTTTGTCATTCTTTGAGTTGTTCACGCAATGATTTTCGACTTTGCAAATTACCAAAATTATTTTGATGCATGAATCTAGTGTTTGTTTTGTAATAGAAGACAAAACACAATTGTGTGGTGTTATTCACTTACCAGATCATTTTAGTAATTAACCTCTAATACAACAATGAAACTATTTATATATATTTTTTCAAGAGAAATTAAATTGCTTCTTACCTTTTATGCTTACAAAATTTTTCCTACCTACTAATATTATTACAAGTGTCACAATTCTATATTTTTTTAACTATCTCATTAAGAGTATATTATTAAGAATATATCAAATCAAATTAAATTGATTGGTGAAATGATGACACGTGTCGTAATATTAGTGAGTAGAAATACTTGTAGGTATAAAAAATACGAGACAATTTAATTTTTTTTTTCAGTTATCCTATTAAGATAATTTATAACATGTATAATTTAATAAAAGCTTAATTTTTTTTGTCGCTTGTAGTTCGATATAAGGAAAAAAAATTGTAATTTAAGGAAAAAAATTAATTACTATAAAAGTCCATATACTTTTATAATCTTACCAAATAATGTAACATAATATATTCTCAAATTATTTAACATAATAGATCATATTTGTATCAATTAACAGAATAAATTAAGTTTCTATAATATATTATATACAATGGTAAATAGTAATAAACTTATTACATCAAATAGCTAACAATCTTATATAAACTTGAAAAGGTCATAAAAATGTATCAATCTTTTGTATATTTATCTATTTTAAAAATATATAGTATATAACATATCATGTATTTCAAAGATTGTCATGCATTTACCAGTCACCACGAAAATGGTGGATGGTAGTAAACGGCACAATTGTGTGGGGACGGAAGCAGCAACGGTTACTTACAATAAATCACTATCACACCCGGGTAAAACTGTAACCCGACCCGACCAGTCAAACAACCCGCCGAATAAGTCAAACAAGCCCTGTACTTATCGATATCCAAACCCACCCATCCTTTCGGACCCTATCACGTGTTCCAATCTGATTGGCCCATCCTCAAGAATCCAATGCCCTACTTTATCTCTCTATAAAGCCAAACGACGACGCTTCCACTTTTCCCCCGCCTTTCTCCCATTCCTTGCTTCTCCCTCCCGTAAACTCGAAATGGCGCCAAAGGCGGTAACTTTTCCGGCTGCTTTTCCGGTTGTTTTCGTCGTTTTTACTCTATGTCTCATGTTCTCTGCTTCTGCTACTGCGCATGACTACTCCGACGCTCTCCGGAAATGCATTCTTTTCTTCGAAGGTCAACGTTCCGGGAAACTTCCGCCGGATCAGCGCGTCAGGTGGCGGAGTCATTCTGCATTGCACGATGGAGCTTCCGCTGGGGTATGTGTTTTCGTTTATTTTCTATTCTCCAGCATTTACTTCGATTCCGTGAGTTCGGAATTTCTGTAATCGCTGTGTTATTTTGTGGTCATGAGGTTATTAGTATCAGGTTTGATTTTTCGTTTAAATCTTTGTGTTGTGAAATTTACAGGTCGATTTGACGGGAGGATACTACGACGCCGGTGACAACATAAAGTTTGGGTTTCCGATGGCGTTTACGACAACAATGCTGGCATGGAGTGTGATAGATTTCGGGAGGATAATGGGGCCGGAGCTAGGGAATGCAGTTAGGGCAGTGAAATGGGGAACAGATTACTTACTAAAAGCAACCGTGACAGACGGTGTCGTTTATGTTCAAGTAGGAGACGCAATCTCGGACCATAACTGTTGGGAGAGGCCGGAGGACATGGATACGCTAAGAACGGTGTCTAAAATCGATCGGAACCACCCTGGATCTGACGTGGCTGGCGAAACCGCCGCTGCTTTGGCCGCTGCATCCATCGTTTTCCGGTCACGTGACCCGACTTACTCTCGCATCCTTCTCAACCGTGCTGTTAAGGTACGTTTAATTTTATTTTTGTCATTTTGTTACAACAGAAAAATAAAGCTTCATTTACTTTTTATGCGTGTATATTTGCTATTTTTGTTTTTATTTCTAGAAAAAAAGGAGAGAGGTTATGTAAAATTTGTTTCCATTTTAGTTATTTTCGAGTAGATCAAAATGTCCATTTTAAAACTTTGTGTAAAACAAAGCTATCAACTCCATATTTATAAATTCCAATCTTTTATAAATATTTTATTGTGTCACTTGTGCATGCATTTTTAGTCCTATGAAGTGCTTTGAATGTGGTTAACCGTAGACGCATATTCTTTGCTGTATATATGAACAACAGTTACTATATTACTTTTCTTTTTTCCTTTTCGATCAATTGGGTGTATTTATTACTTTTATATAAGACGTAAACAGCACTAATAAATTCATGAATCCAAGAGTGGACGACATGTTTCTGTTAACTTTAACGTTTCCCAAAGTACCTTTATTTAGCTTCCGTTTATTATATTCGTTAGGTCTTCCGTTTTGCTGACACCTACAGAGGAGCATACAGCAACGACTTGCACTCTGCCGTTTGCCCATTTTACTGTGACAACAATGGCTATCAGGTAACTATATAAAAGTTTAACCCATTTTTACTTTAAATAACCATTAAGTAAATACTTATTTTATTTTGTCGGGCAGGATGAATTGCTTTGGGCAGCAGCATGGTTACACAAGGCATCAAGAAGACGTCAGTACAGAGAGTACATTATTAAAAACGAGGTTATTTTACGGGCAGGTGACACCATTAATGAATTTGGATGGGATAACAAACATGCGGGCATCAATGTTCTTGTTTCAAAGGTAATTAATCATTAAGCATATAATAATTATTATATTTATATTTAAATGTTTAATTTTATCTAATAATTACGTGTGCTCTTATCAAAGTTTTGTCATATAGTGTATGTCCTGATATTCCTCATTTCAATCTAAAATACGCCACACCCTATTATCCTTTTACATTGTGTCAGCAAGTCACATGGTTTCAACTTTCGATTGTGTAAAATCATGTTTATTTCTAAAGTAGAAACCACAATGTGGGTCCCATTTCCATTTATTTTCACACAAGAATTGGTCAAAAACAGAATGTGTTTCCTATATATCAATCCATCTATCAAAATTACTAGCATGCTAGTATCTTTTTATTTTTGTTAAGTTGAAAATGACGAAAGTGGGTCTTTTGGTCCAAAGTCCTTTAGAGTAAAGACCATGTCCTGTTTGGTAAAAAAATGCGGGGAGTATGTCTATATCTATTGTAATGTGTCTTTACTCTCAAGTGGAATAGACTAATGCGAGAAGAAGGCATGTACCTCCTTCATGTTTAAGTTTCTATGGTTAATGTCGAGGGGCCCACATAAGGATAGAAAAGTCATTGGCTTTCTCTGCAATCCATGTGCATAAAGGCTATTGAACTAGAAGGGTGTGACCTCACTTTGAACCGGATAAAAATTGACATTTTATGCCACACATTTCGTTTCCCGTATCTTTGGACTGTCTATCCATGTGCTTTGCTTCCTTTAGATTCTACGCTTCAATAATTATATAGATAAAAGATAACATGATTTTTGTATTGATAATACAGGAGGTGTTAATGGGAAAATCGCCTGGTTTCAAATCGTTCCAGAATAACGCCGATGCTTTTATTTGTTCTTTATTGCCTGGAACGACTCATCTACAAGTTCAATATTCACCAGGTTTGCTATAAATATATACTATATTTTTAATTTTGGCCTTGTTGAAATAATATGTACTTTTGGTAATTTTTTTTTTTAATATTTTCGTTATAATCTAGGTGGATTGATATTTAAAGCTGGAGGGAGTAACATGCAACATGTAACTTCACTATCCTTTTTACTGTTGGCCTACTCTAACTACCTCAGCCACGCCAATCATGTGGTGCCATGTGGCGATAAATCAGCCTCCCCTGCTCTTCTCAAAAGCCTAGCCAGACGTCAGGTAAACTAAAAAAAATATATACATTTATTTCTCTGCTAAATTTAAATTATCCAAAAATACATACGTTACATAAAAAAAAATGTTATTGGGCCCATTCACAATCATTTCTAAACACGAACATTCCCTTATGTTATGGACCTCCATTCTGTTTTCATAACTTGTACAATTAATTCTTTTTTTCACAGGTGAATTATATACTTGGAGATAATCCAATTAAAATGTCCTACATGGTGGGATATGGGACCCGTTATCCACAGAGGATTCATCATAGGGGGAGCTCAGTACCCTCTATCAGGATCCATCCAGCCCGCATTGGTTGCAAGGCTGGATCACGTTATTTTTTCAGTCCTGACCCCAACCCGAATGTGCTGGTTGGGGCAGTCGTCGGTGGGCCTAATACCACCGACGCGTTCCCAGACTCCAGACCCTTTTTTCAAGAATCGGAGCCCACAACGTATATAAATGCACCGTTGGTGGGATTACTAGCCTACTTTGCAGCCCACCCTTGACTTACACGTGTCCAATGAGTAGTGGTGCGCAAAACGGTCACCCTGCATTTCTTCCTTATTTCTGGTTAACTAGATGTTATTAGTGTCTTGTCTTTTTTTCCAAAATTGAAAAATGGGATTTTTTTTTTGTTTTATGGTGACATATCGGCTATTAATGGGGGGCGTTATTTAAGTAAATCTTTCTTTTGTGCTATGTGGCTAAAGTGTTTAAAGTTGTGTCTTATATGTAATTTGGTTGTTCGGAGGAATTAGTTTTGGCAAACGTGATTGGAATCGTTGAAGTGTAAAAGTTGTTTCCAATTGTACTTTTGTGATATCGAAATTGTAAGTGAAATCTATTAATAGTTATTCGAAAGTTTATTTGATCGTTAATGTTTATTTCATGGTTAAATTAAAATTTTATTTTGTAATTGTATAAGAAATTCATTGGACTTCTGTTAATGGACAAGACATTTGTGTATGTGGTGTCCACCACCATGTAAGGGACATCCTCTTTAAAGTTTAAACTCTTGTGTACTTTTAGTTTGAAATCATATACTGGATACCATCTGCAGGTTGGATAATTTGGTAGACATATCAAACTTCTTATAAATTTTATTTATTAGTTGATCTAATAAATTTGATTATTATATTATTGAAATATAATTTAATTATTTTAAATAAGGGATTTAACAAGGTATAAGGTTTTGGATGCATTTGAGCAAAACTAACTTAAAATTCCTAGCTGTTCTTTATTTTTTTTACTTAGGAGTTGTTTGTTTAAGTACGTAAAACATTTATAGTTTGCCGTTTAAAAAAACTGATACATTAACGGAAAACTCATTAAAAAGCCGCCACTATGCGGTAATGTATTGTATGTTATCTAAGGAAAAAATCAGTGTTGTAAATTTATATTTTAGATAACATTTTACCTACAATTTTTATCATAAATTTATATTCTAAATTATAACATTCTTATCCTATAACAAGATAACTTATTATTAAATATATTTATTTTAGATGATGATTTATTACTCAATGCAAATGAGATGATTAGTTTCTCCGCTAATCGGTTGTAAATTTATATTTTAGATAACATTTTACCTACAATTTTTATCATAAATTTATATTCTAAATTATAACATTCTTATCCTATAACAAGATAACTTATTATTAAATATATTTATTTTAGATGATGATTTATTACTCAATGCTAATGAGATGATTAGTTTCTCCGCTAAAACAAAAAACATGTGACTCTCAAATTAAATGAAGTCGATAAAAACATCAACACATGTAGGGGGTCAGGTCGGGTCGTTTACCTTAAAAAAACTAGACCAATAAGTTCAATCGGTTAAAACCGACCAGACACTACTGATTAAATCTTTTTAAAAAACAGACTAAGTTATAACTGAAAAACCGTACGGTTTAATGAAAACTAGTTGATTTTTAGTCCATTGATAAAACGGCGAACGTAGAGTGGGAGTCTTTGGCAGTGTAAGACATCAATTCTAAAGCTGTGAACGGAGGCAAAAAAGGCACGGTTGGGTTTTTTTTTTTTTTTTATTTATTTATCTTTTCTGGATTTGTAAAAGTTAAAGAATCGGGAGGAGTTGAGGCATGTCGAGTTTTTGACAGTATAGATGTTTTTGAAAAACTTATTACCCAATGGGTATACTTTTAAACTTATTTATCATATAAGTTATTTTGCAATTTAATAAAGTAAAAAAAAACCGATTGTGCCCTAATTATTTTCTTACCAATAGTTCTTTTCCTAGGTAAAAAAATGAGTTGCGCACCTCTAAATTTCCGGCAAGATCGTCATCTTTGGCGATTCCAACGACTACGACTTTGGCGATTACGATCCAACGATGCCGGCGACTCCAACAACGTCTTCAGCGGTGATTACAATCCATCACATGTACGTTTTTTGGCTTCAATTAAAGGTTCATTTTTGAGTTCGATTTTGAACTATAACTTTGATTTTTAGGCTGTAATCTTTAGTTTAGGTTCATTTATGAGTTTGAATTTTGCTTTCTACATTTGTGAGTTCGATTTCTTAGTTGTATTTGCTTCAATCACAGTTTGTTTGTTTGATAGGGTGATGTTGTTTGATTGTTAATTTTTGATTTTTGATATGTATTTGCTTCGATTTCTAATTTGTATTTGTTTCAATCAGTTCGATTTCTGGTTCCTAATTGCTTGAATATGCAAGATGTGCTGATTGTAACAACTAGAATTATTGAGACTGAATTTATGTTTTGATTTATCTATTTGATTGTAACAGGTGCTGATTTATCTATTCGATTTCTGTTTTTTAATATGATTTTATGTATTTGATTGTAGATAGATGCTAATGTCATATTAGACATTGTTTAGAATGAGGATTTCCACACAATCTCTTAAGTTGTTGTTGCAAGCAATGCAATAACAATTGATAATGAAGTTGCTACAAATAATGTGTTAGAAGAAGATGAAATTGGAGAAGAAGAAGATGAAAAATCTTTTATTGTTTGTTGGTTTAAATTTAAAAAGTTGTTTATTGGTTTTTGTAAGAAGATTTGTTAGTTATAATAATGTTTGTAAGAAACAATTAATAAACAATATTAAAAGCAAAAACTAAAAAAAAAACCAAAAATAATTATATTAAAAAAAAACAATATATTTTTAGAATGCTTATGAATATTGTTTTATTTTGTTGGTTCATGTTGTGTGAAAGAAAAAAAAGGGAGCATACACAGTTTAAAAAATAAAATAAAATAATAAATAATCATATATGATAAATATGTTTAAAAGTATATTAATTGGAGAAATAAGTTTTTTAAAAACACCTATATTGTAAATATGTTTAAAAATATACTTATTGGATAAATAAATTTTTTAAAAATACATATATCGTCAAAAACTCAGGCATGTGGGCTTCATTTTATTAGAACAATTTGTTTATTGATTAATATTTTGAAAGTGCCGATTAAGAGTGGTTAATTTTTTCTTATCAATCACATAATTTAAAATAACAAATAGTTCCTAGTAAATTGTTTTTTTTTTCTCATTTTAAAATGGTTTTTTAAGATATTAAAAAAAAACTGAAGATAAGTCCTCTATTTATTTCAAGATAATTCATAATTTTTTTTTGTTATATATATTTTTTGAAAGAGATTTTTTTTTATATTGTAAATGAAATTGAAAATTTAAGTAGGTCATAGGACTTACCTTTACTCTTGCTAGATATGCCCTTGAGAATAACCAAAAAATAATAATAATAAAAAAATAAAGAACCGTTGAAAAACATTTTGCGTCAACAATTATGAATTTTGGTGAGAAAATAATAAAGAGATTTTTTTTAATTGGAAGAGGTGATAGCAGAATTGAGAAAAAAAAACTTTTTTGTTTCTTCAGTGGATACCTTTTTAGGCCTAAGATTCTCCGATAACAAATTGTCTACAAACTATGGTTATTAAAATCACAATCGTAAGATTCTACCTAGGTAAATTGATCCCAATCTTAGTTGTATTGTTTTACGGTAGGATCGTATAATCGATCGTAAGATCGTTAATATATATATATATACATACATACATACATATATATATATATATATATATATATATATATATATATATATATATATATATATATATATTTAAAAAAAATCAAATATTTTTTTTGGACTAGCTACGTAGAATACTCATTTTGAATTGTTTATCATTAAATAATATATTATAAATATATTTTACATGTTTTAAAGTATTTATTGTTAACTGATAGATGAATATGTATTTTCTATGTTTTAAAATGCTTTTGATAGGATCTTACAATCACGATCTTGTAAAGCAGAAAACAATCATATATAACATCCTAATCTTAACAACATTGTTACAAACAAAATGCCTGCAAGCTCTCAAATAAAAGAGGTCCATAAGAGCTTTTGGAAAAACAATAATAAACACTTAATTGTTAAGAACATTTATTAAGGTTTAAAGAAAGAAAAAACAAATTTAGCTAACTATTTTAACAAAATTCTAAGATTTTTGGAAGCACCATTGTTTGTAAATGTTGATTCTCATACAAGGATAGGTTTAGAGACAATGGACATGTGTAAGCGATGAATAATTGAAGGGGATAAGAGTTTATTTGCAAAATAGCCAAACATACAAATAGGGATCAATGATTGCTGAAAAATGAAAATGATGGTATTTAAAGAAAGACAAAACTTGCAAAAATGGTTTTGTGGTTTTTAATATTTACGTGGTTTTTGTCAAAAAAGAAAAAGTTTTGTGGTGTAAAAGTGGTCCAATTTTAGATACATTCCTTATTTTTGGTCCGAAAATATTAACTTTAACAGTTTTGCTGTTACTTGTTTTGAAATAATAATTTAATCCTTATAGATTATGTCTGTAACCATACTATAATAACCATTTTTGCATCACTTCTTTTTAATTTTTTTCAATTATTATATATTAATTCTTTTAATTAATTTTTTTATTGGATTACTTTTTTATGGTATTATTATATAATAAAAATTATTAATTTTAATATATAATATTTGTATATTAATAAATATTACTTTATTGGATTATTAATTGCATCTAATAAACTATTTTTTAATTTATTTTTTTAATAGATTATTTATTTTTTATTAGATTATTTTATATTAATAAATATTATATTAAATATATAATATTTATTTATTAAAAATATTACTTTATTGAATTATTCATCTCTTTTAATTCTTTTTTTTATTATATTAATTGTTTTTATTGGATATATATATATATATATATATATATATATATATATATATATATATATATAAAAGTTTAAGGAACAATACAATTTAGTATGTTCAGACTTTTACCACACTATTTTATGTACATTGCCTCTTTTAATCCTTTTTTGTTTTCATTTGGCAGATTTACTCCTTTAGTTTCTATAATTTGAAAGTGGTCTCTTTTTTGGTTTAGCTGCCGCTTCTGACACCACAAAAAATACGTGCCTACATCTCCACGATACGTGTCATATGCTTTTTCTACACCACTTATGTTCCACTGACTTCCCACCGCTTCCTCTAGATCAATTTCACCTTTTATCTCAATCTTCTCCATTTTGTTCATATTTTCTCCAAAATTGATCATATGAAGATTCTAATCGAAGCCAAGTTCATAATCTTTAACTAGCGTTTTTTTAGCCCTTTTAAGTCCAATCTTAGACAAAGAGCAAGGAGGATATGAAGCACTGTTGGGTATTCTATTTGTTTTTCTTGATGTAGTGACTATATCATTTTTAGCTCTAAATCGTTTTGGATTCCTCAAACACCCATTAGAAGGGGGCAAATCCCCTTTCAAATCTTTGCAAATTAAGAAGAGAGAGACTAAGTATCGATCTCTAATGGGTTGTTTTCTTGGGTGTTTAGATGGTTCTTCCAGGGATAAAAAATTAAAAGACAGAGGTACAAGGTGATTCTTCGTGATCAAGTAAGTTAACTCAACATCCTTTAAAGTTCAATTTATTCTGTTACTGTTTGATTAACAAGAAACTGAAAGAAATCATTGTTTTTTAGTCAATTTGTGTTATAAATTCTAGATTTTGACTTTGAGTTTAGCTTGAGAGTATTTACTTTGCCACTTTTTGTTGCAGAAACCTAAAATTGAAAACAATGTGAAAGCTGATGCATCTTTGGGACAAAGCATCATAGTGAGTCCCTCAACAACTTTAGATGCCTTATGTGGCATTGGTTGGTGCATACGACCTCTGATTGTCGATGGTAATTTATCTCATTTTTTATCACATCAAATTCCTTATAAAACTCGAAATTAACAAGGTTATATTATAATTTCATCTCATCAAATCCCGGTTCACAAACATAAATTGTTAAATATATGACTCTACAATCTGTTCAAAAAGTTTTTTGTTCTAATTTTTCTCTCCTCCTCCCCCTTTTGATTCACTCAATTTTGTGATAAGCTAATTTCAAGGGCGCAAAGTTAGTCGAAGTTATCTTTTTGATGCAGAATGTTAGATTGTATGATGTGGATTCCATAACTAGGTTTGTTCTCAGATTTATGATGCTTAATTATAGTGAGGTTGAAAAGGAAACTCTCTGTATGTGTATTTGAAATCCTAACTTAACGTGTTCTAGGGCTCAGGCTTAAAATTTAGGGCAAGCACTCAATGCAATTTAATTGATTTTTAGTTATAAGTCATCTATTCGTCTGTCTTTCAAGGTCAAGGTCCAAGTCCTGTACGGAAATGAGAGAATATTGTACACCAATTCTTTTTATATCTTTGTATTCTCCTCAAAGTTTTTGTATAAGAACAATATAATATATAAAATAACAGTCCCAATACCAATTTAAGATTAATTAGATGAAACTCTATGCTAACTCCCATACAAATTTAATATAAGGTTGAACTCCAGTAGATAGTTTAAAGCTATAACACACAATTCAGATATTTTCATCATTATTTCTTGATTTTAAGCACGACGTTTGTAAGGAAAATCATTGCAGGTACAATTCGAATTTAGGAATGAGAGAAAACTTTGGAAATCATGATGATTTAGCAGCTTCTGTTGAATATTCTAATGAAACATGTAAACCATAAACAATTGTTACTTCCAAAGTTCTAAAATATTGTAAAACTTACAATAAACAGCACAAAGTTGTGGATTTTGATTTTTTATTAAAGGTTTGTAACAGATTTGGAGAAGACAAGGAAAGGGATGAGGCAAGGTTCAAGTTTGTCAAAAGTCAACAGATTCCACATACATAACTCATTGCAGCAAAGATGACAATAATTCATGAACCGATATTTTTGGAAAGAATTTGACAACTGCAATGGAGAAGCCGACTTGCCTCTGTCATACCCTCATTTAGATTATGCATAATATTAACACCATTCAATGATCAAATTGTAAAGTAAATGCTTCAAGTAATCTTCATTTTTAAATTTCTCTTTCTTCTATCATTATTCGAGGTCTCAACTGTTATGTAATGAGAATATACATTCAAGTGAATGAAGATTTGTCCTTGATGTTCATGTTGAGAGATATTGGTTATCATAGTAGCCATTTAAGAGTGGCTGGAAGAGCGGAGCGTAGTAAAGAAGGGCAGTGGAGAACAATGGCCTTTTAATATGAATATGTAAGCACTAAAGCACATTAGATCAAAGGGTTTGGCATTTAACAGTGGATGGAAAGGTGAATTTCTAAGCCCTGAAACTCATTTACATATAATATATTATAAAAAATTTATCATATGTTTTTTGCTTTTTTTTTTGTTGGATTGAAGGAACAAATTTGAAGATATTGATTTTTTTTTCAAAATTATAAAATTCATTATATTAAGCATTATGTTCACAAAATTCCAATTCAGTTATATGTTTTCCCTAGGTTCAAGAAGTCTCTGGCAAAGCTGAAATTGGGGATTCTGGAAAGACGTTTCCCGAACATTAGTAATGGTATGCCTAGAAATTAACCTTCATATGTTTTTTTTAATGTTCGAACTGTTATATATGGTATTCATTGTGTTCTCTTAGTAAAATGATAGATTGGAGATTTATTATATATAAAAATGTATCTGAAGATTATTTGTATTAGGTGTGGTGGTTTATTTGTTAATTTAATCCATTTGACAAAAAACATTGTTTGTATTAGGCGTTGTGGTTTCTTTGTTAATTTAATCCATTTGACAAAAAAGGTACCTTTTTACTTTATATTTCAATATTGATCTTATAAATTGAATATGAAATCTCAATAGTATAAATAGATTTCATATTCATTCTAATTTCTTTCAAGAGTTTCCTTAGCATAGTTGATTACTAAAATTATTAAGTCTATAAATTGTTAAAAAGTCAATTTTGGTATTCATGAGGTTAGAGATAAGTAATAGTTTTTGTTTATAAATATTTAATTTTATAACTAAAAGAACTATAATTGGTTTAATTTGAAGTATATTTCAGACATGAAAAAGAAACTAAAGATAGATTTATTCTAAGATATATTTGTGTGTTGTTTTAATTTGACAAGAGGTGGATGAAGCTGTTAAATAAAGCACTTTATGATGTTGCAAACACTAAGTTTTTATTTAGATTACTTTTTAACCATTTAGCTTCTTTTTTAGCTAAAACATTTAGGTTTCGTTTTTTGACTCGTTTCCTGTTTTCATATATATGAGATGAAATTGTCCCAAAAAATAACCCCATCAACATGCTAAGTTGTGTTTGGAATTAAAATTTTTGATTTCTTTCTCTGGCATTTTTCATTGCCAAATGAATGGAATTCGGTTCATCAAAAGACCAAAATACCCTCATTATGTATATTCTACAATGAACAACAAAAAATTAAAATAAAAAAAAACAAAAAAACATCAATGTACTGTCATTGATTAATTAAAGAAAGTAGTTATTGAAATTGGTTGTATCCATGGAATCATTTAATGAAACTACACTCTTTTACAGGGTGTACCCTTCATCCTGAAAGATTCTGAAAGCCAAGCTATTTCAGGAGAGAGTTATCACTTTTTCTCTCTTAGTACCTTCTATCAAACTATGTATATATGTGTGTATGTGTGTGTGTGTGTGTTTGACAATGTAACATGTGTGTTACAGGTGGCTAGCACAAATTTCATATCTATTTTCGCAAAGGCCTCACTTGGTCATTAATAAGGTAAAATATGATCTATATGGCCATATGTAAACTGTCATATACTCATTTGAAAGTAGCGACCTTGGGGTTGGTCTAAATAGACAAGATATATGTTTGATCATATATGTGTTTTGAAATTTCATCCAACACATGGTAGCTTCTCATTAAATATGAATATCACCATTGACCTAATTAAATTTACTAATTTACCCCCTCTTAGATGTCACTCATTTATCTAAAAGCAATGGACTGTATTAGGGTGACAGATTCAATAGACAAGGCCTTTCTCCAGATGTATGTATTGACACAAATTTAAGCTTTTAAATCTTTGATTTTATCTTCCATTTATTGACAGGAAGGAAGTGGTAAAGATCAAGAGAGCAATGATTTTCCTAAACCACTTCACAAGGCTAAAAAACGCAGTTATGCGGTTTTAAGCCAAGGCCGTAGCGGTTAATGTTTTATTAATTACCACAAGAAAATATAGCCATAATTCTTAGAAAGTGAAAGATCATTTCTTTTTCCAAGTAAATACGTATACATGCAAGTGTTTGGTATAGGATTAAGTCATTTTGATGCTAAATTTTCATGATTCGTGCGTGGGTTATCCAATAAAATACCGAGTTGACTCAGCGATCAACTCAGTGTTTGGCTGCTCTCCTTCCAGGTAGGCTTATGTAAAAGATGTATAAGTTAGTTTTATTTCAGGTAAATAATACACAATCCATATAAACTTGCTTTTCACTTATGTAATTTTGATATCTAGCAATTTACAGTGAACATGGATATCTAATATGATAATATCATATCTGGATTTTGTAGGCTGAAGAGCATGAGATGGAGAATAAACTGAAGGAGCTTCAAGAGGAGATCAATGTTGCTATGACCAAAAAATATCCTGACCAATCCAAACCCATGCCAATGGCATGCCGGGTCTTCTTCTAGTTTATTAATAAGTATAGTTTTAATATATTATATTTATATAATAATAAATATTATTTGTAACCTCCCAAAAACCACAATAAAAATTTTCATTTTTAAAAGACATTTTCACAAAATCCCAAAAATAATCAAAAATTATTTTCAAGACAAAACTAGAGAAATCAGAGTATCAAATCATCTTAAAAACATAAATCAGCAGGAGGATGTGTACGATCACGCCTTCACCTTGCCCTGATCATCCGAAGTACCTGAAAACATTTAAATCAACAACTGTAAGCCAAAGCTTAGTGAATTCTCCTAAAATACCCATACAATAGTACATATACATTACATGCACATCAGACTTACAACACAAGGTTGGATTGCCTCCTAACCGCTCTCGAGCTTACAACATATAGTTGGACCGCTCCCGGGTATGTTGGCCTACATCACAAAGTAGTACCGCCTCAACCAAACCACACTATGTTGACATATGCATTAAAACAATAACAAGCATACACATGTAATCATAGCATATCTACTAGTCTAACAGATCACTACCATATAACAACATCCTACACATAAGGATACATACTGCATTTCAAAGTATAATGAGAAAACTCACATCGCAGTCTAGCAGATAACAAATTTCTCACAGATCCAATAACCGGAACTTCATGTCACCTATACAACAATCAGAGACCTAATCTCAAACTACAACCCAAAATCCCCAAATTAACTTAAAGTTAAACTTGGTCAAAAAGTCATTGGTCAAAGTCAAATTTATAACATCCTAATGTTTAATACCGGGTTCTTAAATTAATAAAGTAAATAAATAAAAAAATGATTTATTTAATTGATTCATTAAATAATAATCATATCATTAGTTGATGTGAAGTTTAGAAAGTTAGAAGTGAAAATAATAACATTTTTTAAAGTTATTGGGCCAAAAGTGTCAAATTGGCAAAGTGAGTTGACCAAAGGGTTGACTCAGTTAATGGAAGATACTACAAGATTTATATAATGGATGGAGGAGGATTTATTATATCAATACTTAAATTAAAATCACAAATATTGAGGTTTGGTGCGTTTTGGCCAAAATGGGCAAACTTGAGGGAGCAAATGTGAAAAAGTGGGAAATAAGATGCACCCACTCTTTCCTTATGGAGGAAGAACGATTTTTGAGCTCCATAAACCCTCTCTAATGGTGATTTTCATCTTTCTTTGCTCCGAGGATTCGATCTCAAGTTTTCTTGATTCAAGTGATGCAAGTTGTGAAGAAATCAAGTGTTGCAAGGTATAATTTCTCTCTCTTTCAACCTCGACATCAAGTTTGTGAATGGGTAAAACTCCAATGTCGAAATTGATGAGACACAATGATTAGTTTTTGGTTTTCTAACCTCCCGTGAGTGGTTTCCATGGTTCTAATCTCAATCCAATCATCACATTGATGTATTTGATGATTTGGGTAAATAGCTCCATGAACCCTAGAAAACCCAAATTAGGGATATTGCAAATGATGATGAAATGGAATTGGATTATATGACACAGATGATATTTGATAGCAACAAATCCAATTGGAATGCTCAAATTCATCCATGATGGGAGAATCATGTATAAGCTTGAACGAAAATGGATTTGCGGATAATATGATGATAACAATGGAATCCTTTGTAGTTGAATAATTTATGAGTAAACGAAGTTCATAATCATGAATGGATACTCTCGGGATGATTTGAATTCAAAACTTAAGATGTTTTTTGATTCCTACATTGAAATATGGAGTTATTGGCCTTAAGGACAAAATGGGAAAGTTGGAATGGATTTGAACATTCCATACCTCCATTATGGAATTAACATGAGATTTGTGTAATGTTAAGAACTTGACAACACCCAATGATGTATTCGATGATTTGGGAATAAGTCATATTGGTTAAAGAGTGTCCTTGATCAACTTGAGCTTTTAACCCTTTCATTTGAGTGTTTGTAAGCATTATGAACTTAGCATTTTGATAAAGGTCTTAATGATTAGGTCATCATGAGTATTTGAAAAGTTCATAACCTTTATTTAGTCCTTAATAACAACTTGGTAAAGTTTGGTGGCCATTGGAGGTCTCGGGAACAAGTTACAAAGCTTTTAGCAAAATTTTACACAAAATAGTGACCTACAGTCGTGACACAGGGCATGTCAAAATGACACGGTGGCATGTCACTAATGACACGGGGGTGTGTCCTTTTTGACACGGTCTGTGTTAAAGGTTCTTTTAAGTGTATGTTTTTTCGTGAAAAACCTAGTAAACGACCACTGGTTTCCCTCAAACTTTATTTATAAGCTAATAAGCTTATGTGGAATATCTAAATGTTAAAAATCCATGAGGGGTATTTTGCTCATTTTTAATTACTTATGCCCATCTATTTTATATAGGAGGTGATTGAGAGTGTTTCTATAAGGAAAGGAACCAGAAGAGGACTGGCTAGTCTTCTTATGATTGAGGTGAGTACATGTTGGCATTTTCCCACTTTGGGGTACATGGCAAAATGATTTTTATTATAATGAAAATGCTTTGATATATGAAATGTTTTGAAAATAAAGTGTTAAATGCTTTTGGAATGAATGTTTTGAAAGAATGGTTTGAAGGAAAGATTTTTTTTTAAAAGCAAAGAAAGTTTTGGAACAACGAATGTTTTGATAACGTAGTTGAAAGGTTTTGAAATGTAGATCCTTTAATTTTGGAAATAAGTATTTTAATACTAACGTATGAAATGTATAAAGAATGGAAAGTAATGACAATAAATGGAAAGTAATTGTAACGCCCGGTTCCTGGTATGTATTTTAATAAGAAGTATTCATTTTTGCAAAGGGACTCGACGAGTTGGAGGCCCCAAACTCGTCGATTAGGAATGGGATTTTTGGGACACAGGACTTGAAGTCTACTCAACGAGTTGAGAAGCCTCAACTCGACGAGTAGGGATGCCAGATTGAAACCCTAATTTTCAGGGTGTGCACCCTATTTAAGGACCTTAACACTTCATTGTGCCCTCGCTCATCGCCTCCCTCAGTCCAGCAAACCTTAATTCGTGATCTTGATCCTTTTGAGTGTGTGTGAGTGAAAAGAGAGTGATTCTTTAGTATTTTCTTGAAGGAGTGGAAGCTTGAAGTGCTTGGTTGAAGGAAGGAGCCTTGGATCCAGAGATTTCGTTGTCAAAGCAGCCTTATTGAGGTATAAAGTTTATACCGTGACTATTCATTTACTAGATCTCTTCATGGATTAGTTGAGGGCTTTAAGGAGCATATTTTGGAACCATTCATGGATGCAAACATGTTTTGGAGTTATGACTTCAGATCTGGAGCCTTTGAGGGACTCTATGGCATAAAGGTGCCAACTTAATGGCCATGGGAGTCCCACACAACTTGTGAACCACTTTTTAGGGCTTTTTGAGCTTAATAATTCATGCATGGACGTAAAGTTAGAAACTTTACGTGATATATCTGAAGGGTTTCAAGCATTCTAACACTCCTAAGGTGTACATGCAACCCTAGAAACCTTGGATCCATGTTTGTCTAAAATACATGCAAAATACTTTTTCCAAGGTTCATAATCCTATCTAGCATACATGGGGAACTTTTAACATAAAAGTTAGCTAGAATTACATACCTTGTATTTGATTTGATTCCTTGAAAACCTTGAGAGCCTAGCACCCCAAGTGTGATGCCTCAAATGTTTCACACAACACCAAATGCTCTTGGAATAAACTTTGAGAGAGAACGTCACACTTAGAAATCAGCTTGCCCTCTAAATTGCTTCTAGTGACCGATTTTGGTGAGCTTCATATCCTTTATATAGTGTGTTACAATTAGGGTTACACCATGTAAACCCTAATGTAACATGGCTCTTCATTTCCATGACCCATGGGTTTGTAACTCCCATGGAGCATTCTATGGACCTTAGCCCAACTTGATAATCCATGGAGCCTTTAGCCCACTATACATTTACATAATCAACCAATATATTTAATTAGTCATCTTTTTGATCACTTAATTAATTCCTAATTAATTCTTGATCAAAACTAATTAAACAATATTATTAATATATGAGAACTTATAATATATTAATAAACCATAAGTGTTATTTCTCTCATTTTAGTTTATCCAAATGCATGATGCCATGCAACCCAAATAGACCATGCCAAACTGGGTCAAGTACATACCAGAAATAGTTATGGACTTAGACACCTTATCCAACAGTCTCCCACTTGGATAAGTCTAATAACTATAACTGCAAGTATGACTTCAGGAACCGATCAGCAATCGTAGCTCTTTCAAGGTTTCTCGGAACTGAGAAGATGATGATACGTCATTTAAGATAAGTGATCATATAATCCTCTGTTCTAGATATCAACCGGAAAAATACATAGAACAATGTCTTACTTATTGTCCAACAGTTTGTTTCTCGATTTCCGATTTGTTTGACATAGAACTTAATTGAACACATCAACTTAGTTCTGACCGGGCCCGATACATGGGTCAACACAAAATCATCCAGGGGCCCGGATATCTCTTCTAATCCAAGAAGGAACAGATAAACTTCGACTCATATGCTTGCTCTACTACTTGTTGAGTCACACACAAAGGCACGTTTTATAACATCGAGTTACCAATGCGGTTTCGTGCAATCAATGCATGACCAATTCATAGGCATGAAGTCATATCTCTACGTTTGAAGACTTATATGATATTACCGTCTCACGATCACTTGAGATAAATTCCATGAAGTGATATCAGTGAGCGTGGGTTGAATCCAATACTCATAACTTATGAGCACTCATGAGTGTTGTAGCTATGTCCAACATCTTAGACCTCTACAAGCCAACCCATGACAGTCTTAATTCATACCTACTTCCAACATATGACCGACTGTGGAGAATTTCAATAATATGAAACAACATAGCATAATTATTCTGAAAGTCAAAACATGCAAATGAAATAATAGTAAACGATTGATAGAAGATAGCAACACTTTACTCATAAATAAACACAACTTTTATTCATCATCAAATGTCAATTACACTTTACAAATTTCAAAGTTATCTAACTACTAAAACTAATATCATCCTTCAGCCCTATGCGCCTTGCATGCTGGAGATGCTTAGCCCTACTCAGTCCCTTCGTGAGGGGATCTGCTGGGTTCTCATCTGATGATACCCTCTTTGCCACGAGGAGTCCTTCTTCTATACGATGTCTGATAAAATGGTATTTTCTGTCGATATGTCTGGATCTCCCGTGATCCCTTGGTTCCTTGGCTAAGGCAACTGCACTTTCACTATCACAGAAAATTTCCATAGGCTCCTTTATAGCTGGTACTACTCCAAGGTCTCCAATGAAGTTCTTCAGCCATATTGCCTCCTTTGCTGCCTCGCTTGCTGCTATATACTCTGATTCGCAAGTTGAAGCAGCCACTGTCTCCTGCTTGGAACTTTTCCAAGTAATTGCTCCTCCGTTTAAGGTAAAAACCCAGCCCGACTGAGATCGGAAATTATCCCTATCAGTCTGGAAGCTAGCATCACTATACCATACAACTCTCAAGTCATCACTCCCACCGAGGGTAAGGACCCACTCGTTAGTCCTCCGCAGGTACTTGAGGATGTTCTTTACCGCAGTCCAGTGAGCCTTGCCAGGGTTCCCCTGATATCTGCTGACCATGCTCAAGGAAAAGGCCACATTAGGACGAGTACAAGTCATAGCATACATGATCGATCCTACAGCGGAAGCATAAGGCACTCGACTCATTTCTGCTATCTCAGCCTAAGTACTCGGGCTCTGAGTCTTACTCAATCTGGTGTTACACTGGATAGGTAACTCTCCCTTTTTGGAATCCTGCATGCTGAACCTCTTCAGCACCTTATCCAAGTAGGTACTCTGACTAAGTCCAATTAGTCTTTTACTCCGGTCTCTCAGAATCCTTATCCCTAGGATATAGACAGCTTCTCCAAGGTCCTTCATAGCGAAACACTTCCCAAGCCAGGACTTAACTTCCTGCAGAGTTGGGATGTCATTTCCTATAAGTAGTATGTCATCCACATACAATACCAAAAAGCTAACTATACTCCCACTAGCCTTGACATATACACAAGATTCATTTTCACTCCTCGAAAAACCAACATCATTGACTTTCTCATCAAAGCAAAGATTCCATCTGCGAGGTGCTTGCTTTAATCCATAAATGGATTTCTCAAGCTTACACACTCTATTGTGGTACTTTGTGCTGACAAAACCCTCTGGCTGATTCATGTAAACATCCTCAGCCAACTTTCCATTAAGGAAAGCGGTTTTGACATCCATTTGCCATATTTCATAATCATGAAATGCAGCAATGGCTAACATAACCCTAATAGACTTAATATTGGCTACTGGTGAAAAGGTCTCATCATAATCAACTACTGGAGTTTGAGAAAAGCCCTTTGCAACCAGTCGCGCGTTATAAGTGTGTACATTACCATCCATGTCGGTCTTCTTCTTGAAGATCCACTTGCACCCAATTGTCTTACGACCTGGTACATTGTCAACTAAGTCCCAAACTTGAATGTCATACATGGATTGTATCTCGCTGTCCATAGCCTCTTTCCATTTAGCAGCCTCAAGGCCTGCCATGGCTTCCGTGTAGCTGTTAGGTTCATCCAGACTCATCAGTGTGCTATCACTGATAAGTGTATCACCTTCCGCAGTAATATGGAAACCATAGTAATGCTCAGGTGCATTCCTAACTCTCGTGGAACGCCTCAGAGGTACAGACTCTTCTGTCGGATCAACAGGAGTTTCCTCCTCAGGTTGATTGCTAGGGTTTGAGGTTCCTTCACCATTTGACTCTTGAATTTCTTCAAGGTCAATTTTCCTCCCACTGTTTCCTTGGCTTATGAACTCTCTCTCTCTCTCTCTCTCTCTCTCTCTCTCTCTGTCTCTCTCGAAAGACACCCCTCCTTGCTACAAAGACCACATTCTCACTAGGTCTGTAGAGGAGGTAACTAAAGGATTTCTGTGGGTAGCCAATGAAAATACACCTCTCACTTCGAGGTTCGAGCTTATCGTGAGTGTCGCGTCTCACGAAAGCTTCGCAACCCCAAATCATGATGTGGGCTAGATTAGGAACTTTTCCAGTCCACATCTCGTGAGGTGTTTTGGCAACCTTCTTTGTAGGGACCAGATTAAGGATATGGGCGGCAGTCTCTAAGGCATACCCCCCGAATGAGATTGGTAGCGAAGTTCGACTCATCTTGGAACGAACCATGTCCAACAAGGTTCGATTACCCCTCTCAGCTACACCATTCAGCTGTGGTGTCCTGGGAGGTGTTAATTGTGAGACAACCCCACATTCCTTAAGATAGTCGAGGAACTCTGTACTAAGATACTCACCACCTCGATCGGATCGAAACATCTTAATGTTCCTGCCCAATTGATTCTCGACTTCCTGTTTAAAATCTTTAAACCTATCGAAAGTCTCTGACTTATGCTTGATTAAGTAGACATATCCATATCTACTATAATCATCTGTAAAAGTCGCATAATAACGATTAGCATCCCTTATGGCAGTTTTGAAGGGTCCACAAACATCTGTGTGCATTAGATCCAACAAACCTTCACCCCTAGCACAAGAAAAAGGGGTGAACCCCTTGTGTATCAGTGTAAGTGCACTGGGAGTACCGGTAGGGCTACCGGTTGGGTAAAGGTGTTGTACTCGAAGGTAGTAGTGATCAGATTATTCTGAGGATGACGTTTTCAAGGATTGGATCGGATAGACGAAGTGTGTACCTAGTGGTAAGTGGATTGTAAAGTAGTGGACCGTGGCGGACTTCGAGGACGAAGTCTAGTTTAAGTGGGGGAGAGTTGTAACAACCTGAATTTAGAAGGTCGGAAAAGAGAAGAAAACCTCAAATGAGGAAGTGACTCGTCGAGTAGATGGGTGACTCGACGAGTAGGAGCGCGATTTGGTCACGGGTTTTGTGACCTACTCGAAGAGTCAGAAGACTGACTCGGAGAGTTGGCCAGGTTTGGGGAAAACCCTAAATGCGGGCCTTGTACCCTATTTAAGGAACATTATAGCCTTCATCAGCCCCCTTGATACTCTCTCAAGTCCATAACGAAAACCCTAGAGCCTCCCTTGAGTTGTGAGTCATTTTGGGAGTTTTGGAGCATTCTTGAAGCTTGGAGGAACAAGAAGAAGGTTGGAGGTTCAAGGAGGAAGGAGTAGATCCAGAAGATTCACTCAATTTGCTGCTTATTTTGGTAATCAAGTTACTTCCTTGACTTCTCGTTTGATAGATCTCTTTATGTCCCTTTTTATGAAGTTTATGGACCAAGAATGATTTCTTGTGGGATTTGGACGTCCCCAAGCTAGATCCTTTCAGATCTGGGAGTATTTGGAGTAGTTAAGGCATAAAGGTGGAAGCTTTATGCCAATAGAACTCCCCATGCAAATTTTAAGAGGTTGTTATGGTCTTTTGAGCAAAAAGGGCCATGCATGGACGCAAAGGTATTAGCTTTGCGTGTTATTCCGACCTTAGGAGGCTAGATCTGGGTCTTGGATGCCTTGTGCTTGACTGAAATCGTCTGAATAGAGTTGGACATAGAGGGACTCGACGAGTCACTTGTGGGACTCGGCGAGTCAGGCCAACTATTGCCCCAAAACCCTTCTGTTAAAGGGTATGAGTTGAATGGTTAGGGACTCAGCCAGTCTGAGTCCATAGTGGTCATGAAGTTCATCGTACTCGACGAGTTCAAGGAAGAACTCGGCGAGTCTAAGGCAATCTCCTTAGTTTATGAAGATGGACTCGACGAGTTGTTCATACAACTCGGCGAGTCACATCGTAGACACATTCTTATGTGGATGATGAACTCGACGAGTTCAAGGTCGAACACGGCGAGTCTGATGAAGATTGTCCCGATTGTATGGTTGAAGGAGAACTCATCGAGTCATTGCTAAACTCGACGAGTGGAGTCAGGGTTGTATGGGGTTGGAGGAGTATGGACTCGACGAGTTGGTAGACCAACTCGGCGAGTCAAGTCAACTGGAGGATGACTTTGACCGTTGACTTTGACCAAGTTAACCTGGGTTGACTTTTGGGATTATTGTGGTCTAAATGTTATTTTAGGTATTGATAGTTCGGGAAGCCGAAGGGTCAGCGGTTCAGGAGTTGTCGGTAAGCATTCATAAGTGTTCAGCGAATCTCCTGCAGTGTGAGATGAGTCTCCTCACTGTTTGTATGGGTCTACAGCCACAATGCCGGCCCATTTAGTTTATGTATGGTAGGAAGACCCGGGGGTTAGCCCTAGGCATTGTGCATGAAAGACCAGGAGGAGGCTCCTGGCACACAGTATGTTATTATGTATGGTAGGAAGACCCGGGGGTTAGCCCTAGGCAACATGTACGAAAGACCAGGAGGTGGCTCCTGGCACACTGTATGCTTTTATGAATGAAAGACCAGAAGGTGGCTCCTGGCACACTGTATGCTGAGTAGCCTAGTAGAGTAGTATATATAGTTGTCTTTGTGATGCTTGAATGGAAGACTAGGGGGTGGCCCTTGGCACTTGTCTGTAAGACCCAGGGAGTGGCCCCAGGCTTGACAAGAAAGACCACGTGCGGCCCGTGGCATAACAGCAAGATTATGGATATGTTTGTTATGTATGGCTCATGGTTACGTATGGCATGTATGGATCAGTTGATATGTATGGTATGTGGTATCTGGGGAACTCACTAATCTTCGTGCTTACGGCTTTCAGCTATTTGTTTCAGGTACTAATGTTTTTCCAAGGAAGGAGCTCGGGGCGATCGCAGCGCATCACACCATGTTTTCCGCACTAGATGATCTTTGGGATTTAAAACTCTGATAATTGTTTATTAAGAATGTTATTAAATGATTGAGCAAGATTTATTAAGCGGTTTTTAATTAATCAAAATGAAATTTCTGGTCTTGAATTTTGGGATGTTACATGACTCGTCGAGTTCTTCAATCTTCAAGCCCAAAACATGTCCAACTCGTTGAGTCATCTCCTAGACTCAACCAGCTTACTCAGTAACATAAAAGGTTGGGGGACCACGACCCAACTCGCCGAGTTCTATGAACAACGCGTCGAGTTCCCCATAGTCTAAATTCATCCAGTCGTTTCTAGTCGGGCTTAATGCATCCAAGTCATAGATCTGGTTTCCTAGGGTCGATATTGTTGGATAAGGTGTCTAAGTCCATAACTATTTCTGGTATGTACTTGACCTGGTTTGGCATGGTCCATTTGGGTTGCATGGCATCATGCATTTAGATAAACTAAAATGAGAGAAATAACACTTATGGTTTATTAATATATTATAAGTTCTAATATATTAATAATATTGTTTAATTAGTTTTGATCAAGAATTAATTAGGAATTAATTAAGTGATCAAAAAGATGACTAATTAAATATATGGGTTGATTATGTAAATCATCCATAACTTGTATAGTGGGCTAAAGGCTCCATAGATTATCAAGTTGGGCTAAGGTCCATAGAATGCTCCATGGATGCTCCATGGGAGTTACAAACCCATGAGTCATGGAAATGAAGAGCCATGTTACATTAGGGTTTACATAGTGTAACCCTAATTGTAACATACTATATAAAGGATATGAAGCTCACCAAAATCGGTCACTAGAAGCAATTTAGAGGGCAAGCCGATTTCTAAGTGTGACATTCCCTCTCAAAGTTTATTCCAAGAGGATTTGGTGTTGTGTGAAACATTTGAGGCATCACACTTGGGGTGCTAGGCTCTTAAGGTTTTCAAGGAATCAAATCAAATACAAGGTATGTAATTCTAGCTAACTTTTATGTTAAAAGTTCCCCATGTATGCTAGATAGGATTATGAACCTTGGAAAAAGTATTTTGCATGTATTTTAGACAAACATAGATCCAAGGTTTCTAGGGTTGCATGTATACCTTAGGAGTGTTAGAATGCTTGAAACCCTTCATTGGTATCAGAGCCTAGGCTTGTTTGTTTGATACTTGATGCAAAATAGCTGAAAAATCGAAATTCTTGTTGTCTGCATAGGGGACTCGCCGAGTCCATGAGGGGACTCGACGAGTCCAAGCGTATCTTCAACCAACTCGGCGAGTCAGTTGTTGCACTCGACGATTTGGCCAGGCAGAGTGCAGATTTTCGATTTTTGCTGCAGGAAATGGACTAGAAACATTACCCTAAACTGTTTTGGTGTTATTAAACTTGTTTTAGATGGTGTAATGGTTGTTCTAATCCATTTACAATGGCTAATATCAAAATTCCATGTTTATATGTGTTCATATGTTTTTGAAATTTTGATATGAATATTCATGTTCTTATGAGTTCTTGCAAGATCATAGGAATTATGTGCTATTGATTGGTAGTTAATTCATGATCATGATGTGTTTTAATGGAGTCCATAACTTGTCCTCAAGTTATGGATAACCAAAATTCACTTTGTAATAAATCCATTAAAAGAACACATAAGTTACAAAAATGAAGAGTCTTCATTTTTAATAAACAATAACTCATAAGTTATGAATTGAAAAGTTTTGTAAAGTTACAAAACTTGCCCTCAAGTTTTGGAACATGCAAAGTCACTTTAAAAACTTTAGTTCCAACCCCTAGAATTTTAAAAGTTAAAATTCAACCCTTATACTTTATAATATTATAAGTTAGTAATATATATATATATATATATATATATATATATATATATATATATATATATATGTGTGTGTGTGTGTGTGTGTGTGTGTGTATAAGATCAAGTCGTTTTACCGTTAGTAGGCCTCATTCACGAAGCCGGTCTATAAGGGGGGTATAAGGTTGTTTCCTATAAAATGGCAGCTTAATGGGTGTCCATTCTCACCCACCGCTTCCTTGATCGGTGGAGGGTCGTTAGCCGAACGGGTAGGACAAGGACTTATAAATCCTCATTAAACGTATGATGAATATAAAGTAACTAAATGTTTTGTTTTATAAATTCCCAATCTTAGTTACTTTAGGAAAATGTGAAAAATGTGCTAACCCATGAAATTACACTTTGCACTTTGATTAAGTCGTTAGTGGAGCGTGTGTGGTTAACCGGCACACTAACTTGGACTTAACAAGGTAGGTAACGTGTGACTTAGAGTTTTTCATAGGTCGGTGGAGCGCGTGTGGTTAACCGGCACATCGATTGAGTGAAAAACATTAAGGGTACCAAGTAATTTGCATGGTTACTTCACACCTTGTTTTGTGATCCTCGGCGTCCCAGTCACAAAACCTGAAGGGCACACTCGAGATTGAAACATGCCATTGAAAAGTTCAATGAATCTCAAAAGAATCTAGGGGTTTCTAAGACCAATCAAAACCTAATAATTTAATAATTCGTTTTTCCATGGTGGAAATTGGTGAATCGCCATTAACCTACCTTTCAAATATGTTATAGCCTAGATTACGGCATCCCTCTTCTAAGTTATAATATATTGTGATTGGGTCCTAGCCTTAATATTACATTTGGGTGTTTTATTAAGGACTGTCTTTTTATCTAAACTAAACTTGTCTTTTCTTCTTTTTCAGATGTCTTCCAACAATGCTGCTTCTGGCTCAAACCCTACCGACTCCTTCTCTCTCATGAACCTATATGGGAGAGTCATCTTTGATGGATCCAACTTTATGGATTGGATCAGGAACATCAGGATGGTCACTCGCTATGAGGACAAGGAATATGTCCTCGACAAGGAGCTTAAAGAACTCGATCCGACTGCTACTCCTGAGGAGGTCGCTGAATATCAGGCTCATGAAAGAGATGCTACCAAAGTGGCATGCATCATGTTGGCCACTATGACAGCCGAGCTCCAAAAGTCCTATGAGGACTACTATCCTTTTGAGATGCACCAGGATTTGATGGACCGCTACCATTAAAGTGCTCGTCAAGAGCGATATGAAATCATCTCCTCCATGATAACGACCAGGATGAAGGATGGTGAACCCATCACGGGCCACATGTAGAAAATGCAAAGGTATGTGGATTGTTTGCTGAAACTGAATGTGAACTTCCCAGAGGAGTTGGCAATAGATATCATTTTGCACTCCTTACCTTCGTGTTATGATCAATTCCGCATGACATACCACATGAACAAGGAGGAAGTTACACTCAACAAACTTCAAGGACTTCTGAAGACCGCGGAAAGTGGTCTTAAAGGTAAGTCGGTTGTTACCACTGCTACTCCTACTCAAAACTCTACCCCTGTCTTGGCAATCGGGAAAAGTAGAGGGAAGAAGAGGAAGAACCCTTCGAAGGGTACCAAGGGTAAGACCCTTGATGGATCCTCTACAAGTGGAACCAAGAAAGGTTTCGTCACTCCTTCTTCTGATCCAAAAGAGGCTGAATGCTTCTATTGCCATGAAAAGTCGCACTGGAAGCGGAACTGCCCAAAGTACCAGCAAGATCTAAAGGATGGGAAAGTCAAACCCAACCATGCAAGTATTTACACTATATTATCTAATAACTCACCCTATTCTAACTCTTGGGTTCTTGATACCGGTTGTGGTATTCATATTTGTTCTGATTTGCAGGGACTAAGAAGAAGTGAGAATGTGGAGCATGGGAAGATAAACTTGATCATGGGAAATAGGAAAGTTACACCTGTCACCAAGATTGGAGTTTATTCTTTATTGCTAAGCAGTGGGTTTACTTTAGATTTGAATAAATGTTGTTACTCGCCTGAAATGACAAGAAATATTATTTCCTTTCATGCTTTGTACAAACAAGGGTTTACCTTTTCTTTTGATAATGAAGTTGGTGGAATAAATGATTTCTTTAATAATGTGTTTTATTTTAAAGCATTACCTTGTGATGGTGTGTATGAAGCTGTGTCTGTTGCAGATAACTTAGGAAATAATGTGTTGTGTATTGATTCTACTAATGATAATAACTTGGATAAAGCATCATTATGGCATTGTCGTCTTGGACATGTAAGCAAGAAACACATAGGCCAACTCCAAAAGGATGGAGTCTTGGAGTCATTTGACCTAAAGTCAGTGCAAGGAAAAGGGGTGAACCCCTTGTGTATCAGTGTAAGTGCACTGGGAGTACCGGTAGGGCTATCGGTTGGGTAAAGGTGTTGTACTCGAAGGTAGTAGTGATCAGATTATTCTGAGGGTGACGTTTTCAAGGATTGGATCGGATAGACGAAGTGTGTACCTAGTGGTAAGTGGATTGTAAAGTAGTGGACCGTGGCGGACTTCGAGGACGAAGTCTAGTTTAAGTGGGGGAGAGTTGTAACACCCTGAATTTAGAAGGTCGGAAAACAGAAGAAAACCTCAAATGAGGAAGTGACTCGTCGAGTAGATGGGTGACTCGACGAGTAGGAGCGCGATTTGGTCGTGGGTTTAGTGACCTACTCGACGAGTAAGAAGACTGACTCGAACAATTGGCCAGGTTTGGGGAAAACCCTAAATGCGGGCCTTGTACCCTATTTAAGGAACATTATAGCCTTCATCAGCCCCCTTGATACTCTCTCAAGTCCATAACGAAAACCCTAGAGCCTCCCTTGAGTTGTGAGTCATTTTGGGAGTTTTGGAGCATTCTTGAAGATTGGAGGAACAAGAAGAAGGTTGGAGGTTCAAGGAGGAAGGAGTAGATCCAGAAGATTCACTCCATTTGCTGCTTATTTTGGTAATCAAGTTACTTCCTTGACTTCTCGTTTGATAGATCTCTTTATGTCCCTTTTTATGAAGTTTATGGACCAAGAATGATTTCTTGTGGGATTTGGACGTCCCCAAGCTAGATCCTTTCAGATCTGGGAGTATTTGGAGTAGTTAAGGCATAAAGGTGGAAGCTTTATGCCAATAGAACTCCCCATGCAAAGTTTAAGAGGTTGTTATGGTCTTTTGAGAAAAAAGGGCCATGCATGGACGCAAAGGTATTAGCTTTGCATGTTATTCCGACCCTAGGAGGCTAGATCTGGGTCTTGGATGCCTTGTGCTTGACTGAAATCGTCTGAATAGAGTTGGACATAGAGGGACTCGACGAGTCACTTGTGGGACTCGGCGAGTCAGGCCAGCTATTGCCCCAAAACCCTTCTGTTAAAGGGTATGAGTTGAATGGTTAGGGACTCAGCCAGTCTGAGTCCATAGTGGTCATGAAGTTCATCGTACTCGACGAGTTCAAGGAAGAACTCGGCGAGTCTAAGGCAATCTCCTTAGTTTATGAAGATGGACTCGACGAGTTGTTCATACAACTCGGCGAGTCCCAGCGTAGACACATTCTTATGTGGATGATGAACTCGACGAGTTCAAGGTCGAACACGGCGAGTCTGATGAAGATTGTCCCGATTGTATGGTTGAAGGAGAACCCGTCGAGTCATTGATAAACTCGTCGAGTGGAGTCAGGGTTGTATGGGGTTGGAGGAGTATGGACTCTAACTTCAAGCTCCAATCTTTTCGGGTAGTGTTGACTGTCTTTTCAAGAATTTGCTTGACTTCTCTAGTTGACACTTCGGCTTGGCCATTTGTTTGTGGATGGTAAGCGGTTGATATCTGGTGTGTGACACCATATCTTTTCATCATGGCTTCCATCATTTTGTTGCAAAAATGAGTGCCCCTATCACTCACCAAGGCTCTCGGTACACCATATCTTGCAAAAATGTTTGACTTCAAGAAGCCAATTACAGTTTTGGAATCATCATGCCTTGTAGCCTTTACTTCCACCCACTTTGAGACGTAATCAACCGCCAAGAGTATATAAGTATAACCGAAAGAAACGGGGAATGGGCCCATGAAGTCGATTCCCCATACATCAAAGATCTCACAAATGAGGATAGGGCTTTGAATCATTTCATGCCTCATGGATACGGTTCCCGTTCTTTGACATCTATCATAACTCTTGCAAAATAGATAGGTATCTCTTGACATTGTTGGCTAATAGAGTACACATTCTAAGACCTTTCGCATGGTTTTGTTTTGACCAAAATGTCCTCCGCATGCATACTCATGACAAAACTTCAATATGGATTCGACCTCATTTTGATGAACACACCTCCGTATTAGTTGATCCGGACAATGTTTCCAAAGATAAGGGTCGTCCCACACGTAGTATTTGGAATCACTCTTCAACTTGGCCTTTTGGTACTTTGTAAATGCGTGAGGAATTTCTTTAGTAACCAAGTAATTCACAATATCCGCATACCATGGGATGGTGTTTGAAATGTAGAAGAGATGTTCATCCCGGAATTCATTAAGGATAGAAGATGAGGAATCACCGATATTCAACCGACTTAAGTGGTCCGCAACTAGGTTTTTGGCACCACTTTTGTCCTTTATCTCATGATCGAATTCTTGTAAAAGAAGAATCCACCGAATCAACCGTGGCTTGGGATCTTTCTTGGTCATGAGATACTTCAATGCGGCATGGTCGGAGTATACAATCACTTTTTTCCCGAGAAAGTATTGTCGGAATTTCTCCAAGGCGAATACAATGGCTAGAAGTTCTTTCTCGGTGGTGGAATAATTGGCTTGAGCATTATCCAAGGTTTTGGAGGCGTAGTAGATGACATGTGATGCTTTTCTCTCCTTTTGACCTAAGACCGCTCCAATTGCAAAATTGCTTGCATCACACATTATGTCTAATGGAAGCGCCAAATTTGGAGGTTGGATTATTGGAGCGGAGGTGAGCAAGTCTTTGAGTTTGTCAAAGGATTCTTGACATGCAACATTGAAGTCAAAATCAACATCTTTTTGGAGAAGGAGGCACATCGGTCGCGTAATGTTCGAGAAATCTTTGATAAATCTTCTATAGAATCCCGCATGGCCTAAGAAAGATCTTACTTCTCTAACACATGTTGGGTAAGGAAGGGTTTGTATGACATCAATTTTGGCTCTATCAACTTGAATTCCCTTTTTCGAGACGATGTGTCCCAAGATGATGCCTTGATTGACCATAAAGTGACACTTCTCAAAGTTTAACACCAACTTCTTCTCAATGCACCTTTTCAAAATCTTCTTAAGGTTATCTAAGCATTCATCAAACGAATTGCTATACACTGTGAAGTCGTCCATGAACACTTCAATTATATTCTCAACATACTCGGAGAAAATGCTCACCATGCATCTTTGGAATTTGGCGGGGGCATTGAATAATCCAAATGACATCCGCTTGTAGGCAAACGTGCCAAAGGGGCATGTGAAGGTCGTCTTGTCTTGATCTTTGGGGGCAACAGGTATTTGATGAAAACCCGAGTATCCATCGAGGCAACAATAATGTGACTTGCCCGCCAATCTCTCGAGCATTTGGTCGATGAAAGGAGGAGGAAAATGATCTTTTTGTGTGCTTGAATTTAACTTTCTATAATCAATGCACACCCTCCATCCATTTTGAACTCGAGTGGGTACCATTACTCCTTTGTTATTCTCAACAACCGTGATTCCTGTTTTCTTGGGAACCACTTGAACCAGACTAACCCATTTGGAGTCGGAAATCGGGTAAATCATGTCTGCATCAAGTAGCTTGATTATCTCTTTCTTGACAACTTCCATCATGGGAGGATTTAATCGTCTTTGAGCTTCCCTCCTAGGCTTACAATCATCTTCCATGAGTATCTTGTGAGTGCATACATTAGGGCTTATCCCCTTAATGTCCGCTATTGTCCACCCCATGGCCTCTTTATGATCTTTCAAGACTTCAATCAATTGGTTTTCTTCAAAGTCTTTCAATTGAAAAGAGATGATCATCGATAGAGTTTCATCTTGACCTAGATAAGCATATTTCAAATGGCTAGGTAAGACTTTCAATTTAAGTGTGGGTGGGTGGATTATGGAAGGTGGCATCTTGTTTGGAGAATGAGATAAGGCAACTTGAGAGACATCCCTTTTTGTTGAATTGTTAACTTCTAAAGTCTTCACAATCTCTTCAACTTCGGAGTCCAATGTATACATATCCAATGTTTTCTTCAAACTTTTACCATCAAGACTCATGTTGAGCACCATATTCAAAAGATCCCCATTTGATAACTCGAATAATTCTTGGGTGATTGGCTCAATCACATCAACCCGATATAATGGAGAAATGTAGCTAGGATATCTCATTGCTTCAAAGATGTTGAAGTGAATGGTCTCTCCATCAAACTCCATTGTGATCTTCCCATTATGGACATCAATAATCGTGTGAGTGGTATTCATGAAGGGTCTTCCAAGGAGGATCATAGATGACTTGGAAGGGGTTTTCTCTTCAAGGTCAATCACATAGAAGTCCACGGGAAATACTAGTTGATTGACTTGTACTAGCACATCCTCCAATACGCCTCTTGGAAATACACTTGACTTGTCCGCTAATTGAATGATGACTCCGGTTTCTTCCAAAGGTCCAACATTGAGAGATTGAAAAACCGAATATGGCATGACATTGATTGAGGCTCCAAGGTCTAACATGGCACTTCCAACATCTAAATCACCAATGGTACAAGGGATAGCAAACATTCCCGGGTCTTTGCATTTGGGTGGAAGCTTCTTTTGGATAACCGCGGACACATTTGCATTGACTTGAATCTTTTCATTCGCCTTAAACTTCCTCTTATTGGTGCACAAATCCTTAAGAAATTTGGCATAGCGCGGAATTTGCTTTATGGCATCCAATAGTGAAATGTTGATTTGAACTTTGCGGAAAGTCTCAAGAAATTCTTTATCTTCCTCTTGTTTCTTTGAGGGAGCCAACCGGGATGGGAAAGGTGGTGGTATGACCAATGGCTTGATGTTCTTGTTGGAAGAGTCGGGTTGATCATTGGTTGGCATAATCAGGTCTTCTGGAGAAGCTTCAACCTTCGGAGGCTCAACAACAATAACCTCATCTTCTTCTTCTCTTGAAACTCTTTTGGGGTTGCTTTCTCCAAGGGTTTTCCCACTTCTTAAGGTTATTGCACTCACATTGGGGTTCTTCTCGGTTTGAGATGGAAGTTTACCCCTTTGTTCCATCTTGTTGAGAGCGGTGGCCAAGTCTCCAATTTGTGCTTGAATGTTGGAGAAAGTATTCTTGGTCTCTTGTTGAAATTGGGTTTGGCTTTGAGCAAGAGAAGTAACAAGTTCTTGAAGGCTAATTTGATGGTTACCACTTGATTGGCCGTGTTGTGGAGGTTGTTGGTAATTTGGAGGGTTATAAGAAGTTTGTGGATATGGAGGTTTTTGGGAAGGATATTGCGGATGTTGGGGTCTCATCAAAATGTTTGGTGGATTTTGCTTTGGTGGATAAGGGTTGTTTAGGTTATTCCTCCAATTTGGGTTGAAATTGTTTTGAAATCCCATGGGTCTTGGTTGACCTTGATATCCTCCCATTGCATTCACATCTTCCGGTTCACTTCCAAGAGTGGGACACTTATCCGTATAATGCCCCGTCATTGCACAAATACCGCATACCATCAATTGTTGACCACTTCCCACCACCATTTGACTTAGCACATTAGTCAAATCCAAGAGCTTTGATTCCAAGTGTTGAGTGTTGCTAACTTCACCAACCACTTGTGGAGAATTTCTCTTCATTTCATTTCGAGTCTCAAAGTTCCTTTGATTTTGAGAAATGGTTCCAAAAAGTGATCTTATCTCTTGAGGTGTCTTGTTGAAGATGTCACCACCACTTGAAGCATCAATCATCCTTCGATCTTTTTCATTCATACCCTCATAAAATTGTTGAAGAAGTAGTTGTTCGGGTATGTTGTGTTGAGGACAACTTGTACACAAGTTCTTGAATCGCTCCCAAAAATCATGAAAAGTCTCATTCTCCTCTTGACGAATCCCCAAAATGTCACTTCTTTGACTTGATATCCGGGAGATGGGATAAAACTTGCTATTGAAGGATTTGAGTAACTCCTCCCATGTGTGAATAGATCCAGGTGGTAAGTTGAATAACCACTCTCTAGCTTTATCTTCCAAGGTGAGCGGGAAGGCAGTTAGCTTGAAATCATCCAATGTCACATTTTCGGGCAACATGCTAACACATATCATATGAAAGGACTTCAAATGCTTTTGAGGATCTTCTCTATCCAATCCATGGAACTTGGTGAGTTGATGTATGAAACTTGACTTCAATTCAATCCCTCGGCGGTTTGCGGGATAAACAATAGCAAGAGGTGTGTGAGTAACATCTGTCTCCATCATTTGTCTAAGTGTCAACTCTTGAGGGGGATTGGGTGGATTGGGGTAATTGGGATTTTGTTGCAAGTAATTGGGTGGTTGTTGGTAAGGTGGGTATGGGTATGGTTGGTGATTATACATTTGTGGTGGATAAGGTTGGTAGTTAGGGTATTGGTTGTAGCGAGGTTGTTGTTGTGGGTACATCGGGTTTTGGTACATTGGAGGGTGTTGGTAATTGGGTTGATTTGGGTAATGTACTTGTTGTTGAACTTGAAAAGCATTGGTTTGAGGTTGGTTGGGTTGGTGGAGTTGTTGGTTTTGTAGTTGTGGTGGTTGATAATTGGGTTGGTGTTGAGGAGGGGCTTGATTCCAAGGTGGCATATCAATGAGAGGTTCTTGTTTTTGTTGTCTTGGTTGATGGGGTGGTGTATTGGCATCTTGATTGTTTTGGTTTGGGTTAGGATTGTGAGGTGGAGTGTGATTCATGGCTATGTAGTTTTCAAACGGAATATCTTCAAAGGATTGACCAACAATTGGAGAATTCGGCTCGGTGTCGGTATCACTTGAAGTATGAACTTGATCTTCTATGTTGATTAGTGAAGAAGAGGAAGAAGCTTGAACGAGTTGTTGTTGCTTTGCTTGTTTGGCTAACTTTTTCAACCTTTTTGCTTCGTTTTCAATTTTCGGATTGTAGAGTAGTTCACCGGTTCTTGTAGACCTAGGCATAAACAATCAAATAACAATAACCAATTTCCCCGGCAACGGCGCCAAAACTTGATGGGATGTCAAGTCCACCAAGCAAATTACACCCTTTGTTTGCAAATAAAATGTAATATAATGGTAAAAAGGGGTATCGATCCTCGGGGAAATGGTTGTATTCAATCATCAATGCAATCTAAAAGAACTATTGTAAATAAACTAACTAACTACAATTAAACTAAAGGGGGGGGGGGTGTTATGATTGCTTGAAAACTAAAAGACTTGAATAACTAAAAAGCTTGCAATTAAGCAAGATGGTGAGATGCTCAAATGTTGAGAATAATTGGTTAACCAAGGCAATTCAACACAATGAACATTTGTGTGTTTATCATTAGGATTCAACATGAAGCTTATCATTCATCCCAAATTGGTTATAGCAATCATGAAGCATGATATGCCAAGATTCCTCTTAGGTAGTATGGAGGTTGGGGAAGCCCACAACACACCTTCTTAATCAAGATCAAGGGTTTAATTGAAGCAATTGAACCCAAGAAGTTAATAAGCCTTAAGAAAGAAGGAATCCCCAATTCCTAGAGGATGTGAATGCTTACACATCCATAAATGAGCTATGATTCATAAACTAGAGATGATTTTTACCATCATAAAGCCCTTGTTCTAAGTTAATTCAATGATTCAATGCAAAACCAAAGAAATAAACTAACAATAGCTCATTCAAGTGCCAAGCTCATGATCAAAGCATTAAACAAGCATAAGAAATATGATCTAGAACCATAAACATAAGAAAATTGATAATCTAGCATGAATCCTTCAAAAACCCACAAACATTCAAAGGTTTTAACCAAAGTTAACCAATATAGAGAGTTTAGCCACTCATGGCAATAGAACAACAATCACAAAAGTCTAATTGCATAAAGAAACTACCAAATAACTTGGAAAGATGAAAAGAAATGACTCTTGAGCTTCAAAATCGCCTCCTTCAGCTCTCCAATGGTGTAAAATCGAAAGTATGGCTGCTAGATCTCATCCCCCAAGGTTATGGTGTGCCAAATGACCAAAATGCCCAAACTGGGCAGTTGCGCGGGTACCCGCACGACGAAAATTCCACCAGTGCAAATGTTGCTGTAATGCTATTGGTCCTTCATTCCTCCACTCCACCTTTCCACTACCAAAGATTCCTTTGGTCCCCTCCATATCCATGTGATTTAAACCAACCAATCATCATTTAGCTTCAAGGAATGGATGCTCAAAGCCCAAATTAAAAGTTTATGACCCATCTTTACAAGCCCAAAATATCTAAGTCTTTAACACTTAAGGCCCAAATCTCCCTTTATGGACCCGCCAAGCCCAACAATGCCTCGAGAGCCCACTAAGCATGTTTCCAATCAACCCGCGTCCGCAACGAACACCGAAAACCCTGCAAAATACCTCATGCAACATAAAAAGCACCCGGTATGATCCATAATAAAGAAAATAAATAAAATACAATACAATAATGATAAAAAGAGCTAAAATACTAAAATAAACTAATAAAAATAAGGAAATAAAATAAGCTATCAAGCTCAAACTGACGTCCTTAAGGCCCGAATAACTAATGCTCAGAGCAAACTCTTCAGTGATAGACCACTTCCCTTGATGCTTCCAAAAGCTATCCCAAACACCAAGAATAGGACCACCGAATCCTGATGATGGTGGATAACCATTCCATGGACCCTGCCCACCGACCTCCACGTAACGCTCCTGAACCGTTTTCGGCCGTAACCGAGATAATACTGGACACTTCGAACCCGAAGTGAGATATGACCTTACACTAGCTACTAATAGTTCCTGGTATGCAATTGGCATATGACAATTCTGAAATAAAATCTGAATACAAGCAGAGAGATAACTCATACATACTATCACCTGAGACCGAGGTAAGAGCAATCATAATACATATATAATCGAAAATAGCCATTGATACATACCTGCAACATTCCCTGCTGTAATCCAGATATACCTCGTCCGTCACTGCAAGGCCCTACCCTCTCACCCATACGTAATCCTCAAAGTTGTCGGGGCAGACACACTCTCTGCTCCACCCCTCATCGTCGGGCAGTCGGCCTTCTTGTGGCCCACCTGATTGCAGTGAAAACATAATGGGCTTGCCCCCTGTGGGCAGTCCCTGCTGACGTGACCATCACTGCCACACTTGTAGCAGCCTGAACCCCTGGAACAACAAACTCCCTCGTGCAGTTTCCCGCACGTGCTGCACTGACTTCGGCCCTGCCGACCTACTAATCGTTGATCTGAAGTCTTGGGTCTCTTCCCGGGACCCTCCAAAGTATGTATCTGATCCGACCTCCTCTTCGCAATGTGCTCCAAATCAATCTCCCTTTCCCGCGCCCTGGCAATCATAGAGTCCAGGGTCGGGCATGCCGAGAAGCTGACATGCTCTCGAATATCAGCTCTCAACATGTCATGATAGCGGGTCACAAAGTCGGACCAGGTCATAGCCTCAATGGTGAGGCTCCCAAGGAATCACCAACTGACTCCCACCAGTCTCTAACCTTGTCCCTCAAGCATCCTGCAGCAAATCGAACCTTCGACCCCTCAGGACAGAAGCTCGTCAACTGTGCAGACTCAATGTTTGCAAGCCATCTCCTGGCAACAATGGGGTCCTTCACCCCGTGGAAGTCTGGCGCGCCACTCCCCCTGAAGTCCTTAAAGGACAGTGTGCGCGATCCTAAATGGCTGGATGCCATATCACCCCGGAACGCTCTGAGGCGATCCTCCATCAGCTCAATAATCCCTTCCTTGATCGACCCGAAAATCACAGGGGGTCGACTCAAGGATACCTCTCGTGATCTCAGACGCGATGAAATCGCGTAGTCCCTCATCCACTGGCTCGGAACCAGCACCCGAACCTGATCCTGAACCGGATCCTGATCCTCCTGCTCCTTGTCGCGTAATCATCACCATTTTGAAACGAAACACATAATTGTCAGGGTCGCACGTAACCTCAGAAGGTCTCACATACTACAAGTTTCCTGGTTCTATCTCGGCCCTCCTTGACTCGAGTACGAATCCTCTGCTTTCAATAGTACGGGCCCATACTACCTTCCACATCTATCCGTACTTTCCTCAAGGATTGCTTCGACTTCACTAAGTCCCCTCTACTACTGCTGCTCTCTGGTACTCTCCTCCTAGGCTTTCCTTGGTTCCCGAACCCACCCAGTCCTCAGCTGCTGAAAGACTCTTAATGATGCCAATTAACTACTACATGAATACCATCACATGTGACGAGGCTCGGATAATCCTTCGAGTAAAGGACTCATCTCTACAACGGTTAGACTCAGACAAGAGCTGCGCAATAGGGTCAAGTCCATCACTCTGAGATTATTCAACCCTGATCACATGTGACTTAATGCATTTCCCACCACTTAAAGTCCTACAAAGCACAAAGCAAGCAACATTCAGACAAACGGAAAATCTAACCAAACAAGCCATTCTATCCTCGTATTAGGAATCTACACTAGCATGCAATTCAAGGGCTCATACACCCAGGCATAACCTAAACAGACCATCCTACTACTGGCTTATCAGTTCTAGCATGCAGTTCTACAAGTTCACATAAGCATACAAAGGCATCTCTCCTAGATCCTTAGCCATAATCTAGCATGCGAATCACATAATCATAACATATCACATATCTAACATGTATTGGTATTGTAACACCCATAAAATTTGAGCCAAATTAAAACATTTTAAATCATTCAAAAACCATTAAGTTCATACATCTTGTTTTCAAAATAGTTTAAACATCAGAGTATCCCCCAGAACCATATCACATAAATCATAAAACATGAGGAGCGGTACGATCACGCCTTCGCCTTGCCACGATCTCCAGAAGTACCTGAAACAATACACTGAACTGTAAGCCCGAAAGCTTAGTGAGTTACCCCCAAAATACCAACCACACATAAACATACTCATAACATATCACAAATAGAACAACCATGCACATCGGGTCTACTGTGTGATTGGTCCGCCCGCACCGGGCCTTCAATCCACCTGGTCCACTCTCTGAGTCTACAGTATGACTGGTCCGCCGACACCGGGCCTTCAGTCGGCCTGGTCCACTCTCCGAGCCTTGGCACGTCTGGTCCGCCCTCTTGGGGCCTTCAGCCTATCCGGAGCGCTCGCTGGGCCTTCGAAATATCCGGTCCGCCCTGGGTATGTTGGCCTACAGCACAAAGCAGGACCCGCCTCAACCCAACCCCCGTCAAACAACCATGTGCACATACAACAATTAATCACATAACAAACCTTAACCAGACAAACAGTCTAACAGATCACGTAGCATATCAACATCCTAACCAGGATTCCGACCTAACCGGTCACAAGCATAACATTACCCTATATACCGGGTATCGACCTTAACCAGGTCACTAACATAACACCATCCTAAATATCATGATGCCGTAGACCCTGTCGATATAGTGAGGATAACTCACCTGCAATTGCCGACTGAAGAGATAAGACCAAGCTGCTCCGTCCCCGACACGAACTCCACCACAGAACACTACCAAAGAACCAATTCCATAAATACCAAAATTACCAAAATACCCTTGGAAATCAAATTGGTCAACTCTTGGTCAAAGTCAAAGTCCTCAGTCAAAGTCAACCTTCCTGGTTGACTCTACTCGCCGAGTCAGCCCGTCGACTCGTCGAGTTCCTATACTCAGGAAACTCCCACAACACGACTCAACTCGCCGAGTCGCCCCAAGACTCGTCGAGTTGAACGATCTCGGAATTCCATCCTGACCAACTCACTAAGTCGCCAACCGACTCACTAATCCAAATCTTTAACCAAAAGAGGTTGGTTTCTGCGACCAGACTCGCCGAGTCCAAGAACAGACTCGCCGAGTCCAAGGCAATCTTCAACAGACTCGCCGAGTTGTTCTTCCAACTCACCGAGTCCATGCACATGTTCATACAACTCGTCGAGTACACGCATGTGACTCGCCGAGTCTCTTCAGTTCTCAATCTATACAGAGGCTTTTCGAGCCATGCAGGGGCTCCAATCCATAGATCCACTCTTCTACAGCCTAACCCTCACATAAAGTTGCAAACTTTACGTGAAACCAAGGAGATATAGGCCCAAAACACACTAGGGCTTGGGTTTAGACAAAGGGGCTTCACCAACAACTCAATGACTGAAACTTTATGACATTATGGACCATCACAAGCCTAGATCTGAAGTAGCAACCTCAGATCTAAGCCTCTAACTCGAAATAGCTCTTAATCATACCAAAAATGCCCCAAATCTCACATGATAATAGATCTAGATGCAAAAGAGCCCAAGCAACAGATTATTACCTCCAATATAAGCTCCAACTGAAGTAGATCCCGGATCTACACCCCTCCTTTGCAATAAACCTCATGATCTTCAAGCCTCTTTCCACCAAAATCACTTATCTAGGCTCCAAATTGCTTCCAAGGGCTCTCACTCACGATTTAGGGTTTCTGGATCTCAAAAGGGGTAGCAAAGAGGCTGAGGGTGGGTTATAATGTGCTTTATATAGGGCACAACCCCCGGGATTAGGGTTTTCTCTCTTCAGCACCAACTCGTCGAGTCCAAGCCGCCGACTCGGCGAGTTGGCCACTTAAACCGCAACAGAATCCCGCTCCGACTCGGCGACTAAGCGGACCTACTCGTCGAGTCCCTTTCCTAAATTTACACTTTTGGCCCTACATTGAACATTAGAAATTTGGGGTGTTACAACTCTCCCCCACTTAAATTAGGCTTCGTCCTCGAAGCCTACTGCAGTATACGCCTCAGAACAAACCCTTTGCACTGCAGACTCCGACTTCTCAATCAACTCATGCTCTTACAAACCCTACTTCTGCATCTCTTTTAGAATGGCTTATTCTCACGTGGCATCCTTGCCACTATTCCAAGCCGATCGTCGGCCTTTCAACTCAATAGCACCACGAATTAACCACGAATCACCCGATAATACTAACCCTTCATATCAGGGACACGCTTCCGCGCCCTGCAACACTAGATTCCACAAACACCCACTGAGCTCCGCCAAGACACTAATCCATCTTCCTTCGCCCAAGATTGACGATAATCCTGATAACTTGCAACCTGGAACGAATCCTGTTCCACCCTCTGGTTCTATCCCTTACGCGCTGACAGGATACCGCATCCCTCGGCTCCCATAACCCATCAACCAAACATATCATGTAACCACTCGTACCTGGCCCAAACAGCCTCGGGCTGGAATACCAACACACCAGGTCCAATCAATCATAGGGTCCGGTCATCCTCATGATGGAATACCCTAGCTTGGAATACTTCCACATACATAACTCAAGCCTACAACCATACTCGGAACTAAGGACCTTGTCCTTGCGTCACCCTCGAACCCTTCGGTTTGACACAACGGAGTGCAACCCACTCACACCTCGATATCACGATCTCTAGGTCCTTGACCTTCGACTGTAATATCCTTATACAGTCCTCAGCACCGGTCCAGACTACTCCCGAGTCTGTTAACCTGCTGTCTCACCTTCCTCTGTCCCAATCTCCAATCTGGAACCACTATCCTCATCCTCTTCCAAGGAGACTGAAAACATGCCTGCGCATCATCCAACATTGCCACAACCTCAACGGGCATCCAACCCGTATGTGCTTCCCTATATCTAGTACAATCCCAGTGCTTACTACCAACAACTGAAGCACTTTCGATCATCCATTTATTCTGCTGCCTTCCTTTCAGAGGACCCACACTCCTTCCGGAGCTACATACCTTTCCTTTCCAGGAAGTCTACTCAATAACCCTTACCGCACCTAAGGGCCACTGAGCTAAACTCCACTCTACACTATCCATGTAGAGCAACTGCTATTCTCGAACTCCCATATACTCCGAATCCGATCACATAGCTAACTAGGCCCACACACGGCCTCCCGCCAACTCCATCATCATGATCAATACTTGGGGCCAGACCATATCGATTACCATTTCATGGAGACATATTTACTCATTCTCCTCATATCGATCCACTAACACATACAGAGTCTTCAGCATGACTGGACCGCCTTTCCAGGCCTTCAGCCTATCTGGACCACTCTCAGAACCTTCAACATGTCTGGGCCGCCCTCCTGGGCCTTCAGCCTGTCTGGACCGTTCCCCGAGCCTTCGGCCTGACTGGTACGCCTTCCGACCTTCAGTCTACCCGGACCGCTCAAAACTATCGTACGTCACCCTGAACCATCCTCCCCGGGAATCTTTCCCATGCAGTCTGTTCTAGCCCACTTGGGGTTCCGAACTCCAATTCCGTTTCCGGGATCCTTTCCCTGGCCTAAACCCAGGCCTCACATCGACCGACTACCTTACCTGCGACCATGGTCTTTTCCCTGCCCCACTTGTCTATCACTTGCTCCAATCATGCCACACTGTCGGTTAACAACACTGATAAATCTAAACAGCTAACCAACCCTAGATACTTGCTGTTTTACCGGAGAATTTTCCAATTCTCCCCACCTGGTGTACCAACTACTAACTTCCGCTGACAAACTGGCATAACTCGATCGACCTTACTTGAATAGGTTTCCCCCTCTTTTCCCGGACTAAATCCCTCCGGAGTGAGCAACCTCCATAGGTCACTCTCCCGACATCGCACATCCCGAACTCCAAGGAAAATCGAATCTCAACTGAACACTTCTCGCAACGCAGTTGCTATTCCAAGCAACGAGATCATATACCTTATCTTTCGACCAAGAATCCTCCTGAACGCTAACCAACTACAACTCCTAACTACTAAGATCCCCAATCATACTATGAATCATGCGAAAAAGGCGAACAGATTTACAATACCACATAATCAGCGAATAACAAGATATCAAAATGGAAACATACCCGCAGCTGCATCCGGCTCTGCCCTGACCTCCTCTGCTGTAAGCTGGAAAGCGCGTCCCTGAGCCCTCGGTGGCTCCGCTCCACCCTGACCTCCACCCGTAATCCTCAAAGTGGCCGGTGCTGGAGCCTGCACCGGTCTAGCAACAAGCTGTGGACAGTTGACCCTCAAGTGTCCAACCTGATGACAATGATAACAGATCCTCATATCCTGAGCCGGGACCGACTGAAGAAAATCCCTCGCATAATGCCCCTCTTTCCCACACTTGCGACACGCACCACCGGACCTACAAACTCCGGCATGACCCTTCCCACACTTCTCACAAGTGCGGCTGCTCTGACCTCCAACCCTAGAGTCAACGGTTTTGGACCGTTTCGGCGCCGGCTGCGACTGCACCGGGGCCTGCCTCTGCTCTCGTAACTGCAACTCCATCTCTAACTCCCGCCGCCTGGCGGCCTCCTGAAGCTCTAACAAGGTATCACACCTCTGCGTGGACACAAACTGACTGATGTCCATCTTGACCATACTCAGATATCGGGACATCTGAGCCTGCTCCGAAGCAAACTCCGGGCAAAACATCGCCCTCTCAGTGAACATCCTGGTGATCTCCGTCACCGACTCTGAATCCTGCTTCAGCTCCAGGAACTCCTGAGCCAACCTCTCTCTCTCAACCCGTGGAACATAACGAGTGCTGAACATCTCCCGAAACTGATCCCAAGTAAAAGCAGCCCGCTGCGCATCCGAATAAGATCCTGTAGTCAACCTCCACCAATCCTTCGCCCCGAGCCTCAAAAGGTTCAGAGCACACCTCACTCTCTGATCAGCAGGGCATGAACACGTGAAGAAACAGCCTTCCATGTATGACAACCATCTCATAGCAACGATCGGATCCTGAACTCCATCGAAAGTAGGGGGCTTCGTATTGTCGAAGTCCTAATACTGAAAACCTCGACCGGTTCCTCCCCCTGCTGCTGTTACAGCCGCTGTAGCTGCCGCGACAGCCGCCTCTGCAAGAGCTGCGTAGCGCTCATCAAAGTACTCAACCATGGCGGTCTTGATCGACCCAAACATCTCCGACAACTCAGCCCGGAACATAGCAGCAACCTCATCATGCAGGATTTCACGAATCCTGGCATCCAACTCGTCCGTACTCATCTGACCAATGACATCGGGTGGTACTGATCCATCCTGATCGCTCTCTCCCGATCCCGATCTCGAACCGAATCCTTCCCCGAGACGTCTCGTAATCGCCATACTGAAAATACGCCACAAGATATTCGGCATTCCTCATAATAACCCCGAGAACTAGCTCCCAACAAAACCCTAGGGGTTGTGACTTCCTTGATACGCGTATGGGTCATGTGCTTTCAGTAGTACGGGCCCATACTACCTTCCACACCTACCCATATTTGTATCAAGTATCACCACAACACCCTAACAATAGCATATACATAACGAATCCTCGATCCACACTCCTAGAGGAGCACCACTATCCCATAACCGACCTACCGGTCTCACGCAACCCTCCCATCCATGAAACTTCCACCAACCCTGCAGCACTAGTGTATGCTAGTCATACATAACGCTGGACCCTATCGACTTTCAAATATCCAATCCTACCCTAAGCTCCCAATCATACAAGAACAGAACATAAGGCCAAATCAAACATTCTCAGGCTATAAGATCTTAATTATGTATAACCATGATGCATACACTAAATAACTATAGTAATGATGTCAATTTCATACAAAAGAAACCCTAGGATAGCAGGCATCATATAATCAGGCAATTCTATCATGCAATTCCTGAAGATCCCTAGCCTAGTACTAGCATGCTGTTCTAACATATCACATAATCAGTAACTTGTATGGTATTTTGGGGTCTACTTACTGGCTCCGGCTGATCGTACCCTCTGCGTCCTCCTTTACTTATTTTGAAAACCTTTTGAAAACTATTTTCGAAAATCTCTCCTTGATTTGAGACTGGATTCGCATGAATGTTCCTCCAATTCACTCAAACCAAGGCTCTGATACCAACTTGTAACACCCATAAAATTTGAGCCAAATTAAAACATTTTAAATCATTCAAAAACCATTAAGTTCATACATCTTGTTTTCAAAATAGTTTAAACATCAGAGTATCCCCCAGAACCATATCACATAAATCATAAAACATGAGGAGCGGTACGATCACGCCTTCGCCTTGCCACGATCTCCAGAAGTACCTGAAACAATACACTGAACTGTAAGCCCGAAATCTTAGTGAGTTACCCCCAAAATACCAACCACACATAAACATACTCATAACATATCACAAATAGAACAACTATGCACATCGGGTCTACTGTGTGATTGGTCCGCCCGCACCGGGCCTTCAATCCACCTGGTCCACTCTCTGAGTCTACAGTATGACTGGTCCGCCCACACCGGGCCTTCAGTCGGCCTGGTCCACTCTCCGAGCCTCGGCACGTCTGGTCCGCCCTCTTGGGGCCTTCAGCCTATCCGGAGCGCTCGCTGGGCCTTCGAAATATCCGGTCCGCCCTGGGTATGTTGGCCTACAGCACAAAGCAGGACCCGCCTCAACCCAACCCCCGTCAAACAACCATGTGCACATACAACAATTAATCACATAACAAACCTTAACCAAACAAACAGTCTAACAGATCACATAGCATATCAACATCCTAACCCGGATTCCGACCTAATCGATTATTAGCATAACATTACCCTATATACCGGGTATCGACCTTAACCAGGTCACTAACATAACACCATCCTAAATACCAGGATGCAGATCTAGCAGAGCAATAACATAACAAATGATACCCGAATTTTCATCCGATAAAGGGCCGACCTTGGTGTCGTAGACCCTGTCGATATAGTGAGGATAACTCACCTGCAATTGCCGACTGAAGAGATAAGACCAAGCTGCTCCGTCCCCGACACGAACTCCACCACAGAACACTACCAAAGAACCAATTCCATAAATACCAAAATTACCAAAACACCTTTGGAAATCAAATTGGTCAACTCTTGGTCAAAGTCAAAGTCCTCAGTCAAAGTCAACCTTCCTGGTTGACTCTACTCGCCGAGTCAGCCCGTCGACTCGTCGAGTTCCTATACTCAGGAAACTCCCACAACACGACTCAACTCGCCGAGTCGCCCCAAGACTCGTCAAGTTGAACGATCTCGGAATTCCATCCTGACCAACTCACTGAGTCGCCAACCGACTCACTAATCCAAAGCTTTAACCAAAAGAGGTTGGTTTCTGCGACCAGACTCGCCGAGTCCAAGAACAGACTCGCCGAGTCCAAGGCAATCTTCAACAGACTCGCCGAGTTGTTCTTCCAACTCGCCGAGTCCATGCACATGTTCATACAACTCGTCGAGTACACCCATGTGACTCGCCGAGTCTCTTCAGTTCTCAATCCATACAAAGGCTTTTCGAGCCATGAAGGGGCTCCAATCCATAGATCCACTATTCTACAGCCTAACCCTCACATAAAGTTGCAAACTTTACGTGAAACCAAGGAGATATAGGCCCAAAACACACTAGGGCTTGGGTTTTAGACAAAGGGGCTTCACCAACAACTCAATGACTGAAACTTTATGACATTATGGACCATCACAAGCCTAGATCTGAAGTAGCAACCTCAGATCTAAGCCTCTAACTCGAAATAGCTCTTAATCATACCAAAAATGCCCCAAATATCACATGATAATAGATCTAGATGCAAAAGAGCCCAAGCAACAGATTATTACCTCCAATATAAGCTCCAACTGAAGTAGATCCCGGATCTACACCCCTCCTTTGCAGCAAACCTCTTGATCTTCAAGCCCTTTTCCACCAAAATCACTTATCTAGGCTCCAAATTGCTTCCAAGGGCTCTCACTCACGATTTAGGGTTTCTGGATCTCAAAAGGGGTAGCAAAGAGGCTGAGGGTGGGTTATAATGTGCTTTATATAGGGCACAACCCCCGGGATTAGGGTTTTCTCTCTTCAGCACCAACTCGTCGAGTCCAAGCCGCCGACTTGGCGAGTTGGCCAGTTAAACCGCGACAGAATCCCGCTCCGACTCGGCGAGTAAGCGAACCTACTCGTCGAGTCCCTTTCCTAAATTTACACTTTTGGCCCTACATTGAACATTAGAAATTTGGGGTGTTACAGGTATTTTGGGAACCATTTACTTGAGCTCGGCCGATTGCACGCATCACACACCTTGTTCTTTTCAAATTTCTTTTCTCTTTTCAAATACTTTTCAAGTTCCTTTTGAAAATTTTCATATCAAGTCCTCAGTTTGAGTCCAGACACACCCGAGAGTGTGCCCGAATCTCTCAAACCAAGGCTCTGATACCAACTTGTAACATCCCAAAATTTAAGACCAAAAATTTCGTTTTGATTAATTAAAAACCGCTTAATAAATCTTGCTCAATCATTTAATAACATTCTTAATAAACAATTATCAGAGTTTTAAATCCCAAAGATCATCTAGTGCGGAAAACATGGTGTGATGCGCTACGATCGCCCCGAGCTCCTTCCTTGGAAAAACATTAGTACCTGAAACAAATAGCTGAAAGCCGTAAGCACGAAGATTAGTGAGTTCCCAGATACCACATACCATACATATCAACTGATCCATACATGCCATACGTAACCATGAGCCATACGTAACAAACATATCCATAATCAAGTAAGGTGCTATGTGCCAAACATAGTCTTGCTGTTATGCCACGGGCCGCACGTGATCTTTCTTGTCAAGCTTGGGGCCACTCGCTAGGTCTTACAGACAAGTGCCAAGGGCCACCCCCTAGTCTTCCATGCAAGCATCACAAAGACAACTATACATACTACTCTACTAGGCTACTCAGTATACAGTGTGCCAGGAGCCACCTCCTGGTCTTTCATTCATAAAAGCGTACAGTGTGCCAGGAGCCACCTCCTGGTCTTTCGTACATGTTGCCTAGGGCTAACCCCCGGGTCTTCCTGCCATATATAATAACATACTGTGTGCCCGGAGCCTCCACCTGGTCTTTCATGCACAATGCCTAGGGCTAACCCCCGGGTCTTCCTACCATACATAAACTAAATAGGCCGGCATTGTGGTCGTGGACCCATACAAACAGTGAGGAGACTCACCTCACACTGCAGGAGATTCGCTGAACACTTCTGACTGCTAACCGGCAACTCCTGAACCGCTGACCCTTCGGCTTCCCGAACTATCAATACCCAAAATAACATTTAGACCACAATAATCCCAAAAGTCAACCCATGTCAACTTGGTCAAAGTCAACGGTCAAAGTCATCCTCCAGTTGACTTGACTCGCCGAGTTGGTCTACCAACTCTTCGAGTCCATACTCCTCTAACCCCATACAACCCTGACTCCACTCGTCGAGTTTAGCAATGACTCGACGGGTTCTCCTTCAACCATACAATCTGGACCATCTTCATCCGACTCGCCGAGTTTGACCTTGAACTCGTCGAGTTCATCATCCATATAAGAATGTGTCTACGCTGTGACTCGCCGAGTTGTATGAACAACTCGTCGAGTCCATCTTCATAAACTAAGGAGATTGCCTTAGACTCGCCGAGTTCTTCCTTGAACTCGTCGAGTACGATGAACTTCATGACCACTATGGACTCAGACTGGCTGAGTCCCTAACCATTCAACTCATACCCTTTAACAGAAGGGTTTTGGGGCAATAGCTGGCCTGACTCGCCGAGTCCCACAAGTGACTCGTCGAGTCCCTCTATGTCCAACTCTATTCAGACGATTTCAGTCAAGCACAAGGCATCCAAGACCCAGATCTAGCCTCCTAGGGTCGGAATAACATGCAAAGCTAATACCTTTGCGTCCATGCATGGCCCTTTTTTCTCAAAAGACCATAACAACCTCTTAAACTTTGCATGGGGAGTTCTATTGGCATAAAGCTTCCACCTTTATGCCTTAACTACTCCAAATACTCCCAGATCTGAAAGGATCTAGCTTGGGGACGTCCAAATCCCACAAGAAATCATTCTTGGTCCATAAACTTCATAAAAAGGGACATAAAGAGATCTATCAAACGAGAAGTCAAGGAAGTAACTTGATTACCAAAATAAGCAGCAAATGGAGTGAATCTTCTGGATCTACTCCTTCCTCCTTGAACCTCCAACCTTCTTCTTGTTCCTCCAATCTTCAAGAATGCTCCAAAACTCCCAAAATGACTCACAACTCAAGGGAGGCTCTAGGGTTTTCGTTATGGACTTGAGAGAGTATCAAGGGGGCTGATGAAGGCTATAATGTTCCTTAAATAGGGTACAAGGCCCGCATTTAGGGTTTTCCCCAAACCTGGCCAACTGTTCGAGTCAGTCTTCTTACTCGTCGAGTAGGTCACTAAACCCGCGACCAAATCGCGCTCCTACTCGTCGAGTCACCCATCTACTCGACGAGTCACTTCCTCATTTGAGGTTTTCTTCTCTTTTCCGACCTTCTAAATTCAGGGTGTTACAACTCTCCCCCTTTTAAACTAGACTTCGTCCTCGAAGTCCGCCACGGTCCACTACTTTACAATCCACTTACCACTAGGTACACACTTCGTCTATCCGATCCAATCCTTGAAAACGTCACCCTCAGAATAATCTGATCACTACTACCTTCGAGTACAACACCTTTACCCAACCGATAGCCCTACCGGTACTCCCAGTGCACTTACACTGATACACAAGGGGTTCACCCCTTTTCCTTGCACTGACTTTAGGTCAAATGACTCCAAGACTCCATCCTTTTGGAGTTGGCCTATGTGTTTCTTGCTTACATGTCCAAGACGACAATGCCATAATGATGCTTTATCCAAGTTATTATCATTAGTAGAATCAATACACAACACATTATTTCCTAAGTTATCTGCAACAGACACAGCTTCATACACACCATCACAAGGTAATGCTTTAAAATAAAACACATTATTAAAGAAATCATTTATTCCACCAACTTCATTATCAAAAGAAAAGGTAAACCCTTGTTTGTACAAAGCATGAAAGGAAATAATATTTCTTGTCATTTCAGGCGAGTAACAACATTTATTCAAATCTAAAGTAAACTCACTGCTTAGCAATAAAGAATAAACTCCAATCTTGGTGACAGGTGTAACTTTCCTATTTCCCATGATCAAGTTTATCTTCCCATGCTCCACATTCTCACTTCTTCTTAGTCCCTGCAAATCAGAACAAATATGAATACCACAACCGGTATCAAGAACCCAAGAGTTAGAATAGGGTGAGTTATTAGATAATATAGTGTAAATACTTGCATGGTTGGGTTTGACTTTCCCATCCTTTAGATCTTGCTGGTACTTTGGGCAGTTCCGCTTCCAGTGCGACTTTTCATGGCAATAGAAGCATTCAGCCTCTTTTGGATCAGAAGAAGGAGTGACGAAACCTTTCTTGGTTCCACTTGTAGAGGATCCATCAAGGGTCTTACCCTTGGTACCCTTCGAAGGTTTCTTCCTCTTCTTCCCTCTACTTTAACAGAAGGGTTTTGGAACAATAGCTGGCCTGACTCGCCGAGTCCCACAAGTGACTCGCCGAGTCCCTCTATGTTCAACTCTATTAAGACGATTTCAGTCATGCACAAGGCATCCAAGACCCAGATCTAGCCTCCTAGGGTCGGAATAACACGCAAAGCTAATACCTTTGCGTCCATGCATGGCCCTTTTTGCTCAAAAGACCATAACAACCTCTTAAACTTTGCATGGGGAGTATTATTGGCATAAAGCTTCCACCTTTATGCCTTAACTACTCCAAATACTCCCAGATCTGAAAGGATCTAGCTTGGGGATGTCCAAATCTCACAATAAATCATTCTTGGTCCATAAACTTCATAAAAAGGGACATAAATAGATCTATCAAACTAGAAGTCAAGGAAGGAACTTGATTACCAAAATGAGCACCAAATGGAGTGAATCTTCTGGATCTACTCCTTCCTCCTTGAACCTCCAACCTTCTTCTTGTTCCTCCAAGCTTCAAGAATGCTCCAAAACTCCCAAAATGACTCACAACTCAAGGGAGGCTCTAGGGTTTTCGTTCTGGACTTGAGAGAGTATCAAGGGGGCTGATGAAGGCTATAATGTTCCTTAAATAGAGTACAAGGCCCGTATTTAGGGTTTTCCCCAAACCTGTCCAACTCGCCGAGTCAGTCTTCTGACTCGTCGAGTAGCTCACTAAACCCGCGACCAAATCGCGCTCCTACTCGTCGAGTCACCCATCTACTCGACGAGTCACTTCCTCATTTGAGGTTTTCTTCTCTTTTCCGACCTTCTAAATTCAGTGTGTTACTAGTCCAAGGAGGAACTCGACGAGTTATGAGAAAAATGTCCCGACTCTGTTTGAAAGAGAACTCGACGAGTCCAAGGAAGAACTCGGCGAGTTGTGAGTAAAAGGTCCCAACTATATTATAAGGAAGAACTCGATGAGTTCATGAAAGGACTCGACGATTAGGATCGATATTTCAGGGTTTTGTGGATTATGGAACTCGACGAGTTGATAGACCAACTCGGCGAGTTGAGTCAACCAGGATGTTGACTTTGACTTTGACCATTGACCATAATTGACCTTAAAGGGGTTATGAGTATGAAAGAGTAATTAAAGGAGATTGTTATGTGTAGGAGTTTGAGAGGAGTTGATCCCAGAACCGAGGACAGTTCAACTACTTCACGACATTGAGGTGAGTTACCTTCTAGTAGAAGTGGGTCGAAGGCACCAATGTCAGCCCACTGGTAAGAGTTATAGTAGAGATGATTGTCTTTGAGATAATTTTCTGGTATGTCGCTATTTTTTATGATTTATGTGCTAGTATGTTATGATGCTATGTGATAGTGCTAGGAGGGGTAGGACAGACTCCAGTACCTGTCGGTAGGGCCGAAGGGGTATGCCAGCACCCGGATAAGCTAGGCAGTATATGACATATATGCTTATGTACTAGGATGCTATGTGATAGAAGTAGGGGGTGAAATAGTCCCCGGTACCGGTCGAAAGGACCGAAGGGGTAGGCCAGCACCCTGATATGCTAGGCGAGTTACCGGTCAACAGGACCGAAGGGGTAGGCCAGCACCCTGATATGCTAGGCAAGTTACCGGTTGAAAGAGACCGAAGGGGTAGCTAGTACCTGGATATGTTAGACAGTATGTGTTATGTATGGTAAGTGGTATGACGGGGGAACTCACTAAGCTTTGTGCTTACGGTTTTCAGTTTTTATTTTAGGTCCTTCTTCTTCGAAGGGAAAGGATCCGACACGGTAGCAGCGCATCGCACACACGCAATTTTTCCGCATATGAGATTCTTGGGATTGTACTCTGACATTGTGACTATCGTATGACATACTTTTGAGACATATGATCCATGGTTTTTATGAAATGATATAACTTGATGATGTTTTCTATAAATTGTTTTATGAATCATTATATCAAAAATGAAAATTTTGGTCTAGAATTTTGGGATGTTACAGTTATGAAAAGAAAATGGAAAGTAATAAAAAGGAAAGAAAGTAAAGAAATAATGAAAAATGTCTGTGCCATGATACCTCATAAGAGGCATTAGAGGAATCTACTGTGGTGGTACCTTCCCTTCGAGAAGTAGATGACATGATCAACATGATACCTTAGTGGATCGATTTGTTCTTTTCACCTTGGCCTTTGAAAAGCATGATGCCTTGTTGGATTGATTTGTTCTTTCCACCTTGGTTTTGGAAAGGGAAATGGAAAAATATTAAATAAAATGATATGATAAGGCATGAAATGGTAAGATATGAAATGATATTTTTGATGTGTATGAAAAGAGTTTACCTTGAAAATGCTTGAAAATATTTTATGGTCTAAAACTTTGTTATGGTATGGATGAAATGATTTTTCATAAAAATGCTTTAAATTGTAACATCCATAAAATTCATGAAAAATTTAAATTTTTAAAGCCAAACCAAAAATATAATTCGTTTACAATATAATTTTCAAAACATGTTCCATATCAGAGTTTTCCCAAAATCATAAGTCCAAAACATGAGGATGTGTACGGTCACGCCTTCGCCTTCCTGCAATCTTCTGAAGTACCTGAAACATAACCCAAAACTGTAAGCCAACACTTAGTGAGCTTTACCCTAACGTACCAACTACCAACACACAATACATATAACAATAACAAACAACATGCATACAGAGCCTTCAACATGTCAAGACCGCCTTACAGGCCTTCAGCCTATCTGGACCGCTCACATATCTGGACCGTTGTGTGACATCCCCATTTTCACGGCTAGAAAAGACTGATTTTGTTTATGCTTTATAAAAATCAGAGTACTTCTTTTAATAAAAATCTTGCGGAATTTGTTCCCAGAAAAACATGATAAATACGTTATCAAAGCATTTCCGAAGAAATGTATTTTTATTCATTTTAAAACATTTGGGATGTCATCGTCAATACAGAAACATAAGCATAAACAGAACTTACATTCATTTACACTAGTGATCTACATCTCTTTTAAATCTCTCAGTGTAAAGTAACTTCATATCGACACCTGTGATACAAATAAACTGAGTGGGTCAGGTTGGGAAACCTGGTGAGTACATAGGGTTTTCAACCCACAATAATATAATTATTATGTTTAATCATCAAACAATTAACCCAATTACCCATCCCCATTATCTTATTTACTCTTAAGGATCTACCCTAAAAATTAGCTATCTCTTGTTCATTCATTCCTAAGGATCATCCTAAGAAATCGGCACGAAGTCCATCATCACCGGGGTTTAGGCACTAAGTCTGCATAGTCCCAAAGATTTATACAACAGGCACTAAGTCCGCATAGTCACCAGGGTTTTGGCACCAAGTCTGCATGATCGCCAAGGTTTAGGCACCAAGTCTGCATGATCGCCAGGGTTTAGAGTACACCGGGTGAACACATCGTTCACAACACCTACAGGTTGCGAGCTTGCTAGTGTTCCACTGGACTATCAAGAATAGTTCGTGGTTGTCATCCATACTCTGTTAGATGACGAGGCCGGCATTTGGGAACAAGGCTTCTCACATCGTCCACCTCTCACCCTTACCTCATGGTCTATATCACCTCTCAACTCATCATCCAACTCATATTTCATCTACCCATGTTTTACCCAACATATTATGTAGATATAAATACATACATGGTCCAGATCTGTAAAATAAAGCTTACATCTTTTATCCAACATAACTTTTAAAGCATAAAATACATATATAGTCTAGATCCGAAGAAAAGTTCAGATTTAGAAAGGAAGAAGTTTAGATCTTTCATCCAACACAGATCTCAAGTATAAATCATCCATATATCAGGTTTAGATCTGAAAAGTTCAGATCTGCAGTGAGAAAGTCCAGATCTGAAGGAAAAAGTTCAGATCTGAAAGAAAAGGGTTAGATCTGACAAAAAATACGTATACCATTTAGATCTGAAGAAAAGTCTTAGATCAAACAAAAAGTTTAGATCCGAAGGAAAATCTAGATCTGAAGGAGAAAGTTCAGATCTGGAATAAAATGTTTAGATCTAAAGTAAAGATGTTCAGATCTGAAAAGAAAGAGGTTCAAATCTTTCATCCAGCAAACATCTCAGGTAAACAGACAGCATATATTTAGACACATAGCACATATTTTATATAAAATACTTCATATCTATGTGTAAGATGAAAGTGACCATGCACTTGATACGGAGTGATCCGGACAGCACCTCGCTTCTAAAAATAATGTTCTTTGATGAAACCGGGAAGTTTGCTTGAAAACCGGGCTCTGTGCGGGCAGAGTTTCAGACCGAAAAACTCTTTTTATCGGAGACTCCGGGCTCTCCGAGGCTTTCTTCAAGTGCTAGGAAAGTTTCCTAGGCTTTGGGGGGGGGGGGGGGGTTGGGGAGTTAGAGAGAGAAAGTGAAGGTTGAAGATGTGAGAAATGAATGGAACCCGACACCTCTATTTATAGGCTGAATTCCCGATCGACTCGCCGAGTCGAAGTACTGACTCGCCGAGTCCATTCCACATGTCAGCTTTCTGGTGGCCAAACGTGTGTGGCCTGTATTGTGCCACGTCACCCCTTTTGCAGCAGCACCCTGCCGACTTCTAAACCCCGTAACTTTCACATACGAGCTCCGTTTTCGACGTTCTTTTTTTCCACGTGTAGGTAAAAACAAGATCTACAACTTTCATTTAGACTCCATCGGCTAATTCTCGACCGATCTTAAATTTAATAGTAGGATGAGATTAGATTGTTAAATAACCGCGAAGAATTCGTAACTCCTTCATACGGACTCCGTTTTTGTCTGTCTTTTTACCGTTGAGTTCCTATTAATGAGATCTTAAACTCTCATTTAGGTCGCGTAAGCAAAAAACTGCTCGAACTAAAATTCGAGTTTCGGGTCGTGCACTGCTAAGCCGAATCTTAGAAAAATCGTAACTTCCTCATACGAAGTCAGATTTGGGCGTTCTTTTTACGGATGTTCCCGGTTTAACATATACTACAACTTTTGTTTAGATCACTAGGGCTAAAAAGTTCTCTATCGTAAATTCACTATTTACGTCTCCCAGTGCCGTGCTGGTTTTGCCGAAAAACTTCGACAGGTCATAACTTCTTCGTTATAACTCGGATTTTGGCGTTCTTTATATGTACGGAACCCTTGAGACATATTCTACAACTTGGTTAATATTATTTATTCTAAATAATCTTTTGTCGAAAAGTCGTTTTCGACACCTATTATCTCTAAATTGACTAGCCCGGATCTACGGGCGTTACAATTGTCTCCCCTTAGGATGATTACGTCCCAGAATCATCAATGAAACAGGGCTCACATGATGACTCCATACGTTATCTCTTCATCCTATGTAATAACCGTAACTTTGATGTTTCTTCGAACGCGTATCTAACTCTAAGACTTCCTGACTGCAGGCGGTGCTTGATCTTGCACCTGCTCCCTATCTCATGTTAGACTCCAAATTATGACCTTCAAGTCACAATATCGATCCTTACTGGAGACTGCTTCTTCTTCTTAACAATCTTAAGATAAGTTATTCGATTTCCACAATAGACCGATGGGTCGCGTTCTAATGACCTCTCAACGGATATTGCAATGCTTAGACTCAGGTCTCTTAGAGTCAAATTCTGGAATGGAATATACTGTTCTTCATGCTCTAATGTGATAAATCACATTTCAACATGTAGCATTTCTAGCTACCAGCTTCTTTAACTATGAGCGCGATACTGCTTCGATTATCTTTTACTTCAATCTTCTTGGCTTAAGTCAGATGTCACATCGAACTTGGTTCTCTGAACCACGTAACATACTCGTCGTAGTCGGACTCAATTTGATATGACCACTAAAGTCGGAATAACAATCATCTTCTTAGTCATTACCGAAACGATGGTAACGATAGGCATGAACAAAACAGAATCAGTTACTAGTGCCTTGGTAACCTTGTGACTTTCCCTGATCCAAGCGTGAGTCCTGTGCTTCCGTTAGTATAGGCCTCTACTACCATTCACACCTACTCATACTCGTCCCAACTATTGTCTCGCAGTTTTCCTAGTCATCATACAAGAAAATCACATAACAACTTAACACACCAGATAATAAAACGAAGGTTTTATATTATTCCTTGAAACGATTACATAGGTGTTCAAGTTCACCCTAGACTATGCCTGTAATAGGCTACACCATACGATACTATCCACACGACTATTGCATAACTCGATCTTTGGATATGAAGTCCTCATCCTCGATTCCTCGCGTTGTTTTTTGCTCCGTCGAGGATCATGTGGAATGCCCTTGGCCTTGGTGGTGTGTTTGGCCTTGCTGCCTCGTTTTTCTTTGGGCAGTCTCTAGAAATATGCCCTTCTTTGTTACATCCGTAGCACACCTTCTTGTTGAACGCGCACTTGCTTGCGTAATGTCCTGTCTTTCCACATTTGTAGCAAGTCACTTCCTCGCTACATTTACCGAAGTGTTTCTTTTTACACTTCTCGCACCACTTAGCTTCACCTCCTCCTCCTTCTTCAGATTTTGAGAATTTTCTTTCTTTGTTGGATTTTGAAGATCCTTCAAACTTCCTCTTTTCTCCCGCCTTATCCTTTTGTAGACCCTTTTCTCTTATCTGGTCTCTACATTCTTAGCTGCTCTAACATTGTCTTTAAAGTAGTTGCCATTTTAACCGTTGGGCCAAAGTCTATTGGCAGTCCGTTAGCAAACCTATCTATCTTGGAGAGTTCAGTAGGCACCAAGTAGGGAAACAACTTCATCCTCTCGGTGAATGCGGTGGCATACTCATCGACACTCATATTCCCTTTCTTCAGGTTCCGAAACTCGTTGTTTAGGTCTATCAGATCTATCTCTGAGCAGTATTGCATTTTCAGCTACTCCATTAAATCTTCCCAAGACATCTTGCTTACTTCTCCTTTGGGCATCATATCTGCCAATAACTTCCACCAGCTCAATACTCCGGTATTCAGTTGTCTGACCGCAAAGACGGTTTTCTGCTTGTCGCTACAGTCATAGCTCTCAAACACCATCTCCATTTTGGAGATCCAGTCCATAATCTCAACCGGCTTCGGGCTTCCAGAAAGGCTTGGTGGCTTAGCACCCAAGAAGTTCTTATACATTGGTCCATCCTTGTCGTTTCCCCTCTCCGAGCCATTCCTTCGTACTCCTTGAGTCCCAACTTGACTCACATGGCGGCTATAGTTCCCTTCCTCCGATTGCTCGGGAATCAGGTCAGGTTGCTCAATGGGCATGGTAGGTTCGTCCCTATTTTCATGCAACATCCTCCTCATTTCTTCCCTTTGTTTAGCTAACATAGCCCGAATCATGGCTTGTACTCCAGCCATGGTGATTGGTTCAGGTGCAACTTCTACTACAACATGTATTTGCGCACTCACTGGGGGTTGATTCCTGTTTCCGTTCGCATTCCCGACTCCACTTCGGGTTCTTGCCATTTCGATCTATACACCAAATCAGACGTTCGGTGTGTAATGACGAGAATTAATATAGGAAAGATTCGACGTGTAATTCTCCCTATCACTCCGAAAAGTTACATGCCAGTTCTAATACCGTAATCAAACGTTTAGAAATCTGAACACATAAAATTTCCAGATCCGGTCGGCAACAGACCATAGATCCGATCAGACACACTCCTTACAATCATTGCTTATCATTCTAAGTTTAAGTCTAGAAATAAATCCATATTCCTAGTTCGCTTAAACTAATGCTCTGATACCAACTGTGACATCCCCATTTTCACGGCCAGAAAAGACCGATTTTGTTTATGTTTTATAAAAATCAGAGTACTTCTTTTAATAAAAATCTTGTGGAATTTGTTCCCAAAAAAACATGATAAATACGTTATCAAAGCATTTCCGAAGAAATGTATTTTTATTCATTTTAAAACATTTGGGATGTCATCGTCAATACAGAAACATAAGCATAAACAGAACTTACATTCATTTACACTAGTGATCTACATCTCTTTTAAATCTCTCAGTGTAAAGTAACTTCATATCGACACCTGTGATACAAATAAACTGAGTGGGTCAGGTTGGGAAACCTGATGAGTACATAGGGTTTTCAACCCATAATAATATAATTATTATGTTTAATTATCAAACAATTAACCCAATTACCCATCCCCATTATCTTATTTACTCCTAAGGATCTACCCTAAAAATCAGCTATCTCTTGTTCATTCATTCCTAAGGAATCGGCATGAAGTCCATCATCACCGGGGTTTAGGCACTAAGTCTGCATAGTCGCCAGGATTTATACAACAGGCACTAAGTCCGCATAGTCGCCAGGGTTTTGGCACCAAGTTTGCATGATCGCCAAGGTTTAGGCACCAAGTCTGCATGATCGCCAGGGTTTAGAGTACACCGGGTGAACACATCGTTCACAACACCTACAGGTTGCGAGCCTGCTAGTGTTCCACTGGACTGTCTAGAATAGTCTGTGGTTGTCATCCATACTCTGCTAGATCACGGGGCCAACATTTGGGAACAAGGCTTCTCACATCGTCCACCTCTCACCCTTACCTCATGATCTATATCACCTCTCAACTCATCATCCAACTCATATTTCATCTACCCATGTTTTACCCAACATATTATGTAGATATATATACATACATGGTCAAGATCTGTAAAATAAAGCTTACATCTTTTATCCAGCATAACTTTTAAAGCATAAAATACATATATAGTCTAGATCTGAAGAAAAGTTCAGATCTGGAAAGGAAGAAGTTTAGATCTTTCATCCAGCACATATCTCAAGTATAAATCATCCATATATCAGATTTAGATCTGAAAAGTTCAGATCTGCAGTGAGAAAGTCCAGATCTGAAGGAAAAAGTTCAGATCTGAAAGAAAAGGGTTAGATCTGACAAAAAATGCATATACCATTTAGATCTGAAGAAAAGTCTTAGATAAAAAAAAAAAAAAAGTTTAGATCCGAAGGAAAATCTAGATCTGAAGGAGAAAGTTCAGATCTGGAAGAAAATGTTTAGATCTAAAGGAAGAAGTTCAGATCTGAAAAGAAAGAGGTTTAGATCTTTCATCCAGCAAACATCTCAGGTAAACAGACAGCATATATTTAGACACATAGCACATAATTTATATAAAATACTTCATATCTATGTGTAAGATGAAAGTGACCATGCACTCACCTGATACGGAGTGATCCGGACAACACCTTGCTTCTAAATATAATCTTCTTTGACGAAACCGGGAAGTTTACTTGAAAACCGGGCTCTGTTCGGGCAGAGTTTCAAACCCAAAAACTCTTTTTCTCGGAGACTCCGGGCTCTCCGAGGCTTTCTTCAAGTGCTAGGAAAGTTTCCTAGGCTTTGGGGGGGGGGGTTGGGGAGTTAGAGAGAGAAAGTGAAGGTTGAAGGTGTGAGAAATGAATGGAACCCGGCACCTCTATTTATAGGCTGAATTCCTGATCGACTTGCCGAGTCGAAGTACTGAATCGCCGAGTCCATTCCACATGTCAGCTTTCTAGTGGCCAAACGTGTGTGGCCTGTATTGTGCCATGTCACCCATTTTGCAGCAGCACCCTGCCGACTTCTAAACCCCGTAACTTTCGCATACGAGCTCCGTTTTCGACGTTCTTTTTTTCCACGCGTAGGTAAAAACAAGATCTATAACTTTCATTTAGACTCTGTCGGCTAATTCTCGACTGATCTTAAATTTAATAGTAGGATGAGATTAGACTATTAAATGACCGCGAAGAATTCGTAACTCCTTCATACGGACTCCGTTTTCGTCTGTCTTTTTACCGTTGAGTTCCTATTAATGAGATCTTCAACTCTCATTTAGGTCGCGTAAGCCAAAAACCGCTCGAACTAAAATTCAAGTTTCGGGTCGTGCACTGCTAAGCCGAATCTTAGAAAAATCGTAACTTACTCATACGAAGTCAGATTTGCGCGTTATTTTTATGGATGTTCTCGGTTTAACATATACTACAACTTTTGTTTAGATCACTAGGGCTAAAAAGTTCTCTATCGTAAATTCACTATTTACGTCTCCCGGTGCCGTGCCAGTTTTGCCGAAAAACTTCGACAAGTCATAACTTCTTCGTTATAACTCGGATTTCGGCGTTCTTTATATGTACGGAACCCTTGAGACATATTCTACAACTTGCTAAGATTATTTATTCTAAATAATCTTTTGTCGAGAAGTCGTTTTCGACCCCTATTATCTCTGAATTGACTAGCCCGGATCTACGAGCGTTACACGCTGACAGGACCTTCAACATGACTGGACCGCCGTATCGGTCCTTCAGCCTATCTGGAGCGTCCTCCAGGCCTTCGACCTAACTGGACCACCTCTCAGGACCTACAGTCTATCCGGTCTGCCCTGGGTGTCTTGACCTTCAGCACAAAGCAGGACCGCCTCAACCCAACCAACCATAACATGTCAACATACACATAACTAATAAACATATAACCAAGAATCAGAAAAACATGCAAATTTACGGATCACTACCACATGCTAACATCCTATCTACCATGATACAGATCTAACATATCACTACAGCATAGCAACATCCTATCTACCATGATACAGATCTAACAGATCACTACAGCGTAACAATCATACGATAAACCAGGATAACAATCCAAAGGGTCGTCCTTGGTGCCTTCGACCTAGAAGTATAGTGAGGAAAACTCACCTTAATCCGTTGATAAACAATTGAATGAATCTCTAGCTGCTGGTCCGAAAAATCCCCGCGCTATCAATATCAAATGACATACAACTAATATTTGATTTCCGACCCATAACCAAGAGTCTAAGCTACATAGCCCAAAACCAGGTTAAAAGACCATTCTACCCTTTGACTCGATTGGCCCAAAGCTAAGGCCCAACTCAGCTACTTCCAAGGCCCAATTCTTAAATGATGCTCCAAAGCCTAATATGGCCCAATCTTCCAAATTAGGCCCCTAAAACCCATCATGGGCCTAAATACAAAGGAGCCCAAAAGATACAAACCAAAAGCCCAACATACAAGTCTAATGGCCCAACAAGGCCCAACCAAGAAAACCCAACAATGACCCATCCTTAAAAAGCCCAAAACGACACACTGGGGAGTACGCGGCGTACTCTCCCCGAAGCATATCGTACAAGTCCATAATGCACAAACTCAACATTACACCGAGCATACTCTTAAGTACGCCTAACGTACGCCTCCAACCATCTTTTCACTCCAATAATCCCTTAATCGGTTAAGACAAAGTACCAAACTCTCGGATCTGATTCTATAAGACTACTTATCGCATAAAGTTGGCAACTTTACGTGCTTACATGGCAAAAAGGGACTCAAAAGCTCAATAAGGACTCAACAAATGTCTTAATGCATGCATGGACCACAATACATCATAAAGCTTGCATTTTTATGAACCTTGGGACTGAATGGAGCTAAGATCTAGCATCCATTGCTTCTGGAGTATATTAAAAACTCATGTTTATCACAAAAGACTCGAAAAAGCACAAAATACTCCATGAACTCAATCTAACATATAAGATCAGCAAGATAGAAACTTTATACCTCCAAAGTGTAGATCAAGATGCAACAATCCTGGATCCAAAAGCTTCAAGCCATCCCACACTTCTGTAAGAAATTCATTCTTCTTCTATGAACACTAAAAAGCTTGAAATACCACCAAAGCTCAAAAACCACTCAAATGGGGGCTAGGGTTTAGAGGGATGGAGCCTGAAGATATTAGGGTTAGGTGATGAGATTAGGAGCTTAAATAGGGTCCAAGACCCTAAAATAGGGTTTGGTCCGATTGAAGTACGCCCAACGTACTTCTGGTACGCCCAACGTACTCCTTAGAGCATCTGCGATCAAACTGTTCAGTACGCCTAACGTACGCCATTATACGCCCTGCGTACTGGCCTTAGCACAAGTACGCCCCGTCTACCCGGTTTCACCCTAAAACCACTAAAACTTTTGAAGGCCATAACTTCTTCGTCCTAAGTCCGTTTCCGACGATCCTTATATCCACGAAAAGGTAACGAGAAAATCTACACCTATATCAACTCATAAATTCCATAAAACCTCTCGAACAAAAATCCAAATTCCATAAAATCCCGAACTGAAACTTTACCGAAATACCCCTAAGCTCCAAAACACAAACCCAACTTCCCAGATCACCCCAATCACCTTACCCACACCCAAATGGATCTAAATATCTTTTCCTAACATGCCTTAATCCTGATGATACTCGGTCTTTGGGTCAACACCTCGAATGAGGAAATGATTCGGAACAGGGCGTTACAGAAATGTTTTAGGTCACAAACCCACGTAACTCATGAGACATTTTTGTCTTACGTATCTCTTTTTAATGTCATGTATCTCAAGTTATACTTAAGGATAGATGATGATAGATAGATGTTAGAACTTAAGTGATAGAGAATGGAGTGGAACTTATTAAGTTCCTTGTTAATTGTATTGATGTAATTCTTATTTGCTTGATATGGTTGTATTGATGCTTAATGGTAACACCCAATGTTTTAAATTGTAAATGATTTTATGGGACCAGCTTTTGTTAAAAGCGGGTTAATACACGGATGTTTTTAAAACCATAGCATTTTAAAGTTTGAAATTGTGGGGTGTTACAAAAGTCAACAGTCAAATGTCCCACACCCAGCCGCCACGTCATGAACAAGCTTTTGTCACATCGTGGTGGCCTCGAGACAAAATAGTCGCGGGGACTGCCCTTTTGTCACGTCGTGAAGGCCAATCATTCACATCGTGAGAACTGCCCTGGCCTTCTTAATGCCTTAAGTTCTTAATCGATAAGGCCAGTTATCTATACTTCCCAGAAGGCTTTCCTACTCTCAATGCATCATAAAAATTGACGCTTTATGGACATGCATGTCCAATGCATGTCCCTTCCATTCTCGGTCAAAAACATGGAAGAAATGAACTCAAACTTGTGCATGAGACCATATATACCATAGAACTCTAGATCTGGCACATATATCACCAAAGGGACCCCAAGGATCCATAAAGTTGCCAACTTTATGGAACCTAACCATTCAAACTCTCACAATCATAAAGAAAAGGGACAAGAAACCTAGATCCAAAGGCACTAAACATAAATCTTGGATCTTGAGGACTTACAAAAGTCCAGAATATGAGCAAGGATGAGGAGAGGAGGTTAGCATGCTAGATCTATGCACCAAAAGCTTCTTCTTCTTCTTCAAAGCACCAAAACACCACCAAAAACTCTCAAATGACAAAATAGAGGCTAGGGTTTATGTTGAGGGTGAAAGGGAGGTGATAGAGGTCGAGGGTGTGCAAACCCTATCCCTCACATCCCTTAAATAAGGGTATAAACCCCAAAATTAGGGTTTTACATGCAGGGGCTGTCACGTCGTGACCAACATGTGACATCCAATGAGATCCTTGTTTTCCTTGGGCACCGCCACGTCGTGACACACATATGCTCACGTCATGGCCAAAGATTTCATCCATTAAGACTTAAATTGATGAACTCAAAAGTGATGCTTATTTGGATTTTGTTGTTACATTATTTTATTGGATTACTATTTTTAATTGTTTTTAGTTTCTTTTAACTGTTTTCTCTATTACTTTAAATCAAAAACCCAAAAAATCTCACCCACCTACATCTCCTAATTTATTTTATTGGAAGATAACATATTTTGGACAACACCACCACCATCACCAAGTCCGAAAATAGTGGGATAGATGAGATTTTTTTTTAAAATAAATTAGGATGGTGGTGGTGTTGTAAAAATCCAATAAAAATGAAATAAAAAAAATTAACTAAAAGAAATTAATAGTCTAAATAGAACAACTCATTTTCATCATCTCCGTCATCAAAATCTTAATCTTCTTCATCTTCCTCCTCAGATCCCTCATTCCTTTCATCAGATATTTGGTCATATGTACTTATAGTTGAGGCTAGGCACAGTCGTTCCGCATGAGTTACAGTAAAGGATGATTCAAAATGCTCTTCAACCTGAAAGATTTCATCTGCTGTCATTTCAGCTTTGGTGACTTCAAATACGCATCTTGGTTTTGTCTAGATAACCGTCCACTTATCTTTCGTTTCCTTTTTCACTACAAGGAATGGTGTATAAACACTTGTTCTGCTTGTGATGCAAAACAAAAGGGTCATCAGTTTGAAGTCGAAAGTTTGTTTTGACATCAATCAACTTATTTTTGTTGACTATTACACCGTCTTTGTTATCAAACCAAATACAATTAAACATTACAATAGTCGAAGGCCCGCTGCCATAATACTCAATCTATAAGATCTCTTGCAATATGTCATACTAGTCCGAATCTTATTCGATATTATATGTATCCCTCATTACACATACTCTAAAGTTATTTGTCGCACGACCCTCAATATATTGTTTGGATTAATTCTTTTTTTTGGACAACACCACCACCATCCTAATTTTTTTTTAAAAAATCACACTTATCCCACCACTACTGTAACGTCCCAAAAATACACGGACAATTTTTCATTTTAAAAACAATAAACCATACTAATGAGTTGTTCCAAAACCAATCGAAGTGATTATATCATTTAAACATCAGAGTAAAAATCAAAAAATGCTAATGTGGAAAAACTTTGGGGGATGCTATGCAGTCATGTCGAGCCCTTCAAGTTCGTATCGGAAGTACCTAAGATCATAAACATGAAACCGTAAGCAGAAAGCTTAGTAAGTTCCCCAAAATACTACACACCATAGATACAACATATATTGTTATATACCAACCAGTCTTACAATTTTCATTATGCCATGAGCCGTATCATGGTCTTTCCTTGCCATGTCAAGGGACAAAACCCAGGTGTTACAAACAAGTGCCAAGAGCCACCTCCTAGTCTTCCGTACAAGTACCACAAAGACGTGTCGGGAGCTATATCCTAGAATCCTACATATAACTGCCAAGGTCCAAACCCTGGTCTTACATACAACGTGTCGGGAGCTATATCCAGGTCTTTCAAACAATTGATTGGTGCCACCATTTGGTCTTTCTATCTAACATAATCTAGTGGGCCGACATTGGTACCTTCGAACCACAAGTACAATGAGGAGTCTTATCTCAATCTGAAGATAACCAAACACACACGCGTTGCTGCTACAAAGGCTCCTCACACTGAACATAACAAAACCAACCCTAATCAATAATTAGGGTAATAATCCATCATCAAGTTCCAATACATAATCTCTTTCATTAAGCGTAAAAGACCATTTTACCCTTCCAAGGCTAAACCCACCCAACTTGGCCCAAAGCCCAAAAATGGCCCAAGTGCACCTTTGGGAGTACGCCCTGCGTACTCCATACTTACACCCCGTGTACCATATTTCCACCGAAGAGAAAACGGGGCATAACCCGTTACGCCCTACATACGGCTGGGTTATGCCCTGCATAATCCAGTTGATGCCAAAACGACTTTTTAAGTTTTTAATACCTTAAGACCTCATGTCCAACTTGTAGACCTAACTCTAAGGGACGTCTAAAGTCATAAAGTTTCAAACTTTATACCTCCTAAGCTAACCTGGATATACAAGCTTCAAGCTCACCAAGGTTGCTCCAATGGATTCCTTCTTCACAAGAACACACAAAACCACACTAAGGCCTTAAACTCTCACAAATAGGGCTAGGGGTTCGATTTAAAGAGTGAGGGAGTGGAGACTGAATATAAGGGAGGTCTCAAGGACTTAAGGTCCTTTAAATAGGGGCCAAACCCTAAAAATTAGGGTTTTGAGTTAGCTCGAGTACGCCCAACATACTCCCTATGTACGCCCTGCGTACTGCATGAGGCCCACGTCCATTTTGATGATGTACGCCCAACGTACACCTCATGTACTCCCTATGTACTACCAACTCTTATTTTTCAGCGTAACTTCAAATAGTCATAACTTCTTCGTTCCAACTGTATTTTCGGCGTTCTTTATATGCACTAAAAGGTATTGAAGAGCCCCACAACCGAATTAAAAACCAAAACCCTCGCAAGAAGCCTGATCCAACTTTTCCCTTTCAATCATTTGGCCTAACACACAAATCAAAGGGTTTGGGCCTCACAACCAACTTTAATAACCTTTGATAAGGCCTAAATTCTTTTTCTTAAAGCCCAAAACCTTTTCGGTGATCAAACTTCAGATCACGACCCCGAAGTAAGGAATGACCTGAAACAGGGTGTTACAATTACCAGACTGGATGATGGTGGTGATGTTGTCCAAAATATGTTATCTACCAAATGTTTAATATAAATTAGAAGATGTGGGGTGGGTGGGATTTTTTTTTGTTTTAAAATAATAAAGAAAACAATTAAAAGAAATTAAAAACAATTAAAAAATAGTAATCCAATAAAATAATATTTGTTAATATATAAATATTATATATTAAAAATAAAAATATTAATAAAATATAATCTGTTAAGGAAGAATTAATCTAATAAAAAAGGAACTAAAAGAAAATAATAATCAAATAAAGTAATTTTTTTAATATATAAATATTATATATTGAAAATAATATTTATTAATATATAATAATCCGATAAAAAATAATCTATTAAAAAAGAAATTGAAAAATAATTATCTAAATATAAATAATAATCCAATAAAATAATATCTCCATATTCTAATAAATAAATAGATTTATTGTTATATTGACAAGTGTCATTATATTAGACCTCATCATTAATATTATGTCTCATATCATGTCAGTTGTCGATATATTAATTATCTATTTCAAATTTCAAATTTTAAATTTCCCATCCTAATTACATTAAATTTTAATTTTCAAATTTTAAGCTTTTTCACTTTATCTATATTAAATTAATAACATTAGATTAAAAATAAAATAAAATTTATACGGATTATAACGTGATATAACTCACGTATTTATTTAAATCAAAGTTTAATTATTTAAAATAATTTATTCATAATTTTGATTTTTTAATATGAAAGTTTAATTAATTTTATAACCGTGTTTCTCACGGGTTATAAACTAGTTTATTAATGTATAAATACAATTATTAGAAAATATTATTTATTAATATAGAATAATATAATATTTTTTTAATAAAAAATTAATGTTTAATAATCAAATTAAATTAAAAATAAGAGAAGTACAAATGGTCCTTATAGTTTAGTTACAGAAATGGTCACTGATGGTAAAATTGTCAATTTTAAAAAGTTATCAACCAAGCTGTTAACGTTAATATTTTTGGATAAAAAATATACAATGTATCAAAAATAGGACCAGTTTTGCACCACAAAATATTTTTGGACAAAAAAACATAATTTTAACAACCACGTGGACATTTTTGCAATTTTGTCTTAAAGAAAGAAAAGTCACTTTATGTAAAAGATATACACCTTTGTGTGCAATGCATATACACAACTTAATTAATAAGTGCAAGACTGCAAGTTAGAACTATTCGAAAAAAAGGCCGTGAAATTAAGAAATAAAAATGAAAAAATGAACACCAAAATTCTAATAAAAAAAATGGAAGTTTAGGACTCTATATTGTTAAAAATTGAACAACTCGAGCATACTTTTAAATAGATCTTAATTGGCCGTTTGGCACCTTAGGGCTATGCATAAGAATAAATAAGCCATTATGACATGTATATATTTGACTAAAAAATAATAGTTTGAAATATTCAAAACCAATGATAACCTTTTAAACGAATCCCTTTTATTTTTTTTCTAAGGAGTTACTATGAAATCATTGAAATATTCAAAATAAATGCTAATGTTTATAAATATATTTTTTGTGACCCACATTAATGTTTATAAATATGATGAAAACACAATGAAACTTCAATAATGACTATTTTTTGTTTATATTTCTTTCATCGTAAACCCTTAGAGATTGATCGTGGTCATCTTTGTTGAACCAGCCCAAGTCGTTTGATAATCCCACCACACCTACCCATTCGTTGAACTTTATTTGTTTATCTCCATATCTTATATGTAATTTTTTTAATATGTTTTAAATAAATATATATTTTAAATGATGTTAATTTAATATTTGTTTACCAAGAAGTCTTGCCAACACACCCTAAATTGAATACCTAAAGAAATAATACCTTGTAATTATAGTTTTAGAATTAATGATTTGATAGGATAAAGAAATTATGTTGAGCGTATACAAATGTACAAATTTACTATTGTTGTGACCTAAACTATTAAAAAAAACACATTTGCAACTGACAATAACCGGTCTAATCGGTTTACTTCTCTGGTGGATTAATTAAATAATAGGATATGAAACTATGTTTTTAGTACACATTTGATCACTTTAGTTTTGTAGCACCCTAGTTATCATTAAAGTGTAATATTTTGTTAAAAAAACACCATTAAAATGACATGTTCGGTTAAAAACATACAAATTATCTACATATGGTCACTTGAGGCACTACATTGTTCCTGAAAATTAGATCATTTTGACTTTATACCCTCAAATATGTCTTATTTACAACATAACACTATCTGATTATCAATGATTCAAAAGTACATCAAACACAAAAGAAAAATGTTGTAGAACAAGTTTGAAACTAAAGGCACAGAACAATTTTACGAAATTTATTTCAAAGTTCACTAGGTAAAAAGTTTGAAATCATAATTCTAATTATGCACATACAATACATCTCCGGCAACATGAAGAACAAAATATTACAATATAGATTGATAAATTTAATCAAATTAAAGAAAAATACTTTGTCTATGAACAATCAAAACAATAGCAATACATGTTTTTCACAAATATTGCTATTCTTTAGTTGATTTTTTTAAGATGTGAGCAAAGTCTCATGAAAATTTAATTTATGATTTTGGTCAATGTTAGTTTACTAGATTAAATAATTTCAAAGCATGATTCTAATTATAAACATACAGTGTGCTTCTGGTGATTAATAGAACACAATATTACAATATAGGTTGATGAATTAAAACAAATTAAAAAAAAAAAGGAAAAAACACTTGGTGGAAGAACAATCAAAGTAATAACAGTATATGTTTTCCACATATTCTATTATTATTTTTATTGAATTTTTCGGAAGCGAGCAGAGTTTGATGTCAGTTTATGATTTTGGTCAATGATAAATTGCCAAAGGCGTAATGGCGCTAATGATCGTAGATATGAAGAATAAAATAATAGGGTTTTTCTTGATTTTACATTTTTTATTTTTTTAACCATATATTTCATACTTTTAATGATATTAATAATAATAACGAATTGTCACAAGAAGGGGAAGACGAAAGAGTCCTTCGAGAGGAATAAGGTATCCCAAGCATTTGAGGCGGTGCTTCTACCAGAGATGTCGGTAACAGAAATCCAAAGATGATTGGTCAAAAAACGGTGAACCAAATTAAAAAGAACACGTGTAAACAAAGAAACTATATAATGACATAAATTAACCCCTACAAAAACAAATAACAAATGAGAAAAAATTGCAAAGACACTCATACATAAGGGACCACTTTTGCCAACTCCTTAGGAACTTCACTGTTCCTAAGATGAGACTTCTTTTTTATATATATATATATATATAACGGATTTAAAAACTAACATGTTTACTTTAATTTTTTAGATATATACACTAAAATTCTAATATTTTCTACGATTTGACAAGAATGTTGTAAACTTTATTTTGACAGTAAAGTCCTAACTACCAACAGTTTTTGACAAACTTACTATTTTTTGCCGGTTAGCTGATAATTAGGGTTCTACTATCAACAAATTAAAGTTTAGGATTTCATTGTCAAATCGTGAATTAGGAATTTATTATAATAAAAATAAAACTTAAAACTTTTTGTCAAATCGTTGAAAATATTGGGACTTTAATATATATATATATATATATATATATATATATATATATATATATATATATATATATATATATATATATATATATATATATATATATATATATATATTGTTAGAAATTTAATGGTATGATAGTCTTTAAGCATAAAAGTTATTGAAACTTGATCAATCTGCTCTTGTCAGCTAGATCCTATTGAAATCTTTAACGTTTGCTTATTGTTAAATAGTTTTTTTAATCTCAACAAACCGACATTGAAAAAAAAATTGAGATAATCAAGAAAGAAAGAAAAAAACCAGAGTTGTGTTGGCTTTTTGCAATCCTAAAAATCGAGAACTAAGAAACCCGAAAAGATGAAACTGCCCTTCTTACCCTTCTCCACATTCACATCCTTTTGACTAGGTGTGTGTTGTTTGTGTTTGTACAATCTGTTCCCTCTTTTCAGTTGAAGATTTGGCGGCAAACAAAGAAGAAAGCTTTACAAGTCTTCTCACCCTCTCCCGCTCGCTCTTTTGCATCCGTGTTCCCCTGAGCGTGATTGTAGCAAGGTAAAGGTGATAATGGTAAGAAAAACAACGGTGTTGCGACGAAAATTACAATTAAAAGTTCTTGGGACAGGATTTTGGTCTCACGAGGCTAATAAATTTATTTGTTTATAGGGAAACCAAGACTATACACTAAAGTCCCAATATTTTCAACGATTTGACAAGAAAATCCTAAATTTTATTTTTCTGACAGTAAAGTCATAATTCACGATTTGAAAAGAAAGTCCTAAACTTTATTTTTTTTGCAGTAAAACCCTAATTACGGGCTAACTGGCGAAAAAGGATAATCGTGTCAAAAACTGTCGTTAGTTAGAGCTTTACTGTCAAAACAATAATGTAACACCCGTGTGTTCCACTATGGTTTACCTTTTATTCTTTAGGGCTAATATGAAGTTTTTGGGAAAAACTTTGTGCCACGGCGTTGTCATACCCCCGAACCAGACGGCGGAAACGTCCGGGGGCTTGTGCGTGACTTCATCTTGAAATATCATTACAGTGAATATAAATGAAACATAACATCATCATTACCATGCATAATATAATACAACTGCCATTGTTTACATCAAGTACAATCTTTTAAATAACATGACCAAAACATTCAATGTATGATGTTTGACAGTACACAAAACAAAATCCCCTATTCTTGTTGATTCTTCTGCTTAACGAGTCCCTGAGAATACAAGTTATTTTGAAAACGTCAACATATATAATGTTGGTGAGTTTATAAGTATATTTGAGAAAATGATTTTTATAACTTTGTAATCACAAGAAAATCTTGTATTTTTTTACAATAGTTTGGTATGTTTATGTCTGATCATGTATTAATGCATGTGTGTTATTGTTTAATAGAATGTCAAAAGTGATAGAAGAAAACGTAAATAGAATGTCCCCGGACAACCCGATGTTGTCCGTAAAAGAAGAATAGTTAATGTTGTTGTACCAACACCGATGTGGGTTACCAGTGTAAATGAGTTACCGAGTAATCCAATCATAAAAGAAAATAGATAATGCTGCCGTACCAACACCGAGGAGGGATACCAGTGTGAGTAAGTTACCGAGTGATCCAATCATAACAGAAAATAGATGATGCTGCCGTACCAACACCGAGGTGGGGTACCAGTGTGAATAAGTTTCCTAGTAATCTAACATGAAAGAAAATAGTATTCCGCAAACTTCATAACGTTAATTTCTCTAAGTGAACCGTCATAACCATACTAAATAATGACAATTTCGTCTGTCTTCGCGTTAGCGAACGCCGACTGAAAAATAGAATAAAGTTATAGTCACCCTAGACCGATGTAGTCTAACTGTAGCGAACAGCTCAGGTGTGGGGTGTCATCCCCGTATAAATCTATACACAGAACCCCGCTCTCCCTCCAAGAGACTCTGATTATAACTACAGGCTACGATCGAACACTGAATAGGTGTCAACCGACAAAAACTCACTAGATCCTTAATCGAATTTACGCGAAGATACACGTATAAAACTCATTTCAGGCCCAACGAACCATGTAAGTGAGCCACTAGGGCATCACTAAACATGTGAATCATTTCAAAACCTAATATGAATGAGATTATATAACATGAGCCCAAAATATATGGAAAATGACAACTAAGGCCCATTTCACATGTAAGATATTTATAGGCCCAAATAGCACGCAAATAGTATACAAAAACTATCAAACATATAAATGGGCCACTAAGGCCCAATAACCTAGAAATGATCAAAATTAATCCGTTTGTTAGTTTATTGTTGGTTTTGGTTCAAGTATTCTCTAAAATAGCATAAAAGGCCCACTTTTTGTAAAAATGACATTCTTGGCCCAATAAGCCAAAAATTGACAATTAAGGCCCAATTTCTGTAAAAATAACACTTTAGTCCCCATTTTGTTCAAAACTTGTGTTTATGACTAGTTTGTGGTAAAATTACATTTTAAACCCATTTTTGTCAAAAATATCATTTTTGGCTTGATTTTTTGTGAAAACACACATTTTCTGGTTTTTGGCTTTTCTGACCTAGTTGTTGGCAAATTTATGGAAAAATCATCGTAATTTGAAATTTGGATCCGTAAATTCTGGAAGTTTGTAAATTTTGTCTACTTTGTTCACAATGTTTCTCATAATTTTTAATGGCCTCTAACAAGTGTGAAATTGCTCACCTTCACAGGCTGGTCTGAAATTATTTCAAATCTGATAGGCAGTTTTGTAAAATTCGCCAAAAATTGTAAAAAAAATAGTATGAAAACGTGAGAGTAGTCATTTTAAAGGTATAAACCTGAACTTTTTGCATGTAAAACAGTTTTGAAAAATATTATCATTAAGGTGGTCAAAACAGTTCGAGATTGGACCAAAACCTTTCTGTGAAGGGCTGATTTTTGAGTTTAGTTTATAGATCTTTGAACCCAACACTCATTTTTGCTATTTTAAGTGTATAAATCCCAGATCTAGAAGTTTACATGTATTATATGTGATAACACATACTTTTCTCAAGGTTTTCATGTAGATCCAAGCGATAAACTTCATATTCTTAACATATTTTTAGATTTATGAAGAAAATAGCACATAATCAACAAATAAGTCTTGAAAAACACACATATTCATGCATATACACATAGATTTACATAAAGCAACTTGTATTCTCCCCCAAAACCAAGTAAAAATCGAAAATAGGGGGTATGAACTCACCTTGGGGTGATGGATCGGTTTTGATGAAGAAGTGGAAGAAGATTTTTGATCCTAGCAAGCTTTCTTGAGTAGATCTTGAACTTAGATGGTTCAAAGATGATGATATTGGTGAAGAATCTCTTGAAGACACACACCAAATCTCGAAAAATTTAGAGAGAATGAGGAGAGTTCTTGAGAGACTTCTTGTGAGAGTTTGAGAAAATGAAGATGGTGGTGATGTGTGTGTGTTCTCGACCAATTTTAGAGGAGGAGGAAGAGAGAGAATCAAATGGTTAATACTTGATGGTTAAGAGTTTTTAGCCTAGATTACCATTAAATAAAGTTTAGGTGGCAAGCCCACATAAACCTTGCTTTCTTCATTTTTTTTGTTTTAGTTGTTGGGCCGAGAGGAAGAAAGAAAAGGAGGAAGGAGGAGTGGTTTGGGCCTTGAATGATTGATTTCGATATTATGGGCCCAAATGGAAGGTTCTCGGCACATTAAAATAAAAGGAATGAAGTTTATGACCCATTAGGGCACATTAATTCATTTATGGCCCAATGAGGCCCATTAGGGTTAGAATGAATCATCCTAGGCCCAAATGGTTCCAAATGTCATAGATTTATGAATTGGGTCCATTTAGAGTCCAATTAGGGTATTTAAGCCCAAAATAGTCGAATTGATGATTTATTGGTCCCTTAGGCCCAATAAGAGAATCGTAGTCCATAATGAACTTGAGCCGGGATATCTAGGGTTTCCAACCCTTATTTGAACATATGAGATGTATTTGAACGAGCGTAGAGTATAGTATTCACTTAGAGTACAAGCTTTTACAATGGATGATGTTTACATGAGAATAGAATTTTCCTAGCAAAATGTCAGTTGTGACATCATCCCCCCGTTAGAGGGAATTTCGTCCCGAAATTCTTTCGAAAGGTAGGATCATGAATGAGAGAATAAGTGAGGGTACTTCTGCTTCATCTGGTCTTCGCGTTCCCATGTGAATTTCGATCTACGCTTGGCGTTCCATCGAACCTTCACAATCGGAATGCGGCTCTGCTTCATACGCTTCACTTCCCTATCCAATATCTTGACTGGTTCTTCGACGAACAGGAGATTATCGTTTATCTAGATCTCTTCCAAAGGAATGACAAGAGTTTCATCTGCTAAGCACTTTTTCAAATTCGAGACATGGAACACGGGGTGTACATTACTGAGCTCCGAAGGCAGCTGCAACTTATAGGCTATCGGACCAATTCGGGCGAGAATCTCGAACGGTCCGATGTATCGCGGGTTCAATTTTCCGTTTCCTAAAGCGAATCATTCCTTTCTAGGGAAAGACTTTCGATAGTACCCGGCCTCCGACTTGGAATTTCCAGAGGTTTTCGTCATTTTTCAGCACAACTCTTCTGTCTGTCTCGTGATGCTTGAAGTCCATTTCTGATTTGGATTATCTTCTCTATCATTTCGCGAATAGTTTTCTGGTCCCGTGAGAGTACTGACGAGTGATCTGCATTTACGACCATAAAGAGCCTCGAAAGGGGCAACCTTGATGCTCGTACGATAGCCGTTATTGTATGAGAATTCAATCAAGGCAACCGGGTATCCCATGACTCGCTGAATTCAAACACCCAGGCTCGGAGCATGACTTCGAGTGGTTGAATGGTCCGTTCGCTTTAGCTATTGGTTTGAGGGTGGTAAGCAATGCTCATGGCTAGCTGTATTCCCATAAGTGACTGTCAAAATCCTTAAGTAATTTCGTTATCTCGATCCACGCAGTGCTTCCTCCGCGATATTCTCCGGCTTTGATGCTTTCCAAGGCCGGTCGTAGGTGTTGACAGTGTTTTGTTCTTGCTTCGTGAGCAGACGAGTATGTTATTGATGAAAATAATGAAAAGGCTGACTAGGAATGGTTGGGAAAATTCGGTTCGTAGGGTCCATGAATATCGTGGGGGCATTCGTTAGACCGAAGGGTATCACAGCGAATTTGAAATGGCCGTATCGAGTTCGAAAGGTAGTTTTTGGAATGTCCTCTTCTCGGACTCGGAGCTGATGATATACAAATATTAGCTCTATTTGGAGAAGTAACTAGCTCCTTAAAGCTGGTCAAATAGGACGTCAATCCGAGGAAGTGGGTATCGGTTTTTTGTAGTGAGCTTATTCAATTCCCTAAAATCATTGCACATTCTGAAGGATCCGTCTTCTTGACGAACAAGACTGGTTGGTCCGATAGATCCTTTGCTCAAAAATTTTCTTAATTGACTGGATAACTTCTGAATTTCGGCGGGAGTCAACCTATAGGGTGAATTGGCAATTGATGTGGTTCCTGGTATGAGGTCGATTCGAAATTCGACCTGTCTCTCTAGAGTATTCCCTGAAGTTCTTCGGGATAATACATCCGGAAAATCGCATGCTACTGGAATACCTTGTATGGTTACTTCTTCCTTGGCCTTGTCCACAACGTGAGCGAGGAAAACGTAGTTCTTCTTGTGCAGGCACTTCTGTGCCTTAATGCACGAGTTAAGACGAGGATTGGCGCCAGGTTTATCACCATAGGTTATTAGAGTTTCGTGATTGGGGAGGTGAAGACAAACGGCCTTCTCGTGACACATAGTATCAGCACGGTGGGGGCTTAACCCAACCATGCCGATTATCACATCAAAACTCCTAATATTTACTGGCATTAAATTTATTTGAAATGAATGGTTGTTTAGTGTTAAGGTATACTCTACATAAATATCCTACGTTAATTCGTTTTTTCCCCTTAGCCATCTCCACCGTGAAGGCTTCGTTTAGCTTCTGGGGTTGTTGTTTTAGTAAGTGCTCAAATTTGTTACTAACGAAGCTTCGCTCAGCTCCACTATAGAGTAAGATGCAAGCAAAAGAGTTGTTAAGTGGGAACGTACCAGTAACAACTGTCGGGTCTTGGACTGCTTCGCCTTGACCCAAGGTCAGGACCTTTCCTGATCCTTCTGCTCCTTGATTGTTAGTCTTGGGGCAATTGCGCCTGAAGTGACCGGTTCCTCCACACCCATAACAGGTGTGACTGGTCTCATCATTGGTGTTGTTGTTAAGGTTGTTGCGATTGTTGTTGTTTTTGTTTGGCTGACGATTCTGTCGTGGATAAGTTCTACAGTATTTGGTGGTGTGACTCTTTCGGTTGCATTTCTTACAATGCGGATCCCTTATGATGGAAATTGCACTGGTTGCATTTTGGAAGACTTCTAGCATATGCTCTCGCTGGTGTTGATGTAGTAGGGGTCATGGTCGCATGGAAATCATCAACATGTTGCTTCTTCGAGAACCCTTGAGTGGGTTGTCCCTTTCTCTTACTTCCAGACTTCCGCTTCCTGTTCTTAAGCTTGGGGTTTGGAGTGCCTTGATAAGCTGTCACTTGTTGGTTTCCGTGCTCGTTCCTACGGCTGGAGTTGTCGATGTTATTTTCATCTCTATTGGTGTTGTTTGCGTTGAGTTGTGCCATAGCAGCGGTTACTGCCGCTGTTACAGCAGCTTGGAATGTAGCAGAGTCCATCTGCAGGAGCGGTGTCTTGCGGGTGTGCTTGTTATTTCTGTGGGATGACATTTTCCTGCTGCATGATGATAAGCCAGATCGTAAGTAATGATCGTCATTCCTGGTTGTACTCTATAAATTTCGCGACTTGTCGTATGATTCTCATTGTTTCCATTCACATCCCTATGATGTATTTATGGTAGTAGGTAATCGCAAATTTGGAACGATCGTTACGTCTTTCCTTAGAGTATATGGGTTGTTTTGGTTTCGAGATCCTTAAGTATCTAGCGGTTTCGAGGGTTCGGTTATGCATATAATTGAATTTATGCAATAACATGAAATAAATATAGCACATAATTGTTTCATTGGTAAGTACCGTCTTAGTACACGAAAGAGAGTCATATCGGATAGTATGGGGGGGGGGGAAGAAAAGGCTGATCCTAATCGTGGCAGAAAGTGTCTGGTGGTGGTTCTGATAAAGTGGATGCACCTCGGGGACGAGCTACTTGCCGCTCGGTATCTCGTAGTCGTACCTCCCAAACTAACTGTCTTGCTCGGGAGTCTCCGTTCACTTCCTGTGTTTGTCTCTCATCTCTCTCAATAGCAACCGCATTTGGTCCGTTTGATTTGGGGTGTCCTGAGTTTGGTTGCCAACATTTCGCTTCAGAACATTTGGATAAAGAATCCTGAGTTGGCTGGATACCACAGACCAAGAGAGGAGGTTCGCTTCAGATAGCGAAAGATGTTTTTCACAGCTTGCAAATGAGGTTCGCGTGGGTTAGCTTGGAATCTGGCACAGTAACAGACTGAAAACATGATGTCAGGTCTACTAGCCGTGAGATACATTAGAGACCCAATCATTTGACGATAGAGCTTCATGTCAGTGCCTGGCTTCTCCAATGAGGGTGTAAGTTTGGTGCCAAAAGCCATTGGAACTTTAACTTTGGAGTCTCCCATCATACAAAACTTAGCAAGCAGTGTCTTGGTGTATGCCTCCTGGTTAATAAAGATGCCTTCGGGTCCCTGTCTAATGGTTAAGCCAAGGAAAAAGTTAATTGGACCCATTGAGCTCATCTCAAATTTAGTTTCCATCAACTTCCTGAATTCAGCTGTTAAGCTGGGATTCGTGGAGCCGAAGATGATGTCATCAACATAAATTTGGACTATCATAAGGTGGTTACCCTCTCTTTTTCGAAAGAAGGTTGGGTCAACCGAACCTTGTTTGAATCTAGACATTTTTAAGAACCGAGTAAGAGTTTCATACCATGCTCTGGGAGCCTGCTTTAAGCCATATACCGCTTTGTCAAGTATGTAACAGTGACCTGGATACTTCTCGTTCACGAAGCCTGGCGGTTGCTCAACGTACACAGTTTCTTCAAGTTCACCGTTGAGAAAGGCACACTTGACGTCCATCTGATAGACTTCAAAGTTTTTGTGTGCAGCATAGGCAAGAAAGATACGGACAGACTCTAATCTTGCAACATGAGCGAAGGTCTCTTCATAATCGATACCTTCTTCCTGACAGTAACCTTTCACAACCAACCGAGCTTTGTTACGAATCACGTTCCCCTCCTTATCCATCTTATTTCTGAATACCCATTTGAGACCGACAACCGAAGCATCCTTTGGAGTTGGAATTAGACGCCATAATTTGTTTCTTTCAAACTCATTCAACTCATCTTGCATGGCTTGAACCCAGTCGGAATGATCAAGTGCTGAAGTAACAGTCTTCGGTTCAAATTTGGAAACAAAGGAGTTGAACATGCAAAACTCTACTTGAGAAAAGAGTGCACCTTGTTTCGCTTTGATCTGAGAGCGAGTTAACACCTTTTCTGAAGATTACCCAATAATTTGACTTTGTGGATGATCTTTGGTCCATTTAATAAGAGGTGGGTAATTTGGATCACAAGAGGGATCCAATTCTGCATTGATTTCTTCTTCCAATTCAGATAGGGTATCATCATCATTGACATGTTTACTCTCCCCCTCGAATGATGATAGGAGTTCAACATCTGGATCAGAATGTTCCCCTTCGTTTGGACATTCAGTAGAGCCGGAAGATTGTGACACTGAATTCTCCCCCTGGAATGAAGAACCTTAATCTTGTTGTGGAGACGGACCCTCCCCCTGGACAGAAGGACAGTCATTCAAAGGTTCGCTTATGTCTGGCCTTTCGATTGCTTTAGGTTGATCATCAGTCATCTTTTGAGCAGCATCGTCAATGATTTGTCTTAGACTATCAACCTTGTTGTTTTTAGCCTTTGATTCAGAATCAATTGCCTTTTGAGGCTCATAAAAAAGAAGCATATATTGCTCGAAAAGATTTGAAATGGAGGCTGTAACTCGACTAGTCTTTGGAAAAATTTCCTGCAATGAACCTTCGGCTGTCTTTATCTTCTTAACATAGCTATCGTCAAAAGTGACGTAGTATGTTTCTTCAATCTTCTTAGAGCGCTTGTTTAGAACTCTATATGCCTTAGAATTCAGTGAGTAACCTAAGAATATTCCTTCGTCAGCCTTAGCATCAAACTTGTTTCGATTCTCTTTAGAGTTGAAGACGAAGCATCTTGAACCGAACACATGGAAGAATTTCACATTCGGTTTGCGATTGTTCAAGATCTCGTAAGGAGTTATAGAAAATCGCTTGTTTAGATATGATATGTTCTGAGTATAACAAGCAGCAGCAATTGCATCAGCCCAAAAATACAAAGGCAAGAATGCGAAGCATAACATCGTTCGAGCTGCTTCACACAGAGATCGGTTTCTCCTTTCAACGATACCATTTTGCTGTGGAGTATATGGGGCTGAGAAATTATGAGTCGTTCCCTTTTCAGCAAGAAAATCTTCAAAATCTTTGTTTTTGAATTCCAAGCCGTTGTCGCTTCTTACGTTACGAACAACTTTCCTCAGTTGAATTTCTACCTGTTTTATGAAGAGCTTGAGCTTTGGAGTAGCCTCAGATTTTTGCTTCAAGAAGAACACCCATGTGAATCGAGAGAAATCATCCACTATGACCAGAATGGACTTGTTTCCACCAATGCTTTCAATGGAAGAGGGACCACACAGATCTATGTGCAGTAACTCCAATGGTTCTATCACTTTTGTATTGATAATTGAGGGATGACTTTGTCTACTCTGCTTTCCCATTTCACAGGCTGCGCATAAATGTTCTTTGTCGAATTTGAGAACTGGAAGACCCCGAACATGATCTCCTAAAACCAGCTTGTTGATATCCTTGAAATTAAGATGAGAGAGTCTTCGATGCCATAACTAGCTGTCATCTGAGTGAGCCTTAGTGAGTAAGCAAACTGCTGGTTTACCTCGAATTGGGTTGAGGTTTAAAGGATACATTTCCCCTTTTCGCTTCGATTTCAGCAGAATGTTATTGGACTTCTTCTCAACAATCTCTGAGCCGTCATCATCAAATGAGACTTTCAATCCAGTCCCAACCACTAGCTGTGATACACTGATAAGGTTGTGCTGCAATCCTTCAACATATGCGACCTTTCTTATTGAGAAATCACCATTCATAATCATTCCGTAGCCTTTGATAGTCCCAAACGAGTTGTTGCCGTATTTCACTATTCCACCATCCTTGAGAGATCGAAACTCTCTCAGTTCTTCCTTTCTACCTGTCATGTGACGCGAGCAGCCACTATCAATATACCATTCTTCGTCAAACTGCTCGTCACGAATAACCTGCAAAAATCAAACAGATTTAGGAACCCAAAGAGTCTTGGGTCCTCGTGAGCTTTGTACAGAACAAGGATTCGTAAGAGAGATATCAACCAAATAAGTACGTTTAATCAAAGTTGTTTTATCTTGTCTTTTTATAGTAAAAACTTTAACTTTGTTGCTAGGTGAAGTTGCCAAATATGTGTATTGTACGTTTGCATATTTCCGATCAACATTATGCTGGATTGATGAATCCTTTGCATTTTCTGGACAAAATTTTTCTTGTCCTTTAAAAATAGAATGAGTTCTTCGGTTATGGCCCTTTTGTGATTGAGGACTGAAACTCTCTTTTCGGTCAAGATGGTTCAGAGGACCGAAACCCTTCTGAGGACCGAAACCCTGCTTTCGGTTGGGTTCATACTTAGGACCGAAACCCTTCTGAGGACCGAAACTCTGCTTTCGGTTTGTTTCGCCATGAGTGCGAGTGGAAGAATTGTCGATTCATGCCTCTTTTTGCTTAGAAGGTTTTTCGTAGCGAACATAGTTGGGATTTTGAGAACGCCAGAACTGCTTCCTTTCAGTAAGGTTTTTCTTGTACCTCACATTCCTTTGATGCTTTCGATCTTTCACCTGTTTTGGATTTCTGTGAATATTAGCCCTTTTTTCAGATGCTTGAGCATAAGCTGCGCTTTTAAGAGAGGAGGTTTCGCTTGAGACTGCGACTAGTCCAGTTGAAGGGCTTTTGGTGCCACTTGTGCCAGGCTCATCAAAACGAGTAGGATCATTGAGAGGTTCGGCTATATATCTTCCTTTCACTCTCCATGAAGTTTTTCTGTGACAAGCCTACTGTTTCATCAGCGTTGTCAATGGGTGCTGACCAGAAAAATTCATCACAGCCTTCAGCATTATCTTCTGTTACTATTACAGTCAGTTCGGCTGTTTGTTGCTGTGTAACTCCATCTACTTTGTATACCTGATTTGGAGTAGTTTGGACCTTTTGATACAAGACGGCCTTTTCCTTGAGAATTTTGGTCTTGTCTTTCGAGAAACGAGCGAACTCAACAGAGTTTTCAGAAATCAGATTTTTGCGTGTTTCAGGTTCGCTTTTGACAAATTCAGAACAGTCCACCAAATCCTCTACAGAGATTTCACTCATATCATCATCCTCATTAAGTTCAGATGCATTTTCAACATCAATTTTATTTTCTGAACTTAGTTTGGCATTCAATGAGTCAAACTTCTGTACAGTTTCGGTTCTTAACTTCAATCTATCATTTTCGTCTAATAGATTTTTAAGCATGTCCTTATGGTCTTTGGACTTAATATAGGACTCAATTTTGTCAAGACCAATTTTGTATGCCGGTGAGACCTCATCAGAAGATACAACGCTTTCACAGTTGTAAGCTTCAGCATCGATTTCATCTTCCTTTAACTCAAGGAAGGGTAAAATCATGCGATGTATTTTCTTTCCTATTTCACAATCGAGATGCAATTGAGTAATATTAAAATAAAGTCTCTTAGCAATCAAACAAAACACATTTCGTTGTTTTAAAAGTTTAAGATTGTCTCGTTGCAAATAAATGGATTCATCCTTAGACCTAATCAACTCTTTCTCCTTCTGCTCAATCCACATCCTCCTTTCCTCACTCTTCAACGATATCCTGCTAATTTGATCAGTCAGGTTAGAATTTGTGACACGGGTTTGGGTGAGACTACTACTTATACTTGAAAATTTAGATTTCAAGCTATTCAATTCCTTTTCATAGTTAGTTACAAGTATATTTAGAGAAGAGAGAATATTTTGTACCTTCCTGATCAACTCATCACATTCGTTGATCTGTTCATTGACAGGTTTTGCAGCAAAGCACATGTCCTCTCGCTCCTTCTCTTCTTCCAGCCCACTATCTGTTGCATATCCCCTCATCTGAGATACACCTTCGGTCACCATTAAACACCTTCCTGCAGCAGGTTCTTCTTTCACCAGCATCACCTTGCCATGAGTGGGTTTTCTTACTTCTTCATCCTCTGAATCCGTGGACCATACTTCCACGCCACCGAATTTATCACGGTTGCCTGTATCCTGTACAATTAAAGCATTCATAGTTTTATTGTTAGCAGCTGACTTTCTTTTCTTGATTTCCTCCAGTCGTCTCAGGAGGCTCACTTCCTCATCATCCTCATCTATCTTTTCCGCTTTCTTTTTCAGCATGCAGTCTTTGGCAAAGTGATTCTTGCCTCCACAGTAATGGCAATCAAATCATGAGTCTCCACCAATTTTTACTTCTTTCTTGGACTCTTCTGACTTCAATCCTTTCTTTGGTTCCTCCTTAACCTTTTCAGCGCTGTAACTTCCCTGCCAGTTTCGGTTCTTGTTGGCTGGGAACTTTCTTTTAATGAACTTTCTAGGATTGGACACCATCAGGGCATACTCTTCACTGGTTAGATCGTAGTCGGCAAGATCCAATTCCTCTTCTTCTTTAACAGAACTTTTCCCTTCAGAAACAAGGGCTAACGAACCCAAACTAGAACCCACATTCGTTTCCTTAGACAGTGCACTTTCATGGGATTTCAAAATTCCCACCAGTTTCGCCAGAGAATACGATTTAAACTGTTCATGTGCTTTAACAGTGGATACGACAGCCATCCATTCAGGTCTTAGACCATTCATGAATGTAACCTTCTGTTCAATAACCTTCCTTTCGATCCCATGCTTCATCATCTTACTTAAGAGGTGATTAAAGCGATCAAAAGCCTGAATCAATTTCTCTTCGGGCTTCTGTTTGAAATCACCAAATTCAGAAAGCAAAAGAGTTTGAATCGAATGTTCCAGATCTGCATAAGTGGAATACAATTCTTTTAGCCTGTCCCATATCTCTTTAGCCGTAGCGCAAGAACTCACCAAATGGAACGTATCTGACTGCAAAGCAAACCTAATCATCCTCAAGGCCTTGATGTTACATTGAAACTTTTCCTTCTCATCTTGAGGAATATCTTTTACATCATTAACAAGCTGATTGTACTCCTTCTGAGTTTTGACAATCTTTGAGGAGCTTGAGTGAGCGAATGGGCCAACAGTGATTGCTTCCCAGATCAAGTACCCATTATCTTCCGATCCGATCACATAATCTTCAAAATGATGCGTCCAAACTTCATAATCTTGAGTATACAAGATTGGAATCCTTGTTGTTGAACCAACACTGTTAGAGATGTTGATTGGATTGGTTTGAGAATCATCCATGGGCATTGTGATAGCGTTTGATCGATTACCTGTTTGAAGATCAGACTTGTAATTTTATCAATTAGAGTAAGATCGACGATTAATGAGATACGTCAATATGGAATGACGGCTCAATTAATATCAATCAATACGGAATAAAACCCTAATAACTTCTTCGACAGAAGAGATGTGTATGAATTACACAGTCTCCTGCTCTGATACCAATTGATGAGAATAAATCTCTGACCGATTAGATCTTTCACAGGTAAAAGATGAAGATCAAACAAAACCAACACAATAATATTATGAACACAGAATAGAATCAACGATATGCTTATGATTCAAATATAGTCATGCCTCAGCAGAGCTCGATGAAGAACTTCCACTGTAGAGGCGAGCTAGGGTTTACAAAACTTGTGTGAGAAAATAATAAAAACCTTAATCACAAAGACTACATGCATGCAGCTTAAATACTAAACCCTAGAGAAAAACATGCACGGTTGGACAGGCCCAAACCGGCATCCAAAACTGAGCTAAGGACCGAGCCCATGACGCAACACTATAAGCCCAACAATCTCCCCCTTTGCGTCAAATGAGGCGAGAGATCATTTTCTTTGAGTAGGCTTCACAGTTTTCACCACCTTGAACAGCCGAGGGATGATTGCAAGAAGAGTCTGCCGAAATTGAATACCATCTCAGCATGTCAGTAAACATCTTCTTGTCGGCTGCTGTGTTCTGACTACACCTCTGAATAATCTCCAAAATGTGCTCCAAGCAAGTAGTTGAGAAGAGGTGTTTGTCAACAAGAGCGAATAGGCATTTTTGACCTTCACCCCTGATAAACATCACTGTGTGGAATGTTGGGTCAATCTTGCCTTTGACCATCGAGTTAATATCGCCAGCTCTTCCCATCGGTTTGATCGTGGTTTGCTTGTGAATTGCTGAAGCAATCTCTTGATCCATTTTTGCCACATCATGGATTTTGGCTTTAATTGGACTTAGGGTTTAAGATCTTGATCTCTTTGTGTGTCTTAATGGATAAATTTGGAAACTTCATCCATTTAGACAATAGTATGGACCAGATCTGAACTTTGGAGCCCTTAGAATCGAGGGAGGCAGCTTAATCCGTTAAGCTGTTGAAGACTTAGTGCCCACGACGTGGCACCAGGTCGCCACGACGTGACGATAAGGAATATCGCGATGGACTGTTGCTGGAGGGCCACGACGTGGCCATAGGTGGCCATGACGTAACGTTCGACTAAAGTCAACGTTGGCCGTTGACTTTGACCGTTGAGTTTTGGCATGGGTTGTCTTTTTTGGTCAATCTCTATTTTTAGAAGGTAGACTTAGGGGTTGCCTTGTGTGGATTGTTAGGAGGTGCTTTGCACCCATCTTTTGGTGGAGAGAGCTGTTGGTTGTGATCAGTGCGGCATTGCATGAGGTTTAGTTGACATCGTGATTCAGGTGAGTCTCTTCCCGGTGTTTGACTGGTCGAAGGCACCAATGCCGGCCCATGGATTATATCTATTTATATGCTAGCTGTCTGTGTGACTCTTGCATGTGTTGTATGTGTTGTATGCCTATTTGCTATATATATTGGGGGTGAAATAGACTAGATGGTGAAATAGACCCGTTACAGCCTTGTTATGACATATGAGTTGAAATAGAATCCGGGGTGAAATAGACCCCTTGTGCTGACATATGAGTTGAAATAGACTCGGGGGTGAAATAGACCCATGGGTGAAATAGACCCAATACAACCTTGAGCTGACATATATGTATGGTATACGATATTTTGGGAAACTCACTAAGCTTTGTACTTACGGTTTCATATTTATGGTTTCAGGTACTTCCGGTTCGAAAGGGAAGAGCCTGGCGTGACTGCACAACATCCACCAGAGTTTTCCGCATTGACAATTAATGATATTACTCTGATGTTTAAATAATATATCCACTTTGATCGATTTTAGAACAACTTGTTTGTACGATTTATTGTTTTCAAAATGAAAATTTTACTATGAATTTTTGGGACGTTACAAATAAAGTTTAGGACTTTCTTGTCAAATCGTTGAATATACTAGGACTTTAGTGTATATATCATTTTTTTTCATATCATCTATAATACTGATTTCTTTTATTTGTAAAGCTTGTAAAAAATAATATTTTTTCGAAGAAAATATTTTATGGGTTTAGGGTAGGGATGAAAGTGGGTCCAAACCCGGCCCGGATGGACCCGAAAACCGGTTAATGGAATTTTGTAGGATCGAAAACTGGACCGGTATATAGAAACCGGTTCATGTTCGATTCCGTATACGGTACTGGGTAAAATGGGTTTAGGACCGGAAAACTCGAAAATGTTTGGGTCGGATGAAACCGGATAAAGTGAGTCTAGAACCAAAAAACCTGAGAAAACCATAATTTTTTTTAGTAATTACTTAATGGGTTGAACTTTTAAAATTTCTATTTTTGATTTACCGACTTTGGAGGATTGCAAGTCATTGAATATTAAACTAAAAATGACAAAATTACAGTATAAAATCATGTACAAATTCTAAACTATACTTGGGAAAAACCGAATGCTAATCCGATTTCAAACGAATTAGATAGCATATTCTAAAATTTTCACAAAACACAAAAAAAAAAAAAAAAAAAAAAAAAAAACTGAAAAACTGAAAATTTTCAGCTTTGATATACAGAGTTTAGGGGATTGTAAGTCAATGAATATGAAATTAAAAAATAACAAAATTATAATCTAAAAGCATGTACAAACTCTAAATTACACATTAGAAAAAACCGTATGCTAATCTAACTTCAAATGAATTTGATATGCATGTTTTAAAATTTTCACAAAATACAATAAAAAAGCTGAAAAACTGAAAATTTTCAGCTTTGATATCACAAATTTAGGGTACTGTAAGTCAATAAATATGAAACAAAAAATGATAAAATTATAACCTAAAATCACGAACAAACTTTAAACTACGCGTTGGAAAAAACTGCATGACAATCTGAATTCAAATAAATAAGATATGCATGTTTTAAACTTTTTACAAAAACCGGTTTTAAAATCACTTGGAACCCGGATTACCAAACCCGGATAAAACCATTCTTTAAACCCGGAACCCGAACCAGTTCTACATATTCTAGTTTTCACGGTTCTAATTCCGTTTTTATTCTGATTCCAGTTAGATTTTCCAGTATTAAACCATGCTTAAATTTGGTCAAAACTGTATGTCGTTGACACTAAATGGCGTTGATCCATCATACATTTTTTCTATTTTTTGTTATTATTTAATCATATATTCAACCAAACAAAAACCATTACACCAAGCAAGTGACATTGTCCTCTTAAAAAACTATTTGATCCTGTTTCATGCCTTTTGATATTTTTAATGTCTATTTAATGAAAATATAAATATAAAATTTTAAATATTATATGAAAATGATTTACATAAGAATTTATGCTTTACATGATTGATTGTACCAACTGTATAAAGCATATTATATACATTTGGATGGTGAGTTATGTTTAAGAGGTGATTTTAACGCTTAAAAATATTAATTCATTTACATAAGTTACAATATCCTTGCATCTATATATCAAAAAAAACATGAATCAATATTTCAAGTTAAAGAATTAACTCATGTTTAAACTCATATTTGTTAAAAAAATCAAAGATGCCAATAAAATCATCTACTCGTTTTTTTATTAGAATTATAAATAGTTGGATCAATGTCACCAAAAAAAAATTACAAAACAAATAAAAAAAATTTATACCAAATTTTGGCCTTATAAGCAGAATAATTTATAATTATTATTATAGGATGCATACATAATTATATATATGATAGAATACCTTATCTTGACTTTACCAACATCCATCACCAACTTAGTGCCTATAAATATTAGTACACAATACTTGGTCACCATCAATACAATAAAGCAACATAAACTATTTTCAATCATGCACTCTACTTCCCATGAATATCCACCACCACCACCACCACCATACGGCCATCCACCATTGGCACCACCGCCGGCACAATACCCACCTGGTATTCCACCTCCACCCATGGTCTCTACTGGCCAATGGTCTAGTGGCCTTTGTGATTGTGGTTCAGATGTCACAAATTGTAAGCTTATATATATATAACTTACATGTATTTATTAATTATTATTATCTTTCTTTGCAAGTAAAACAAACACATTAAACAGGTTAGTTTTTGTTTTTTTTTCTTTAATATTTCACACTCCTTTTCAAATCTACAGGTTGCATTACGTGTTGGTGCCCTTGTATTCCTCTCGGACAAATTGCCGAGATTGTAGATAGGGGAAATACATGTAACTGTCTATATATACCTCGAGTTTGACATAAATTATATATATTATCTATTTCATTTACATTTGTAGAATTTGCTGAAAGTTAAAATTAGCGTACCTTGTGGATTTGATGTGTAATCTTTTTTTGTTAACTAATTAATTGTAAAAACATGCAGCATGTGCTGTACACGGATCCCTTTACACGGTTATTCTCCTACTGACAGGATGTCAATGGATATATTCATGTATGTATCGGTCTAAAATGAGACAACAATACTTGTTACCCGAGGAACCATGCAACGATTGTCTTGTCCATTTTTGTTGTGAGCCATGTGCAATGTGTCAAGAGTATCGTGAGCTCAAACATCGAGGATTTGACATGTCTCTTGGTAATTAATTATAACTTTTCCTCATTAATCCTTCTAATCAACAAGCATATATATAACTTCTCATTTGATTTGCCATAAAAGAATCTAATTCTTGTAATGTTTGTTTATAATAATATGTATTCAGGATGGCATGGAAATATGGAGAGGCAAAACAACGGAGTTATGATGCCAGTGTTTGCTCCCGCTCCCATGGAAATGAAACGTTAATTATTTGTAATGAAGTTTGAAAAAGCTTTGAATTACTTATGAGTGCATAAAGGTTTAAGATATAATGTGTGTACATTATCTATTTTTGTTTATAATGAAAATCTACCTTGGTCACATTGATGGTCTAATTACAACCTTTATTTATTGAAATTGCTCTAATTTATGATTGAAGTTTTAATATGGAAATACTATATCTTAAGTCTTAACCATCTCGAAAGCCCAAAAGATAGGCAACCACCGGGAGACCCAACACCAACAGTCCAAAAGGCCTTTGAGAGTTTCTGAAAACCTGCTTTTGGTCCGATTTATACTCATGACCCAACACCAACACAAATTATGCTCTAAACAAAAATTTATACCAGATTATAAATAAAAATATAACAAACGCAATGGTTTATTACGATTTCTATCTAACTATATATACGTTAAAAATCTTAAGAAAAAAAAAAGCAAAACATATTGACCCAATTTAAAATTCCTAATGATATATAAATTGTTTTTAGCTATGAATGCCCAAAAGTTTTCTAAGAAAGTTTAAGAAAAACCTCTATATCTAGGCTTATTAAGGGTAAATAGTACAAAAGACACTAACTTTACGTTAAAATTCTAATTTGACATTATGTTTTTTTTAGTCTCAAATTTGTCATTGTGTTATCTAATTTTTTTATAATTCTGACAACTTGACTGGTCAATCAATTACCTGCTGACGTGACATAATGACGTGACATTCTGACATGACATTCAGACGTATCAAAATTGAATTTTTTTCCCCACAAAAGACACTAAGTTTTCATAATTTTTTCGATTTTGACACTAAGTTTATTTTTTTCTTTCAATTTTGACACTCTGTTTTTTTGTTCCAAATTGAACATCATTTTTTCCAATTTTGTTCCATGTTGACAATTTTCCATTTGAAACCGTATAAATATTTTTTTACTACAATTTAAACAGTATAGATGCATTTTTTTTTTCAGTTAAAAACCATATTGTAACATCCAAAAAATAAGACCCAAAAATTTCATTTTTAATTTCATAAAACAATGTTTAAGACATCATTAAAAGACCCCAAATGTAACAAGTTTATCAAAACATCACAATATCAGTGTAAACATCAAATGCGAAACAAAATATGTGTGCACTGCAATCACCCCGAACTCTTCACTTTTGCACCAAAGGTACCTGAAACATAAAACTGAAAACCATAATCACAAAGCTTAGTGAGTTCTCCAAAATACCACACACCATACATACATAAATAAACATATAATGAGCCTCGCCCGTCATCGGGCCCCGCCCAACATCGACCCTCGCTCGATATACATATTTGTCAATCATTAGAACTCGCCTGGCATCGGGCGCCGCTCGGTATACTTATAAACATATAATAATATAAACATATAAATACATGCGATAATCACAAAGATAATAGCATACAGTACAGTCATCGGGTCCTGCCCGACATCGATCCCCGCCCGGTAAACATATACACATACACACATGCAAGAGTCACGTAGACAAGTAGCATACTAACATATCAACCATAGGCCGACATTGGTGCCTTTGACCCTCTAAACACAGTGAGGAAACTCACCTCGCACTGCTGAAACTCACAAAAAAATCTCTGGCTGCTGGCCAACTAGAATCCCCGCGCTATCAATCACAAAATAAACTCCAATTAATAATTGGATCCTGACTCACACTAAGAGTCCAAACTAGAGTAAAAGACCTTTTTACCCTTTCCCAAACTTGGCCCAAGGCCAAGGCCCAATCCAATTGACCAATGGCCCAAATTTCAAAATAATCACCCAAAGCCCAAACTAAGGTAAAAGACCTTTTTACCCCTTCATGAGCCTTCAACCAAAAGTCCAATAAATATCATCATCCCAAAAAAAATCCAAAGGCCCAACATGGTCCAAAATCTACGGTCCAAACTCTAACAATGGGTTCTCATGTCGTGACCAGACCATGGCCACGTCGTGAGGACAACTTGACTCAGTCCCTACTCAGCGAGTCAACTCAACTTATCCAAAAAGATTCCAGTCCTCTTCACGTCGCGACCCAACCTTGAGTCATATCGTGGCCTACTCCGGACAAAATAGACGGGATGGCCAACTTCCTCACGACGCGACGACCCTAAACCGTACGTGGTGAGATCTGAACAAATGAGCTTAAAGCATTAAGATCTTAATCCTTAAGCCAGTAGACTTTTGCGTTCGTGACGTAGCGGAGTTGTTCTGGTCTACTTACAGACACGTGGTGGACTGCTACTGGCAGCTTGTGCAGTTGGCAGTGTGAAATCGCCGTTGTTCGACGGTTTCATCATGAGGACGGTTCATTGCCTCATTGATGGCATCAAAACCCCAGTTCCTCCTGACATTTCCTCATTGCCTTCTACTTGTTTCTCTTTGCCCTAGTTTTCTTGAGAAAACATTTTCAACCTTTCCTTCGTATTTTCCATGGCTACTGCTCCCGCTTTAGGAAAAGATCTTACCACTAAGGAATGAGAGTCTTTCGAGTTCCGATTCGGGTTCGTTCCCGAACACGGCGTGTAAATTCCCCTGTCCGACGCGTCACTGTATAGCCCGCCAGAGGGCAAAGTCGGGATTCCGATCGCGCTATTCGAGGCAGGTCTTCGTTTGCCTACCACCGATTTCTTTAATCTGATTATCCGTGAATACGGGTTTTCAATGAGGGAGCTGACTCCCATTGCTATATACAAGATAGTAGGCTTCGAGCTCCTCTGTCGCGCTCTAGGTCGTCAACCGACTGTTACGGAATTCAAGCACTTCTTCAACGCTTCCACTCAATCTGGGACCCGAACCCTTTCTCGCCGGCGGGGAGTCCTTACCCTTATTCACGACCAAAAGCCCAAGAAGAACTGGAAAGAAAAGTTCTTGTGGGTGAATAATGATCTTGTGGTGCTTGGCTACCCAAGGGTTAAGGCTTATGTGGACCGTGCTCCCGTATTGTTTGGCGTTCGCAAGGAACTGGTTGATGCCCTGGAGAAGATCAGGATTACCGATGAAGATTGGATTGAGTGTTTCTTGGCCGTTGGTGGGATGAGTGCTGCTTGGAGGGATCGTGGGAAGATGCATGAATTCTTTGTTGAGAAAGAGGGTATCTCTTTTGCTTCTCCTCTCTTCCCCCCCCCCCCCTTTTTTAATGAAAATATTGGCAAGTCATGTTGAAAGCGATGCTTTGGCTAAACCGACATTGTTTCTTGTTTTACCAGGTGTGGATGAGAAAGCTCTTCGGGGTCTGTTTGACGGCGAGCTTCAGGTTTGTGATGTTGACCTGGTGGAGGCTCTTCCACCTCCTTTTTATGGCCAAGGACTCATAGTGACTGCCGGTTCTGACAGTGTTACCAGTGCTGGTGAGGATCCGGGCCTACAGGACGTTGTCGTCACTAGTGCTTCTCAGAAGGATCCTACACCGTCCGGGTCCCCGAGGAGTCTTCGCCGGGTTAAGAGACGTTTTTACTCTTGGAAGCCTCGTCCGGCGCTTGAACTGAGGCAGCTAGCACCGGGCCCCTTTTTCGTAAGAAGCGTAATTTGAGTCTCTTATTGGGGGGTTCTAAGGATTCCAACCGTGCCCCCAATGAAGGTCCTCCGAAACTACTGGAGGGGGCACAAACCGGGGCGACTGAACTGCCCGGTCATACAGAAGAAGGAAGCATCGAGAAAACCAGCCCTGTTCCCACAATCAAAGGAGCCGGGAAAAAGACTGGGTCTTCGCCTCCTCATGGTCTTGCTTCCACCTCTTCTGGTAAAACCAAAACCACTCCCCCCGCCACTGATGGGTTCTCATCCGGATGCTTATAAGCCAGCTTGGAGACTAACTGCTTAGGATCTTGTCTCCGATCATGACTTCGCCCTCGAGTGGTGTCAACACGCATTTCCTCCTGCCACGAGTGAGGCCCTAACTGTCCTGTATGACGAGCATATGGATGATGGATTGCGTTGCGCTGCCGCCCAAGTGTCGTCTTATTTAGTCGTGGTTGCCGAACGCATATCCGAGATGGAGACCCTCCAGTCCGATTTGGACAATTCTTCCAAGGCTTGGTTCTTGTGATAGAAGCTTGTGTCGCTGCTGGTGTGGAGCTGGGTAAAAGGATTTTCTGGGAGCAGGTATCCGTTGGGGAGGTTGACCCAAAGTCTGAGGAGAATGTGGCAGCCAAGACTCAAGAGATGGAAGACGCCTTGGTGACCTTCACGGAGACGGACTTTGCTGGCCATCTTCGCTTGGGTGCCCTGGACATAGTTGGGCTTCGTGATCTCTGTTAGGAGTCTCAGAGCGAGGGATCGGTCCCTAGTTCAAGCTTTCCTTCTGGTGATGACAACACTCCTGTTGATAAGTAGTTTTGTGTTTGGCTTGTTTTGATGTAACCCCCTTTGACAATATTTTCATTATTTGTTTGTTGTCTTTGCTGCCCTTTGTGGCCATCTTTTGAGTCTGGGAGTTCAGCTGTTTGAACAATGTTTGCTTTTTATGGGTGTGAATGTTTCTCTTTACTGCACATGCTCTTTCTCCTGGTTATTCTGTGTATGGTTTATGTTGGTCATCACATGATGTGTACACATGGTTTGTTTACACCCCTGGTTAGAGTTCTCTTGCTAGCAAACTCTTTGTTCTTTACTGAAACTGGTCTTTGAGAGATTTGTTCTAATCTGCTGCTTAAAGACCCTGGGTGTAGCCAAGATCGTCATCTTGAGGCTCACCCAATTTTGTTTGCTTTGTTTTTTATATTAGTGGAAGGTTATGACCCTTCTACACTCATGTCACATGTTCTTTAATTGATGACCATGTTTTGGGAGGAAGGTTATGAGCCTTTCTAATGTAAACTCCCTGGCTGCCTTCTTGTAACGATTTCGCTCGTGCGACGTTGGATGACCAGTCCTTGTTGCCACACAGTAAATGTACACAACCTCTTTGTTTCTTAGATTTGGATATAAGGAGCATCTGAATTGCCCTTTCTATTTACTCTAGTTTTGTTTAGAGCATAATATGACTGAAAATAGTAAAGTAATTTATGTTGATTACATTTACATATTAAAATTAACACACAATGCGTTAGCTAACATTGGTTCTACCTTTAACACTTGTTTTAAGAGTAGAAGTGGTGCAGGCTCTGCGCATTCCACGTTCTTGGAATAACGTGCCCGTCTTGAGCTTCTAGGACACAGGCACCATTCTGATGTGCTTCTACGATTTTGTATGGTCCTTCCCACGTGACACTGAGTTTCCCCAATGGTTCAGCGTGACTAGACTCTTTCTTTCTTAGTACCCATTATCCAACTTTGAAGTTATTGGCCCGTACTTGGCGGTTGTAATAGTTCTCGGTCCGTGATTTATACAGTGCTTGGCGCATCTGTGTTGCCTCACGTTTTTCGTCGAGCATGTCCAGGTCTTGGCGTCACCCTTCTTCGTTGGCCACCTCCTCGAAGCTCTCTGTTCGCAAGGAGCCAACGACTATTTCCAATGGGAGGACCGCCTCCGTCCCATAGGTTAGACTGAAGGGCGTTTCTCCCGTGCTTGACCTTGCTGTGGTGCGATAGGACCATAGCACTGTCGGGAGCTCATCCACCCAGGCGGACTTTGATCTGAGCAGCCGTTTCTTCAAACCATTGACTATGGTTTTGTTGGATATCTCTGTCTCTCCGTTAGCCTGAGGATGCACTACTGATGTGAACCGGCGGTGGATTTTCTTGTCTTCACACCATTCCTTGAAGGGACTTCCTTCAAACTGAGTGTCGTTATCACTTATGAGGATCCTAGGGGTTCCAAACCAGGCCAAGATGTTCTTTGTCATGAACTTTATCATCGGCTTGCCAGTGACAGTGGCCAGTGGTTCCGCCTCTATCCACTTGGTGAAATAGTCCACGACTACCAGCAAAAACTTTACGTCTCCCGACGCCAGTGGAAATGGTCCCACTATATCGATCCCCCGTTAGTGGAAAGGCCAGGGGCTAGTGATGCTTGTCAATGGCATGGCTGTTGATTTTGTAAAGGGGTGAATGCTTGGCATTCCTTTCATTTCTTGGTTAAGGCTGCGACGTCGTTATATATGTCCGACCAGTATACTCCTAGGCGAAGTATCTTGCCAGTGGGTGTGCGAGCGCCTTCATGTGCTGCTGTGTCACTAGAATGGCTTTCTTCGAGAAAAAGCTGCCCCTATGTCTTAGAAATGCATCTGAGGCATGGACTTAGATATCCCCTTCTGTACAACTGATTGTCCCGTATCGCAAAATGCGCTGCCCTGACTTTGACTTTTCTCGCCTCCTGAGGATCGTCCGGAAGCACCCCATGGCGCAAGTAATCAACAAATGGTTTTGTTCATTCTGGGGGAGCTGATATGGTATTGAATTTTTGGTTATCAATACTCCTTTCCGGGAGTACTTCGACCAACACTTTCTTTGTGAGATGATCATACGAGGTGGAGGCCAGTTTGCTGAGGGCGTCTGCCCTTGCATTTTCCCCCGAGAGGTTTGCTTTATTGAGAATTTTTGAACGTGTTGGCTAAATTACGGACCGCGTCTAGATATTTCTGCATCCTAGGATCCCCTGCCTCGTATACTCCATTTATTTGGTTTGTGATATGCAACGAGACACTTAGAGCTGCTAGTTGTTTTGCGCCAACCTCCTTGGCCACCCTTAGTCATGCCAGGAGCGCTTCATACTCTGGTTCGTTGTTAGATACTTGGAAGTCGAACCATAGTGCGTAGGTGATCTCTTGGCCTTTGGTGATTTAGAGGATCAGGCCTGCGCCTGAGCCTTCTTTGCTTGCTGCACCATCGGTATACAACTTCCAAAGTTCCTTTCCGGCCTTAGGCTCTAATGGGTCAGAGTTCCTTTCCGGCCTTAGGCTCTAATGGGTCGGCATAGATTGTCATCGGTACTCCCTTGATGGTATCTAGGATTTTAACCAGGAAGTCAACAAGGGCCTAGGATTTGATGTTGGTTCTGGGGTGGTACTGGATGTCGTGTTCTCCCAACTCTATGGCCCACTTGGCTAGGCGTCCGGAATTTTTTGGCCTTAGCAACACTTGTTTTATTGGGTAACTGGTCAGAACCTCCACCTTGTGGGCTTGGAAATACCTCCGTAAACGTCTCACTGCGTAGACCAAGGTGAGGACCAGTTTTTCCAAGGCTGGATAATGTACTTCTGGCCCTTGCAGGGCCCTGCTAACAAAGTGAACGGGGATTTGCTTGCCTTCCCTTTCCACCGCTAACACAGAGGAGATAGCCTCTTCAGACGCTGCTAAGTACATCTATAGAGTCTCCCCTGAGAGTGGGCAGGCGAGAGTCGGGAGTTGCTGCAGTGCGTCTTTTAATTTTTTCAAGGCCATGTCCGCATCCTCTATCCATTTGAATTGCTTTTTGTCTAGGCATCCCTTGAGTTTTTGGTACAGAGGATGCGCCTTCTCTGGGGATTTGGCAATGAACCTTCCAAGATCCGTTAACCTGCCGTTAATCTCCTGTACTCCCTTAAGGTTGTGGGGGGTTTTCAACTCAAGGAACTCTTGTATTTTGGTGGGATTGGATAGAATCCCTTCCCTGGTCACCTGGTAGCCAAGGAATTGCCCTTCCTCGACTCCAAAAGTACACTTAGCCGGATTTAACTTCATCTGCGCTTTGACTAGCGTTTTGAAGGTTTCTTCCACGTCTTGGAGTAACATTTCTTCATTACGGCTTTTAATTACCATATCGTCGACGTAGACTTCGATATTCCGTCCAATTTGGTCGGCGAATACCTTGTCCATCAGCCTCTGGTAAGTTGCGCCCACGTTTTTTAACCCAAATGGCATTTTCTAATAGCAGAAGGTGCCCTTTTTGGTATGGAAAGCTGTTTTTGCTTCATCTTTTCGCTTCATCTGCACCTGGTGATAGCCCTTATATGCATCGAGGAATCATTTGAATCGGAAGCCTTCAAGCGATTGGACTTTCTGATCGATCTCAAGGAGAGGATAACAATCTTTTGGGCAGGCGTTATTGAGATCTGAATAATCTATGCACATTCGCCGTTCCCCATTGGCTTTCTTTACCATGACTGGGTTTGCTATCCATGTTGGGAACATTACTTCCCTGATTATGCCAACACTCACCAGATCGGTCACTTCTGTGTTAATAGCCCTATTGCGGTCTGTCGCCTGTCCTCGCTTCTTTTGCTTTACAGGGTTGCTCACAGGCGCTATGTTAAGATTGTGTTCTATGATCTGTCGATCGAAGCCTGTCAGATCTGTTGTCTTCCAGGCGAAGACGGTGGAGTATTGCCTCAGAAGCGCCACTAGTCGTGCCTTGGTTTTGTCTATTAAGTGGGCGCCGATTCGCACGAGCTGCTCTAGATACTCCATGTTTATCTGGTGTTGCTTTGTGGAACATCCCTCCTTGGACTTCTTTGGCGCGCACACGAGTTCTGGGGCGGCTATGATTTGGTGGTAATGTTGTGCTTTGGTGTTTGTGGCGAGGACCACTGCCAATCCCTAGCGCGTGCTGAATTTAATGATGCCATGTATCGTCGATGGTACGATATGTAGTGAAGTTATTGTTGATCATCCAAGCAGAATGTTGTGTTCTGCTGGGTATCGGATCACAGAGAATTTGACTGTCCTTGTGATTCGGTCCCTTTCCACGTGGATGACCAACATTAAGTGCAGCCGAATAATTCCTAGCGGCCACAAGCTATGCCTGGTGAATCCTACTAATGGTCCACCAGTTGAGGGTCGGAGCCCCTCCTTCCACGTGTCAGGTTGCTATCGGAAGCAATGCTCGTAGAGTATATCAGAGCAACTACCATTGTCAATGTATATTCGGTGGAGCTTCGTGTTATGAATGAATCCTATTATGAGGAGTGGGTCTCGTGGATCCCAGTTTGATGGTTGGGGATCGCTACTCGAGAAACTGATGTTGAGTAGGTTTCTCGAGAGTGCCTCGATCTCGTCTTCTGCGTGGTGAGGTGCGTTTCTCTTACGAGAGTTAGAGATAGTGAATACCTCAGTGACGTCATACAGATTCGTTTGCAATAGATTGGGATGTGATATCACCATCTCATATGATGAGACATCTGATGACGATTGCCGGAAATTGCTCTGGAGCCCTGGTTCTACTGTTCTTATTGTAATTGGCGGGATCTATGTCATCGACACCTGGAGTGGTTCGTGCGTTCTTAACATAGCTTCTACTGCCATCCCATATGCTGTTGGGTTTAGATCCCCCTTATGCAAGGAACCAACGTCGTCTATTGGCTGTATCACTATGAGGATACGTATGAACGGCGCCAAATGTTGTGACATGCTCTTCAAGGGGTTTGGATGCTTGATGATGTAACTGATTTGGGAGCTTTCCTAAGAACACAATCACAGAAGAACTGTTAGAGGACGAACAGGTGTTCTCCAGGGACGTCACTCCGACGATCAAGTTAGTTTTTTGAGAGAGAAAATTAGGGTAAGTTCAGTGAGAGAGAATATAGATCCCTTCCTTGAGGCGGAAGAGATCCTTTTATACCTGTTACTAACGCATCGTGTGGACCGTATCTCGTAAGCATGATACATGGCCTCCTCTTACTGGGAGAGCTATTCACTCTAACTAACCGTCGGGTGATGTCAGTTCTGGGCGTCACCCGGGCTATTTGTAGCTCTCTTATTGGTTGTGGGTGAATGAGGAAATCACATGGGATGTTCTTCCCTTGTGACGAGAAATGAGCTGTCGCTCTGGCTTTGGCTCTCTGAGGCCAACACCGGGTCTCAGCCAAGGCAGTCTAAGTCCATAACTATAAATGGTAAGACTTGACCCGACCCGGCATGGTCCATTTGGGTTGCATGGCATCATGCATTTGGATAGACTATAATGAGAGAAATAACACTTAAGGTTGGTTAATATATTATAAGTTCTAATATATTAATAAGGTTATTTAATTAGTATTGATCAAGAATTAATTTGGAATTAATTAAGTGATCAAAAGGAGACTAATTAAATATATGGGTTGATTGTGTAAATCATTCATTCTTATATATGTGGGCTTGTGATCCAAGATTCCTTATGTTGGACTAAGTCCATGGGGTGAACCATGGATACTCCATGGAGGTTAAAATCCATGGAGCATAAGGAATGGGTAAAGTTATGAGTTACATGGTGTAACCCTAATAGCCACCATATAAAAGAATCCCATGGCTCAAGAAATCGTGCACTAATGTGTGAGTGTGAGGGCTAGACGATTTCAAGGAGTGTTCAAGTTTCTCTCAAGTTATTCCAAGTGTATTTGGTGTTGTGTGAACCATTTGAGGTGTCACACTTGGGGCACTAGGCACTCAAGCTTCATGAAGACATTCTACACCAAAGTGGTATGTATTCTATCTTGTTATATTTATTATTTTGTATGCTAGATTAGGATAATACCTTGGATGTTCATAATTGTATGTATAATAGAGAAAACATAGATCCAAGGTATTTAGGGTTGCATGTACACTTAGGAGTGTTAGAATGCTCATAACCCATCAGTGGTATCGAGTTGGATGCATATATTCGATTGTTTTGGCTGGAATTGGACTAGGAACATTACCCTAAGATGTTTTTGGACTTATAAACTTGTTTTTGATGTGGTAATGTTCATGCTAATCCAATTTCTAAGATAATTGTCATAATTTCAAGATTTGTATTAGTTTGTATGTTCATGCTAATTTCTTGAAGATTGATGATTTGAATTATCTTGTTCCTATGAGGTTCTTAGATTAATAGAAAAGTTGTGTGAGATAGTTGTTTTCAATCCATTTTAATCTAAGAGTTGATTCCAAAGTGTGTTTTTGTAACTTGTCCTCAAGTTATATGAAAAGTCACATTTAAGAATCATAAAACTCATAAAAGTTGGCAAATGTTACAAAATGAAGAGTCTAGTTCTAATTAAATGGTTTTATGACTCCATAACTTGTCCTCAAGTTATGGAGGTTCAAGAGTCTCTTCATTTTTTAAAAAAAAGTGTAACCTTAATTAGTTCCATAAGTTACAATAAAAAAAAGTTATTTTTTTTATTAATTAGTTTAAAGTCTTTCCATAACTTGTCCTCAAGTTATGGAACTTGAAGAGTTTCTTTTTTTTTATTATTATTATTATTATTATTATTATTAAAATTACTTTAAACTCATAAGTTATGGAATTAATTAGTTTTGAATAGTTTCAAAACTTGCCCTCAAGTTTTGGAATTTGAAAAGTTTTCACTTATGAATACTTTAATTCCAAGTTAGCCCTTAGAATTTTAAAAGTTAAAATTAAACCCTTATACTTTATAATATTATAAGTTAATAATATTTATATATATGTATAAGAGTAAAGTCAGTCTTACCGTTAGTAGGCCTCATTCACGAAGCCGGTCTATAAGGGGGGTATAAGGTTACTGCCTATAAAATGGCAGTTTAATGGGTGTCCACTCTCACCCACCGCTTCCTTGACTGGTGGAGGGTCGTTAGCCGAACGGGTAGGACAAGGATTATAATTCTCCTTTCATTAAAAGTATTAATGATAAATACTAAGTAACTAAACTCTTATTAATACCCAATCTTAGTTACTTAGGAAAATGTGAATTTGGTGCTAACCCATGAAATTACACTTTGCACTTTGCTTAAGTCGTTAGTGGAGTGTGTGTGGTTAACCGGCACACTAACCTGGACTTAACAAGGTAGGCAAAGGGTAACTTAATATTTATCATAGTATCGGTGGAGCGTGTGTGGTTAACCGGCACACTGATTAAGGGGTAAATATTAAGGGTACCAAGTATATTTGCATGGTTATTCACACCTTGTTTTGTGATCCTCGGCATCCCAGTCACAAAACCTGAAGGGCACACTCGAGATTGAAACATGCCTTTGAACAGTTCAATGAATCTCAAAGATCTAGGACTTTCAAATCCAATTAAAACCTAATAAATTATTTCGTTTTTCATGGTGGAAATTGGTGAATCGTCATTCACCTACCTTCAAATATTTTATAGCTTGGATTACGGCATCCCTCTTCTAAGTTATAAAATAGTTTGTTGGGTCCTAGCCTTAATATTTCATATTGGGTGTCATATTAAGGACTTTAAATCAACTATCTTGAATATCTCCCAAAAAGACGTCTGGTCTAGACATTTATGATCTTCCCAAATCTCTTGAAACAAGATTTCCTAAATGAAGATGATGTCCCACGGATATCATACTTCTTTCACCTCCTCCAATTATTCTCCCTAACCCACAAGTTCCTAAAAAGTTTAAGGTCACTCAGGCCCTATTGGCAAGGCAAGGTCTAGGTGTGATCACATCTTGGAGATGTAGTCACATATTGACAAGCCGGGAGAGTTGGGTGTCAAAGTCTTGAGAAAGTTGATGGCTCAACTACTTTCTAAGTCACATAGTGAGTTCTTTTGGGAATCCTATGAAACAGACTAAGACAAGACCCTTAATGATCTTATCTATTTGCTAAGATCAACTTCCTAAAACGCTATGGACATTGACAATGATGACATTGGATATCCAGTAAAGCTCTCTCTTCCCAATGGAAAGGGATCGGCCATAGTCAACTCGGTTGACCCAATGGTAAAGAGAGAGGCGAAGTCTGAGATAGTCCCATTATCAAGGGTCCATAGGTAACTATTGCCAAAGGAAGGGGCATTGGTTACGAAGCTGCCAAATTTACCTAAGGATGTTAAAGTCAATAAGTTTGGCTCTACTTCTGGTAAAGTCCATTGTCTAACTCTATTAAGTACATGCTGATTCTGATCGCGAAGATGGATTTCAATCGCATGGTTTGGTGATCAGAATTTTGGGCTATTACTTAAGAGTTATGATATTTATATTGCTTAGGAATAGATAACAACAAGGTTTTCATATGGATTGTAAGGATAAGTTTTTCCGCAAAGTTTTAAAATAAAAGAAAAAAGGTTTTGATTTTATTTATTTTAAGTATCCTTACAATGGCATTTGTGAAAAGTTGTTGCTTATAAGATTCCATTGATAGCAATATTGGAAAAATGGATTTGATTCTTTCGGTTGTGGTAGTGTCTAATATTACCAAATAAGGAAAGATTCTCATCACCCAAGGTTCAATTGGACCGAAACTTGGAATCATGCAAGTTGTATAGTATGATGAATGAGAACTTTCAGCTTGGAAAATTAAGACTAATTCCTTATGTGAATATGGAAAGGACTAAGGGATCGAGTACACATTCTTGTGCACTGGTCAAGTCCACCACAAAAGATCAAGAAGACTATTCTTCATAATTTACTTAAGTTCAGTAAATATGGTTATACTTATAAGTTTAAGTATAAGTCTGTAGCATTGGAGAAGTTTCAATGTGAGACAGAACGAATAAGAAGAATCAAAGTATGGCAGAAAGATAAAAGTTTCTCAAATCTGAAAAGATGGGAGAGTACTTTAGTATCATGTTTATGATCATCTTAATGATTAAGATACCATATCACAATTAGTCCTCTAAAGTCATCTTAGTGCATTCTTATGACTAAGAAGAGGAGTCATGAATTGTTGAAATGGTTAAATCAAAAAGATGAGTCATACTTCGTTCCAAAACAATTCTTAGAGTCATACTCCAAGATTGTAACTTGAGTGACATATCTTAAAGAGGGTTTGTTAACACTAGTCAAATATAAGAGTAAAAGGTTATCTACTCTTGTACATTTGAAATTGGTAAGTTGTGATGTTTTGGATAAAACAGAGACCAACTTAGGCCAATTGTGTAAAGTGTTAGTCTTGATAAAGAATCCGCACTATCTCTTGAATATTTGACAAGGGAGTCTTATATGTCAAGAGGACAGTGGGAGTCTTAAAGCTCTTGAAAGTTTCAAGACTTAATCAAGAATAAAACCTAAAGTCCTTCACTAGCACACGACTTGAGGTTTATAACCTATCGTGTTGAAATTTTTGTGCCTATTCAAGTTGGCTTTGCATAGGAGTTCTGAGAGTTCTCAATTGGTTGCACAACTACTTGGAAGCAATGGCAGGCACCTGAGCTGCCAAATGGCAAGAATTTAAGATTGCACAAGTTTAATCAATATGAGTTTGGATTTGTCACTAACCTTGTCTTGTGATTATGGTTTTGACAAATTCACATGGATAAGAACACATACACTATTAAATCTAAGTGTCATAAGGTTTCTCTCCGATTCATGAAAATGATGGTGAGGAAACACTTTCACTAAGTAGATTTTAGCTAGATAGCAATTGTGATATTTGCATTCTCAAAGTCATTAGTGGAGCGTGTGTGGTTTACCGGCACACTAACATGGACTTGTGAGAAGTGGCAAAGGTCTAAACAATTGAGACTGTGATTACGGCATCCCTCTTCATAGTTCTAAAATTGTTTAGACACACATGTGAGCTATCTAAGAGAGGTGTATGATTTTAATAAAGTTTTATCAAAACAAGCTAGTATCATAAATCTGAACTTTGGTAAGAAAGTCAGCTGATTTCTGAGTACATGTCAAAGCTAGTGGGAGCATAAGTGTTATGCTAATAATCATCATGTTAGTGGGAGCATGATAATTATGACAAAGGTTGCAAGTTAGCAATGTTAATTATAGAAAACAAAAGTTTCAATTCGTGAGACTGCAGGGATTGAAAAAGTTGTTTTTGCTATAATTAAGGGAGAGGATATACTTCATTTCAGTTCTAAAGGCTTAGATTGAGACCTTAATCATCTTTTGTCAAGAATATATATATGAATTTCATGTTGGATTGGTTCAACTTAAGGAAATTCTATATATTGCGTTCTCAAAATTCGATTATGATTACGACATCCCTCTTCATAGTCAAATTTTGAAAACATGGCAAATAAAAATATTGTAGCAAAAGACTGGTCTAGAATCATGTCTTTATGTGAGACATCATGAATCGTGTACCATTTGCTTTGGGTACAGGATCGATTGCATGTGCTATAATATTTGTCATTTCTAAATTTTTCCAAATGCCCAGAGGCATTAAGAAGGGAAAAGGTCTAGAATTGGATATGACTAAAATGATTAAGCAATTGTCGAGGACAATCTGAGGTTTACCAAAGATTGGTTGCTCAGGGACAGTTGGAAGTATAGTGCTAATTTTGGAAGGACCATATTGACATATTCTGAAAAGACGCATCTCTTGTTCAGAAGTGATAGTCAAAATGAGAATATGGAGTTGTCTCCATAGGTGGAAGTTATCTGTGTAAGATTAGAAAACTTAATGCAAGAAGCATGTTCAAAGCAATGTACTTTGAATATGAGACTTAGTTTCCATGGAGTTGATCTCCATTGGAATACCTTATAATGACTGTTGACAAGTCTTTGTGACTTTGTACATATTCATTACAAGAGGTCAGTGCATATAAGTTTAAAATCTAAACAAATTTCGATAAATGATAGGAATTTGGAATTCTTACATTTTTTGATAAGGATTTGGGAGTGTGAAAAGAGAATCATTGAAAGTATGTTCAATCGATATAGTTCACAACCTAAGGATCATAGACAAACATAGAGTGCATACTTGGTGTATGGCAAAGCTATTGTTTAAGAAAAAACATAGTGTACATGCTTGGAGCATGGGACAACTAGTGTTTTTAATTCAAGTATAAAGTTGAGAAAACCGAAACAATGAATAATGAGTAATCAGTATGGTGATAAATAAAAGTGTTTATTTATATTCATAGGGTTTGATACCATATTTGATTCATTTATTCTTGTGTTTCTCTTTGCATGTTTTGACTTCCAGAATAACTAAGTCGCTCTTCCTGAATGATTAAGTTATTCAAACCATCCACAGTCGGTCATATGTTGGAAGTAGATATGAATCAAGACTGTCATGGGTTGGTTTGTAGAGGTCCAAGTTGGCGGACAAAGTTGTGCTACAGCACTCATGAGTGCTCATAAGTTCTGAGTATTGGATTCAACCCGCGCTCATTTGAATCACTTCATGGATTTTATCACGAGTGATCATGAGATGATAATATCTTATATTCTTCAAACCTAGAGATATGAGTTGTTACTATGAGTTGGTTATACATTGATTGCACGAAAACGCATTTGGTAACTCGATGTTATAAAACGTGCCTTTATGTATGATTCAACAAGTAGTAGAACAAGCCATATGAGTCGAAGTTTATCCATTCCTTTTACCTTCGGGATAAAAGCGATATCTGTGGGCCCCTCGATGATTTAAAGAGGATACATGTGAGTGCTTGGCCAAGCCAGGACTGATTTGATTTGTTCAATCAGTCAGTCATCATGAATCAGAAATCGGGAAACAACAAATGGACAGAGAGAATGATTGATAATCCATGTCTCAGTCCATATGATATCTAGAATGGAGGAATATATGATCCCTTATCTAATGGACAAGTCATTGACAAAAGTCAGAGTTCATCGACAAGGTCAGAGTTCGACAAAAGCTTTTGAGAGCTACGATTGCTGATCGGTTCCTGAAGTCATACGCAATAATAGTTTTAGACTTATCCAAGTGGGAGACTGTTGGATTAATGTCTAAGTCCATAACTATAATTGGTAAGACTTGACCCCACCCGGCATGGTCCATTTGGGTTGCATGGCATCATGCATTTGGATAGACTATAATGAGAGAAATAACACTTAAGGTTGGTTAATATATTATAAGATCTAATATATTAATAAGGTTATTTAATTAGTATTGATCAAGAATTAATTTGGAATTAATTAAGTGATCAAAAGGAGACTAATTAAATATATGGGTTGATTGTGTAAATCATTCATTCTTATATATGTGGGCTATTGAACCAAGATTCCTTATGTTGGACTAAGTCCATGGGGTGACCCATGGATACTCCATGGAGGTTAAAATCCATGGAGCATAAGGAATGGGTAAAGTTATGAGTTACATGGTGTAACCCTAATAGCCACCATATAAAAGAATCCCATGGCTCAAGAAATCGTGCACTAATGTGTGAGTGTGAGGGCTAGACGATTTCAAGGAGTTTTCAAGTTTCTCTCAAGTTATTCCAAGTGTATTTGGTGTTGTGTGAACCATTTGAGGTGTCACACTTGGGGCACTAGGCACTCAAGCTTCATGAAGACATTCTACACAAAAGAGGTATGTATTCTATCTTGTTATATTTATTATTTTGTATGCTAGATTAGGATAATACCTTGGATGTTCATAATTGTATGTATAATAGAGAAAACATAGATCCAAGGTATTTACGGTTGCATGTACACTTAGGAGTGTTAGAATGCTCATAACCCATCAGTAACGTCTTTGTTACATTTAACGTGGCCGTTAGGTAATGTTAACAACAATCATGCATGTCCAATGCATGACTCAAACTCTTTCTAGACCCAAAGTGGAGAAAATGAGATCTAGACTCAAACTTGGAGTCCCAAACTACATTAAAACTCAGATCTAACGATTATGTTGAAGAGAATGAGTCAATAATCCATAAAGTTGCCAACTTTATGGACCCCATTCAAGAAATCCCACTCAAACATGCAAAAAGGTGTTGGATTAATGTCTAAGTCCATAACTATAATTGGTAAGACTTGACCCGACCCGACATGGTCCATTTGGGTTGCATGGCATCATGCATTTGGATAGACTATAATGAGAGAAATAACACTTAAGGTTGGTTAATATATTATAAGTTCTAATATATTAATAAGGTTATTTAATTAGTAGTGATCAAGAATTAATTTGGAATTAATTAAGTGATCAAAAGGAGACTAATTAAATATATGGGTTGATTGTGTAAATCATTCATTCTTATATATGTGGGCTTGTGATCCAAGATTCCTTATGTTGGACTAAGTCCATGGGGTGACCCATGGATACTCCATGGAGGTTAAAATCCATGGAGCATAAGGAATGGGTAAAGTTATGAGTTACATGGTGTAACCCTAATAGCCACCATATAAAAGAATCCCATGGCTCAAGAAATCGTGCACTAATGTGTGAGTGTGAGGGCTAGACGATTTCAAGGAGTGTTCAAGTTTCTCTCAAGTTATTCCAAGTATATTTGGTGTTGTGTGAACCATTTGAGGTGTCACACTTGGGGCACTAGGCACTCAAGCTTCATGAAGACATTCTACACCAAAGAGGTATGTATTCTATCTTGTTATATTTATTATTTTGTATGCTAGATTAGGATAATACCTTGGATGTTCATAATTGTATGTATAATAGAGAAAACATAGATCCAAGGTATTTAGGGTTACATGTACACTTAGGAGTGTTAGAATGCTCATAACCCAACAGTGGTATCAGAGCCTAGGCTTGTTTTCTTGTTATACTTGCAAAAGTAGCTGAAAAATCAAGTTGGATGCATATATTCGATTGTTTTGGCTGGAATTGGACTAGGAACATTACCCTAAGATGTTTTTGGACTTATAAACTTGTTTTTGATGTGGTAATGTTCATGCTAATCCAATTTCTAAGATAATTGTCATAATTTCAAGATTTGTATTAGTTTGTATGTTCATGCTAATTTCTTGAAGATTGATGATTTGAATTATCTTGTTCTTATGAGGTTCTTAGATTAATAGAAAAGTTGTGTGAAATAGTTGTTTTCAATCCATTTTAATCTAAGAGTTGATTCCAAAGTGTGTTTTTGTAACTTGTCCTCAAGTTATATGAAAAGTCACATTTAAGAATCATAAAACTCATAAAAGTTGGCAAAGGTTACAAAATGAAGAGTCTAGTTCTAATTAAATGGTTTTATGACTCCATAACTTGTCCTCAAGTTATGGAGGTTCAAGAGTTTCTTCATTAAATTAAAAAAAAAAGTGTAACCTTAATTAGTTCCATAAGTTACAATAAAAAAAAAGTTATTTTTTTTATTAATTAGTTTAAAGTCTTCCATAACTTGTCCTCAAGTTATGGAACTTGAAGAGTTTTTTTTAATTAAAACTACTTTAAACTCATAAGTTATGGAATTAATTAGTTTTGAATAGTTTCAAAACTTGCCCTCAAGTTTTGGAATTTGAAAAGTTTTCACTTATGAATACTTTAATTCCAAGTTAGCCCTTAGAATTTTAAAAGTTAAAATTCAACCCTTATACTTTATAATATTATAAGTTAATAATATTTATATATATGTATAAGAGTAAAGTTAGTCTTACCGTTAGTAGGCCTCATTCACGAAGCCGGTCTATAAGGGGGGTATAAGGTTACTGCCTATAAAATGGCAGTTTAATGGGTGTCCACTCTCACCCACCGCTTCCTTGACTGGTGGAGGGTCGTTAGCCGAACGGGTAGGACAAGGACTATAATTCTCCTTTCATTAAAAGTATTAATGATAAATACTAAGTAACTAAACTCTTATTAATACCCAATCTTAGTTTCTTAGGAAAATGTGAATTTTGTGCTAACCCATGAAATTACACTTTGCACTTTGCTTAAGTCGTTAGTGGAGCGTGTGTGGTTAACCGGCACACTAACCTGGACTTAACAAGGTAGGCAAAGGGTAACTTAATATTTATCATAGTATCGGTGGAGCGTGTGTGGTTAACCGGCACACTGATTAAGGGGTAAATATTAAGGGTACCAAGTATATTTACATGGTTATTCACACCTTGTTTTGTGATCCTCGGCATCTCAGTCACAAAACCTGAAGGGAACACTCGAGATTGAAACATGCCTTTGAACAGTTCAATGAATCTCAAAGATCTAGGACTTTCAAATCCAATTAAAACCTAATAAATTATTTCGTTTTTCATGGTGGAAATTGGTGAATCGTCATTCACCTACCTTCAAATATTTTATAGCTTGGATTACGACATACCTCTTCTAAGTTATAAAATAGTTTGTTGGGTCCTAGCCTTAATATTTCATATTGGGTGTCATATTAAGGACTTTAAATCAACTATCTTGAATATCTCCCAAAAAGACGTCTGGTCTAGACATTTATGATCTTCCCAAATCTCTTGAAACAAGCTTTCCTAAATGAAGATGATGTCCCATGGATATCATACTCTTTTCACCTCCTCCAATTATTCTCCCTAACCCACAAGTTCCTAAAAAGTTTAAGGTCACTCAGGCCCTATTGGCAAGGCAAGGTCTAGGTGTGATCACATCTTGGAGATGTAGTCACATATTGACAAGCTGGAAGAGTTGGGTGTCAAAGTCTTGAGAAAGTTGGTGGCTCAACTACTTTCTAAGTCACATAGTGAGTTCTTTTGGGAATCCTATGAAACAGACTAAGACAAGACCCTTAATGATCTTATCTATTTGCTAAGATCAACTTCCTAAAACGCTATGGACATTGACAATGATGACATTGGATATCCAGTAAAGCTCTCTCTTCCCAATGGAAAGGGATCGGTCATAGTCAACTCGGTTGACCCAATGGTAAAGAGAGAGGCGAAGTCTGAGATAGTCCCATTATCAAGGGTCCATAGGTAACTATTGCCAAAGGAAGGGGCATTGGTTACGAAGCTGCCAAATTTACCTAAGGATGTTAAAGTCAATAAGTTTGGCTCTACTTCAGGTAAAGTCCATTGTCTAACTCTATTAAGTACATGCTGATTCTGATCGCGAAGATGGATTTCAATCGCATGGTTCGGTGATCAGAATTTTGGGCTATTACTTAAGAGTTATGATATTTATATTGCTTAGGAATAGATAACAACAAGGTTTTCATATGGATTGTAAGGATAAGTTTTTCCGCAAAGTTTTAAAATAAAAGAAAAAAGGTTTTGATTTTATTTATTTTAAGTATCCTTACAATGGCATTTGTGAAAAGTTGTTGCTTATAAGATTCCATTGATAGCAATATTGGAAAAAATGGATTTGATTCTTTCGGTTGTGGTAGTGTCTAATATTACCAAATAAGGAAAGATTCTCATCACCCAAGGTTCAATTGGACCGAAACTTGGAATCATGCAAGTTGTATAGTATGATGAATGAGAACTTTCAGCTTGGAAAATTAAGACTAATTCCTTATGTGAATAAGGAAAGGACTAAGGGATCAAGTACACATTCTTGTGCACTGGTCAAGTCCACCACAAAAGATCAAGAAGACTATTCGTCATGATTTACTTAAGTTCAGTAAATATGGGTATACTTATAAGTTTAAGTATAAGTCTGTAGCATTGGAGAAGTTTCAATGTGAGATAAAACGAATAAGAAGAATCAAAGTATGGCAGAAAGATAAAAGTTTCTCAAATCTGAAAAGATGGGAGAGTACTTTAGTATCATGTTTATGATCATCTTAATGATTAAGATACCATATCACAATTGGTCCTCTAAAGTCATCTTAGTGCATTCTTATGACTAAGAAGAGGAGTCATGAATTGTTGAAATGGTTAAATCAAAAAGATGAGTCATACTTCGTTCCAAAACAATTCTTAGAGTCATACTCCAAGATTGTAACTTGAGTGACATATCTTAAAGAGGGTTTGTTAACACTAGTCAAATGTAAGAGTAAAAGGTTATCTACTCTTGTACATTTGAAATTGGTAAGTTGTTATGCTAATAATCATCATGTCAAAGCTAGTGGGAGCATAAGTGTTATGCTAATAATCATCATGTTAGTGGGAGCATGATAATTATGACAAAGGTTGCAAGTTAGCAATGTTAATTATAGAAAACAAAAGTTTCAATTCGTGAGGTTGCAGGGGTTGAAAAAGTTGTTTTGCTATAATTAAGGGAGAGGAAATTATACTTCATTTCAATTCTAAAAAGCTTAGATTGAGATTTTAATCGTATTTAATCAAGGATATATATATATATATGAATTTCATGTTGGAATGGCTCAACATAAGGAAATTCTATATATGGGTCCATTATTTGCGTTCTAAAATTCGATTATGATTACGACATCCCTTTTCATAATCTGAATTTTGAGAACTTGGCAAATTGAAATGGAAATATTATAGCAAAAGACTGGTTTAGTCTTTATGTGAGACATCATGAATCGTGTCCCATATGCTTCGGATACAGGATCGATTACATGTGCTATAGTCATCCTTTCTAAAATTTTCCAAATGCCTGGGGCATTATGAAGGGAAAAGGTCTAGAATTGGATATGACTAAAATGATTAAGCAATTGTCGAGGACAATATAAGGTTTAACAAAGATTGGTTGCTCAAGGACAGTTGGAAGTATAATGTTAATTCTGGAAGGACCATATTGACATAATCTGTAAGGAGGCAACTCTTGTTCAGAAGTGATAGTCAAAATGGAATATGGAAATGTTTCAAAGTTAGAAATTATTCAATCTGTGTTAGATTAGGAAACTTAATGAAAGAAGGATGTTTCCAAGGAGCTGATCTCCTTTGGAATGCTCTGTAATGATTGTTGTCAAGTCTTTCTGACTTCGTGCATAATCATTAAGAGGATCAATGCATATAAGTTTAGAATCTAACAGATTTCAGTAAATGGCATGAATTTGGAATTCTTGCATTTGCAGTAAGGATTTGGGACTGTGAAAAGAGGATCATTGGAGTGATGTTCAATTGATCTATTTTACAGAGTAAAGATCATAGAAAAACATAGTATGCATACTTGGTGTATGGCATGACTAGTGTTTAGAAAACATAGTGTACATGCTTGGAGCATGGGACAACTATTGTTTTAAATTCAAGTATAAAGTTGATAAAACCGAAACAATGAATAATGAGTAATCAGTATGGTGATAAATAAAAGTGTTTATTTATATTCATAGGGTTTGATACCATATTTGATTCATTTATTCTTGTGTTTCACTTTGCATGTTTTGACTTCCAGAATAACTAAGTCGCTCTTCCTGAATGATTAAGTTATTCAAACCATCCACAGTCGGTCATATGTTGGAAGTAGATATGAATCAAGACTGTCATGGGTTGGTTTGTAGAGGTCCAAGTTGGTGGACAAAAGTGGTGCTACAACACTCATGAGTGCTCATAAGTTCTGAGTATTGGATTCAACCCGCGCTCATTTGAATCACTTCATGGATTTTATCACGAGTGATCATGAGACGATAATATCTTATATTATTCAAACCTAGAGATATGAGTTGTTACTATGAGTTGGTTATACATTGATTGCACGAAAACGCATTGGTAACTCAATGTTATAAAACGTGCCTTTGTGTATGATTCAACAAGTAGTAGAACAAGCCATATGAGTCGAAGTTTATCCATTCCTTTTACCTTCGGGATAAAAGCGATATCTGTGGGCCCCTCGATGATTTAAAGATGATACATGTGAGTGCTTGGCCAAGCCAGGATTGATTTGATTTGTTCAATCAGTCAATCATCATGAATCGGAAATCGGGAAACAACAAATGGACAGAGAGAATGATTGATAATCCATGTCTCAGTCCATATGATATCTAGAATGGAGGAATATATGATCCCTTATCTAATGGACAAGTCATTGACAAAGGTCAGAGTTCATCGACAAGGTCAGAGTTCGACAGAAGCTTTTGAGAGCTACGATTGCTGATCGGTTCCTGAAGTCATACGCAATAATAGTTTTAGACTTATCCAAGTGGGAGACTGTTGGATTAATGTCTAAGTCCATAACTATAATTGGTAAGACTTGACCCCACCCGGCATGGTCCATTTGGGTTGCATGGCATCATGTATTTGGATAGACTATAATGAGAGAAATAACACTTAAGGTTGGTTAATATATTATAAGTTCTAATATATTAATAAGGTTATTTAATTAGTAGTGATCAAGAATTAATTTGGAATTAATTAAGTGATCAAAAGGAGACTAATTAAATATATGGGTTGATTGTGTAAATCATTCATTCTTATATATGTGGGCTTGTGATCCAAGATTCCTTATGTTGGACTAAGTCCATGGGGTGACCCATGGATACTCCATGGAGGTTAAAATCCATGGAGCATAAGGAATGGGTAAAGTTATGAGTTACATGGTGTAACCCTAATAGCCACCATATAAAAGAATCCAATGGCTCAAGAAATCGTACACTAATGTGTGAGTGTGAGGGCTAGACGATTTCAAGGAGTGTTCAAGTTTCTCTCAAGTTATTCCAAGTGTATTTGGTGTTGTGTGAACCATTTGAGGTGTCACACTTGGGGCACTAGGCACTCAGGCTTCATGAAGACATTCTACATCAAAGAGGTATGTATTCTATCTTGTTATATTTATTATTTTGTATGCTAGATTAGGATAATACCTTGGATGTTCATAATTGTATGTATAATAGAGAAAACATAGATCCAAGGTATTTAGGGTTGCATGTACACTTAGGAGTGTTAGAATGCTCATAACCCAACAAAAGGAGCATATAACTTAGATCTAGAATGAAATAGGTAGAAAGGTTCAAGCTTGATGACTTACAATGGTCCAAAAGCTCCAAGAGATTGCAAGGTGGAAGCCAAAATGCCAAAATGTTGCTCAACCAAGGTCTTCTTCCACTTAAAGTAGCTAAAATAACCACCAAGGAATGCTTCAAAGATCTGAAAAATGCTTAAAAGCTTCAAGAGGGCCATGATTAGGGTTTTTAAGAGGCTTAGAGGGTGAGAGAGGCCGAGGATGGATAACCCTAGACTCCCATTCACCTAAATACCCAAAAATTAGGGTTTTGGGTCATTAAGTCGTGCTCATGTCGTAAGACCTTATGCCTCACGTCGTGAGTTTCCAGAAACGCGGGTCAACAGGTCAATGTTCCATCATGACGTGGTCCCCAAGATTTCACATTGCGAGGACCCTCATAATGCAAATAAAATAATGAATTTAGTACCTTAGGGTTCTGGATGCTACAATTCTCCCCCACTTGAATCAGACTTCGTCCTCGAACTCTGCTGCCCCAAATAACTCTGGATAGTGCTCCTCCATCTCAGCTTCCGGCTCCCAAGTCCACTCTGAACCCTTGCGGAGCTGCCATTACACCTTCACCAACTCCACAACCTTGTTCCTCACGGTTTTCGTCTTCCGATCGAAATTGCCACTGGTCTCTCAATATAATTCAGGCGGTCATCCACCTGAATATCCTCCAATGGAACCACTGCGGAATCATCCACTAAACATTTCCGTAGTTGAGAGACATGAAATGTGATATGAATCTAACTGAGATCATATGGAAGATGCAAGCGATACGCAACCCGGCCCACCCGGGCCAACACCTTGAAAGACCAATGAACCTGGGGCCCAACTTGTCCCTCTTCCTAAACCGGATGACACATTTCCAAGGTGACACCTTCAGAAGAACCATACCCCCACCTGGAACTCTAAGTTAGAACGACGCTTGTCAGCATAAATTTTTTGCCGACTATGAGCTGTGTGGAGTCTACTCCGAACCTGTTGAATCAACTCAGTGGTCTTGAGTACCACCTTGGTACTCCCCATAACCTGTTGACCGACCTCACCCCAACAAATTGGGGTCATGTATTTCCTCCCATAGAGCATCTCAAAAGTCTCTCCCTCCTCAAAGTCTCCAGTACTTCCCATCAAGTGATCCTCGTGTTGCTCCTGGGTCTTGGAATAGACCAAGATATCATCGATATATACAATCAACGAGTGGCACAACATCGGCCTGCACACACGGTTCATGAGATCCATGAACGCGGCTGGAGAATTGGTGAGACCAAAAGGCATCACCACGAACTCGTAATGGCCATAACGAGTCCGAAAAGCTATCTTCTGCACATCTTCATCCCTAACACTCATCTGATGATAACCCGATCTAAAATCAATATTTGAAAACCAAGATGCACCCTGAAGCTGGTCAAAAAGATCATCAATCATCGGGAGTGGATAATGGTTCTTCACCGTTACCTTATTCAACTCCCGGTAGTCAATGCACATACGATGAGACCCATCCTTCTTCACAAACATGATCGATGCTCCCCATGGTGAACTGCTCGGTCGAATGAATCCCTTGTCTAACAGCTCCTGCAGCTGTGTAGACAACTCTTGCATCTTGGGAGTAGCCAACCGAGACGGTGCTTTGGCTATCGAAGCCGCACCTGGAACCAGATCAATCCGGAACTCAACCTGCCTCTCTGGAGGCACCCCAGGCAAATCCTCTGGAAACACATCGGGATAACCCCGGACAATTGACACATAATCCACGACCACCTTACCCTTATTCCGGGTATCCATAACATTGGCGACAAATCCTGAACAACCCTGCCGAATATAGCGTTTGGCCCTCGCTGCTGAACATAACATCAACCCACTCCGAGCTCTCTCTCCCTGAACCACTAACTCTCCCCCACTTGGGGTTCGAAACCGGACTAATTTCTGCTCACAATCGATCACCACCCCAGTGGGGCTCAACCAATCCATACCCACAATAACCTTGTTCCCACGCAAAGTGATGGGAACCAAATCAATCGAATACTCCTCACTGAACAACTGTAGAGAACAACCACGATGAAATCTCGCAAACCGAACAGATCTATCATCCGTAATCTCGAAATCTAATGGACAATCCAGCTCCCCCGGAGCTCCAGAAAACCTCTTGCTAAGCGCAAGCGATAAAAAGGATCGGGTAGCCCCGAATCAAACAACACCAAAGGAGAAAATATCGTTCACGAGGAACGATCCTAAAATAAAACACATAAATATAAGAATCAATTCAATATAAATAAAGAGATAAGGAGAAGATACATACCCGTCACCACATCTGGTGCCGCACGAGCCTCCTTAGTCGTCAACTAGAAAGCCCTGCTCCTTACCATAGGTGCATCTGCCTAGCCCTGGCGGCCGTCAGTAATCTAAAGATTAGTAGGAGCGGGTACTGACATTGGTCATACTGCAAACAAACTCAGACAATGGGCCTGCTTGTGGCCCCTGTTATTGCAATGCAAGCAAATCAGATCAGATAACAGGGTGGTGGTGGTAGTAGCAGTGAAATCTCTGCTAATATGACATGTCCGGCCGCACTTGAAGCAGCCCGAACCACCCACCCTGCACGCTCCCTCATGAAACTTGTTGCACTTACCATAGCGGCCCCGGCTCTACTGGCCTCTCGTCCTGAAATCAGATAACTTGGGCCTCTAGCCCGAACCATCTATACTCGACACATAATCTGCCTTCCTCTTCTTCTCCATCTCCAGATCAGTCTTTGTCTCTCTCTCTCTCTCTCTCTCTCTCTCTCTCTCGCCCTCGATATCATGTCCTCCAGCGTCATGCAGTTGGATCGGGCCACTAACTGCCTAATATCGCTCCTCAACATCTCATGATACCTCGCTTTCTTCATTTTCTCATCCACCACATACTGCGGAACCAAAAGCTCCCTCTCCTAAAACATCACGGTGATCTTAGCCACCGTCTCAGTAGTCTGGCGGAGATCCTGAAACTCTCGTTCCAACTGTTGCACCTCAATCACTGTGGCAAACTCATCTTTGAACCTGGTCACAAAATCATCCCATGTCATCGTATCAACATGCTGACCAATAATTGCGCATCCCACCTCCTCCCACCAATTTCGTGCCCCGTCCTTCAGAAGACAGGAAGGAAGTATGACCTTTGCCCCCTCGGGGCAACTGCTGGTGCGGAATGTGTTAGCAACATCCGCTAACTAACTCCTGCTCGTTATCGGGTCCTTTGCCCCGTGATAGTCCGAAGCTCCATATGCCTGAAACTCCATGAAGGTCAAAGAACGCACTCCCACCAAGGCTACTATCTCATAACGAAACGAGCTCAACTGCTCATCCAAAATCTCTAGAATACCCTCCTTGACCGTACCAAAGATCACAGGGGTCTGCTCAAGAATGCAACGTGTAATCTCAGATGAAATGAAATCCATAATCTGATCATCCAACTGCCTAACTCTAGAATCTGAGCTAGATCCCTCTCCAGCACCAGAACTGCCGACAGGTCTGCCCTGCAGAGTCACCATACTGAAAATAAACCATATAAACCATCAGAAAAATATCAAAGGATCACAAACTCTATAAGTTTCCTGGTTTCATCACATCTCTCCATGACTCGAGTACGGATCCTCTGCTTCTAGCAGTATGGGCCTATACTACCTTCCACATCTATCCGTACTTTCCTCAAGGATTTCCTTGAATCCGCCAAGTCACCTTATATCCATACAATTAACCCTCATCAAGACAAGGTTCGAGCACTAGATCTCATCCTAGGTTTTTTTTAGGGAAAACTCTACACCACTCTCCGCCATCAGCTGCAGAAGGAACTCCTGCTAACTTCCTCTAACTAGCTCATGAATACAATTACTGTAACACCTGGTTCCTGGTACACATTTAATTATCATTTATTTACTTTTGTAGAGCAACTCGACGAGTTGGGAGCCCCAAACTCATCGAGTAGAAACCAGGATTGGCGCAAGATTTTAAGTCACCTACTCGACGAGTTGAGAGCCTCAACTCGATGAGTAGGGCTGCCAGAATAAAACCCTAATTTTGGGGTTTTGCACCCTATTTAAGCATCCTAATCCCCACTTGTTGGCCTCATTTCCAGCCTCCAAGTCCCAAACCCTAGATTCAGGAACCCTAATACGTTTGTGAGCTTGTAAGCCATTTTTGAGTGAACTTTGTGTGTTTTGAAGCTTGTGAAGGAAGGAGAAGCTTGAGGATTCAAGGAGAAGATAGTAGACCTAGAGACTCCATTTCATCCTCATCATTTTCTGGTAATCAAGTCTCAAACTTTCTTAGTAGCTTCTTAGATCTCTTTATTATCACTTTATTGGGTTTTTGGTCCAAGAAGGTTGATCTTTGGGATATGGGCATCCCAAATGAGTAATACCTTCTGATATGGAATCATGGAGGGCTTGCATGGTATAAAGGTGCAAACTTTATGGCCATTGAAGCCCCATGCAAGCCATAGGATGTCATTTTGGCCTTTTAAGCTCCAAAAGGTTATGCATGTAGTGAAAGGTGGAAGCTTTACATGTTCATATAGTGATTAGGGTCTAGATCTCTGTTTGTATGCTTTAGTTTGGAGTATGGATGGCTTGTGGACCAAGATCTTGGTCATAAAGAGTTAGGGTTTGAGCTAAACCCATTAAGCAAAGGTATTAATGGGTAAAGTTGGAAACTTTGCCCTTAAAAGGAAATTTTCAGTGTATATGAGAAGTATGAAGATTAGATCTGAAGAGTAGGGGCTTAGTCCATTGAGATGTAGCAACAGACTGAGGAACTCGGCGAGTCCAGTGAGGGACTCGACGAGTTGAGTCTATTTGTCCCGATTATGTACAAGGTAGAACTCGACGAGTCTATGAAGGGACTCGACGAGTTGACTCATTTTATAAGAACTATGATTAACAAGGGAACTCAGTGAGTCAGGGGGATGACTCGACGAGTTGAGTGAACTCGGATTGTTGACTTTGACTTGGACATTGACTTTGACCAAGGTTGACCCGTGAAGGGGTCTTGATGTAAGGAATGGTATCTAAGGGGTTGTTTTGTATAGGGCGTGAGTAGAGCCGGTTGCAGGAGCAGAGACGTTCAACTACTTCACTCGACATTTGAGGTGAGTTTTCCTCCAGTAGGAATGGGTCGAAGGCACCAATTCCAGCTCGTTTATGTATGATAGCGTGTTTCGGAATTCGGTCCGATGCCGGGGTTAGCCCGATGTAGGTTATATGTTTCCGGACTTCGGTCCGATGCCGGTGAAAGCCCGAGGAATGTTTGTATGCTTGATGTCTTCGTGATTCGTGCATGTGTTTGTTTATGTGTTCCGGGCTTTGGCCCGATGCCGGGGCAAGCCCGAGGAATGTTTAGCTTATATGTTATGTTTATATGTTCCGGGCTTCGGTCCGATGCCGGGGCAAGCCTGAGGAAGGTTTAGCTTATATGTTATGTGTTATATGTCCCGGGCTTCGGTCTGATGCCGGGGCAAGCCCGAGGAATGTCTATATGTTTATGTTATGTGTTTATGTTATATGCTTGTTGATATGTTATATGTATACCAGACTTCGGTCCGATGTCGGGCGGGGCCCGATGCCGGACTTCGGTCTGATGCCGGGAGGGGCCGATGTCGGACTTCGGTCCGATGCCGGGAGGGGCCGATGCCGGATTCGTCCTGTAACACCCGAAAAATTCAAGCCAATTTAAACTTTTAAAAAACATTTCAAATCCATTAACTATTACAAACTTGTTTTCAAAATATATCATATCAGAGTATCCCAGAAACAAAGTCGTAAAAAAGTGAGGAGCTTTACGATCACGCCTTTGCCTTGCCACAATCTCCTAATGTTCCTGAAACAATAAACTGAAACTGTAAGCCCGAAATCTTAGTGAGTTACCCCCAAAATACTGATACACATACAGTCCACATAACCATGTCAGCAACATCATAACATAACAAACTGAACAGCATGCAATGGGTCCACAGCTTTACAGACTGTGTGACAACCGTCAAATTTCGGTCAAGTCAAAGTCAAACAAAGTCAACAAGTCAAACCGGTCAACTCCAATAACCCTTGTATGTTAGGGTTTACGTTATGTAATCACTATACAATTCGCTATTTTAATGAGAAATCATCATTTGGAAAGTTCATGTGTTTGATTTTCCTTAGCCTTAACAGTGCTAAACAACGAACCAAAGCGATAAAACACTATTGCACAATCATCGGGATTGTGTACGACACTAAAACACGGTTTAACGGGGTTTACGAAGCTTGCGTTGTGAAGCCGGACACTCAAATTAATCACAAACGAAACCTCTCTAAATCGTTTTCACTCTATCTCTTTCTATTTGAAATCTCTCCCAAATCTCTCTCAAAAGTTACTTTAACTTTTTGGAATCATTCGGGTCATCCCGACCCTTAACCGGGTCAAAAACCACTTGAAACAGGGTAAAAACGGGTAAAATAGCCTTAAGGACCCAAAACGGAAACTTCATGACCGAAGCCTCTCATCCGAAGGGATCAGGATCCGAAGCTCGCAGGATCCGAAGCTCTCAGGCCGAAGCCCCAGGACCGAAGTCCTTGTCCGAATCCGAAGTCTCGGCCCCCATCCGAGAGGTCTCGCAGACAGCCTATTTTTACCGGTTTTTCGACTACGATTTCGTTTTAACTCTGTTTTTCATTATTTTAACGTGAGATTTTCACCCAAAACTTTATTTTATAAACTAAGGCCCCAAAATATATAAATCCCCAGGGTTTTTATAAAAATATATTAAAAGAATCAGTGGTGGAACTAATTATTGAGGGAATATTTGCTTTTCCTTAATTTATGGCAAAAGCAAACCACCACCACCTCACTCTATGATCAGCCACTCTTTCCCGCTACTCCTTGTCACCTTAGTGGACCTTTACACCCAATCTCCAGCTCTTCCCACGTTCTAAGAGCTGGAGGATTGATCCTCTCTCCTCATTCTCCATAAAGTCCTTTCATTCTACACTTAACAACCAAAGAACACTCTCCAAAATTCTCTCATCTTTTCTCTCAACTTCAAGGCTTTCTCCAGGGATTTCTTTCTTCAATTAGTAAGTATATTCATCATTCATATAATTATTACACTCCATTATACTCAAATCAATGATATCTTACACAAATTCCATCTTATTCGGTGTTAGATTCTCGAATCATCAAGACATCTTCTTAGTGTTCTTGGGTTGAATACTTCCTCTCTCTCACTTTCATCTACTGAAACCACATAAGGTGAGTTCATACCCCTACATTTACATGTTTTCTTAAGTTTTAAGGGGGGAATACAAGTAAAATCATCAAGAACACAATTAAACTTTTTCTAACAGATTACATCAGAAAAGATGGACTTTAATCACGGACTGTTTTGGTCAACTTAAATATTTTAGTTTTCAAAACTGTTCCAGGTGAAAGTAGTTCAAACTCTTATCTTTAAAATGGCTACTTGCACATCTCCATATGATGTTTCTACAATTTATGGTGATTTTTACAAAACCGCCTATCATTTCAGAGGCAAACCTGGACCAGTCTGTGATTATGGACATTTTGACCTTTGTTAGAGATCACTAAAAATCATGATAAAATTTATGAACAAACTAGACTCATATTCCAAACTCTCACAATTTGTGGATTTGGATTTGGAGCTTTGATGATTTTTCTATAAATTTTCTAAGAACAGTAACAGAAACTGTATACAACAAAAAGTTGCTGTCAATTTCATTTCACCTTGTAACATGTTGAGCAAGGTGTATATCTTTATGTGATTATATGTTATTACAATATATGACATTTTTTCTTAATATTTAGACACACATTAGTTTACAAATGGATTTGGACTTATAAAATATAAAGAATAACAAGTGATTATAATCAAAGTACAACCGATACATTCAAACATTTAATAAACTATTTTGAATATAGTTTGCATACATTACTACGTACTACCCTTGGTTGATAAACTATAATAGGTATAGTTTATGAAACATTACATAACACATACATTTAAAAAGGGTACATTTATACAAAGGATATTTTCATTAAGCAAGGTACGGCCATACGGTACCAAGTTTTCATAACACGTAATTCCGTTAATGACTTTGTGAGACATTTACTTCAAATTACCATTAAGTCCTGTATTGTAACCAGAGTCTCCTTGAGGGAGAGCGTGATAGTTGTGTATAGATCTATATTGGGTTTGACAAACCCACACCTAAACTGCATGCAACAGTTAGACCGATAGGTCTGGGGTGACAAATGTCATAACATTTCCGACGCCTGAAGAACGTCGTTTTAGGCAACCTTGGTCATAGCATGGTTATAATAAACTCACATAAAGTATTAATAAACATTGGAATTTACGGGAACTTCATTAAAATTTAACGAGTTTATGTCGATTTAAACTTACATTATTTATTATAAGTAAGAAAAGTTACTTATACATTCCGGTCTTTGAATTTAAGACTACATATACATTTTAAGGAAAATATTGGATTTTCTAACACAAATACTACTTTTACAAACGAAAGGCTTTTAATAATACCAAACAAAAGCTTATGAACTCACCAACCTTTGTGTTGACACTTTTTCAAAACAACTTGTATTCTCAGGAAATCATTAAACAGGTAACCAAGTGCTTTTGAGGATGGGGCGCTAAGGCGTCTACTATTTCATATTTTGTCAACATATTGTAATTGATTCGTAAACATGTAATTCATACAATGATGTAACTTTTTCAATTATATATATGTTGGTTGTGTTTGCTTCAATTACTATTACAATTGTTGTTATGATACTATACATGAAGTCCTCCACCCCTGGACGTTTCCGCCATCCTTGGTTTGGGGGTGTGACAGATTGGTATCAGAGCACAGTTTATAGTGAATTAAGTATATCAAACCACGTAAGATATATAAACTATAAACACAATTGGGACTAATAGTCTCTGAATTGTGCATTTTTCAAATAAATATACTTTTAGAAAATAAATGATTTTCTTGATTAAAGTATACATACATACATTACATGCTCGCATGATATCATGACTAGAGAAAACATATAGCAAAAGAAGAAGAGTTGAACATTTTGAGTATGCCTTAGTATATGTGGATTAATTCTGGGAAGGATATAGCCTGATCAACTATATCAGTCCGAGAATTGACTTGCATATACCGGGGGATGGTCAGGATGGGCAACAAATCTAACAACCTAATATCACACTACAAAGGATACTTTAAGAACTCAAAACTAAATATTTACAAATACTATAGGAGTATTTTGTGTTACTATAATAAATATATTAATTATGTCCCGACTAAATTAGCATATGGGAAACTCTTACAAATAGTCATATACTTGGAAACAAGGAAACTCAAATAAAATATTTTAGACTTTCATTTTACCTCATAGCCCAATGTATTGGGTCAATTAAAAGTATAAAATCGTATGTATCGTAAACATATCGGAAAACAACGTAATAATATACTTTATGTATAAAAGATTTCTCTTCCTATAAATATACTTGTACTAAAAGTACATTGGTTTACAACTTATGACAGAACCATGCCGCCAAGGAAGGAGACTAGACCATCTAGCAGTGCAACACCACCTCCACCACCACTACTAACACCTCCACCACCATCACCAAAACTTCCACCACCACTACCAACACCTCCACCACCATCACCGACACTTCCACCACCACTACCAACACCTCCACCACCATCACCATCACCGACACCTCCACCACCATCACCATCACCGACACCTCCACCACCATCACCAACACCTTTGCCGCCACTTCCACAATTTGATCCAGCAATACTCCAAGCTGCAATAGCAGCAGCAGTAGCGGTAGCTGTGTCCCAAATTGTCTCTAATGGAAATGGTGGATCTAGACCAGGTGTTACACCCTCTAACCAGGGTGACAGATGGGTGCGCACAAGAGAGTGCACCTACAAAGACTTCACCAATGGCAAACCCGACAACTTCAATGGGAGCGGGGGAGTCATCACTTTAATGCAATGGTTTGAAAAGACCGAAGTAGTCTTTCAGGTGTGCTCTTTCCCCGAAGCGAGCAAAGTTAAGTTCGCAGCCTTCACTTTCACCGGCCGGGCCCTTACTTGGTGGAACTGCCGGATTAATTCACTTACTCTCGAAGTGGCTAGCTCCATAACCTGGGCAGAACTAAAAACGTTGATGATGAAGGAGTACTGCCCGAGAGGTGAGATTCAAAAGCTGGAACAAGAACTTTGGAACCTCAGGATGACGGGCTCCGACCTTGAAACCTACACCACCCGATTCAATGAATTGGCTCTCCTCTGCCCAACAATGGTTACTCCGAAGGAGAAAAAGGTGGAGCGATACCTTTGGGGACTGTCTCCCCAAGTGCAAAGTAGTGTCCTGGCTTCAAGGCCAACTACTTTTGACAGTGCCAGAGAGCTGGCACAACAACTTGTTGACCACCGAGCCGGTCATAATACTACAACCACCACCACTGATCAATCAAAAGGGGGAAACAACAAAAGGAAGTTCTGGAACCAAAAGAAGAGCCAACCGGCACAGGACCCCGCTAAGAAGCAACAAACTGTTGCTGTCCATGCTGCCACTAATGCTGCCACTACTGCACCACCGAAGCCATATGCTGGAACCCTACCCAAGTGCAACAAGTGCAACTTTCACCACAATGGTGCTTGTAGGGAGATGCATTGTATCAACTGCGACAGGAAGGGGCACACTGCTCGTTTCTGTAAAGCGCCGGCTCGACCAATCAACCAAGTCGCCAGTACGGGGGCAACCCGAACCTGCTACAACTGTGGAGACGCAGGTCACTTCAAAAGAAACTGCCCCAACGCACAAGCCCCTAATGCTGGTGGAGTAGGAAGAATCCTGGCAATAGGACATGGGGAAGCAGTTGAGGATCCCACGGTGGTTACCGGTACGTTTCTCCTCAATAACTCTTATGCATGCGTACTATTCGATAGTGGAGCGGAGAGGAGTTTCGTGAGCCACCAATATAAACAATTACTTGAACAAAATCCCCAATCACTAAAGGATACTTATGTAGTAGAAATGGTAAATGGGAAAGTAGAACGCATTAGCGATATATACTCAGAGTGTACTCTCACTCTAGACAACCATACATTTAAAATTGACCTGATGCCGGTCACCATAAAAAGCTTCGACGTAATCATCGGGATGGATTGGTTAGTTCCTCACCGTGCCGACATTCTATGTTACAAAAGGGCCGTTCGCCTCAATCTACCAAATGACGAAACCCTTCTCATCTATGGTGACAAACCTAGTGCGAATTTACAAATCATCTCATGCATCAAAGCCCAAAAGTATCTCCGGAAGGAGTACCACGCCTTCTTGGCCCACGTAGTAGACAAGAAACAAGACGTGAAAGACATCAAAGACATCCCCGAAGTGTGTAACTTCCCGGATGTGTTCCCAGAAGATCTTCCTGGTGTACCACTCGCACGACAAGTCGATTTCAGAATTGACTTAATACCCGGAGCTACCCCCGTAGCCAGAGCTCCATACCGCCTCGCACCAACAAAAATGCAAGAGTTGTCCAGTCAGTTGAACGAGCTTTTGAGCAAAGGGTTCATCAGACCAAGCTTCTCACCTTGGGGAGCACCAGTCCTTTTTGTAAAAAAGAAGGACGGATCCTTTCGTATGTGCATCGACTATCGGGAACTAAACAAACTCACCATCAAGAACCGATATCCTCTACCCCGAATCGACGACCTTTTCGACCAACTCCAAGGAGCAAATTTCTTCTCAAAGATCGACCTAAGGTCAGGTTACCATCAGCTACGAGTTCAAGAAGAAGATATTCCCAAAACTGCATTCAGAACTCGCTATGGGCACTACGAGTTTGTGGTGATGTCCTTCGGTTTAACAAACGCACCTGCGGTATTCATGGACCTAATGAATAGAGTGTGTCGACCCTACCTAGACAAGTTTGTAATCGTATTCATCGACGATATCTTGATCTACTCGCGAAGCGAAGAAGAGCATCGCCTACATCTACACCAAGTGCTAGAGACACTAAGAGAGGAGAAGCTTTATGCTAAGTTCTCTAAGTGTGAATTCTGGATTAGAGAAGTGGATTTCCTTGGCCATGTGGTAAGTGAGAAAGGCATACATGTGGATCCCTCCAAGATCAAGGCAATCGAGAATTGGTCAGCACCCAAGACGCCAACCGAAATTCGACAATTCCTTGGGCTTGCTGGCTACTACCGAAGATTTATACAAAACTTCTCCAAGATTGCGAAACCACTCACCACCTTGACGCAGAAAGGTGTGATATTCAAGTGGGAAAATAAACAAGAAACTGCTTTCCAAACGTTAAAACAAGCCCTATGCAGCGCACCGATCTTGTCTCTCCCAGAGGGAACCGAGGACTTCGTAGTGTACTGTGATGCTTCGAATCAAGGCCTCGGATGTGTGCTCATGCAGAGAGGGAAGGTTATCACGTATGCATCAAGACAGCTTAAGACGCACGAGGTTAATTATACTACGCACGACCTGGAATTAGGAGCAGTGGTATTCGCTTTGAAGATCTGGAGACACTACCTCTACGGCACGAAATGCACTATCTTCACTGATCACAAAAGTCTTCAGCATATCCTCAATCAGAAAGAGCTCAACATGCGACAGAGGAGATGGGTAGAGTTGCTGAATGACTACGAGTGCGAAATTCGTTATCATCCGGGCAAGGCCAATGTAGTGGCTGATGCTCTAAGCAGGAAGGAGTACTCGGGCCGCCGAGTAAAATCCTTAACAATGACGATCCATTCCCACACGACCATACAAATCAAGGAAGCTCAACTAGAAGCTTTGAAACCAGAAAATGTGGCAGGAGAGACATTAAGGGGAATGGATAAAAACTTAGAAGTCAAGGATGATGGAGTATGTTATCTCATGAATCGAATCTGGACACCGAAGTTCGGTGGACTCCGAGACGTCATCATGAATGAAGCACACAAGACTCGATATTCCATCCATCCCGGGTCAGATAAGATGTATCTGGACCTCAAGAAATTATACTGGTGGCCGAACATGAAAGCTGAGATTGCTACCTATGTGAGCAAGTGTCTGACTTGCGCCAAGGTCAAAATCGAATACCAGAAACCATCTGGGCTATTGCAACAGCCGGATATACCTGAGTGGAAGTGGGAACGAATAACCATGGACTTCATAACCAAGCTGCCTAAGACATCGGGCGGGCTTGACACCATATGGGTAATCGTAGACAGATTGAGCAAATCAGCACACTTCCTACCGATAAAAGAAACCGACAAGATGGAGAAGCTGACTAGAACGTACATCAGAGAGATTGTACGACTCCATGGTGTGCCGATATCCATGATCTCCGATAGAGATAGTAGATTTACCTCACGGTTTTGGCAGTCTCTACAAAAATCATTGGGAACTAGGCTTGACATGAGTACGGCCTACCACCCACAAACCGACGGACAGAGCAAACGAACCATTCAAACGTTGGAAGACATGTTAAGAGCTTGTGTGATAGACTTCGGTAAAGCATGGGATACCCATCTACCGCTTATCGAATTCTCCTACAATAACAGCTATCATACTAGCATCAAAGTCGCTCCATTCGAAGCTCTTTACGGTCGCAAATGCAGATCACCCCTGTGTTGGGCTGAGGTGGGGGATACACAGCTAGCTAGGGGGCAAGTCTCTAATAGCACCCTCACTGGCCCTGAAATCATAAGGGAAACCACAGAAAAGATCGTTCAAATTCGAGAAAGACTGAAAGCGTCTCGCGATCGGCAAAAGAGTTACGCAGACAAACGACGCAAACCCTTGGAATTCCAGGTGGGTGATCGTGTACTACTAAAAGTTCCCCCTTGGAAAGGAATGATACGATTCGGAAAACGCGGGAAACTAAATCCAAGGTACATCAGGCCATTCGAAATCCTTGCTAGGATTGGGCCAGTAGCATACAAACTTCGATTACCTCAGGAACTCGACAAAGTACATCCCACATTTCACGTGTCGAACCTAAAGAAGTGTTTGTCTGATGAGACACTCGTAATACCACTCGACGAAATCGAAGTTAACGAAAATCTCCACTTCGTGGAGGAACCAGTCGAAATCATGGATCGGGAAATCAAACGAACGAAACAAAGTCGTATTCCCATCGTGAAGGTTCGTTGGAACGCTAAACGAGGACCCGAATTCACCTGGGAACGCGAGGATCAGATGAAACAAAAGTATCCACATCTCTTCCCAAACTCTTGAAATCCTAGTCAAAATGAAAATTTCGGGACGAAATTCCTTCTAATGGGGGGATGATGTGACAACCGTCAAATTTTGGTCAAGTCAAAGTCAACAAGTCAAACCGGTCAACTCCAATAACCCTTGTATGTTAGGGTTTACGTTATGTAATCACTATACAATTCGCTATTTTAATGAGAAATCATCATTTGGAAAGTTCATGTGTTTGATTTTCCTTAGCCTTAACAGTGCTAAACAACGAACCAAAGCGATAAAACACTATTGCACAATCATCGGGATTGTGTACGACACTAAAACACGGTTTAACGGGGTTTACGAACCTTGCGTTGTGAAGCCGGACACTCAAATTAATCACAAACGAAACCTCTCTAAATCGTTTTCACTCTATCTCTTTCTATTTGAAATCTCTCCCAAATCTCTCTCAAAAGTTACTTTAACTTTTTGGAATCATTAGGGTCATCCCGACCCTTAACCGGGTCAAAAACCACTTGAAACGGGGTAAAAACGGGTAAAATAGCCTTAAGGACCCAAAACGGAAACTTCATGACCGAAGCCTCTCATCCGAAGGGATCAGGATCCGAAGCTCGCAGGATCCGAAGCTCTCAGGCCGAAGCCCCAGGACCGAAGTCCTTGTCCGAATCCGAAGTCTCGGCCCCCATCCGAGAGGTCTCGCAGACAGCCTATTTTTACCGGTTTTTCGACTACGATTTCGTTTTAACTCTGTTTTTCATTATTTTAACGTGGGATTTTCACCCAAAACTTTATTTTATAAACTAAGGCCCCAAAATATATAAATCCCCAGGGTTTTTATAAAAATATATTAAAAGAATCAGTGGTGGAACTAATTATTGAGGGAATATTTGCTTTTCCTTAATTTATGGCAAAAGCAAACCACCACCACCTCACTCTATGATCAGCCACTCTTTCCCGCTACTCCTTGTCACCTTAGTGGACCTTTACACCCAATCTCCAGCTCTTCCCACGTTCTAAGAGCTGGAGGATTGATCCTCTCTCCTCATTCTCCATAAAGTCCTTTCATTCTACACTTAACAACCAAAGAACACTCTCCAAAATTCTCTCATCTTTTCTCTCAACTTCAAGGCTTTCTCCAGGGATTTCTTTCTTCAATTAGTAAGTATATTCATCATTCATATAATTATTACACTCCATTATACTCAAATCAATGATATCTTACACAAATTCCATCTTATTCGGTGTTAGATTCTCGAATCATCAAGACATCTTCTTAGTGTTCTTGGGTTGAATACTTCCTCTCTCTCACTTTCATCTACTGAAACCACATAAGGTGAGTTCATACCCCTACATTTACATGTTTTCTTAAGTTTTAAGGGGGGAATACAAGTAAAATCATCAAGAACACAATTAAACTTTTTCTAACAGATTACATCAGAAAAGATGGACTTTAATCACAGACTGTTTTGGTCAACTTAAATATTTTAGTTTTCAAAACTGTTCCAGGTGAAAGTAGTTCAAACTATTATCTTTAAAATGGCTACTTGCACATCTCCATATGATGTTTCTAAAATTTATGGTGATTTTTACAAAACCGCCTATCATTTCAGAGGCAAACCCGGACCAGTATGTGATTATGGACATTTTGACCTTTGTTAGAGATCACTAAAAATCATGATAAAATTTATGAACAAACTAGACTCATATTCCAAACTCTCACAATTTGTGGATTTGGATTTGGAGCTTTGATGTTTTTTCTATAAATTTTCTAAGAATAGTAACAGAAACTGTATACAACAAAAAGTTGCTGTCAATTTCATTTCACCTTGTAACATGTTGAGCAAGGTGTATATCTTTATGTGATTATATGTTATTACAATATATGACATTTTTTCTTAATATTTAGACACACATCAGTTTACAAATGGATTTGGACTTATAAAATATAAAGAATAACAAGTGATTATAATCAAAGTACAACCGATACATTCAAACATTTAATAAACTATTTTGAATATAGTTTACATACATTACTACGTACTACCCTTGGTTGATAAACTATAATAGGTATAGTTTATGAAACATTACTTTACACATACATTTAAAAAGGGTACATTTATACAAAGGATATTTTCATTAAGCAAGGTACGACCATACGGTACCAAGTTTTCATAACACGTAATTCCGTTAATGACTTTGTGAGACATTTACTTCAAATTACCATTAAGTCCTGTATTGTAACCAGAGTCTCCTTGAGGGAGAGCGTGATAGTTGTGTATAGATCTATATTGGGTTTGACAAACCCACACCTAAACTGCATGCAACAGTTAGACCGATATGTCTGGGGTGACAAATGTCATAACATTTCCGACGCCTGAAGAACGTCGTTTTAGGCAACCTTGGTCATAGCATGGTTATAATAAACTCACATAAAGTATTAATAAACATTGGAATTTACGGGAACTTCATTAAAATTTAACGAGTTTATGTCGATTTAAACTTACATTATTTATTATAAGTAAGAAAAGTTACTTATACATTCCGGTCTTTGAATTTAAGACTACATATACATTTTAAGGAAAATATTGGATTTTCTAACACAAATACTACTTTTACAAACGAAAGGCTTTTAATAATACCAAACAAAAGCTTATGAACTCACCAACCTTTGTGTTGACACTTTTTCAAAACAACTTGTATTCTCAGGAAATCATTAAACAGGTAACCAAGTGCTTTTGAGGATGGGGCGCTAAGGCGTCTACTATTTCATATTTTGTCAACATATTGTAATTGATTCGTAAACATGTAATTCATACAATGATGTAACTTTTTCAATTATATATATGTTGGTTGTGTTTGCTTCAATTACTATTACAATTGTTGTTATGATACTATACATGAAGTCCTCCACCCCTGGACGTTTCCGCCATCCTTGGTTTGGGGGTGTGACAGACTGGAATACCCCTGGGTCCACAGTGTGAGTCTGGATTGCCTACCGGGCCCACAACTTACATCTGGATTGCCATCGAGCCCACAGTACGATTCTCCCACAGCTCGTATCTGGAATGCTCCAGCTACTGGATTACCACTGGGCCCACAGTGTGAGTCTGGATTGCCTTCCGGGCCCACAGCTCACATCTGGTTTGCCACCAAGCCCACAATACGGGTCTGGATTGCCTACCGGGCCCACAGCTCGTATCTGGAATGCTCCCGGGTTTGTTGGTTACCGCACGAAGCAGTATCACCTCAACCCATCCCCCATAACATATCAACATATAACATAACTACTGAGCATGCGGATAATCATATAACGACCCAGTTAGTCCTACAGATCTACCTAACTGGCATAACCACTAGCATGCAACACTAACTCATACCCACCATCTAACACTGCTAGAATAACATAACCAATGGGCCGGCCTTGGTGCCTTAGACCCCTTAGTATAGTGATGATAACTCACCTGGCACTGCTGAAGTCTCGCAGGTAAAGCTCCCGCTGCTGGTTGACAGATTCCCGAACTGTCAACATCAAACAATACCCAATTAATAATTGGGTTCCAAGCCCAAGGTCCAACTCACACTACAAAAGCCCAAAAGTCAAATCATGGGCCAAAGCCCAACATATGGCCCAATTTTCCAAATTGGGCCCAGAGCTCTACATGGTCTTTCCTTAAGGCCCATCTACTTATTTTGGTCAGTTAACTTGTTCTTGGACAACCCATCAATAATCACCAAAGACCACTAGGAAGGCCCAACACAAGGCCCATGTGAAATTAGGGTTTCACATAAAATGACAATTAGGGTTAAGTGTTTCTCACTTAACCCATTAAGGACTTAATCCATTAAGTCCCTCACTTTACTAAATAAGTCATATGGTGTGATTGGGCTTAATACACAATTCCATTCCAATGGCCCAAATGTGGGTCCCGATAAGTCCAAGCCCATAATCCCAAAATTAGGGTTTCAAATGAACGACAATTAGGGTTAAGTGTTCCTACTTAACCCATTAAGGACTTAATCCACTAAGGACTTAATCCATTAAGTCCAATATTGCTTTAGGTTAATTTGCAATTGATCATTAACTAATATTTTGAGTTTATTAAATAATTCCCGTATGTGTCCCGATTAATTCTCAAAAATTAGGGTTTTATGCCATTAGGGTTTTCCAAACCCTAATTAGGGTTTCATACCCAATGCTAGCCCATTAGTCAATTGGTTAGGCTTCTAGGTCACTTTGGGCCTTATTGGGCCATTAGGGTTTTATTAGGTCAATTAGGGTTTCCTTGGGCCCATTAGGGCTTCATTGGGCCCATTTTGACCAAGCATCCCCCAAATGAGTCAAACACAACAAGGCAAGCACACCACCACCCGGCACGGCGGCCGGTGGCGGCAGCCACCACCCTACGGTGGTGGTTTAGACTTTTCTTTCATTATTCACACGCTATTATAACTTACAACAATACTCAACACACACACTCACATAAAATAACACACACACTAATTACACACACACAGCCGCACAGTGGCGACAGGTGGTGGTAGAGGGTGGCAGCCACCATTGCTGGCGGCCATGGTGGTCCCTTTACATTCCCAGCCAAAAAAACACCCAACACCGCTGCACTATAATGAACACACGCACACACAAGAATTTTGTTTGAAGAAGGAGTCCACCCACCCACCTGGTGGCGTAAGGCGGCGACAACATCAGTGGTTTGCAATGACAACCACTACCTCACGTTGGTGGCGATCTTTCTTGAGTCCCCGACAGCAATCACACGCCCACAAAACCTAATCGCCGGAAGCTTGACACTGAATACACTCCAATCTCAACCACTCACGTGGTGGCACCAGGCAGCCGAGAAAGAACTCAGCCGCAACAGCCGCCCGAGATGGCTACATTGGCGACTGAGCAGCAGCAGAAAAACGGAGAAAAGAGAGAAGAGAAGAAGAAGACACGGAGGAGGGAAAACGCAACAACAGCAGCGGTACCGGCCTTCAGGTCCGTCGCTGGAGTCACAAGGAGTCGCCGGAGATCGCATAAACGGAGGTGGCGGCAGCAAAAACTCGATGGAACAGCCGTATGGCGGCAGTGGCACTCGACCCAACACCTTCGATTGGTCCTCCACGATACAACAGTGGTCTCGGTGGTTCCTCCCGGCGACACCCGACGTCCGGCGATGCTACAGATGGCGGCGGCTGAAGAAGGGAAATGGAGAGGTGGCGGCTGAAGTTTAGAGCATTTAGGGTTAGGGTTTAGAAGGTGACGGGTAGAGAGGCTATATACCCGGTTCCCACCAGCTTTTCCCATAATAACACAAATGGTCCCTCCTTGCCATATTCTCTTCAAAACAAATCCCAAATTTACCAATTAGACCCCGCCTTTTTAAAATCCTTTCATGTTAGATCCATAATTTACTTTTTAACCCCTGCTCCCATAAATCTTTTCAATCTAAGTCCAACATTTACCAAACAACCCTTGACTTAAAAAATCCTTTGCATAATAAATCCCGAAATTACACTTTAACCCCTGGAGATTCAATTCTTGCCATTTGGCTTCCTAAAACCAACACCCCACTAACCATTTAATTATTCTATTTAAAACGGGGTGTTACACGTCCGATGCTGGGCGGGGCCCGATATAGAGGGCAAGGCCCAATGTATGTTATTATGTGATTATGTGTATGGTATGTGGTAGTTTGGGGAGACTCACTAAGCTTCGTGCTTACAACTTTCAGTTTTGGTTTCAGGTACTTCCGGTAGCAAGGGGAAGAGCTCGGGATGATTGCAGTGCACACACCATTTGTTTGCCTGGGATGTTTATACTCTGATATATTTTGACAGATGTTATAATATTTTTAGATACACGACTTATGATTTTTATATGATGTTTGATGACTTATGGTTTTCTTAATAATTTAAAATGAAATTTTTGGACCGTATTTTTGGGGTGTTTCAATTACATATCACTGAAACTAGATAACTCTTCGTATGAGAGGTCTCACACTACAATGGTTGGACTCAGACAAGCGCTGCGCAATAGAGTTAAAATCTAACCTTCTAAAATTATTTAGTTTCCGTAATATGTATCTTAGCATATTCGCTTACTAGTTAGATAAAGCTAGTGAGAACTCCTAAAAAGCACAAAACAAGCAGCATTCGAGCATCAAGTAATCAAAACCAAGCATCAACTAATTAGGCCACCCTGTCACTGACTGATCAGTACTAACATGCAAGTCTACAAGCTCATACAATAGGCATATAAAGACATCTCTCCTAGCCTCCTATCATGCAAATATTGAGCAGATCCTTAGCCCTGTTTAGCATGCGATTCACAGATTCCTAGATCAAATCATATCAGATAACATGTATGGGTATTTTGGGAAAACTTACTTGAACTCGGTCGATTGCATGCACCACACTCTTTCTTGTCTTAGAAAACTCTTTTCCTAAAAATACATTTCTTTTTGAATTTTTTTTACCAAATCCTCAGTTTGAGTTTAGATACACTCGAGAGTATGTCCGAATCCCTCAAACCAAGGCTCTGATACCAACTTGTAACATCCCAAAAATAAGACCCAAAAATTTCATTTTTAATTTCATAAAACAATGTTTAAAATATCATCAAAGGACCCCACATGTAACAAGTTTATCAAAACATCACAATAACGGAGTAAACATCAAATGCGGAACAAAATGTGTGTGCACTGCAATCACATCGAGCTCTTCCCTTTTTCACCAGAAGTACCTGAAACATAAAACTGAAAACCATAAGCACAAAGCTTAGTGAGTTGCCCAAAATACCACATACCATACATACATAAATAAACACATAATGGGCCCCGCCCGGCATCGAGCCCCGCTCGGTATATAAATCTGTCAGTCATCAGGCCCCGCCTGGCATCGGGCCCGCCCCGTATACATATAAACATATAATCATATAAACATACAAGTACATGCGATAATCACAAAGATAATAGCATACAATACAGTCATCAGGCCCCGCCCGACATCGAGCCCCGTCCGGTAAACATATACACATAACACATGCAAGAGTCACGCATACAACTAGCATACTAACATATCAACCATGTGCCGACATTGGTGCCTTCTACCCGCTAAATACAGTGAGGAAACTCACCCCGCACTGTTGAATCTCACAGAATAATATTTGGCTGATGGCCCGCTAGAATCCCGCACTATCAATCACAAAATAACATCTAATTAATAATTGGATCCCGACTTACACTAAGAGTCCAAATTAGGGTAAAATACATTTTTACCCTTTCCCTAACTTGGCCCAAGGCCAAGGCCCAATCCAATTGACCAATGACCCAAATTTCCAAAATAATCACCCAAAGCCCAAATATCGCCAAATTTTCCAAATTGGGCCCAAACCCCTTCATGGGCCTTCAACCAAAAGCCCAATAAATATCATCAGACCAAAAAAAAATCCTAAGGCCCAACATGGCCCAAAATCTACTATCCAAACTCCAACAACGGGTTCTCACGTCGTGATCAGACCATGGTCACGTCGTAAGGACCAACTCGACTCAGTCCCGACTTAGCAAGTCAACTTAACTTATCCAAAAAGATTCTGGTCCTCGTCACGTCGCGACCCAACCTTGAGTCATGTTGTGGCCTACTTCAGACAAAATAGATGGGATGGCCAACTTCCTCACTATGTGACAGCCCTAAGCCTCACGTCGTGAGATCTGAAGATATGAGCTTAAAGCATTAAGCTCTTAATCCTTATAGCCATGACTTGGGACTTTCCAGGGGGTCTATCTTTACCCAAAAGATGATAAAAATCGAGGCTTTTCAGTCATGCATGTCCAATGCACGACTCAAACTCTTACTAGACCAAAAGTGAAGAAAATGAGATCTAGACTCAAACTTGGAGTCCCAAACTACATCAAAACTCAGATCCAACGATTATGTTGAAGAGAATGAGTCAATGATCCATAAAGTTGCCAACTTTATGGACCCCATTCAAGAAATCCCACTCAAACATGCAAAAAGGAGCATATAACTTAGATCTAGAATGAAATAGGTGAAAAGGTCCAAGCTTGATGACTTACAATGGTCCAAAAGCTCCAAGATATTGCAAGGTGGAAGCCAAAATGCCAAAATGTTGCTCAACCAAGGTCTTCTTCGACTTCAAGTAGCTAAAATAACCACCAAGGAATGCTTTAAAGATCTAAAAAATGCTTAAAAGCTTCAAGAGGGTCGAGATTAGGGTTTTTAAGAGGCTTAGAGGGTGAGAGAGGCTGAGGATGGATAACCCTAGCCTCTCATTCACTTAAATACTCGAAAAATAGGGTTTTGGGTCATTAAGTTGCGCTCATATCGTGAAACCTTATGCCTCACGTTGTGAGTTTCACGAAACGTGGGTCAACATGTCAATGGTCCATCACAACGTGATCCCCAAGATTTCACATCGTGAGGACCCTCGTAATGCAAATAAAATAATGAATTTAGTACCTTAGGGTTCCGGATGCTACACATATTTTTGTATAAATACAATGTTTATTTATTTATTTTTTTGCATTCAAACCATAATTTTATGTATAAAAATGTATTAGTTATGTAAAAACCATAATTTATATTAAATATGCAACTTTTAAATGAGTTTGGAGGTTTGGAGGCGTGTCGTCGATCAAAGTATAAAGGTCAAGTTTTGTAAGTCCCAAATCTGCTTGAGTATCAACCAGATCCGTTTGATGGTGCGGAATCCCAATCAAACGGATGATGCGAGATCATATGAAGAAGAAATAGAAGAAGAATAATATGAATCTATAATGTATTCAAGATTGGAATGATGAACAATACACAAGATTCACACACACTTGCACCTACTCTCCTTTCTCTCTCTAGAACACCTTATAATACACACACTTAAGCTCCTCTAGTCGTACACTCCTCACCCACTTAACATCTATTTATATGGAACATGGGCCGTGAACAGGTTCACGGCCGTAAACACCACCTGGGCCGTGAACAGTTTTCGATCCTAGACGGAAAATTACAATTGCCTAGAAAAGCAAAGTATAAACCATATTTTTTTTACCCAACAATCTCCCCCTTGGTTTATAGCTTTCTTTTCTAATTGACCCAACAAGCTCCCCCTAAAATGTAGCTGGCTTTTCTTGTTAATCTTCATTGGGAGCTTGGCTTCAGCATTAATCTTCAAATTCTTCACAACTTCAAGATGAACTTGATGAATCTTCAATGAATGACTTCATCTTGAGCAGTTGGTCTTTTCTTCAAATTTTGACTCTGAACGCACATTGGGTGAGGAGGCATCTTGATAAGATTCTTGAAAAATAGCGCTTTCAGCTTGAGAATCTTCAGAGAGAAAAATAGAGAGATCTAATCTTCTGGATCACTTCAGCAGGTACAAGATAGCAACAAATTGATTGAGGAGGATTCAATGCAATCTGTCACATAATCATCAAGTCAGCTTCAACTTGCTTCTGGGGCTGAAGGATTGAATGTTGAAAGAATAGTCTTCATTTCTTGCTCCTTCGAATGAGAATTCTTCGATGATCACGGACGAAGCTTTGGCTCAGAAATTCTCGATACAGTCTCCATGAGTCTCATCTATATCTGAATTCACTTTTCAAGACAAAACAAAACTAAAAGAAAAACTTAGCACACAATATTTTTGTATTTTTCATATTTTCTGAAAATTAAAACAGAAACAAAAATATTTTTGGATTTTTGATTTTTTCTGAACAAGAAATAAACAGAAATAACACTATTTTTGGATTTTTAATTTTTTGATTTTTGTTTGATTTTTGATTTTTGATTTTTTTTTTTAAATTCTTCCCCTAAATTTGTGCATAGAGGAAAACTATGAACAAATTTAACAAAAACAAAAATATTTGGGATCAAAGTTGTGAGACAGTCTTAACTTTGTTTATCAGTACCTTCACCTTCATGAATATATATGGTCAATTTCTGGTATTGTGGTCCACTTAAACACGAAGAATATTGAGAAACTTTTCTAAATAAACCATTAAGCTGACGACGACCACGAGTATTGTTGTCCACTTAAATTAAGTAGTGAGATCTACAGACAACCTCTAAATGATTCAATTTTAGTTGCACCAGAACGTGTTCCCCACTTCCCGATATACCCTGGTTATCAAGAACTTCCAAAGAACTCCTTACTTTAGGTGAGTAAACAATTATTAAGGAGGAATACATATTTAGAGATAGGTGCATATGTTGTGTCCTAGGTCGGATCTCTTTCAATCACGCAGAGGGGACAACATATGGCTAACTAGGATAGAGGGATTGAGAGGTAGAATGTTGCATATGCTGTGTTCCAGGTTGGATCATTTCAATCACGCAGAGGAGACAACATATGGCTCATAGATAGGAATAAGTATAGTTAGCGGATTTGGTTTTATGGATTCTTGGAGGGAGTACTCCGCTTGGTTTACTACTACTGGTTGCGATTAAAGGCATTATGAACCTAAGGCAAGTGGTGCGGTGATTCTCTTTTATCGACATGGCGCACAAGGTTCTTGGCCTTTTTACTCCTATCCTGAGTGCTCTTTTTGGTGTTCTTTACACCGCTAAGGCTGTCCTAGCCTTGATTACAATGAGTTGTGGTCTCTAAATGACCACCTCCTATTTCAAGGAGTGTAGATGGTCTGCATAGTTTTCTGGTTCTACTTGTGGGTTTCGCAAGGCATTTGGAATGGTGCTCTTGTTACTTGTGGGGGATCAGATTTACATTGTCGCACACTGGGCTTTGCTTACGGTCTCCATTACTCCATGACAGAGAGTTGGAAGTCGAGAGTTAATTCGGGTTACTTGTGGCAAATACGGGGGTGATGCTTGATTCGCGAGGGTGTTGGCTATCGGAGTTCGGTACACGTCGATTGTGGATCGGGGTGTCCTTCGTGAAGGTGCGCCCTAAATTGGATAGGAGCCAATTTCTTAACTTGTTTTTGCATGGGTATCGTTTGGTTTCTAGGTATGTCTATTCCAGGAGTACCTATATGGGGTGTTTATGTATCTGGGAAGAGAAAGGTGAAAGGTTCTTCTGCCAATAGGAATAAGCTTGCTATGAGTTCCCTCGGTGCTTTCATCCTTGTTTGGCCCTTAGTCGAAATTCTCCCTTTCACGATTCATCCCTTGGTATTGCTTGGGATTCACTTCTGGGTTTTTCCTCATGGACTTCTTCTGGTCTCTCCTTGCCCCACCCGTAATTTACAGTGACAGGGTAGTAGAAGTCTTGGCGAGGAATTTCAACAACTTGTTTGTGCGAGAATCGAGGTACAAGATATACGGGGAAAGTTTAGGTGTGGGAGGGGTTTATAGTATCCAAAAATACTCCTATAGTATTTTAAACTTGATGTTCGATTCTAGTATTCTCTTATACTCATAGTTGGTAGGTTTTAGGTTTGTTGCAACACCACCATCACTCCTAAGCACATGTTGGTCATATCTCAAATAAATATAGTTGATCAGACTATATTTATCCCAGATATGATTACATACTGCCTAAGTTTGACTGTAGCGTTCAACCTTTAGTTATTTTTGTTTTCTTCTCGTTATGATACTGTGTTAGTAGATATGTATACTTTTATAGAATACTTATCTTTTTAAAGTATACTTTCAGGCAGAGTATGTTTTAGTCCCATTTTATTTATAGTTGTATATCTTGTATGGCTAGATATACTAGTTCATTATAAACAATGCTTTGATACCAATTTGTCACACCCCCGGACCAGACGGCGGAAACGTCCGGAGGCGGGTGACTTCATTGTGCAGTATCATAACAATTGAATATAAATGAAACAGAGCAATCCAAACATCATACATTGAGATAACAAACTTACATTGTTTACATATTGTATTTGTCCTTCGAATTACACAAAAGAGACATAAGCAGAAAAATCCAAACTACAGCTAATAGTCTTGCATCCGCGTCCCTTGTTACCTGCTTACTAGATCCCTGAGAATACAAATCGTTTTGAAAAGCATCAACTAAAAAGTTGGTGAGTTCATAAGCATTTTTGTATAAAATCGTTTACACTTGTTTAGAATTGTTCTCATTGTACTTTCAGAAAATCCGATATTTTCTATGAAATCGTTTGAAGTCTTGCCTTGAAAATCATGGATATATGTGTGCATGTCATTGCTTTTGTTCATCCTTATAAGGAGTGATTTTGAAAAGTAGTGAAATTTGTAAAAGCGAGCTGTGTCCGAGAATAGTTCTTTTGAATAGTAATAGTCAACCGTTTCCAGAAAAATCCCTTATTTTCAACAAGAGAATATGGTTGAAAATCTTGTTCCTCTTATCAAGTAAAAATTGAGTGTGCGTTCTAGTTTATCGTTATCGAAATCGTAGAAAATCGTTTTCTCCAGAAAATCCTATATTTTCTACTATAAAGTATTCGTAAGTTCTAGTTCCAACTATGTATATGTGTGGGTTAGTTTATCGTTTTCAAAATCGTTTACAAACGTTTTCCATAGAGTCCTACGCTTTTTAATTTGTAAAATGGCAGTATTACGACTCTATACTTGTTAGGAGAAAGAATCAACATGACAATTGTGGACATTCTACGAGATGAAAAAGGACAGTCAACGCAACAAATGCAGACCATCACTTATCATGTATAGGACGGTCAACACAAAGTGTCAAAATTTATTTATGAGATTTTTCCTTACATAAATTTCTAGATGACATAACATATTCTAGTGAGTCGTTATAACCATACAAATCTGACGGAGTGCCCGTTTTGGTGTTTCTCAGGCGCCCTAGTTTTGGAAAAGACATTTGTCACCCAGACTGGCTTGTCTAGCTGTAGCGAACAGCAAAGGTGCGGGGTGTCAACCCCGTATAGATCTATACACAAATTCTCGCTCTCCCTCCAGGAGACTCTGGCTATATCTCCTTACAGGACTTTAGACATACACTAATATTTTTTATATTTAGGTACTTTTGAGATTTGTCTGACTAGAATATTAACAACCTTTTGAGCAATCGTTAGAGATCCATTATTTGTTAGATAAATAATGAAATTCGTCCTCATTGAATAGAAATATCGTTCTCGTTCCATATCGTTAATTGTGATCGTTAACTGGGTGCTCGTGTTCGTTCCTTTTCGTTTATTGAAAAATAAGCCATTTTAGTCAAGAGAAAAAGTGTCAAGTTATAATTTGTATAAATTTATAACTGCCGGTTATGACACACATTTTATGACATATAGAACATTATTTATGTTCTTGGAGGTTCTACGACAACAGTTTATGACATGCAAATATTTTTGTCATGAAAACCTGTTTTCGTATAATTTCTTTGATAAAATTATTTACATTACATATTTATAAATAATCACTAACAGTTTGCAAGAAGTCATTTATAGGGCATTAAGTTCCAAACTTTGAAGATTCTAGAAATAGTGACAACTTATAAGGTCTATTTTAGCAACTTTTTATTTCTAGATATGGAGATATGGAATAAGGGGGTATATTGGACACACCCAAAAACCTTGAGGGGTTCTTTTTGTATACAAAGTATTATTGTGGTGGTGATTTTTAAACATTTTTCTGATTTTCATGAAATCTGTGAATTTTCACGTTCATGAAGATTGAAATAAAATAATAATATTTCCACACACACTAAACCTACAAATATATGCAATTATCCAAGGATTTAGACAAGATTTGACTTGTATTCTCCCCCAAAAACAATAGACATCTCGAAAAAGTAGGGGTATGAAGCTCACCTTGATTAGCTTGCTGGGTGATTTGAAGAGTGATGAGGAAGTTTCCAAGCTCCAAAGCTTGAAAGATTCTTAAATCTTTAGAGGATTCTAAGAATAATTTTTGTGTGTAAATATAATGAAATATTAGAATAATGTGAAGAATAATTATTCAAAGAGGATAAAATACTCACCAAAGAAATCTGGGAATTTCCTTTGAAGGGATGAACTTGAAGCTTGAAGGAGTTGAGAGTATTCTTAGGAGTTTTCTGGAAGTGAGAAATGAGAAGTGGGACTTGGGAAGGAAAAGGAGTTCACGTATCTAAAGGGAAGGATAAGGGTGACTTGACATTTGCATGGAGGGCTGGTGGGTAAAGCTTGTTATCCATAGATAATGTGTGGTTTACTGAGATTTGCATGGGGAATGAAGGATTTACATCACATCACAAAGTCAAACCCCTAGATTTCCTTAGAATCTCCTTAACAATATTGGGTATTATTTTATATAAATATGTTTAAAATAACTAATTTTGGCATAAAACAGGGGTTTAAGGGGTTTAGGATATGAAAAATATGAGTTTGGTGTGATTTCCGGCGTCAAAATGTCTTAAAATGATAAAAAGGTCCGAAAATGACAAAAATCTGGAGTGGAATCATGTTCCTGCGAGGGTCCGAAGGGCTTGAGAAGGATTCCAGAGTCATTCTTCAAGATCCGGAGCAAAGGAGTGCATTTCCGAAGCTGTTTGCTCAAATCCGGAGGTCCGGACCGAAGATGCGAAGCCAGCTAGCCCTTCCGAAGTGATGCGAGGCGAGGTCTTCCGGAGCTCATCCTTCCGGAGTCATGCGAGGTTGTCCGAGGCAAGGGAAGTTCCGAAGATGTGCTTCCTCTTGGCTCCTTAGAAGGCATTCCGAACAAGAGGTTTAGGACCAAGAGGGTTCCGGACAAGAGGTTTAGGACCAAGAGGGTTCCAGACCAAGAGGTTTAGGACCAAGAGGGTTCCGGACAAGAGGTTTAGGACAAAGAGGGTTCCAGACAAGAGGGTCAGGACCAAGAGGGTTCCGGACGAGAGGTTCAAGACCAAGAGGGTTCCGGACGAGAGGTTCAGGACCAAGAGGGTTCCGGACGAGAGGTTCAGGACCAAGAGGGTCTTATTGGGTTTTCTCCTCCGGTTTTGGGCTGTTTTCGACTGAGGAAGGTACGCAGAGAGATTTGGGAGAGATTCCACATACTTGGAGAGATTTCATATTCTTGGAGAGATTTGGGAGAGATTTCACATACTTGGAGAGATTTCACATGTGAGAGAGATTTCACATACTTGGAGAGAATTGGGAGAGATTTCACATACTTGGAGAGATTTGGGAGAGATTTCACATACTTGGAGAGATTTCACATGTGGGAGAGATTTCACATACTTGGAGAGAATTGGGAGAGATTTCACATACTTGGAGAGATTTGGGAGAGATTTCACATACTTGGAGAGAATTGCACTCTATCTTTCCATGGTCCATTAGGAACCATAAAGTACCCTTTTAATGTGTTAGCACAAGTCTCATAATAATTATTGCTTACATGAGGACAAAATTTCCTAGCCAAAATGCTAATTGTGACACCGTAAGTCACCGATTGAATTTGCATCCAGAAGGTCTGAGAACAACACGCATAGTCTCAGAACAGATCCGAAAATTCTTCACATTGTTAAGCACAAACTCCATGTGTGATCCTTTCCTTTCTTCCCTTCTCCCACAAAGGACACATACTCTCAAACAAAGTTTTGAATGTTGTACAGTTGAGAGATGCCTCCTATCATGTGCCTGGAACAACCACTACCAACAAACCGAAGTCTGGTGATATGCCTCCATAGTTGTTCCGACACAGAGCGAGATCAGTTGGTCTTTGGAACCCAGTCCATTTTGAAACTGGGTCGACCTTTGTCATCTTTGCAAGGTACTCTCTCCCATGACAAGTCCTGCTTATCACAAACAGAAGATGTAGAAATATTAGAATCATTAGAAGATTTGGGAGAGTGAACCTTTGGTACCCATCTGTAGTTGAGTTTAACCCATTTCTTTTTCGAGCAGATGGGTGCCTCGACACTTGATTTTGAACTTGAAGTCGGCTGCCGAGATGACTTTGACCTAACCAGTCTTGGTTTCGTTGGAGCATCTCTTGAATCTGGCTTCTTGGTCGGCATTCCCTTCTTGTTCTTGGGAGTTGGATTCTTGGTCTTGGGAGCGTTCCAGTCACCATAGTGTGAATGTGACTTCGAATGATTTCCTTTGAAGAATCTCCCTCTTGGCGCATTCAACCAGCCTTGTGCGTAGTAGGGAACGTATGCACGATTTGGATAATTTCTGGCAATGTGTCCAGGTGTTCCACAGTGAAAACATGTCTTTTTCTTCACTGGGAAGTTGTTTCTTCCTTCCCCTGGTGGCGTGTCCTTGCCTTGTCTTTTATTGTTCCCGCAAGCACACTTGCAACAGGCACTCTGTTTCACTGGAATTGGTGGCATGTATTTTCCAACAGCAGGTTTAGAAGTAACTGAGTCAGAAGCAGCAGATTCAGAGTTCAAGGAGTCATTGGTTTGACAGTCAACAGAATTTGCAGCACTAGAATTAGTTCTGTTCTCCTTGTCCTCATCCTCTACTAATTTACTACACATGAAGTAGAAGCATCAGAAACGTTCACCTCAACATTCTCAGTTGGCCCAGATTGTTCAGTCTTAACTGAAGCTGGTTCAGGGAGTGGGCCAAAATGAGCAGGTGTCTCTTCCTCGTTGGTCTCAAGGGGTGGGTTATAGTTGTCATTAAAGGGAGGTGGAACACTGTGGTACCCTAGACCCTTATTTTGATTATCTTTAAATTTTAATTGTTTTTCAATCATGGATGCAACTACCTCACTTGACACATCATATTTTCTGGAATTAAAATCTGCATTTTCAAATTTGTTTTTCAATGTGTCAAGCTCGGCAGTCACAACATCAAAATCTTTCTTAAGATATCTATAATGGACACACTTGTCACTGTACTCTGCCTGTAATTTCCTAAAGTCCTTAGTCTTGGCCTCTAGTTGTTCTTTCAATGGTTTCTGGCCTTTCCTAAGTTGGTACCCCTCATATTTAAGTTCATCATTTTCTCTTTTTAATAAATCGATTTGTTCACGAAGAAACTTAATAGTAGTTTCACAAGATGGAGTACATGAAACGTCATTGACCGGGAGGGATACAGAACTCATTGTTTTAAAAATATGTCATTTGACTTAAAACCTCAAAAGTCAACCTTAAAAGTCAAATTTAAAAAGTCAAACTTGAAAGGTCAAACTTAAACGAGAAAGTCAAAGTTTAAAGTCAAAGGTCAACTTGAAAGTCAAAGTCAAAATTTTAGGTCAAAAGTCAATTTAGAAAGTAAAAAAATAAAAACTAAAATTTTGGGTTGAAAATGGATTTGAAACTTTGAAAAAATTGATTTTTGGGCAAAATATGTTAAAAATGTGAAACTGGGTTCAAATGGGAGTCCTTTTGACTTAAATCGCGAAGGTTTGGAACAAGGTGCTTGCTAGTTCAACTGGTAAGGCGGAGGGGGAAGGAGGCAGGTGACTCGGGTTCGATTCCTGGCAACTCCAAAATGTTTTTTTAATAGACGCAGATGCGAGGATGCTGCGCCGGAAACTCCTGCTGACCGGGAATGAGGACCGTGAACGCGAGGCGAGAACCGTGAACTCCGAGGGCCGTTAACTCCTGAGCCGTAAACGTCCGAGAAACCCTAGCCGTAAACTGATTACGGCCGCCGCCGAGAAACCCTAGCCGCAAACGCTTCTTCGACCATGAACCCTCCTTCGGCCGTGAACCCTTCAATGGCCGTGAACACTTTGCAGATTACGTGAAAAACAATGTTTTTCACCTCTTTTTGCTCCAAAAATCGATCAAAAACTCGTTTTTATCAAAAACTCGTTTTTATCAAAAACTCGTTTTTATCAAAAACACGAAGAACAAACCCCCCCTAATTTTCAAAGATCTATCCAAAAACGCAAAAATCCTTCAAAAATAAGATCAAATACGCTCTAGATCTTGCTAAAATGATTGATACAATCCAAGCTCTGATACCACTTGTAAGTCCCAAATCTGCTTGGGTATCAATCAGATCAGTTTGATGGTGCGGAATTCCAATCAAACGGATGATGCCAGATCAAATGAAGAAGAAAGAGAAGAAGAATAATATGAATCTATGATGTATTCAAGATTGGAATGATGAACAATACACAAGATTCACACACACTTGCACCTACTCTCATTTCTCTCTCTAGAACACCTTAGAATACACACACTTAAGCTCCTCTAGCCGTACACTCCTCACCCACCTAACATCTATTTATATGGAACATGGGCCGTGAACAGGTTCACGGCCGTTAACCAGTTCACGGCCGTAAACACCACCTGGGCCGTGAACAGTTTTCGGTCCTAGACGGAAAATTACAATTGCCTAGAAAAGCAAAGTATAAACCATATTTTTTATCCAACAAGTTTGTAACCCGAAATTTTTTACATCTTATTCGAAGCTTATGGTTAATTTGCTTCTCATGATATAACTAATGCATAATTATGCATAACATTATGCTTTGAATGTAAAAAAACTTTTATTTATATAAAAATGTGGTTTTTAAATGAAAAGAGTGTATTTTTACGGTTTCAAATGAAAAATGGTCAACATTAAAAAAATTGGGAAAAATGATGTTCGATTTTGAACATAAAAATAGAGTGTCAAAATTGAAAAAAAAATTAAACTTAGTATCAAAATAAAAAAAAGTGAAAACTTAGTGTCTTTTGTTGAAAAAAAATCAATTTTGACACGTCAACATGTCACGTCATCATGCCACGTTAGTAGGTAGCCTGGTCGACCGATCAAGTGGTTAGAATTATAAAAAATTGGAAAATACAGTGTCAAATTTGAGACAAAAAACATAGAGTGAAATTAGAATTTTCGTGTAAACTTGGTATCTTTTGTACACGTTTGTAGTTAGGGGTGAACATTTGGATCGAACCGTATCGGATTGGCTCTTGGATCGGACCGGTTTGGCAAAAATTCGTGGACCTTGGATTGGACTGGCCAAGGTCATGGTTTTCTTGTTATTGTACCTGTTTGACAGGTACAACTTTAGGTGCTTATGATACAACTCGTTGAAGCTCTCACAAAAGTTAGTTTATCTATAATGATTGTAGGAGTGAGTATTGACTTAAAACTAATTGATCTCACATCGTTTCATAATAGAAATAAACCCAATAGATAATAGAAATAAACCCAATAGATATTCCAAATAGGGATGTCCGGGGGACGGTTCGGATCGGATAGTAATAAAATTATGAACCGTGACAGTGGGGCAGGTACTTTGCATGTACTAACCGAAACCTAACTGAATTGCGAAGAAAACCGAACCGATCGAACCGTATGAAGGCGGGTAACCGCGGTTCGGTTCACAGATATTCGTTAAATACAAATAAAAAAAAAAATGAAAACTACAAACTCCATTTCAACCTTATTTTTGAAAATCAAAAACTCACAAAAGTCTAGAAAAAAAAATCAATTCCTGCCGATAAAAACACACTTTATGGATTATGATAAAACATACGGTGCGATCGCAATCTCTCCTGTGTGTGTGTGTGTACATATATATATATATATATATATATATATATATATATATATATATATATATATATATATATATATATATATATGACGGTTCGGTTCCGGTATCCGTGGATATCTAAATACACAAAACGAAACCGACCCGTAGGTACCCGGTTTATTTCGGTTTTGGTTTTTTTTTTCAGTTTCGGTTTATTTTGGTTTCGGGTTGGCCGGATCGGCTCGGTTTTTTGGTTTTGCGATTTTTTTGCACACCCCTACTTCCAAATGTTTAGTAAAATTTAGTTCAAAATTTTGAAAATGTAATCGTTAACAAAAATGATTCTTATTAGAACCGTTGTGATCGATTTTGAGTCCAGATCCACCAATCCTGGAAGAGCTGATTCAAAGTTTGGTTTTGTGAAAAACAAATTAATATGTTAAAAGGGAATTTGTTATTTTGAACCGTACTTATTCGATGTCTACTTTTAGAAAAAATATGTAAATTCATAGCATGCAAACATTCTACATTCGATTGTATGCCCATTTAGCATTGTTTAAGACTAAACGGTGTGGGCAACGACCGCAGCCGTTTTTTTGACGTGGGACACGGTCAACGGCGTGTTAACAGTGAAACACCCCCCCCTTTTTTTTTCTTTTTCGTCCGGTGTGAGGCTACCCGTTGTCCTTCGTTGCCCTCGTAACTTCTCATGACGCGTGGAACGGTCAAATATTCGACCGTTGTTGAACGGTAATATGTTAAAAAAAAATTAAATTTTTTTTATTTTACCTATAAATACACATACAAACATAAAATTTTACCGATCAATCTTTTCTTATCTTCAATCTATTTTCAACTTAAAAAAAACCCATTTTTCCTTTCAACCAAATATGGAGCAAAAACCCTAACACCCCGCCTCCAAACACAAATACATCCATCCCAATGGGTTTCGCACAATACGAAAGTTACATGAACATGCTCACCTCAAACTCACCCAATGCAATTTCCTACATCCCCTTACATGCATCAAAACCCAAATCTTCAACAAAACATTTTCAGTGCTTTCACTTCCATGCAACAAAAAACCACACAACCACTACCAAAAATTGTTCCTGAAACACAAGCGGGAGGCAGTCGGAAAGGGAGAAGGAAAGGAAAAGGGAAAAGGAAAGGGATGGCAGTCGCGGATACGGAAGAAGAACCTCCACTATGGTGGACAGCGGAGGAGGAGTATGCTTTGGCGGTGACGTGGTGCGGAACTTCAAAGAATCCAACTGTAGGAAATGATATGCGAAGAGTTGGGTTTTGGGAAGTCGTGTTCGGCAAATTCAACACACTTATGAAGAAACAACCATATCAGAATATCGACATGTTTAGCAACAAATGGACTCCGATCAGTCGCCGATGCACTTTAATGAGATTTTGATGTTTACAAAGCCGCGAGGGAACAATATCAAGTGGAAATGGGTCACGCTTTCGAGTTTGAAAAAATATGGGAGATTGTTAGGCTAGATCCAAAAATGGAATAAGACGCTAACATTAGGGGGAAGCAGAATTAAAGAGGTCTCACAATTCTAGTTCGTTTGACGTTTCCGACGCACAAACGAACATCGAATAGATCTCCCCCCCACGTCGACCGGTCGGACGCGACAAATGAAATGTGCTCAACGCCATGCAGACGAAATTGATAGAAGGGCACAAGAGTTGGCAGAAATGAAAGCAAAGTTCGACCAACACAATCTGATTGCCCAACAAAAGGTTGACGTACAACGTGAGCACTTGGAGTTTCTTCGTAAGCAAGCGGAGAAAGATCAAATGACGAAGGATTTAACAATTCTCCAGACCAGCGAAGCAAATATAGGACCAGGATAAGCGCTAGTGCTCCAGAAGATGAATGAGAAAATCGAAAGACAATATTTGGATGACTAGTTGATCGGTTTTTAGTTTTTAGGACAATGTTTTTATTTATTTATTTTTTGCGTTCAACTTTGTGTTTTTTTTTTGGGTCTTTAATGTTTTTTTTTCAATCCAATGTGATAAAAAAATATAATGAAAAAAAAAACAATAAAAAATAAATAAATTGAAAAAAAAACAGAAAAAAAAAGAAAAAAAAATGATGACATGAAAAGTTAAAAATGTTATAACTTATTTTCTCCATTTGATGTTATAATACCATTTTGACATGACATATGAGGTGACATCTTTTAGGTATGATAACATCCTTTAACTAGTTGCTTACACCCACTGCTTTAAATGATATAAACTATATACACAATCTTACGTATCTCATTTTTTGGAAAAAAAATTACAATAATTAGTGTTTTACTATTCCATCAATACATGACGATTACCTTATCTTGACTCCATGAACACCCACCACCAACTTGGTTCCTTTGAATATTAATAATCTTTAATCCTTGGTCAGCATTAATTCAAGCAGAGCAACCTAATCTATCTTCAATCATGTCTTCTTCGGATGAATATCAACCACCATCACATGGCCACTCACCGTCCACATCACCTCCAGCACAATATTCCACCGGTGTTCCAACTCCATCCATAGTCTCTGCCGGCCAATGGTCTACAGGTCTTTGTGAATGCGACTCAGATGTCTCAAATTGTAAGCTTGTGGCTTATAGCTATCAGCTAAATACTTTGTGCAAGTAAAAACAAACCCGTTAAACACGTTAACTTTACTAACGTTTTGTACTCTTTCTGAAAACTACAGGTTGCATTACATGTTGGTGCCCTTGTATTCCTTTCGGACAAATTGCTGAGATAGCAGACAAGGGAAGTACCTGTAAGTGTTTATATATATATATGCTCGAGTTTGATATAAGATTTTAAAGTGATCAACTCTTCAAAATATCACAATGAGGCTTTTGTTTCTAGAAAATAATATCATATTGCTCGTCTAACTATCAACAAGAACCGGCCGGCGATCTGTTATAAAAATGAAATGTTAGACTAATTACATTAATTACAATGTTTTATTTTTCATTCACATTTCTAAAATATGTTCAAAATCATTGTTATTGCTGGTTGTAGTAGATATCGATATTTTTACATAAAATATAATGCCTCTTGTGTACGAAAAATTATATATGTTATTGAAAAGACAACCATTATAATATTTTACTTAAATTGATCCAGAATTGAAACAATTCTTGAATAGGGATGGGAACAAGGTCACTGAGTGTACGGGATACTCCAATTCCTATCCTTATTCTCATCCATATCCCCACCCCTTCCAACGGGAAATAAGGAATTTGTATTTCTATTATAATACGAAAACTTTTATGTAAATTAAAAAATCCAAATTTTAATTTTACTAACATAAGTTTAAAGATTTTAAAAAAAATAAAAAAAAAAGCATTCATAGCTAGATTGCATAAAAACTATAAATAACTTTTCAATATCCAAATTTAAATACATAAATGGAAAATCAAGCAACTTTAGCTATAATAGTATATATGATATGATTGAATATATTATAGCATGAACATAGTTGAATAAGAAGTTGTAACACACATAGAGTGATGTTTTTATTGTATATGCCAAACATAAACATATCCCTGATGTGAGATTAGTATTTGATATTCTTTATTGAGAGCACAAATTTGGTCACAGTAGGAATCGAACTTTTAACATTAAACATAAAAAGTAATCAAGAATAAACATCAAATAAATCTCAGAGTGCTATTTGAGGTAAGAATAGATAAACCAATAACAAAAAGAAATTATATATGATGTTAAATTAGATAAACGAAGAAGGACATGTATAACTTAACCAAATAATTACTAATGAGTAAGTAGGGATATTTGGATCAACTTTTAGGTATGTAAAATTTACTATAACTATATGTTTTGTATTATTTTTATATATTAATATCTATCGAGGCCGAATCCAAGATCGGGGATCACGGGTATCTCCATTTCCGCTTTTTATGTTAAGGATTCTCAATCCCCGGTCAAACTGTGTGGGTTTCGGGCTCCTCATCGTGTATGGTTTTTTTCCCATCCCTATTTAATAATTTGATGACTATTGTCGGTTCTCTTTATTTGTAAGAGCATGTGCTGTACATGGAACTCTTTACACAATACTTCTTGTACTCACGGGATGTCAATGGATATATTCTTGTATGTATCGGTCTAAAATGCGACAACAATACTTGTTACCTGAGGAGCCATGCAATGATTGTCTTGTCTTGTCCATTTTTGTTGTGAGCCATGTGCAATGTGTCAAGAGTATCGTGAGCTAAAATATCGTGGATTTGACATGTCTCTTGGTAATTAGTTTTCTTAAATCTCAAATTAACAAGTAAAACTTTACATTTACATAAAAGAAAATAATTCCAATTCTTATTCGTTTTGCAATATATTCAGGATGGCATGGAAATATGGAGAGGCAAAATGGTGGAGTCGTGATGCCAGAATTTGCTTCTATGGAAATGAAACGTTAATTATTATGACGTATGAAAAAGGCTCTGAGGAAAAAGATTTTAAAATATAGTATCAGAGCGTTGTTGACTTGTTATGTTTATGGAAATATCGTATAAAAAAGAACAAAAAAGAAACATTTACCAAAATTGCATTTGCACGTAAAGTCTAGACCATAGCATGCGGATACATTGATGTCATATGTAAAGCCTTCTTTTATATGTTTTGTGAAGAATGTAAGAATTTTGTTTGAAAAGGTTCTAATTTATTTTAGGGTTATTAACGTTTTTTTAAGGAACAAACCATTCGGATTGTATGTTAAAAAAGGTTGTAAGAAAAAGGTAAAAAATATTATAGAAAAGTTGTATAAAAGTATAAAAATAAGATTAAAAATATATTGTGATACAATTTTAAAAAGACTAGAAAAATGTTGTAAAAAATATAAAAAGTTTCATATAAAAGTGTAAAAATAGCTTAAAAAGATTCTCATTATAGAAACATGAGTGTAATCACTTTAGTGCCGGTAGATGCTTAAACTAAGCGATTAAACGCCGTGAATTTTGTTGACTAGCTCGTGCAATCAATAAAAAAAAAAGACTTGTTATGGTAAGCTAGCTTAAGCAAGCCTGGTTCTCTGGGCACTACTGTGAGAACGACTTGGGGTGGGTCACCAAAGCGGGTTTAGGCGGTTAGAGGCAAGAGAATCACTTCAAGCCTTGCTTGCAAAATCTAGACAACAAAACCAACCCTAGCAACCAAAGCTTTCAAAAGATCAACCATTTCAAGGAACATCTACTTAAAAATTCTCTATAGTGAAAGCTAAGCTTCAATTCAAAGAAAGGGTTTTTTTTAGCTTTTAAATGTTCATTATGATAAGTAGTCAATTAGGAGAACTGATATGTTCCAACATGGTATACTCTTCTTTATGTTTCACTAGTTTATAACACGTGAGAACAACGTTTATAAATAAATTATTACTTAACAGATATTTTTTTAGTTATATAAAATTATAATCGCTGCTTTAAATAAATATGTGAAGTTATATCAACTTATAATCTGTATTAATTTTATTTTATTTTTTAATCTAACTTTATTAATTTAATATAATTAGAATGAAAAAATTAAAATTTAAAATTTAAAATGGAGAATCAATTATTAATTTAATATAATTAAAGTGAGAAATTTAAAATTTAAAATTTGAAATTGATAATTAATAGGTTGCGAAGTATCATGATATTTTACACATAATATTAATGAGGAGTTCTAATAGTATGACACTTGTCAATATGAGAATAAACCTATTCATTTATTAGAATAGAGAGATTATTCATGATTTAGGTGTTGGGACATAAATATTCTACCTATAACGATATGAATTTCCAAAGTCTTCATACTTATCAATTGTTCCACTCAGATCTAAAAAATAAGATAAATAAAAAGTCAATGGATTTGAATTGATTCATGACTATATAAGCTATTCTTAAAAGATTTAGTACCGAGGTACTCGAGAAATATTAAGGAGGGGACAACTTGCTATTTACTTTTCAGGGAGGTTGTCCCTCCCATCTTGCCTATCTTGGACCCCTTCGCGAGTCCTCATAGTTTAAGAGGAACAACTAGAAAATTGATGAAATCCGTCTAGACAAGAGGTTTCTATCTTCGGGTTCATCTCGATTCTTGTTTGAGATTATAGTAACGAATGTTGTACTTTTCATTCTAGATTTCCTATCCAATGCTCTCGTTTCTTTGATGTTTTGTTAGTACTAACATAATACTTATGTTTAAAAGGTTGTAAAAATATACAAAAAGAGTATAAAAATTAAAAAAAGTAAAGAGTTTACATTTTGTGTATAAAAATTAAAAAAAGTAAAGGTTTATAACATTTCTATGTTAGCATACCATTTGAGATCTTCCCTAGTAATTTGTTAAGGTTCTTAACGCTTATGTGTTACCTTGAATTGTGATAACCCCCAGGAATTATGCAAGACTCGTAGCATTACCATGCTACAAAACATGAGTTTTCTCAGTTATTTCCCAAGTTGGAGTCATTTCCAATTGATTCCTAAGGTGGGATCCTCCCTAAAGTTTACTAAGTTGAAGACAATCAAGGATCCTGCTTGATGAACTCTTAAAGCAAGGATCTTTCCACATACGAACTTCAGGACCATATGGAACTAAGAGAATCGTAACTTTACACTTCTCCTAAGTTAAAAGAAAGTGAATCCTAAAGATCACGAAGCATAAGGATAATCAGGTTCTATCTATCCTTATTACTAAAAAATTGTCTTTCTTATGCGATGATTGAAGATTTATCATGGATCTCAACTATATTGAGATCCTAAATGGGTTACTAACCACTTTCAGGTTATTTAGATCCTAAGAATTCTTGTAAATCATGAACTCTTTGGGATCCTAGTTATAAGGATCCTCGAAAATCCTACTGCTACAACCACACAATTCAATCAAGCATGCAAAGAAGTATAAAACAACCATAACATTAAAAGTGGTTGCCCACCAACCCCACAAAAAAGGAAGTAATAATATTTTCTTACAAACCCAAATACATTCAAATTGTTTTTAAAGAAACCAAATCAATCTTAAACTACAGATTGATCGCCACCACCCGGAACCACCTTTGTCTTATCCTTCTCTTATCCCTCCTTCAGCTGCAATGCAGGATCCTGACTAGCTTTCACAGGCTTGCTAGTCAACTTGGCCAGGGCCTCACACCATCCGTCCATGTTCCAGGATCCCTCATTCTCCAGATCCTCTGCAAGCTTGATCTTCGTCTCCCAAACAACCACCGCAACACTAGCTTTCGCCTCAACTATGACCTTATCCATCTCATCCGCATGTTCCTCCTCGTTATCAACTTTTTTCCTTGAACAACATCTCCACCCTCTGTAGAAGCTCCTTGTTGATCTCCTCTTTCTCCCGCAAGGCACGCTCTGTTTAAGCAAGCTTTTCTTTGGAATCCTCATTAGAATGAGAGACATGATCAGCCACCTGTAAAAAGCAACAATAAGTAGAAAATCAAATTTCAACAAGGGGAACACGAAAACACTTACAAATTAGGAGAAAGAAATCAGCTTCCTTAGTGCTTCATTTGTCCCTAGATTTTCAAGATCCCAGATGTCGGAAGATTTTCTCTTACGAGATGAGGAAGGTTTCATAGGAAGGTCAAGCTGAGTCTTCTTGGTAGGAGTAGAAGGTGGGATCTTTTCCTTCTTCATAGCGAGAAAACCACTAGACATGTCATCCTCAAAACCAACAAACAAACCCTACCCTTTTTAGCCCAAGTTTTAGGCAAAAACTCTCCGCCAACGATAGAATCACGCCTTACAAAAAAATACTTCTCCTTCGAGGCTCCGTCATTGTGTTTCGATTTCAGAATCAAAGGGTACTGATTGTGCTTGAGCTTGAGTAAGAAACAAGAATTTCCAAGGGTAGAAAGTTAATTCATAAACGAAAGCCAACTCAGGAAGACCCATCTCTTGATCATGGGAAAGATTTACTCGGTCAATCCAAGACAAAATCCTCCCGATTACATGCATGATTACCTTTGAAGGCGATTATGGATGACCGGAGGGAATGGTAAAGAAGGTGAAAGAAAATCACGATTCCTCACCCTACTTAACCTAGCCGCAGAAGAAAAAAGATATGATTTGACTGAGCAATGATTACTCTTGAGCGGATAAATCCTATCCGATTAAGATTTGAAATTCAAATTTCCTATCTCTTTCTCTGAATTGTTTTTAATTTTAAATTTACCTAAATTATCCCTTTAAATATTGGATAAACTAACCTCAAATATTTCGCATGAATAATTTGGGGGCAATTGTTAGGACCAGGATCCCAAAATTACATTCAGGATCCTCAATATTTCTAAAGCCTTAGGATCCTTAAACATACTTTAGGATCTTGATTATTATCATTTATTTTCCTAACATCTATAACGGTTATATTCTTCTTTAATTTTTCTCACATGTGCAAAAATAGGCAACTAAAGACGTATTCTCAATGAAGAATCATCTTGACCAAGCAAAAGACTCAAAATACCAAGTCAAATAACGTCTATAGGCTGATCTCGGAGGATCCCGAAAATATCAGACTTCTTGTTATTGGCATTAGACTATAAATAACACTTGTATTACACACACTAGACACACGATTAGCTCATTTACGGTACTTGTACTTACATTTACACATTAATCTCTGTAATCAACAATTTTAATCAATAAAATCATCAAGGCAGGTGATCATTATCACCTCCCAAGGTTTATGCTGATGATCCTAGCAAGGATAAAGGGTTTTCCTTGTAAACCACTTGTGTCACTTTGATCATCATCTTGTACTTGCTTTACCCTGAACATCACAACCTCTCATGCAATTTGGTTGAGTTTCACTTGTGTAATTTTTGACCAAAACAATCATAAAAGGTTTTTTTTCCCTAAAACAATGATAACCATTTATTTTAAGTTCTTTAGGGGTTGATCAACACCTTGTAGGTAAAAGGTGTTTGTGTTTTGTAAGAACAATACTTTTCCTAGCTTTTTGAGATGTAAAATTATTAATGATATCTTCACGATCGATATTTTCTAACATATCATTATTAAAATCCATAAAATTTTTGTGCCCCTTTAAAAATAAGGGTCCTGAACGGTCGCCCCTATCGCCCACCCTCAGGGACGGGCCTGATTTTGGATCATTGTGAGTACAAAATATTTCAATGCACATGTCTATGATGAATTATAATTTTACTTTTCATACACTTTGGTTTTGACAAATATTAGACAAAGAATGTATTTTGGAATGTCACAAGACATGTTCAATGTCACGAGACAATTTTTGAATGTCACGAGACAATTTTTGAATGTCACCAGACGTTTCTGAATGCCACCAGACATTTTTGATGTCGCGAGGTATTTTTGATTGTCAAGAGAAAATTTTAATTTCAAGAGAAGTTAATGACTGTCAAAAGACATTTTGGAATGTTGCAAAACATTTTTTTGTCACTAAAGTTTTCCAAGTGTCACAAGAAATATTTGAATATATCAAAGACAAATTTGAATGCCTCATAAAGCCCGAGTCTTTCCAATCCTTATATGACTTACTCATTATTTAAGTCTTAGTCTCTTGTTAACGATTCATTTTGATACAAGACTCGAATATCTTATTTTAATTGTTTCTTTCGTGCTAACCTTTAAATATATTTCAGCAAACCACTAAATTTGAAAAACATGAAACATTTGTAAGGTTTTAGGCATTTTGAATCTATATCATGAATTGCACTATTTTATATACATTTTTGGGTAATATCACATCGTATTTAAAATTAACATGGGGTTGTACATTACATGTTGACCTTTAACTAGAGATATAATGTGTGTAAGATCATTGTGTATTGAACAACATATGTGAGTAAATTCATATGAAGTTTATGTTTTTTCTTCACTAATAAGTATCAAGTATGTCTTGGTTTTGTGATTTCAGGGACATAATCATGTTGAGAGGGGGTGATTATAACACTCTGATTTGGGGTTAAAATTTTGACCTTTTTAGTATGGAGATAAAATCAAAGGAACCTATTTTCAACCTTTAAATCATGTAACCAGGTTTGAATAATTAAAATATCAATCATAAACTTCTAACTAAGATGAAATCTTTTAAAAAATAAGAGTTAAGTATAGATAAATTTCAATTACATTGTTATTTTGACATTTGGGCTTATCAGAACTATCTCTAATTAAATGTTGAGCCTATTTAAGTGTTGACTGTAGCTAGTTATCAAGTTTTACTTTAATAGAGTAATTATTGACCAATGAAGTTTTAGATGTATGAAAAACTATTCGTATGCGCAATTTAAAATATTCATTTAGTTAATGATTAATTTGAAAATATTTTTTATGGATAATGTCCTTACATTTAAGTCCCTATAGTTATTTTTTTTAGTTAAGGTGTATGTGGATGTAACAAAGAAATCAAGAGATGATAGTTAATAGAAATATTATATCCATATTATAATCCAAAAGTCTTCTAAATAAGTTCTTAATTCTCCATGTCTTCAACTAAGGCTTCAAATATAAATACATATCAAAATAATAGGTTATGCTTAGGAAGCCTAGTGAGCATTACTGGAGTCAAACATCTAATGAGGCCTTGAGGCCTTTGATATGATAAATTATATAAACTCGATGTAAAAACCCTAAAAGTATTAAAAAAATCTTAAAAAGAGGATAACATACATTATGGGGAATTAATGGTCATACATCAAAGTTTTTTCAATTACATGCATGCATGCAAACACAAGTCTAGAGGTTGCACACAATACATATCGGTTTAGGTAACATGTTACCACAACACATGACACATTGGGTAGAGTTTGCATGACTTCCTCATAGTGAACAAACCTAGCATACCACTCTTATAACTCGCAAAACAAATTTGGCAGGGTCAATAAACCCAAATCCAAGTATTTAGACAAGACACATGTAAGAACCCGAAATTGAGAGAAAGATGACTTTTAGTCAAATATTGACCAAAACGGCAAAATGGTTATTAATAAGAATTTAGTGAGAATATGAAGTTATGACTTCGTGAAAATAGCCAAGATAAGTTTAAGTCACGTATAAGAGGTTTAGATGAGTAAGTTCAAGAGAAAGAATGCACAAGAAGATGCATTTTTGGTTAAATTTATGCTTTTTGGGCCAAGTTTGTGACTTAATAGATTAAGAACCATATTAAGTCAGTGGAAAATGATTTAACATTCATATAAATACCATTGATCAACACTATTACTCTCTTTACGCGTTCAAACGTTTCAATAGCTTTCAAGTTATTTCTTCTAATCTCATAAAAATCTTAGTGTTCTTTGTTCAATCATCATCAATGGAATCCTCTGTTGATCATGTTTCGTTGATGGATCAAACTGCCTTTTCACTACATCTCAATGTTAAGCCTCATCAAAGCCTCATTGCAGATCTTGTTGCAACCAAGTACTCAGCTGTTGTTTAAGCATTAATCGAATGTCTGAATCACTCCATTTTCAACAAGGCTCTTATGCATCATGAAGACGTTCCTTTGTATGCATTGAATTTAGCATATTATAACATGTCGAATGAATCTATGGATTTTGAAATTCAAGGTCATAAAATTGGAATCAACAAGACGACGTTCTACAATTTATTAGGCTGCGAACTGGTGAAACTTTCTCAAACCCTGAATCAGTTTCTCCTTTGTATATTCTTAGGGTTTATCATCAGATGGTCTATAAGGAGGATTTGGTTATGCTATCCAAAATTTAGAGATCGTTACTTCCACCTGTTTGGAATGCCTTGTTTATGATCTTCTTCGTATTTTTTTCAGAACGGATTACGGGTTCTGACAATGCAAACAAGTTGTTTCACACCTTGCTTTATGCATTGTACATAGGCGAGTAGATTGATGTTGGTCATATTCTTTGGGTTCAATTTAATTAGAGTCTATCGTCTTCTACGAATAATTTAATTTAGACATTTCATGTGCATGATTCTGGTTTATCGTGGTGAAAAATTCTCGAGATCGTTATGAAGTAACTCAGATGGTTAATGTTCAAATGGCTAAAATTTCGATGTTGAATACTGGTACTTTTGTCACAACTCATTAGTAGGATTTTCACTATGTTGGATCCATTACTGATGTTATGTTAAAAAAGGTTCCCGCAAACAACGAGATCGTTGCGATTATTGCAAAATTTCCAAACTAGATGCGAGAACTATGTCTCCATCGATGCAAGGAGCTTTTGAGGCTAGGGATGTTCCAAGAAGGGCTGGTGAAAAAAGAAAGCGAAATTTATTGAAGAAAACACTCATTTGAAAGTCAAATCTTCCATCAATGATGTTCGTAATGATGATACTTTTATTCATGAAGATACTAACAGGTCTTTCGATGGGAACGAACAGGTTTTGAACAGATGTACTCTGACTACGAACACTATTTATGTTAAAACACAAACAATTTTTTTTGTTCGTATTACTCCATTATCGCCACCTATACCGAGTCAACCTCCATCTGTTTCATCTGTTTCTACTACAATTCCTTTACCTCCACCAATATTTACAAATTCTACTACAAATCCTTCTACCACTCAACCAAAAACCACTTTAGTTCCACCAACCTCTAATACAGTTTCTGAACCAGAACAACCTCCACCTGTTTCTAATTTGAACATCATTCAGAGGAAAATGATGATTTTATTGTTCAAGATGATGATGATCTTGAAATTACTAGTATATATCAGCCATTTGTTGAACCTGTTTTGGTTTCTTCTCTTCTTGATGACGAAAGTGATTTGAATGTTGCTGCTCCAGTCATAAAGAAAGATTATCAGATAAGGAACAGAAAACTAAATGCACTTGTTTGTAGGGAAGATATGTTTTCTGTATAAACTTTCAAAATTTGATGACTGTTCATGAAACTACCTTGAGAACGATTCTTGCTGAGAGTAAGATATTGTTTGATACTCAAGAGAAGTTGATAATTGAGTTAACTGCAAAAGTTTCTGAAGTAGTTTCCAAGGCCAATTATGCTCTGTCAAAGGTTGATTATGTTCTCACAGAATTTCAAAAATAGTTGTTCTCTTATCTGAAAAAGACAACAAGCTCAAGTCTGCGCAACTAGAATTGAAACATGTCAAGAAATATTTTGACAAAGTTGGTGAGGAATTGGCATTAGTGAAAGAGAGAAACTTTGAGATCAATCAAATCCTTGTTCGCATTGTGGAACAAAAAGATGCTCCATATGTTGATTATATATCTCAGATGTTGGATGTGAAACTTGCTCTAATTCTTTATCAATTTAAAGCATCTTCTAGGCTTCTGAGTAGCGGGGCTACTTCGCAACAAGGGGAGAGGATGTGGAAAACATTGTTCAAGAAGAACCTTCTTAACTCAAGCTTAACATTCCATATGCTGTTATGAACATGTCTATAAAGAGTAATGCTTTGAAGGTTACTATTGGTGAAAGGTCATTGAAGAGAACAATGGAAGTTATGGTTCCTGAATCTAAAAATTTTGCTGGAGATGGTGTAGGAACAAGCAATGTAAGAATTGTTACTTCTAAAGAAATTGATCCGAGTGATAAAGAAGTAGAGAAAAAAAAGCCCATTTGAAGAAAGATGAAAAAATTGAGAAGATGAGATAACTTCAAATTGAGTTGGATAGACAGAATGTAGAGAAAAAAAGAACGTGAAGCTACAGAAGCATCATTGAAACTTATTTGGATTGAATGGAATATGAAAAGGATGCAAAACGAAGCCATTAAGAAAGCCGAGACTTTTTGGCTTGAACCCCGTTCGTCATTTGTGATTGAGAATACTGCTGATTATTAGTTGGATTTCCCAATGACATCTAGAGCATTTTTATTTAGGTATTTTCAGAACATGGTCGGAGTCGCTTTGTCGAATAGTGATGTGAACACGAAGCTATTTTAGTTCTATCTGGATCATTCTTAGCCACAATACAACCTTTGGTCTTTGAAGAAAATCATTAATGTGAAGAAGATTGGAGAATTTCATTTGGTTGATTTTACTAACTTCATTTTCACAATTATGAGGGGTGCTAATCATGAAAAATCAGTTATTATTTTGGCTGATTTACCTTTCTTGAATCCATATGACTGGTTTGTTCTATTCGGAATGTTGAAAAAGCATGAATCCAAGTTTGGTTTGCTACTCCAACACTTGAAACGATTAATAAAAGAATATTACATGGAGTTATGCAAAATGGATGTCGAAGTTGCAAGAGTGTTCCAGAAGAAGGAAAACATACAACCTAGTATTCAACTAGCTAATCTGAGTGGCATGCGTGAGGGTTTTATTAAGAAAAAGCCATTGGCCATTGTTTACAAAGTACTTGAAGATCAGATTGTTCATAACAAGATGATGTACATTCATGATAAAAATTGCTATAGTACATAAACTGATGGGTTTTATAGAAAACAAAATTGTACAATGCGAAAAACAATTAAAATTTAATAAGGTACATCCATCCTATAAAAGATATATTTCATAACACCTTGAAGGCAACATATTATCAACAACAAAACTAAAATAAAACCTAATGAATTTGAAATCATGGGATTAGGATTACATTCCTTTGATTTGTTGTAGTAAACAAATCACTTCAATCTCCTTGTAGTGTAGGTCTTGGAAAGCTTAGCACCAAAAGGATCGTTCCTCTAATGGCTCACACCCAAACCCTAGAACTAGAAGACAATAGGAGAGACGAAGAAGGAAAATTTTCGGCCAGAGTATCTTTCTAGGAAGAGTATGAACGAAATTAGACCTCTTTGGGGTCCTATTTATAGTGTGGATGAGACAAGGAAAACCCTAGATTTGAGTAATAAAATATTCAGATTTTATTCTATTCAAATATGATATTTTTATCAGCTTTACGAATATTCCAAAAACCATAAAATACACCCAAATTTCATTCACCACTATATAGGTTCTAGAATTTTCTTTCCTTACTCAATTATGAATAAATACAATTTAACCCTTGGACCTTTAATTAATTCCGATTAACCCCGAATTAATTCTTGATTAATTCTGATTAATAACTAATTAGTTCTAACTGATTTCTCATTAATTTATTAATCATATAAATTAACAAACCAATTTTCTATTTCAAATTAATATATTACTCACATAATATATTAATAAATTATTTAATCATAATTTCCAATTAGTTTATCAATAATACAATAATCTTAATAAATTATCCTCTCTCTATAAATGTCATTCAAGCAAAGTTCTAGTTATAAGGGCAACCCAAAATGGACTTTTCTATTTCCAAGAATATACCAATTTAGTTACTGGCTTAGACACCTTAATCCAACAGTCTCGCACTTGGATAAGTCTGTAACTACAATTACAAGTATATACCTTGAACTAAACTGTTGGATTAGGTGTCTAAGTCCATAACTATATTTGATGTTGATGTGAATATTTAATGCACTAGTTTTTTATTTACAATTCCTAGTTTATCGCATCTAAACCACACCTTACAGGCAGTGAACATGATCGAGTATAGTATAGCTTTGATAAGCAAGGGCATCGAACACAAGATGAACGGTAGTGGATTAATTTAGAATGTTTGATTATAGGTTACACAAAACACACGAAAGCAGTAAAGAACGGTTTCATGGAATTACATCTCAAACAATTGATTAAACAATAAATCTCGATAAACTGACCGAAGACAAATCTCTTTAGGTACTTTAGTTTAGACAAATTACATCTTAAAATCATAGATAAATGCACACACATATTTATTTATAAATGTTCACCGATTTCTAAAATGATTAGGTTCATGTTTACTATTACTAATCATTTAGCAAACAAGTTAATTCAAGAAGTGATCAGTTGATTAAACTAACAGGTTTCCTAGTGTTTAGTTCGAATCAAGCAAGACTTGTAATAATAGTTAATCAAATTGGTTTGTTGAATTAACTCATATGTGGTTGGTCATCACACATGCTCACACGTTAATTTACTTATTTTCTAGTTAACCCTAGGTTATGTTCACAAAACTAGGTTTACAATCTTGTTTTCACAAAACCAAAAGATTCAAGTAATCAAGCAGATGTTCATACAACTCAATATACTTAGTCATCAACAGAAAACAATTGTCACTAACACATAAGGATCTTTTAACAAGCTTAACAAGATTAATTAAACACAAATAAAACAATCCAAATAGCAATTAATACAAAAAAATCAAGGGTTCATCTAATCATAAACACAAAGCAAAAGGTTTTAACACCCAAATCAGAAGGTAAATGCATAAAAAATCACATTGGAACGCTAATCGTGGTCAGAACAACGAACCAAATGATTTCTGGCATGAATCCGCTCTCCAATCCTTTAGATCTTCCCTCCTGTCAGCTTAATAGGCTTCCGGTTGCCTTCTAGACCCTCAAAATGGATTCTTGGGGGTTTATAATCGCAGGAATCAATCTAGGGTGTAAGATCTCTCATTAGGGTTAATTTTCGGCTCTATTTATAGTTTTCAGCGTTAACTCGACTGTAACATCCTGTTTCGAGTCGTTTCACAGTTCGGGTCCGTGACCCGAAGATCAAGTATCATAAGGCTTTGGGCTTTGGGAAAAGAGAGGATTTAGACCCATTCGGGTGTGGGTAATGTAAATTGGATGATCCGAGAGTTCGGTTTGTGTTTTGGTGCTAAGGGGTATTTCGGTAAGATTTCAGCTCGGGCTTTTAATAATTTTGGATTTTTGTTTAGAACGTTTTTAGGCAAGGAGGAGTTGATATAAGTGTATAGCTTCTCGTTAACTTTTTGTGGAAATACAGAACATCAAAATCCTAGTTGGAACGAAGAAGTTATGACCGTTTGAAGTTTGGGTGGTTTTGGGCCACACTGAGTATGTTGGGCGTACAAGGAGGTGTATGCTGGGCGTACCAGAAGTACTCTGGGTGTACGCAATCAGTACCCAAATCCTATTTTCGTGGTTTGAGCCCTATTTAAGCTTCCTAACTCCCCCAAACCCACTCTATTCTCAGCCTCCACCTCTCCAACACCCCTTCCATGAAACCCTAACCCTAGTTGAGCCTTGTGAGGTAAAAGAATGTGTTTTTGAGTGTTTTGGAGTATGCATGGTGCGCCTTGGAGAAGAAGGAACTTCTTGGAGAAGTGTTGGTTGCATTGGATCTTGTAGATCTGGACTTTATTCACCTTGATCTATATTCTAGAGGTATAAAGTTTGAATCTTGATGATGCATTTGTTAGATCTAGCTAGTTTTGGATATTATGAGTTTTTGGTCATTTTAGTGCATAAAGTTTAGATCTTGAAAGTTTGTGACCTTGTTATGGATAAAGTTGGAAACTTTATCCATCTAGACATCATTGTAATTCAGATCTGAAGGTTTGAGACTTGGACTTAATGGATGAAGTTGTAAAAGATGCACTTTTGATCCCATTTGATGCTTAAAGGCTAGATCTTGGTGGTTTGGACCATTATAATGGATAAAGTTGGAAACTATATCCATTATGGAGCTTTTAGGATCCATAAAATTTTGATCTTGATCCTTCTATACCTTCCATGAAAGTGTCATGATGTCTTAATGGATTAATAGGTTAAGTTTTTGGCTTTGGACCTTTTCTAGTCGTGGAAAGCCATAAACGTGGAAACTTCATGACTTAGAATGATGTTGTGGGACTAGATCTTAGTGTCGGATGAAATGACTTAAGAGATTAAGCACTTAATGGAAAAAGTGCCATTTGGCCGAGTACGCCAGGCGTACCTTCGAGTATGCTGCGCGTACTCGTATGGGGTCCCGATTCTGGATGGTGAGTATGCCATGCGTACGAGCTGAGTATGATGGGCGTACTCAGCCTGAAGTTGACTTCCGTTGGCCGTTGACTTTTTGACCAAGTTTGACCTTGGGTCAAACTTGAGGGTTTTGGGTTATTAATTAAATTTTATCTGGAACCGGTATTAGTGGATTCGCGGGTGTGAGCAGTACAGAAAAGGGATTGTGACGTAGTGTCTCAGGGTTCTTCGATTCATGTGAGTCTCCTCATTATACTTACTTGTGTGGTAATTTATGTGTGACCGGAGGGTCTTATTCGTGTTATTGGCCGGAGGGTCTTATTCGTAGTATTGAACGGGGGGTCTTAACTGCTTATACTGAGATACGTTTTATTATTCATTCTGTCTTTGTGACTTATGTTGTTATATTATTCTATGTATATATTTAGTTAAGACCGGAGGGTCCGTACCGAGACGTGCGACCGGATGGTCGTCACTGAGACACATGATCCGAGGGTCCTTATTGAGATATAGCCATGAGAGGCTAATTATTTGTTTTTGTGGTATTTAGGGGGACTCACTAAGCTTTGTGCTTACGGTTTGTGGTTTACATGTTTCAGGTTTTCTTATATTAAAGGAGGGGTACGGCTCGATTGCATCGCACCAATGGGGGACTTGTGTACTTGATAACTTTTAACGATACTCTGATAAATGTTTTAAGATCGTGCAGTTGTGAATTAAATAAATACTTAAAGATTTAATCAAAAACAATTTGGGTTGAAATTTAGGGCGTTACATCGGCGAGCTTGGACACCAACTCGGCATGTTCTTCATTAAAATCTCATATTCCCCAAGTCATCGTCAAGAATCGCGAAACTTCTATTCAACACAACGTGTTTGTGTTAAACTCGATGAGTTCGTTGGAAATCACCATTTTCTCAAAACACGAAAGTCATCTGAAATTCTTTCTACTTTTCAGAACATTTTGAATCATGTTAATCATAGTTATGAGTCATGATATATGGCCAAAACACCGACGAGGGGTCAAGCTGTCCAGCAACATCCTTTTTGCGTCTTTTTAGCTCCTTTCTCCTCCTTTTGCATTCCAGCTCCTATTTTAACTGTAATTTAACATTTTAAAGCGTATTAAATATCTTTTAGTTCTAAATAGCATAAAAACATAGTTAAAAATAATAAGAAAACATCGTAAATATATGCATAAAATAGACGTTATCAAACTACCCCACACTAGCCTTTTGCTTGCCCCCAAGCAAAACTGATTTTATTATTATTATCATATCAAGACTTGAGCTACCAACATCGCACAAGAAAATCCATTTTGAGCCTCTCCATTAATCCAAGACCGCAATGCATGTATTTGTGTCTAAATTTTTCCTAAGAATCTCCCCAATCATAAATACTCACAATCTTCATAAACACTTGCCCACTTCTTTTGAACAATGCTTATTTTATGCATCCTTTCGAATCCATCCCCAGAAATCTTACTTAACCTCAAGGTAATTTTTGATTAAGCTCCCAAGCATACATATAGAAAAATAACCTAGAAAAAAATTACAATAAATAATTTCTTGGAAATTTGCCTTATTTCTTCACTTTCTTCAAGATCTTCATCCTTTGTTAGCTCTTATTCACTCAACAACTTTTTTTTCTTTTTTTTTTCACAACTTTTTTTTTCACTTTTTTTATTCTTTTTTCATAACTCACTTTTTTCACTCAAAACTGAAAACCTAAGAAAAATATATGCTTAAGCAAGGGAACTTAATCTTCAACCCTTATTGGTTAGAGATATTAGTCTAATGTGCAATGACTACATAAGCTCTCCTGGATACATTTCTAGTACACGATGTTAAACATATTGCCACCCTCAAACTAAGCGAAGTCGTGTTGCTGTTCCAGGATTCCAGTAGGATAGGGAAGCCACAAATACACTATAACATATATTGGCTCAAATAAACATTAAAACTCGCATCGGATCATCCCACACAACACTAGCAACCTAGATCTCAACACAACAATTAACAATTTTTTCACTAGATTCAATTTTAGATTATTGTTTCAAATATTTCAAATATTTTTTAAATCCTAGTCATTTTTCAAAATTTTAATTTATCAGTAAGCTTGTATTCCTATATTCGACCCCCTACCCTACACTTATTTGATGCAATGTCCTCATTGCATGCTAAAATAATTAAAGAACATAAAATTAAAGAGATATAATTGGAATAGACTCCCCTGCGGTAGTAGTGGCGAGATCGAATGAGGCTGCTAAAAGTTGCTCCATAAATTGCTGGAAGACTGGAAACTAGAATTGCTGCTTCTAAATGTGCCGGAAAATAAAATCAAGAACGTCGACTTCTAAAATGTGGTGCAAAAGATTGCAAACTAACGCAATGTATAGTGACCACGACATGGGAAAGTGTTGACCACGTAGTGTCGTCGAGTGAGGAAAAATCTGTATCACAAATAACAACGTGGCCACTCCATGATAAGTGTCGACCACGTCATGGTATCTAGAATGGCAGCTTCCTTCTTGCGATGAAAAACTCCCCCACGACATAGGAATGTGTTGTAACGCCTGTAGATCAGGGCTAGTCAATTTAGAGACGATAAACATCAAAAATGACTTTTTGATGGAAGATTATTTAGAAGGATTAATCTTAACTAAGTTGTAGTGTATGTTACAAGGATTTCGTACATATAAAGAACGCCGAAATCCGATTTATAACGAAGAAGTTATGACCTGTCGAAGTTTCGCGACAGAACCGACACGACACAGCGCGACGTAAATAGTGAATTTATGATAGAGCGATATTTGGATTTAGCGATCTAAACGACAGTTGTAGAGTTCGTTAAACCGAGAGCGTGCATAAAAAGAATGTCCAAATCTGACTTCGTATGAAGGAGTTATGATTTTTCTAAGTTTCAGCTTAGCAGTGTACAACCCGAAGTTCGATTTTGAGATCGAGTGATTTCTAGCCAAAACAATCTAAACGAGAATCGAAGATCTCGTCAACAGTAGTGCAACGGTAAAAAGACAGATGAAAACGGACGTCGGATGAAGAAGTTATGGATTTATAACGGAGTTTTCCTATCCCGGCCTACTAAAAATAATATAATAAAAATAAAATCAAAATTAGAGGATGAAGTCTAAATGAAAGTTGTAGAGCATAGTCTTACCTACGCGTGGATATAAAGAACGTCGAAAACGGAGCTCGTATGTGAAAGTTATGAATTTTTGAAGATCGTGGCACGCATACCACAGCTTATCCGAAGAGAGCCTGGGGATGCGAGGTACGCCCAACGTACAAGGAGGTACGCCCTTGTACATGTCGACACCGAAGTACGCCCTGCGTACGAGATGGGTACGCGCAGCATATTGCTGCTTTCCTCGGTCCAGAAGAGGCCACGTTCCTCCACCAAGACTTCGCCACGTGGAAGCCTTATCCGGAGTACGCCCAGCGTAGGGCCTCGGTACGCCCAACGTTGTCCGATGTCTCGCTGCTATAAAAGGGCATGCGAGGCTGCCGACTTCTTTTGCCAAAATTCTTTCTTTCTCTCCCCAATTTTCCTCGTTTTGCGTGCAAGAAATACCCCGAAGCCCCGATATTATTCCCGAGACCCGAGGCAAGTTCCGAAGTCCCGAAGATCCCGAGAAGTGAAGTTTCCGAGCCGAAAAACTCTGCCAACAAGAAGCCCTGTTTTGGAGAAAACGTCCCGGTTTTATCGGAAAAGATTATTTTAATAGACGAGGTGCTGTCAGATCATCGTCTTATCATGTGAGTGTATAGTTACTTTCTTCTAACACATAAATATGAAGTATTTACTATGAAATATGTGCTATGTGTTTATATATTGTTTTTTTATTTGAGATGGGTGTGGTATGAATGTTTTATATAGTTTTTAAATGAGTTAAAATGTATATGTATTTTATATCTACAAATATGTTGGGTAGAACATGGGTAGATGAGATAATTGGTGTGTGATAAAAGATGAGTTGGATAATGAGATAAGAGGTGATATAGATCTTGAGATGAGGGTGACATGTGGAAAATGAGTGAAACCTTTACCCAAACGATGGCCCCCGTCATTCAGTAGAGTAGGGATGACAACCACGGACTATTCTAGACAGTCAGTGGAACACTAGCAGGCTCGCAACTTGTAGGTGTTGTGGACTTGATGTTCACCGGTGTACTAAAAAAAACCCATTGACACGTATTGCGAGAGGAGTCTCAAAAACGATATTATCAATAAACGAGATAAACTTGTTATTAATTCGGGAGTATGGATTAAGACATAGTTAATTGTCCCTAGTCCGGGAGTATGGATTGGGCACAGTTTTAGATCCGGGAGTATGGATCAGATCAGGATCTAGGTATAGCTAATTGTCCCTATTCCGAGAGTATGGATTGGGCACAGTTATTGATCTGGGAGTATGGATCAGATCAGGAGATTAGTTTTTGATCCGTGAGTATGGATCAGGTGAAGAGGTTAGTTTTAGATCCGTGAGTAGGAATCAGGTAAAGAGGAAAGTTCTAGATACGAGAGTTTAGATCGTGTCGTTGTGAGGATTGATGGGGTGGGATAAGAGTTGCTTTTATATGGTGAAATTATATAAGTTTGTGAGTTCTAATATATATATATATATATATATATGATATAACATTGTGGGATGAAAACCCTATATGCTCACCAGACTCCCAAGCCTAACCCACTCAGTTTTCTTTGTATTACAGGTTACAGCACGAGAGCATAAGTTGGCTGACATAATGAGAGATTTTGGATTATAGTCCAGTAGTCATGAATAACTGTTGTAAGGTCTATTTTGTTCTGTTTATGCTTTTGGTCTGTATTGAACATGACATCTCGAGATTTTGTTATATAATGAAAATACATTTCTTTAAAGAAATGCTTTGATAAATTCTTATCATATTTTGTTTTGGGAACAAATTCCGCAACTGTTTTCTGTAAAAGATTACTCTGATTTTAAAAACAAAGCATAAACAAATCGGTCTTTTCTGGCCGTGAAATTGGGGATGTCACAGTTGGTATCAGAGCATTAGTTTAAGCGAACTAGGAATTTGTAGGATTTCTAGACTTAAACTTAGAATGCTAAGTGATGATCGTGAGATGAGTGTGTACCATATTTTAGACACAAGCACTATTATATTTTAGGGAAGATGCCTAAAATGCTTTTATGTGCTAAATGCTATATGTTTGCCATATATGAAATTGTTCGTTCGGATCTATGGTATGTTGCCGACCGGATCTGGAAACCTTATGTGTTTAGGATTCTAAGCGTACGACTACGGTATTGGAACTAGCATGTAAACGTTTCGGAGTGATAAGGATGATTTAATTATCCATTGTGATTGAGGATCTAAATTCACGTTATTCGGTGTGTAGATTAAAAATGGTAAGAACCAGAAGTGGAGTTGGAAATGTGAACGAAGGCAGGAATCAACTACCTGTGATCAAGAAAATAGTTGTTACAGCAGTAGCACCTGAGCCAATGACTATGGCTGGAGTGCAAGTGATGATTTAAACTATGTTGGATCATCAAATGGAAGAAACGACGCGTCTGCTTTGACAGAATCGTGAAGAACTGTCAATTCGCGTGGAAGAGCCCGAAGTTAATGGAGGGCAGTCTGAAGGAGAGAACTTTAGTGGGATAATTGGTCAAGACAACCCACCGATAGTTCGACAAAACAACCAAGATGGAGGGAATAATGTACTGGGATGCAAGTACAAGGACTTTTTGACTTGCAAACCATCGACCTTCACTGGAAAGGAGGATCCGATCGGAGTCATGGATTGGATCTCTGAAATGGAGCTGGCCTTCATGACGTGTGGTTGCAAGGGCAAGCTGCAGACCACGTTTGCAGTACGATAGTTCAGGGGTGGGGCTGTTCGTTGGTGGAACACTCTGGGGAAGAACCTAAGCCCTAATGAACCACTGCAATTGACATGGGCAGAATTCTTGGTGCAGTTCAAGCGCAAGTTCTGCTCGGCCCAAAATCTGTTGGAGTTGGAGAACAAGTTCCTGACATTGACGAAAGGCAGCATGTCAGTTGACGATTACACAAATGCCTTCACAGACAAGATGGAGTTTGCCTTGCGCATCGTCCCAGACGAGCTGACTAAAGTTGACCGGTACGCAAAGGGACTCCCATGGGAGTATGCGGTGCTAGTGCGTCAGGCAATTACTCTGGAGGCACCTATCTGGGCTGCCAAGTCTGTTGAAGATATGATTAAGGGAAGAAGCGCCAGCAAGGTTGAAGTTGGCGAGAAAAGAAAGTTTGAAGGATCCTCAAGGTCCGATGAGAAGAGAAAATTTTTGAAGTCTGGTTCGAAGAAGTTCGAAGAAGAAGCACAATGGTGTGATAAGTGCAAGAGGAAGCACATTGGGAGATGCTCTAAAGAAATGATCTGCTTCAAATGCGGGAAGACTGGTCATTATGCCAGTGAATGCACAAACAAAAGAGAAGCCTGCTTTAAGTGTGGTGAAGAAGGACAATTCAAGCAAAACTGTCCAAGAAGGGAAGAGATTACAAAGCCAAATGTGCTGCCAAAGCCAAAGGCAAGAGCATTTCAAATGATCCTTAATGAAGCAGATGACAACGCGAGGAATCAAGGATGAGGATTTTATATCCAAAGATCATGTTATGAAGTAGCAGTGTGAATAGTAACTTATGGTGTAGCCTATTAGAGGCATAGTATAGGGTGAACTTGAACTTTTGTGTAATAGTTTCAAGGAAATAATATAAACCCTAGTTTTGTTATCTAGGTGTGTTGAATGATTGTATGATTTTCTTGTATGGTGACTTTGTCGACTGCGGGACAATACTTGGGACGAGTATGAGTAGGTGTGAAAGGTAGTAGATACATATACTACCGGAAGCACAGGGTTCGCACTTGGATCAGGGAAAGTCACAAGGTTACCAAGAAACTAGTGATTGATTCCGTTTTATTAAGATATGTCATTACCCTTGTTTTGGTAATGACTAGTAAGTTGGTTGTTATTCCGACCCTAGTGGTCATATCAAATTGAGTCCGACTACGATGGGTATGTTACATGGTTCAGAGAACCAAGTTCGAGGTAGCATCTGACTTAAGTCAGAAGATTGAAGTCAATTCGATCATTGGTATCACGCTCGTTGTTAAAGAAGTTAGTAGCTAGAAATGCTACATGCTAAAATGCAATTATATCACATTAGAATATGAAGGAAGGTATATTCCATTCAAAAAAATTAACTCTAAGAGACCTGAGTCTTAGCGTTGCATCATGCGATGAGAGGTCATTAAAGCACGACCCATCGGTCTATTACAATAGAGAAAGGAAAGTATTTATCCTAAGAAGAATAAGGAGTCCACAATAAGGACTTATTTTGTAACTTGAAGGTTATGATTGAAATTCCAACATAGTACGAAAGACATCTCGCAAGATTGAGTATCGTCTGCAGTCAAGAAGCCCTAGAGTTAGATACTCTTTCGAGGAAACATAGAAGTTATGGTTATTACCTAGGATGAAGAGATAACGTATGGAATCATTATGCAAGCCCTATTTCGTTGATGATTCCGGGACGTAATCATCCTAAGGGGGAGATAATTGTAACGCCCGTAGATCAGGACTAGTCAATTTAGAGACGATAAACATCAAAAATGACTTTTTGATGGAATATTATTTAGAAGGATTAATCTTAACTAAGTTGTAGTATATGTTACAAAGATTCCGTACATATAAAGAACGCCGAAATCCGAGTTATAACGAAGAAGTTATGACCTGTCGAAGTTTCGCGACAAAACCGGCACGACACAGCGCGACGTAAATAGTGAATTTACGATAGAGTGATATTTGGATTTAGCGATCTAAACGAAAGTTATAGAGTTTGTTAAACCGAGAGCGTGCATAAAAAGAACGTCCAAAACTGACTTCGTATGAAGGAGTTATGATTTTTCTAAGTTTCAGCTTAGCAGTGTACAGCCCGAAGTTCAATTTTGAGATCGAGTGATTTCTAGCCGAAACAATCTAAACGAGAATCGAAGATCCCGTCAACAGTAGTGCAACGGTAAAAAGACAGACGAAAACGGACTTCGGATGAAGAAGTTATGGATTTATAACGGAGTTTTCCTATCCCGGCCTACTAAAAATAATATAATAAAAATAAAATCAAAATTAGAGGATGAAGTCTAAATGATAGTTGTAGAGCATAGTCTTACCTACGCGTGGATATAAAGAACGTCGAAAACGGAGCTCGTATGCGAAAGTTATGAATTTTTGAAGATCGTGGCACACATACCAAAGCTTATCCGAAGAGAGCCTGGGGATGCGAGGTACGCCCAGCATACAAGGAGGTACGCCCCGTGTACATGTCGACACCGAAGTACGCCTTGTGTATGCGCAACGTACTGCTGCTTTCCTCGGTCCAGAAGAGGCCACGTTCCTCCACCGAGACTTCGCCACGTGGAAGCCTTATCCGGAGTACGCCCAGCGTAGGGCCTCGGTATGCCCAGCGTAGTCTTACCTACGCGTGGATATAAAGAACGTCGAAAACGGAGCTCGTATGCGAAAGTTATGAATTTTTGAAGATCGTGGCACACATACCAAAGCTTATCCGAAGAGAGCCTGGGGATGCGAGGTACGCCCAGCGTACAAGGAGGTACGCCCCGTGTACATGTCGACACCGAAGTACGCCTTGTGTATGCGCAACGTACTGCTGCTTTCCTCGGTCCAGAAGAGGCCACGTTCCTCCACCGAGACTTCGCCACGTGGAAGCCTTATCCGGAGTACGCCCAGCGTAGGGCCTCGGTATGCCCAGCGTAGTCCGAGGTCTCGCTGCTATAAAAGGGCATGCGAGGCTGCCGACTTCTTTTGCCAAAATTCTTTCTTTCTCTCCCCAATTTTCCTCGTTTTGCGTGCAAGAAATACCCCGAAGCCCCGATATTATTCCCGAGACCCGAGGCAAGTTCCGAAGTCCCGAAGATCCCGAGAAGTGAAATTTCCGAGCCGAAAAACTCTGCCCGCAAGAAACTCGGTTTTGGAGAAAACGTCCCGGTTTTATCGGAAAAGATTATTTTAATAGACGAGGTGCTGTCAGATCATCGTCTTATCATGTGAGTGTATAGTTACTTTTTCTAACACATAAATATGAAGTATTTACTATGAAATACGTGCTATGTGTTTATATATTGTTTTTTTATTTGAGATGGGTGTGGTATGAATGCTTTATATAGTTTTTAAATGAGTTAAAATGTATATGTATTTTATATCTACAAATATGTTGGGTAGAACATGAGTAGATGAGATAGTTGGTGTGTGATAAAAGATGAGTTGGATAATGAGATAAGAGGTGATATAGATCTTGAGATGAGGGTGACATGTGGAAAATGAGTGAAACCTTTACCCAAACGATGGCCCCCGTCATTCAGCAGAGTAGGGATGACAACCACAGACTATTCTAGACAGTCAGTGGAACACTAGCAGACTCGCAACTTGTAGGTGTTGTGGACTTGATGTTCACCGGTGTACTAAAAAAAACCCATTGACACGTATTACGAGAGGAGTCTCAAAAACGATACTGTCAATAAACAAGAAAAACTTGTTATTAATTCGGGAGTATGGATTAAGACATAGTTAATTGTCCCTAGTCCGGGAGTATGGATTGGGCACAGTTTTAGATCCGGGAGTATGGATCAGATCAGGATTTAGGTATAGCTAATTGTCCCTATTCTGGGAGTATGGATTGGGCATAGTTATTGATCTGGGAGTATGGATCAGATCAGGAGATTAGTTTTAGATCCGTGAGTATGGATCAGGTGAAGAGGTTAGTTTTAGATCCGTGAGTAGGGATCAGGTAAAGAGGAAAGTTCTAGATATGAGAGTTTAGATCGTGTCGTTGTGAGGATTGATGGGGTGGGATAAGAGTTGCTTTTATATGGTGAAATTATATAACTTTGTGAGTTCTAATATATATATATATATATATATATATATATATATATATATATATATATATATATATATGATATAACATTGTGGGATGAAAACCCTATATGCTCACCAGGCTCCCAAGCCTGACCCACTCAGTTTTCTTTGTATTACAGGTTACGACACGAGAGCATAAGTTGGCTGACATAACGAGAGATTTTGGATTATAGTCCAGTAGTCATGAATAACTGTTGTAAGGTCTATTTTGTTCTGTTTATGCTTTTGGTCTGTATTGAACATGGCATCCCGAGATTTTGTTATATAATGAAAATACATTTCTTTAAAGAAATGCTTTGATAAATTCTTATCATATTTTGTTTTGGGAACAAATTCCGCAACTGTTTTCTGTAAAAGATTACTCTGATTTTAAAAACAAAGCATAAACAAATCGGTCTTTTCTGGCCGTGAAATTGGGGATGTGACATGTGTCAACCATGTTGTGGCAGCCGGGACAATAATTCTGCTTCGCGTCGAAATAAAACTCCATGGTGTGGTAACAGTTGGTCCATGCCAAATGAATCAATGTATAGTTAGAAACGCCACTCTTTGAAAATAATAATCTCTCACGAAATCGACGCGCACCCCACACTTATTAAAAGTCGTGGCTCTTAATTGTCAACTTCAAACTCTCTCACGACTTTTTTCGCGTGACAAATCAACATTAGACCCCAATTGTTGAAATATCTGAAAGCATCTGAAGGGCAAAAATTCTGCAAAGATCTGAAACATCAAGATCATCAACACAGAAAACAAAAATTTAAACAAACTGAAAAAAAAAACTCACTAAAATAACTTAAAAAATAGCAAACCAAAATAACTAAAAAGGATATCACGATCACTCATCTTCGTCGAAATCAAACTATAATTGTTGATTAAATCCCTTGCATGCAAGAGGTGGTTTGGGAAAGCAAAAACTTCCACGACCTGTCAGACTATTTCCTTTGTCTTCTTTACACCATTAACTAAAAAGTAGAACAAGAGTTGACCCAACTAGTCAAGAGTTGCAAGAGTTCGGTCTTCCACTTAACCACCTCGATATGCCTTGCCATACTACGCCTCGTGGATTGAGTTGGACAAATTACCAAAATAGTAGACTAAACAAGTCAAGAATTTCCTAATCGCTTGCAATCTCAAAACCCATGCAAAAAGTAAAACCAAGCAATGCGTATGATCACGAATTCCTGCACATAACAACAACAACCTTCCCAACAAGTGACATGATATCAACGAAAATAAAATAAAAATAAAATAAAACTAAAAACAAATTAAAAAAAAGAATAATCAAGTAAACTAAATTAATTGAAAAACGTTTCCTGGCAACGGCGCCAAAAACTTGATGTGAATATTTAATGCACTAGTTTTTTATTTATAATTCCTAGTTTATCGCATCTAAACCACACCTTACAGGCAGTGAACCTGATCGAGTATAATATAGCCTTGATAAGCAAGGGTGTCGAACACAAGATGAACAGTAGTGGATTAATTTAGAATGTTTGATTATAGGTTACACAAAACACACGAAAGCAGTAAAGAACGTTTTCATGGAATTACATCTCAAACAATTAATTAAACAATAAATCTCGATAAACTGACCGAAAACAAATCTCTTTAGGTATTTTGGTTTAGACAAATTACATCTTAAAATCATAAATAATTGCACAGACAAATTTATTTATTCATGTTCACCGATTTCTAAAATGATTAGGTTCATGTTCACTATTACTAATCCTTTAGGAAACAAGTCAATTCAAGTAGCGATCAGTTGATTAAACTAACAGGTTTCCTAGTGTTCAGTTCGAATCAAGCAAGACTTATAATAATAGTTAATCAAATTGGTTGGTTCAATTAACTCATATGTGGTTGGTCATCACACATGCTCACACATTAACTTACTTATTTTCTAGTTAACCCTAGGTTATGTTCAGAACACTAGGCTTACAATCTTGTTTTCACAAAACCATAAGATTCAAGTAATCAAGCAGATGTTCATACAACTCAATATACTTAGTCATCAATAGAAAATAATTGTCATTAACACATAAGGATCTTTTAACAAGCTTAACAAGATTAATTAAACACGAATAAATCAATCCAAATAGCAATTAATCCACAAAATTAAGGGTTCATCTAATTATAAACACAACGCAAAGGGTTTTAACACCCAAATCAGAAAGTAAATGCATAAAAATCACATTGGAACGCTAATTGTGGTCAGAACAATGAACCAAATGATTTCTGGCATGAATCTGCTCTCCAATCCTTCAGAACTTTGCTCCTGTCAGCTTAACGGCCTTTCGACCGCCTTCTAGATCCTCAAAACAGTTTCTTGGGGGTTTATAATCGCAGGAATCAATCTAGTGCGTAAGATCTCTCATTAGGGCTAATGTTCGGCTCTATTTATAGTTTTCAACGTCAACTTTTCGGCCATAGGTTATCTTATGGAAGGTTTAAGGCTTATATAGACAAGGTTTTAGATATTCTTTTGATATTGAGAATCGATCTATTTATGCTTATTATAATGGTGTATTTTACTTTGAAGCATTACGTTGTGATGGCGTGTATGAAACTGTGATGATTGTAGACAATTTAGGTAATAGTGTTTTGCAAATTGATTCGTCTAATGGTTTAGATAAAGCATGCTTGTGGCATTGTCGTTTTAGATATGTCAACAAGAAACGCATTGCCCAACTCCAAAAGGATACAGTGTTGGAATCATTTAACTTAAGGACAGATGATACATGCGAATCTTATTTGCTTGGAAAGATGACTAAATCACCTTTCACTGGTTCTTGTGAAAGAGGTGAAGGATTGTTGGATCTCATACACACGGATGTGTGTGGGCCCTTCAGATCCACCACAAGGGATGTAAATCGATTCTATGTGACTTTTATCGATGATTATAGCAGATATGGGTATATCTACTTAATCAAGCATAAGCCAGAAACCTTTGAAAAGTTCAAAGAGTTTAAGAAAGAAGTGGAGAATCAGCTGGGCAGGAAGATAAAGATGCTCTGATCCGATCGAGGTGGTGAGTATCTTAGTATCGAGTTCCACGACTATCTTAAGGAATGTGGAATTGTTTCGCAATTGACGCCGCCTAGGACACCGCAGTTGAATGGTGTGGCGGAGAGGCGCAATCGAACCTTGTTGGACATGGTTCGTTCCATGTTGAGTCGAGGTTCACTTCCAATCTCATTCTGGGGGTATGCCTTAGAGACTGCCGCCCACATTATTAATCTTGTCCCGACAAAGAAGGTTTCCAAAACACCTCACGAGATGTGGACAGGGAAGGTTCCCTCGTTGGCACATATCAAGGTTTGGGGTTGTGAAACTTTCATTAGATGAGAGACTCACGACAAGCTTGAACCTCAAAGTGAGAGATGTATTTTAATCGGATACCCATAAAAGTCCTTTGGATACGTTTTCTATATACCTAGTGAAAATGTGGTTTTCGTAGCACGAAGGGGAGTCTTTCGTGAGAGAGAGCTCATATGCAAAGAGGACAGTGGGAGTACAATTGACCTTGAAGAAATTCAAGAGTCAAACGATGAAGTAACAAAGAGGACAGTGGGAGTATAATTGACCTTGAAGAAATTCAAGAGTCAAACAATGAAAGAACCTCTAACACTAGCACTTAACCTGAGGAAGAAATTCTTATTGAACCATTTGATGAGTCATTACCTCTTAGGCGTTCTAGTAGAGTTAGCGTTCCACCTATATTGTATGGTTTCCATATAACTACAGAAGGTGATACGTTTATCAGTGATAGCACACTGGTAAATTTGAATGAACCTGCTAACTACAAAGAAGCAATGGCGGGCCCAGAGTCTGCATAGTGGAAAGAGGCAATGGACAGCGAGATCAAGTCCATGTATGACAACCAAGTTTGGAATTTGGTTGATAATGTACCAGGTCGTAAGACATATTGGATGCAAATGGATCTTCAAAAAGAAGACCGACACGGATGGAAAGGGACACACTTTCAAGGCTCGAGTGGTTGAGAAGGGCTTTACTCAAACCCCAGGGGTTGACTATGATGAGACATTCTCACCAGTGGCTAAGATAAAATCTATTTGGGTTATGCTAGCCATAGCTGCATTTCATGATTATGAAATTTGGCAGATGGATGTCAAAATCGCTTTCCTTAATGGGAAATTAGATGAGGATGTTTACATGAGTCGGCCAGAGGGTTTTGTGGATGCTGTAATGCCCGTGTTTCTAGGCTAGGCATTAATATTGATGTAATAGTCTAGGTTAACCTTTGTAACTCATTTTGAAGAAATGAAAAGGAATTATGTGAATATTATGTGAATTATGTGTTTTATGCTTAATTACTAGGATTTAATTAATTAAGAATAAAAATGAGCGTCGAAAATAAATATTAGATAAAACCGATATCTATTAAGAAAGATGTAGTGGTCGTGACAAGGATTACGGATATATAAAGAATACCAAAATCCGAGTTATAACGAAGAAGTTATGACCTGTCGAAGTTTCGCGACAAAACCGACACGGTGCCGAATGTCGTAAAAATTGAGTTTTTGATAAACTACTTTTTAGCCTTAGTAATCTAAACGAAAGTCGTAGTGCTCGTTAAACCGAGAGTATGTATAAAAAGAACGTCCAAATCTGACTTCGTATGAGGAAGTTATGATTTTTCTAAGTTCCAGCTTAGTAGTAGACAGCTAAAAACTCGAATTTAGATCGAGTAATTTTTAGCTGAGACAACCTAAATGAGAATCGAAGGTCTCGTCAATAGGAGTACAACGGTAAAAAGACAGACGAAAACGGATGTCGGATGAAGAAGTTATGAACTTTTAACGGATTTCCTGTCCCGGTCTGTTAAAAATAATAATATAAAAAGTAAAGTCAAAATTAGCCGACGAAGTCTAAACGAAAGTTGTAGAGCGTATATTTACCTACACGTGCATATAAATAACGTCAAAAACCGAGCCCGTATGCGAAAGTTATGGATTTTAGAAGTTTTGACGCAAAAATCGAGAAAATTTGCAATATCCGAGAAATTTCGCATAGGTGGACTTCGGCCACGTCACCCTCGCTCAAAACGTGCCACGTGTCTGAAATTGTTGTTTCATCAGAAGCGTGTCCGAACCGGAGAAGCCATCCGAAGTGGTCCAATAAGAATGCGACGCGTACCCTCTTCTGACGTGTCCGAGCCTCGCAGGTGAGCCACGAACCCCCCCCTCCTCGGACCCTAGACCTCGGTCCACTTAGAAGCTGCCAGCAGGACCCTCACATGCGCAACCCACGTGACCTCTCCTCACATCTGATGCCACCTGGAAGCCTCTCAGCCCTTGGATCAGGAGCCTCGCCCCTATAAATAGAAGGGTGCGAGACCTCCCGGGGAATATTTGGAAACTTGTCATTTTTTACCCCTTTTTCAATATTTCTTTCATTCCAACTTCCCCCAAAGCCCCGGTACCAATTATAACACCCGAAACACGTCCCGAAGTGCCCGAGAAGCCCGAGAAATTTATCTTTTCGGTTTTGAAGCCCGACCCTCGCAGAGCCCGGTTTCTCAATAAAACTCCCGGTTTTATTAGAAACAATCGTTTTAGGAAACGAAGTGCTGCCCGATTATCATCAAATCATGTGAGTGTGTAGTCACTTTCATCTTACACCTAGATATGTAGTATTTTCTATAAAAGACGTGCTATGTGTAATTATATTAAGTGTTTATTTGAGGTGACTGTTGAACAGATGTTTTATACAAGTTTTAAACTGTATATGTATTTTATCTACAAATATGTTGGGTAGAACATGGGTAGACGAAATAGTCGATGTGTGTTAAAATGGTGAGAGGCCTCGATGTTGTTGTTTTTGTTGTTGTTGTAGTCGTCTAGCGGAGTATAGATGACGACCACAGACCTTTCTAGACAGTCCAGTAGCACACTAGCAGGTTCGCAACTTGTAGGTGTTGATGAACTAAATGTTCATTGGCGTACTCCATCCCCCTCATGGTTGCCTTTACGACATGTATGGCTGAGGAATGCCCTTAGCATTAGTGTTCGGCCCAAAACGTGCTTGAATTAGAAAACCAATTTTTAACGTTGAAGAAGGGGAGTATGACCGTTGATGAATACACAAATAACTTCACAGACAAAATGGAGTTTGCCTTGCGTATTGTCCCAGATGAGCTGGCAAAAATTGACAGATATGCAAAGGGTCTTCCATGGGAGTAAGCGGTGCCAGTACGTCAGGCACTTACATTGGAGGCAGCTGTCTGGGCTGCCAAGTCTGTTGAAGATATGATTAAGGGGAGAGCCACCAGCAAGGTTGAAGTTGGCGAAAAGAGAAAGTTTGAAGGAACTTCAGGTTCCAATAAAAAGAAGAAGTTCTCGAAGACTGGTTCGAGAAAATTCGGAGGAGGAGCCGAAGCCAAGTGGTGTGACAAGTGCAAGAAGAAACATGCTGGGAAGTGCAGCGTGGAAGTCACTTATTACAAATGTGGAAAGCCAGGGCATTATGCCAATGAATGCACCTTCGATAAGAACGTTTGTTTTGGGTGCCATGAAGAAGGTCATATTTTGAGGGATTGCCCGAAGAAGAAGGATGCAGCAAAACCTGATCTTCCACCAAAGCTGAAGGCGAGAGCCTTTCAGATGACACTTGAAGCTGCGAAAGAAGAAGCCGATGTCGCTTCAGGTACCTTTCTCGTAAACGAATTGCCTGCCCAAATTTTGTTTGATTTTGGAGCCAATTACTCCTTTATTTCACATGAATTTGGTAAAAAACTAGCTTTGCCTGTAGATAGACTAGTTAATGCTATAATAGTCGAGATTGCTAGTGGCAAGTTTGTACCTGTTAGCCATCGTATGAAAAACATCTTCATTGACTTGGATGGGAATAAGTTCCACGAGGAATTATTGCCTATAGAGTTAAATGGATTCGACATAGTTTTAGGAATGGATTGGCTTAGCGCCAATGATGCCAACATATTGTGTAGGAAGAAGATAGTAAAAGTAAACCCGCTAGGGAAAGAGTCGCTTATGGTGTATGGAGACAAACTCAGAGTAAACTTTGGAATCATTTCCCTAATGAAAGCCAGAAAGTGTTTGCCCAAGGGATGTACATCATACCTACCGTTCGTGATCGATGCTAAGAAGGAAAAGAAGGAGGTGCAGAATATTCCGGTGGTGTGTGACTATCCGGAAGTCTTTCCCGAAGATCTCCCGGATTTCCCCCTGATCGATAAGTAGAATTCCGTATCGACTTGTTACCAGGAACGACGCCGATAGCAAAAGCACCGTATCGATTAGCATCAACAAAGATGAAAGAACTTATGACACAACTTCAGGAGTTATTGGACAAAGGTTTCATTCGACCTAGTTCATCACCCTGGGGAGCCACGGTGTTATTTGTAAAGAAGAAAGACGGGAGCATGAGAATGTGCATCGATTACAGAGAGCTGAATAAAGCGACAATAAAGAACAAGTACCCGTTGCCGAGGATCGATGACCTATTCGATCAGTTGCAAGGTTCGAGCTATTTCTTGAAGATCGATCTTAGGTCAGGATACCATCAACTAAAGGTGAGAGAGCAGGATATCGAAAAGACTGCGTTCAGAACAAGATATGGACACTATGAATTTTTGGTTATGTCGTTCGGACTAACCAATGCCCCAGTAGCTTTCATGGATTTGATGAACATGGTTTGTAAACCATACCTTGATAAATCCGTGATAGTATTCATATATGATATCTTGATTTATTCAAAAAGCAAGCAGGAGCATGACAAGCATCTGCGTGAAGTGCTAGAAGTTCTGAAAAAGGAGAAGCTGTATGCACAGTTCTCCAAATGTGAATTTTGGATTCAAGAAGTCCAATTTTTAGGTCATGTGGTTAACCAAGAAGGAATAATGGTTGACCCATCAAAGATTGAAGCTATGATGAAGTGGGAACAACCAAAAAGTCCTACGGAGATTCGAAGCTTTTTAGGATTAGCCGGATATTATCGCCGATTTATCCAAGGCTTTTCTTCGATTGCTACTCCATTAATAGCTTTGACCCACAAAGGAGCTACTTATACTTGGAATGAGAAGCATAAGGAAGCCTTTGAAAAGTTAAAGAAGAGATTGTGTGAAGCACCGATTCTTTCGTTACCTGAAGGAGTTGATGACTTTGCAGTCTATAGTGATGCCTCTGGAGTTGGGTTAGGTTGTGTTCTGACCCAAAGGGATAAAGTGATAGCGTATGCATCGAGGCAATTGAAAGAGCATGAAAAGAACTACGCCACTCATGATATGGAGTTGGAAGCGGTAGTATTCACCTTAAAGATATGGAGGCACTATCTTTATGGTACTAAATGCAAACTTTTCACTGATCATAAGAGTCTTCAATATCTCTTTAATCAAAAGGAATTGAACATGAGGCAGCGGCGCTGGCTAGAGTTACTCAAGGACTACGACTGTGAGATACTTTACCACCCTGGTAAAGCAAATGTTGTTGCTGATGCTCTCAGTCGGAAGGTAAATCTTGAAAAGAAAAGGCCAAGAGCGTTGAGAATTGAAGTTGTCTCGACAATTGTGGAAAGTATAAAGAAAGCTCAGGAGGAAGCTTTAGAGAAAAATGACCGGAAGGAGGAACTTTTGGGTAAAACGTTGGTGTTTGATACAAACGGTCAAGGACTGAAGGTATTCAAAGATAGGATTTGGGTACCTAAGACGGGAGGAGTAAGAGATCTTCTGATGGAAGAAGCTCACAAGACCATGTACTCGATTCATCCCGACAGTATGAAAATGTATAGGGACCTAAAATCCTATTACTGGTGGCCGACGATGAAGCTCGATGTTGCTAAGTATGTGGCTGAGTGTGTAAATTGTCCTAGGGTTAAGGCACAACATCAGAAACCTTATGGGAGTTTAGAACCTTTACCAGTACCATGGGTAAATGGGAGGACATTACCATGGATTTTGTGACTAAACTGCCTAGAACAAGGAACGGTCACGACATGATTTGGGTGGTCGTTGATCGCTTCACTAAGAGTGCGCATTTCATAGCAGCCAACGAGAAATGGTCTATGGATAAACTTGCGAATTCTTACGTGAAGGAAATTGTGAGGCTTCACGGTGTTCCGTTAATGATTGTATCCGATCGTGACAGCCGTTTTACCTTAAGGTTTTGGAGGAGTCTACAAGAGGAATTGGGTACCAAGTTGTAAGGGTCAAATTGTTGTAATTAGTCGAAGTATGTTTTGGACTCTTCGAATGTTTTGTAATGTATTTTACTAGGGCGCTTTTATTTGAAGCTTTAGAGTCAATTCCTTAGTATATTTTTTGTATGCTTTCAGTTCCCTATAGATAGGGTTATTTACTAGAGTTAGATAAGAACTTTTACAGACTTGTCTATTGCACTCTGTAAAGAATTCGAAAGCATAATAGAGCATAACAAGATCATATTTACATCCTGTGTTCAAATCTCACATTCTTACTTGAATTCATACTCTGATTAATTCATTACTCGATTCATTGATTCATCAATTGGTATCAGAGCAGGAATCATATCTCTGATCTGATTTTCACGCTGTTCAAAAAGTTTTTGAATCAACTTTTTGATTCAAAAGTTTCCGCACTTTTTGAAAGTGAAAAATTGTCAAGATCTTAGTCTGTGATTCGATTCTGCATTTGAATTGTTGAATCGAGTGTTATTCTCATCAATTCGATTTGATTCATCTAGTTTGTTTTCAAATTCTCAAATCTTTTCAAACTTCTCAAAATCTTCTTCCATACAACAATGGCGAGTTTCAACCTCAATTCGATGACCTCGTTTTCTCATCTGCTAGGTTCATCAACCAAAATTCCAATGCTAATCCCTGAATACTATGATCAGTGGGCTGATCGTATGCAGGATTATCTGAATGGTCTGGATGAAGAATTATGGTCATGTATCACTGGAAATGTCAATGTTCCAGTGAATGTTCAACCAATTGGATCATCTTCTACAAATTCTGGAGTTAATAATCAAACTGATCGTCTGAAGAAACTGGAGAAGAGGTGTATGAGGGAACTGCGAGGTGCATTACCTCCAGTTGTGTACAATTACGTTAGGAGTTGTACAACTGCAAAGGAAATCTGGAACAATCTGAAAGATAAATTTCAAGGAAGTGAGAAGACAAAAATCAATTCAGTTAAACAGTGTTTGGTTGAGTTGAAAGACTTCAAACAAAAAGAAGGAGAAACAATTGAAGTTTACTATGATCGTCTGAACGAGTTAATCTATCGTTGCAATCGCTATGGAATTACCAGGACTACAATGGAATTCAATCTCATCTTTGTAATGGGGCTTCGAAAAGAATGGAGAAGTGTGAGTATGATGGTGAAGAATCAGCAAAGTTTTGATACATCAACTCTCAATGATTTGTACAATCAGTTGAAAACACACGAAATTGAGGTAAATGAAATTGCTGAGGAATCGAAGTTGAATTTGGGAGGTCCATTAGCTCTTGTATCAAAGATTTCTGAGAAAGAAGCTGAAAATGGTGATTCTGAGGAAGAAGAAGGATTCATCATGAATTCGGATGATGAAGCAATAGCATTTTAATCGAATAATCGTGTCAAGAAATTTTTCAAAAAGTCGTTCAATTCGAAGACTAAGCTTGCTGAGGTGAAAGGAAATTTTGTGAGTAAAAATGTTGTTGAGGAGAAAAAGAAAGTTGAGAAGCAAGATTCGAAGATAGCTGATGGAAAGGGTGAGAAGAAGCTGAAAGGTGATGCTGGAATAGATTGTCATTATTGCAACGGTGCGAATCATCTTGCAAATGACTGTATGCTTCGAAAGAAGGATGAGAGGAAGAATAAAGTCAAAGATGAGGCATACTATGCAGAGAAGCTTAAGGTGGTTCGTGCTAAAGCAAAGAATTTGTCACTGGTTGCAAAGGGTGAGCATGAGGATGAAGATGGAACTTATCAAATCTGGTCATCCGGGTCAAACGATGAAGAAATGAGGAATCCAACGCATGGAGCGTTGTATGCGAAAATGGAGGAGGACTCAGATGATGAGGAATTCGAAGTGAGGGGACGATGCTTCGTATCCAAAGCAGCTGACAAATCTCCAATGACAACAAAGGTACATAAAATTCTCGAATCCTTTAATATTCCTAAACATGCTTATGATTCTGAACTAATTTCTTTTGATGAGACGGTTACTTATTTTGATTCAATTGTTGTGTCTGCTAGCAATGAGGCCAACAACTTGTCAATGGAGTTGTTAGAGGTCAAAAAGTGATTAGACATGAAAATAAGCAAAATTGAATGTTTGGAATTACAAATGATAAATATAATGTGTGATAGGGATAGTTTAACGAGTGATGTTAAACTTTTGCTAGCACAAAGAAACATTTATTGTAATTCTGCTAAACGACTTTATAGCAAATTAACTGATTTACATCATTCATGTGATATAAGTAAAGAGCAACATAGAAAATTACTACCTGTCCTAGCATTCGAAAGAGCCAAGGTAGATAATATTTCGTATGATTGTGAGCTAATAATAGCTGATTTTGACAGAGTTCATGATGATAGATATAAATATGGAATTGTCAAAATTGATGAATGTCTTGATGCGAATGAACTAGTTAACATAGTGAATGATACTTTGACTAAATCTGAACAAATTCAAATTTTGAAAAAGACTGAGAATTCAACATCTGATTCTCAATCTAATTTTGCTGATATTGAAGATAATTCTGACAATATTAGTGAAATTAGTGAACTTGAAGATGTTGATTGTTCTCAGTTGTTTGTTGTTAATGTTGCTTCAACATCTAAAGGAAAAGAAAAAGGGAAGGATTTGATGGTTGAAAATGAAACTGATATACCCTCAACTTCGAAAGTTTATGATATGAACTTTGTGGATCTCAAAGACAGCCAAACTGATGATAGTGATGATGAAGATGAAAAGAACATTTTGAAGGAAAAGAAATCTTCAAAGGAAGAAGAAACTCCTCGAATTGTGGTTGATCAGGTGTATGGTGATACACAAAAGTTCGAAAAAGTGATGAATGAAAAAGGTGAACACTATCTTGAAACGAATTCAGTGGTTTATCCAAATTTCAAATGTACAGATGATGTGATTTTTCCAAATCAAGTTTTCGTAACTACTGGAAATGTTGAGAAAATCAAACAAGAATTAAAGAAGTTAGTTGAAGAGGATAATTCAAAAACAACTGCTGAAGGTTTTTTCGCAAATCAAAGCACAGTTGAAAACAACTTAACAAAGAATTCGTATGTTTTCCAACGTCAAAAACCACAAAGAAAATGGGTTGAAAAATCAGAAATTGAAAAAGAGAATTCAAAACAAGTTGAAAAGGAATGTGAAAAAGTTGTCAAATTAAACTCCAGGGAATTCAAAGATCAAATTGACAAATTTTCGAAGGAGAACAACATTTCAAAAAGACAAGCAAGAAAGAAAATATTTTGGCAAAATGTTGAGTCTCAAAAGATGTCTGAATCACAATCACCCAAAAATGTTTTCAAAGCTAAAAATTCATATTTTTCAACAAAACCTCAACATTCATCTCAATTAAATCATTCAAAGTCTGAAGTGAATAAACAACCAAGGTTTTCGAAAGTTTCAAAAACTAATATTTCAAGAAAATTTTCAAATAACTCAAAACCAAATCAAAAATTCTTTCAACGTCAATATTTTAAATCAACAGTTGATACATCATATGCTAAATCTTTTATAACAAATCCAAAAGTTGATTTTGTTCCTAAAAAGCCAAATTTTCCAAATCAAACGAAGAAAGAAACTATGCAAACTTCACGAGAAAAAGGAATAACGTCAAGGAAGAACATTCATCATTGGCTTGAAGGCAAAGGAAAGATGTATCAGTCAAATACATTTTCAAAGGAGCAAATTCACGAAGCATATGAAAAAGTATGTGAATAATTCATCAAATGGCAGTTCATTGTCTAAGGATTCGAACATTTTAGTCAAAGCTTGGAAACCAGTAATAAAAGCAAAGAATGTTCATTCACAAACTCAGAATTCGAAGGGTAATGTCAGTGAACATTCGAAACCATCAAAACCTTATGTTTCGGTTCCTTTAAATGAAGATGTAAACTTAATTGATAGTCTCAAAACAAAAGTTTGTGATTGGGTTAAAAGTTCTTCATTACAATCGAAATTGAAATCTAATTTCCAAGGACCCAAAAAGCCTTGGGTACCTAAAATTTTCCATTGAATGTAGGTACTTTGTGATGAGCAATATGATAACAAGTGGTACATCGATAGTGGTTGCTCTCGTCACATGACTGGGAAGAAGGAGAATTTACGTGATTTTCGAAGTCTCAAAAATGCTGGAGTAGTGAAGTTTGGGAACAATAAAAAATGTCAAGTCAAAAGATATGGGAAGATCACGAATGGTTAATTCACAGTGAATCGTGTGGCGTATGTTGAAGGTCTTCAACATAACTTGATAAGTGTTTCTCAACTTGTTGTGGGCACTGGCAATCAAGTTCTTTCTAACGAAGAAGGAAGTATTATTTCGAATGTCACAACAAAAGAGGTGTTACTGAAATCCAAAAGGAAAGGTGACATGTTCACTTTTGTAACACTCGTGTTTCTAGCCTAGGCATTAATATTAAGGTGATAGTCTAGGTTAACCTTTGTAACTCATTTTAAAGAAATGAAAAAGGAATTATGTGAATTCTATGTGTTTTATGTGTTTTATGCTTAATTACTAGGAGTTAATTAATTAAGAATAAAAATAAGCGTCAAAATTAAATTTTAGATAAAGCCGATATCTATTAAGAAAGTTGTAGTGGTCGTGACAAGGATTACGGATATATAAAGAATGCCAAAATCCGAGTTATAACGAAGAAGTTATGACCTTTCGAAGTTTCACGACAAAACCGGCTCGGTGTTGAATGTCGTAAAAAGTGAGTTTTCGATAAACTACTTTTTAGCCTTAGTGATCTAAACGAAACTTGTAGTGTTCGTTAAACCGAGAAGTTCGATAAAAAGAACGCCCAAATCTGACTTCGTATGAGGAAGTTATGATTTTTCGAAGTTTCAACTTAGCTGTAGACAGCTAAAAACTCGAATTTTAGATCGAGTGATTTTTAGCCGACACAACCTAAACGAGAATCGAAGGTCTCGTCATTAGTAGCACAACGGTAAAAAGTCTGACGAAAACGGACGTCGGATGAAGAAGTTATGAATTTTTAACGGATTTCCTGTCCCGGTCTGTTAAAAATAATAATATAAAAATTAAAGTAAAAATTAGCCGACGAAGTCTAAACGGAAGTTGTAGAGCGTAATTTTACCTACGCGTGCATATAAAGAACGTCAAAAACGGAGCTCGTATGCGAAAGTTATGGATTTTAGAAGTTTTTGCACAAAAACCGAGAAAATTCGCATAGTCACGATTTGCCACGTCATCCTCGCATGAACAGTAACTACACACTCACACGAACGTTTTAGGAAACGAATTGCTGCCCGATTATCATCAAATCGTGTGAGTGTGTAGTTACTTTCAATTTACACATAGATATGAAGTATTTACCTTAAAATACGTGTTATGTGTAAATATGTTAATTGTTTATTTGAGGTGACTGTTGAATTGATGTTTTATACAAGTTTTAAACCGTATATGTATTTTATCTACAAATATGTTGGGTAGAACATGGGTAGACAAAATAGTCGGTGGGTGTTAAAAATGATGAGAGGCCTCGGTGTCGGTGTTGTTGTTGGTGTTATCGTTGTAGTCGTCTAGCGGAGTATAGATGACGATCAAGGACCTTTCTAGACAGTCCAGTGGTACACTAGCAAGTTCGCAACTTGTAGGTGTTGATGAACTAAATGTTCATTGGTGTACTCCAATCCCCCTCATGGTTGCCTTTAGGACATGTATGGATGAGGAGTCCCCTTAGCAGTAGTGTCCAACCCGATGATATTCCTTAGGTTAAGTCCCTTGTGTTAGGTGTTTAGGGACGTAAAGTGAGGACAACGGGAATGGGTAATCAGGGTTATTGTTGATTGGTGAACTTAATATGTTATTATTATTGTGGGTTGAAAACCCTATATGCTCACCAGGCTCCCAAGCCTGACCCACTCAGTTTTTTTATGATTACAGGTAGTGGACCCCGAGCATAGTCGGAGGACGATGAGAGATTTTTTGATTATAGGCCAATAGTTGTAAATAACTGTTGAAAGGCTTATAATGTCTTGTTTATGCTTTTGATCTGTATCGGAACATGACATCCCGAGGTTTTGATATATATATGGGAAATATATACCTTCTTAAAGAAGGGTTTTGATAAACATTATCATGTTTTATATTGGGGACCTATTCCGCAATATCTTTTGAAAAGATTTCTCTGATTTTATTTTAAAAAACATAAATTAAATCGGTCTTTTCTGGCCGAGAAATTAGGGGATGTCACAGTTGGTATCAGAGCATTAGTTTAAGGGAACTAAGAAATTGTAGAATTTCTAGACTTGAACTTAGAATGCTAATTGATGATTGTGAGGTGAGTGTCTACCATATTTTAGACATGAGCACTAGTTTATTTTAGGAAAGGTGCCTAAAATGCCTTTATGTGCTAAATGCTATATGTTGCCATATATGCCATTATTTGTTCGGATCTATGGTCTGTTGCCGACCGGATCTGGAAACCTTATGTGTGTAGGATTCTAAGCGTATGATTACGAGATTAGAACTAACATGTAAACGTTTCGGAGTGATAAGGGAATTGACATGTCTAACAAGGATATAGACCTAAATTCGCCTTATTCAGTATATAGATTGTAATGGCAAGAACTCGAAGTGGAGCGGGAAATGCAAACAGAAACCAACAACCTCAACCTTAAGTGGTGGAATAGGTGCCTATAGTAGGAGCTGCACCCGAACCCATCACCATGGCTAGAGTACGAGATGTGATTCAGACCATGATGGCTGAACAGAGGGAGGAGTTGAGGCAAATGTTGCTGAACAACAGGGATGAACCTTCAGTTCCTGTTGAACAACGTGAACTAAATGACGATCGATCTGAAGAAGGGAACAACAGCAGATCGGTTGGTCATAGTGAACCGCTTGTGGTTGGGAGGAATAACCACGAGGGTAGAGTAGAGAGAAATGGGTGCAAGTATAAGGACTTTATGACTTGCAAGCCATCGACCTTCACTGGAAAAGAAGATCCTGTCGGAGTTATGGACTGGATCTCGGAAATGGAGTTGGCTTTCATGACTTGTGATTGCCAAGGCAAGTTACAAACTACCTTTGCAGTACGTCAGTTCAGGGGTAGTGCTGCTCGTTGGTGGAACACATTAGGGGAAAACCCTAAGCCCTAATGAGCCGTTGCAAATGACTTGGGCAGAGTTCTGGGTGCACTTTAAGCGCAAGTTCTGCTCGGCCCAAAACATACTTGAGTTAGAAAACCAATTTCTAACGTTGAAGAAGGAGAGTATGACCGTTGACGAGTATACGAATAACTTCACAGACAAAATGGAGTTTGCTTTGCGTATTGTCCCAGATGAGCTGGCGAAAATTGACAGGTACGCAAAGGGACTTCCATGGGAGTATGCGGTGCCAGTACGTTAGACACTCACTTTGGAGGCAGCTATATGGGCTGCCAAGTCTGTTGAAGATATGATCAAGGGGAGAGCCGCCAGCAAGGTTGAAGTTGGCGAAAAGAGAAAGTTTGAAGGAACGTCAGGTTCCAACAAAAAGAACAAATTCTCGAAGTTTGGTTCGAGAAAATTCGGAGGAGGAGCCGAAGCCAAGTGGTGTGACAGGTGCAAAAAGAAACATGCTGGGAAGTGCAGCGTGTGAGTCACTTGTTACAAGTGTGGAAAGCCAGGGCATTATGCCAATAAATGCTCCTTCACTAATAATGTCTGTCATGGGTGCCATGAAGAAGCGCATATTTTGAGGGATTTCCCGAAGAAGAAAGACGCAGCAAAACCCAATCTTCCACCAAAGCCGAAGGCGAGAGCCTTTCAGATGACACTCGAAGCTGCGAAAGAAGAAGCCGATGTCGCTTCAGGTACCTTTCTCGTAAACGAATTGCCTGCCCAAATTTTTTTTGATTCTGGAGCCAATTACTCATTTATATCGCATGAATTTGGTAGAAAACTACCTTTTCCTGTTGATAGACTAGTTAATGCTTTATTAGTCGAAATTGCTAGTGGCAAGTTTGTACCTGTTAGCCATCGTATGAAAAACATCATCATTGACTTGGATGGGAATAAGTTCCACGAGGAATTATTGCCTATCGAGTTAAATGGTTTCGACATAGTTTTAGTAATGGATTGGCTTAGCGCCAATGATGCCGAAATAATGTGTAGGAAGAAGATAGTTAAAGTAAACCCGCCAGGGAAAGAGTCGTTTATGGTGTATGGAGACAAACGCAGAGTAAATTCTGGAATCATTTCCTTAATGAAAGCCAGAAAGTGTTTGGCCAAGGGGTGTACATCATATCTAGCATTCATGATCGATGCTCAGAAGGAAAAGAAGGAGGTGCAGAATATTCCAGTGGTGTGTGATTATCCGGAAGTCTTTCCCGAAGATCTTCCCGGATTGCCCCCTGATCAACAAGTAGAATTCCGTATCGACTTGTTACCAGGAACGACGCCGATAGCCAAAGCACCATATCGATTAGCACCAACCGAAATGAAAGAACTTATGACACAACTTTAGGAGTTATTGGACAAAGGTTTCATTCGACCTAGTTCATCACCCTGGGGAGCCACGGTGTTATTTGTAAAGAAGAAAGACGGGAGCATGAGAATGTGCATCGATTACAGAGAGCTGAATAAAGCGACAATAAAGAACAAGTACCCGTTGCCGAGGATCGATGACCTGTTCGATCAGTTGCAAGGTTCGAGCTATTTCTTGAAGATCGATCTTAGGTTAGGATACCATCAACTAAAGGTGAGAGAGCAGGATATCGAAAAGACTGCGTTCAGAACAAGATATGGACACTATGAATTTTTGGTTATGTCGTTCGGACTAACCAATGCCCCAGTAGCTTTCATGGATTTGATGAACATGGTTTGTAAACCATACCTTGATAAATCCGTGATAGTATTCATATATGATATCTTGATTTATTCGAAAAGCAAGCAGGAGCATGACAAGCATCTGCGTGAAGTGCTAGAAGTTCTGAAAAAAGAGAAGCTGTATGCACAGTTCTCCAAATGTGAATTTTGGATTCAAGAAGTCCAATTTTTAGGTCATGTGGTTAACCAAGAAGGAATAATGGTTGACCCATCAAAGATTGAAGCTGTGATGAAGTGGGAACAACCAAAAAGTCCTACGGAGATTCGAAGCTTTTTAGGATTAGCCGGATATTATCGCCGATTTATCCAAGGCTTTTCTTCGATTGCTACTCCATTAATAGCTTTGACCCACAAAGGAGCTACTTATACTTGGAATGAGAAGCATAAGGAAGCCTTTGAAAAGTTAAAGAAGAGATTGTGTGAAGCACCGATTCTTTCGTTACCTGAAGGAGTTGATGACTTTGCAGTCTATAGTGATGCCTCTGGAGTTGGGTTAGGTTGTGTTCTGACCCAAAGGGATAAAGTGATAGCGTATGCATCGAGGCAATTGAAAGAGCATGAAAAGAACTACCCCACTCATGATCTGGAGTTGGCAGCGGTAGTATTCGCCTTAAAGATATGGAGGCACTATCTTTATGGTACTAAATGCAAACTTTTCACTGATCACAAGAGTCTTCAATATCTCTTTAATCAGAAGGAATTGAACATGAGGCAGCGGCGCTGGCTGGAACTACTCAAGGACTACGACTGTGAGATACTTTACCACCCTGGTAAAGCAAATGTTGTTGCTGATGCTCTCAGTCGGAAGGTAAATCTTGAAAAGAGAAGGCCAAGAGCGCTGAAGATTGAAGTTGACTCTACAATTGTGGAAAGTATAAAGAAAGCTCAGGAGGAAGCTTTGGAGAAAAATGACCGGAAGGAGGAACGTTTGGGTAAAACGTTGGTGTTTGATACAAACGGTCAAGGATTGAAGGTATTCAAAGATAGGATTTGGGTACCTAAGACGGGAGGAGTAAGAGGTCTTCTGATGGAAGAAGCTCACAAAAAACCATGTACTCGATTCATCCCGGCAGTACGAAAATGTATAGGGACCTAAAACCCTATTACTGGTGGCCGACGATGAAGCTCGATGTTGCTAAATATGTGGCTGAGTGTGTAACTTGTGCTAGGGTTAAGGCACAACATCAGAAACCGTATGGGAGTTTAGAACCTTTACCAGTACCCATGGGTAAATGGGAGGACATTACCATGGATTTTGTGACTAAACTGCCCAGAACAAGGAACGGTCACGACATGATTTGGGTGGTCGTTGATCGCTTCACTAAGAGTGCGCATTTCATAGCCGCTAACGAGAAATGGACTATGGATAAACTTGCGAATTCTTACATGAAGGAAATTGTGAGGCTACACGGTGTTCCATTAACGATTGTATCCGATCGTGACAGCCGTTTTACCTCAAGGTTTTGGAGGAGTCTATAAGAGGAATTGGGTACCAAGTTGTGTTTGAGTACAGCTTACCATCCACAAACCGATGGTCAGAGCGAACGAACGATTCAAACATTGGAGGATATGCTGAGAGCATGTACCCTAGAATTCCAAGGTAACTGGGATGAACACTTACCTCTAGTAGAATTTTCCTATAATAATAGTTTCCACTCAAGCATTAAGATGGCACCTTATCACGCTTTGTATTGGGAAAAGTGTCGAACGCCATCATGTTGGCTGGAAGCTGGGGAAAAGCAGTTTATGGGACCTGAAATAGTCCATCAGACTGCTGAAAAGTTGAAAGTGATAAGGGAGAGGATGTTAGCTGCTCAAGATCGACAAAAGGGCTATGCTGACAAGAAAAGACAACCGATATCCTTCGAAGTTGGAGATTCGGTTTTACTTAAAGTCTCACCGTGGAAGGGACTTATAAGATTTGGTAAAAGGGGAAAGTTGAGTCCAAGGTTTATTGGACCATTTAAAGTTCTTCAGAGGATCGGGAATCAAGCTTACAAGCTAGAATTACCGGAAGAACTAGAGGGTATTGATAACACATTTCATGTGTGTTATTTAAGGAAGTTCACGGGAGATGTGCCCGACATAATTCCGATTTCTGAGTTAAGGTTGGATGAAAACAAGAGGTTGATCGAAGAACTTGAGGCAATCGTTGACCGTAAGACTATGAAGTTGCGACGCAAGATGGTTGATTTAGTGCTTGTGCGTTGGAAACATACGAATCGACCAAATCTCACCTGGGAAACCGAGAGTGACATGATGAGTCGCTACCCGCAGTTGTTTGGTGATGTGTGATTCCAGGGACGGAATCATCCTAAGGGGGAGAGAATTGTAACACTCGTGTTTCTAGCCTAGGCATTAATATTAAGGTGATAGTCTAGGTTAACCTTTGTAACTCATTTTGAAGAAATGAAAAAGGAATTATGTGAATTCTATGTGTTTTATGTGTTTTATGCTTAATTACTAGGAGTTAATTAATTAAGAATAAAAATAAGCGTCAAAATTAAATTTTAGATAAAGGAGATATCTATTAAGAAAGTTGTAGTGGTCGTGACAAGGATTACGGATATATAAAGAATGCCGAAATCCGAGTTATAACGAAGAAGTTATGACCTGTCGAAGTTTCACGACAAAACCGGCTCGGTGCTGAATGTCGTGAAAAGTGAGTTTTCGATAAACTACTTTTTAGCCTTAGTGATCTAAACGAAACTTGTAGTTTTCGTTAAACCGAGAAGTTCGATAAAAAGAACGCCCGAATCTGACTTCGTATGAGGAAGTTATGATTTTTCGAAGTTTCAGCTTAGCAGTAGACAGTTAAAAACTCGAATTTTAGATCGAGTGATTTTTAGCCGACACAACCTAAACGAGAATCGAAGATCTCGTCATTAGTAGCACAACGGTAAAAATTCTGACGAAAACGGACGTCGGATGAAGAAGTTATGAATTTTTAACGGATTTCCTGTCCCGGTCTGTTAAAAATAATAATATAAAAATTAAAGTCAAAATTAGCCGACGAAGTCTAAAGGGAAGTTGTAGAGCGTAATTTTACCTACGCGTGCATATAAAGAACGTAAAAAACGGAGCTCGTATGCGAAAGTTATGGATTTTAGAAGTTTTTGCACAAAAACCGAGAAAATTCGCATAGTCACGATTTGCCACGTCATCCTCGCATGAACAGTACCCGCGGTCCACTAAGAATCCGACACGTGCCCTTGGTGCGTGTCCGAACCCTCGCCTGCATGCCACGATCCCCCCTACTTCGGACTAGACCTCGGTCCAATCAGGAGAGGACAGCGAAGCCTTCGCACGTGCAGCCACCTGCACACCCTCGCCTGCGGACCCCACCACCAGAACCGACTTCGGACCGAGGTTTCGGTCCAATCACAAGAAGCCAGTAGCCACTTCGCACGTGCAACCCTCGTGCGAGCCATCACCTGCGAGCTTCGGATCTGCGACGCGTGGCTTCTTATCAGCGGTTGGATCAGGAGGCTCACCCAATAAATAGAAGGGTGCGAGACCTCCCGGGGGTATTTTGAAAACTTGTCATTTTTAGCCCCTTTCTCCATATTTCGTTCATATTATTATCCCCCGAAGCCCCGGTATCAATTATAAGCCCCAGAATACGCCATGAAGTGCCCGTGAAGCCCGGAAAATTTATCTTTTCGGTTTCGAAGCCCGACTTTTGCAGAGCCCGGTTTCTCAATAAAACTCCCGGTTTTATTAGAAACGAACGTTTTAGGAAACGAATTGCTGCCCGATTATCATCAAATCATGTGAGTGTGTAGTTACTTTCAATTTACACATAGATATGAAGTATTTACCTTAAAATACGTGTTATGTGTAAATATGTTAATTGTTTATTTGAGGTGACTGTTGAATTGATGTTTTATACAAGTTTTAAACTGTATATGTATTTTATCTACAAATATGTTGGGTAGAACATGGGTAGACAAAATAGTCGGTGGGTGTTAAAAATGATGAGAGGCCTCGGTGTCGGTGTTGTTGTTGGTGTTATCGTTGTAGTCGTCTAGCGGAGTATAGATGACGATCACGGACCTTTCTAGACAGTCCAGTGGTACACTAGCAAGTTCGCAACTTGTAGGTGTTGATGAACTAAATGTTCATTGGTGTACTCCAATCCCCCTCATGGTTGCCTTTAGGACATGTATGGCTGAGGAGTCCCCTTAGCAGTAGTGTCCAACCCGATGATATTCCTTAGGTTAAGTCCCTTGTATTAGGTGTTTACGGACGTAAAGTGAGGACACCGGGAATGGGTAATCAGGGTTATTGTTGATTGGTGAACTTAATATGTTATTATTATTGTGGGTTGAAAACCCTATATGCTCACCAGGCTCCCAAGCCTGACCCACTCAGTTTTTTTATGATTACAGGTAGTGGACCCCGAGCATAGTCGGAGGACGATGAGAGATTTTTTGATTATAGGCCAGTAGTTGTAAATAACTGTTGAAAGGCTTATAATGTCTTGTTTATGTTTTTGATCTGTATCGGAACATGACATCCCGAGGTTTTGATATATATATGGGAAATATATACCTTCTTAAAGAAGGGTTTTGATAAACATTATCATGTTTTATATTGGGGACCTATTCCGCAATATCTTTTGGAAAGATTTCTCTGATTTTATTTTAAAAAGCATAAATTAAATCGGTCTTTTCTGGCCGAGAAATTAGGGGATGTCACAACTTTGGACATCAATCCGATAGTAGGGAAACCTGCTATATGTCTTCTTTCGAAAGCAACATCAGACTTAAGTTGGCTTTGGCATCGAAGACTTTCTCATCTCAATTTTTGAAACATCAATAAACTTGTGGTACAAGATTTGGTAAGAGGTTTACCGGTACTTAAATTTGACAATAATTCTTTATGTGCAGCTTGTGAAGTTGGCAAGCAACATAAACAAGGTCATCCAATTACGATTGATTCGAAAATAGTTGCACCTCTGGAGCTCTTACATATTGATTTGTGTGGACCTTCGACAGTTTCAACTCTCAACAAGAAACGGTACATTTTAGTGATTGTTGATGATTTTTCCAGATTTACTTGGGTTTATTTTCTTAGGCTTAAATCTGAAGTTGCACAAATCATAATTGACTTTATCAAAAAGATGGAAACAACATTGAAGAAGATTGTTCGAAAAATTAAGAGTGATCATGGAACTGAATTTAAGAACAATGTTCTTGATTCATTTTTGGTGGACAAAGGGATTTCGCATAATTTTTCATCTCCATACACACCACAACAAAACGGTGTTGTTGAACGAAGAAATAGGTCTCTATGCGAAGCGGCAAGGACTATGTTGGCATATGCGAATCTTCCACAATATCTTTGGGCTGAAGCAGTATCAACCGCATGTTTCACTCAAAATAGATCTTTTATTCATCGTCGTTTTAACATTACTCCATATGAAATTCTCAACAATCGAAAACCTAACGTCAAATTTCTTCATGTTTTCGGATGTAGATGCTTCATTATGAATCTCAAGGATCATCTTACGAAATTTCAAGCAAAAGCAGATGAAGGGATTTTCTTGGGTTATTCGCATATCGTGTGTTGAATAAAAGAACACGAAAAGTTGAAAAAACTTTTAATCTTACATTTGATGATTATTACGTTAAACAAACAAAATCACAGTTTGAAAATCATCCAATTCTGAAAAACATACAAGATGAATATGAACCCTCACAAACCTTAGATAATGATTATGATTTAATTTTTGGAATTTCAGATCATGCTGTTGATGCTGAAATAAATGCAAGTGATAATCATATCTCTGAACTAACAAAGCATAATGATGCTTCAACATCAAATTCTTCAGAGAAAGGCGAAAGTATGCAAAACAATCCAGTGGAGGGGGAGCACTTGGATTCGAATACATTAGCTGACGACATGCATTCTTTCGAGGGAGAGAAAGAAAGATTGAATGATGATGTTGAGGGGGAGCATAATGTTGAGGGGGAGCATACTGCTGAGGGGGAGCATTCAGAAAATATTGAAGATAATAATGATTTTGATGATGCTTGTTCGATTGTAGGCTCAGAAAACGATGATATATACGAAGATGCACCTTTGGAATTTGATCCAGCATATCCGCCAATGGAAAAGTGGACAAAAGATCATCCGAAGGATCAAGTAATTGGGAATCCACAAGAGGGACTTTTAACAAGAGCTCAAATTCGTGCAAAGAATGAGGTATTAAATACTCATCAAGAATTTTGCATGTTCAATGTTTTCATCTCTAAGATTGAACCAAAAACAGTTAAGATTGCGATGGAACACTCAGATTGGGTTGTTGCAATGCAATCTGAATTGTCTGAATTTGAACGAAACAAGGTTTGGAGATTAATTCCTAAACCTGAAAATGTTTCGATTGTCGGGTTAAAATGGATTTTCAAAAATAAAACCGACAAAGATGGAAATATTGTTCGAAACAAAGCCAGACTTGTTGTTAAAGGATATTCACAACAAGAAGGAATCGACTATGAAGAAACTTTTGCCCCTGTCGCAAGACTCGAGGCGGTTCGTATATTTTTGGCTTATACAGCTCACAAAGATTTTGATGTTTATCAAATGGACGTGAAGTGTGCATTTCTAAATGGAGAGCTTGAAGAAACTGTTTACGTGGAACAACCCCCAGGTTTTATTAACGAAGAATTTCCAAATCATGTTTATATTTTAGATAAGGCAGTTTATGGTTTGAAACAAGCACCACGAGCATGGTATGCAACTCTTACCTCATTTTTTAAACAATCTAAATTTAAACAAGGATAAGTTGATCCCACATTATTTCGAAAGAAAGTGGGGAATCATCTAATGCTTGTTCAAATTTATGTTGATGATATTATTTTTGGCTCAAATGACCCTGCTTTGTCTAGAGAATTCGAAGATTTGATGAAGAGTAAGTTCGAAATGAGCATGATGGGAAAAATCAATAATTTTCTTGGTTTGAATATTCGTCAAAACAGAGAAGGAATTTTTATTAATCAAGAAAAATATACGAAGAATCTGTTGGAAAAATTTGGATTGACGAATAGCACGAAGTTACGAGTTCCAATGGCAACGGGCATAAAGATAACACCGTCGTTAGATAAACCTGCTGTTGACATAACTTTATATAGGAGCATGATTGGTTCGTTACTTTATCTCACAGCTAGTAGACCTGATATCATGTTTTCTGTGTGTAATTGTGCTAGGTATCAGTCTAATCCACGAGAACCACATCTCACTGCTGTAAAGAATCTCTTTCGTTATCTTAAAGGAACAATTTCGTTAGGATTGTGGTATCCTTCGAAAACTGGGTTCTTTGTACAAGCGTATTCGGATGCAGACTTGGGTGGTTGTAATATTGATTGAAAAAGCACAAGTGGTGGATGTCAATTTCTTGATGGCAAATTGGTAAGCTGGCAGTCGAAAAAGCAAACATGCGTATAAATTTCAACAGCTGAAGCAGAATATGTGGCTGCTGCTGCTTGCACTTCACAAATAATATGGATCCAAAGTCAATTGCGTGATTATGCAATAAATATGAAAAAGATTCTATTATATTGTGATTCTCAAAGTGCAATAAGAATTTGTCATAATCCTGTGCAGCATTCGAAGACTAAACATATAGCTCTTCGTTATCATTTTATCAAAGATCACGTGGAGGATGGAAATATTGAAGTACATTTCGTGAAAACAACTGATCAGTTAGCTGATATTTTCACGAAACCTTTAGATGAAAAATCTCTTGTGAGAATTATAGAGGGACTTGGAATGATCGATGGAAATTCTGTTCCATGCGAAAAAGAAGAATGATGCACGATAAGGAATGAATCAGAGGCGCTTAATAAAAGACAAAGCAAAGTCATTCAGCACTCAGAGATTATTGTTCATAGTCAACGCTTTGACCCCTTCGAATTCGCACATTTGTTACTTATTTTATGGGTTGATTCAGCTGTTACTGTTCATAGTCAACGCTTCGACCTCTTCGAATTCGTACATTTGCTACTTATAAGGGGATGATAAAAATTTTCATATTTGTATCAAGTACTATTTCAATTTTCGAAAAATTCAAAAATCCAAAAAGATTTTCGTTTGTTTTGCCATTTAATTTTCGAAAAATTCAAAATTTCAAAAAGATTTTCGTTTGTTCTGTCTTTATTTTCGAAAAATCAAAACATCAAAAATATTTTGATTCTTATTTCTTTTTAGTATTTTGTTGCAGATTCTCATGAAGATACAGAGGATATTATGCTTGAAGTACTCGGGTAAGGTACATTTTTCGTATGAATCGATAAATTTTTCATCATTCGAACTAGTTAGGATGTCCCTAGAAGCATGCTGCTGTATGTTGACCAAAGCCTCCATGACTCAATGTGTGTGTACGAAAGCCTTAATGAAATTATTCATACGAATATTTCTTCCCAATCAGGCTTATATTCACATTAGTCTTTGAGCTACCTTACCCTTCTCAAAATGCGTTAAGAGTTTACTGTTTGGTCCAAACATAACATAGGTACTTTTCGTGTCTTACATCAATCTTTTTCATCCATAAAGTTCATACACGATCACACACGAAGACATATGTCCGAGAGGTCTCTGATCAAACCCATCGAGACTTAGATATATCAAAACTTTGTGTTTATGATCTGACATCATGAGACCGTGATGAAAGTGAAACCCAATTTTCATTACCTTTTTTAAGGAATTAACGGGGAACTAAGTTCCAGATTTTCACGAAACTTTTGTTATTGTACCAAAATTAGAAACTCCAAATCGTATTCATTTCGAATGAGTGGTCTTGATCAAACATTCGAAACCCACGATGTTTGTTACCCAACAAGATGCAGCACATAAATTTTTTTTCTTGAATATGATTTTCGTGTGAGTTTCATTCGAATGTCCTAGTCATTTCAAAATTTTTCAAAGCCAACTTGTCACTGACTACACTGGTCAAACAAGTAATTTCTGTTACAATTTCTCACCTTATGTTTAGGATGACATGTAACGAAATTTTGAACTATCCACGAAGCATTATAAAAGAAGCCCTGTGATACTTATCAACAAGTATTCGATTGTAATTCACAGGAACCCACACAAGCTATTGATCATTTCTCTTAATGATTAATGAAGTAATCTTTGCCCGGGATTTCATCTGCTTTTGTGTCAATGGTTTGACATCACAATATCCCATATTTTTCTTATATTTGTTTCTCGTCTCTATTCTTTGGAACACAGCACTCACGAAATCCTTGAGGTTTTGAGTAATACCAAATCAGGCTGATGATTTCGAACTTCTGGCGTATGACTTCGCTTTTCATCCCAAAAGTGAAAGAGCCTTGCTTCCATTCGAAGGGTTCTGACGGTTACAATTTTCTTGGGGATTACAAGACAGGCTGTTTATAAATGACGTATGGTATTCTGTCCGTTTTTCAAGGCAATGTGACAGCTACTTTTTGACGCATGGCTACTTTTACGCAGTAATGGTCCGATTTTCAAGGTGCCACGTCGGATATCATTAAATACATATCCCGCTTCAAATTCAAATTTAAGGGTTACATATAAAAGGGAATTAAAGGGGTTCATTGTCAGTTTACGCGATCAAAAAGCAAATTTCCCAAATTCTCTGTTCATCATCATCTTCAAACCCTAAAAATGGCGACTTCTGCTCATGTTGATTCTCATACCACTGAAGATGCCTCTTCATTACCAATAATGAAGATTCAAGCAACAAACTACTACTTGGAGGGTGAAGTTTCTCAGTACCCGGAAGAATTAAAGATGCTTATAGTTGCTTTGAAGAACTCGGTTTTGGCTAAAGCGATGTTCAACTCTTTCTCTGTTCCATTGTCCTGGCTTTCTCAAGCAGGATCAACTGCGACATACAACAAAGCATCTGATACGATTACTTTTCATCTGGTGAACGACAAAAAGGTCAGGCTAACCAAGAAACTATTTTGCCAAATTCTTAATATTCTGAATTCGCCTCCATATGTTTCATTTACTTTTCCACAAATCGTTCACATGTTTAATGAGATGGGATATCAGCCACCATTGTCCAAGATTAGTGATTTTAAGAAACCTGGACTTCCACGAATCTGGAATTTCTTATTTGGTATTTTTTTTACGATGTTTGACTGGGAGATCAGATGGCCTTGATAAAGGAAGAATGGAGGTTTATGCCATGGTTGCTGGTCTAGTATGATCTTCAAGTAGATTATTCTACACAGTTGTGGAAGGAATTCCAAAAGGGTGTAGAACACACGAATGCTATTCATGGTATTTCGTGTGCAAGATACTGGAGTTTGATTTTGCAACGCTTTTACAATAAGGAAGGGATTTTGGTACCCAATGATGAAGACAAAGCAGTTTTTCAATCATACCACTATCCGAAGGATGTCACAGATAATGCTGAAGTTTTTCCATCAGTTGCTCGTATTCCAGATGCTATGCTTAAAAGAGTTGATCCTTCGAACTCTGTATTGGTGGCATATTTGAAGACTATTGATTCTTCAATCAAAACTGGCATACTCTTGGATAGAGATGATACGAAATCCAAGAAGACGAAGAAGAATGAAACTGAGTCAAAATCTTCGAAATCTCCAAAGAAGAAGCCTGAAACTGATGTAGTGTCTGTTGCTGAGACTCAAGTGATTGAGCCTATTCTTGAAGAAACCCAAGAAAATGTTATCATTCCTTCGAAGACTGGAATGTTTCGAAGAATTAAAATGAAGTCAACCCATAAACGCAAATCTCCCACACAAAAAGTGATTCGAAAACCTTAAATCACTCATCAAGGCGTTTTAATTAGGGAAGTGCCCGCACCTGTTTCACCGGTGTCCAAGAAACGAAGGGCTGAAGATATGGCAAATCATTTGTCAAAGAAAAAGAAGAAGAAGACTCGAAAGCTTGTAATCTCTACTGAGTCAACAGAAGATGATAGTGAAAGAATTCCAGAAACTCCAGAGTTTACTCTTATCACAGAAAGTTTCACTCCTGAGAAGACAGTTGTCATACCACCCGAAGATTCGATTGCCAAATCAGTTCCTGAGGAGGTTCGAACTTCAGGCATCCCTGCACACGTATCTGATACGGATGCAAATGTCGATATGGGTGAAGTAGGTTCGAAAAATGAAGCGACATGTCCATCTACTTCTGCTCCTCTTACTTCAACAACAGATTGTCCAACATTCGAACACATTCTTGATCAAACCTTTACTTCTATTTTTTCTTCTCAATCTACTGAGCCACCCAAACCTACTTCACCTGTTCAAGAAACTGTTTTTGTGGAGACAGAGACTGATAATGAGGGGTTTGGTGGTATGTTTGATGAATTGGAATTTCATGAAGACAAAGAACAGTTTCATGATCATATGCTGATGACCATGAAACAATTTAAAATCCTGAATTAGAAGTTGAATTCAATACTTCAATCCCAAGCCGATCTGGGGGGTGGTTCATCTGTTTCAAGTCTGGAGATTGATTCGATGTTGAAGATGTTTGAAACCAGAGTTGTGAGCAAAGTCTTTGGAATGCTTACAGACTCTGAATCACGAATTTTGGAGAAAGTTGATCTCAATGATCAAAACAATGAAATTCGAATCAATTCTCAAAATTCGAAATTTGCTGGTGATCTGAGAGAGTTGAAGAATGTTGCAAAGGAAAGACATGTTCTTTTTATTCAAGATGTGAAGAAAGTTCGAGAGGATGTAAACTTGCAAATTCACGAACTTCGTGAAGATATGAAAAGAGAAATAGCTACTGTTCAACACGACTATGCATCATTGCATCAAAAGGTTGATATAATTTGTGACGCTGTCACCAAATTTGTCAAATTATATGAAAGTTTGAGTCCACAACTTACTCAAATTTCATCAACTGAAAGTGCAAACTTTGAGGAAGTGATTACTTTACTCAAGGAGTTAAAAGAAATTTCTGGCAGGCCGGTGTCTTCTTCCTTGATTACACCTGAATTTTTGTCACAAAAGTTTGTTCACTTCGAAGCAATTCTCAACAAACAACTTGCTCCTCTCTTTCGCATATCAAGTCTTCTTCCAACAACGTTTGCCCCACCTGTTTTCACAGGGGTGCAAGGGAGAGAAAGAAAAACTAGTGAGTCGAAGACTAGTAGAGAAGATGCGAAAGTTGTGGGAAAAATCTTTTCTTCGAAAATCCCAACAACAAAACCAGTAATAGTTTCTGCTGAACTTGTTACTTCAACTGTTGTAACAACAATGCCAATTGCAAGACCAATTTCGAAAGGAATTGTGATTGGTAAATCTTCAGAGACTGGTGGGAGTGGTTCAAAACCAAAAGAGACAATTGACAATCAAGCCTTGAAAGATAAAGGCAAATCAATTGTAGTGGAAAAATCGAAAGAGGAAAAGAAGGCTGAAGTAGAAGCTGAACTTGAAAAACTGAGGATTATTCAAAGTATTATGACTCAGCGTGCTAGTGATCCGAAGGGAATGGATAAAGGTGATCCAACCAAACATTATAATTACGAAACAATTAAGGCCAAGGTTGCTTTTAATCACATGTATACATTCGAGAAGAAACCAAAGCAGAGTTATTTGGTCACAAATACTGATGCAAGCCAGTTGGATTTTCCAATAAACGAAATGATGTTTATCATGCCTCAGTTCAAAGCAGAAGGGAATTTTAAAAATAAATATGAAGGTACACACATGAAAATTCGTTTTCATGCTGTTCTTGGAAAAGCCCCTGAGGAAGTTTGGTCTTTAATAAAAATCAAGAAGGTCATAAGTATGAAAAAGGATGTGGTTTTCGAAAACACAGTCTAAAATGTTAAGTACGTGGTTGCTAGGGCAAATGGAAATATTTGCGAATTCACTGTTGCAGATTTTCCATTAATGAACTTATATGATCTTATACAAGTTGAATTACTTTTGAAAGACAAATCATTCTCATACCTTCAAAACACAGAACCAGATGAATTCAAGCTTGGAGTAGCTCACATCAAGATTTTTATCGAAAACTATTATGAGTGCTTGGCACTAACAGATGTTGAATTAGTTACTGCCAAAGGAATGGAAATTAAAGCTCTGATGGCTCCTACGAAGACTCAGGCGGAATTGAAGAAGTATGCTGATGGTGAAATTTCCCTGAAGCCTTTTGGAATTGTCTTCGCAGGAAAAGACAAAGCTGGAAAGTCTAAACGGTTCTTATTCCAAGCAAGTGAAGTAGAGAGATATTCAACATCTCAATATACGAACTTGATTGTTCGTATGAATCATTGCAAGAAGAACAGTGAAGGTGAGAAGAAAGAGCTGAAGAAGATTATCTCCTGGTACACGAGGATTCGAAGAGTATTACTGTATTCCATCACACTTCTTACAAATTGAAGACTTCGTCTATGATTACAAAGGGGGAGATTGTAAGGGTCGAATTGTTGTAATTAGTCGAAGTATGTTTTGGACTCTTCAAATGTTTTGTAATGTATTTTACTAGGGCGCTTTTATTCGAAGCTTTAGAGGCAATGCCTTAGTATATTTTTTGTATGCTTTCAGTTCCCTATAAATAGGGTTATTTACTAGAGTTAGATAAGAACTTTTACAGACTTGTCTATTGCACTCTGTAAAGAATTCGAAAGCATAATAGAGCATAACAAGATCATATTTACATCCTATGTTCAAATCTCACATTCTTACTTGAATTCATACTCTGATTAATTCATTACTCGATTCATTGATTCATCACAAGTTGTGTTTGAGTACAACTTACCATCCGTAAACCGATGGTCAGAGCGAACAGACAATTCAAACATTGGAGGATATGCTGAGAGCATGTACCCTAGAATTCCAAGGTAACTGGGATGAACACTTACCTCTAGTAGAATTTTCCTATAATAATAGTTTCCACTCGAGCATCAAGATGGCACCTTATCATGCTTTGTATGGAGAAAAGTGTCGAACGCCGTCATGTTGGCTGGAAGCTGGGGAAAAGCAGTTTATGGGACCTGAAATAGTCCATCAGACTGCTGAAAAGTTGAAAGTGATTACGGAAAGGATGTTAGCAGCTCAAGATCGACAAAAGAGTTATGATGACAAGAAAAGACAAACGATATCCTTCGAAGTTGGAGATTCGGTTTTACTTAAAGTCTCGCCGTGGAAGGCACTTATAAGATTTGGTAAAAGGGGAAAATTGAGTCCAAGGTTTATTGGACCATTTAAAGTTCTTCAGAGGATCGGGAATCAAGCTTACAAGCTAGAATTACCGGAAGAACTGGAGGATATTCATAACACCTTTCATGTGTGTTATTTGAGAAAGTTCACGGGAGATGTGCCCGACATAATTCCCATTTCTGAATTAAGGTTGGATGAAAACAAGAGGTTGATTGAAGAACCTGAGGCAATCGTTGACCGTAAGACTAAGAAGTTGCGACGCAAGATGGTGGATTTAGTGCTTGTGCGTTGGAAACATACGAATGGGCCAAATCTCACCTGGGAAACGGAGAGTGACATGATGAGTCGCTACCCGCAGTTGTTTGTTGATATGTGATTCCGGGGACGGAATCATCCTAAGGGGGAGAGAATTGTAATGCTCGTGTTTCTAGGCTAGGCATTAATATTGATGTGATAGTCTAGGTTAACCTTTGTAACTCATTTTGAAGAAATGAAAAGGAATTATGTGAATATTATGTGAATTATGTGTTTTATGCTTAATTACTAGGATTTAATTAATTAAGAATAAAAATGAGCGTCGAAAATAAATATTAGATAAAGCCGATATCTATTAAGAAAGTTGTAGTGGTTGTGACAAGGATTACGGATATATAAAGAATACCAAAATCCGAGTTATAACGAAGAAGTTATGACCTGTCGAAGTTTCGCGACAAAACCGGCATGGTGCCGAATGTCGTAAAAAATGAGTTTTTGATAAACTACTTTTTAGCCTTAGTGATCTAAACGAAAGTCGTAGTGCTCGTTAAACCGAGAGTATGTATAAAAAGAACGTTCAAATCTGACTTAGTATGAGGAAGTTATGATTTTTCTAAGTTCCAGCTTAGTAGTAGACAGCTAAAAACTCGAATTTTAGATCGAGTGATTTTTAGCTGAGACAACCTAAATGAGAATCGAAGTTCTCGTCAATAGTAGTACAATGGTAAAAAGACAGACGAAAACGGACGTCGGATGAAGAAGTTATGAATTTTTAACGGATTTCCTGTCCCGGTCTGTTAAAAATAATAATATAAATTAAAGTCAAAATTAGCCGACGAAGTCTAAACAAAAGTTGTAGAGCATAATTTTACCTACGCGTGCATATAAAGAACGTAAAAAACGGAGACCGTATGCGAAAGTTATGAATTTTAGAAGTTTTGGCGCAAAAATCGAGAAAAATTGCAAAATCCGAGAAATTTCGCATAGGTGGACTTCGGCCACGTCACCCTCGCTCAAAACGTGCCACGTGTCTGAAATTGTTGTGTCATCAGAAGCGTGTCTGAACTGGAGAAGCCATCTGAAGTGGTCCAATAAGAATGCGACGCATACCCTCTTCTGACGTGTCCGAGCCTCGCAGGTGAGCCACGAACCCCCCCCTCCTCGGACCCTAGACCTCGGTCCACTTAGAAGCTGCCAGCAGGACCCTCGCATGCGCAACCCACGTGACCTCTCCTCGCATCTGATGCCACCTGGAAGCCTCTCAGCCCTTGGATCAGGAGCCTCGCCCCTATAAATAGAAGGGTGTGAGACCTTCCGGGAAATATTTGGAAACTTGTCATTTTTAACCCCTTTTTCAATATTTCTTTCATTCCAACTTCCCCCAAAGCCCCGATATCAATTATAACACCCGAAACACGTCCCGAAGTGCCCGAGAAGCCCGAGAAATTTATCTTTTCGGTTTTGAATCCCGACCCTCGCAGAGCCCGGTTTCTTAATAAAACTCCCGGTTTTATTAGAAACGATTGTTTTAGGAAACGAAGTGCTGCCCAATTATCATCAAATCATGTGAGTGTGTAGTCACTTTCATCTTACACCTATATATGAAGTATTTTCTATAAAATACGTGCTATGTGTAATTATATTAAGTGTTTATTTGAGGTGACTATTGAACAAATGTTTTATACAAGTTTTAAATTGTATATGTATTTTATCTACAAATATGTTGGGTAGAACATGGGTAGACGAAATAGTCGATGTGTGTTAAAATGGTGAGAGGCCTCGATGTTGTTGTTGTTGTTGTTGTTGTTGGTGTCGTCTAGCGGAGTATAGATGACGACCACGGACCTTTCTAGACAGTCCAGTGGCATACTAGCAGGTTCGCAACTTGTAGGTGTTGATGAACTAAATGTTCATTGGCGTACTCCATCCCCCTCATGGTTGCCTTTAGGACATGTATGGCTGAGGAGTCCCCTTAGCAGTAGTGTCCATCCCGATGATATTCCTTAGGCTAGGTCCCTTGTGATAGGTGTTTAGGGACGTAAAGTGAGGATAACGGGAATAGATAATCAGGGTTATTGTTGATTGGTGAACTTAATAAGTTTATTATTATTGTGGGTTGAAAACCTTATATGCTCACCAGGCTCCCAAGCCTGACCCACTCAACTTTTTATGTTACAGGTAGTGGACCCCGAGCATAGTCGGAGGATGATGAGAGATTTTTGGATTATAGGCCAGTAGTTGTAAATAACTGTTGTAAGGCTTATAATGTCTTGTTTATGCTTTTGATCTGTATCGGAACATGACATCCTGAGGTTTTGATATGAAATGAAATTATATATTTCTTAAAGAAAGGTTTTGATAAACTTTTATCATGTTTTCTTTTGGGGACCAATTCCGCAACATCTTTTAAAAAGATTTCTCTGATTTTATTTTAAAAAGCATAAATTAAATCGGTCTTTTTCTGGCCGAGAAATTAGGGGATGTCACAGATGCTAAGTACCCCAATAGGATGTGTAAGCTTGAGAAATCAATATATGGATTGGAACAAGCTTCTCGCAGGTGGAGTCTTTGCTTTGACGAGAAAGTTAAATGTTTTGGCTTCTCTAGAAGTGAAGATAAATCTTCTGTATATGTCAAAGCTAGTGGGAGTATAGTCACCTTCTTGGTATTGTATGTTGATGAAATACTACTTATAGGAAACGACATTCCAACTTTGCAAGAGGTTAAGTCTTGGCTTGGAAAGTGTTTCGCTATGAAGGATTTGGGAGAGGCTGCTTATATTCTAGGAATAAGGAGTTTGAGAAATAGGAGTAGAAGACTAATTAGACTTAGTCAAAGTACACTTTTCGATAAGGCGCTGAAACATTTTAGCACAGAGAACTCCAAGAAAGGAGAGTTACGTATCCAAAGCAATACCAAATTAAGTAAGACTCAGAGTCTGAGTACCGATGCAGAGATAGCAGAAATGAGTCGAGTTCCATATGCTTCCTCCATTGGATCGATCATGTATGCTATGACATGTATTCTCCCTGATGTGGATTTTGCTTTGAGCATGGTTAGTCGATATCAGGGAAATCCCATAGAGCGCATTGGATAGCGGTTAAGAACATTCTTATGTATCTGCGAAGAACTAAGGAGTGGGTCCTTGTGCTTGGTGGTAGTCATGACTTAAGAGTTACTGGGTATAGTGATGCCAACTTTCAGACAGACAGAGACAACTTCCGTTTGCAATCTGGTTGGGTGTTTATCCTTAATGGAGGAACGGTGATTAGGAAAAGTTCCAAGCAGGAGACGGTGGCTGATTCTACCTGTGAATCAGAGTGCACTGCAGCAAGCGAAGCATCAAAGGAGGCTATATGGTTGAATAACTTCATCAGATATCTTGGAGTAGTACCAGACATAAAGGAGCTTATGGAGATTTTCTGCAATAATGAAGGAGCGGTTGCCATGACCAAGGAACCAGGAGATCATGGTAGATCGAGACATATCGACAGAAAATACCATTTCGTCAGACATAGGGTAGAAGAAGGACACCTCATCGTAAAGAGGGTACCATCTGAAGAGAATCCTTCCGATCCCCTCACAAACGGTCTCAGTAGGGTTAAGCACATTCAACATGCGAGGAGCATTTTTCTGAAGGATGATATTGGTTTTTGTGATTAGATAGATATTTAGAAGCTTGTAACAAATAAATGTAATTGACATTTGATGATTAAATAAATGGAGATTTGTTTATAAGTATTGTTTACTATCTTCTGTAAATTGTTTATCATTGTGTTTTCCCTTTTGCATGTTTTACTTCCAGAATAATTAGATTATTCAAATATCCACAGTCGATCATACTTTGGAAGTAAGTAATGAATTAGGGCTTTCATGAATTAGGATGTAGATTGTCTAAGGGTTTAGACATAGAAATGGTTTGCTGCAACATTCTTGAGTACTTTTGAAATGGTGAATTTGAGTATTGGATTGAAACCATGCTCAGATAATTACTTCATGGAATTTATCACGAGTAATTCTGAGACGATAATATCGTATAATCTTTAAACGGAGATATATGAGTTGTTGTTTACAAGTTAGTTGTGCATTGATAATTCGTAAACATATCTGTAATTTGATGTTATAAAATGTATTGTTGTGCATGATTTGATGAGTAAATAGTGCAAGCATATAAGTCAAAGTTTATCTGTTCCTTTTTCCCTAAATGGGAAAAGCGATATCTTGGGCCCCTCAATGATTTGGTGTTGACTTATGTTTCGGGCCTGGTCAGGACTTAATTGATGTGTTTGATTGTAGTTCTTTGTCATTACAAATCAGAAATCGGGAAACAAATTGTTGGAAAATGAGAATGATTCTATTCCATGTCATTTATCCACATGATATCTTGCATATCGGAGGATTGTATGATCACTTATATTAGGACACATATCTGTCTAGGTTAGAGTTCGATAGAGGCTTTGAGAGCTACATTTTACTAGTCAATTTTGAAGTTATACGTACAACTATAGTTATTAGACTTATCCAAGTAGGAGACTGTTGGATTAGGTGTCTAAGCCCATAACTATATTTGGTATGTACTTGAATTGATAGTAGCTAAGTCCTTTTGGGTTGCCTTCACACTAGCAACTAGACATGATGATTAATTGAGAAAGAAGAAGAATTTATTAATTTGATAAATAAATTGAAATAAATGATTTATTAATGTATTATGGATATAATATATTAATTAGAAATCATATTATTAAATAATAGTTAATCAGAAATTAATTTGGAATTAATTGTATTAATTAAAAGTGTAGGGGTTGTTTGGTAATTTATTGATAGTTGAGGAAAAAGCCCTAGAACCCTCCTAAGAGGCTTGGACGAAAATCTTCTATAGAGGCTCTAGAATTTTCGGCCATAGGCTATCTTATGGAAGGTTTAAGGCTTGCCTGGTCCTTAAGCAAAGCAATTAGGGTTTCCTTATCCTAACCCTAGCTTTGGCTCTAAGTCACCTCACTATATAAAGACCCTATCACTTATGATTTTCGGCCACCTTGAAACTCTATAGAGTTCCAGCTGAAATCTAAAGCTTCTTCTTCCTTCTCAAAACTCATCTTATTGCTAGGTGTGTTTGTGAGCCATTAGAGGTATTACACTTATGATACTTGCTCTCAAGCTTCAAGATCTACAAGGTTTTGGATTGTTGTTACTACATAACAATCAAAGGTATGTATTTTAATCCTTATCATGTGATTTTCGATTATAATACATACACCTAGGGTTTGCATACTGTTTTTCGTATTGTATGTTCAATTAGAGAAGACATAGATCAAATTATGGTTTCATGCACACATAGGATTGTATGTTTATGCTAAAATGTGACAACCTGAAAATTTTTGCCTTGTAAGTCCAGCCAATCAATCGAGAGTCAGACTCATTTCTGCTATCTTTTAGCATTGTTTAGGGTCTGTTTGAGTGTTCTAAGCCTAGTACATTCAAGGTTTGGGTTTAAGGGTGAGTTAGCTTAACTTCATTGTATTGCATTCTGGCCAAACACTCCTTCAAGAGGAGTGTACGGTCGTACACATGGGTGTACGACCGTATACCCATGGAGGTCGTGAACTCATTCCCTTATGTAGGGTATCCTTTCATTATACCTCATTTCTTACACTTCTTACTCAAGAACTTCCAATTCTCTCTCAACTATCATCAAGAACATTCCTCCTAATCTTCAAAAGTGGTAAGTGATTCTTCCATCTTTCTTGATATCCTCCTTAGTTTTGTAAACATCTCATGATTCATCCATGAAAACATCTCTTTATGATAGATCTTCAAACATTCATCCATTTCACCAAGAACACCAAGAACACACACTAGTTCTTGGTGGCCGTGAACCCCCTTCAAGCTTCCAAATCGTAAGTATCCTTTCTATATACTTAGTATACATTAGAAACTCTTGATGAACACCCTAGAAACAACCATTTTGCATGAACAACAAGAGTGTACGCCCGTACACCCTTGCATGGCCATACACACCTCAAGTCCCTCCAAAGTGAAAGCTTGGTTCATACACTTGTTGTGCAATTGTCATACTAGTTTCCCCATGGATCAAACAACCCTTTAGCATGTTTTTCCCATGAGTTTACGGCCGTACACTCCATGGCCGTACACCCCTTGGCCGTACACTCCCTAGCATGGCCGTAAACCCCCTTTGATCAATCACATATGATTCTCACATATGATTCTAACACTTAGTTCAAGTGTTTCCTAGTCCCTAAGGTAGTTTCCTTTCATGTTAGTTGCTTTTAAACACTAATTACATGCCTATATATGCCATTATATGTCATTTAGGGCTCGTTTGTGTCTCGGGACTTCATTCGTGGAACTTCTCATCCTTATGTGCATATTCGATTGAATCACCCACATAAGGTGAGTTCATACCCCTATAATCAATCTTTTAAATGTTTTAAATGCTTTTAAGGGGGGGGGGGGAATACAAGTTTAACACAATGATAATTGTGCAAAATTTTTTGTGATAAACAGCATTTCAAAGGATTGCTTATGTGTTAATAAGTGATCAAAACAATTCAAAAACTCTTTTAAAGTTATGTTACTTTATAGTTTATAAAACTCCGTTTTTAAAGTACAATCATAACTTAGTAAGATAAATGAGTCTTTTCTTCAAGTCAGTAACAGTTCAAAGTAAAGATACTAGTAAACTATAATAGGTATAGTTTAGGGGTTCAGTTCATACTATAACTAATACAAGGAGGAACATACTACACTATAACAGAGAGAACATACTACACTATAACAGAGAGAACATACTATACACTAGAACAGAGAGAACATACTATAACAAGTTCAGGGATGAACATACTATAACAGGAACAAGATAACAATAATGTGAAACCACTACTTCACGGCTTAGCAATATACTTGTTAGGTCGCGTTTTGTAACCAGAGTCTCCTGGAGAGAGAGCGTGAGTTTGTGTATAGATCTATACAGGATTGACACCCCACACCTTGCTGCTAGCTACAGTGGGACTTGCAAGTCTACGGGTGACAAATGTCATACCATTTTCGACGCCTTTGGAGCGTCGTGTTTTATACTAGTCAAATCGAGTATGGTTACAACCTCATCACATTTTAACCTTAATTAACAAACTGGTTTTAAGGTAGTAAGTACTTCAGTAGTCAGTTTAAAAGACTACTGCATACTTTCATTTTCCCATTACTTTCATATTGTGATTTTCTCACTTGAAAGGTAATGCAAACTATTTTTAAGTAAAGATAGTTATAAACTATGGAAAACTTACATCATTACAAGCGACAAACAGAACAGTCGAGTCTTAGTACATTCAGTAGAAAGGGGCCTATAATGCTAACTTTATGATTCCTTAGTTTATACATCAGGGATATATATTAATCGGATCCGACAGGTAGTAGGATGTGTGTTTTCCGCTTCATTTCTTGTTCCTTGTTTGGTTGTGGGCTTAGAGCAGATTCACCTAACCTACTATCTATCCGTTCTTAGCTATATATATATTCCGTATACACTAAGTAATCATAAGTAGTATCAGGTATGGGTCAGGTCATAGTACACTAATTCAATACACCGTTTTCTAGTACAAAACATAATTTTCAAGTAGAACGTTTGGTAGTCAAAACTAGAAACTTACCAGTAAAGGTTTAATCCATTTTGTTAAACCAGTATAACTTAAAGGACCTTAGGTGGTTAATTCTATAATACCTTAGTTTATACATCAGGGTTATATATAATTAATACCCGATAGGTAGTCGGATGTGTGCTTTCCACCTTACTTCCTGTTCCTTGTTTGGTTGTGGGCTTAGGGCAGATACACACAATTAACTATCTGTTCGATATTAGATTATATATAGCTAGTATAAACTAAGTGATTATAGAAGGAACTATTGTGGTTACCATTTTTACTAAAAGAAATAAGGGTTTTCTTAAAGAATCTTTTCATCAAATATAAAGGAACTATTACAGTTAACTCCGTGAGTACCAAGTGAATACGCCAGGGTTATATACAACAATGATCTAACAAACAATGGGATGTGTGCTTTCCGCCTCATTTCCTGTTCCTTGTTTGGTTGTGGGCTTAGGGTAGATACACACAATCGATTGTTTGTTTACTCTGAGTTTTATATAACTTGTATCCGTTTAGTACTCATAGAAAGGATTGTAGAGTCATTTTTACTTATCTTTCATCATATCAGGAAATATAGGATTTTCTGGAGGAACAGGCGAACTTTTCTAAAAGAACTTACACTTCATTACATCACAAAAATTTTATGAACTCACTAGCTTAAATGCTGATCTACTCTTTCAAAATAACTTGTATTCTTAAAAGACCAGTAGACAGGTACGCGCACTGGGATTCAGAAGATGAAGCATTGCTTCATGTCTTGTTTTGTTATTTACTTTTGTAGTCTATCTTATGTGAACCACATACTTTGTAAACACTTTCTTTCTAAATGAAATGGTTGTTTGTTACTTTGATTACTATGATGCATGTCTTGTGATACTAAACATGACGTCCTCCGCCCCCGAACGTTTCCGCCGTTCCGGTTTGGGGGTGTGACATAAACCCATCATAAACAACAACGAGTGCTTTCTAAAGCCACTGCCGAACTCTGATTTGAATCAAACGTTGGCCCTAAGATAAGTGATCAGTTAAACCTTCGTTCTACAAGATATCATATGGACATGATACATGGACTAGAATCAATCTCATAGTACAAGATTTTGTTTCTTGATTTCCTAATTTATGACGACTGAATTCAGACTACTAATTGAAAAAATCAATTTATTCTGGGCTTGGCCAAGCACTTCATATGTCAGCAACAAATCATCGAGGGGCCCAAAGATATCGCTATTCCTGTTAAGGAAAAAAAGAACGAATTACTTTGACTATGTAGTCATACATTTTACTAACCAAATTGTGCATGGAATTACTCTTTATAACACCAAGTTAAGAGATGTGTTTGGGTAAAATAGTGCACAACTAATTTGTAAACTACAAACAATATATCTCCGCTTAAGAATAGTTGATATTATCGTCTTAGAATTACTCATTATAAAATCCATGAAGTAATCTCTAAGCGTAGGTTTATCCAACATTTAATATCTCTATTTTCCAAGTACTCATGAATATTGTATCAATTCCAATTTCAATGTCTTAACCACAATCGACAATCTACAATCAATTCTTGAAAGTCTTAAATCACTACTTACTTCCAAAAGTATGAGCGACTGCGGGACTTTTGAATAATATTAAAATTACTCAGGGAAATAAACATGCAAAATGAAACACTATAATAGATTAATTAACAATAGTTTCAAACTTACTGAATAATAATAAGTCCTATTATTTAATCACTATAGTAATTTCGAATTTATTCATTGTATAAGTTTCGAGTAGTCAACTAACCACTTGAATTAGACAATATCAGTCATGCCTATGTTATAAGCATGCATACTATGCATCTTTATGGTCCTTCCTTTGTAAATAGATCCATTGGACACTATTCCAGTTATGCACATTTCACAATTCCAAATTCTTAACATTGTCTTAGATGTAGTGAAATTCCAACTTTACATGCATGGACATCCTGTGATGTCAAGGCTCTAAAGTCACAGAGACTGAACCTACGAAGTTACAGAATGTTCTTGTAAAATCCCAAGATTTGTTATTTATAGTCCTTGGGGTTGGAAGTGTAGAACCAAGATAAGTATAAGGGCGAAGGTTGCAACTTTGGGTCAAGGAGGAGTACGCTGAGCGTACATAAGAGTATGTTGAGCGTACATAAAAGTACGCTAAGCGTACTAAGGTCCGCCTTAGTACGTTGGGCGTACACTTGTGTACGCTGGGCGTACTTATGTCAGGATGAAACCCTAATATTTAGGGTTTGGGGGCTATATAAGAAACATTATGAGCACATAACCCTCCCTTACCTCAAACTCCACTGCTTAGAGTCATTTTCCCTATACCCTAGCCATTTCCTTGAGTGTGTGAGCTTATTGAGTGTTTCTTGAGTGTTTTAAGAAGATGGTGTTGCATCAAGGAGTTGGAAAAGAAGATCAAGCTTGTAGATCTGATGTTGGTTTGTGCCCTAGAAGCTCCAGAAGGTAAAAAACTTCAAACTTTATGCATATATGTATAGATCTTGCCATTTTTGCTTTAAAGAACCATTTCTTGTCCCAAAAAGTTCCAAGATGGTGCATGATGCGATTTGGACGAAATGAACTATCCTTTTAGACTCTTGAAGGGGTTTTGAGTGATAAAAATGAGGTCCCAATGGCTTAAGATGTCCCATGCATGGAGCATGAAGGTCTTAATGGATTAAGACCAAGTATTAAGAGCTTTCTGGACGTGCAAAGTGATAAAGTTCGTGACTTTATGGGTCCTAGGCACAGTTGGTCACAGGATCTGAAGTTTGGGCTTAAGTGTTTAAGCCATTAAGCACTTATTGAGATTTTGGCAAAGCACTACGTACGCCCAACGTAAATCCAGTACGCCCAACGTACTGGGTCAACCACCTCGATGGTGGTCAATATCAGAACGAGTACGCCCAGCGTAAAGAGGAGTACGCCCAACGTACGTCCTCTATTGGGCTTTTGACATTTGGGCTTCAGGTTTTGGGCTGTTTATGGACTAGTTGGATTAGGGCCTTTGCTGGACTTTACGAATATGATGTTTTGGGCCAAGTTTTGATAATGGATCTTGGAATTAGGCCCAATTAGGGAGTTGGGCTCAATTTGGTAAATTGGGCCAATAATGGGCTTTGTATAAGGACTTTCAAGGTTATGGACTTGGCATTGGGCCTTGGCCCAATAAAGAGAATGGACATGATGGATTGTGTGGACCCTTAGTCAAGACCGTCACGTTGTGTATTGACTTGATATTTGTTATTTGGATAGTTCGGGATTTTTGGTGAGACAGCGATTCGGGAATTCGATTCTTCAGTTCAGATCGACATTGCAAGGTGAGTTATCCTCACTGTACTCAAGGGTCTAAGGCACCAAGGCCGGCCCTTTGGATTGTAATCCTAGTTATGTTATGATTATGTGTTGTGTTGTGATGAAGGGTTGGGTTCTGCTTCGCAGCTCTTGTCTGAGTCTAACCATTGTGGAATCGAGTCCTTTAGCCTAATATTGTTTACACTATGGGGCATGTATGCTTAGTGACCTATAGTTTGGTCTGATTGTCTGTATGCTGGTAGGAGATTACCTGTTATATGTGCACATGATTGATTGGTAGTTGAGGGTATCCTATCCCGAGGATGATATGACCCTAGTATGTTGTCTCTATAGACTGTTATATGATTATCTAATATAGGTGCACATGTTTGACTGGTTATGGGCATTCCAACCCGATGGTTGTGGGCCGAGAGTATTCTATCCCGAAGATGATTTGATTCGTAGTAGGTGGGCATTCCAACCCGATGGTTGAGGGCCTGGGGTATTCCATCCCGATGGATGATCGGACCCATAGTATTGTTATATATGTATTGTGTGTGGGAATTCCAACCCGATGGTTGTGGGTCGAGAGTATTCCATCCCGAGGATGATTGGACTCATAGTATGGGGCATTTCAACCCGATGGTTGAGGGCCTGGGGTATTCCATCCCGATGGATGACTGGACCCATAGTATGCTGTTTGTTATATTATGTGTATTGTTGTGTGTATGGGTATTTTAGGGGTAACTCACTAAGCCTTCGAGCTTACATCTATCGATTTTGTTTCAGGTGTAGCGGATGACCGCAGGAAGGCGAAGGCGTAACTGTACACTTCCTCGATTTATGATTATGATTTCTGGGAACTCTGATGTGTAAACTATTTTGAAAACAAATTGTAATAACTGAATGGTTTTAAATGTTTATAAAAAAAGTTTTAAATTGGCTCGAATTTTTATGGGTGTCACAAGTTGGTATCAGAGCCTTGGTTTGAGTGAATTGGAGGAACACTCGTGTGAATCCAGTCTCAAATTAAGGAAAATGTTTTCGAATGATTTTTAAATGGTTTTCAAAATAAGAAAAGGAGGATGCAAGTGTACGATCAGCCGGAGCCAGTAAGTAGACCCCAAAATACCATGCAGTTGTTTGATTATGTAATATGTTAGAACAACATACTAGTACTAAGATGGGGATCCTCAGGAATCGTATGATAGAATTGCCTGATCTTTGATGCCTTATCTTATGTAGAGTACCTTATTGATTGTTATGACTCCTTCGCGTGTGAAATAACTATTGGTTGAATACTCTAAGTCACATGTTACATGGGTTAAATGGTCTTAAGGTAAGGGATTTGGTCCTGCTGTGCAGCTCTTGTCTGAGTCCAACCATTGTAGGATTAAATCTTTTAGTCTAAGATTGTTTAAGACATGCGGCATGTGATTGTATTAATGCAATAGTTAACTGGCACCAATGGAGGGTCGTGGGGCAATTCATAGATGGGTAGGTAGTGCGAGGCCGGGAGGCGAGTTATGAGATATTTAGCATTCCTCTAGGAGTGAGGATTGAGCGCTCGCCTATTATGTATACAGTTAGGGTGTTGTGATGATACTTGAGACAAATATGGGTAGGTGTGGAAGGTAGTGTGGGCCCGTACTACTGAAAGCACAAGACCCATAAGCGTAGCAAGGAAGTCACAACCCCTAGGGTTTTGGGTTGGGACTTGGTTCCCGGATTGTTATGAGGAGTATTTGATATCTTTTCAGTATGTTTTCAGCATGGTGGTTACATGACGATTTGTGACTGGATCCGAGTCAGGATCAGGAGAGGGCGGACAGGAGGCACCGACAGCGCCCGAGACTATCAGCCAGATGAGGCCAGACGAGATGGAGGACAGGATCCGGGAGATCCTGCATGATGAGGTTGCTGCTATGTTTCGGGCTCAGTTACCGGAGATGTTTGGGTCTATCAAGACCGCTATGGTGGAGTATTTCGATGAGCGCTATGCAGCCCTCACTGAGGCCGCTGCCGCCGCAGCCACACCAACTGTATCGGCGGCAGGGTTGGGAGCTGGCCGAGCTTTTCAGTACCAGGACTTCGACAATACGAAGCCCCCGACATTTGATGGTACTCAGGATCCGATCATAGCCATGAGGTAGCTATCCGACGTGGAGGGATGTTTCTTTACGTGTTCATGTCCTGCTGACCAGAAGGTCGGGTTTGCTCTGAACCTGCTGAGGTCCGGAGCAAAGGATTGGTGGAGGTTGATTACTGGATCATATTCTGACGAGCAGCGCGCTGCGGTTACTTGGGATCGATTTCGGGATATGTTCTGTACCCGTTACGTCCTGCGGGTTGAGCAGGAGAGACTAGCGCAGGAGTTCTTGGATCTGCGACAGGATTCAGAGTCGGTGACGGAGATCACCAGGATGTTTACGGAGAAGGCGATGTTTTGCCTCGAGTTTGCTTCAGAGCAGGCGCAGATGACCCGATATCTGAGCATGCTCAAGACAGACATCAGACAGTTCGTGTCCACATAGAGATGTGATACCTTGCTATAGTTACAGGAGGCCGCCAGGCGGTGTGAGTTGGAGATTGAGCTTCAGTTGAGGGAGCAGAGACAGGCCCCGACGCAGTCACAGCCTGCGCCAAAATGGTTTAGGGCCGCTGATTACAGACATAAGAGTTAGAGGGGTCATACTTGTGGAAAGTGCGGCAAGGTACATGATAGGGTTTGCCGATCTTCTTCAGGATTCCACAAGTGTGGCAAGGAGGGTCACATCACGAAGGATTGTAGGCAGCAAACTCCAGGGGCTGGTGTCAGGATTTGTTACCATTGTGAGCAGGTGGGCCATATGAAGGCCCAGTGTCCCCTGCTAGCTGCCAGGCCGGCACAGGCTCCAGCACCAGCTACCCTGAGGATTTATGGCAGGGATCAGGGTAGATCAGAGCCTCCGAAGGCTCAAGGACGCGCCTTCCAGCTTACAGCCGAAGAGACCAGGATAGTACCAGACGTAGCGACCAGTATGTTTTTCTCCTATCTATTTGTTATGATTGTATTGTGAGCTTTCATTTTTTTATGCATAAGTTATTAGGACATAGGAGAGGTTAGGAAGAATTTATTGTCAAGGGATTATAGATGGTTAGGATCCGAAGATGCATTTGAGGTTAAGGAGTTAGGATAGAGAATCGCCAGCCTAGGACGAGCAGTTGTAATCTAGAAATTCAGAGGTCATCAGCGGGAATTCAGATTCTCTCGAGGTTCGTTACTTCGTATTGGGAGGATTGTCTTGCATGGATTAACCCCTATAAAGTTAAGAATGGTAATACTCGATTGAGACGGTTAAGTCGCGTATCAGCTTCGCCACCAGTGGGTAGTGCTTAGTGCTCTAAGTGGGGGAGAATCGGGAGTTCTTGGATGGGACGTTAGCTATTAAAGATGTTGTCTGTTGCGGTTCGGATAACGGTTTCTAGAGAGGTTGGGTTGAGGCAGTCCAGACATGCTGAAGACTTTGTATGGGCTTTGTTAGTTATATGATCGGGTACTGAGTTTATGTTATGCGGTAGTAATCAGTAGGTCTATTTTCTGGTTGTGAGTATGATGTTTAGTGATAATAACCCATGGAACCGTATGTTATGCGATTGTTAGTTCTCACCTATAGAATGCTCTTAGAAACTGTCGGTGGTTAAGAAGGAGAGCTTGGAAACTCTAGAGTAGCAACTTGTTCTATAAGTGGATAGTGTAGGGTGAGGTTTCAGAACTGTGACACTTGCTGGTTTTGTGAAGGACATTGATTAGGCCTTCTTGGGCAATGGAGGAGGTGAGTATCTCCAGGGTGGAGTGTTGGGCAACTAAAGTGACGACAACGGTGTCGATAGGTTATCGGGAGCAATCCAGTCATGAGTTGAGGGCCGAAGAGGGCATACCAGACTCATATAGTGGGCTCAAAAGCAATCCAGACCTATGCTGAGGACCATGTAAAGGGTATTCCAGTCATAGGCTATGGACATAGAGATTGTGATGGTTATGCCTCTTGTAGGAGCGCGTTCGGAATGGATGTATTGTTGAGATTCGGGGGAGTTGTACTCGGTTGTGACGAATCAAAGGATTGTGGATGAGACGCAAGGATAGATATTTGGATCTCAAGTTATGAGTAGACCTAATTTATGTTCATAGAGGTATTCCAATCTAGGGTATTCCATCTTGAGGATGACTGGTCCCTATGATTGATTGGACCTGATATGTTTGGTATTCCAACTCGAGGGTTGATTGGGACAAACACGTGTGTGATACGAGGGTATTCCATCCTAGGGATGACTGGACCCGTTGTAGGCATGCCTGGTATTCCATCCCGAGGCTGATTGGGCCAGGCATGAGTATTTGTGCTTATTAGTGGGTTGATTACGTATGTTATTTCGGGAGCTGAAGAACGCATTATCCTGTCAGCACAAAAAGGGTTCACTTCAGGAAGAGGGAGAGTTGGGTTTTCGATACTTCGGATCATCAGGACTATTGTCAGGATTGGCAAATAGCGTATAGGTTAGACCGTCCAAAGAAGCTCAGTCAGATTGACGACACTTTTCACGGTTGGTAGTTGCAAAGGCGCATATTGGATGAGTAGGCGGTTGTATCGATGGGTGATGTTCAGGTCGGATAGCACTTGAACTATGTGGGGAGACCAGTGGCAGTATCGGAAGGTATCCGAGTAGACTTGGGAGCGGAGTCCAAGATGCGGGAACATCATCCTGAATTGATTGCCGCAGCAGGCTTCGAGGACAAAGCCTAGTTTAAGTAGGGGAGAATTGTAACATCCCAAGATTTGTCATTTATAGTGCTTGGGGTTAGAAGTGTAGAACCAAGATAACTATAAGAGCCAAGGTTTCAACCTTGGGTCAAGGAGGAGTACGCTGAGCGTACATAAAAGTACGCTAAGCATACTAAGGTCTGCCTTAGTACGCTGGGCGTACACTTGTGTACGTTGGGCGTACTTATGTCAAGATGAAACCCTAATATTTAGGGTTTGGGGGCTATATAAGCAACATTATGAGCACATAACCCTCCCTTACCTCAGCCTCCACTACTTAGAGTCGTTTTCCCTAAACCCTAGCCATTTCCTTGAGTGTGTGAGCTTATTGAGTGTTTCTTGAAGAAGGTGTTGCATCAAGGAGTTGGAAAAGAATATCAAGCTTGTAGATCTGAAGTTGGTTTGTGCCCTAGAAGCTCCAGAAGGTAAGAAAAACTTCAAACTTTATGCATATATGTATAGATCTTGCCATTTTTGCTTTAAAGAACCATTTCTTGTCCCAAAAAGTCCCAAGATGGTGCATGATGCGATTTGGACGAAATGAACTATCCTACTCTTGAAGGGGTTTTGAGTGATAAAAATGAGGTCCCAATGGCTTAAGATGTCCCATGCATTGAGTATGAAGGTATTAATGGATGAAGACCAAATATTAAGAGCTTTCTGGATGTGCAAAGTGATAAAGTTCGTGACTTTATGGGTCCTAGGCACATTTGGTCACTGGATCTGAAGTTTGGGCTTAAGTGCTTAAGCCATTAAGCACTTATTGAGATTTTGGCAACCACTACGTACGCCCAACGTAAATCCAGTACGCCTAACGTACTGGGTCAACTACCTCTATGGTGGTCAACATCAAAACGAGTATGCCCAGTATACGTCCTCTGTTGGGCTTTCGACATTTGGGCTTCGGGTTTTGGGCTGTTTATGGACTAGTTAGATTTGGGCCTTTACTGGACTTTATGAATATGATGTTTTGGGCCAAGTTTTGATAATAGATCTTGGAATTAGGCCCAATTAGGGAGTTGGGCCCAATTTGGTAAATTGGGCCAATAATGGGCTTTGTATAAGGACTTTCAAGGTTATGGACTTGGCATTGGGCCTTGGCCTAATAAAGAGAATGGACATGATGGATTGTGTGGACCCTTAGTGAAGATCTTCATGTTGTGTATTGATTTAATATTCGTTATTTGGATAGTTCAGGATTTTTGGTGAGACAGCGATTCAGGAATTCGATTCTTCAGTTCAGATCGACATTGCAAGGTGAGTTATCCTCACTGTACTCAAGGGTCTAAGGCACCAAGGCCGACCCTTTGGATTATAATCCTAGTTATCTTGTGATTATGTGCTGTGATGCTATGTTAAAGCTGTATTCTGGTTTAGGATGACGTTATGATCAGTGATCTGTTAGGTATGTATGACTATCTGTATGTGCTAGTTTACATGGTTTAAAGGATCTTAGGTTGAAGGGTTGGGTTCTGCTTCACAGCTCTTGTCTGAGTCTAACCGTTGTGGAATCGAGTCCTTTAGCCTAATATTGTTTACACTGTGGGGTATGTATGCTTAGTGACCTGTAGTTTGGTCTGATTGTCTATATGCTGGTAGGAGATTACATGTTATATGTGTACATGATTGATTGGTAGTTGAGGGTATCCCATCCCGAGGATGATATGACCCTAGTATGTTGTCTCTATAGACTGTTATATGATTATATGATATAGGTGCACATGTTTGACTGGTTATGGGCATTCCAACACGATGGTTGTGGGCTGAGAGTATTCCATCCCGGAGATGATTTGACTCGTAGTAGGTGGGCATTCCAACCCGATGGTTGAGGGCATGGGGTATTCCATCCCGATGGATGATCGGACCCATAGTATTGTTATATATGTATTGTGTGTGGGCATTCCAACCCAATGGTTGTGGGTCGAGAGTATTCCATCTCGAGGATGATTGGACTCATAGTATGGGGCATTCCAACCCGATGCTTGAGGGCCTGGGGTATTCCATCCCGATGGATGATTGGACCCATAGTATGTTGTTTGTTATATTATGTGTATTGTTGTGTGCATGGGTATTTTAGGGGTAACTCACTAAGCCTTCAAGCTTACATCTATCGATTTTGTTTCAGGTATAGCGGATGACCGCGGGAAGGAGAAGGCGTGACCGTACACTTCCTCGATTTATGATTATGATTTCTGGGAACTCTGATGTGTAAACTATTTTGAAAACAAATTGTAATAACTGAATGGTTTTAAATTTTTTTAAAAAAAGTTTTAAATTGGCTCAAATTTTTATGGGTGTCACAATTCCATTGGAACTTGTTACTAGAAACAATTCAATGGTTATGAAGTCTCAATTCAAGATACATTCCTTGAACACCTCTCTTCATTAAAGGTTCCAACTCACATGTAGATTTTGCAAACATCTCCCTTTATGGAAACATTTCCATATTCCATATGACCATCAATTATGACCTAGAATCATCTTAATCCAAAACGTGTCACTATGGTCCTTTCCAAATAATGTCATACTTCTAACTATCGACAAGTAACCAATCTTTGATAAAACCTTAGAATGTTCTTGACAGTTGTTTAACAACCTCAGTCAAAAAAATTCTAATCCTTTTCACATAATTCTCTAGGCATTTGAAAAATTAGAATATGTGAACATTATAGCATATGTGATTGATCCTATATTCGAAGCATATGGGACTTGACTCAATATGTCCTATACAAGGATTTAATATCTATTCAACTCTTTGCTATAATATTCCTATATATGCAATCTCCTATGTTGAAACATTTCAACATGATATTCACATATGTATTTGAAAAAGTTATATTAAACCATACGATCTAAACCTTTAGAATCAAAATGAAGTATGGGTGCTATCTCCCTTAAGTCAACTATAGCAAAACATTTTCCGAACTTTGCAACTTGCAAAAACAGAGATATTGTTCCCTATGAACAGTATTGTCAACATGCAATACCAACATAAAAATTATGCTCCCACTAGCTTTGACATGTACCCAGAAATCAACTGGACTTCTACAAATCTATACCCTTTGACTTTTTTAAAGAAGTGCATATTTCTATTACGCGATGCTTCAATAAGTCTCCAACTAGACTTCTTAAGCTTATACACCTTAGTTGGATAATGTGCGTGTGTGTGTGTTTAAACCCTTTCAAGACAGATAGATATATCCCTTGAAGTTCAAACAATTCTTTTCCATTCCTCACAATTCGAAATATGAAGAGGGATGTCGTAATCATATTGTGAATTTGAGAATGCAATTTACACAGCTAACATCCATATAGATCAGATCTTCAAATCTATTAGCGAAAGTATTTCCTCGTAATCATTTTCATGAATTAGTTAGAAACCTTTGCCACTTAGATTTTATGGTGCGTAGGTTCCCATCCACGTGAATCTATCATTTCCAGCCTATAATCATAAGACAAGGTTTAGGACAAAGCAAAATCGAATTCAGTTTTCCTTCATGGACTAAACTTAGCTATTTCTTGTAAATAAATTATTGCTTTCTGGCAGCTCAAGGGCCTACCTGTGTTTCCATGTTGTTAGTAGCTCACCTATATTGACCAATTTACTTTCACTGAACAATGTGCTTTTGCTTTTGCAGTTAAATGAAAACATAGAACTCATAAGCATTGTCAATTCAACTAGAAATGCACAAAAATAAGAATGTGTCAATCAAACACGACAGGTTATCAACCTCATGTCACGTGCTAGTGATAACTAAAAGGCTTATTGTTGATTGACTCTTGAAACTCTCAAGATCAATACGACTCCCACTAACTTCTTTACATATGAGTTTTTCTCTCAAGGAACATTCTTTGACGAGAAAACACTTCCTAGAATAGGTCTCAACATATCATTTTTTCTCGATTAACGAAAACATCACAACTCTAATTCTATATGTGCTAGAGTAAGATTTTTTACTCCACATATATCGAGGTGTTTTCAACCTTCTTAGTTTGAAATGAGTTTCAAGATACGATTCATAGTTACTAGCGCTTGGCTCTAAAATGTGATTAGAACAAAGTATGACTCATCTTATAATCGAACCATTTCCAACAACGTTTGATTCCTCCTTTTAGTCATACAATTGTACTAAGATGTTTTTAGAGGATTAATTGTGATACAATTCCATAATTGCTAAGATGATCATAAAACATGATACTAAAGCACTCTCCTTTCTTTTTAAATTGGAGAATATTTTATCTTTCTGACTAATAGATTCTTCTATTTGTTCTGTTACTCTTTGAATCTTTTCAGAAGTATCAGAATTATGCTTAATCTTATAAACATAATCATATTTGCTAAAGCATTAGTAAATCATGAAGAAAATAGTTATCATACCTTATGGTGGATTAGAAAAGTCCATGTCAACATGTACTTGATCCATTAGTCCTTAACTTGTCTCACATAAATATCTGAACAATGAATTAAGTCATAATTTTCCAATGAACAAGATTCTCATGCATCATGCAATTCGAATTGTATGACTCCAAGTTTCTGTCCAATTGGAACTTGGTGATGAGATTTCTTTTCACTTGGTCAAATATGATAGTACCACAAGTATGTTCTTGAAGAATCAATATCCATTAATAATATTGTTATTATTAGAAACATAAACAACACTTTTCATTAATGTCATTGCAAGGAAATATAAGATAAGGTTGCATAAAACGAAACTTCATTTTATTGCTAAAAGGAAAATTTGAACTTGTCTTTACAATGCATAACATGAAAAACTATATTTCTAGATATCTCCGAAGGGTAATAACAATCTATTAAATTATCCTAACTCCATAATAGTAGCTCCAAATTCTGACCATAACTACTATGTGTCGAAAGTCCATTTCTCAGGATCAGATTTAGCTCATTTTACTCAAGCTTCCTTCCTTCTTTTAGATTAGTAATGCCATCAAATGTGATCATCACATCATGTATTAAGATTCTAAGAATAGGAACTTATGGAGTTAGATAATGGATGTACCTAAACTAGAGTCACACGAATTGACTTCCCAATCTTTAAGATACTCTAGGTATTTTGGGCATCTTTGCAACCAATGTCCCTTCAATTGGAAGTAGAAACAAATGGGCTCTTTTGGTTTATCACATGGAATGGTCCCAAAATTGAACTTTCTCTTTACCATACAATCAAACGGTTTGATCTAGGATGGCTTCTTTACATAGGGAAAAGAAATCATTTCTGGATCATCAATGTTACCATTGTCAACGTCCATGGAACTCTTAGAATATTATACCATTTAAGCAAATCTACTTCAGATGTGTTCCTAAGCATTTCTGCTTCAGCAACTATCAACATCTCGGTCAAATCAATTAGGGTCACTTCAAGATTCCTCATATGAAAGATCTTAACGAACTGGCCATATGACCTAGGAAGAGAAAGAAGAACCAAATCAATGGCTTGCTCCTTTGGGAATATGACACCCATCATTTCTAATTTTTCAATGTACGACTTCATTTTCAGAATGTACTCACACACAAAATTTCCATCTTCATGTTTACATGCCAATAGGGCTTGAGTAGCTTAATATCTTTCAACACGAGGAAAATGTGACGTTGGGAGACTCACAGGAGGAGGAGGTGGAAGAGTTGAATGGAGACGATGTCCAATTCCACCATTTCTTAAGGAAGTGAAGACATTTTCACCTTGACTTGAAAGTGGAAGACCATCTCCAGAAGGTTGAGGAAAACTACTTCCATAAGAATGAGGAAGACCATCATTATCTTGATTTGACATATAAAATTTGGGAGAAGAGAAAATTCAAGTTAGTTGATTTTAATTCTTAATTATTAAACCATAATTAAAATTAAGGCTATGATCCATATTTTCGATTCGACCTTTGAAGAGGGATTCCATAATCAAATTCGAATCTATTTTAGGTACATAGAATCATATAACATCCCAAAAATTCAGATAAAATTTTCATTTTAAATTCATTCCAATCGTACGATAATCACATCAAACAGTCGAAAGCATATCATAGCAAAATATATCAGAGTACAAATCCCAAAATCACGTGATGCGAAAAAACATAGGTGGATGTAGTGCGATCAGGCTCGGCCCTTCCCTTTCGAGCTGGAAGTACCTGAAACATAAACTGAAAATCGTAAGTATAAATCTTAGTGAGTTCCCCTAAAATATCCCATACCATACATATATAACAGTCAAAAACATACGGGGTCTATTTCACCCCCTTCGGTGTCTTTCAACCGGTACTGGGTCTATTTTACCCCCTTCGGTATCTTTCAACCGGTACTGGGTCTATTTCACCCCCTTCGGTAGCTTTCAGACGATACTGGGTCTATTTCACCCCCTTTAATATCTTTCAACCGGTATCGTGTCTATTTCACCCCTATCACTAGCACATATAATCATAACAATAAGAGTCACAAAGACATCAAGCAGATAATGGCATAACAGGTAATTGTCACGAAGATAGTCCTCATACTACAAACATAATCTAGTGGATTGTCATTGGTGCCTTCAACCCATGGCTAAAGTGAAGAAAACTCACCTCAGAACAAAGATATCAAATCACACTTGGGCTGCTGACTCGTAAAATTCTCTCACTAAATCACAAGTAAAGAAACCCTAATTAGAAATTAGATCAATCCAACCTGCTAGTCTAAACCATAAATCCCGACTCCAAAGGTAAAAAGGTTGCTGAATCCTTGCTTTATTGGGCCTAACCCACCAAGGCCCAAATACAATTAGCCCCAAAGCCCAAAAGATAAACCATATCCAAAATGGGCCCAAGATCAAAAAGGCCCACCACTGAAAAGCTTGTGGCCCAATAAAAGCCAAAGTCCCTAAGTCCGAAATGGCCCGATGCTAAAAAGCCTAAAATCCTCTCTGGTGAGTACGCTCAACGTACCAACAGTACACCCGAATTACTCACGACCCTCACATAGTCGAGACCTCAGACGCGTACACGCAGCGTACGTCTAGGTACGGCCGACATACGCTGTAGCTGGCCAAATCCTCATTCTAAGGTCTTAATTAGTTAAGACTTAACGTCCAGTTTTAGATATAAGCTTATCAAAGCATATTAAGCCATAAAGTTCCTAACCATGGATTTAGTCTTCCATCTCCCTTAAGTGGTCACCAACCCATGCATGGTTGAGTTCTAACCTCCAAGATACAAACTTTATGACTTCATGCACTCCTAAGAGCCCAAAAGGACAACTCAAATGGTCTGGAGTAGTCCATACTCCATGAGACCAAAGTTATGGGACCAAAATATGCTAAGTTCTTCCACAAACTTAGATCTAGACTTAGAATGAACAAGTTTTAGAATTTATACCTCCAATGAGCTAGAAATGATGAACAACCCTTGGATCTACAAGCTCCTTCTTGTCCAATGCTTCTCCTCAATCCTTCTTTTTCTTCAAGATCACAAAAGAACACCCAAATAGTCTTAGTCAGCTCTAGAATACTCTCAAGATGGCTAGCATTTCAAGATTAGCTCAAAAGGCAATGAAGGATGATAAGGTGAATGACTTAAGGGGCTTAATGAGCTTAAATTGGGTGCAAACCCTAAAAATTAGGGTTTGTCCCTGGCTTGCGTACGCCCTGCATACGCATGGGTACGCATGGCGTACGTAGGGGACATCCCCGCTTCGCACATGCATAGGAGTACACCATGCGTACCTTGTATACACCCAACATACTCAAGTCTGGTTCATGGATAATCGAAATAATTAGCAAGAGTTTTTACCTGGCGATTCGGGCGTTACAATTCTCCCCTACTTGAATCAGACTTCAACCTCGAAGTCCGCTGCTGCAAATAACCTCGAGTAGTGCTCCCTTATCTCTTCTTCAGGCTCCCACGTGCACTCAGAACCCTTTCGGTGTTGCCACTGCAACTTCACCAATCCCACAAACTTGTTCCTCAAGGTTTTCATCTTCCGGTCAAGGATCGCCACCGGTCTCTCAATGTAGTTCAGACGGTTTTCCACATGAAATCCTCCAACGGAACTACTACGGAATCATCAACCAAATACTTCCACAACCGAGAGACGTGAAAAGTACTGTGGATTTTACTGAGCTCCTCCGGAAGATCTAAACGATACGCCGCCCTGCCCACCTGGGCTAAAACCCTAAAGGGACCGATGTATCTGGGGCCTAGCTTTCCACGCTTCTTGAATCGGATGACACCTTTCCACGGTGACACCTTTAGGAGTACCATGTCCCTAACCTGGAACTCTAAGTCTGAGCGGCGTCTACCTGCATAGCTCTTCTGTCGACTCGACGTTGTCTGAAGCCTACCATAAACCTGCTGAATCATCTCAGTTATCTTGAGTACTACCTCGGTACTCCCCATAACCCGCTGACCGACCTCACCCCAACATATCGGGGTCCTACACTTCCTCCCATAGAGCATCTCAAAAGGAGGTCGATCGATGCTGGCATGATAACCGTTGTTATACAAAAATTTCGCTAACGAAAGATATGTATCCTAACTATCAGCGAAATCCAGAACGCATGCCCGCAACATATCCTCCAATTTTTAGATGGTCCGCTTACTCTGACCATCCTTCTACGGGTGAAAAGTCGTGCTGAAGTGTAGATGAGTACCCAAATCCTCATGAAATTTCTTCCAGAATCAGGAAGTGAACCGAACAGTTCTCTCCGAGACCACAAAAATCAGAACCCCATTACTTGCCACAACCCCCTTAATGGAAATGTCTGCCAACTTCTCCACAGAGATACCCTCCTGGATTGGGATGAAATGTGCGCTCTTGGTCAATCGATCCACGATGACCCATATCGAATCCACTTGTTGGGAATAAATCCGAGATGACGAATGTGGAATATCAAGAACAATCAAGAATCAATCACCATAATATGCAAGTAATCTGATAAAGGTTTTGTGTATATTGATATGGATCTAAACGTACAAAGAAAACCCTAATCAGAAAAAAAACTTACATCAAAATCTAACCTAATGATTATTTATAGGGAACATAAAATATTTACCAAAAATATAAAACCAACTCCTTAGAAGAGCTCGATGAAGAACTTCTATTGTAAAGGCAAAGTAGGGAATCACAAACCGATTAACCCTAAAAAGGCTTCCCTAAATAACCAAACATGCCAAATGAGTTTCAATATCTCAAATACTCAACAATCTCCCCCTAGATGATGAAACTGATGAAGATCACGATTTTCGATCTTCTTGGCATTTCTCCTCCTAAATTGTGAGACTCATCAGCACATGGGGTCTTCAAGGCGAGAGAAACAAATAACATCTTCCAAATACGAACTCACCCTTGAATTTTCAACAAACACCATGGAGAAAATCCGAAAAGTAAGAAGAATCATCAACAATATACAAAATCTATCAGATTAAATGAAATAAATCCTTTTAGAATATACCCAATTCTCAAAACTTAAAACCGGAAAAATAACAAAAATTAATTTGTATTTTTCGATTTTTAAATATTAGACAAAAAGAATAGAATAAGAAGCAATTATTTAGAAGGGTTTGAAAAGAATAAGACCAAAGAAAAGGATTAGAAAGGAAAATATTTTGGAAAGAAAGGGTTAAAATGGCAAAAACCAAGAGTTTATGAATAGTTTGGAAAAATGGGTTGAAACTGCCAAGCTAAAAGAACTCTGAGGACTGAAATTGCAAACTGTAGCGTCTTCTTCAATTAAACAGTTGCGAACACGTTATTTGACTTTCAAAAGTCAAAATCACATTTGATGAAATCAAATCCCTCCGATTGACTGCATACCTCTACGATTGAATTTATAACTCTGATTTGTGATACCAATAACAGCATCAAATGAGATTATCAATTCCGAGACCAGTTAACAACGAAAGAATGCGACTTCCAATTCCAATTTTTTTTTACTTCCGATTCCAGTAAACTCCGAACGTCAATCTCGATCTTAGAATAATTTCAATTTCGAATCAATTACAGTTTCGTTCCGATTAACTGTAAATTCCGATTCCGAGAACTCGGAGTATGAACACAGTGGACGATCAAAACCATAATGCGATTGCGAGTTTCAGAACGCCGAACGATTTCAACCTCCGAATTCATAAACTCCTAAAGTTTTGTAGTAGCGAATCACTCCGAGCCTAGAACTGCGAACGACAGAACTACGAACGATTGCGAACGCTCGGAGATGAAAAGTGAACTCCGAACCCTTCGCGATGAGAATTAATTCCAATCGCTTTCGTTCCGAATTTAATTTTGAGGCAAGAAATTCCGATTCCAATTTTGCCAATGATTCCGAAAGCCAAACAATAAAATCCGAACTACAATTCCGGGTGCACAAAGTCCGAACGTGAATTTCAGTTTCGGAATCAAAAATTCCGTTGCAGTTGGTCGTTCATCGTGGAAAGTAGATTCGCAGGCCAATATCACAAGCAATTGATTTCATATTTCCGATAACTACCCTTAAAGTTTGAAGGAAATGGCAGAATTCGCCCAAATTACGAAAGTAACAGTCTTATGACATTAATTTCGAATTTGGCCCTCCTTTTGCAGTACACTGACAGTTTCAGCCCACTTTTTGATGTAATGTCAGATTGCAGCCCTATTTTTGCAGAAAATGTCCTTTTTCACCCACTTTTTCAGCCTTTTGTCATTTACTACAATTAAAAGTCAATAAAAATTGATTTATTCAACACAATTTCATATCTTTGACTGAATTATCACCAGATTTTGTCCCTTTTTTTTATAAAGGACAAAACTTATTATGAGACATTTGCTACCCATTTAAAATTCAAGATTGAACTTAGTCTCTTTCACACCCATTTATTTGAAGAGAAATGATCATCTTCTGAAAATAATATCCGCTTTTTAATTGGAAAACAAAAATTTCCAAAATTCTCATTAAACCAACCAAATACTCTTTTCTCTTTCCTCCAACTTCTAACATATTCTTCTGAAGAAAAATTGAATTTTCTTTTAACATTCTTGACTTCAGCTTGCTGAATCTTTTCACATGCATTAGGTACTTGTACCTTGGGCATCCAAACTTTCTTCATTTTACTCTTGTTCTTGTTGTTCTTCTTCTTTCTTTCTTTTCTGATTTATAGGCTTCAGAAACAAATTTCGGATGTGAACAACCTCTTCATCTTTCTGAATCTAAACATTAGAAACATTTGGTACACAAAATTTTGGAGTTTGATAAATCTGAACATCTTGAAGTATTGGCATTCTGTAAGGAATCATTCCTTCAAAAACATCATCAGAACATAAAAAGTCATCTGTTTGAGTTCCAATTGAACAAAACTTCTTCACATTCACTACTTATGAATTTTTGCCATGAGATTCGTCTTCAGAACATCTAGAATCGGATTGTAAAACTTCTGAAAAACATGAACCACTTGACTCCCCCTCAACAAGAACATTTGGAGTCATCTTTTCTTCAGAAACATGAGGAACATTATGAACTTCACCAAGAACACCAAGAACATGAAGAGCATCTTCATTTTTTCTTTTCAGCTCTCATCATCTCCAAAATTTGTTGTTTATTTTCGCGATCTATATGACTATGAATAATACGAAATTGTTCTACTATTCTCTCATTCTTTTTTAACTCACTGTTATTAATACATGAGTATTCAGATATTTTCTTATCAACAATAAGATTATACAACTCAGTAACATCCTTCAACATATATTGACCACTAATTTGAAACATAGTCACTTTGTTAACACCATAGATTGGTTTAGTAACCTTTAATCCAAGTTCAAAAATGGAGTCAAACAATAAATTTGTTTCGTCTATTAGATCTTCAACAAGTGACATAACTTGAATAGAGAGAAACTAGATCTGATAAGAATTCTAGAGAGAGAAAATGGATCTTATATGGTTTCTAGAGAGAGAAAACAGATATGAGACGATTTTTAGAGAGATAAAGTAGATATGAACATAAATACTTTGACAAAACACGAAATTCTTCTTCTTTTTCTTCCAAAACACGATTCAAGAACAAATCAGATGAAATATGTGACAACCCGAAATTTCTATTATGTACAACATTTCAATTCAATAGAAGTCAGAACAGTTTCTGCTAACTTTCAAGCTTTTTGGAATAAGTTCGAGTCTTTTTAAGTTAGTACTTCAGGAGATACCAGGAGAGAGGATGCTCTAGGGTTTATTGTGCAACAATAAAGTCCCAAAGCTCCAAGAGTTTGGAGTTTACGGCCTAAACAAAGGTGTTTACGGCCGTAAACCCTAAATTGGGGGTATATATATGACCCTTAGTCATTATTTACCATTTTTCACAAATTAAAGATCCAAACTCAATTCTCTCTCAAGTATCATCCAACAATTCTTCAAGATCTTCAACTTGTAAGTGTTTCTAGCCCTATTAAGTTGATATATTGCTTAATCTAGTGATTTAACACACTTCCATCCGTGAAATCATTCCAAAAGGTTAGATCTTCAAGTTTCACCAAGAACACACACTAGTGTTCTTGGACTTTTAGCACCTTTTCAAGCCTCTATCTTGTAAGTACTTCTATCCTAGAGTATAATAATGCTTGTTACACTTCTATACATCAAGAAAACACCAAGGAAACCAAGGATCAAAGGTGTTTACGGTCCAAGAACACCTTGGACCGTAAACCCTAAAAAGGGTGCAAAAGTGTGCTCTAGTCCCTTCTAAGCCTTGGAAACTTGCATAGATCCCTTCCCTAATGAGTTAAGTACATGAAAACATCAAAAGACCATAAACCATTTGGTTTTATGGCCGTAAACCCAAAGGCAAATGGTCCAAGGACCGTAAACTCCATATAGGAGTGAAATGGTGCCCTAATCACTTCCATAGGCTTATACTTCAAGTGGAAATGCTTCTAAGGACTTGTAGAGCTTCAAAACAACTCATGGTCAAAGAAGCATGAGTTTATGGCCGTAAACTCATGGGTTTACGACCGTAAACTCAAAGAGTTATGGTCACAAAACCGTAAACTCATATAAAGGGTTCCCTTGAACCCTAAACTCAATAGCAATGTCCTACAACATTTAGATGCAATCCTTAGCACTTATAACACTTATATAAGGTGTTTTTCATGCCCTAGGAAGTCTTAACTTTGTTAATTAGTTGTTTAAAGACTAATTGGATACATATATGTGTTATTATATGTTAACTAGGATCATTGTGTGTGTACAAGTCTTCACTTGACACCTAGCAATCCTATATCATCAGTTCATCCAAACCACTCACTACAGGTGAGTTCATACCCCTTAATTAACCTTTTAAATGTTTTTAAATGCTTTTATGGGGGGGAATACAAGTTGAATTATTATAGTTATTATATCAATCACATGTGATTAATAACTACCAAACAAGTGGATTTCTTACTTTTCAAACTGTGTTACCAAACTGTCTTACTTCAAACTGTTTTACAAACTCCTTTTCATGTCAAATACTTTTACTTAAACTCTTTTAAACTTATATTTTGTTAAATGTGTATCTATATAGATATAGTTATATAAGTAGGATTGAAAGGACTTAGGACTGATAGCTCACCTTACTTCCTGTTCCTTGTTTGGTTGTGGACTTAGGGTATTAGGGTTATCTGTCCGAAGGTCGTTTGAATCCTAGTTATATATTATGTATATGTATATAGATACAAAGGTTCCTTCTTTCATTCAGCTTCATACCTTTGGGTAGCAAGGGTATACATACATGTTCATACATTACTAGTAAGCTACTATAGGAGTAGTTTAGGAAGATACTAATACTATTACTAGAACAATGAACCATACAGAGAAAGAGATAACAAACAATACCATACAGAGAAAGAGATAACAAACAATACCATACAGAGAAAGAGATAACAAAGAATACCATACAGAGAGAACATACAGGCTAGACAGAGGTAGAACATACAATACAGCTAGCACATTCATTACATATACATTATTACAGTTATGTGAGCCACCTAACGGGGCATGGCACTACCTGTCATGACCGTTTTTGTATCCAGAATCTCCTTAAATGGGGGGCATATGAGTTTGTGTATAGATCTATACTGGATTGACTATCCTACACCTTGCTGCTCGCTACAGTGGGACTTGCAAGTCTACGGGTGCCAAACGTCATTTCTTACGACGTCTTACATCGTCGTTTTTCTATTGAGTCGGTAGCAGGATACAGGCCGATCACATGGTACTTTAAATAACAATTGGTTTAAAGTAGTTAGTACAGCAGTAGTTACTTAATACAACATTACAGTACTATATCATTTTCCCATTACATTTACTTTGTGATATTTACACAATAAACAATAATGTAAAAACTATATTTTTGGTTAATGATAGTCGGATTTGGGAAAATACACACTCTTACAAGAGACACACACACAGATACTAGATGCCTTGGTAGAAGGCTACTTTTAGTAGGAAACATAGGGTTTTCTAGGAGAGTTCAAACAATTACAAACTTTTACAAACATATACAATTACAAACTTACAAAACACTTTCATACAACTACAGACACTAATATACTTATGATCTCACCAGCTTTAAAGCTGATAAACTCTATCAAAATAACTCGTATTCTCAGGTCGCCAGTAGACAGGTACCGGAGCCAGGTTTTTGCGAAGATGGAGCTCGTTCAAGACTCATCTTTATTTTGATGTATATTATTTTTGGTGTCTATATAACTTGACAGAACACACTTGTATGAAAATATATTATTAATGCAATGGATGATGTTGTTGCTTGTTTACTACTTTGCATTGTTGTGATACTGTACATGACGTCCTCCACCTCCGAACGATTCCGCCGTTCCGGTTTTGGGGTGTGACAGATTGGTATCAGAGCATTGTTTATAGTGAATCGAGTGTATCAACCCATAAAACATATACGAACTATAAACACAAGTGGGATTAAAATACTCTGATAAAGAGTTTATACTTTTAAATAATAAAATATTTAACTAAGTATACATACCTGCATTCATACTAAAATCAGTGTCACTAGGACAAAACAAAAGTATTACGATTGTTGGACAGCACAAGTAGACTTAGAGACATATGGTCAACCCTGGGAAGATGTAGCCTGATCAACTACATTTTCCGAGGAGTGATTAGCATGTGCCTAAGTGTGTTTGTGAGGTCGCAACAAGTCTAAAAACTTACCAACACTTCTACAACAAGAACAGTAGAACAGAACATAAACTTAAAATACTATAGGAGTATTTTGTGTTACTATTAATTACTTACCTGAGAACTAAAGGTCTTTATTAAGTATGTCAATAGTTGCGGAGTGGATACGCTAAGGTTATATGTGTCTAGGATATCATAGACTTAGAATCTGTGATCTTTGCTTTACTTCCTGTTCCTTGTTTGGTTGTGGGCTTAGAGTTAGGATCACTTATTCGAAGGTCTATCCTGTCTAGGTTACCTATGACTGGTATGCACTACGCAAATGTTGGAGTAACTGATAAAGATCATCATATAATTATCTAGTTAGTTCGTCTATTAATTATTTCCTTATCCCTTTTCTCGCGTAGATATAATGGCTGGATTCCATTTTCCTGAAGACCCGTACTATCCCAACAACGACAATGTTAGATGGCTTGGAGAAGAGCCAGAAGATGATCACCCAATCCCTTTGGATGATCACGAAGCTGAAGGCTTTTCTGATGGTTCTGACTCGGAGCCAGAAGTCAACAACCAACCCCCAGCTGTCCAAAACCCAAACCCTCGTCCAGCATTTCAAGGACCCACACCTCTGTGGGCCACAAACTTGAATATGTGGAGTCAGGAACAGGGGCAGCCCATGCCCTACCATGGAGACCGAAGCTTCTACAACCTCACTGAAGGAGGTTCAGCTGACAGGGTCCTACCCATAATGGTCCGTAGGATTGCTCGGAACACTGAGAAAGGTCAAGCAGCTATTGACCGAGTAGTGGAGATTGACGCCAACTCTGGCGTTAACACAGTCCGCATTCGCCAACTAGAGTCTGCTCATGAAAGGACTCAGGTCCGCAATACAGTTCTACAGAGGGAACTTGATGAAACCCAAGCTGAAGTCAGGGAACTTCGAGCTCAGCAAGCAAGATCTGATAGGCGCGTGAGAGACATAGAACGTCTACTGTCGGAGTCAAGGACTCACTCTAGTAGTTCTCGTCGCCGTTAGAGTCTCATCGACTTCTCTTTTGGATGTAACCTATTTAGTGTAAAAACTCTAGTCTAATTTCCTATCTTTGTAAATCTTAGACCCGTTAGGTCTTAATTTGGTAGTAGTCTGTCAAAATTTTCCATCTTGGTTGATGTAAGACCTACTTCTAGGTCATTTTTCCCGAACTCATTACATCTGTAATCCCAGTATAATTGACAGATATCTAATCTTATGGAAATCAATATCCAATTGCTATCATCTGTTAGTACTAGATCTTCATTCAATCATACTATTCAATCGTGCTATTCACTTGTGCTGTTGGGCTATGGAGAGTTAGTCCATGAGTCATTCTTATCTACTTCCTATTAAATTCTTATCAATATCTTCATCTTTCTAAACTTATAGTTAAAAGATGCCCCCACGTAAATCAACAAGACGCGATCCTCCCGCACCGACACCACCTGCTCCTCAATTCGATACAACAGCTCTAAATGCTGCTGTAGCTGCGGCTGTGGCTACAGCCATGGCTCAATATCATTCATCTGGTTCCACTGGAGGAGGAACCCCTGTTCAATCTACTCATGGTGAAATCCCGGTGCGCTTGAGAGAATGCTCCTATAAGGACTTCACCAACTGCAAGCCCAAGTCTTTCAGAGGGACTGGCGGAGTCATTTCCCTCTCGCAATGGTTCGAGAAAACCGAATCGGTTTTCGAGATCTGCTCCTGCCCAGAAGGGAGCAAGGTCAAGTTCGCTGCTTGCACCTTCGAAGACAAAGCCCTGCCATGGTGGAATAGCCATGTCAAGTCACTATCTCTAATAGTGGCTAATGCTATGGGATGGGAAACTCTGAGAGATCTAATGATTGAAGAGTACTGCCCGAGGGGCGAGATCCAAAAGCTGGAGGAGGAACTGTGGAGCCTAACCACGAAGGGCTCCGACGTAGTCTCTTATACCGCCAGGTTCTGTGAACTGGTAGCCCTCTGTCCCAACATGGTTCATACGGAGAGAAAGAAAATCGAGAGATATATATGGGGGCTGATGCCACCATACCAGGGAAATGTTTTGGCATCACACCCCACTACATTTGATAGTGCCAAGCGATTGGCACAGCGGCTCATAGACCATGGGGTTCGTACCATGTCCGCAACAACAATCCTGGCCATCTCAGAACCCGCCAGAACCGCTGATTCCAAGCGGAAGTTTTGGGATGACAAGAAAAAGAAGAAGGCTGCCAAAAAGCAGCAGATCGTGGCAGTACATGCTGCAATAGCACCTGCCGCTGCTGCTCCAGTAAGGCAATACGCCGGAAGTTTACCCAAGTGCAACAAGTGCAACTTCCACCACACAGGAGCCTGCCGGGAAATGCAGTGCTTGAACTGCAACATGAAGGGGCACACCGCCCGTTTCTGTAAAGCTCCGGCGAGACCACTCAACCAAGTCCCCGGCGCTGGTGTGGGCCAGGCTTGCTACAATTGTGGCGACGTGGACCACTACAAGAGGGACTGCCCAAAGGCAGGGAATTCTGGTAGAGTTGGAAGAGTTCTGGCCATAGGCCACGAGGAAACGGGTGCCGACCCCACAGTGGTCACTAGTATGTTTCTCCTCGATAACTCATATGCATGTATACTATTTGATAGTGGAGCGGAGAGGAGCTTCGTGAACCAAAGATTTGCTCATTTACTTAAGCAAAAATCACGAGCACTCAAAGAACCGTTCACTGTAGAAATGGCTAATGGAAAGACAGAGAGCACTAACAGTATATTCATAGGGTGTACCCTAACTTTAGATAGCCATTCATTTTCGATCGATCTCATGCCGGTATCTATTAAAAGTTTCGACGTCATCATCGGCATGGATTGGTTGAGTCTTCATCGTGCTGACATCATGTGTTATGAAAAGGCTGTCCGCCTTAATCTATTATCTGGCGAAACTCTAGTAGTATATGGCGACAAACCCGACACGAACCTCCGTATCATCTCGAGCATTCAAGCTCAGAAATTCTTGCGAAAGGAATGTCGCGCATTCCTTGATCATGTGGTCGATGTGAGCCAAGAAACAAAAGACATTCAGAACATTCCAGTGGTACGCGACTTTCCCGACATCTTTCCAGAAGAACTCCCAGGATTACCTCCGCAACGACAAGTCGAGTTCAGAATCGACTTAGTTCCAGGGGCTACCCCCGTAGCCAAATCGCCCTATCGTCTAGCACCTGCAGAGATGCAAGAACTGTCCTGTCAACTTAACGAACTGCTCAGCAAGGGATTTATAAGACCAAGCTTCTCACCTTGGGGAGCTCCAGTCTTGTTCGTCAAGAAGAAAGACGGATCGTTTCGTATGTGCATCGACTACAGGGAGCTCAACAAACTGACCGTCAAAAATCGTTATCCCTCGCCTCGTATCGACGATTTATTTGACCAACTTCAAGGGGCGAATTTCTTTTCAAAAATCGACTTAAGATCCGGATATCACCAACTACGAGTGCTAGGGGAGGATGTTCCGAAGACAGCCTTCCGAACTCGTTATGGGCACTACGAATTCGTAGTGATGCCGTTCGGATTAACAAACGTGCCCGCAGTATTCATGGATTTAATGAATAGGGTGTGTCGTCCTTACTTGGATCAGTTCATCATCGTCTTCATCGATGACATACTTATCTACTCTCGTAGTAAGGAGGAACATAGTCAACATCTGCGACAAGTCTTAGAAACTCTACGTTCGGAGAAGCTCTATGCGAAGTTCTCGAAATGCGAATTTTGGATCCGACGAGTCGAATTCTTAGGGCACGTGGTTAGAGAAGAGGGAATACGCGTGAACCCTTCCAAAATTAAAGCCATTGAGAGCTGGTCAGCACCGAAGACGCCTACAGAAATTCGTCAATTTCTAGGCCTCGCTGGCTACTACCGCAGGTTCATTCAGAACTTCTCCCGCATAGAGAAACCTCTTACAACACTGACCCAGAAAGGCATGGCCTTTGACTGGGAAGAGAAGCAGGAGAGAGCGTTCCAAACGCTCAAGCGAGCCTTGCGCACCGCACCAATACTATCCCTCCCCGAAGGGATAGAAGACTTCGTCGTCTATTGCGATGCGTCAAATCAAGGACTCGGATGTGTTCTGATGTAGCGAGGTAAGGTCATTGCCTATGCCTCGAGACAACTGAAGACACACGAGGTCAACTACACTACCCACGATCTGGAACTAGGAGCAGTTGTGTTTGCTCTGAAGATCTGGAGACACTACCTGTATGGTACAAAAAGCACAATCTTTACAGATCACAAAAGCCTACAACATATATTTGACCAGAAGGAGCTCAACATGAGACAACGACGGTGGGTCGAGCTACTCAGTGATTACGAATGCGAAATTCATTATCATCCGGGTAAAGCCAATGTAGTAGCTGACGCCCTAAGTCGGAAAGAATATTTCGGTCGTAGAGTCAAGTCATTGACTATGACTATCCATTCACACTTGTCCACACAAATTAAGGAGGCTCAGCTCGACGCTTTGAAACCTGAAAATGTGGCAGGTGAATCCCTGAGAGGAATGGATAAGAACTTGGAGGTTAAGGGTGGCGGAGCTTATTATCTCATGGATCGGATCTGGACCCCGAAACTTGGTGGTTTCAGAGACTTGGTCATGAACGAGGCGCACAACAATCGTTATTCCGTCCACCAGGTTCAGATAAGATGTATCTGGATCTTAAAAAGTTATACTGGTGGCCTAACATGAAAGCAGAGATTGCTACCTTCGTAAGTAGGTGCCTTACTTGCGCCAAGGTCAAGGTCGAATACCAGAAACCCTCCGGTCTACTACAACAGCCAAAGATACCGGAATGGAAGTGGGAGCGGATCACTATGGATTTCATAACCAAGTTTCCCAAGACAACGGGTGGACTTGATACCATATGGGTCATCGTCGACAGATTGACCAAGTCCGCACACTTCCTGCCTATCAAAGAAACAAACAAGATGGAGAAGCTTACAAGAACTTACATTAGGGAGATTGTACGACTACATGGTGTTCCGATATCCATTATCTCGGACAGAGATAGTAGATTCACTTCGAGGTTTTGGCAGTCGTTACAAAGTTCCCTAGGAACTAGGCTGGACATGAGTACAGCCTACCATCCGTAGACAGACGGGCAAAGTGAGAGGACTATCCAAACCTTGGAAGATATGCTGCGAGCCTGTGTGATCGACTCTGGGAAAGCATGGGATACTCATTTACCCCTTGTCGAATTTTCCTACAACAACAATTATCACACAAGCATAAAGGCTGCTCCATTCGAGGCCCTCTATGGCCGCAAGTGCAGATCCCCTATGTGCTGGGCTGAGGTGGGTGATACCCAATTAGCTAAAGGACGAGTTCCTGAAAGCACTCTCACAGGTCCGGAGATCATTCGGGAAACGACAGAGAAGATCGTTCAAATTCGTGAACGATTGAAAGACTCTAGAGATCGACAGAAAAGCTACGCTGATAAACGAAGGAAACCGTTGGAATTCCAGGTGGGCGACCGTGTTCTATTGAAGGTCTCACCCTGGAAGGGCTTGATACGCTTCGGAAAGCGTGGAAAGCTAAATCCAAGGTACATAGGGCCTTTTGAGATTCTCGCAAGAATCGGCCGTGTAGCTTACAAACTTAACTTACCGCGCGAGCTTAGTAACGTACATTCTAATTTCCACGTCTCGAACTTGAAAAAGTGTCTGTCCGACGAGACTCTTGTAATCCCACTCGACGAGATCGAGATCAACGAGAGCCTCAACTTCGTGGAAGAACCAGTAGAGATCATGGACCGGGAGGTCAAGCAAACGAAGCAAAGCCGTATCCCGATAGTGAAGGTTCGCTGGAACGCCAAGCGAGGACCTGAATTCACTTGGGAGCGAGAGGATCAGATGAAACTGAAATATCCTCTTCTTTTTACTTAGTTATTTGTAACTACTTATTTGCTTAAACTCTAATTTCGGGACAAAATTCCTTCTAAGGGGGGGATGATGTGACAACCCGAAATTTCTATTCTGTACAACATTTCAATTCAATAGAAGTCAGAACAGTTTCTGCTAACTTTCAAGCTTTTTGGAATAAGTTCGAGTCTTTTTAAGTTAGTACTTCAGGAGATACCAGGAGAGAGGATGCTCTAGGGTTTATTGTGCAACAATAAAGTCCCAAAGCTCCAAGAGTTTGGAGTTTACGGCCTAAACAAAGGTGTTTACGGCCGTAAACCCTAAATTGGGGGTATATATATGACCCTTAGTCATTATTTACCATTTTTCACAAATTCGAGATCCAAACTCAATTCTCTCTTAGGTATCATCCAACAATTCTTCAAGATCTTCAACTTGTAAGTGTTTCTAGCCCTATTAAGTTGATATATTTCTTAATCTAGTGATTTAACACACTTCCATCCGTGAAATCATTCCAAAAGGTTAGATCTTCAAGTTTCACCAAGAACACCAAGAACACACACTAGTGTTCTTGGACTTTTAGCACCTTTTCAAGCCTCTATATTGTAAGTACTTCTATCCTAGAGCATAATAAGGCTTGTTACACTTCTATAGATCAAGAAAACACCAAGGAAACCAAGGATCAAAGGTGTTTACGGTCCAAGAACACCTTGGACCGTAAACCCTAAAAAGGGTGCCAAACTGTGCTCTAGTCCCTTCTAAGCCTTGGAAACTTGCATAGATCCCTTCCCTAATGAGTTAAGTACATGAAAACATCAAAATACCATAAACCATTTGGGTTTATGGCCGTAAACCCAAAGGCAAATGGTCCAAGGACCGTAAACTCCATTTAGGAGTGAAATGGTGCCCTAATCACTTCCATAGGCTTATACTTCAAGTGGAAATGCTTCTAAGGACTTGTAGAGCTTCAAAACAACTCATGGTCAAAGAAGCATGAGTTTACGGCCGTAAACTCATGGGTTTATGACCGTAAACTCAAAGAGTTATGGTCACAAAACCGTAAACTCATATAAAGGGTTCCCTTGAACCCTAAACTCAATAGCAATGTCCTACAACATTTAGATGCAATCCTTAGCACTTATAACACTTATATAAGGTTTTTTTCATGCCCTAGGATGTCTTAAATTTGTTAATTAGTTGTTTAAAGACTAATTGGATACATATATGTGTTATTATATGTTAACTAGGATCATTGTGTGTGTACAAGTCTTCACTTGACACCTAGCAATCCTATATCATCAGTTCATCTAAACCACTCACTACAGGTGAGTTCATGCCCCTTAATTAACCTTTTAAATGTTTTTAAATGCTTTTATGGGGGGGAATACAAGTTGAATTATTATAGTTATTATATCAATCACATGTGATTAATAACTACCAAACAAGTGGATTTCTTACTTTTCAAACTGTGTTACCAAACTGTCTTACTTCAAACTGTTTTACAAACTCCTTTTCATGTCAAATACTTTTACTTAAACTCTTTTAAACTTATATTTTGTTAAATGTGTATCTATATAGATATAGTTATATAAGTAGGATTGAAAGGACTTAGGACTGATAGCTCACCTTACTTCCAATTCCTTGTTTGGTTGTGGACTTAGGGTATTAGAGTTATCTGTCCGAAGGTCGTTTGAATCCTAGTTATATATTATGTATATGTATATAGATACAAAGGTTCCTTCTTTCATTCAGCTCCATACCTTTGGGTAGCAAGGGTATACATACATGTTCATACATTACTAGTAAGCTACTATAGGAGTAGTTTAGGAAGATACTAATACTATTACTAGAACAATGAACCATACAGAGAAAGAGATAACAAACAATACCATACAGAGAAAGAGATAACAAACAATACCATACAGAGAAAGAGATAACAAACACTACCATACAGAGAAAGAGATAACAAACAATACCATACAGAGAGAACATACAGGCTAGACAGAGGTAGAACATACAATACAGCTAGCACATTCATTACTTATACATTATTACAGTTATGTGAGCCACCTAACGGGGCATGGCACTACCTTCCATGACCGTTTTTGTATCCAGAATCTCCTTAAATGGGGGGCGTATGAGTTTGTGTATAGATCTATACTGGATTGACTATCCTACACCTTGCTGCTCGCTACAGTGGGACTTGCAAGTCTACGGGTGCCAAACGTCATTTCTTACGACGTCTTACATCATCGTTTTTCTATTGAGTCGGTAGCAGGATACAGGTCGATCACATGGTACTTTAAATAACAATTGGTTTAAAGTAGTTAGTACAGCAGTAGTTACTTTATACAACACTACAGTACTATATCATTTTCCCATTACATTTACTTTGTGATATTTACATAATAAACAATAATGTAAAAACTATATTTTTGGTTAATGATAGTCGGATTTGGGAAAATACACACTCTTACAAGAGACACACACACAGAGATACTAGATGCCTTGGTAGAAGGCTACTTTTAGTAGGAAACATAGGGTTTTCTAGGAGAGTTCAAACAATTACAAACTTTTAGAAACATATACAATTACAAACTTACAAAACACTTTCATACAACTACAGACACTAATATACTTATGATCTCACCAGCTTTAAAGCTGATAAACTCTATCAAAATAACTCGTATTCTCAGGTCGCCAGTAGACAGGTACCGGAGCTAGGTTTTTGCGAAGATGGAGCTCGTTCAAGACTCATCTTTATTTTGATGTATATTATTTTTGGTGTCTATATAACTTGACAGAACACACTTGTATGAAAATATATTATTAATGCAATGGATGATGTTGTTGCTTGTTTATTACTTTGCATTGTTGTGATACTGTACATGACGTCCTCCACCCCCAAACGATTCCGCCGTTTCGGTTTTGGGGTGTGACAAAATAATGAGTAGAAGATAACAGATCTGAACAAGATTTTGCAATAAAACAAGGTATTAGACTTTTTCTTTTCAGAAAACTTACAAAACTTGAAGAACAAGGTGAGATTCATGATAAAATATCACCATAAACAAGAACGATTCTTGCAATAATCGCTAAGATCTACATGAACCTGCTCTGATACCACTTGTTGGGAATAAATCCGAGATGACGAATGCGAAATATCAAGAACAATCAACAATCAATCACCATAATATGCAAGTAACTTGATAAAGGTTTTGTGTATATTGATATGGATCTGACCGTACAAAGAAAACCCTAATAAGAAAAAAAAACTTACATCAAAATCTAACCTAACGCTTATTTATAGGGAACATAAAATATTTACCAAAAATATAAAACCAATGCCTTAGAAGAGCTCGATGAAGAACTTCTACTGTAAAGGCAAAGTAGGGAATCACAAAACAATTAACCCTAAAAAGGCTTTCTTAAATAAACAAACATGCCAAATCAGTTTCAATATCTCAAATACTCAACACCGCTCCGTGAGCCGTCCGAGGCAATTTGGTGATAAAATCCATCGTAATCTCTTCCCATTTCCAAACGGGAATATCCAATGGCTCCATTTTTCCATGGGGTCGTTGATGCTTGGCATTGAATTTCCTAAAATTCAAGAACCTCTCCATATACCATGCCACATCTCGTTTCATACATGGCCACCAATAATTAGGCCGGAGATCTCGCTACATCTTGGTCGCTCCAGGATGAATAGAGAATCTCGACTTGTGCGCCTCTTCCATTAAAACCTGTCGCGCACCACCCCAATACGAAACCCACACCCTCCGATGGAGAGTCAATAACCCCCCGACTATCAAAATCGAAGGAAGCCACTTTTCCCACAATGCGCTCACTCTTTCGGTGCTCCTCCTTTATAGCCTCAATCCGAGCCTCTCGAATCTGCTCTAATAATGGGGTAATCATTTTCATCCTAAAAAATAAATCCCTGATCGGATCCGTTGCCATGTTGTGGCTAAGAGCATCGGCCACCATGTTGGCCTTCCCTGGGTTATAAAGGATCTCACAATCATAATCCTTCACAACATCCAACCAACTGCGCTGCCTCATGTTCAGATTTGTCTGACCTATCAAATACCTTAGGCTCTTGTGATCCGTGTAGATAGTAAATCGGACCTCATAGAGGTAATGTTGCCAAATATTTAGGGAAAAGACCACTGCCCCCAACTCCAAATTGTGTGTAGGATAATTTGCCTCATGAGGATTCAGCTACCTCGAAGCGTACGCAATCAAATGACCTCACTAAATCAACATTGAACCTAAACCTATGATCGAAGCATCACAACATACCACAAAGTCCTCAACACCCTCTGGCAAGGCCAAAATCTATGCCTCACACAATTTTGTCTCAAATTCTCAAAAGTTGTCTGCTGCTCAAACCCCCAAAAAATGTGACAGTCTTTTTTGTTAGCGTGGTGAAAGGAACTGCTATCTTGGAGAAATCCTAAATGAATATCTGATAGTAACCTGCCAATCCAAGAAAACTCTGAATCTCAGATGGAGACCTCGGAACTTCACACCTCATCACGGTCTCAATCTTGGCCGGATCGACTAGAATACAGTGTTGGTTGACCTGGTGCCCCAAAAACTGCACCTCACGCTACCAGAACTCACACTTTGAGAACTTTGCGTATAATCTCTCCCTCCTCAGATTCTCCAATACCTCCCTCAGGTGCTCCTAATGCTACTTCTGGGTCTTGAAATAGACCAGGATGTCATCAATAAACACAATCACAGACCGATCCAACATGGTCCTGCATACACGATTTATGATATCCATGTATGCGGCTGGAGCATTGGTGAGACCGAAAGGCATCACCATGAACCTGTAATGACCATAACGAGTTCAGAAGGCCGTCTTCTACATGTCCTCCTCTCTGACCCTCATCTGGTGATAACTCGAACGTAGATCAATCTTGGAGAACCAAGATGCGCCCTGAAGTGGATCAATTAAATCGTCGATCCTCGGGAGGGGGTAACGGTTCTTCACCGTTAGCTTATTCAGCTTCCGGTAGTAAATACACATTCAATGTGTCCCATACTTTTTCTTCACAAATAAGATCGGTGCTCCCCATGGTGAACTACTCGGCCGAATAAATCCATTGTCTAGTATCTCCTGCAGTTGTGTAGACAACTCCTGCATCTCTGGAGGTGCTAACCGATAAGGTGCTTTGGCTATCGAAGCCGCACCTGGAACTAAGTCAATCTGAAACTCCACCTGCCTCTCCAGAGACACTCCCGAAAAATCCTCTGGGAACACATCCAGGTATTCCCGAACAATCGGTACATCATCAATGGTCACCTCACCCTTCTCCTGGGTATCCCTCACATAGGCCATAAACCCATAACATCCATGCTGAAGATAACGCCTGACCCTGGCTGCCGAATAGAGAGTCGGCCCACGCTGAGCACCCTCAATGTGGATCACCAAATCTCCACTACTTAGGGTCCGAACATATACCAGCTGAAGCCCATAATCAATCATCGCCCTATTAGGGCTCAACCAATCCATCCCCAGAATGACCTTGCTCTCGCGTGAGGGAATCGAAACCAAATCAATTAGATACAGCTCACTGAATATCTCCAAGGTGCATCTCTGGTGAACCCTCGATACTCGCATCAGGCGGTCATCAACAATATCAACCTCTAGTCGATAATCCAACTCTCCTGGAACATCATCAAATCTCTTACTAAGCACAAGGGATACAAAAGATCGGGTAGCCCCCTAATCAAATAGGACCATCACAGAAATACCATTAACAAGGAACGACCCTAAAGAACAATACAACATATAAGCATGACAAATATTATAAATAAGAATATCAGGAGAATATACATACCAGTGACCACATCGGGTGCTGCACGAGCCTCCTTGGCTGTCAGCTAAAATGCCCTGCTCCGAACAACTGGCGCCTCCGCCTTGCCCAAGCGGCCATCTGTAATCCTCAAATTCATTGGATCAGGTGTTACTACTGGTCCTTCTGATGCTAAACTCGGGTGGTTAGCCTGGCATGGTACCAGGTCTTCCTCATTTCCTCATCTGACGTATATTAGGTACCAATAAAGCTCTATCTCTCTCTCTCTCTCTCTCTCTCTCTCTCTCTCTCTCTCTCTCTCTCTCTCGGAATTTGACGGTGATCTCCACCACGGTCTCAGTCATCCGCCTTAGATCCAGAAACTCCCTAGTTAGTTGTTGCACCTCAACAGCCGGTGCAAACTCCGCTGGGAACTGGGTCACAAAATTCGACCAGGTCATGGATTCAATTGTTGGGGCTCCCAAGGTATAGCCAACCTCCTCCCATTAATATCGAGCTCTCTCCCTTAAACATCCTACAGGGAACCTCACCTTCGACCCCTCAGGTCAGAAGCTCGTCATCTAGGCACGCTCAATATCTGTTAGCCAGCGCCTGGAGGCAATGGGGTCCTTCACCCCAAAGAATTCTGGTGCCCCACATCCCCTGAAATCCTTGAAGGAGAGAATGCAGGTCCCAGACTGGCTAGCAGCCAAATCAGCTCTGAATATACAAAGGCGGTCCTCTGTCAACTCCATGATACCCTCCTTGATCAACACAAACATCATCAGGGTCGCATCAAGGATGCCTCTAATAACTTCTGACGCAATGAAAATGCATAATACCTCATCAATTGGTTCGGTGCCTGTACCTGAACCAGATCTAGATCCAGAACCCCCTGCTCCATTGTGTGTCACCATCATGCTAAAACATAACCACATACACAATCAGTAAACACACGAAGAGGTTCACACTCTCGAGCTTCCTAGATTCATTGTCGTCTTCCTGGTCGCGGGAATAAATCATGCGCTTTCAGTAGTATGGGCCCAACACTACCTTCCACACCTATCTATTGTTGGATTAGGTGTCTAAGCCCATAACTATAATTGGTATGTACTTGACCCAATAGTAGCATGGTCCATTTCGGGTTGCCTTCACCAGAACAATTTGATAGATGGATATTTGAGTAAGAGGTTATTTATGATTTATTAATATATTATAAGTATAATATATTATTTGAGGAATCATATTATTTAATTAGTATTGATCAAGAATTAATTTAGAATTAATTTAGTGATAAAAAGAGACTAATTAAATTTGTACATATGAGTTGGGCTAATGATCCATGGTTTGATTTGTGATGGGCTTATGGGTTAATCCATGAAGTATTTATCCAAATCAAATGGATGGATCATGGGCTAATGTGTATGGATTAGGGTTACACATGACCTTTGATATTCTACATATATATATATATATATATATATATATATATATATATATATATATATATATATATATGTTGTGCTAAGCCCTAAAATTGACCAGTACTTGTATTCCAAGAAGAGAAATCGGTTTTAGAGTCTCCTTATCCTCTCTCATATCCATCTTGTTGTTTATTTGGTGTTTGTGACTTGTTTGAGGCACAACACTTGGGGTGCTAACTTCTCTCAAGGCCAAAGTCTTACTAGCTACATCAAGACGTAACTTTATAACTTGTTTTATGATTCATATGTTAAATTTTGTATGCTAGTTTAGGCTCCATGCTTTGGAAACCAATGTTGCATGTATAATTAGAGAAAACATAGATCCAAAGCATTAGGGTTGCATGTGCACCATAGGAATGTTAGAGTACATAAAACCCAACAGTGGTATCAGAGACTAGGATGTTTTCTATTGTATTGATGCAACCATATAATTTTCAAAGCTGAAAAAACTGCAAAACTGGATTCTGCCAGGGCCTACTCGACGAGTCCATATATGAACTCGACGAGTAGGTTCCTTATGATGATGAACTCGTCGAGTTCATAAGTGCACTCGACGAGTTGGACTGTCTGTGGGCAGAATCTTCGAGTTTTTGGCCTGTTTTGGATTAGGAACATTACCACAAACTATTTTGGTTTATAAAATTCGATTTTAATGATATGGTAATGTTAATCTCCATCCAATAACATGATGTTTGTCAAATTATAAGATAACTACTTGATTTTGTGAAATACTAGTTATTTGTAAAAGTTGAAACTATCTTGAATATGAATCAAATTAGGTCAAATTGGTAAATGATCATCATATCATAATTGGACTAGTTAATTTGATCCATATGTGTTCTTGAAAAGATCCATAACTTGTCCTCAAGTTATGGAATATGAAAAGTCTTTATTTATGAAACCATTAACTAATGTAAGTTATAGAAGTCAAAGAGTCTTGAAAGGTTTCATAACTTGTCCTCAAGTTTGGAATTTGGAAGGTCTCATTCATGCAACATAAAAGTTCATAAGTTATGAATTTCAAAAGTCTTGACAAGTTACAAAACTTTCCCTCGAGTTTTGGAACTTGAAAAGTTACATTAATGAAACTTTAATTCCAAACCCTAGAGTTTTAAAAGTTTAAAATTCAACCCTTATACTATTATAATATTAAAGTTTAATATATATATATATATATATATATATATATATATATATATATATATATATATATATATATATATATATAGACAAGTCAGTCTTACCGTTAGTAGGCCTCATTCACTAAGCCGGTCTATAAGGGGGTATAAGGTTACTGCCTATAAAATGGTGGTTTAATGGGTGTCTACTCTCACCCACTGCTTCCTTGACTGTTGGAGGGTCGTTAGCCGAACGAGTAGGATATGACACTAATTCTCATTAATAAGTATAATGAAAATTATTAAAGTAACTAAACTTTTATAAATTCCCAATCTTAGTTACTTTAGGAAAAATGTGAAAATGGTGTTATTCCATGAAATTGCACTTTTCACCTTGTTAAGTCGTTAGTGCAGCGTGTGTGGTTAACCGGCACACTAATTTGGAACTGACAATGTGTGGAAAAGGGTAGCTTGGTGTTAATCATAGATCAATGGAGCGTGTGTGGTAAACCGACACATTGATTAGGTGATTTGTAACATCGAGAGTACCAAGCTAATTTGCATAGTTATTCACACCTTGTTTGTGATCCTCGGTATCTCAGTAACAAACTTGAAGGGCATAATCGAAATTTAAACATGCCATATAAAAGTTCAATGAATCTCAAAAGAATCTAGGAATTTTAATTCATTTAAAACCTAATCTTCAATTTCGTTTTTCATAGTGGAAATTGGTAAATCGTCATTTACCTACCTTCAAATATTTTGCAATTGGATTACGGCATCCCTCTGCCGAATTGTAAAATATTGTGTTGGGTCATAGCCTTAATATCTCATTTTGGGTGTTATATTAAGGATCATTATCTAATCTAAACTTTGTCTTTCTTTTCAAATGTCTACTTCAACCAGTGCTTCCAACTCAATCCCTTCTGGCTCTTTCTCCCTCGTGAACTTATATGGGAGGGTCATCTTCGATGGATCGAATTTCAATGATTTGATTCGAAACATCCGAATGGCTATTCGTTATGAGGACAAAGAATATGTCCTTGATAAAGAGCTTAAGGAGATTGATGAATCTACTACTACTCCCGAACAGATTGCTGAGTACAAAACTCATGTGAGGAACGTGAGCAAAGTGTCATGTATAATGATCGCTACCATGACTGCTGAGCTCCAAAAGTCATATGAGGACTTTTGGCCTTATGAAATACACCAGGACTTGATGGAAAGGTGTCATCACAGTGCTTGGCAGGAGAGGTATGAGATCATTGCCTCCATGATCACGACCAAAATGACGGATGGAGAGTCCATCACGGCCCACTTGCAAAAGATGCAAAGGTTTGTGGACCGCTTGCTGAAGTTGAATGTTAACTTTGATGAAGATTTGGCCATAGATATTATTCTACACTCTTTACCTCCTTGTTATGATCAGTTTCGTATGACTTATCATATGAACAAGGAGGAGGTCACTCTAAGCATGCTTCAAGGTCTCATGAGAACTGCTGAAAGCAGTTTGAAATGCAAATATGTTGTACCTACTCCTACTGCAACTGCCCCTGTCTTGGCAATTGGACATGGTAAGGGAAAGACGAGGAAGACTCCTTCCAAGAGTCACAAGCGAAAGTCTCATGTTGGATCCTCTTCCAGTGGAACCAAAGTTGGTTCTGTCACACCCTCTTCCAACCCAAAGGAAGCTGAGTGCTTTCATTGCCATGAAAAAGGGCACTGGAGACGAAGCTGTCCGAAATACTTGCAGAACATAAAGGATGGTAAGATCAAACCCTCCTTTGCAGGTATTTATATTATTCTATCTAATAACTTATCACATGATAATTCTTGGGTCCTTGATACAGGATGTGGCTTACACATTTGTTCTGATTTGCATAGACTAAAAAGAAGTAGGGATGTGGAGCACGGGAAGATGAACTTAATCATGGGGAATAGGGGAATGTCACCTGTCACCAAGATTGGAGTTTATTCTTTAATACTTAGTAATTTTTAAAATTATATTTGAATAATTGTTGCTACTCGTCTAATATGGCGAGGAATATTATTTCTTTTAACAGTTTGTATGAACAAGGTTTTACCTTTTCTTTTAATAATGAAATTGGTAGTATTAATGCTTATTATAATGGTGTATTTTATTTTGAAGCATTACCATGCAATGGCATATATGAAACTGTGATGGTTGTAGATAACTTAGGAAATAATGTGTTATATATTGTTTCATCCAATGATTTGGATAAAGCATGCTTATGGCATTGTCATCTTAGACATGTTAACAAGAAGCGCATAGCCCAACTCCAAAAGGACGGAGTGTTGGAATCATTTGATTTAAAGTCAGATGACACTTGTGAATCTTGTTTACTTGGAAATATGACAAAGTCACCCTTGATTGGCACTTGTGCAATGGGTGAGGGTCTGTTGGATCTCATATAAACAAATGTGTGTGGACCCTTCAGAACTGCCACAAGGGATGCTAACCGCTTCTATGTGACTTTTACTGATGATTACAACAGATATGGCTATATCTACTTAATCAAGCATAAGTCAAAAACCTTTGAAAAGTTCAAAGAGTTTAAGCAAGAAGTGGAGAATCAATTAGGCAGGAAGATAAAGATGCTTCGATCCAATCGAGGAGGAGAGTATCTTAGTATCGAGTTCCACGACTATCTTAAGGAATGTGGAATTGTTTCACAATTGACGCCGCCTAGGACACCACAGCTTAATGGTGTAGCTGAGAGGCGCAATTGAACCTTGTTGGACATGGTTCGTTCTATGATGAGTCGAGCTTCTTTACCTATCTCATTTTGGGGGTATGCCTTAGAGACTGCCGCCCATATCCTTAATCTAGTCCCAACTAAAAAGGTTTCCAAAACACCTCACGAGATGTGGACAGGGAAGGTTCCATCATTAGACCACATCAAGGTTTGGGGTTGCGAGACTTTCCTAATACGAGAGACTCACGACAAGCTTGAACCTCGTAGTGAGCGATGTATTTTCATCGGCTACCCATAGAAATCCTTTGGATATCTCTTCTATAGACCGAGTGACGATGTTGTCTTTGTTGTGAGGAGAGGAGTCTTTCGCGAGAGAGAACTTATATGTCAAGAGGACAGTAGGAGGCAAATTGACCTTGAAGAGCTTCAAGAGTTAAGCGATGAAGGAACCTCAAACACTAGCGCTCAACCTGAGGAGGAAAATCCAGTTGAACCAATTGACGAGTCCTTACCTCTGAGTTGTTCCAGTAGAGTTAGACAGACACCTGAGTTTTATGGTTTCCATATTACTTCTGAGGGTGATACATTTATCAGTGATAGTACACTGGTAAATTTGGATGAACATAACAACTACAAGGAAGCCATGACAGGCCATGAGCCTGCAAAATGGAAAGAGGCAATGGAGAGCGAGATTCAGTCCATGTATGACAATCAAGTATGGAACTTGGTTGACAATGTACCAGGACGTAAGACAGTCGGGTGCAAATGGATCTTCAAGAAGAAGAACGACATGGATGGGAAAGTACACAATTATAAGGCGTGATTGGTTGTGAAGGGCTTTACTCAAACTCCTGGAGTTCACTATGATGAGACCTTCTCACCAGTGGCCAGATTAAATCTATAAGGGTTATGCTAGACATAGCTGCATTTCATGATTATGAAATATGGAAAATTGATGTCAAAACCGCTTTCCTTAATGGGAAGTTGGCTGAAGATGTTTACATGAATCAACCAGATGGTTTTGTCAATGCAAAGTACCCTAATAGAGTGTGTAAGCTTGAGAAATCCATTTATGGATTGAAACAAGCATCTCGCAGATGGAATCTTTGTTTCGATGAGAAAGTCAAAGAGTTTGGCTTTTCGAGAAGTGAGGATGAGTCTTGTGTATATGTCAAAGCTAGTGGGAGTATAGTTAGCTTTTTGGTGTTGTATATGGATGACATACTGCTCATAGAAAATGACATCCCAACCTTGCAGGAGGTTAAGTCCTGGCTTGGGAAGTGTTTCTCTATGAAGGACCTCGGAGAAGCTGCTTACATTCTAGGGATAAGGATATTGAGAAATAGGAGTAAAAGACTAATAGGACTTAGTCAAACTACCTACTTAGACAAGGTGTTGAAACGTTTCAGCATGGAGGAATCCAAGAAAGGAGAATTACCTATCCATAGCAATACCAAACCGAGTAAGACTCAGAGTCCAAGTGCTGAGATAGCAGAAATGAGTCGAATACCATATGATTATGTTGTTGGCTCGATCATGTATGCAATGACATGTACTCACCCTGATGTAACCTTTGTTTTGACCATGGTTAGCAGATATTAAGGGAATCCTGGTAAAGCTCACTGGACTGCGGTAAAGAACATTCTAAAGTACCTGCAGAGGACTAAGGATTGGATCCTTACCCTCAGTGGGAGTGATGACTTAAGAGTGATAGGGTATAGTGATGCCAGCTTTCAAACTTCCAAACAGGAGACTGTAGCTTATTCAACGTGCGAATCAGAGTATATAGCAGCAAGTGAAGCATCGAAGGAGGCGATATGGCTAAAGAACTTCATCGGAGACCTTGGAGTTATACCAGCTGTAAAGGAGCCTATGGAGATTTTCTGTGACAATGAGGGTGTGGTAGCCTTAGCCAAGGAACCAAGGGATCATGGCCGATCCAGGAACATCGACAGAAAATATCACTTCATAAGACATCGAGTAGAAGAAGGACTCCTCGTAATGAAGGGGGTATCGTCAGAGGAGAACCCAGCAGATCCCCTTAGGAAGGGACTGTGTAGGGTCAAGCACTTGCAGCACGCTAGAAGAATCGGGCTGAAGGACGATATTAGTTTTAATGATTAGATAGAATTTTAGAAACTTGTAATAGTTAAAATGTAATTGACATTTGATGATTGAATAAAAGGTGTTTTTTATTTATAAGTAATGTTACTGTCTTGTGTCAATTATTTACTATTTTTTCATTTTGCATGTTTTGACTTACAGAATAATAAGATTATTCAAACTATCCACAGTCGATCATACTTTGGAAGTAGGTTATGAAAGAATACTGTCATGAATGGGTTTTTGTATGATTGTCTAAGGTGTTAGACATAGCAAAAGATTGCTACAAACATTCATGAGTGCTCCTGAAATAATATTCGAGTATTGGACTAAACCCACACTCACATATCACTTCATGGAATTTATCACGGGTGATTGTGAGACGATGATATCGTATAATCTTCAAACCAAGATATATGAGTTGGCAATTATTCGTTGGTTGTACATTGATAGCACGAAAACGCATCGGTAACTCGATGTTATAAAACATGTTGTGTATGATTCAACGAATAGTTAGTACAAGCATATAAGTCGAAGTTTATCTGTTCCTTTTATCCTAAGAGTATTAAAAGCGATATCTTGGGCCCCTCGATATTTTGTTTTGACTTATGTGTCGGGCCCGATCAGAACTAAATTGATGTGTTCAATTATGTTCTATGTCAGAAAAATCGGAAATCGGGAAACAAACTGCAGGACAATAAGTATGACTATGTTCCATGTATTTGTTTGCATGATATCTTGTAGAACAGAGGATTATATGATCACTTATCTAATGGATGCATCAGAGTATGACAATGGCCTTTTGAGATCTACGATTGCTAATCGTATTTTAAGTTGCATTGGCAATTATAGTTATTAGACTTATCCAAGTGGGAGACTGTTGGATTAGGTGTCTAAGCTCATAACTATAATTGGTATGTACTTGACCCGATACTAGCATTGTCCATTTCGGGTTGCCTTCACTAGAACAATTTGATAGATGGATATTTGAGTAAGAGGTTATTTATGATTTATTAATATATTATAAGTATAATATATTAATTGAGGAATCATATTCTTTAATTAGTATTGATCAAGAATTAATTTAGAATTAATTTAGTGATCAAAAGAGACTAATTAAATTGATACATATGAGTTGGGCTAATGATCCATGGTTTGATTTGTGATGGGCTTATGGGTTAATCCATGAAGTATTTATCCAAATCAAATGGATGGATCATGGGCTAATGTGTATGGATTAGGGTTACACATGACCTTTGATATTCTACACACACACACACACACATATATATATATATATATATATATATATATATATATATATATGTTGTGCTAAGCCCTAAAATTGACCACTACTTGTATTCCAAGAAAAGAAATCGGTTTTAGAGTCTCCTTAGCCTCTCTCATATATATCTTGTTGTTTATTTGGTGTTTGTGACTTGTTTGAGGCACAACACTTGGGGTGCTAACTTCTCTCAAGGCCAAAGTCTTACTAGCTACATCAAGAGGTAACTTTCTAACTTGTTTTATGATTCATATGTTAAATTTTGTATGCTAGTTTAGGCTTCATGCTTTGGAAACCAATTTTGCATGTATTATTAGAGAAAACATAGATCCAAAGCATTAGGGTTGCATGTGCACCATAGGAATGTTAGAGTACATAAAACCCAACATCTATACCCTCCTCAAGGACTACCCCAACTCCTCGAAGTCCATCCTTCCTATCTAATATTCTCCTCATACTATAAGGCGCCCGACGCTCCAATACATATGCTAGGGACTTCCTTGGGTTCCTTTCTTCACCGCTCTCTGCTATCAGCTGCAGAAGGAACTCCCACTAATACCATCTAAATACCACACGAATACAATTACATACTATTAATACTAGATAATTCTTTGAATGAAAGGTCCCACACTACAATGGTTGGACTCAAACAAGAGCTATGCAATAAATTTAAACATATCCTTCAAAAATCATCTAATCCAATAATATGTAATCAAAGGCATTCGTCCACTAGTCAGCTGGTACTAATAAAATTCCTAAAAGCACAAAGCACGCAACATTCGAGCATCAAACAATTCAAATCAAAACACAACCTAAACAGATCATCCTATCAGATAATTGATCTCATACTTACATTCAATCTATAAGTTTATACAATAGCCACGTAAAGGCATCACTCCTAGCATTCTATTATGCATTTCTGAGTAGATCGTTAGCCCTAATCTAGCATGTAATTCTCATATCATAGCGTAAAACATATGACATGTATGGGTAGTTTAGGATGACTTACTTGAGCTCGGCTGATTACACGCATCGCACCCCTTTCTTTTCTTAAGATTCCTTAATTAAAATGTTTCTTTTTATGGAAAATCTACCAAATCCTCGATTTGAGTTCAGGCACACACGAGAGTATGCCCGAATCCCTCAAACCAAGGCTCTGATACCAATTTATAACATCCCAAAATTCAGATAAAATTTTCATTTTAAATTTATTCCAATCATACGATAATCACATCAAACAGTCGAAAGTATATTATAGTAAAATATTATTAGAGCACAAATCCCAAAATCACATGATGCGGAAAAACATAGGTGGATGCAGTGGGTCTATTTCACCCCCTTTGGTATCTTTCAACCGATAATGGGTCTATTTCACCCCCTTTGGTATCTTTCAACCGGTACTAGGTCTATTTCACCCCTTTCGGTATCTTTCAAGCGGTATCAGGTCTATTTCACCCCTACAACTAACACATATAATCATAACAATAAGATTCACAGAGACATCAAGCAGATACATGCATAACAGGTAATTGTCACGAAGACAATCATCATACTACAAACATAATCTACTGGGTCGACATTGGTGCCTTCGATCCATGACTACAGTGAAGGAAACTCACCTCAGACTGAAGATATCAAATAACACTCGGGCTGCTGACTCGTGAAATCTTCTCACTAAATCAGCAGTAAAGAAACCTTCATTAGAAATTATATCAATAATCCAACCCACGAGACCAAACCCTAAATCCCGACTCCAAAGGTAAAAAGGCTGGTTAATCCTTGCCTTAATAGGCCTAAGCCACCAAGGTCCAAATACAATTATCCCCAAATCCCAGAAGAATGGCCATATCGAAAATGGGCCCGAGATCAAGAAGGACCACCAATAAAAGCTTGCGGCCCAACAAAATCCCAAGTCCCTAAGTCCGAAATGGCCCGAGGCTAAAAAGCCCAACATCCTCTCTGGTGAATACGCTCAGCGTACCAACAGTATGACCAGTGTCACGAACCTCGCATAGTCGGGACCTAATACACGTACGTGCAATGTACGTTTAGGTAGGGCTGACGTACGTTGCAGCTGGCCAAATCCTCCTTCTAAAGTCTTAATCAGTTAAGACCTAACATCCAATTTTAGATCTAAGCTTATTAAAGCGTATTAAGCAATAAAGTTGCAAAGTTTATGCTTTTGCATGTCATAATCGGACTCAAACCATGGATTTAGCCTTCCATCTCCCTTAAGTGGTCACCAACCCATTCATGGTTGAGTTCTTACCTCCAAGATACAAACTTTATGACTTCATGCACTCCTAAGATCCCAAAACGACAACTCAAATGTTCTGGAGTAGTCCATACTCCATGAGACCAAAGTTATGGGACCAAAATATGTTAAGTTCTTCCCTAAACATAGATCTGGACTTAGAATGAACAAGTTTTAGAATTTATACCTCCAATAAGCTAGAAATGATGAACAACCTCTAGATCTACAAGCTCCTTCTTCTCTAATGCTTCTCCTCAAGCCTTCTTCTTCTTCTTCAAGATAACAAAAGAACACCCAAAAACTCTTAGTAAGCTCAATAATACTCTTAAAATGGAAAGGGTTTCGATATTAGCTCCAAAAGGCAATGGAGGTTGATAAGGTGAAGGACTTTAGGGGCTTAATGAGCTTAAATAGGGTGCAACCCCTAAAAAGTAGGGTGTGTCCATGGCTTGTGTACGTATGGGTACGTACAATGTACGTAAGGGACATCCCCGCTTTACGCATGCATAGGAGTACGCCCTGCGTACCTTGTGTACGTTCAGCGTATGCAAGTCTGGTCCATGGATAATTGAAATAATTAGCAAAAGTTTTTACCTGGCGATTCAGGCATTACAAATCATCTCACCCATTTTAACCTCATGAAACTCCTATATCTTTAAGATTCATTGAATCTTATCAATGGCATGTTTAATCTTGATTATGCTCTTACCAATTGTGACTGGGATGTCGAGGATTACAATTAAGGTGTGAAAAACCATGCATACCTGCTCAAACACTCTCGATCAATTTATAATCTCTCATTGATGTGTCGGTTAACCACCTATGTCCATCAACAATCATAAACACAAGTTGCTTCATCATTTCACCTTTATAGTCCCAAATTAGTATGTTGGTTAACCACACACGCTCCACTAACAACTCATAAAGAAACGATGTGCATTTTCATGGATTAACATACAATTTGACATTTTTCCTAAAGTAACTAGAGTGATATTTTTAAAGTGGGTTCTAGTACTTAATAGCATCATAATTTTAAGATGTTATGTCCTATCAACCTGTTTGGCTAACGACCCTCCACCATGCAAGGGAGCAGTGGGTGAGAATAGACACCCATTCAACAGTCATTTTATAGGCCGTTTCCTTATACCCCCTTATAGCATGGCTTCATGAATGAGTCGTACTATTGATTCACTGACTTTTCTTATACATATAATATATTAAACTTTTAATCTTATATAGTATAAGGTGTAATTTAAATCTTTTCAAAGTACGAGGTTTAAATATTAATTATCATATGATTAATTAATCAATTTAAACATATAATGAATTTATAATTATCTTTTAATTACATTACAATTAAATTAATTATCAAATTCATAAGGGATAATTCAATTTAATTTAACTAATTAAAAATTATCAAATAAGGATATCTCCTAATATTTAGGGATTAATTAATTATCACACAAGGCATTCAAAATTCAAAATCAATCAGAATTAATACCAGATAATTACCAAAAAAAACTACCATAAATCATATTAGGCAGATAACAACCGAAAACTAGAATAAAACTAATCTCACGTCATGATAGAGGAACTGTCACGTTGTGGCATACAAATTTTACGAGAATTATGTTTTGTTCAATTCATCTTATGTGCAATCAATGTTTGACAAGCCTAAGCTCTAATACCACTGATGGGTTTTATAGAAAACAAAATTGTACAATGCAGAAAACAATTAACAATTAATAGGGTACATGCATCTTATAAAAGATCTATGTCATAACACCTTGAAGGCAACATGCTATGAACAAAAAAACTAGCATAAACCCTAATGAAATCGAAATCATGGGATTAGGATTACATATATTTAGTTTGTTGTAGTAAACAAATCACTTCAATCTCCTCGTAGTGTAGGTCTTAGAAAGCTTAGCACCAAAAGGATGGTGCCTCTAGTGGCTCACACCCAAACCCTAGAAGTAGAAGATAAGAGGAGAAAGGAAGGATGAGATTTTTGGCCAGAGTATCTTTCTAGGAAGAGTATTCATGAAATTTGACCTCATTGGGGGTCCTATTTATATTGTAGATGAGACAAGTAAAACTCTAGATTTGAATAATAAAATATTCAGATTTTATTCTATTAAAATATGGTATCATTATCAGCTTTAAGAATATTCCAGAAACTCTAGAATACTCCCAAATTTCGTTTACCACTATATATGTTCTAGAATTTTCTTTCCTTTCTCAGTTATGAATAATTACAATTCAAACCTTAGACCTTTAATTAATTCCAATTAATCCTGAATTAATTCTAGATTAATTCTGATTAATAATTAATTAATTCTAAATGATTTCTCATTAATTAATTAATCATATAAATTAACAAACCTATTTTCTATTTCCAATTAATGTATTAATCACATTATATATTAACCAATTATTTCCTCATAATTTCCAATTAGTTTATCAATCATGCAATAATCTAATAAATAATCCTCTCTCTACAAATGTCATTCTAACCAAGTTCTAGTTATGAGGGCAACCCAAAAAGGACTTTCCTTCTAATTCCAAGAATATACCAATTTAGTTATTGACTTTGACACCTTAATCCAACATAAACACTCAATAGGATCCTTGCTAGAGCAGAGATATGCAAATTGAACTCCGTTGAAAATATCAAATGGGTATCTAAAATAATTCGCTTGTGGATAATGGTTCACATTGTGGTTATTGGTATTATTCCTGAGGTGTTTAAGAAAAAAAGTTAAGATCTATTTCACAACTCAATACAAAGAGGGAGATTATTAGGGTTCGTATTGTAATATTGTATTTGAGTTTGGATGTGAAATAGTGTTCAGTTTATGATGTAATAGTCCCACTTGTAATTGTGAACAACGTGTTTTTTTTGTATTTTTCGTACTTAGGATTCGTAGATTATGTTAGTTTGTTTTGACAGTTTTGTTATGCCTAGGTTTCCTAACCTTATTGGTTAGAAGCATAACCGACTTCTTTATGTGTTACATATAAGGATAGTTAGTTAGTAGTGGAGAATATCTTTTGAAAAGGAGTCTTACATAATTGTAATTACATTCCTTTTACTCTCTAATGAAAAGTCAGATTCTATTTACATCCGTGTGTTCTTTCTTGATTATGTATTGATATGATTTCATTCTAAAGATTGCGATCTAACAAAGATGTAACATCCTAAAAATCATGATAAAATTTTTCATTTTTAATTAAGGAAAATCATTGTTTTCAATCAAACCCAAGAATAAAAACCCAAGATCAAGTACAATTGTTCCAAAATCAATGTATCATAACAACTCCAAAACATGTCGTTGAACGATGTGTAAGATCACGCATTTGCTTTTCCCGGATCATCTGAAGTACCTGAAACAGTAAACTTAAACTGTAAGCCAAAGCTTAGTGAGTTCCCCTAAAGTAACACACAATAGAACATATACAAATAATACATACTGGGTCCACAACCTCACAGTTGGATTACCCCCGGATGACAACCTTTCAGTTGGATTGCCTCGGCCCATAACCTCACGGTTGGATTACCCCCTTCCAGCCTACAACCTCACGGTTGGATTGCCACCAGCCCACAACCTTTCGGTTGGATTGCCTGGGTTTGTTGATTGGTTGCACAAAGCAGTACAGTCTCAACCCGACCACACCATGTCAACATGTAAAACTAATAAACATATAACAGTAACCAGATAATCATGCAAATCTTAACAATTCGCTACAATATAGTAACAGTCCAATCCAAAATACACAATCTACTGGGCCGATATTGGTGCCTTCGACCCACAAGTACAGTGAAGGAAAACTCACTTCACAGTCCGAAAAGATAGTTGAACAGGCCACAACTCCAACTGTTGACTCTACAGGTCACCTATACACAAACAATGACCTAGTCTCAAACTACTGCTCAAAATACCCAAAAATGCCCATAGGTCAAACTTGGTTAAACTCCAGGTCAAAGGTCAAAGTCAAACTTGGCTGAGTACGCCCTGCGTACTTAGCTCTTATGTTGGGCGTAGTCAAGGGCCAAGCAAACCATCGGGGCTTCAGCCCAATACGTGCAACGTACCATTTAGTACGCCCGGTGTACTGCGCCTGACCCCATTTTCTCTTCAAAATGTGCTTATTCCATTAAGACATTCCACTCAAACATAGATCTAGATTCAAAACATTTTTCTAAGTCATAAAGTTTCCACCTTTATGACTTTTCATGGCTAGATAAGGCCCAAAAGCTAAATCCCTAACTTCATAATCCATTAAGACATTACAACTCTTGCATGGAAGGAAAATAAGGGCCATGATCACATTTTTATAACTTTAAACACTCCAAAACGTCCAAAAGGACAACTCATTTGGTCTAGAGCAATTCGTACTCACTTAGACCAAGAGTGTGGGACTAAAAGCACATAATTTCTAAAACTAGCAAGATCTAGAGAGATAATCATCAAGTTCAGAACTTTATACCTTTTAGAGGTTGCTCAAGGGTTGTAAAACTCAGATCTATCAAGCTTGGAGCTCCTTCCTTGCTTTCCAATGGCTTCCTTCCTTCCACAATGGACATCAAACACCAAAAATGAGCTCAAGACACCACAAATGGCGATTAGGGTTTGTAAGGGATGAAGTGGCAAATGGAGGATGATTAGACAAGGGGTCTCAATGAGATAATGATGCTTAAATAGGGTCCAAACCCTAAAAATTAGGGTTTGGGCGTCAGCCACATACGTCCAACGTACACAGAGTATGCCCAACATACGTAATCAAACCCACAGTTTTCATTTAAATGCCATTTGGTACCACTTTGCAAACAAATTACATAATAAGGGTAAAAAATGTAAATTACCTTAATAATGAATGTTACAATACTCCCCCACTTGAATCAGACTTTATCCTCGAAATTCGGTGCTACAAATAACTTAGGGTAATGCTCTCGCATCTCTACTTCGGGTTCCCATGTCCATTCGGAACCCTTCTAATGCTGCCATTGGACCTTGACCAAAGATACCACCTTGTTGCGCAAGGCCTTCGACTTCCTATCCAAAATTGTTGCTAGTCTCTCAACAAAATTCAGACGATCATTAACCTGAATATCATATAAAGGAACCACTACCGAATCATCAGCTACACACTTTTTTAACTGAGAAACGTGAAAGGTGTTGTAGATCTGACTGAGCTCCTCAGGCATATCTAGTCGATAGGTTACCCTGCCAACCCTGGAAATCACTCGAAATGACCCAATATATCAGGGACCAAACTTGCCGCTCTTCCTGAAGCGTATTACACCCTTCCAGGGTGATACCTTCAGTAAATCCATATCGTCGACCTGGAATTCTACCTCAGATTGACGTCTGTCCGCATAACTTTTCTACTGACTTTGAGCTGTTTGCAATCTCTGTCTGGTCTGCTGAATAAGCTCTATCGTATGAAGGACTACTTCGATATTTATCATGACCATGTACCCGACCTCTAACCAACAGACTAGGGTACAAAACCTCCTCCTATTGAGAATCTCAAATGGCGGTGCATCGATACTGGAGTGATAGTTGTTATTGTAAGAAAACTTAGCTAGGGGAAGCCAGGAGTCCCAACTCCCACAAAAATCTATGACACAAGCTCTCAACATATCCTCAAGTGTTTGAATGGTCCTATCGCTTTGGCCACCAGTTTGTAGATGATAAGTAGTGATAAAATGTAACCTCATGCCCAGTTCCTCGTGGAACCTCTGCCAAAATCATGAAGTGAATCGAACACCTCGATCTGATACAATAGAAATGGGAACACCATGTCGGACGACAATCTTGCAAATATAAATATCGGCCAATTTCTCGGTCGAGGAGCTCTCCCGAATAGCTAAGAAGTGGGCACTCTTGGTCAGACAGTTCACTATCACCCATATCACATCAAAAACCCTTAGCCATTCGAGGTAACTTGGTGATAAAATCCATAGTGATATGTTCCCATTTCCACATGGGAACCTCCAAAGGCTGAAGCTTTCCATGAGGCCTCTAGTGCTCGACCTTGACCATCCGACAAGTCAATCACCTCTCAACATACCAGCCTATCTCCCTCTTCATACATGTCCACCAATACCTAAGCATCAAATCCTAATACATCTTGGTGGGTCTAGGGTGTATGAAAATCTAGACTTATGTGCCTCCTCCAACACAGTCTACCTGATCCTGCCAAAATACGGTACCCAAACATGACCACACCGGGTCTACAATCCATGACTGTCGGTAGAAAACTTGTCGATCTCACCCCTGACTCGCTCCTGATTCCAATTCTCTTTCTTGACACCCTCAGCCTGGGCCTCTCAGATCAGATCCAGAAGTGGCGAATCGATAGATATTCTCATACATAAGCTCTCAACAGAAGAATTGGTTGACTTGTGGCTCAAATCATCAACTAACACATTTGCCTTCCCCAGGTGGTACAGAATCTTGGAATCATAATCCTTCACCATGTCAAGCCACCTGCACTGCCTCATGTTCACATTCGGTCGATCCATGAGATATCTTACACTCTTATGATCCGTGTAGATGGTACACCGGACCCCATACAGATAATTTCGTCAAATATTGAGGGCAAACACCACCGCCCCCAACTCCAGATCATGCATCGGATACTGAACCTCATGCGACTTCAGCTGCCAGGAAACATAAGCAATCCCTCTCCCCCTATGCATGAGTACTGCTCCCAAACCTATGATGGATGCATCACAATATACAACAAAATCCTCAACACCCTTAGGGAAAGTCAACACTGGGGCATCACATAGCTTCTGTCTCAGCGTCTCGTAAGCAGCCTGCTACTCAGTCCCCTAGCGAAAATCCACGCCCTTCCTCGTCAGCCGAGTGAGTGGTACAACAACCTTAGAGAAATCCTGAATAAATCTCTGATAATACCCGGCTAGACCTAGAAATTAAGCTCCTGGTCTCCGAGGGAGACCTCGGGACCTCCCACTGCATAACAGCCTCAATCTTGACCGGGTCGACCAAGATCCCATTCAGGTTAATGAGGTTCTCCAAGAACTGGACCTCCCATAACCAAAAGTCACACTTCGAGAACTTGGCATACAGTCGTTCTCGACTCAAAACTCCCAGAAGCTCTCGAAGGTGCTCCTCATGCTGTTCCTTGGTCCTGTAATAGACCAGGATATCATCAATAAAAACGATGAATGATCAATCGAGCATCGGCCTGCATACCCGATTCATCAAATCCATAAATGTCGCAGGCGCATTGGTGAGCCCAAACGACATCACCATAAACTCGTAATGACCATTACGAGTCCGGAACAATATCTTCTCCACATCCTCCTCTCTAACCCTCATGTGATGATACCCGGACCTCAAATAGATCTTGGAAAACCAAGATGCACCATGTAGCTGATTAAATAGGTCATAAATATGTAAAAGTGGGTAACAGCTCTTCATCATCAGCTAGTTCAACTCCCGATAATCAAAACACGTACGGTGTGAACCATCATTCTTTTTCAGAAAAAGAATCGATGCTCCCCAAGGTAAACTGCTAGTTCTGATAAACTACTTGCCTAATAGCTCCTGAAGCTAAGAGGACAACTCATGCATCTTCGGTGGTGCCAATCGGTACGACGCCATAGCAATCGGGGCCACACCGGGAACCAAATCAATCATGAACTCAACCTGCCTCTCAGGAGGCACACCGTGTGATTCCTCAGGAAACCCATCTAGAAACTCCCTAACTACAGACACATCTGAAAGTGAGACCTCCTTCCCAACCCGAGTTTCAACCATATATGCAAGATAACCCATACACCCATGCCGCAGATACTACTGAGCCCTGGCAGCAGAACAAAAGGTTGAGCCAACCTTGGTACCCTCTCCATAAATAACCAGTCCCCCCCCCCCCCACTTGTGGTTAAAACTACCACCCGATGACCTTCGCAGTCAATCATCACACCAAACCTGATCAACCAATCCATCCCTACTATCACACATACATCCCCCATGGGAACAGGGCTCAGATCAATCGGGTAAGGCACCCCAAAAATCTCCATAACACAACCCCGATAAATACTTGATGCAGAAACCCCATTTTCGTTGGCGATGGAAACTCGCAACGGGAACTCCAACTCTCCAAGAGACATATCAAAACTCCTACTGAAGGACTGAGACACAAAATACCGACTCGCACCCGAGTCAAAAAGCACAGGAGCAGGCAGGGAATTCACTAAGAAGGTACCTAGCAGAATCATAATCATAAGTATACAATAAAATATTTGACAGAATAATAAATGAAACATACCAGTAACGATGTCCAGTGCTACACTGGCCTCCTCTGCTGTGAGCTGAAAAGCACGACCTCGAGCCCTTGGAGGCCCCACCCTACCATCGTGTCCATCCATGATACGAGTGGTAGACGTAGTTGGTGCCTGCATGGATCTGGTGGTGAAAGGGGCATCGGGCCTTCACATGGCCCACCTGCTCGTAATGGTAACAAATTCGGGAGCTCGAAGGCAGAGCCTGCTGGTGACTATCTCTAGCTCTATGGCCCTCCCTGCCACATTTGTAGCATCCATAAGAAAATTAACAAGCACCCTCATGAACCTTGTCGCACTTACCACAAGTATGGCCCCTCTTTCCCCCAGATCGTGCATCAGCGGGGTTGAACTACTTTGTTGCAGGCTGGGACTGTACCGGAGCCTGACGCTGATCCTTCTTCTGGATCTCTATCTCAATCTCTCACCTCCTCACGACATCCTGAAGCTCGGCGAGGGTACTATAACGTTGGGTAGACACAAACTGTCGGATATCCATCTTGAGCATGCTCAAGTACTGCGTCATCTGAGCCTTCTCCGAAGCAACAAACTCGGGACAGAATAAATCCCTCCCAGTGAACATCTTGGTGATCACCATCACGGACTCCGTCGTTTGTCTTAGATCCAAGTACTCCTGAGCTAATCTCTCCCTCTCCACCAGGGGAGCATACCTCATACGAAACATTTAGGAGAACTGCTCCCAAATAACAGCAATCATCTGCTCTTGAGTGTAGGAACCGGTCACCAGGTTCTACCAGTCCTTCGCGCCCAGTCGAAGGAGGTTCAGGGCGTACCTAACCTTCCAGTCCTCCAGACAGGAACAGGTGAACAAGCATCCCTCCATATCATAAATCCATCTCATAACCACAATCAGGTCCTTGACCCTGTCGAACTCCAGGGGCTTCATGTTGCTGAAGTCCTGGTACTAGAATGAACTTCCACGTCGTCCACCCGCAACAGCAGCAACGGCTGTAGTGGCTACAGCAGTAGCAGTCTCGGTGAGGACAACATAACGATCATCAAATAGCTCAATCATAACGGTCTTGATAGACCCAAACAACACCATAATAGAACTCCAGACAGAAACAACCACCTCAGTGGAAATCAACTCCAGTATCAGATCATCAGTCAACCCAGACCTATCTAGGCTACCCGCTCCAGATGTAGAACCAGATCCTCCCGTGAACACCATACTAAAATGAAACAATAAATATATCAAAAAATGTCACCATTCATACAATACAATAATCACAGAGAGGCTTAACCCTTGGGATTTGTGACTTCCTGTTACACATACGGGTCCTATGCTTTCAGTAGTATGGGTCCATACTACCTTCCACACCTATCCATATTTGTCTCAATGGATCATCACAAACTACCCAAAAACAAACTCATAACTAGGATACACATTAATCCTATACTCACACGCACACACACACACTCTATCTCTTTCTCTCTCTCTCTCGTGGCTAATCACTCCTCATCTGGCTGGCTACGGACATACTTACTCATGAAACTTCCACCAACCTTGCAACTACTCGTCCATGATAATCATACAAAATGTTGGATCCCATACATAGTTGAATACTTGATTCTACCCTAAGCCCACAACCAAACAAGGAATAAGAAATAAGGCTATACCAAACATTCTCAGGCTATAGAATCTTAGTTATGTACAACTAGGATGCACACACTAAGCAACTACAGTAATGATGTCAATTTCATCTAACATATCCAAAGTCCACCTAGTCTATCAACCATCATACATCAGGAAATTCTATCATACAATTCCTAAAGATCCCTACCCTATCACTATCATACAGTTTTATCATAAACATCATAACATATAACAATGTTGGTATCCTAGGGTATACTTTCTTGCTCCTGCTGATCATATAAATCTCATCCTTCTTTTCATCCTTGAAACAATTTTGAAAACCAACTTAGATACAATTTTGAAAACAATTTTGGGATTTATTTTGAAAACTTTTACAGATCCATAGTTTGAGTCTGTATGCACACGAATACTCATCCAATTCTCTCAAATCAAGGCTTTGATGCCAACTTGTAACATCCCAAAAAAATTCAATTTTAATTAAGGAAAATCATTGTTTTTAATCAAACCCAAGATCAAGAAAAATTGTTCCAAAATCAATGTATCATAACAACTCTAAAACATGTCACCGAAGGATGTGTACGATTATGCCTTTTCTTTTCCCCAATCATCTAATGTACCTGAAACAATAAACTTAAACTGTAAGCCAAATCTTAGTGAGTTCACCCAAAGTACCATACAAAAGAACATATACAAATAATACATATTAGGTCCACAACCTCACGGTTGGATTACCCCCGGCCCACAACCTCACAGTTGAATTCCCCCCTTCCAGCCCACAACCTCATGGTTGGATTGCCTCCGGCCCACAACCTTTTGGTTGGATTGCCCAGTTTTGTTGGTTGGAAGCACAAAGCAGTACAATCTCAACCTAACTACACAACGTCGACATGTAAAACTACTAAACATATAAAAGTAACCAGATAATTGTGCAAATCTTAATAGTTCACTATAGTATAGTAACATTCCAAACCAGAATATACAATCTTTTGGGATGAAATTGGTGCCTTCGACCCACAAGTATAGTGAGGGAAAACCCACCTCACAATCCGAAAAGATAGCGGAACAGGTCACAGCTCAAACTACTGACTCTTTAGGTCACCTATACACAAACAATGACCTAGTCTCAAACTACTGCTCAAAATACCCAAAATGCCCCTAGGTCAAACTCCAGGTCAAAGGTCAAAGTCAACACATCAAAAATAAAAGGAAAAATCAAGTTGGCTACGTATGCCCCATGTACTCATCTCTTACGTTATGCGTAGTCGAGGACCAAGTGAACCATCGAGGCTCTAGCCCAGTACGCACAACGTACCATTTGGTATGCCAAACGTATTGCGCCTGACCCTATTTTCTTTTCAAAATGTGCTTATTCCATTAAGACATTCCACTTAAGCACAGATCTAGACTCAAAACATTGTTCTAAGTCATAAAGTTTCCACCTTTATGACTTTCCATGGCTAGACAAGGCCCAAAAGCTAAAACCCTAACTCTATAATCCATTAAGATTTTACAACATTTGTATGGAAGGAAAAGAAGGTAAGATCACATTTTTATACCTTTAAACACTCCAAAACATCCAAAAGGACAACTCATTTGGTTTAGAGTAATCCGTACTCATTTAGACCAAGACTATGGGACTAAAAGCACATAATTTCTTAAAATAGCAAGATCTAGAGATATAATCATCAAGTTCAGAACTTTATACCTTCTGGAGGTTGCTCAAATGGGAGTAAAACAAAGATCTATCAAGCTTGGATATCCTTCCTTGCTTTCCAATGGCTTCATTCCTTCCACAATGGACACTAAACACCAACAATGAACTCAAGACACCACAAATGGGGATTAGGGTTTGTAAGGGACGAAGTGGGCAATGGAGGCTGGTGAGAGAAGGGGTCTCATTGAAATAATGATGCTTAAATAGGGTCCAGACCCTAATAATTAGGGTTTAGGCATCAACCACGTACGCCCAACATACATAGAGTACGCCCAACGTACACAATCAAAGCCACGTTTTTCAGTTAAATGCCACTTGGGACCACTTTGCAAACAAATTACATACTAAGGGTGGTCAAAAATGTAAATTACCTTAATAATGAATGTTACAATAGACCTGTATTAAGTCAGTGAGAAATTACTTAAAAACGTTTTAGAGTATGTTCCCACCTTCGCGTGGATATAAAGATCATAGAAAACATGTTAGGAATGAAGAAGTTACAAAGGTTAGAAGTTGGAGGAAAAGTTGTCCCCAAAGCTGGATTGGAATCAACCATGTACTTTGATGATCTCAAACTGTTATACGGTAAGCAGATCGCTATGGTGCACTGGCTTAAGTGAGTTGTCGTTGACCGAAGTCAAATGGACATCACGGCATGTTAAAGAACACATTGCGACGCGGTGTCGGAATAGATCGAAAACTCAGTTATAGATCATTCTCGTCATAAGCAATTCCCAACCCCTATAGATGAGCTCCAATGATTTGGAGAAGGAAAAATGATCAAAGGTCGATTATGGGTCTTTATCACTTGGATTGAACTTTGAAAACTCATGAGGTAGTCATCTTCTCCATAATTAAGCTAATTATGGCTTAATGGTGTTTTGATGAATTGAGTAAGTTATGTAGTATTATGTTAAGAGAGTTTGTTAAAAATTTTAATCAAGTGTTTAGAAGCTATGAACAAGCTCTATATGTGATTTCCAAGGTGAAATCTATATATCTGAAGTTAGGGTTTGAAACCCTAACTAGTGTCAATGTTTAATTGATGCATTAGAGATTAGAGTGAAATAAATTAGGTAGTATAGGATGCCTAGTTCATTGTTTGGGTTGAATTTAGAAGTAGAAAATAAAATTTTAGAATTATGATTAATTAAGTGATCACTCTGACATTAGGAAGTAGATAAGATCTTAATAGACTAAGACAAGTTTTAATGAACTCTAAATGTTGTATAAATAGGACTTGATCAAGAGGATGGGCCAAGATGTATCAATTGAAGATTTGGAGCCAGGTGGTAGTTAGTCCTCACTAACTAACAAGGTGAGTTATAAATCTCACTCTCACACTTTAGATTAAAACTACACCCCCCCCCCCACACACACACACACATAGCATGCACGTGTATATATATATATATATATATGTATGTATATATGTATATATGTATATATAATGTATGAGGTATACGTTTAGAAACATGTATTAGATCATGTACGTGTACCTAGAGTAAGTATGGTCAGAGATAACAAAGATATTTGTTAAATAACTAAGAGATGTAGAAAGAGATGAAATATAATTATATGCAACATAATCATATAAAAGAACATGTAAGCACATGTAGATGTTAATGGGATTATGAGTAATACCTGCAAGATGTAGGTGAGAAAATAATAGGATTATATGCCTTATAATTCTATGTATATATGTATGTATGTATGTCTAAACATTAGTTATTGTGTATAATAACTTTATGTTAATAGACATTGTTAAAAATTATGTACTTAATGAATGAAGTACTAGATGTGTAATAGAAGATCTCTTGATCAGATAAGGAGATAGGATGTCCATGGTTCTATGTATTATGTGTTGAGTCACATAATAGAGATAGATACATGTAGAAAGATTATTCCTTCACGGGCAAGAGTATGATGCCTTCGGGAATGAGATGATGGTTCCTTAGGGAACATAGATAGATGATTCTTGCAGGAATAAGAATTTGTTTGATTAGATAAGAGGTAGAGTAAGGTTCCATGAGTGGAACAAGGTAAAACTGTTCTTCTAAGAACTTAGATATAATCCTTGATGGATTAAGAGTAAGGAATCCGTGAGGGATTCAAGAGAAGAAGAATGACCAAGGATCCACGAGGGATCATAAGAGAGACGAGTAAGACTGGATGCGTGTTCCTGATAACATTAGCATGATGTTGTCTCCCTTAGATGATTGTTAACACTAAGGCATGAAATTTTGAGAAAAGAGCAGTAAGTGTAAAGACCGGATGAGCGTACCCGGTAACATTAGTGGCATGTTGTCTCCCTTAGATGATTATTGAGGATAAGGCATGAAAAGTTGAGAATAGAGCGGTAAGTGTAAGTAGAGTAAGAGAAAGGCATTCCAAGAGTAAGAGATGAGAAAGGAGCAGAGTATGGGTGTAAGAACGGAATTTATAGAGAGAGGAAATAGTAGAGAAAGATGAGATGAGATAGAGTATGGGGAAAAAGAAAAGAAAAGAAATGAGTAGAGCATGAGAGAGGTAAAAAAGAGAAGATAGAGCATGTATAGAGTATGATATGAGCCTAGGAAGAGGCTAAGAAAGGGTATGAGAAGAAGAGTAGATGATAGAGTAAGAGATAGATAAAATAAGAAAGATAGAGAATAGAGCAGAGTTTGATAAAAGAGGACATAATCCATAGTATGTGAAGATAAGTGGAAGATAAAGAATAAGAGATATATTGCAGAGTTTAAGAAGGACAAGAGAAAAAGATTAGAATATGGAAAGATAGAAAGAATATAACTCACTAGACATTGTTGTTTGATGTTGTAGAGATGTTTCATGTTTCGTAGGTTTATGTAGTAGTTGATGTACTTGAAGAAGATAGAAGCACAAAGACTTAGATTATGAGTAGCTTTATTATTTTTATATTCCTTTTTTCTCATATAATATATGTTTGTAATTTTGTTTAAACACGGATGTAACCTGGGATGTAGAGTGTTTAAATTTTAATAAAATTCGACACTTGTTAGAAAACTTCGATAATTCCCTAGTTAATTAGTTGATTGAAATTTAGTTCGTTAAAGGAATCATCAAAGATACTCAAAAGAGGTTAGAAACCAAAACTCCAACCATTAGATGAAGCTAATTTCGACTTTGCGATTTCCCCAAACCTTGAATTCGAAATTTAAGATAAAAGAGAAGAAATTATACCTAGCAAACTTTTGATTCCTCTTTCCTTTGCTTGGATGCTAACATCTTGTCTTGGATAAAACCTTAGATGCAAAATGGAAGAAAATCACCATGAGAGAGCTCCTTATCTCTCCATCCACGTTTTTTTTATGAATGTGGGGAAATGGATGCATCTTATTTCCCAACATTTTCATATTTGGTCCCTCTAGTTTACATATTTTGTCAAATTTACCATTACTTCATTTATTTTCATATTTGCTTAAAAGGTTGACATAATAAGTCCTCCTCTATCCGTTATATAACTTTGACAGTCTCTTCATTAATTAAGTCAACCATTTGGTCAACTCACTTTGCCAACTTAATACTTATGGCCCTTTAACTTTTAAAATGTTATCATTTTCGCTTCTAACTTTCTAAACTCCATATCAACTAATAATATGATTATTCCTTGATGATTTAACTATATAAATCACCTTTCATTTACTTTCTTTATTAACATAAGAACTTAGTCTTAAATTTTAGGATGTTGTAGTGGTGGTATAGTGAGATTCACCCATAATCGGTGGCGTGACGAAATGATAAATAAATCAGTCTGCCTAAGCCTATCCTACTGTATGACAAGAGATGAAAAATTCGTCACCATATGTCCACCAGGAGCGACTTACAATAAAACAAACACAACTTGTCCTGAGTCACTTGTGGTAGCTAATTTGGTCGTGACCTAAGGTGTAATCAAGACCTAATCTTTAGCACCAAAAATATATGTTTAGACCTTACATATTCACACATACCTATCTCCATGTAACATGAATAAAAAATTTCATCATATATAACAATTTTATCACATTTTATAGGAAATACTATGTAAATAATCACATAAAATCATAAAAATTACAACATAATATCATAGAATAAATTCAAAGCATAAAGTTATGGTGTAAACTAAGTCATATGATGTGGATATAGTATATAACCTAGATATTCTCTATTTTTTATGTTTATATTTTTCTACCTTAGAATAATCTTAGTATTCTTTTTAGATATTTAATTAGGGATTATTTTACAATAAAAACTAACCTAGGTATTCTCTTTTTTTATTCATTTTTATGTTTATATTTTTCTACCTTAGAATAGTCATAGTATTTTTTTAGATATTTAATTTGAGATTATTTTGCAATAAAAACTTTGATTGATAGTTTTAGTATTTTATGTTAGTTATTTTTATCTTTTGACTTTTTGAACCTAAAAAAACCCAAAACTCGATCAAAACAATTAGAATACAAACCTAAAAATAAATGCAAAGAATGTGAGATCGAATTGGTCAAACCAAATTGAGACCAAAAACGACCATCCAAAACTGGAACGGTATCGGCAAAGATTGTTCTAGTAAAGACCGAAAAATGACTGTTTTTTATGTAAGACAAAATTAAGGATATGTGTTGCACCCCCAAACCAGAACGGTGGAAACGTTCGGGGGCAGAGGACTTTAGGTAAGTATCACAACACATGCAATATAGTAATCAAAGTACAAACAACCATTGCATTAATAAGTATAAGTTTTACATAAGCGTTTAAACATTACATATTCAAACACTGAAGTAGGTACAGGAGAAGACAAGAGTTGCGGTACGGTACTAGGTAGTCTTCTCAAAAGCTTCGGGAGTGTACCTGTCTACTGGATTCCTGAGAATACAAGTTATTTGGAAAGAGTAGATCAGCATTTAAGCTGGTGAGTTCATAAGTATTTTAGTTCTGTTAAGTATACCCTAAGTTCTTTGAATAAGTTCACTGGTTTCTCCAGGAAATCCTATATCTCCTGAGGTGATTAACTGATAACCTCAATGGTTTCCCTCTGTAATTACTTAGTTTATACTGGTTATACATAACATAATATCGAATTGACAGTCAACTAGGTGTATCTGCCCTAAGCCCACAACCAAACAAGGAACAGGAAGTAAGGCGGAAGTCACACACTTTACTGTTAATCGGACATTACTTATGTATAACTATGATGTATCAACTAAGGAATTATAGAATTAACCACTAAAGGTCTTTTATGTTATACTAGTTTACCGAGATTGAGTGACTAAGTTCCATTGGATAAGTGGTTTAATCCCATAAACCGTTCTCTTTGTATTACTGTTTTGTATTTGTATTCCTTTATGAAAACTTGAAACTGAGAGTGTACCTGGCTCCACCAGGTGTTAATGGAAACTGTATTAAACCATTGTATTTTGTATTCTATAAACTGGTACTTTGAAGGTGTACTTTCGTTTATCTGTTTATACACTAACGTATTGTTAATACCTTTTTAATGAGTAGTTTTTATTATAACCATACTATGACGGATGGCCTGAAACAAACGCTTTGTGGGCGTTTAAACTGGTGATAACAATTGTCACTCATCAAACTGTAGCTAGCAGCCTGAGTGCGGGGTTGTCAATTCCCGATATAGATCTACACACACTTGTTTCGATCCCCGGCTGGAGATTCTGGTTATAATGTCAGGACTTTCCTATGTTGTCTAAAGTGAATTAAACAACCTGAATATAGAGTCTCATAAAAAGCATATTAAACGATCATGTATATTAGTTTTGAAAACCCAATCATTCGGAAATAATGATTGTCAGTATATTCTTGAATTAAAACTCAATCATTCTGAAATAATGATTGACAGTATATTCTTGAATCAAAACTCGATCATTTTGAAATAATGATTGACAGTATATTCTTGAATCAAAACTCTAGTTTCTTGTAAAACAGTGTATTCTTGTATACTTGAATCGTGAATTATTACCTCGTGTTTGCTAACTCTGGTACTCTATATAGTACCATTGCTAATGCAAACCCGGAATTATGTATTATTACCTCGTGTTTGCTAACTCGGGTACTCTGTATAGTACCCTTGCTAATGCAAACCCGGCATTATGTATCTTTACTTCTTTAATATGTTGTTCGTATATTAAAGGTATTATACATATCTTGGTATATTTGAATGAATTTTGGTAATTTCCTTGGAAAATGTACAATTGTAACTCATACTTGTATCTTTAGTTTTGAATGATAAATTATACCTATTATAATTTATATGTTCTATCTGATTAGCATGGTTTCTCATGGATGAACACCTTTGCTCAGTCTGATACAAAGGTGATGATACCAAAAGGAGTAACCTTTTAGACTCATATATGTATAATATATATATAATTAAGAAGGAAACGACCTTCGGACAAATAATACAACCCTAATTCCACATCCAAATAAGGAAAAGGATATAGGATAGTTCATTAGTCCTAAGCCCTTGCATGCGAAATTTCCCGGTTTTCAAGATTTTCTTGATTTTCGTGCCAAAAACTTGCGAAAATCATAACTTTCGCATACGAGCTCCGTTTTTGACGTTCTTTATATGCACGCGTAGGTAAAATCATACTCTACGACTTTCGTTTAGACTTCGTCGGCTGATTTTTACTTTATTTTTAATATTATTATTTTAAACAGACCGGGACGGGAATCCGTTAATAATTCATAACTTCTTCATCCGACGTCCGTTTTTGTCTGTCTTTTTACCGTTGTGCTAATTTTGACGAGACCTTCGATTCTCGTTTAAGTTGCATCGGCTAAATATCGATCGATTTATATTTCGAATTTTTAGCTGTCTACTGCTAAACCGAAACTTCGAAAAATCATAACTTCCTCATACGAAGTCGGATTTTTACGTTCTTTTTATAAAGGTTCTCGGTTTAACATATTCTACAAATTTCATGTAGATTGTTAAGGCTAAAAATCCTTTTATCGAAAATTCGCTTTTTACACTGAACAGTGTTTTGCCGGTTTTACCGCGGATTTTCGATTGGTCATTACTTCTTCGTTATAACTCGGATTTCAGTGTTCTTTATGTTTTTGGAAACCTTGATACAAACTCTACCACTTGGTTCATCCCAATTACGATTATTGATCAATTTATTTTTGACCAAAATTTGACTGGTGTCACATTATCCCCCCGTTAGAGGGAATTTCGTCCCGAAATTAAGTCTAAAGTGATACTCATGGACTAGGTCTAATCTTTCCTTCCCAAGTGAATTCAGGTCCCTGGTTTGTACTCCAGTGAACCTTCACTAACGGGATAAGACTTAGCATGGTTCTTCAGATTTCCCTATCCATGGTTTTTATTGTTTCTTCTACAGAGTGTAGACTTTTATTTAACTTGATTTCATTAAGTGAAATAACAAGTGTTTTATCAGATAGACACCTCTTTAGATTCGATATGTGAAAGATGGGATGAATGCTATTAAGTTTTTGGTGGTAGTTTTAGTTTAAAAGTACAAGACCGATTCTGGTAAGAACCTCAAATGGTCCTATGTACTTTGAGTTTTGTATTTCACACTTTCTCAAGCGCATCTTGTCCTTCCTGAGTGAGACCTTCATATGACAAGGTCATCAATCCTGGAATTCCAAGGGTTTTCTTTTATCGAAGCCGTAGCTTCTCTTGTTAACTCTGGAAGCTTTATGGCATTTCCTGATTCGTATTTTGTTTTTGGTAGTTTCTCGGATAATTTCCAGATCAACAAGGGTGATGTGTGGAAATTGGATCTATAGCTAGTTGCGTATTACCTACTTTAGTCCAGTGCAGATAGAATCTGCACTTGTGACCACAGAAGGTTTCGAATGGAGCAACTTAAATGCTAGCGTGTTAAAGGACTCGACTAATTGGTAAATGGATACCCCATTCTTTACCATAGCCGATCCCATAGAATCATGACTACTCTGGTTCCTAGAGGTTTTTGAGTGACGGACTGAACTGGGAGATTATTCTATTATCTCAGTGGAGATAACAGATATTGGCACACCGTGCACTCACACGTTCTAGTTATCTTCTCTACTTGCCACATTTTCAGGTTTCAAGGCTTCCTATTGAGCCTCCTTACTTTGTGTGGAGAGATTTGAAAGGGTTATCATAGTCCATGAGTGGCACTATGACCTGGGTACTCTTTCTGACTTAGGGTGTTAGCTACTATATTGGCTTTGTCGAGATGATAACGAATTTCAAATTCGTAGTCATTTAGTAACTCAACCCACTGTCATGGTCTCATGTTCAATTCTACCTGGTAGAATACATGATGTTGGCTTTTGCTCCGAAGTTCATGATCAGACTCATACTTGGCTCATCCATCATCACCTCGTGTATACAAGTCGTATATAATTTAGATTTCACAAAACGTTCGGATGGGTTACTCTGCCCCAGGTCCACACCAAACAAGGAACAGGAGATAGGGCGGAATCACACATCCTTAATCTTGTTAAGTCTAACTTATATACCACTCTCGTGTATACACTTAGCAGCGATAGATTAACTCCATGAGTTCTTAGTCTCTATTCTTGAACTTGACCTATGGTTCGATGATTTTCCTATGAGATCTATTGAGGTACTTCGGTAGTTACTGACTTCCAAGACTACTTCGGTGCTTTTCGTTTGAAGTTTCATGTCTACTGAGTAGGCTAGAATGGCGTGGTACTCTTCGCATGGGTACTTCTAAAGTTTTGAAATGTGAGACAACCTAAGGGTTTTACGTTAATGATTGGAGGAATTTCATCTTACGGCTGATTAAGGAAAAAGTTCTCTTATACAGCATAAGAATTTTCACATGGTAAGGACCAGGCCAAACCATGTCGAATGAGGATGTCAGAATTTTCTCGACGAAATAGATATTAAGTCGTTCTGGGATGAATGATTACTAGGGCGATATCCTATGTACCTAAGTTTTCTGTGCTTCTGGTTTTATTCTGTTATTATCACTACGAACCCCTTTTGATTCGAACTTGGCGGGTACTACCAATACGATGGTTCTGATAATTTGAAATTATGAACTTTCATGAAACGATCCTTACTAGGTCTCTCTATAATTGCTTGGTGTATACAAGTCATGTATAATTAAGGTTGGTAAGACCTTTGACTGAGCAACCCTGCCCTAAATCCACAACCAAACAAGGAACAAGAAATGAGGCGGGATTACTCACTCTAAGTCTACAAATCTTAATTATAAATGACCCTTATGTATATACTAAATTATCATAGCTTACCTGTTAGGGTTTCAAATTTTTATATAAGTAATTATAGATAATTATCGGGGTTTGGAAGCGTACCAAAATATAGCAGGGTTCTTTGATGTTTTCCCATGTATTGGGATCAAAATCCTCCTGCTCCCCCATCGTTCTTCTCTGTTGGACAGTCCCTCTTGTAATGTCCTATCTCACCACAAAGGTGACATATGGGAATGGTTCCAACATCGGTAGTTGAAGTGATGAACTCAACCGGAGTTCTACAGATGCGGGCAGTATGCCCCTTCATGTTGCATCTATTGCAATGCAGCTCTCGGAAAACTCCATGATGATGGTAGTTGCACTTGCTGCAGTGTGGGAGGTTTCCTAAGTACGGCTTAGTTGGTGCTAGAATAACAAGGCTGATGGGGGTATTGACTGCCCCAGTTCGTTGCCCTCTGTTAGGTTCTTGAGTTGAACAACTCCCTTCCTTGTTCTCGAACTTTCGTTTAAGGATATTAGGCTTAAGGTTCGAGGTGTTCTTATAAGTAGGTGCTTGTGGCTGTACTTGGCCATCACCACGATCGGGGTTACCGATAGCATTACTACTAACATTTGCATTGTTAGCATTAAGGTGTGCCATGACAGCTGCTACAGCTGCTGTGACCGCAGCTTGAAATGTAGTCGCATCTATCTGAAGGATTGATGTTTCGCTGGTGGGTTGGTTACTTTGGAGGCATGATTCTGTTTCATGATAAGAAAATGAGCTCGTGAGCGACTATCGTGTCTCTAGATGTATTCTAATCATTTGTATCTATGTATTAATCTTTCGTTTTGTTATATTGTTCTTAATGATTCGACCTGCATCCCTATGATGCAGTCCTGGTAAGGAACATAGTTAAGTTTCTAGAATGGTTAGGAACCGAGTATTATCCAAACTAAGTTACCTTTGTTTGGTGGATATCGTTTCCCAATTTTCGAAAATATTCGAAAATAATTCATAACGGTGTCTACATAAAATAGACTTATGAATTTGAGAAGTAATCACTATCAATTAAGATTCCGTAATCTGATTTATTGTTATTAGCCGTGACAGGAAAAGAGGATAAGCTCCAAACCTAATGTGAGTAATGAAATCACTAACTCACTAGGTTGAACGGATTTACTAGTTATTACTTAGATGAAAAGGTGTCCGAACACTTCACATGAATCATGCGTGGTTTTCCTTTGTTCTATTCTGGGTGGTAATGATTTGTTTCCTCCTGGTATCTATAGGGTGTCCTTCTCCTCTGTAGGTATATTGAATTCCCGAGCTGTCTTACTTCCGATTCTGACACTGATCCCCATTACTTCGTAATGAAGATTTTGAATCTCGAAAGTTCATGCGAATATCTCATTGGTGTCCTTAATAGGGTAAAGGCACTAAATGATTTCTATAGTTTATTTGTTTCTTTCCTTGGAATTCTCCTAATGAAATTCTGTTGGATCCTCCTTGACTCTTCTATTGATTGCTGGAGTAACTATGTTTAACTAACGGGTTTATACGAGAATGGAAATGTCTAAAGAATCTATGAGAAAAAATTTACGAAGGTGATTCTTTCTGGTCCTTCTATAATCACATGGTGTGTACCGATTATATATAATCCAGATCAAATAGACCTTTGAATAAGTAATCCTACTCTAAAACCATATCCAAACAAGGAAAAGGAAGTAGAGTGAAAATCACATATTCTAAGTCTATAAGATCTCGGTTATATATGATCTTAACGTATCCACTTAGTAATTATAGACTTATCAGAATAGATCTTTTTAACATTTCCCCAGAGGTATGTAACATACCTCCATGTTATTTTAGTTATGAGTTTGATTCTTGGACTTCTAGATTCAAGAACTTAACAGGTTTTCAGTTTTCTTGTTATAGCATCCTAAAATACTCCCATAGTATTTTAGTCTTTGGTTCTAGAATTCTTTTGGTGTTTAGGTAAGTTTTAGACCAGTCGCAACATTACAATCACTCCCCTAAACACATGGTGGTCATATCTCGGATGAATATAGTTGATCAGGCTATATTGATCCCAGATATGATTACATCACTGTCTAGGTTTAGCTGCAATGTCCAACATCTAAATACTTTAGTTTTGTTCTTCTTGTGATACTCATTCTGGTATATATACTCTGCATGTACTTATACTTTTATAAAATATTGATATATTTTTAAAGTATAACTCTTGGTCAGAGTGTTTTTATCCCAATGGGTTTATAGTTGTATATCTTTTATGACTGATATACTGAGTTCACTATAAACACTGCTCTGATACCAATCTGTCGCACCCCCAAACCAGAACGGCGGAAACGTTCGGGGGCGGAGGACTTTAGGTAAGTATCACAACACATGCAATATAGTAATCAAAGTACAAACAACCATTGCATTAATAAGTATAAGTTTTAGATAAGCGTTTAAACATTACATATTCAAACACTGAAGTAGGTACAGGAGAAGACAAGAGTCGCGGTACGGTACTAGGTAGGCTTCTCAAAAGCTTCGGGAGTGTACCTGTCTACTGAATTCCTGAGAATACAAGTTATTTGGAAAGAGTAGATCAGCATTTAAGCTGGTGAGTTCATAAGTATTTTAGTTCTGTTAAGTATACCCTAAGTTCTTTGAATAAGTTCACTGGTTTCTCCAGTAAATCCTATATCTCCTGAGGTGATTAACTGATAACCTCAATGGTTTCCCTCTGTAATTACTTAGTTTATACTGGTTATACATAACATAATATCGAAGTGACAGTCAACTGGGTGTATCTGCCCTAAGCCCACAACCAAACAAGGAACAGAAAGTAAGGCGGAAGTCACACACTTTACTGTCAATCGGACATTACTTATGTATAACTATGATGTATCAACTAAGGAATTATAGAATTAACCACTAAAGGTCTTTTATGTTATACTAGTTTACCGAGATTGAGTGACTAAGTTCCATTGGATAAGTGGGTTAATCCCATAAACCGTTCTCTTTATATTACTGTTTTGTATTTGTATTCCTTTATGAAAACATGAAACTGAGAGTGTGCCTGGCTCCACCAGGTGTTAATGGAAACTGTATTAAACCATTGTATTTTGTATTCTATAAACTGGTACTTTGAAGGTGTACTTTCGTTTATCTGTTTATACACTAACGTATTGTTAATACCTTTTTAATGAGTAGTTTTTATTATAACCATACTATGACGGATGGCCTGAAACAAACGCTTTGTGGGCGTTTAAACTGGTGATAACAATTGTCACTCATCAAACTGTAGCTAGCAGCCTGAGTGCGGGGTTGTCAATTCCCGATATAGATCTACACACACTTGTTTCGATCCCCGGCTGGAGATTCTGGTTATAATGTCAGGACTTTCCTATGTTGTCTAAAATGAATTAAACAACCTGAATATAGAGTCTCATAAAAAGCATATTAAATGTTCATGTATATTAGTTTTGAAAACCCAATCATTCGGAAATAATGATTGTCAGTATATTCTTGAATTAAAACTCAATCATTCTGAAATAATGATTGACAGTATATTCTTGAATCAAAACTCAATCATTCTGAAATAATGATTTACAGTATATTCTTGAATCAAAACTCTAGTTTCTTGTAAAACAATGTATTCTTGTATACTTGAATCGTGAATTATTACCTCGTGTTTGCTAACTCTGGTACTCTGTATAGTACCATTGCTAATGCAAACCCGGAATTATGTATTATTACCTCGTGTTTGCTAACTCGAGTACTCTGTATAGTACCCTTGCTAATGCAAACCCGGCATTATGTATCTTTACTTCTTTAATATGTTGTTCGTATATTAAAGGTATTATACATATCTTGGTATATTTGAATGAATTTTGGTAATTTCCTTGGAAAGTGTACAATTGTAACTCATACTTGTATCTTTAGTTTTGAATGATAAATTATACCTATTATAATTTATATCTATCTGATTAGCATGGTTTCTCATGGATGAACACCTTTGCTCAGCCTGATACAAAGGTGATGATACCAAAAGGAGTAACCTTTTAGACTCATATATGTATAATATATATATAATTAAGAAGGAAACGACCTTCGGACAAATAATACAACCCTAATTCCACATCCAAATAAGGAAAAGGATATAGGATAATTCATTAGTCCTAAGCCCTTCAAGTCTTATTTATATATTTATACATATATAAACATGACTTTGGCATTTATATTTTGAAATAGTTTATAAAACATTTTTCAAAGAATTTAACATGACTTTACGTTATTTTGGAAGTATTTGGTAATTCTTAAAAGTATACGGAAACTTTCTGTGTGATTATTATCACACACAGTTATTAACACAATTTAATATTGTGTTAAACTTGTATTCCCCCCTAAAAGCATTTAAAAACCATTGAAAAGGTAAATTATAGGGGTATGAACTCACTTTGATAAGCGGTGATTCGGGCAGCGTTTCGTTTCCCGGAAAAGAGTTTGTTTGATGAAAAACCAGCTCAAAACGGGCAGAGTTTCGACAGGAGAGAGGATGAATTCTCGAGAATTCCGGGGCTCCGGGGCTTGCTTCGGGCTTTAGACGCGATACCGGGGCCTTGGGGGTTGTTTGTGAAGTTATGGAAGAGAGAGGAGTGAAAAAAGGGCCAAAAATGGGGTGAAAAACCTCTTCCATCCGAGAAGGCTCGCACCCTTTATATAGGGGTGCGAGGGTTCGGCCGAGGAGGACAGGTGGCGAGGCGAGGGGCGAGTCAGCAGCACACGCGGCAGCTCCTGCAAAGGCGGTGCGGATCGGACCCGGTGCGAGGCACGTGCTTCGGACTGCTGGCGGCTTCTAAGTGGTCAGGCTTCGGTCCAATAGGGAGAAGGCACGTGCGAAGGGAGTGTCTCCGGGGTGTCTCCGGGGTGTCCGATGCGAGGGTATCCGAAGATTATTGGACCTCGGCTGCGGTCCACTCAGAAGGCTACACGTGTACTGCGGTCTAACCAGAGGAGGACACGTGGAGTCTCGCACGTGATGATGATGTGTCCGAAGCCTTGCATGCGAAATTTCCCGGTTTTCAAGATTTTCTTGATTTTCGTGCCAAAAACTTGCGAAAATCATAACTTTCGCATACGAGCTCCGTTTTTTACGTTCTTTATATGCACGCGTAGGTAAAACCATACTCTACGACCTTCGTTTAAACTTCGTCGGCTGATTTTGACTTTATTTTTAATATTATTATTTTAAACAGACCGGGACGGGAATCCGTTAATAATTCATAACTTCTTCATCCGACGTCCGTTTTTGTCTGTCTTTTTACCGTTGTGCTACTTTTGACGAGACCTTTGATTCTCGTTTTAGTTGCATCGGCTAAATATCGATCGATTTATATTTCGACTTTTTAGCTGTCTACTGCTAAACCGAAACTTCGAAAAATCATAACTTCCTCATACGAAGTCGGATTTTTACGTTCTTTTTATGAACGTTCTCGGTTTAACATATTATACAACTTTCATTTAGATTGTTAAGGCTAAAATCCTTTTATCGAAAATTCGCTTTTTACACTGAACAGTGTTTTGCCGGTTTTACCACGGATTTTCGATTAGTCATAACTTCTTCGTTATAACTCGGATTTCAGTGTTCTTTATGTTTTTGGAAACCTTGTTACAAACTCTACCACTTGGTTCATCCCAATTATGATTATTGATCAATTTATTTTTGACCAAAATTTGACTGGTGTCACAATATGAGAGAGCGAGAGAGAGAGAGAGAGAGAGAGAGAGAGAGAGAGAGAGAGAGAGAGAAAGAAAGATGAATAACCAAGGGGGTCTTGAAGGGGTGCAAGGGGTGCAACTGTACAGGCCCCAAAAAAGTTAGGGCCTTGATTTTCAACAAAATTTTGTAGTTAATATATAATATATACTTGCTTTTGTAAGTGATAACAAAAATGTCTCCTAGTTCAATTGGCAAGGAATGCTCCCCTAATTCGTTTTGCTCCTAGTTGATGCAAGTTCGTCTCCTTCTTCTCTTTTCTTTTAGGGTTTTTAGTGGTTAGCAACTAATTGAGCAAAATTGGGTGGAAGTTTTGATGTTGAGGCCTTCCAGTATGGAAGGAAAAGCTACGCGTGGGAATTGAGTTGGCATGCCAACCTACACGTGAATAGTGCGCCAGGTGTGCGTAGGTGGCTTGTGGCGTAGCACCCTCCATGGACGAAGACAACGAATTAGAAGAGGGGAGAGAAGGGAGGGAAGTAACTATTGTATATTTGACCGTTCAATCCATTTTTTTAAAAAAAATTATTAAACTTTTAAATTTAAATAACATCTCTTACATCTTTTACCTATATATACTACACATTTTACCTATATTTTACACTTCTAAAACACAAACTTTCTTCTACTTTCTTTATCTTTTCTTCAAAAATGGACCCAAAACAAAATACCCCACCCACTCCAAACACCCCAAACACTCCAAATGATTATCAAACTTACATGGAATTGTTAAACTCTCCAATCCAACAACAACCTTTATTCACTAACCTTGAATACAATCCATAATTCTACCAACAACAACAACCACAACAACAATTCATTCAACACCAATTCACTCAACCCCAACTCACTCAACCCCAATTCCAAGGTTTTCAACAACAACCTTCTCAATAATTTCAACCACAACAATTCCAAACACAATCATCTCAAGTCCCATTATCTCAATCCCAAACTATAAACCTCGACAACAACGACGAACGGGTCCAAGAAACACCACAACCATCTCGAAGAAGGCAACCAAAAAGAAAAGGAAAAAAATCAGTGGCTTGGAACGAAGAAGAGGAGGAAGCTTTAGCGAAAGCTTGGATTTTCTTACCGTGTGACTCGAGAAGAGGCAATGCACAATCCAACGAATTTTTTTGGAATCGTGTCTTGGATCACTACGCGCTACTAGGAAGGCAAACGGATCGGTCGTACGACACAGTCAACGGAAAATGGCGTGATATACGAGCGGCTTGCACAAAGTTTAATGACATATTTGAGAATCTTAAAATATGCAGAATAAGGTTGCAACGACTTCAACATTTTATCAACCACGTGCTACCAATTCAAAGTTACCAACAATGGTAAACCATTCGGACACTAAAAAGCATGGGAAGTTTGTCGTCAGGGTCCAAAATGGGTCCTTAATCCAGAGACGTCGCATTCGGACTCGACCACCGACTCTAATAAAAGACCAAGAACTTCCAAATCGGACGCGGTTTTTGGCATCGACCTTAATGATGAATTCGACAGTACCGAGGTGGAGGGTCCACCGGAAGTCCAAGTTCGTCGACCGTCGGGAAGGGACAAAGCAAAACGGGTGGCGTCTTCAAGTGGAAAAGCAACTGCAACTAGCGAACACGGGATTGTGGAATCCATATATAAAACTCTAAGTTTTCTAGAAAAAAAACAATCAACAGAGGAAGCTTGTCGCCAAAAAATCGCTCCTATCGATCTTCAAATCATAAACATAAAGCCCCAACCGGATCTCATCCCAGAAAATCTAGCGACATTTCTAAAAATCTAACAAGTCCACGAAAAATATGGAAATTAGGTTCTAATATTTATGTTTTAGTTTTTATGTTTTATGTTTTTTAGGTAATTTAGAATAAATAAGTAATTTAGGATTTTATTTTTTTTTATATTTTTTAAGTATTTTAGGATTTAAATTTGTAACTTAATGTAATGTGTTTTTAATTTAATGTGTATTTTTATTTGAATTATGTTTTTATTTTAATTTAATAATGTCAAAAAAAAGATAAAAAATATATATTGTGGATTGGTAACCATTTCCAAAGGCTAGTGGTTACGTAGTGGATTTGTAATGGAGCTGACATGGCGCTGAGTTGGCATTGCTTTTTGAGTGGGTTGGGTGTGACCATTCCCCTTAGCATGATAATGAAGATCAAGATGAAGCCGACTTTGAGAATTATACCCAAGCTTAACGACTTACCTGCAATAAGTAAGATCAATATTCTGATTTTAGTTTTGAGTGTCGACTTTTCAGGTTAATCGAAGTAAGGGATTTGAAGTTAGGGATTTTTGTGTTTTGTATTCATAAATATTGACTTTCAGTTTATTTGATGACAGACACAATAGTACTAATTAGATATCTAACATCTGTGATAAAATGAAATTCGAAGCGTGCACCTAATTCTGCAACCTTTTTCGTCGAATTCCCATGGAGTGGATATTCTTTCCGGCACCTTTGACCGCCTACGTGATGGTTATTGGATTTTTCTTAAGGTTTTTTACCCATATTTATTTATCTACTTTATATAACATCTAAACACACGTTCACACCCATGTCTATGTTTGCTGTTTAATCTAATTATGATGTTATTTCATCTTTATTTGCAGGTTAATCTTCTCATGTTGTTTAATATTCTTCATCCCTATCAGTATGACCTTCATTGTTGTCTTCCCTTTCTCTCTTTCTCTAAGGTTCACGAATATGTTTGTATTCTACAGAGGATCTGGTGTAAAAGGCATTAGAACTTATTGGACAATAAAGGCCATGTCTTGAAAATTTTCCATCTTTGTTTAGATGAACCTGATATATTTCTCTCGCCATATTGTCGGTCATTTCATCTATTGTCTAATTAGTTATTATATCAAATGTACTGATTTCAGCATAGAATTTATGATTATCAATTTGTTGATTACACTGGAACCAACATACTTCAAGCCTCACCCCCTGCCCTTGATTTTGAACTTTAAACTTAGGTAACATTTCTAACCTAGATTTTTATGATATTTCATCTATTATATGTTTTAAGTTATTCCCGGTATAGATATATTTTGAACTTTGAACTTTGAGTGTTAATTATTTAGTATAGATATATATTCATCCATATATTTATATGTTTAGGTTATAAACCCTATCTACTTAGAACAACATCCCACTTGATCCTATTATCAAAAGCTTCACTTTTCTTGTAAGATTATGCACATGAATTGATGATAGTGAAGTTAAAATCACGTTTCTTGCTGTATCTCAAGGAAGGAAGGTTAGACTTGTCTTTTCCAATAAATATTTTATCATATATTTCGTTTATAAAATACATAAATGATAAATCTCATCATTATGCTTGCTAATTTCCAAGCACTAGAGATCCGTCCCACTATTATGTCATGTGACCGTGTATGTATGTGCACGTGCGGGTGTAATCTCTTATAAGTTAATAGATATAGATACTTAAATTTCATTTAGAAAATCTATTTGTTGATTGTAGACTTTTGACATTGTTATTTTGTTGTTATAAGGAATCACTGGTATTCACCAACAATAGCAAGCTACTTTCCGAAAAACTAATAGTACAAACACATACTAATATAAGTTTGTGGCATTATTTTTATTTCTTTTTATTTTACTTTAATTTTTTCTTATTTATCTGTCGTAATTTGAAAATACATTGTTATTTTTTGCAATTAGCCCAATCAGTGGCTGAATGTAAAAACTAGCAATGTACTTTCATTTTTTCCTAATATAGCATCTTACTTTACTAATTAGGGTAATTGTATATTAATGATGCTTTTATATACAAAGTGTCATCATAGTTGTAGGAACCATGTTCTTTTGTTAATCTAAACTACAACCAAATTAGTTTTTCATGTATTATTTAGGGTTGAAAGCCATTAATAAGTGATAAATGGATGAATTGCATTTTATTATTTTGTAAATGGTTAAAATGGAAGGATCAAATGGGATGCAAGGTATATTTCTGCTTTTGTGTTTTAACAGTATACTTATGGGTTAAATGCTAAAATAACACTATACTTTCACTTTTTTTTATTATACTTTAATTCTTTGTGTTTTATATATGTTTCTTACATAAGTTGCTACTATAAACACTAAAATGGAGTTACTTGCAGAATCCATTGGTGCACTCGCAGGCTGGTAATACTTCAACAAAAAACAATGGCATTAAAAATTCATCCCATATCAGAGTATCTAATGGCATACAAAGACCATCATTGTGGTTTTAATCACGCTCCAACCAATGTAATGGTCAAACATCATTTGGAACCAATGTTATATCTTGGACTTTATGTGTTGAAATGATCATGTAGTTCTATAATAACCAAAAATAACATTTTCTGTCGATATAAAAAAAACAATAAGAAACTAATCGATTTTATAACCTCCTTTTTTATATAGCATAGCCTTTTATTTTTTTTCAATATCTTTTCTTTTTGACTCGTTACTCCATTTATCACTTTTATAACTTTTAAAAGAATTATAATTTCCCAAATGCTAAATCTAACATATATCTAGATAATGACAGTACATTTTGAAAACATTGTACATTGTACCTTTTATTATGTTCCATATTAAGGCATTACACTTCAAAAATCTAAAATATTTATAAATTGTATTTCTTTTTCCTATTTAGGCATTGAACTTTGAAACTCTAAACGATTATACAACATGTAACATCATACATTAATGGAAGATTATTATCCACAAAATTATACATAAGGTACACTTATAAAATCATACTTTTATTATTTCTAACTGATGTATCTTAAAAAGATACACAATTATCCAAATAAAAAAGAATGTTTTATTTCTATAATAGGGTGGTTTTTCCAAAATATAGTGTCTTATCAAGAAGAAAAAGAGTTATATACTATATTTGTGTAGATTTTCAAAGTACACTTCCATTATAAGAAAAAATAGAAGTAAAATGTTGTCATATAAAGAAATAAAATTAATAAAAGTAAGATGTGAGGCTAGCGTTTGATGGAGTGTGGTGCAATGTTGGTATTTTGAAGGTTCTAAAAAGTTCGTCGTGTCATGACTCTTAAATTTGTATTTGCCGCCAAACTTTAACAAAATGTCGTCTTAAGTCGTATATGTATATATAAATTAATAATAATAATAAATACATATAAAATTATTAATTAATTATATACAAAATTGTCGCATTGATTCATGTCTCACAAACGATATGGCTCGTCATGACTCGTAAACACTTGAGGCTTGACGGTACCGTCAAGTCATGTCTAACGTTATTCAGAACCTTGGTATTTTCATTTCATTTAGCAAGTAAGTCGTACATTCTTTAATGTTGTTTGAATAAAATGTCATGTTGTTCTTAGGAAAATACACATCCGATAAGCTAATTGTTACGACTAACGATATTTAAAAGTTTTAATGATTAAAAAATCATGATTTACACGTTAACTTCAACTTTCTTAAGAATGTCATTGAAACATGTAGGATGTCTGCCCCTATAACAACTAAAACTTACATTGGAATGATGTATTATAATATTTTCAATTATTTGAAATATAATCGTGTGTTTAAAAAATATTTAATTAAATAAAAAGGTTTTATAGAATATTTTAGATAAATAAGGAAAAAAAAGCTAACGAAAAAAGTTAATCTATAATATTTTTTTTAAACTGTGAATCTAATATAGACCTAAATTATTATATATTAATTCCACCTTTTTTTTCCAAATGGAGTTTGAACAATCAATCTCTAAAAAAAACTATTATATTATTTTTTTTGTATGTTAAAGTCTTTATATTTTTTTTAAATGTCTAATTTAATGCTTTGAGTTTGGTAAACCCTAGATAACAAAAAATGTTAGGTAATCTATTCTCAACAGTTTGATGATTATAATCCATTAGATTAAAAAATTTCAAAAAATACAAGGATTTTGATGTTCTAAAAAAAAATAATGTAATAGTTTTTTAATGCTTAGATGATAATAGACTGAGTTTTTCTAAGGTCAAAAAGACTTAAATAACACTTTCAGAATATATGAGTCTTAGTATACTAAAAAATAATATGGGAAAAATGACTTGATAGAGTAAGTTACTTTTTGAAATGTACAAATTTAGTCATTATTCTTTTTTTTTTTGTAAATTAAACCCTTATACTTTATTAATATGTACACATTAGGTCCTTTTGACCGGATTCTATAGGTTTTGCTGATGTGGAAGCACACGTGGCACTAAAAACAACTGCACAACAATTACAATTAATTAGCTTAGTCACTCCTTATAAACGAATGTTAACATCCAAAATCAGGATGAATCACAGTTTTGTCGTAGAAGAAGAAAGAAGATGTCGAGTGACTCAAGAATCTCCACAGGTTCAAGCAATCACAGAGTAGATAAGGAAGTCCTTTGTGATTGTAAACTCTCTACAAGAATTCGTACCTCCAAGACCAAAGATAACCCTGGAAAGAAATTCCGAGTGTGCCCTAACTCATTGGTAAATACCTAAATTGATTTTATTTGTCAAATCGCATCAGTTTTCTTCTTCTTACCTTCTATGTTGTTGATTTTATTACTACAGAAACCAGGGAAAAAGTGTAAAGTTTGGGAATGAATTGATGAAGAACCTGAGAATATGAAGCCAATTGCAAAAGATACTCTTTCAGATGTTGCAGATTATCTTATACAAGTTTTAGAGGATGTGGCATCTGTTAGAGAATAAGTGAAACAGTTGAAGGTTATGGTTTGTGTACTGATTATGCTGGTCATTGTTAAGGTTATGTTTTGGAGTTGAAGATATGCTTCTGGAGGTTTTATGGGATGTTGATGTAATAGACTTGTTGTGTAATTCTTGTTTATGTAATGGATGTTGATGTACTTTATGTTTATGTAATGGTAAAGTTTATTGCTATTATGTATGGATGTTGATGTAATTAAGTCATTCAAATGGAGGTAAAACCAAGACAAATTATAGGAAATATTCTTTTATAGATAATTGGATGTAAAGACAAATAAAAGTGGCTGACAAAAGGCATCAAGCCATTTAATAATTACAAAAGATAAGCCCACCAGTAGGGGTAATACAGTAATTTAGTTCAAAATATTCGACAAGTACATCAAAAGTAAACAACTAGTAGGGGTAATATAGTAATTAAGTTCAAAAGATTAACACACACTACATCAAAATATATATCACATGCATTACCCCACTACACCAAAATCTAATTACTCTAAAGTCACAGGTTTGTCTTGGCTGCATCCAGTTCCATCCTTGAGTTTGACATTTTTCTGAAGACCAATTTCTGTGATTCTTTCTGAAAACTTTCTCACCCTACCAGCATCATTCAAAGGAACCTTCTTCATAGGACTTCTCTTCACAGGAGCCTTCTTCACAGGAGTTCTCTTGACATGAGCTGGACTTGATTGACTTGGACCAGCTGTGCTTGGAGCTGGAGTTGGCTTACTTGGGCACATGGCTTTGTTGTGGCCAGTTTGGTGGAAAATGGTACATCTTAGAGGAATGTCTGCCCTTGACACAGTATGCCTTGTGTGCCCACTTAGCTCTCTTTCTGCCTGATCTCTTTTCCTTTTGACACATGGCCTGCCAGGTAACCTCCTCCTTAATGGAGGTAAAATAGTATGAAGTCCTTCAACATGTGGCCACTCAGAACTATCATTGAGTGGGTGGATGTTATACTCATAGCTACTAAGGAAAGAGTCTTTAGTATAGGATTTTGATACAAAAGCCTCCACACTAGGTTCAATGATGAAATTACTGATATGACATGTACACATGGAATGCCTGTGAGTTGCCAGCTTATGCATCCACATGCCCTGTGATTCAGATCAACAACATACCTCTCATTTCCTGAGAACACTTCAAATTCTTTGTAGCCACTCACATAAGGTACCCAAAATCTGTCAATATACAAGAAGATAGTCAGTTACCATTATAAACCAATGTATAACTAATGAAATTGTTACTAACCTTTGTAATTCTTTCAAATCCTCTATCTCCCTTCTGATGCTTGGGCATATGTCCAAATCCCAATTCAAACTATTTTGCTTCTGCATTCATAACCTCTGCATTACCCAACATCTTATGTCCTCCAACATTGTTATCAATGGTTTCCTTCTAGCATCAAGTACAACATAATTGAAACTTTCAGAAACTCCATTCTCTACTGCATCACAGTCCATACCCTCTCTAAAAAAAAGCCTTTGACCAACACCTTGGATCCCTGTCTATGAGATAGTCATAAGCCCTGGTTTCCAAGGACTTAATCTCATTCATTGTTGCTTCAAACTTTGGTACATTTGTTGCATTCACAGCCCTCCAAAATGGTTTAAAGTATTGTTCTCCTTTAAATTTTTTGTGGAAATTAGCTATAATGTGTCTAGCACATAATCTATGCTCCACATCAGGAAGTCTTTCCTTCACAGCTTCAAATAATCCCTGATTCAAACAATTAAATGATTAGTTAATTAAATGATCAAAACAATTAAGGTTAATTAAATGATCAAAACAATTAAATGATTACCTTGTGGCCATCTGAGAGGATTGTAATGTCATGACCATTCCCCCCTCCAATGTCTTCCATCAGGTTGTCCAAAAACCATTTCCATGTCCTTTTGTTCTCAACATTGACTACTGCCCAAGCTAAGGGATAGATGTTATTATTAGCATCTCTACCCACTGCTGATAGGAGATCCTCTCTACAAACACCCTTAAGAAAGCAACCATCAACCCCAATTACCTTTCTGCACCCATCTAACCACCCATCCACAACACCTTTAAAGCTAAAATAAAACCTATCAAACACCACGGTATTATCAGGTTGTGGCTCCAAGAACACCTCAGCATGTGAACCTGGATTAGCCCTTCTGATTTCAGCTGCATAATCCCACAATTTGGCATAATGTTCTTTCAAACTTCCCTCAACTTCAGACAATGCTAACTTTTTTGCATTCCTACACTGCCCAACACTCACATTAATGTTGTATCTCGTAGATACTAAGGCTTTCATTTTCCTCAAACTCAGTTTAGGACTCTCCAAAACAGCATTCACAAATTGTTTCCCTATCCACTTATATGTTACAATTGACCCAAGTTTGAATGCCCTAGAGCACTTGTGCTCTGTTATAAAAGACTTAATCTGAAAAGTGTGTTCCTCTTTCATCCAGGAAGCATACAATCTAAAAAGGCATGTTGGATTCTTTCCTTTACAACACCTAACTAGCAACCTACTCTTGTCATTCTTTTCATACCACAGATCATAACCATTTGCTACAGCATAGCAACTAAGAGAGTATTTAAGTTCAGCAGTAGTAGAGTATTTCATACCTAATCGAGGCTTCATCTCATTCCATTCCTGAGTATGATCATGTCTTGGGTAGATAGGTCGTATTGCATTATGATCTTCTTCAACCAAGTCATCATTCTGTATTGGACAAAGTTTGTTGAGGAATTGATCATTGAAGTTTCTTTTGAGAGATATAACTTCATCGTCCTCTACATGTTTAACTTTCAGACCATCTTCTAAAATGGAGTGAACATCATCAATAGAAACCAAATCATCATCTTCAAGGTCTGCTTCTTCCTCCTGAATCCAATCAAACAAAGGTTCATGATGATGATCCACATACACATCCAATCTCTTCTTTTCATTGATATCTTCAAGAAACTCGTTAAAATCGCAGTCATTCTAAATAACATGTAATCCCTCCGACAACCTCACTTCATGTGGACAGTAATACACATCTATGCATCTTCCGTTAGTAAGCTTTTCAAGAAAGGGGATGAAATCAGGGTAGTTCATCTTGTTCACAACCATGTATGGTACAGAGGCTTTTATTCCATTAAAATACATCAATGGGGTAGGTGTGAACACCCCATTATAGTGTACATCAACGATTGTATCTGCATCTTCTGCCATTGTTGATGGTGATTGTGAGTCAAGAAGTTTGAGGGATTATCGGCTGAGTGAATGGAGGAATGGCTGATTAAATGAGCCCTACTTGTCGTTTCAATGTGGTGTAATTTAACAATATCCACGTAAGGTGACATGTGGATGCCACCTGGTTATTTCATTTCAAGAAAATAAAATAAAATTCGTATATGACCGGTATACCGAGTATAGTCTATCAAAAGGATTGCATAATTAAAAAAAATCGGGTATAAGGGTTTAATTTACAAAAAAAAAATAATAATGACTAAATGTGTACATTTCAAAAAGTATCTTACCCTATCAAGTCATTTTTCCAAATAATATAGCAGCTTTTTAAGCATTTAATAAATATATGTTTGGTTTTTTTAAGGTTTTTCCATTAATAAATTGATAAGTTGAAAATAACTTTAAGCAATAATATAGATCTACCGTTCATATATGTTTCATTAAACGATGAACTGATTATGTGATTGACTTTGTGAGAGGGCATAGCCACTTACAACAATTAAGATGGTCTTAGGAGTCACCTAATTTTTTTAATTTTTTATAGCATTTGTATATAAAAAAAAGTTAAGAACTATCTTTAAAAAAATTAAGACCTAACTAATATTATTTGACAAAATAAGAAAACAAATAAATAAAAATAATGATGGAGGACTTATACTTAAATTACAAAGCAAATGGTTAATACTTTCAAAACCTATCACATATTGGAGATAAAAGGAGAGTTGAAGTTGTTTGATGTTATAAAAATAAATTATGAATGGTTATTAGGGAATGTAAAAAACAACACAACTCATATTTTTGGTTGTATAAAATGGTTGTTGCAAATGAACTATTTAAAAAGAAAAGAGACTCAGGTCGTGCAAAGTAGTTTTTTTTTTTTTTTTTTTTTTTGCAAAAATCAGGTTTTAGTGTTAAGTAGATTGATTTTACTAGTTTTTAGTTGTTCTATCGGTCTGGTTGTACTTGAATTTTTACAAACCAGTTGGTTTTTTATTGGTTCAACCCGACCCGATCTATCACATATAGCATTGACTCTTTGGTTTTTCCGTCTTCACTTAATTAGGAACCAGGTGATATTCTATTTTAGATTCGCCACTACTTGGTCAACACCCCTTGCTAAACAACTTGCGAGCTCTTTCCATCAACTTTTACACGTTTATTTAATAAGAGTATTCTATGTGCTTCATTCATACTTCATAGTTCATACTACCATGCTTTAATTAATCTATGCCTTTTTTTTCATTCAAATTATATGGTGGTAGTATAATAAGAACTTCACGAGGTTCGATAAATAGCTCAAAACAAATAATTTTTTATAACGATTGAAATGGGTTGAATCGATCGAGTTGTCTTATAGAGTCTTTTTTTAGATTTTGATTATCGATAAATACTTTATTAACTGTAACTATAAAAGCTAGGAGTAATTACTAATCTAGCCAAATTAAGGGGTAATTAACAATTTTTAGCCAAAAATTAGCAAATGGCCAAAAATAGCCCACGAAATCGTAGGTTTCGAGATTCGTCTACTGTTTCGTGTTTTGTATATATATATATATATATATATATATATATATATATATATATATATATATATATATATATATATATATATATATATATTTCATTTTTGACATTCAAAACCGTAGGTTTTTTAAAACCTACGGTTTCCTCTCGAAACCTATGGTTTTCGCAAAAAAAGCTACGGTTTTTTTTGGAGGGGTTTTATCTACTATTTTGGGGGTTTTATCTACTATTTTGGCCAAAAAACTACGGTTTTAATTTTTTATTTTTTATTTTTTATTTTTAAAATTTTTTTTTATTATTTTTTTTGTAATATAGAGTATAAAAAAGAGTGTTTATAATATGTACAATAACTTTAACAATTATTTTGTTTAAATTTTAACAATTGTTTGTTTTGAATTATTTTGTTTTAATTTTAACAGTAGTAAACTCTGACGAAAAGAGTAGACTACTTTTTGGGTAAAGTTGACTACTTTATTGCTAAATTTGACTACTTTTTTGTTAAACTTGACTACTTTTTTGTCAGAGTTGACAACTGTTTTCAACCTATCTTATATATATTAAGTATTTTATATTTTTGGAAAGTTTATTCTCTCTAGCTTCTTTATCCTCAAAATTAAGATAATGAGTTGTAACGAGTATTTTGTATTGCTCATTACAGATGGAAGATGGGAGTTTGTTAATTCTCAATTATCATATGTTTGGCCACTGGGATACAATCCGAGAATGTTTTATTTAGGTGTTGAATTTTACGAAAACACAACGTTCACCGAATTTTTTCAGTTGGTCAAGTGCAAGATGGGTCTTCCCGAAGAATCTGTAACATCCGGATTCCCAGGTATCTTATTTTAAGTATTTATATTGAATTTTAGAGAGGGACTCGGCGAGTAGGCGCTCATACTCGCCGAGTGGGATCGCACATTTCTGGTCTGATTTAATGAAGGACTCGACGAGTCGATGCGTGGACTCGGCGAGTCCGCGCTGTTAAGTGAAACTCTAATTCTCGGGGCCTACGCCCTATTTAAAGGCCTTTATAGCCTCCATTGCGGCCACTTCACCCCTGAGAAACCCTAGAGAGAGAAAGAGAACGTTTGTGGTGCAAGAGGAAGGCTAATTCACCATTTCTTGTGTGTTTTAGCAAAAGAGAAGTAGTTTCCAACAAGAGGAGGTCAAGGGAGCTGTGGATCCAGGGTTTTCAAGTTCAGATCCACACTATTGAGGTATCAAATCGAACTTCCCTTCTGTTTTGGGTTAAGATCTATGATTTAGGGTTTTCTATAAACCTTTTTAGGCTTGAAAGGTTGAGGTTATGGTCCCTTGCTGGGTTAGACCTCAGATCTGGACCCATAGAGGTCCAGAGAACCTTTCCCATTCTGCTTTATGCTTGTTCATGGAGGATTGGAGACTAGGTTGCCATTTTTAGAGTTATTTCTCCATTTATGACTTGATGTGGGTTGCATGCACGTAAAGGTTGCACCTTTACATGACCTTTGAGCACTTGAAGGCCAGATCTATAGTTTAGAGAAGCAGATCTGACCTCAGAAGGTCATTTGAGAGTTGTTATGGAGGCAACTCGCCGAGTCCATAAGTGGACTCGATGAGTCGAGTCGGGGTTGCCCCGCGATTCGTGACAGGTGTAACCCGTCGAGTGGAAGGATGACTCGACGAGCCAAGAGAGGCTGAAAGGATTCATAGGACCCGCATGGACTCGCCGAGTCGCCCTTGTGCACTCGACGAGTCGGGTCAAAGTTGACCGTTGACTTTAGGGTTCTGGTCAAGACTGATTCAGGAGAGTTCAGGGAAGGGTAGAATGGCCTTCTACCCAATCTGTAGAGATGAGATCATGAGTGAATATTGATCGGGGATGTTATCTGAATAATAGGAGGAGGCTAAGTCGGGACGTTGAGCACGAGAGTTTATCCGACTTCATTGAGGTGAGTCTTCTCACTATACATTACCTAGAGTGGTATTTATGTGTAGACCAGAGGGTCTTGTATGCTATGTGTATATATATGAGTTATGTGCATTGTGTTATATGTATGCTATGTGTTGAATAGACCGGGCCGGAGGGCCCAACGATATAGACCGGACCGAAGGGTCCAACGACACAGACTGGACCGAAAGGTCCGACGAGCTATGACCGGACCAGAGGGTCCAACGAGCTACGGGACTGGAGGGTCCCGCTTAGACACATCGATCGGAGGGTCGTATTGTAGCCTCGAGTGGCGTATGTGTTGCATGTGGTATTTTGGGGAACTCACTAAGCATTTATGCTTACAGTTGTTGTGATATGTGTTTTAGGTACTAGCGAGGATCGCGGGAAGGCGCCGGCATTATCCGTACACACTGAGAGGATTTATGTATTTGAGGATCTTGGGATTTGTTTATTGAGATAACATGTGTTACATTGGATTACTATGATATTTTATGAATGAGATTACATTTTTAAAAATGAAAAATTGTTTTGAAAATTTACGTCGTTACAGAATCAAAAGTTAGTTTGGCCTATCAACATCCAGAACAACTCTATTATTGTGGTATTGTTGATGATCGTGATATTAGAAAGCTGATGAAGGTAATAAATGGCGTTGGAGATAAATATGTGTCAGTGTATGTGGTGGTTGAAGAATGCGTTTGGCCGAACGAAATGGATGATAGAGGAAAGGCATCTGCAGCAAATTTATCAAGTGGAAAAGGGAGCAACAACCCAATAGGTAATTTTAAAAGTCCAAGTAAAAGTCAATATCATAGTGTTGCTGAAAATGTAAATGTAGTGCTAGAACCGATTATGTATGTTACACCGGAGAATTATAAGTATATCGGTGATAATGATGTTGGTGCATATGTTAATGATGTTGGTGAAAATGATTCATTTGACAAAAAAAAAAGCAGTAGCCGTGGTGAATAAGGTTGGTAATGAATCTGGAAAACAGGAAGTTCCGTTTTTGCATGATGGTGAACTAAAAGGATATGGCGAGTTTGCGGATTGTGACAAGTTGGATATATCCGGCCTAGATAGTGATTCTAACGGAGAAGAATTAGATGACGAATCTAAGCTTATTTATTCAGATACCATGTTTCATGGTATGCCCCCTTTGCCTTCGTGTCCTGTAAACGCTGATGTGAACATTCCATGTCAGAGGGTGGATATAAGTGAAGAGATTAAGGTTTTAGACATTTTTGATGACAAAGAGTTGCTCAAGCTTGCAATCGGAAGACAATGCATGGAACAAGGTAAGCAGTATAAGACTACCAGATCGAGCAAAGGAAGGTTCGAGGTTGTTTGTTTGGTTAAAAATTGTTCATGGATGGTTAGGGCAAGGGGAATCCAATCGACTACTTCTTTCCAAGTCACAAAAGTTGTTGACCAACACACATGTTGTGAGACAAATTTGGAGTCTAATCATCGACAATCAAAGAAAAAGGTACTCGGCCACTTTATCGCTGAAGTATTGGCCGGAGACTATAATAGAGTTTATCGGGGCAATGAAATTGTTAAGGACATCAATTCGAAATTTCCAATCAATATCTCATACCAACAGGCATGGCGTGCAAAACAGTATGCGTTGTTGATGTTAGGAGGTACCAAAGAGGATTCATTCACCAAACTACCAGTGTATCTGCACAACTTGGTCAAGCACAATCCAGGAACTGTTACTCAGATAAGAGTAGACGATGATGATCGGTTTGAGTTCGTGTTTATCGCGTTGGGTTGCTCGGTAAGCAGTGTTAATTTTTATAACAAATATAACATATGAATCCTAATTGGTATTTGTTAATGCAATGAAAAATAATTGTAGGTACGAGCGTTCATCAAGTATTGTAGGCCGACCCTAATAATTGATGGTGGTCACCTAAAGGGTGAATTCAAAGGCACGATGTTGCTCGCAGTGACAATGGACAGTCAAAACCAAATCATGCATGTTGCTTATGCCATTTGCAAAAGTGAATGTACTGAGACGTGGTCCTGGTTCCTTCGAAAGCTATGTGAATGTATAGGCAACTTGGAAGACCTTACAATCATATCTGATAGGGCTCCATCCATAGCGACGTCAATTGCAAATATATTTCCTCACGCCTATCATGGAATATGTGGTATCCATTTGTATTTCAACAGTTCAGCAAAATTTGGAAGCAGCGATACAATGCACGCATTATTTTGGGAGACATGCAAAGCCTATACCATTAAAAAATTCGATAATGGGATTAAAAAAAATAAAAAATGTAAATATTCGTGTATGGGAATACCTACAAAACATCAATCCAGAAAGATGGGCCAGGGCACATTTTCCTGGGAATCGGTATTTTCTTATGACATCAAATAGTGCGGAGTCGATAAATTCAATGTCACGATTTGCAAGAAAGATGCCAATATTGATGTTGATTGAGTATTTTCGTGCAACAATGCAACAATGGAGTTTTCAGAAATGTAATGTTGCAGGTACTAATATTTTATATACATTGTTGATTGAGTATTTTCTTAACTCGTGTAGTAATAATTTTATGAAAAAATATGTCTATTTTTTTTAGCTGAAACTAAAACAACACTCACCCAATGGGCTGAAACGATTATACAAGCAAATAAGAATGCTTGTAATAATTGGATGGTGTACCCTATCTCAAATAGCAGATTTGAAGTGAAAAGCTCTAACCAAAAAGTGTCATTGTTGATTTCCAACAAAGAACCTGTACATGTAGGCGGTGACAAATAGATGGCTTACCTTGTGGCCATGTTATAAAAGTGCTAACATTGAACCGTTACGAAGATTGTTCGGAATTCGCTTTAAAAGCTTACTTTACAGAAACATTGAGGAAAACGTACGAGGAGTCTGTGAACCCCTTACCAAGTCCATCTGAGTGGGAGATCCCCGATGATGTGATGACCGTGAAGCCACCCATAATGGAGAGACGTCAGCCGTGTAGGCCAAGAAACACTGGACGTATTCCGTCGCAAGGTGAGCGTCCCATACGACAAGAATGTTCTACATGCGGTCAATTTGGACACACTAGGAACGATTGTGCGGGTAGGGGATCGGGGAGCGGATCTGGGGGGGAGGACAAAATCTACACAAAAGGGCATAATGACTGATAAGTTTGCATCCGGGAGCGGGTCACAGAACGAAAGCGTGTACCCTACTTTTGATTTCAATAGTACATTTGATTTGAATTGTCCTTAGATTAATGTAGGAAAGCAATGAATTCCCGTATTTGTAATTTGTATTGCTTGTATTAAAAAGCACTTCTGAGATTATTAATTAAATCTAGTACTCCACTTATTAACTCCTTTATTCCATGAAAAATAAAACACAAACATAAAACATTATAGAAATCGAGATACACCCTTACGAAACATTACATAAGACATTTCACATAAAAGAGCCTTCTACATGAAACATTTGTTATTTTTAAGTAGGATCCATGCATCCTCATACTCGAAGTCACTTCCCTCGTGCTCCAAAATGTAATGATCTTTAACCATTTCTAAAAGATCTTCATCGTTGTTTGGATAACGATACCTGTTTTTAAGATGATGATACCATCGATTAAACCATGTGATTTTTTCCTTTAAATCCATCCACTTACCAAAAATATCTTCTTGTGTTCGATGTTTTCCTTCTCCCACCGACAGGTTAAACATGGCTGTTATGCGGGTCCATTCATCACCTTCTAAGCAATCAGGGTTAACCATGGTTACATCATCGTAAATGTTCATCCAACAACGTGTTACCATCATTACCTCTCTTATCGTCCATGGATGTGGAGTATTGGACGGAGCAACTGCGTTGGAAGAAGTTGGTTGATTGGAGGCCATTTTTTTAAGTTTTTTGTTAGTTTGTTATAATTTTATAGGAGTACTTAAATAAGAAAAAAGAATAACATACAATTAGGTGGATTCCCATAAGTACTGTTTGAAACTACATTATGAAACCGTAGTCAAATAATGTCAAAGAGTAGTCCGATTGTCAGATACCTTACACGGAGATACTATTTGAAACGACAAATATATTGTTCGAAAAGACAATACATTATGCAGGCTACAAAGTAGTAGTCAAACTCTATGAAACCGTAGTTATATAATGTCAAAGAGTAGTCCGATTGTCAGATACCTTACACGTAGATACTGTTTGAAACGACAAATATACTGTTCGAAAAGACAATACATTATGCAGGCTAGAAAGTAGTAGTCAAAGTCTATGAAACCGTAATCATATAATGTCAAAGAGTAGTCCGATTGTCAGATACCTTACACGGAGATACTGTTTGAAATGACAAATATACTGTTCGAAAAGACAATACATTATGCAGGCTACAAAGTAGTAGTCAAAGTCTATGAAACCGTAGTCATATAATGTCAAAGAGTAGTCCGATTGTCAGATACCTTACACGGAGATACTGTTTGAAACGACAAATATACTGTTCGAAAAGACAATACATTGTTGACCTTGCCTTTGCAGCTCCTACTTATTTATGTGTCCGCATGTGCAAAGCCCCTAACCCGCACAACCTTACGCACACTAAGTAATTGCTAATTGTCTCTTACAATTGTTTCGAAATGAGTTTCTCCGACACTGACCATGAAGAAAGCTTCAACAACTTGCCTGTTTACCTTCATAACCTAAGGCGAACCAACCCGCATACTCACACTCACATCAAAACGGATTTGATGGATCGTTTCCAATCTTGTTTTGTGGCTATTGGATGGGTGGTATAATTCTTTTCCAAATCCGTTTTGTGTCTTTACATTTGATAATGTTTGTACATTAAAGTAATTGGTGTGCACTATTAAAAATTACAGGTCCATGTATCCGTGCATTGTTTCTTGCCTGTCCTCTACATAGGTACCGTCCCTCTTAGAGGGGACTACCTAAAAACAATGTTTGTAGTTGTTGCTAAAGATGGGAACAATCTGACTTTCCCTATAGCGTTTGGTATGGCGGTTGAAAATAATGTGGTAAATTCTACCTGGTTCCTGATAAGTTTAAAAGAATGTCTTGGAGAGGGTAGGGAAATAGCGTTCATATCCAATATGTACGATGGTGTTAGCTCTTGCGTAGATAATGTTTTCAGTGATTCTTATCGTGGTTACACTTGTAACAGCGTGCAAAACTATTTACGCACAAGAGTAGGCTCCGGGAGATCATTGGAAACTTTGTTCTGGATAACATTAAAATCCTACACGTTGTCAACTTTTGCACAAATTTTTTCTAGATTAAGCATTAATGCTCGTGAAGTGCTTACGAATATCGGTCATCCGAAATGGGCAAGAGCCTATTTCCCTAACATCCGTTCAAATGTACTCAACATGGAAGTTCCTCAATACTTTTCAGTAGTATCGCGCAATCATTGTAATGTACCGATAATAGCGCTTATCGAGGGAATTCGTGATTCCAATAATCAATGTCAACAAGAATGCGGTCTACAAGATCTTCAAACCGCACAAAATCAATCATGGTGACGACGCGAAAAGATCGCAAGTTGTCGTACAAATTCAACGACAGTGTGTCCATCCATAACTCCCCAAGTACCCAATGATGTGGGTTTATACAAATTGGAAAATAAACCCCACAGAACCGTTGGGATTAGTTACAACGTTTAATTAGTGTAATATCAAAATTTAAGTGATTAATCAATAATATTTGTTTACTTACACGGTCAACTTCTAACCAAGATTTACATCCATCTAACGGGTCAAACGGATGTCCCAATGCACTTCCTACCCACTCGAACGTCTCAAATGCAGCAAAAAATGAAGATGGCATGATTGTCCATCGAGCATCGTTCGGTCTCCGCTCATTCAAAAGCCTTCCCCATAAGTCAACATGTTGCATTTAAATCTAATTTAAACATACGGACCTTATCAATTATTTAAATTTTAAATATAAACAAATGTCTTCATACCGGTTCATCTAAATATCTCAAGTCAATTGAATAAAAAAGGAGATCCCAAAACATTGCTTCGATTCTTTCATTGTAAAACCGATGTTTCAAATAAACAGCCGGTTTGTTTCCCATGTATAATGAAGGGGCGGCACCTCCTTCACGGGTTTTTTTTGTTTTGTACGACCAACATCATCATCCTCGTTTACTCGATTTGAATTCGGTGGACTACCGAATTGTTCGTTCACCGGGCTTGTCATCTGATAACTACCTCCCACATCTTCATTCCCCTACATTTAAACGAAAAATAATTTAACAAATAATTATTTTACCTCGAAACCTTCGTTAAGAATTAATAGTAAATTTATAAAATGAAATATTTTACCCCAAACGCTGCGTCAAAAAATTCATTATTGTCATCCCGTTTTTCAAATCCCTCTTTACATTTTATTCCTCGGATTTCTTCCTCCAAGCTTTGAAGTCTTGCCATTATTTCTTGGGCTGTTCTCCTATTAATTCCCACCGTATGAGTTTCTCCGGTGGACTGGGTAGATCGACTGTTTCCACAGGATGGATCAGATGAAGATGCTCCCTACATAAATTTTTTTATATATCAATAATAGTTGAAAAATTTTAATATACTAGATACTACTTTTAGTATTTTACTTACATCTTTTCTAAAGTTGTAGCGTACAGAAGAAGGGACTTCTGGCGATTCAGGATTCAGACTAGAAATATATGTCAAGTAATGTGGAGTAGATGACTCGACATCTGAGGCAATCATCTTTCTTTTCGGTTGATGTGCCTCGTCTTGGTCAACATCGAAAAGATCGCAAACTTTCTCCCATGTTAACCTCCTAAGGTGAAACCACCGCAACATACGAGGATATAAATTGTTTTGTCGTAACGCAGCATTCCCCCGAGCTAGTGGGAACATCTCCCATATCCATATCTTGTAATAAATATACATTAATATATAAGAGTTAGCAATAACTAACAGGGATTATGAAAAAATAAAAACCAAAAAATTTAAAATTATATTTTTACCTTCAACGGAATAACAAAACCGGATAGTGTATACACACAAGGTTTTGTGGGATGTTTGGACATATGATCCTCAAATTTCTTAAACATACCCGACAATCTAGGGTATGTTTTACTCCATAGGTAACTCCCCCACGAGAACCTATATTATATGCAAAACTATTAGTTAAACATATAAAAAATAGTATTTTTTTATAATATTAAATTGATAAATACCTGTTCCATTCATCTAGGTTCTCCACCACCCACAGAAATTCCTTCGTGACTTTGTCTTTGGGTTCTTTTCCCAAAAAACCTTGATTGAGGATATATAGCAAAATCGCATGGACAGCATCGTCAGCCGATATCTCATTGAACCGTCGGTTCAAGATAAGTAGCTCTAAATCTTCTACAAGTAACGTAGTGTCCGTGCGATACGGGAAGACTCTGGACCGAAATGTATTATCACCGTATCCGTGATTATACATGGTTGAAAATTCGATCCTTGAAGTAGGAAAACGGCCCATGTAAAGTCCCGAGACAATACAAAACTCTTCCGGCCCAAATGATAAAGAACGTCTAGAAAACATGAAATGTAGATGCTCAGCTGCATCACTTTCAGGGGTAGGACGCAGCATATGAAGTAGTAGGCCATGAATAAGTAGTCCGCCTCCGGACTGAGCCGGTAGATCCAAGAGGTAACCAAAGCTAGTTCTTGAAAATATCTCTCGAACCGGCCCATTCAACCGATTCAAAACTTCATCCAACTTGTGACATGAAGCTTTCACAAATATATTGCATGTCATCTTTTTGTTAGGAAGCTACAAAATAAATAAAAAATAAAGTTAAATAAGGTTTTATAAAAAAAAACAGTGTTGGAGTATCACACAATAAAACAGTTAAACATTTCATATAATCTATTTACTTTCTATAAAATACCAAAGTAAATTATTTTACACAAAATTTTGTCTTTTCTATACTACTTGTATACAAAAAATAGTATTGTACTTTAAAAATGGTGTGACAATAACATATTTTATAACAAACCTGAAACTACCAAAACACAATGTTATTTTATCAATACAGTATAATACAAAGTATCTACACATTATACACATAAAAACTTCTTCAAATAGATACTACATTGCTATTGTATGCTATAATTGAGACATAGAAAATAACATCATTTTTAACAACATGCAAAATATTGAATCATAAGATACATACAAGGGGATACAATCGTTACAAATACGTTTAAACAAATTTTTTTTTTAAAAATTGAAAATAAAAAGATATATATAAAACCATACATTTTAGGAAACCTACAATTTTTATTTCCAAAAAAAATCATAAGATACATACAAGGGGATACAAATGTTTATTGGCTATTAAATTTTTTTTTATTAAAAAAAAAAAACGGTTTTTTTGTGAAACCTATGGTGTACAAGTGTTTACTGCACAAACTGTGCAGTAAATACTTGTACACCGTAGGTTTCTAAAAAACCTACGGTTTCCTTTTTTTTTTTATAAAAAAAATTATACCACAACAAAATACATCCAATTCCTATTCTATTGATACCATATTAAAAAAAAAACGAAAAAAAATAATGTCCGTACGGTTTCATATGAAACCTACGGTGTACAAGTCGAAACTGCACAAACAGTGCATTGGGCACTTGTACACCGTAGGTTTCATATGAAACCTACGGTTTTATATTTTTTTTTTTCAATTTTTTTCAAAAAAAATTTTATCCCCATAAACAAAACCTACTCCTAATCACAAACACGGTAAAATTTTTAAGAAAAGTAGACAAACTTGATTGTTCTTCGGGTGCTCCATTGAGAGAAAAACGTAGCCTAACAAAAGAAAACAATAGGAAAATGACCTAATCTGAAAAAAAATTTCATTATATATTTTGGGCTAATGGGTCACGAAAAAGTAAACGACCCTTGAAACAGTAGCCCATTAGGGGAAAAGAGTAGTCAACGGGTGTTGACCGTAGTCTTCCTCTGTTGACCGTAGTCAACCGAATGTTGACTACTCTTTTGGGGGCTATTTTTGGCTAAGTGAGTTTTTTTTGGTTATTTTTTGATAAGTAATTAAGAAAAATGACTAGTTTTGTATTTTCCCCCAAAAGCTACATATTACAATATAATCTACTCTTTTAGAAAATAGATTTTAAGATAATACATTATTATATGTGTTAGAAATGCACTTTGGCCAACATTTAGATAAAATTTACATAGATTTATTCGTAGATAAATAAATAAAAATTGAAATCGACACCTCTTATATCACAGAACGATAAGAATATCTTATATATCCACGATGACAATGACACTTATTGTTGTGTTAGAATAATAATTTATAACAAGTTGATATAGAAAATACTATAAGTTGATCCACATATGTGAAAGAGAAATTATAAAGAGGTTACCTGGAAACAACGTACTATGGACAACTTTGTTTGACGATGTAACCACACCCTTGACTAAATTATAGAGTGCCTACAAATAGTAGCCCACAAACGTACACTTCAATCACTATCAACCTCATTAATATTCAACCATGCAGTACTCTTCCAACATGCCACAACCGGAATATGCCACCGGCGTTCCAGCTCACCCCATCATCACCCCCGGCCAATGGTCCACCGGCCTTTGTGATTGCGGAAAAGATGTCCCTAACTGTATGTCCACAAATTATTAATTATATTAATCATTATTTATAGTATATTAATATTGTATACATAAATCAATTCATGCTATTGAAAATTTGTATTGTTTATGGGAATTACAGGTTGCTTAACGTGTTGGTGTCCGTGTATTTCTTTCGGACGAATCGCAGAAGTTGTTGACAAGGGAACTACATGTAAGTCTCTAAAGACCATATTTTAATAATTGTATGATATTACAGTGACTTTTTCACGACAAAATATATGTAGTTATTTTTTGTATATATATTTTTTAAATTCATGTTTTTTGAAGAATAATTAGTTTTTTTTGTTTTCACATGTAAAAATTAACAGCTTGTGGTGTTAGCGGGGCTCTTTATTCGATACTTTGCCTATTTACTGGATGTGAATGCGTATATTCTTTTATGTATCGTTCAAAATTAAGACAACAGTACATGTTGCCTGAGCAACCCTGCAATGATTGTCTTCTCCATTGCTTCTGTGAGTATTGTGCTCTTTGCCAAGAGTATCGTGAGCTCAAGTATCGTGGATTTGAACCATCTCTTGGTAACAAATTAATAATATCCATCTCTTTTTCTTGACGTTAAAATCAATAGCTATATATCTCTGTGTATCAAAAAAAGATCTGATTCAAGTTTGTTTTTGTTGGCTTTGTAGGATGGCAAGGAAATCTAGCAAGTCATAATCAAGGAATCGTGATGCCACCGATTGGTCCTGGAGAAATGAAACGTTAACTTTTTGCTTTTATTTTTGAAAATCATAGAAACTATGATCATGGGATGTGACAAGATTTAAAATCTCATGTGCATTTACTTTTATGTACAGTCGATTTGTATTATTTGTGATGTCAATAAAAATATATTAATGCAAAGAACAAATTAACCGCAAATGTACATTTCTTTTATCAAATCTCAGGGACATAGTCTAGTCATGATGAGGATAGTATTTTATCATGATATCGGAACCTAAGTTTTTATGGATTCCTTTTTGTCGACCCCAAAGCCATAATGTCCCAAAATGGGGAGGCTATAGAGAAAGTCATTTTTATTTCTTTGTCTCAAACTTAGTGAAGAACTTCATTCTATCTCTCCCTAGTTACAAACAAAAAACTGGGCTACGACCCAGTTGTTGTGGTTTGTCAAAATGGTATGTTTTGTTCATAACTTTTTTTTTGCACTTAGACCGTCCCTGTGGTATTCTTTTCTTGAGGTTTTAGTCTCAAACAAATATAAAAACTATATTATCCTAATTTTTTATTTTATTTTATTTTTTATTTACTATTTATCTTTTAAAATGAATATCATTATCACATACACCCACTACGTTCTTTTTCCCCATCTCGTATCGATACCACTGACCAATGACTGCCACCTCCACCATTGACCACCGCCTCCAACTCCATTACCGTTAACCACCACAAACATCATTGCCAGCGACCACCGCCAATACCAGTTCCTATTAACCACAATCAACATCATTCTCATTAACCACATCCAACACCTTTGCATTAATCACCACCACTGTCATCGATCACCACCACCATTGAGACTCAAACCTAAGAAAATACATAGGAAAAAGCCTCTAAAAACTTGCAAAAAATGCACCGATACTCACTTCAGTTTTCATTTTACAAAAAGAACATCTACAAAAAAGCCCTCTAAAAACTTGCAACAATCCACCACCATTGATGCTTATTACGAAAGAAAAAAGAAGAACAAAATCAACAAAATATTGTTGCCTCTGTAGTAGAAAATAGACCAGTAAATCAACCAAATCCTTTTCATCTCAAAATATTATTAAAAAAGAACATTTAATTCTAAACAAAAGAAATCAGAGCCATTGATTGCATTTCAATCCTATATTTTTCACCATTGGATTATTTGCTGACATCATCTTTGTCAATCATTTTATTTTTGTCCACCAAATTTATAAAACGTATATTACATTTTAAATTAGGAATTTTATTAATGACAATTAAATCTCATCAAAAGTAAAATTAATTAAATTAGAAATTCTATTAATGACAATTAAATGTACCAAAAATAAAATGAATTAAATTAGGAATTCTATTAATGACAATTAAATCTCACCAAAATAAAATGAAAAAATACCCCACCGCACCCCTTATTACCAGTACCCCTACACTCTCTCCTCATTTCTTTACATAATCTATCTAACCTAAGTTTTGTACTGGAGAAGAAAATAGGGGAAAGAAGAAATAGAATACTTGTGGGCTTCGATCTGTATGGATCAATCTTGTGTTCGATCATCATGGAAGAATTAGGAATGATATAGAGATAAATTTTATTTGGATTCTACTTTAATTTGATCGTAGTTTAGATCGATTTTCGTTAAGTTTTAGATTATGTTTATTTTATTCTGTTTCAACTATGAAGTTCCAATCTATAAAACCTTTCGATTTAAGATTAGATCGATAATGGTTACGTTTTCTAAATCTGCTTCGATTTTTCTTCTTATGATATGTATTGTTGATTTTGATTTTTTAAGTTATAGGTATCTGAGCAAAAAGATGGACACAATCTCTAAGTATTATTAAAAGAGAACTTTTTCTAAACTGAAGAAATCAGAGTCATTGATTGCATTTCAATCCTATGTTTTCCATCATTGGATTATTTATTGACATCATCTTTGTCAATCATTTTATTTTTGTCCACCAAATTTATAAAACGTATATTACGTTTTAAATTAGGAAGTTTATTAATGACAATTAAATCTCATCAAAAGTAAAATTAATTAAATTAAAAATTCTATTAATGACAATTAAATGTACCAAAAATAAAATGAATTAAATTAGGAATTTTATTAATGACAATTAAATCTCACCAAAAATAAAATGAAAAAATACCCCACCGCACCCCTTATTACCAGTACCCTACACTCTCTCCTTAGTACCTTACACTCTCTCCTTATTTCTTTACATAATCTATCTAACTTAAGTTTTGTACTGGACAAGAAAATAGGGGAAAGAAGAAATAGAATACTTGTTTGGCTTCGATCTGTATGGATCAATCTTGTGTTCGATCATCATGGAAGAATTAGGAATGATATAGAGATAAATTTTATTTGGATTCTACTTTAATTTGATCGTAGTTTAGATCGATTTTGGTTAAGTTTTAGATTATGTTTATTTTATTCTGTTTCAACTAAGAAGTTCCCATCTATAAAACCTTTCGATTTATGTTTAGATCGATAATGGTTACGTTTTCTAAATTTGCTTCGATTTTTCTTCTTATGATATGTATTGTTGATTTTGATTTTTTAAGTTATAGGTATCTGAGAGCAAAAAGATGGACACAATCTCTAAATATTATTAAAAGAGAACCTTTAATTCTAAACTGAAGAAATCAGAGCCATTGATTGCATTTCAATCTTATATTTTCCACCATTGGATTATTTGCTAACATCATCTTTGTCAATCATTTTATTTTTGTCCACCAAATTTATAAAACGTATATTACGTTTTAAATTAGAAAGTTTATTAATGACAATTAAATCTCATCAAAAGTAAAATTAATTAAATTAGGAATTATATTAATGACAATTAAATATCACCAAAAATAAAATGAATTAAATTAAGAATTCTATTAATGACAATTAAATCTCACCAAAAATAAAATGAAAAAAATACCCCACCGCACCCTTATTACCAGTGCCCCTACACTCTCTCCTCATTTATTTACATAATCTATCTAACCCAAGTTTTGTACTGGAGAAGAAAATAGGGGAAAGAAGAAATAGAATACTTGTGGGCTTCGATCTATATGGATCAATCTTGTGTTCGATCATCATGGAAGAATTAGGAATGATATAGAGATAAATTTTATTTGGATTCTACTTTAATTTGATCGTAGTTTAGATCGATTTTCGTTAAGTTTTAGATTATGTTTATTTTATTCTGTTTCAACTATGAAGTTCCAATCTATAAAACCTTTCGATTTAAGTTTAGATCGATAATGGTTACGTTTTCTAAATCTGCTTCGATTTTTCTTCTTATGATATGTATTGTTGATTTTGATTTTTTAAGATATAGGTATCTGAGAGCAAAAAGATGGACACAATAGCACCACTACCTCTCATCCATTGTTTCGATTTGGAAGATATGTCCACTAGGTACTGAATTTGTATATGTCGATTTTATTTTTTATTTTTACGTTTTTTGTATATATGTTTAGTCAATGATTTTTTTCTGGCTTAGGAAATCGTGAATGGAAGATATACCCGAGTCAATGTCTATAATGTTTTACCCATTTGATCCCTTCTTGAAGTTAGAGATGAAATTCAAACCCTTATACCAGTGAGTGATCCATATATCCTACAACTCAGCAAAACCCAGTAGTGATATTTGTTTTGATTTATTGTAAAAAACATCTTTTTATAAAAACACAAATTGGGCTCTCAGAAAGGAGTTATTCACCGATCCCTTTTTAATATTATAAAACATATTTTAGACTCAATAGTAAAGAAAATACAAAGTTTTAGTATACCATGTAAATAGATTATCTCGATAAACCTTATTGGAAAATGTTTATGATTGATTACTTTTGGTTACTTAGTAGGTTCTTTTTTTTTTTTTGGAAAAATTGTCTTCTAATTTATCTATTACATATTATTCTGTTTTTCCAAAGGAGAGATACATAGAACTCAGATTGCTAATTTTCGTTTTGTGTTTTTGGAATACGTTTTAGTTGTGAACTTGATGTTATGCAAGTACTCGCGTTGTCTGGGCATGCTGAGAAGTATAATAAGAACCTTGCACAACCTTATTCTTTCGTTTAACTGGTTTGAATTTTCTTATTGAGTTTACTTTCTCAAGGATAAATGGGTATATCCTACACTCTTGAAAATAGGGTTGGGAACATTGTGAGTATCTAGGTTTTCTCAGCAATAAGATAAGACATTAGTATAAAAGCTGCAATATAAACTTTTTTTAATTACATAATAATAACTAAACAAAGATATGTGAAAGATTATCTTTATAATTTAAATTGCAATATATAACATAAAAATCGTATTAAATTTTCATTATGTTCCGTTCCATGCCTCACAAACATGTTTCTGGAACGGAATTACTCATTCTATTATCTGGCTTTTACGATTACATATCATTTCCATTTCTTTGTTGTTTTATTCTTTGCAACCTCACATATCTCAAAAAAAGTAATTCCGAAATCCATCACAAAATAGAAATGTTTTATAAACTCCTATAAGGGAAGAAGAAAGATAAGACTAAACGAGTGTATGGTGTTAATCTAATTATGATGTTCTTTCATCTCTATTTGCATGTTTCTAGCTTGTTCGTAGTATTGTCTATAAAATATTGTTGTTATATTTGAAAGTTCATTTCCCCCTTTTTCATCTTTTTTTGTTTATATTTTAATCTTTCAAGTTTTTTAGAGTATTTGAGGGACCGTTTCTACTTGGGTTTGGGGTGAAGTCGAAAGCCCTAAAACTGGAGGGTAGTTGTACTCAGAACCACTTGAATATTGAAGATTTTTGTTGGCATTAATTTCAATAATCATATGTACCCTAGAAGAGATATCAGAACTATAGTTTATTTTTTTTATAACGTTTCTTCTATTTTTTTTAATGTTCTACATGTGATGGCTAAAAGGTATGATCAACCCTGTCTATGATCAAGGGTAATTTGGTAAATCTTCAAATATTACACTTTATTAAAGAGTACAAACGAATATTTTTGATTTTTGGTTCCTTATGAAAGAGGCAAGGGTATAATGGTCCTTTTAATATAAATTCTTTATTTTATTGTTTATTACCTTCTGTATCTACAACATATTTACCACCTTTTGATTATGCTTATTCAATATGTCATAATATTTTATTTGATCCAAATTTATGATTTTCATTGTCTGGAATTGTAAGAGTCAGAGACTTTTTTCAATATTTTAACGTCATCGATTATTTCAATAAATTTTGAATTGTAAGTGCTTTAGATAGACAATCGAAGCTTTTGATTATATTTGATAGTGTACTTAAAGGGGGTTGTTTTTTTAGATTATTGATTATTATATTGAAACATTTTTTTTAAATTAATAACATTATCTTTACCATTCTATATGGAAACCATCATTCATGAACCCACTACCATATAAGCTCTTCCCTCTCCTCTCTCTTCCATCTTTTCCAACCCACAACACATGAAAACTTTATCTTTTTCAACCCACTCAACCCACTCAATTTAAAAAAATACAAAAAAAACTAAGGTATGAGTTTTAAGACACATGGTACAAGAGGAGAGATAGAGAGAGCGAGAGAGAGAGAGAGAGAGAGAGAGAGAGAGAGAGGATGAAGCGGGTTAGTGAAGCTACATAAACAACCCACTCCTCCTAGTCCACTCAAGCTGGAGTGGTGTCTTGGAGGTACCAATGGTACCTCCCAATTTTACCATGACTCTATCCTACCTAACCAGAATATATTAATGTGCGTTCATTCAAATGTTTATTAAACGTGGAAAATAACAACATCTGAAAACTGGGATGCTTCTTTCATTCTTTTCTATACGAATCAAATTTGTAGATTTAATCAGCATGATGGAAGCAACATATGTTTTGCATCCATATTTCATGACAGTGAGATTATATAAACAATAAACGATCATTCCATTATCGTCTAGGAACAAAAAAAGCTCAAAGAAGAGTGTGTATGTGTAGAGAAAGGGAGATCGGTGAACTTATTGCTAACGCAATGGAGAAAGTTGGCAAAGAAGGTACTCACTCTATGCTATTGTTATCCATTATATAGTATCTTATCTTCTAAAGAATGCTAAAAATGTCAATTTGTAGTTTTTTTTCAACATTTTGACTATTTTTTTATAGTTTCTACCCGACAATTTAGCTGATGGTGCTGAAGCCTTTTCAAGCGTTGGAATTGGTTATCGTTTGAATGTCTCTTGATGTAAGTTTTAAGTAATTATTGTTTATAGTCATTATTTTACTTAGAATTTTCTTTCAGGTTTTAGAGGCAAAGTAGCACATATAATAAGTACTATTAAATGAAGAAAAAAAACTTAGCAAAATTAAAACAAAAAAAAATTGATGTTGATGTTGTCTATAACGTGTAAATCACAATTACAAGAATCAATATTAGCACATATATGGTTAAGATTACAATTTTTAAACAACGTTCGTATCTTCAAAACATTTTGCATGATTAGTTTAAATTAACTATTGTACACCTATGTTATATCAAATATCCACACATACAGAACGTCGATCAAATATTCCAATGTATATATTAATTTTAACTAATCATTATAATTTTACAAATAAAACATCTATCCTTGTAAATTAATAATTTTTTGAAAACATTGATTAATTATTAGGATTAGTTTTACATTTATATGTATTTTTTTATATGTCCCCCGCGTTATACGCGGGTCATAATCTAGTTTTCATTATTAAACCAGAACATAAAACCTGCAACAATCCACCACCTTAAACTAGATTTTGTTTCCTACCGCCACCATCTGAAATCAAATCTATCACCACTACACCCATGTAAGAAAAACCGTCATTGAACCAAAAAAAACACTTCTGAAGAAAGAAAAAGAAAATATGGAAAAGTATGGGTGATGGTGGAAGGTGGTTCAGGGCGGCAACAGTTGGTTGCACCATCGTAGAAAACTACAAAAGTGCGTCTTCTCGAGGAAGCAGATCTGGAGATATAGAGTTGGAGAGAGAGAGAGAGAGAGAGAGAGAGAGAGAGAGAGAGGAAGAAGAAAAAGAAGAATCAAAATCAGACCTGGAAAGGGAATTGAAAAACAAGCAGGCCTGCAGCAGTGGAAGGAGGTCTGGTGATATGTGTAACGTCCCAAAAATACCAATAAAAATTTCCTTTTTAAACCATAAAATTCATACAAACATTGTTCCAAAACCAATCAGCATAAAATATATCATTCTAACATCAGAGTCAAAACAATAATAATAAGTGCGGAAAAAAGTCATCAGGGGATGCTATGCAGTCAAGCTGGGCTCTTCCCTTTGGAACTGGAAGTACCTGAAAATATTAAAACCTCAAAACCGTAAGCACAAAGCTTAGTGAGTTCCCAAAAATACCACATACCATACATAGGATAGGGAATGCTATGGGCTGAACCATAGTCTTATTGTCACTATCAACCATGAGCCAAATCATGGTCTTTCTTTGCTAAGAGCCAAATCATGGTCTTACATACAAGTGACAAGAGCCACATTCTGGTCTTCCATGCAAGCATCACAAAGACAACTAGCATCCTACGTATAACTGTCGGGAGTCAGACCCTAATCTTGCATACAATTTCCAGGACCCACATCTTGGTCTTTCATACCATTTCCAGGGGCCAAACCCTGGTCTTTCATATATATGCCAAGGACCACACCCTAGTCTTCCATGCAAGCATCATAAAGACAACTAGCATCCTATATAGTATAGTGAGAAAACTCACATTATCGACGTAGACAACAGCTAACAACTCTCACATCCAACGAACGGGTGCTAAACACCACCTAATAACCAAACAAGGTAAACCCTTAGCCTACCTTCTAAAACTAGAAATTTAACCAAAAGTCAACCCATGCCAAAAGTCAACAGTCAATGTGAAAGTTAACAGTCAACATCACCATTAGTTGATACTCACGTCATGACTAGCCCATGGTCACGTCGTGACTAGCAAATTCAGCCCCGATCCAAAATTCCAGTAACAAAAAACTTAATCACAGACAAAACCATTGTCACGTCGTAATGGCCATACCACCACGTCGTGACAGAATCCGTCCAAAACAATCGGGAAGTCTCATCATCACGTCGTGGCTACTGCAATTTGGAGCATCTTAGTACATTCAAACCTTAATCCTTTAACCCATCAATTCAAACATTCAAGAGGATCTTCTTACTCCAAAAACATTCTAAAAAATCAATGCTTTATAGACATGCATGTCCATTGCATGTCTTGAGCTCATAATAGGTCAAAATGATGAAAAATGGAACCACAATCACATTAATAACTTCAAAACTTAGTCAAACTTTTAATCCCACATACATAATCCTCAAGGGACCTCAAGGACCCATAAATTTGCCAACTTTATGGAATCCTTTCATCCAAACTTTCACAACATGAAGAAAAAGGGATAAGGAACCTAGGTCTAGAAGCATATATGAAACGTAAAACTTGGATCTTGAATAGTTACAATGGTCCGGAAATGGCTCAAATGGAAACACCAAACTTACCAAGAGGTTCTCTATACCACAAGGGCCTTCTTCTTCCTTCCAAAAGCACCAAAACACCAAGGGTAAGCTCACAAATGGAGAAGAGGGTATTAGCGTTTGCTTCAAGGTTCTAGAGGGTGATGGAAGCGGAAATGATTCCCTAAATATGAGAGTATAGGTCAAATATGGCGAAAACCCTAAAAGATCATGGGTTTGGGCTGCAACTATCTTCACATCGCGACCATACTCTTGTTACGTCGTGAGAGCCATCCGAAACGTGTTCTCATATCTGGTATGTGTTGGATTAGGTGTCTAAGTTCATAACTATTTCTGGAATGTACTTGACCCGATTAGCATGGTCCATTTGGGTTGCATGGCATCACGCATTTGGATAGACTAAAAAGAGAGAAATAACACTTACGGTTTATTAATATATTATAAGTTCTAATATATTAATAATATTATTTAATTAGTATTGATCAAGAATTAATTTGGAATTAATTAAGTGATCAAAAGAAGACTAATTAAATATATGGGTTGATTGTGTAAATCATCCATAATTATATAGTGGGCTAATGCTTCATGGATTATCAAGTTGGGCTAAAACCCATAGGATTCTCCATGGATGCTCCATGGTGGTTATAGAACCCATGGGTCATGGAAATGAAAAGTCGTGACAATTAGGGTTTACATGGTGTAACCCTAATTGTAACACACTATATAAGCATCCTTTTGTTCACAAAAAATCGGCCACTAAGCATACAAGTGAGGGCTAGCCGATTTCAAGAAGTATCATTTCTCTCTAAGTTATTCCAAGTGCATTTGGTGTTGTGTGAGACATTTGAGGCATCACACTTGAGGTGCTAGGCTCACAAGGTTTTCAAGGAATCCAAACTACTACAAGGTATGTATTTCCTACTAACTTTTATGTATTAAAAGTTCCCCATGTATGCTAGATAGGTTATGAACCTTGGAAAACAATTTTGCATGTATCATAGATAAAACATAGATCCAGGGTTTCTAGGGTTGCATGTACACCATAGGAGTGTTAGAAGTCACAAAACCCTTTAGTGGTATCAAAGCCTAGGCTTGTTTGTTTGATACTTGATGCAAAATTGTGAAAAAAACTCAGTTTTTCTGCACTCTGAAGCATGAACTCGCCGAGTCCATGACCAAATTCATCCTACTCGACGAGTAGGCTCTTGCACTCGACGAGTAGGAGCCCCTGAATGCAGATTTTCGAGTTTGGCTGCTGGAAATGGACTAGAAACATTACCCTAAACTGTTTTGGTGTTTTAAAACTTGTTTTAGATGGTGTAATGGCTGTTCTAATCCATTTACAATGGCTAATATCAAATTTTCATGTTTATATGTGTTGATATGTTCTTGAAATTTTGATAGGAATATTCATGTTCTTATGAGTTCTTGATAGATCATAGGAATTACTTGTTAAAATTGTTTAATGTTTAATTCATGATCATTATGTGTTATAATGGAATCCATAATTTGTCCTCAAGTTATGGATTACCAAAAGTTTCTCTTTTAAAGTCCATTATTAAACACATAGGTTACATAAAATGAAAAGTCACTCATTTTATTACATCATTAACTCATAAGTTATGAAAGATGAAAACTTTTGAAAGTTACAAAACTTGCCCTCAAGTTTTGGAACATATAAAGTCACTTTAAAAAACTTTAGTTCCAACCCCTAGAATTTTAAAAGTTAAAATTTAGCACTTATACTTTATAATATTATAAGTTAATAATATATATATATATATATATATATATATATATATATATATATATATATGTATGTATAAGAACAAGTCGTTTTACCGTTAGTAGGCCTCATTCACGAAGTCGGTCTATAAGGGGGGTATAAGGTTGTTGCCTATAAAATGGTTGCTTAATGGGTGTCCACTCTCACCCACCGCTTCCTTGACTGGTGGAGGGTCGTTAGCCGAACGGGTAGGACAAGGACTTATAAATCTTCATTAAAAATATGATGAAAAATAAAGTAACTAAATGTTTTATAAATTCCCAATCTTAGTTACTTTAGGAAAATGTGAATAAGGTGCTAACCAATGAAATTACACTTTGCACTTTGATTAAGTCGTTAGTGGAGCGTGTGTGGTTAACCGACACACTAACCTGGACTTAACAAGGTAGGGAAAGGGTAACTTAATATTTATCATAGTATCGATGGAGCGCGTGTGGTTAACCGGCACATCGATTGAGGGGTAAATATTAAAGGTACCAAGTAATTTGCATGGTTACTTCACACCTTGTTTTGTGATCCTCGGCATCCCAGTCACAAAACCTGAAGGGCACACTCAAGATTGAAAATGCCATTGAAAAGTTCAATGAATCTTAAAGAATCTAGGAGTTTCAAAAACCAATTAAAACCTAATAATTTATTTCGTTTTTCATGGTGGAAATTGGTGAATCGTCATTCACCTACCTTCAGATATTTTATAGCATAGATTACGACATCCCTCTTCTAAGTTATAAAATATTGTGTTGGGTCCTAGCCTTAATATTACATTTGGGTGTTTTATTAAGGACTATCTTTATATCTAATCTAAACTTGTCTTTCTTCTTTTCAGATGTCTTCCAACAATGCTGCTTCTGGCTCAAACCCTATCGGATCCTTCTCTCTCATGAACCTTTGTGGGAGAGTCATCTTTGATGGATCCAACTTTATGGATTGGATCAGGAACATCAGGATGGTCACTCGGTATGAGGACAAGGAATATGTCCTCGACAAGGAGCTTAAAGAACTCGAGTCGATTGCTACTCCTGAGGAGGTCGCTGAATATCAGGCCCATGAAAGGGATGCTACCAAAGTGGCATGCATCATGTTGGCCACTATGACAGCCGAGCTCCAAAAGTCCTATGATGACTACTATCCTTTTGAGATGCACCAGGATTTGATGGACCGCTACCATCAGAGTGCTCGTCAAGAGAGATATGAGATCATCTCCTCCATGATAACAACCGGGATGAAGGATGGTGAACCCATCACGGGCCACATGCAGAAAATGCAAAGGTATGTGGACCGTTTGCTGAAACTAAATGTGAACTTCCCAGAGGAGTTGGCAATAGATATCATTTTGCACTCCTTACCTTCGTGTTATGATCAATTCCGCATGACATACCACATGAACAAGGAGGCTGTTACACTCAGAAAACCTCAAGGACTTCTGAAGACCGCGGAAAGTGGTCTTAAAGGTAAGTCAGTTATTACTATTCCTACTCCTACCGCGGCCCCTGTCTTGGCAATCGGGCAAGGCAAAGGAAAGAAGAGGAAGAGCCCTTCGAAAGGTACCAAGGGAAAGTCCCTTGATGGCTCCTCTTCAAGTGGAACCAAGAAAGGTTTCGTCACTCCTTCTGCTAACCCTAAAGAGAATGAATGCTTCTATTACCATGAAAAGTCACACTTTAAGCGAAACTGCCCAAAGTACCAGCAAGATGTTAAGGATGGGAAAATAAAACCCAACCACGCAGGTATTTACACTATATTGTCTAATAACTCACCCTGTTCTAACTATTGGGTCCTTGATACAAGTTGTGGTATTCATATTTGTTCTGATTTGCAGGGACTAAGAAGGAGTGAGAATGTGGAGCATGGAAAGATAAACTTGATCATGGGGAATAGGAAAGCTTCACCTGTCACCAAGATTAGAGTTTATTCTTTGTTGCTAAGTAGTGGGTTTACATTAGATTTGAATAAATGTTGTTACTCGCCTGAAATGGCAAGAAATATTATTTCCTTTCATGCTTTGTACAAATAAGGATTTACCTTTTCATTTGATAATGATAGTGGTGGTATTTATGCTTTCTTTAATAATGTTCTTTATTTTAAAGCATTACCTTGTGATGGTGTGTATGAAGCTGTGTCAGTTGTAGACAATCTAGGAAATAATGTGTTGTGTATTGATTCTTCTAATAATAACTTGGATAAAGCATCATTATGGCATTGTCGTCTTGGACATGTACGCAAGAAACGCATAGGCCAACTCCAAAAGGATGGAGTCTTGGAGTCATTTGATCTAAAGTCAGATGATAGTTGTGAATCATGCTTACTTGGAAAAATGACAAAGTCACCCTTCACTGGTTCGTGTGCTAGGGGTGAGGGTTTGTTGGATCTCATACATACTGATGTGTGTGGACCCTTCAAAACTGCCACAAGGGATGTTAATCGTTATTATATGACTTTTATTGATGATTATAGTAGATATGGTTATGTCTACTTAATCAAGCATAAGTCAGAGACTTCTGAAAGGTTTAAAGAGTTTAAACAGGAGGTAGAGAATCAATTGGGCAGGAACATTAAGATGCTTCGATCCGATCGAGGTGGTGAGTATCTTAGTACAGAGTTCCTTGACTATCTTAAGGAATGTGGGATTATCTCACAATTGACACCTCCCAGGACACCACAGTTGAATGGTGTGGCTGAGCGGCGCAATCGAACCTTTTGGATATCGTTCGTTCCATAATGAGTCGAGCTTCGCTACCAATCTCATTTTGGGGGTATGCCTTAGAGACTGTCGCCCATATCCTTAATCTAGTTCCTACAAAGAAGGTTGCCAAAACACCTCATGAGATGTGGACCGGAAAAGTTCCCAATCTGGACCACATCAAGATTTGGGGTTGCAAGGCTTTTGTGAGGCGTGAGTCTCACGATAAGCTCGAACCTCGAAGTGAGAGGTGTATTTTCATCGGCTACCCACAGAGATCCTTTGGTTACCTCTTCTACAGACCCAGTCATAATGTGGTCTTTGTAGCAAGGAAAGGAGTCTTTCGAGAGAGAGAATTTATAAGCCAAGGAAACAGTGGGAGGCAAATTTACCTTGAAGAAATTCAAGAGTCAAGTGGTGAAGGAACCTCAAACCCTAGCAATCAACCTGAGGAGGAAACTCCTGTTGATCCGACAAAAGAGTCTGTACCTCTGAGGCATTCCACGAGAGTTAGGAATGCACCTGAGCATTACTATGGTTTCCATATTACTGCGGAAGGTGATACACTTATCAGTGATAACACACTAGTAATTCTGGATGAACCTAACAACTACACGGAAGCCATGGCAGGCCCTGAGGCTGCTAAATGGAAAGAGGCTATGGACAGCGAGATACAATCCATGTATGACAATCAAGTTTGGAACTTGGTTGACAATGTACCAGGTCGCAAGACAGTCGGGTGCAAATGGATCTTCAAGAAGAAGACCGACATGGATGGTAATGTACACACTTATAAGGCGCGACTGGTTGCAAAGGGCTTTTCTCAAACTCCGGGAGTTGATTATGATGAGACCTTTTCACCAGTAGCCAAGATTAAGTCTATTAGAGTTATGCTAGCCATTGCTGCATTTCATGACTATGAAATATGGCAAATGGATGTCAAAACCGCTTTCCTTAATGGAAAGTTGGCTGAGGATGTTTACATGAGTCAGCCAGAGGGTTTTGTCAGTGCAGACTATCCTAATAGAGTGTGTAAGCTTGAGAAATCCATTTATGGATTAAAGCAAGCACCTCGCAGATGGAATCTTTGCTTCGATGAGGAGGTCAAAGAGTTTGGCTTTTCGAGGAGTGGAGATGAATCTTGTGTATATGTCAAGGCTAGTGGGAGTATAGTCAGCTTTTTGGTACTGTATGTGGATGGCATACTACTCATAGGAAATGACATTACAACTCTGCAGGAAGTTAAGTCCTGGCTTGGGAAGTGTTTCGCTATGAAGGACCTTGGAGAAGCTGCCTATATCCTAGGGATAAGGATTCTGAGAGACAGGAGTAAAATACTAATTGGACTTAGTCAGTGTACCTACTTGGAGAAGGTGTTGAATAGATTCAGCATGCAGAATTCCAAGAAAAGAGAGTTACCGATCCATAGTAACGCCAGACTGAGTAAAACTCAGAGTCCGAGTACAAAGGCTGAGATAGCAGAAATGAGTCGAGTACCGTATGCTTCCGCTGTAGGCTCGATCATGTATGCTATGACTTGTACTCGTCCTGATGTGGCCTTTGCCTTGAGCATGGTCAGTAGATATCAGGGGAACCCTGGCAAGGCTCACTGGACTGCGGTAAAGAACATTCTCAAGTACCTGCGGAGGACTAAGGACTGGGTCCTTACCCTCGGTGGGAGTGATGACTTGAGAGTATTAGGGTATAGTGATGCTAGCTTCCAGACTGATAGGGATAATTTCCGCTCTCAGTCAGGCTGGGTCTTTACCTTAAATGGAGGAGCAATTTCTTGGAAAAGTTCCAAGCAGGAGACAGTGGCTGATTCAACTTGCGAATCAGAGTATATAGCGGCAAGCAAGGCAGCGAAGGAGGCTATATGGCTAAAGAACTTCATTGGAGACCTTGGAGTTGTACCAGCTATAAAGGAGCCCATAGAGATTTTCTGTGATAGTGAAAGTGCAGTTGCCTTAGCCAAGGAACCAAGGGATCACGGGAGATCCAGACACATCGACAGAAAATATCATTTCATCAGACATAGAATAGAAGAAGGACTCCTCGTGGCAAAGAGGGTATCATCGGATGAGAACCTAGCAGATCCCCTCACAAAGGGACTGGGTAGGGTTAAGCTGTTGGGTTTTTGAGCATTCTAACACTCCTATGGTGTACATGCAACCCTATAAACCTTGGATCTATGTTTTCTCTATTATACATGCAAATATTAACTATTCCAATGTTTCATCCTAACTAGCATATTATGAAGCACCTATACTACAAAGTTCTAGTTAGATGACATACCTTTTGATGTAGCTTGATGTCTTCAATCTTTAAGAGCTTAGCCCCAATAGTGTGGAAGCCTCAAATGGAATCACAAATCACCAAAACACCTTGGAAGAACTTGAGAGAATATGTATGCACACTAAAATCGGCCCACTCTTATTTTCACACACTTGTTCCAATTTTGTGAGCCAAGGACCCCTTTATATATTATGGAGGATTAGGGTTACATCCATGTAAACCCTAATACCCATGACCTTTCATTTACATAGGATCCATGGGTTAAAAGCTCCATGGACCATCCATGAAAGCTTAGCCCAACCTAAATGAACTTGGCCCATTCCATATATATAAGAGTCCATATTTAATTAGTTCTTTTTGATCACTTAATTAATTCTAAATTAATTCTTGATCAATACTAATTAAATAATATGATTACATATTAATATATTAGAACTTATAATATATTAATATAAATCATAAATATACTATTCTCAAAAGACTATCCATATAAATTGTGCCGGTGAAGTGCAACCCAAATGGACCATGCCGGGTCGGGTCAAGTACATACCAAATATAGTTATGGACTTAGACATTAATCCAACAGTCTCCCACTTGGATAAGTCTAAAACTATTATTGAGTATGACTTCATAACCTAACTGGCAATCGTAGCTCTTAAAGCCGCTGTCGAACTCTGACCTTGTCAATGACTTGTCCATTAGATAAGGGATCATATATTCCTCCATTCTAGATATCATATGGACTGAGACATGGATTATAATCATTCTCTCTGTCCATTTGTTGTTTCCCGATTTTCGATTTATGATGACTGACTGATTGAACAAATCAAATCAGTCCTGGCTTGGCCAAAAACTCACATGTGTCATCGCTAAATCATCGAGGGGCCCACAGATATTGCTTTTATCCCGAAGGTAAAATGAATGGATAAACTTCGACTCATATGGCTTGTTCTACTACTTGTTGAATCATACACAAAGGCACGTTTTATAACATCGAGTTACCAATGCATTTTCGTGCAATCAATGTATAACCAACTCATAGTAACAACTCATATCTCTAGGTTTGAAGAATATACGATATTATCGTCTCATGATCACTCGTGATAAAATCCATGAAGTGATTCAAATTAGCGCGGCTTGAATCCAATACTCAGAACTTATGAGCACTCATGAATGTTGTAGCACCACTTTGTCCACCAACTTGGACCTCTACAAACCAACCCATGACAGTCTTGATTCATATCTACTTCCAACATATGACCGACTGTGGATGGTTTGAATAACTTAATCATTCAGGAAGAGCGACTTAGTTATTCTGGAAGTCAAAACATGCAAAGTGAAACACAAGAATAAATGAATCAAATATGGTATCAAACCCTATGAATATAAATAAACACTTTTATTTATCACCATACTGATTACTCATTATTCATTGTTTCGGTTTTATCAACTTTATACTTGAATTAAAAACACTAGTTGTCCCATGCTCCAAGCATGTACACTATGTTTTTCTTAAACAATAGCTTTGCCATACACCAAGTATGCACTCTATGTTTGTCTATGATCCTTACTTTGTGAAATAAACCAATTGAACATAATTTCAATGATTCTAATTTCACACTCCCAAATCCTTATCGAAAAATGTGAGAATTTCAAATTCCTATCATTTATCGAAATCTGTTTAGATTTTAAACTTATATGCACTCACCCTCCTGTAATGAATAGGTACAAAGTCACAAAGACTTGTCAACAGTCATTATAAGGTATTCCAATGGAGATCAACTCCATGGAAACTAAGTCTCATATTCAAAGTACATTGCTTTGGACATGCTTCTTGCATTAAGTTTTCTAATCTTACACAGATAACTTCCACCTATGGAGACAACTCCATATTCTCATTTTGACTATCACTTCTGAATAAGAGATGCCTCTTTTCAGAATATGTCAATATGGTCCTTCCAAAATTAGCACTATACTTCCAACTGTCCTTGAGCAACCAATCTTTGGTAAACCTCAGATTGTCCTCGACAATTGCTTAATCATTTTAGTCATATCCAATTCTAGACCTTTTCCCTTCTTAATGCCTCTGGGCATTTGGAAAAATTTAGAAATGACAAATATTATAGCACATGCAATCGATCTTGTACCCAAAGTAAATGGTACACGATTCATGATGTCTCACATAAAGACATGATTCTAGACCAGTCTTTTGCTACAATATTTTTATTTGCCATGTTTTCAAAATTTGACTATGAAGAGGGATGCCGTAATCATAATCGAATTTTGAGAACGCAATATATAGAATTTCCTTAAGTTGAACCAATCCAACATGAAATTCATATATATATTCTTGACTAAAGATGATTAAGGTCTCAATCTAAGCCTTTAGAACTGAAATGAAGTATATCCTCTCCCTTAATCATAATCGAATTTTGAGAACACAATATATAGAATTTCCTTAAGTTGAACCAATCCAACATGAAATTCATATATATATTCTTGACTAAAGATGATTAAGGTCTCAATCTAAGCCTTTAGAACTGAAATGAAGTATATCCTCTCCCTTAATTATAGCAAAACAACTTTTTCAATCCCTGCAGCCTCACGAATTGAAACTTTTGTTTTCTATAATTAACATTGCTAACTTGCAACACTAACAATAATTATCATGCTCCCACTAACATGATGATTATTAGCATAACACTTATGCTCCCACTAGCTTTGACATGTACTAAGAAATCAGTTGGACTTCTAGAAATCAATACTTTATTGACTTTCTTACCAAAGTTCAGATTTCTGATACGAGATGCTTTGATAAAACTTTATCAAAATCATACACCTTTCCTTAGATAGCATGCATGTGTGTCTAAACAATTTCAGAACTATGAAAAGGGATGCCGTAATCATAGTCTCAATTGTTTAGACCTTTTGCCATCTGCTTCATATCTACTTGTTGGAAGTGTTTCCTCACCATCATTTTCATGAATCGGAGAGAAACCTTATGACCCTTAGATTTTATGGTGTATGTGTTCTTATCCATGTGAATCGTCAAAACCATAGTCACAAGACAAGGATAATGACAAATCTAAAATCATATGGACTGAACTTATGCAATCTTAACTTCTTGCCACCTGGCAGTACAGGGCCTGCCATTGCTTCCAAGTTGTTATGCAACCAATTGACAACTTTCAGAACTCCTATGCAAAGCCAATTTTAACTGGAATGGGCACAGAATATGTCAACACGGTAGGTTATAAACCTCAAGTCGTGTGCTAGTGAAGAACCTCAGGTTTTATTCTTGATTAGTTCTTGAAATTCTTTTTAGGATCTTTAAGACTCCCACTATCCTCTTGACATATAAGACTATCTTGCCAAATATTCAAGAGATAGTGCAGATTCTTTATCAAGACAAACACTTCACACAATTGGCCTTAGTTGGTCTTTGTTTTATCCAAAACATCACAACTTACCAATTTCAAATGTACAAGAGTAGGACACTTTTACTCTTACATTTGACAAGTGTTTTAAACCTTTCTTTAAGATATGTCACTCAAGTTACAATCTTGGAGTATGACTCTAAGAATTGTTTTGGAACGAAGTATGACTCATCTTTCTGATCTAACCATTTCAACAATTCATGACTCCTCTTCTTAGTCATAAGAATGTACTAAGATGACCTTTAGAGGACTAATTGTGATATGATTTCTAAATCATTAAGATGATCACAAACATGATACTAAAGTACTCTCCAATCTTTTCAGATTTGAGAAACTTTTATCTTTCTGCCTAATTTGATTCTTCCCATTCGTTCTGCCATACATTGAGACTTTTCCAATGTTTCAGAATTATACTTAAACTTGTAAGTATAACCATATTTACTAAACTTTAGTAAATCAAATAGTCTTAACGAGCTTTGTGGTGGACATGACCAGTGCACAAGAATGTGTACTCGATCCCTTTAGTCCTTCACTTGACTCACACATCCATGTGAACAAGTAATTAGTCTTGATTTTTCAATGCTTGAAAGTTCTCATTCATCATACTATTCAACTTGCATGATTCCAAGTTTCGGTCCAATTGAAACTTGGGTGATGAGGAACTTTCCTGATTTGGTAAATTTAGACACTACTACAAATGAAAGAATCAAATCCATTTTCCAATATTGCTGTCAGTGGAATCATATAAGCAACAATTTTCCACAAATGCCATTGTAAGGATACTTCAAATAAATAAAATTAAACAATTTTCTTTTATTTTAAAACTTTGCGGAAAAAACTTATCCTTACAATCCACATGGAAAATTGTTGTTATCTATTCCTTAGCAATATATCATAACTTCTTAAGCAACTGCTCAAAATTCTGATGCGATCGAAATCCACCTTCGCGATCAGAATCAGCATATACTTCCTTTAAGATTTCTCTCTATTCTTTGATTCTTAAAACATCAACATGTGACCCAGTCACATCATGTAATGAGGATCTCAGAATAGAACTTAACAGAGTTAGATAATGGGCTCTACCTGATGTAGAGTCAAACTTATTGACTTTAACATCCTTAGGTAAATTTGGCAGCTTTGCAATCAACGCCCCTTCCTTTGGCAAAATAAACATATGGACCCTTTGGTAATGGGACTATCTCAGACTTAGCCTTTCTCTTTACCATTTGGTCAACCGGGTTGACTATGGTCAATCCCTTTCCATTGGGAAGAGAATGCTTTTTCTGGATTTCCAGTGTCACCATTGTCACTGTCCATAAAGTTTTTGGGAAGTTGATCTTCTAATCAAATTTGCTTTATTATCGTTCCAAATCATTGCTGATTCAGCAGCACCAAGAAAATAGATATGATCATTAAGGTTCATGTCATAGTCTGTTTCATAGTAGTCCCAAAGGAACTCACTATGTGACTTAGAAAGTGATTGAACATCCAACTTTCTCAAGACTTTGACACCCAACTCTCCCGGCTTGTCAATATGTGACTTCATCTCTAAGATGTGATCACACATAGACCTTGCTTGCCATTAGGGCTTGAGTGACCTTGAACTTGTGGGTTAGGGAGAATAATTGGAGGAGGTGGAGGAAGAGAAGTATGACTTCCATGAGCCAAACTCGGGAAGTCATATTCATTAGGAAATCTTGGTTTGGGAAGATCATTGTTGTCTAAACCAGACATCAACAATGGGAGAAATTCACGTAAAGTTGATTTAAGTCCTTAATATAACACCCAATATGATATATTAAGGCTAGGACCCAACAAACTATTTTATAACTTGGAAGAGGGATGCTGTAATCCAAGCTATAAAATATTTGAAGGTAGGTGAATGACGATTCACCAATTTCCACCAAGATAAACAAAATGTATTATTATTAGGTTTTAATTGGTTTTGAAACTCCTAGATTCTTTTGAGATTCATTGAACTTTTCAATGGCATGCTTCAATCTCGAGTGTGCCCTTCAGGTTTTGTGACTGGGATGCCGAGGATCACAAAACAAGGTGTGAAGTAACCATGCAAATATACTTGGTACCCTTAATATTTACCCCTCAATCGATGTGCCGGTTAACCACACACGATCCAACGATACTATGATAAACATTAAGTTACCCTTTTCCTACCTTGTTAAGTCCAGGTTAGTGTGTCGGTTAACCACACACGCTCCACTAACAGCTTAAACAAAGTGCAAAGTGTAATTTCATGGATTAGCACCTTATTCACATTTTCCTAAGTAACTAAGATTGCGAATTTATAAGTGTTTAGTTACTTAGTATTTATCATTATACTTATAATGAAGGGAGAATTATAGTCCTTGTCCTACCTGTTCGGCTAACAACCCTCCACCGGTCAAGGAAGCGGTGAGTGAGAGTGGACACCCATTAAACTGCCATTTTATAGGCAGTAACCTTATACCCCCCTTATAGACCGGCTTCATGAATGAGGCCTACTAATGGTAAGACGACTTGCTCTTATACATATAATATATTAAACTTTTAATATTATAATAGTATAAGGGTGTATTTTAGACATTTAAAATACTTGGTGGTTTAATCTATTAATTAAACTAGACTTTTAATTTAATTAAACTCAAACCATGTATTTATGGATTAATAATACTCTTTTAATTAAACGTTTTAATTAACTATTAATAAAGTCCATAAGAGTTAATTTGAACTATTCAACAAAACATCATAATTCCAATTATTAAACTCAAAATTAAAACCATTTAATTAATTGTTTAAGTTATGAACCCAAGAGTTTTAGAATTCAATTCTTTTTTTCCAAAAAAAAACTTTTCTCAAATTCCAAAACTTGAGGGCAAGTTTTGTAATTCTTGAAAACCTTTGGATTCCATAACTTATGGAATTAATGGTGTTTTATGATGAAACTTTCCATGTTGCATAACTTAAGAACAAGTTATGGAATTCTTTAAAACATTAACACCAAATTTTGTCACTCCATAAAAACTTTGAATCAATTTTTTTTTTTTTAAAAACTTTCATATCCATAACTTATGGAAGTTTCAAAAACCCTTAAGATCACAACTTTAAAAAAAAAAACTTTTGAGCTCCAAAATTTTATGACAAAATATGTAACTCCTTAAAACATTTAGATCAAACTTTTAAAACTAATAAAATAATCATATCATTTTATCTTTTACTAAATTTGACCTAATTCAACTCTTATAACAAATGATTCAAATTTTACAAATAATTCGTTTTTCATAAAACAAGTAATTATCTTAAAATTTGACAAACGTCATCTTTTTTTTTCCTTTTTTTTTCAACTTGAAAATAAAACATTTGCATCAATATAACAGAACACAACCTGGCTCTGACACCACTGTTGGGTTTTTGAGCATTCTAACACTCCTATGGTGTACATGGAACCCTATAAACCTTGGATCTATGTTTTCTCTATTATACATGCAAATATTAACTATTCCAAGGTTTCATCCTAACTATCATATTATGAAGCATGTATACTACAAAGTCCTAGTTAGATGACATACCTTTTGATGTAACTTGATGTCTTCAAGCTTTAAGAGCTTAGCCCCAATAGTGTGGAAGCCTCAAATGGAATCAAAAATCACCAAAACACCTTGGAAGAACTTGAGAGAATATGTATGCACACTAAAATCGGCCCACTCTTATTTTCACACACTTGTTCCAATTTTGTGAGCCAAGGACCCCTTTATATATTATGGAGGATTATGGTTACATCCATGTAAACCCTAATACCCATGACCTTTCATTTACATAGGATCCATGGGTTAAAAGCTCCATGGACCATCCATGAAAGCTTAGCCCAACCTAAATGAACTTGGCCCATTCCATATATATAAGAGTCCATATTTAATTAGTTCTTTTTGATCACTTAATTAATTCTAAACTAATTCTTGATCAATACTAATTAAATAATATGATTCCATATTAATATATTAGAACTTATAATATATTAATATAAATCATAAATATACTATTTTCAAAAGACTATCCATATAAATTGTGCCGGTGAAGTGCAACCCAAATGGACCATGCCGGGTCGGGTCAAGTACATACTAAATATAGTTATGGACTTAGACATTAATCCAAGATAAGCATCTCCAGCATGCGAGGCGCATAGGGCTGAAGGATGATATTAGTTTTAGTAGTTAGATAGCTTTGAAATGTGTAAAGTGTAATTGACATTTGATGATGAATAAAAGTTGTATTATTTATGAGTAAAGTGTTGCTATCTTTTGTCAATCGTTTACTATCATTTCATTTTGCATGTTTTGACTTCCAGAATAATTATGTTTGGTATATCATATTATTCGAATTCCCCACAGTCGGTCATATGTTGGAAGTAGGTATGAATCAAGATTGTCATGAGTTGGTTGTAGAGGTCTAAGATGTTGGACGTGGCTACAACACTCATGGGTGCTCACAAGTTCTGAGTATTGGATTCAACCCACACTCGCTGGTATCACTTCATGGAATTTATCTCGAGTGATCGCGAGACGGTAATATCATATTAGTCTTCAAACCTAGAGATATGACTTGTTGCCTATGAGTTGGTTATGCATTGATTGCACGAAAATGCATTGGTAACTCGATGTTATAAAACGTGCCTTTGTGTATGATTCAACAAGTAGTAGAACAAGCATATGAGTCGAAGTTTATCTGTTCCTTCTTGGATTAGAAGCGATATCTGGGCCCCTCGATGATTTTGTGTTGACCCATGTACCGGGCACGGTCAGAACTAAGTTGATGTGTTCAATTAAGTTCTATGTCAAACAAATCAGAAATCGGGAAACAAACTGCTGGACAATAAGTAAGACATTGTTCCATGTATTTGTCCGGCTGATATCTAGAACAAAGGATTATATGATCACTTATCTTAAATGGCGTATCATCATCATCTCAGTTCCGAGAGACCTTGAAAGAGCTACGATTGTTGATCGGTTCCTGAAGTCATTCTTGCAGTTATAGTTATTAGACTTATCCAAGTGGGAGACTGTTGGATTAGGTGTCTAAGTTCATAACTATTTCTGGAATGTACTTGACCCGATTAGCATGGTCCATTTGGGTTGCATGGCATCATGCATTTGGATAGACTAAAAAGAGAGAAATAACACTTATGGTTTATTAATATATTAGAAGTTCTAATATATTAATAATATTATTTAATTAGTATTGATCAAGAATTAATTTGGAATTAATTAAGTGATCAAAAGAAGACTAATTAAATATATGGGTTGATTGTGTAAATCATCCATAACTATATAGTGGGCTAATGCTTCATGGATTATCAAGTTGGGCTAAAACCCATAGGATGCTCCATGGTGGTTATAGAACCCATGGGTCATGGAAATGAAAAGTCATGACAATTAGGGTTTACATGGTGTAACCCTAATTGTAACACCCTATATAAGCATCCTTTTGTTCACCAAAAATCGGCCACTAAGCATACAAGTGAGGGCTAGCCGATTTCAAGAAGTGTATCATTTCTCTCTAAGTTATTCCAAGTGCATTTGGTGTTGTGTGAGACATTTGAGGCATCACACTTGAGGTGCTAGGCTCACAAGGTTTTCAAGGAATCCAAACTACTACAAGGTATGTATTTCCTACTAGATTTTATGTATTAAAAGTTCCCCATGTATGCTAGATAGGTTATGAACCTTGGAAAACAATTTTGCATGTATCATAGATAAAACATAGATCCAAGGTTTCTAGTGTTGCATGTACACCATAGGAGTGTTAGAAGTCACAAAACCCTTCAGTATGTCACGTCGTGAGAGCCTTCTTGTCACGTAGTGACATATGATTTTCCTTAAAAAAATCATGCCTTTGACTCATCTATGCCATACACTGATCCATTCTAGGAGACAGTGTGACATCCTCATTTTCACAGCTAGAAAAGACCGATTTGTTTATGCTTTATTTTAAAAATCAGAGTAACCTTTTAAAAAAAAGTGTTGCGGAATTTGTTCCCAGAAAAACATGATAAATACGTTATCAAAGAATTTCCGAAGAAATGTATTTTATTCATTTTAGAACATTGGGATGTCATCGTCAATACAGAAACATAAGCATAAACAGAACTTACATTTGTTATCACTAGTGATTTATATCTCCTTAATCTCTCAGTGTAATGTAACTTCATATCGACACTTATGATACAAATAAACTGAGTGGGTCAGGTTGGGAAACCTGGTGAGTACATAGGGTTTTCAACCCACAATAATATAATTATTATGTTTAAACATCAAACAATCAACCCAATTACCCATCCCCATTATCTTCTTTACTCTTAAGGATCTACCCTAAGAATCGGCTATTCCTCATTCATTCGTTCCTAAGGATTATCCTAAAGAATAGGCACGAAGTCCATCGTCGCCAAGGTTTATACGATAGGCATTAAGTCCATAGTCGCCAGGGTTTAGGCACTAAGTCCATAGTCGCCCGGGTTTAGGCACTAAGTCCATAGTCGCCAGGGTTTATACAGTAGGCACTAAGTCCATAGTCGCCAGGGTTTATACGATAGGCACTAAGTCCATAGTCGCCATGGTTTATACAATTGGCACTAAGTCCATAATAGCCAATGTTTACTTATATCCTCTTTCATCCCTCCTCATTCATCTACCCATGTTTTACCCAACATATTCATAGATATAAAATACATATACAGTTTAAATCACTTAAAACATGTATAAAATCGTTCATCCAGCATAGACAACAAGTATTCAAATAATATGCACACATAGCACGTAATCTATATAAAATACTTCATATCTATGTGTAAGATGAAAGTAACTATGCACTCACTTGTTAAAGTGACGACTTGAAATTCGAGCAGCGCTTCGCTTCTTAACAATATGATTTCCTTCGATGCAACCTAGTATTATTACCACTAGATTTTAGTCTAATATTTATTGCGACTAATTATTAGTCTAGATTCGTCATTAACTCAGAGTCTACTTCATAATCTATCAAGTAAGGAAGAACCAGGTAAGATCATCTCGGAGGTAGGGTCCGTTTGGTATACGAAGTATAGTGTTTGGAAATCCCACTTTAAACACCTCACTAAATCACAACCTAGACATCATCCTCATAAGTACATCAATCAGTATAATGACTTTTAATCACTGATAAATCTTATTTATAGGTTCATAATAACGATAATATATATAAATATAAGCTATATTTAAAATAGGGTAGGCGTATCTTACCTACGAGGGGGTTTGGCTAGGAGTCGGGCTCTACAGCGGCAGAACTTCCAAGACGAAAGTTCTTCTTCTCGGAGCCTTCTGGCGCTCCGGGACTCGCCTCTAGCACTTAGGAAGTGCTAGGAAAAGGAAGAAATGGTTTAGGGGTAATGAGACAGAAAGGATAAGAAAGGTGTGAAGAAAATGGGTGATTTGCACCTCTATTTATAGGCTGTCTGGGCCGATTCACGTCGTGAAAAAGGGTGCTCACGTCGTGAGCTTTGCGTAGGCTCCAAGGCGAAGTCTGGTGCAGACACGTGGCGTCGGACGCAGGTAAAACAGTCAATCTTTCAAAAATCATAACTTCCGCATACGAACTCCGTATTTGAGGTTCTTTATATCCACGCATAGATAAAGACAAGATCTACAACTTTCCTTTTGACTCCATCGGCTAATTCTTGACTGATTTTAAATTTAACAGTATGAGAAGATTATACTGTTAAATGACTTCATAAAATTCATAACTTCTACATACGAACTCCGTTTTCGTCTGTATTTTTATTGTTGAGCTCCTATTAATGAAATATTCAATTCTAATTTAGTTTGCATTGGCCAAAAATCGATCGATCTAAAATTCGAATTTCGGGTTGTGCACTGTTATGCCAAATCTTAGAAAAATCATAACTTCCTCATACGAAGTCAGATTTGGGCGTTCTTTTTATGCACGCTCTCGGTTTAATGTATACTACAACTTTCATTTAGATATATAAGGCTAAAAAGTACTCTATCGTAAATTCACTATTTACATCACGCAGTGTCGTGCCGGTTGTGTCGCGAAACTTCGACGAGCCATAACTTCTTCGTTATAACTCGGATTTCGTCGTTCTTTATATGTACGGAACCCTTATGACATATTCTACAACTAGGTTAAGATATTTATTCTAAATAATGTTTTGTCGAAAAGTCGTTTTCGACGCTTATTGTCTCTAAATTGACTAGCCCGAATCTGCGGGCGTTACAGACAGGTGTTATAACTCTCCCCGATTTAAAGTAGATTTCATCCTTGATGCGACTTCGGCTCCGACCACCTGCTCTGAGGATGTGCTTCTACGCCGGAGATGGATCTGCGAGGTCACAACAGACAAGCCCGTTAGAGCCGTCCCAGGGACTGTGCCCCGGGAGCTGGCTCCGAAGGTCAAGTTAGATCATCTGGTAGATCTGAGATGGCTCTCCTTAGCTGGAGAGGACTATCTTGGTGCTGGTGGTGGTGTATGGTGGCTGACGGCGGCGGGTGGCGGCTGAGCCACCCGGCCGGAGTATAGGGCGGCGGCTGAGCCAATGGAAAGATCCCCTTCCATGGAGGAGATACTATTCACTTTATAGGGGACAATTAGGTCAAGGGGGAATTAGGTCAGGCCTTGGGCCAGCCCAAATCAGGCCCAACTAGCAAGGAGTTGGGCGAAGCCACCCGGCGGCGCCGGGCAAGGCTGGCGGGCGCGCACCAGGCAGGGCTGGCGAGCGCGCACTAGGAAAGGCTGGCAAGGGAGCGCTAGGTCGGGCCAGCATGAGAGTCCTTAGCAAGGCTAGCAAGGGGGTCCCCAGGTAGGGCCAGCAGGAGAGTCCCCAGCAAGGCTGGCAAGGGAGCGCCAGGCGATGCTGGCGCGCCAGAGCTGTCTAGGCCATGCTAATGGACCATATGTCAACAAGTCCCCCCAGTCCGATGTTATTGGTAGGCGGCCAATGACATTGGACTGGACTTAGTCAAATAAGTTGTGCGTCATCAAGTCCCCCTAGTCCGATGTGATTGAATTGCTAACAATCGGATCGGACTAGATAAAGCACCAATACATTAAATAGAAGAGAGAATGACCGAACCTCGCCCATGAGAGTCGTGGGGTTGTGCGATGAGCCAAGTACTGCTTGAGCTGACTTGATACTCCTTTCTTGAGAGGAACGCGAGCCAGTTGGTGCGACGCAACGTAACTGTTGCTGCGATAATGCAGACCGAGGCTGCTACAGAGTGTTACGCGATATTGATGTCGATAAAATATCGGGCCGGGGTAGCTAAGAAACGTAAGCTTGCCATTCAGTCCCTGAGACTGTTATCTGACACAGTTATTGTTGTAGTCACGCGCAGATAGAATGTCACCGATAACCATCTACATAGTCTGCATTAATAACCGTCTTGAAGGTATTTCTTGCTTGGGCTACACCTAGCTGGATTCCCCCCAGTCTGATGTGGGTAGCGTAGGTAGCCGCATCAGACTATGTTGTCAAACCAATAAACCGTAAGGTTGTTGACCATAATATAAGTGGAAGAGATTCTGAGAGCTGTGCGATTAGGTTGCTAGCAAGGGTCACGCAGTGAGACTATTGTCGATAGCCAGACAACAGAATTCTTGAGAGACAGGCAATGGGGCTATTGGTAGGAAATATGCAGCGAGACTGTTGTCGAGAGCCAAGAAACAGAGATGTTGTGGGATACGCGGCGAGGCTACAGGTAGGGTTGCACAGCAAGACCATTTTTGAGAGCCAGGAAACAGAGATGTTGAAAGGTATTTGGTAGCATGGCCGCTGTCGGGATAACCTTCTTGCTGGAGAGTAACCTCACTATAGCAGGATGCAATGTGGAAAACGTTTCATCGATCATCCGAGCACAAGAGAACAATGACGATTGTGAGAGAAGAAACACCAAGAGCGTGGTGTTAGGTGTAGAATAAGCTTACGATGCGCGACTTATGGTGTGAGACGATGCGAGACTTATGTTGTGCGACTTAGAAGAATAGATTAGGCTTAGCAGTCGGCGATCATGGAGATGTTATGCGAGAGAGTGTCGCGTGGAACAGATCGGGCTTAGCTACTAACGATCGTAGATACATCATGCGAGAGAGCATTGCGTGGAATAGATCGGGCTTGATTGCCAGCGATCGTAGATACGTCACGCGGGAGAGCATCGCGTGGAATGGATCGGGCTTGGCTGCCAGCGATCGTAGATACATCACACGGGAGAGCATCGCGTGGAATGGATCGGGCTTGGATGTCAGCGATCACAGATAAATCACGCGGGAGAGCATCGCGTGGAATGGACCGGGCTTGGCTGCCAGCGATCATAAATACATCACGCGGGAGAGCATCACGTGGTATCATATAGGCAAAGGTTGCAAGCCTTTGAACCTCGTTGGCGGAGCATGTCGCTGATGGAGTCGATCTGAGAAGCCAGACGACTCGAGGCGAGGGTATTGAACCTCGCATGCGGAGCTTGCCGCTATAGTGGAGTCGTGATGAGAAGCCAGGCGACTCAAGGCGAGGGTATTGAACCTCGCAGGGTTGGGCGCAACAGCCCACTATCTATGTGTCCGGATTGGGTAACCAGTCTGGGTCGAAGTGTAATGGCGCCTGATGCTTCGCTGCATCACTAGTTGTAGTGATGACTGATGCCTCATCTTCTAATGACTTTGTCGAAAGCAATGCAGCAAGGTTGCTAGGAGCCGGACAGTTGAGCTGTTGTCAGGAGGTGTGTAGCGAGAGTATTGTCGAGAGTAGAGCAACCGGGACGCTAAAGGCCGGGCGGCGAGCTGCTAGCGATGGATGAGCAACACGACTCCCAAGGATTGAACTACGAGGTTGCCCTTTCGATCTAATGTCACCTCGTGAATGTACTATCACGCATAGCATCAGCTCTTCATGTACTTTAACTCTGTCCCTTCGGAATAAAATTACTTCTGCGTAGTGTCGTGCCAACCCTTCCCCCCCTTCTTAGAGGAGGCGAGGAATGGGAACGATGGATGCATAGCTGCTGGAAAGAGCTAGCCGATGCAAGCGCTAGCAAGAGATGGGTAGAGTGGTTGCTGAGAGCTAGTCAGCGCGACTACTGGGATTCAGACTACGTGACTGCTGATGATTGGGCTTTGCGGCTGCTGAGCTGGGTCGCATGGCTGCGCGACTGCTGAGAGTCGAGAAGCGAGACTAGCGATGGTCATTCAACATGAATGGTGAGAGCTGAGTAGCGAGACTTCTTGATATTGGTCAACACGGCTGCCGATAGCCGGGCAACATAGTTGCTGAGGGTTATTTCGAAATGCTTTACTAATAGTAGTTGTAGCAATGTACTACCTACTCTTACCATTCCTTTTTTTTAGGGGTGCCAAACGAACCCGACCGCAACACATCTTATGAAATTGGATTTTGCTAGGTAGAATCGTGGCAGGAAAGCATTGAGTATCTCACTGGCCAAATTATTTTGCACTACTAGCCTATATTTTGTTGTTGGAGTAGCCCACAAAAGAAAGGACTTGAAAGGAGCCCAAAATAAGAATGTTTGAGCCCATTTTAGGTTATTGGCCCAAACTCTTTTCCTTGTTATTTATTTATTTGTTTATATATATTTTTTTTGGAAATGTCGAGTGGTCCGGGCCGTAACGCGTCTTTTAAAATTAGATTTTGTTGGACGTGATCTCAGCAGACGGGTACTACGGTTGACCATTAAAATTTGTCTTATGAGAGATATCCATTTTAATTGTTGAGCTGACCCATCAGCTTAAAAAACTGCTTAAAAAACTGATTTGAGAGAAACCCAACCGAATTGCTGGGCCCAAAATAAGATCTCAGTCCATTAATTCATTTGTGGGCCCACTTAGAAGATGACCAGCCCAATATAAATCTGCTGGAGACACTGTGAAATATGGGCCAATGCCCTAATTTTCTTTATGTCGTTTATGTGAAACGAAATGATAGATGGGGCTAGTATACGCTTCTTTGAGAGGAAAGGTCGTATCTGGAGGAAGATGGGTCACGAATGGTATTGACATCGGAGTTCATGGCCTGAGGAGGAGATAGAAACTCGATTTAGTCTGCGGCGCTGATTGGTCAGGTCGACAGGCGGTGGCGAGGTGGTGATGGCGGCGGTAAAAGCGACCAACAATGGTTTGGTGAGTTCCGAAGGAATCCGTCACCGGTTGGAGGCCTGACATCTAGAGGAAGCAACGGTACTATCTTGCTGGATCGCCGATGTTGAAGATGGTCAATGGTGATTGACGAGTGATTTTGCAGTAGTCGGAGGAGGAGTAGCAACCTTTGGTGGTCACGGAGGATGCGTCTTGGTAGTCAATCGACTGCACAGGCCTGAGGCATGTTGGTTTAGCGAGCAACGTATTTGCTCCTGCTTCCAGTAGTAGTGCTTCTTCGAGGTTGCTCTGTTTCGTCACCAATGAGGAAGGAGTAGCAAGCGGTGTCGGGTATTCGTCCGGTGACTGGAGGTAGTGGCGATGTCTTGCTGGGTCACCGGCGATGAAAGCAACAGTTGAAGCTGTTGTTGTCGGCTGGTTGTTTTCGTACATAGGGAGCTGGACTAAGTGGGTCCCACGACAAGATCTTGTCATATGCTTTCGTCTGTTGTACATAGACATGGAGATGGTCCCATTATCCCATTTTTATCATGGGTTTGTTAGTTGAGAGGATACACATGTGCATCCTCATTAACCTATAGTCCTCTTCTACCCCCTTCTTTTTTTTTGAAATCAAAATGACGAGCTGTAAATTGTACAGATGTAGGGTAGGTGTAATTTTGAGGTAAATGTGTGAAAATGTTTCTGATTATTTTGGTGTTTTGGTGAAACTGATACATAATTTTCTTGGAGTTTTTATGGTATGTACAAATAATATAGCATTTTTTACAAACGTAATGTTTAAAGAAACGTTGTTGAGCATAGAAAACCTTGCTAAAAAAGGATTTTTATGATAAAATCTAAACTGAAAGAAAAGAGTGTACAAACTTATAATAACATTTATTCTTTTCAAGATTGAATAAAGCTGTCAAGATGTGAGCAAAAACAAATCTGATAAATTATTTGCAAACATGTGCCAGAAAAAACCCACGTAGAAAAGGAGTTTTCTAGTAATTTGTGAAGGTAAAAAATAAAATCTCATAAAGATTTCTTGCTTTCCCAAACTTTTTGAACAAACTCCAAATATAAACAAAATAGATCTGAAAGGGTATTCTTTGTTGATATGAATTGAAAATAATATAAAAGCTGATGGGGATTTATTTTCTCCTCTAAATCATCAAAATAAGCTGAAGTAAGGTAAAACCCATAAAAACTTCTTTTCTTTTTCCAAACTTCTAAAGAATACACCAAATAAAAATGAAGATTTCCTTTCTTCTTAAACTTGTTGAGAAAATCCCAAGATTGAAACAAAAACGGATCTGATGAGGGATGCTGCTCATAAAACTTTTATTTATTTTCAGCTTGTTCAACAAGCCATCAACATATGAACAAGAAACAAATCTGAGCGAAATTTTGCAAACTTAAAACATGTTTGAATGAACAAAAACTAAAGTAGATCTACAGATCTGATGGATTTTGATGAAGGCATAGACGATTTTTTTTTTGAAAGCTTTGAGAAATATACAAGTATCACAACTTTATTTACAAACAAATATTGCAGGTTGTGGGGTTATACACATAAAATATTAACTGAAAAGTGAATTGCTCATATTATAAGCTTGATAGGAGGGTAAAGACTTGTAAAAATTCCTTTTCCCTTCCCTCAAGTTGCTGAAAAATCCATCAGAATGTAAACGAAAAATAGATCTAAAATATCTCTGTAAGCTTCATGAATGCTCGGATGAGCTAAAAACTATCAGATCTTGAGATCTGAGCTTAAAAACGAAAAAAGATCTAGTGATCTGAACTAAAAATGAAGTGGATCTACAGATCTGAACAAAACTTGCATCAGATCGAAAGATCTGAAACATAGATAATCAGATCTGGGTAGATTTTTGTCAAGATCCAAACGGATCTGAACTAAGGGATGTAGAAATGAACAGATCTGGGCAAACCTTAGATAAGAACACATCAGATCTGAACAGATCTGGGCAAAAACGAGCTTGAGACCAACTGAGATGGTGGCTACTCGTTCAAGTCCGGGATGGCGCCAAATGATGCGACTTCGGCTCCAACCACCTGCTTTGAGGATGTGCTTCTACGCCGGAGATGGATCTGCGAGGTCACAACAGACAAGCCCGTTAGAGCCGCCCCAGGGCTGTGCCCCGGGAGCGGGCTCCGGCGGTCAAGTTAGATCATCTGGTAGATCTGAGATGGCTCTCCTTAGCTGGAGAGGACCATATTGGTGCTGGTGGTGGTGTATGGTGGCTAACGGCGGCGGGTGGCGGCTGAGCCACCCGCCTGGAGTATAGGGCGGCGGCTGAGCCACAGGAAAGATCCCCCTCCATGGAGGAGATACTGTTCACTTTATATGGGACAATTAGGTCAAGGGGGAATTAGGTCAGGCCTTGGGCCAGCCCAAATCAGGCCTAATTAGCAAGGAGTTGGACGAAGCCACCCGGCGGCGCCGGGCGAGCGCGCACTAGGAAAGGCTGGCAAGGGAGCGTCAGGCCGGGCCAGCAGGAGAGTCCCCAGCAAGGCTGGCAAGGGAGCGCCAGCCGAGGCTGGCGCGCCAGAGCTGTCTAGGCCTTGCTAATGGACCATATATCAACAATCCTCAAAACCATTCCTTACATATTACTCTACTACACAAGCCGACTCCACCTGAACTTCCTGAAGCCAAAAGAGTACTAAAAAATCATCTCACACAGAAGACCACCTTCTGATACTTCTAGCGAACCCAATCTTACCAAAAATCACGTGACCTGATTAATAAACAAACATTCACACGCTCCACTAACCAACAAAGAGAAGGTCTAACTACTTTGCCTGAAATCTAAATCCCTATGCTATGCCCGACTTCCAGACAGACATAACAACTCCAACCGTATCCATGATGACCCCAATCCACAACCCGAACCGGCCAAACTTCTCTGGCCCTACATCATCTCACTGATAACTAGAAAAAAAAACTCCATAACCATTTGCTGATGCTAACAACCTTGCGCTTGAATACGTAGGCGGCTCCTAACACAAACCGCAACCATTAGTGCTACCCCAACACATGCATTACATCCCGCTGACCAAAATTCGCAAATTCGATCTAATCAAGATCTCTATGGTTCCACGTTGTCCTACTAATAAATTGTAATACAGAATCCCCGACCAATTGCTGAAGCTGACAACCCCACACACAGTCGCACCCCGAGACCCTAACCAAGAGTCTTACTAACAAATCTTATCCTAGCCTATCCAACCACATAGCTCCAACAACTCTGCATTCCAAACAAAGGACGACTTTCAAACCAATCAATGAACAACAACAAGTCTGTTTCACTCCAGGTGAATGCTACGGGTTTGAGTAGTAGTCTTACATCACACCCGACCCAACTCAACCAATAGTCTAACTCAACCATATGAATGTTGTGGCCCTCCCACAGTCTTACAACCATTCCGACAACAACACCAAATCGTATCCTTACAACACTTCCACAACAGCTCATCTAAATCTAATGAATGCTACGTGCCAAACCGTAGTCTTAAAACACTTCCACAACAGCTTAGATCAACCTAACGAATGCTACGACCCAAATCGTAGTCATACAACACTTCCGTGATTGCCATGGGCCCTCCACATGGTCTTGCCAACTATCCACCAGAATACTCATCCAGAAGCAACACAAGTCGAGCCCTATCTGGATCATTCTTATCAGGCGTTTGGGTCGTGCTTCGAACCCCAAAGCCTTAATCAGACAAGAAGATGTAGGGAGGCCCTCACATAACCCTCCACCTGAACCTAGTCACGAACCCACAATGCGTCGTTGCCGATGCTTCACGTCTTCAGACAAGACAAAATGATTCCTCTACATCTGCTTCCCTGATTATAGCTGACTAATGAACATTATTCCTTGCATGAGCTTCAATTGAATCAGAACTAGTTATCTTTTGGTCCTTGAATATGAAACTTTGGGAGGTCCTGCACTTGGCAATATCCCAAGCGATTCTCCCTTACTTGGATTTAGCTACACTCTGCCAACTTCATAACAATTCGAATTTCCAAGCCATCCCACAGCTTCGCTACTTGAGACCACCACTAACCTAAGCTTGCAAGAACTAAAATTACATGACCATAAAACCTAGGGTGCACACACCCCAAAACCAGGATATACACTTCACTAAACTCGATGAAATATTGATGCATTCAAAGCACCTTCCACTGGTATAGTTCCAAAATCATCAAAAAAATTCAACCGATAACAAAGAATGAATAAACCAACTATCAAAAATGGATAGATAACCAAACCACTGGTTAACTTATTACTGAACAAAATCCATGCGATAATGCATCAACCACGCCCTGAAGTTGGTTGATAGTTCAATAACAGCTCTTCCCCTACTAAAGATAACGGTCGGTATAGTGAGCTAACCAACCCTTCAACTAGCATTCAAATTGAGTGGCTCAAGCACCTTTTTACCCTAATCTTCGACGTTCCAGCAAGGAACAACTGACCATAATGAGATCTTTTCCTAAAAGCTTCCGATGCGAGGACCACATATACATCCCTGAAGGCATGAACCCGACAACAACTAACCTTGCACTCGGGTTCTGACCAATCCCTCATTATCCCATAACCATGAAGGATCTTTATGGATCCCGAATTCAAAAATCCAATAGACTTAAACTAATACTTCCTCAGACCCATCACACTAAAACCATCAAAATCAATTTGTCCGTTGATCCTCCAAGCAGAACACCCGGCTCTTCCCCACTTATGGCTCACTCTATCATTGGCCGACGTCCCCCATGTCGAAGCCTAAAACGGCTCGGGCTTCCTAGGCCTGAACCTTAGGTGAAGACTTAAACAACTCAAACATAACGTCTCACACACCTAATCACATAATCATAAACATAAATAATAAAAGCATGAAGGAAATGAATACGATACATACCAACGAAAATATATGGCGGAGCTCGGGCTTCCTAGGCCTGCAACTGAAATGCTCGGTTTCTCGCCACTGGAGCCTCCACCATGTCCCCACGACCATCAGTAAACCTCAGTGTAGCTGGAGCGGGTGCTCTCACCGCTCCACTTATCAGTCTCGGGCATTCGACCTTCTTGTGGCCCACCTGGTTGCAGTGAAAACAAATCGGACTCGGTCCCTAAGCACAATCCATGCTTGATATGACCAATCCCACCGCACTTATAGCAGCCCATACCTCCAGATCGACACACTCTATCCTGCGGTTTCCCGTACTTGCCGTAATGGACCCGAACCGGCTAGCCTCTAGCTCATGAATCGAAAGTCTTGGGCTTCTTCGTTGAACCCTCTGTTGTCTAAACCGAGACTGGTTGCCGCTTCGACCGAAGCTCTAACTCAATTTTCTGCTCCTGGGCTCTAGTAATCATATCCTCCAAGGTCTTGCAACTCGACGGGTTCACAAAATCTCAAATCTCGTCCCTCAACATATCATGATACCTCGTTTTCTTCATCTCCTCAACCACAGCATACTACAGGACCAGCAAATCCCTCACACTGAACTTGGTGGTTATTTCTTCCACAGTCTCCATTGTTTGGAAGAGGTCCTAAAACGCCCTCGCCAATTGATGCACCTCAATGGCAGGTGAAACATCCACCCGGAATATCGTCACAAAATCAGTACAAGACATGGCCACCACGACCTCATCTCCTAAAGACCGACCAACCTCCTCCCACCAGTCGCGGGCTCCATCCCTCAGAAGGTAAGATGCAAATACCAATTTCGATCCCTCAGGGAAGAAACTCGTCCGTTGAGTATTCTCCATGTCAGCAATCGACCGTCTACTAGCAATAGGGTCCTTCTTCCCGAAGAACTTTGAGGCTTTACGATCCTTGAACTCCCAAAAAGAGAGAGTATGTACCCCTAACTGGCCACCTGCAATCTCTGCACGAAAATCCCCGATTCGATCATCTAAATGAAGGGTTTTGAGCATTCTAACACTCCTATCGTGTACATGCAACCCTAGAAACCTTGGATCTATGTTTGATCTAAGATACATGCAAATAATAATTTTTCCAAGGTTTACTTCCTAACTAGCATGTTATGGGGTACTTGAATCATAAAACACTAGTAGAATTACATACCTTTTAGTAGTGATTGATTGCTTGGAGTTTGAGAGCCTAGCACCAATAATGTGGATGCCTCAAATGGAAGTCACAAATCACCACAAACTTTTGAAACCCTTAGAGAGAGTATGAACACTTGTAGAAATCGGCCACCTTTGCTCACACACACACACACACACACTAGTGCCATTTCAAGTGCCAAGGACTCCATTATATAGTGTGGTGGATTAGGGTTACATCCATGTAAACCCTAATACCCATGACCTTTCATTTCCATGAGATCCATGGGTTAAAGCTCCATGGACTATCCATGGACTTACCATGCAAGCCTAGCCCATTCTAAATAAGCATTAGCCCACATTATATAAATACAAGAGTCCATATTTAATTAGTCACACTTTTGATCACCAAATTAATTCTAAATTAATTCTAGATCAATACTAATTAAATAATATGATTTCATATTAATATATTAGAACTTATAATATATTAATAAATCATAACTTATACTATTCTCAAAAGATTATCCATATAAATTGTTCGGGTGAAGTGCAACCCAAATGGACCATGTCGGGTCGGGTCAAGTATATACCAAATAAAGGTATGGACTTAGACACCTTATCCAACAGTATCCCACTTGGATAAGTCTAATAACTATATTTGCCTATATGGCTTCAGGAACCTACCGGCAATCGTAGCTCTTAAAACTCTGTTGAACTATGAAACGCCATTTTAGATAAGTGATCATATAATCCTCTGTTCTAGATATCAGCCGGATAAATACATGGAACAATGTCATATTTATTGTCCAACAGTTTGTTTCCCGATTTCCGATTTGTTTGACATAGAACTTAATTGAACACAACAATTTAGTTCTGACCGGACCCGATACATAGGTCACAACAAAATCATCGAGGGGCCCAGATATCGCTTCTAGTCCAAGAAGGAACAGATAAACTTCGACTCATATGCTTGTTCTACTACTTGTTGAATCATACACAAAGGCACGTTTTATAACATCGAGTTACCAATGCGTTTTCGTGCAATCAATGTATAACCAACTCATAGTCAACAACTCATATCTCTAGGTTTGAAGACTTATATGATATTACCGTCTCACGGTCACTTGAGATAAATTCCATGAAGTGATACAAGTGAGCGTGGATTGAATCCAATACTCAGAACTTATGAGCACTCATGAGTGTTGTAGCAACTCTTGCTATGTCCAACATCTTAGACATCTACAAGCCAACTCATGACATCCTTGATTCATATCTACTTCCAACATATGACCGACTGTGGAGAATTTGAATCACATGATATACCACAACATAATTATTCTGGAAGTCAAAACATGCAAAATGAAATGATAGTAAACGATTGACAGAAGATAGCAACACTTTACTCATAAATAAATATAACTTTTATTTATCATCAAATGTCAATTACACTTTACAAATTTCAAAGATATCTAACTACTAAAACTAATATCATCCTTCAGCCCTATGCGCCTTGCATGCTGGAGATGCTTAACCCTACCCAGTCCCTTCGTGAGGGGATCTTTTGGGTTCTCATCCGATGATACCCTCTTTGCGACGAGGAGTTCTTCTTATATTCGATGTCTGATGAAGTGATATTTTATGTCAATGTGTCTGGATCTGCCATGATCTCTCGGTTCCTTGGCTAAGGCAACCGCACTATTGTTGTCACAGAAAATCTCCATAGGCTCCTTTACAGCTGGTACAACTCCAAGGTCTCCAATGAAGTTCTTTAGCCATATAGCCTCCTTTGCTGCCTCGCTTGCCGCTATATACTCTGATTCGCAAGTTGAATCAGCCACTGTCTCCTGCTTGGAACTTTTCCAAGAAATTGCTCCTCCGTTTAAGGTAAAGACCCAGCCTGAATGAGAGTGGAAATTATTCCTATCAGTCTAAAAGCTAGCATTACTATACCCTACAACTCTCAAGTCATCACTCCCACCGAGGGTAAGGACCCAGTCCTTAGTCCTCCGCAGGTTCTTGAGAATGTTCTTTACCGCAGTCCAGTGATCCTTGCTAGGATTCCCCTGAAATCTGCTGACCATGCTCAATGAAAAGGCCACATCAGGACGAGTACAAGTCATAGCATACATGATCGAGCCTACAGCGGAAGCATACGGTACTCGACTCATCTCTGCTATCTCAACCTCTGTACTCGGGCTCTGAGTCTTACTCAGTCTGGCATTACTCTAGATTGGTAACTCACCTTTCTTAGAGTTCTGCATGTTGGACCTTTTCAACACTTTATCCACATAGGTGCTCTGACTAAGTCCAATTAGTCTTTTACTCCTGTCTCTCAATATCCTTATCCCTAGGATATAGGCATCTTCTCCAAGGTCCTTCATAGCGAAACACTTCCCAAGCCAGGACTTCACTTCCTGCAGAGTTGGGATGTCATTTCCTATGAGTAGTATGTCATCCACATACAATACCAAAAAGCTAACTATACTCCCACTAGCCTTGACATATACACAGGACTCATCTTCGCTCCTCGAAAAGCCAAACTCTTTGACTTTCTCATTGAAACAAAGATTCCATCTGCGAGGTACTTGTTTCAATCCATAGACGGATTTCTGAAACTTACACACGCTATTAGGGTACTCTGCGCTGACAAAACCCTCTGGTTGACTCATGTAAATATCCTCAGCCAACCTTCCATTAAGGAAAACGGTTTTGACATCCATTTGCCATATTTCATAGTCATGAAATGCAACAATGGCTAGCATAACCCTAATAGACTTAATCTTTGCTACTGGTGAAAAGGTCTCATCATAATCAAGTCCCGGAGTTTGAGAAAATCCCTTTGCCACCAGGCGCGCCTTATAAGTGTGTATCTTACCATCCATGTCGGTCTTCTTCTTGAAGATCCATTTGCACCCGACTGTCTTACGACCTGGTACATTGTCAACCAAGTTCCAAACTTGATTGTCATACATGGACTGTATCTCGCTGTCCATAGCCTCTTTCCATTTAGCAGCCTCAGGGCCTGCCATGGCTTCCGTGTAGCTGTTAGGTTCATCCAAACCTACCAGTGTGCTATCACTGATAAGTGTATCACCTTCCGCAGTAATATGGAAACCATAGTAATGCTCAGGTACATTCCTAACTCTCGTGGAACGCCTCAGAGGTACAGACTCATTTGTCGGATCAGCAGGAGTTTCCTCCTCAGGTTGATTGCTAGGGTTTGAGGTTCCTTCACCACTTGACTCTTGAATTTCTTCAAGGTCAATTTGCTTCCCACTGTTTCCTTGGCTTATGAATTCTCTCTCGCGAAAGACTCCTCTCCTTGCTACAAAGACCACATTATCACTGGGTCTGTAGAAGAGGTAACCAGAGGATCTATGTGGGTAGCCGATGAAAATACAACTCTCACTTCGAGGTTCGAGCTTATCGTGAGTCTTGCGCCTCACGAAAGCCTCGCAACCCTAAATCTTGATGTGATCTAGATTGGGAACTTTTCCAGTCCACATCTCATGAGGTGTTTTTGGCAACCTATTTGGTAGGGACTAGATTAAGGATATGGGAGGAAGTCTCTAAGGAATACCCCCAAAATGAGATTGGTAGCGAAGCTCGACTCATCATGGAACGAACCATATCCAACAAGGTTCGATTACGCCTCTCAGCCACACCATTAAGTTGTGGTGTCCTGGGAGGTGTCAATTGTGAGACAATCCCACATTCCTTAAGATAGTCAAGGAACTCTATACTAAGATACTCACCACCTTGATCGGATCGAAGCATCTTAATGTTCCTACCCAACTGATTCTCCACTTCCTGTTTAAACTCCTTGAACTTTTCAAAGGTTTCTGACTTATGCTTGATTAAGTAGACATATCCATATCTACTAAAATCATCAGTAAAAGTCACATAGAAGCGGTTAGCATCCCTTGTGGCGGTTCTGAACCGTCCACACACATCAGTATGTATGAGGTCCAACACACCCTCACCCCTAGCACAAGTACCAGTGAAGGGTGACTTTGTCATTTTCCCAAGTAAACAAGATTCACAACTATCATCTGACTTTAGGTCAAATGACTCCAAGACTCCATCCTTTTGGAGTTGGCCTAGGCGTTTCTTGCTTACATGTCCACGACGACAATGCCATAATGATGATTTATCCAAGCTAGTGGAAGAATCGATACACAACACATTATTTCCTAGGTTATCTACAACCGACACAGTTTCATACACACCATCACAAGGTAATGCTTTAAAATAAAGAACATTATTAAAGAAAGCATTAATACCACCACATTCATTATCAAACGAAAAGGTAAAACCTTGTTTGTACAAACCATGAAAGGAAATAATATTTCTCGCCATTTCAGACGAGTAACAATATTTATTCAAATTTAATGTTAACCCACTACTTAGCAACAAATAATAAACTCCAATCTTGGTGACAGGTGTAACTTTCCTATTCCCCATGATCAAGTTTATCTTCTCATGCTCCACATTCTCACTTCTTCTTAGTCCCTGCAAATCAGAACATATATGAATACCACAACCTGTATCAAGGACCCAAGAATTAGAATAGGGTGAGTTATTAGATAATATAATGTAAATACTACATGATTGGGTTTCACTTTCCCATCCTTAACATCTTGCAAGTACTTTGGGCAGTTTCGCTTCTAGTGCGCCTTTTCATGGCAATAGAAGCATTCAGCCTCATTAGGGTTGGCAGAAGGAGTGACAGAACCTTTCTTGGTTCCACTTGAAGAGGAGCCATCAAGGGACTTTCCCTTGGTACCCTTCGAAGGGCTCCTCCTCTTCTTCCCTTTACCTTTCCCGATAGTCAGAACAGGGGCGTTGGTAGGTGTAGAAGTAGTAACAACCGATTTACCTTTAAGACCACTTTCGGAGGTCTTCAGAAGTCCTTGAAGTTTGCTGAGTGTAACTTCCTCCTTGTTCATGTGGTATGTCATTCGGAATTTATCATAACATGAAGGTAAGGAGTGCAAAATGATATCAATTGCCAACTCTTCTAGGAAGTTCACATTCAGTTTCAGCAAACGGTCCACATACCTTTGCATTTTCTGCATGTGGCCCGTGATGGGTTCACCATCCTTCATCCGGGTTGTTATCATGGAGGAGGTGATTTCATACCTCTCTTGACGAGCACTCTGATGGTAGCGGTCCATCAAGTCCTGGTGCATCTCAAAAGGTTAATAGTCCTCATAGGACTTTTGGAGCTCAGCTGTCATTGTGGCCAACATGATACATGCCACTTTGGTGGCATCTCTCTCATGTGCCTGGTATTCAGCGATCTCCTCAGGAGTAGCAGACGACTCATCAATTTCCTTAAGCTCCTTGTCGAGGACATATTCTTTGTCCTCATACCGAGTGACCATCCTGATGTTTCTGATCCAATCCATAAAGTTGGATCCATCGAAGACGACTCTCCCACAAAGGTTCATGAGAGAGAAGGAGTCGGTAGAGTTTGAGCCAGAAGTAGCATTGTTAGAAGACATCTGAAAAGAAGAAAGACAATTTTAGATTAGATATAAAGATAGTCCTTAATAAGACACCCAAATGTAATATTAAGGCTAGGACCCAACACAATATTTTATAACTTAGAATAGGGATGCTGTAATCCAAGCTATAAAATATTTGAAGGTAGGTGAATGATGATTCACCAATTTCCACCATGAAAAACGAAATAAATTATTAGGTTTTAATTGGTTTTGAAACTCCTAGATTCTTTGAGATTCATTGAACTTTTCAATGGCATGTTTCAATATCGAGTGTGCCCTTCAAGTTTTGTGATTGGGATGCCGAGGATCACAAAACAAGTTGTGAAGTAACCATGCAAATTACTTGGTACTCTTAATGTTTATCACTCAATCGATGTGCCGGTTAACCACACGCGCTCCACCGACCTATGATAAACCTTAAGCCACCCTTTGCCTACCTTGTTAAGTCCAGGTTAGTGTGCCAGTTAACCACACACGCTCCACTAACGACTTAATCAAAGTGCAAAGTGTAATTTCATGGGTTAGCACCTTATTCACATTTTCCTAAAGTAACTAAGATTGGGAATTTATAAAACATTTAGTTACTTTACATTCATCATACTTTTAATGAGGATTAAAGTCATTGTCCTACCCGTTCAGCTAACGACCCTCCACCAGTCAAGGAAGTGGTGGGTGAGAGTGGACACCCATTAAGGTGTCATTTTATAGGCAACAACCTTATACCCCCCTTATAGACCGGCTTCGTGAATGAGGCCTACTAACGGTAAAAAGACTTGTTCTTATACATATATATATTATTAACTTATAATCGTATAAAGTATAAGGGTTGAATTTTAACTTTTAAAATTCTAGGGGTTGGAACTAAAGTTTACTAAAATGTGTGAGACTTTACATGTTCCAAAACTTGAGGGCAAGTTTTGTAACTTTCAAAACTTTTCATCTTTCATAACTTATGAGTTAATAGTTTATTAAGATGAGAGACTTTTCATTTTATGTAACCTATGTGTTTATTAATAGACTTTAAAAGAAAGACTTTTGGTAATCCATAACTTGAGGACAAATTATGGATTCCATTAAAACACATCAAGATCAAGAATTAAACTACCAAGCAAGTTGCAAATAATTCCTATGATCTTCTAAACTCATAAGTTCATGAACATTCATATCAAAAAGTTCAAGAATCATAAAAACACATATAAAGCTTGAAATTTTGATAATAGCTTTTGAAATTGTATTAGCATAATCATTACCACATCAAAAACAGGTTTTAAGGTTCAAAAAACAGTTTAGGGTAATGATCCTCATCCAATACCAAGCAAAACCCCGAAATTCTGCATACAGGGGCATCACCACGTCGTGGTAAAGACTGTCACGTCGTGGTGAGCTGTCAGATGCAAAAAATGCAGAATTTCAACTTTGGAAAAAACATGTAGCATCAAGTATCAAGCAAACAAGCCTAGGCTCTGATACCACTGAAGGGTTTTGAGCATTCTAACACTCCTATGGTGTACATGCAACCCTAGAAACCTTGTATCTATGTTTGATCTAAGATACATGCAAATAATAATTTTTCCAAGGTTTACTTCCTAACTAGCATGTTATGGGGTACTTGAATCATAAAACACTAGTAGAATTACATACCTTTTAGTAGTGATTGATTGCTTGGAGTTTGAGAGCCTAGCACCAATAATGTGGATGCCTCAAATGGAAGTCACAAATCACCACAAACTTTTGAAACCCTTAGAGAGAGTATGAACACTTGTAGAAATCGGCCACCTTTGCTCACACACACACTAGTGCCATTTCAAGTGCCAAGGACTCCATTATATAGTGTGGTGGATTAGGGTTACATCCATGTAAACCCTAATACCCATGACCTTTCATTTCCATGAGATCCATGGGTTAAAGCTCCATGGACTTACCATGCAAGCCTAGCCCATTCTAAATAAGCATTAGCCCACACTATATAAATACAAGAGTCCATATTTAATTAGTCACACTTTTGATCACCAAATTAATTCTAAATTAATTCTAGATCAATACTAATTAAATAATATGATTTCATATTAATATATTAGAACTTATAATATATTAATAAATCATAACTTATACTATTCTCAAAAGATTATCCATATAAATTGTTCAGGTGAAGTGCAACCCAAATGGACCATGCCGGGTCGGGTCAAGTATGTACCAAATAAAGTTATGGACATAGACACCTTATCCAACACTAGAAACTTCATGATTCCTTCCTTGGTGGTACCAAACATCACATGAGTTGCATCCAAAATACTGCGAGCGATCTCAGACGTAACGAACTCGTGTATCCTCTCATCAATCAGCTCAGCACTAGAGCATGGACCTGACCCAGAACCTCTTCCTCGAGTGCTCATCACCATACTGAAAAGCAACCATACTATTGATCAAAACATACCCGAATAATTCTCGCTCTACTGGTTCTTAGAATCTTCATGGCTTTCCTTAATTCGAGTACGGATTATGTGCTTTCAGTAATACAGGCCCAATACTACCTTCCACACCTATCCATTCATTCATCAAGAATCATCCTGAATCCTATAAGTTACCTCATTATAATGATACTTCGAAAACCCACTAAACAGCGCACCAGTCACACTAAAGCACCTCTTAGGCTCTCCTAGGATCCACACTTCACTCTGTCATCACGTGTTGAAAAAATCCTACCAATGTCAGTTAACTACTTCTGGAATAAAATTACGTGCAACAAAACTTAAATAATCTTTCAACTAAAAGACCCAACCCTATCACGGTTGGACTCAGACAAGAGTTATGCAATAGGTCCAAATCAGTCATTCTAAAATTATTTAACCTTTACAACATGTAACTTAACGTACTTATTTAATAGTTAACTCACATCAATATGATCCCTACAAAGCACAAAGCAAGCAACATTAAAGTAGTAAGACTCTATATGCAACAAACATCAAAAGGCATCCTTCCTACTAGGCATCTCTCCTAATAGGCTTTCTAGCATGCAACCTTGAACATATCATTATGCTAACCTCTAGCATGAAAAACATTCTATAACATATTAACATGTATGAGTATTCTGGGAATCACTTACTTAATCTTGGCTGAATGCACGCATCACACCCCTTTCTTTGTAAAAATCTTTATAGAAAATTTATTTTCTTTCAAAAAATATTATCATTTCCTCAGTTTGAGTTCAGACACACCCCGACGTGTGCTCGAATCCTTCAAACCAAGGCTCTGATACCAACTTCTAACGTCCCAAAAATACCATTAAAATTTCCATTTTTAAACCATCAAATCCATACAAACATTGTTCCAAAACCAATCAGAGTAAAATGTATCATTCCAACATCAGAGTCAAAACAATAATAATCAGTGCGGAAAAAGCCATAAGGGGATGCTATGCAGCCAAGTCGGGCCCTTCCTGTAACACCCTGTTCTAGGATGTTTCTTAATTCAGGATTGTAGACCGTAATTCGATCATGTAAAGGCTTGGGGCTTTGAGGAAATAACGTGTATACCTTATTAAATGTTGAAAGTATTGGTTATGAGACCTAAGCCCTTGATTTTTGTGTTGGAACCAAAAGGTAAAATGAGAAAAGTTATATGCCAGGCTTCTTGCATGGATTATGATTTAAGTTCCACATGTGTTAAACCAAATGTAACTATATATGATTGTGGGATTCGCCGATACCTTTCTGTGCCTATAAAAAATGCCGAAAATGGAGTTGAAACGAAGAAGTTATGGTTGTTTAAAGTTGAAATTGAAATTGGGAATTTTATTCTATGTTGGACGGAGGAAAGCTACGACTGGCATAGATCCTGAATTTTGGACGTGATTTTAATGAACTATGCATGGCGTAGGTTATGCTACGCAGGGCGTAGCCGTTGCTGACAAAAACCTTAACCCTAAGGTTTTGAGCCCTATTTAAGGGCTCTAACTTCTTGGACTCCTTCCCATTACCCGCCTCCATCACCTTATATCATTCATTTGAAACCCAATTGTGACATCCCCATTTTCACGGCCAGAAAAGACCGATTTTGTTTATGCTTTATAAAAAACAGAGTACTTCTTTTAATAAAAATGTTGCGGAATTTGTTCCCTGAAAAACATGATAAATACGTTATCAAATCATTTCCGAAGAAATGTGTTTTATTCATTTTTAAAACATTGGGATGTCATCGTCAATACAGAAACATAAGCATAAACAGAACTTACATTCATTTACACTAGTGATCTACATCTCTTTTAAATCTCTCAGTGTAAAGTAGCTTCGTATCGACACATGTGATACAAATAAGCTTGAGTGGGTCAGGTTGGGAAACCTGATGACTATATAGGGTTTTCAACCCACAATAATATAATTATTATATTCAAACAATTAATCAATCAACCCAATTACCCATCCCCATTATCTTCTTTATTCTATCCTAAGAATCAGCTATTCCTCGTTCATTTATTCCTAAGGATTATCCTAAGGAATCGGAACGAAGTTCATCGTTGCCATGGTTTACTCAACAGGCACTACGTCTCATAGTCGTCAGGGTTTTAGGCACCAAGTCTGCATGATCGCCAGGGTTTAGGCACTAAGTCTGCATAGTCGCCAGGGTTTAGGCACCAAGTCTGCATGATCGCCAGGGTTTAGGCACTAAGTTTGCATAGTCGCCAGGGTTTAGGCACCAAGTCTCAATGATCGCCAGGGTTTAGGCACTAAGTCTGCATAGCCGCCAGGGTTTAGGCACCAAGTCTTCATGATCGTCAGGGTTTAGGCACTAAGTCTGCATAGTCGCCAGGGTTTAGAGTACACCGGTGAACACATCGTTCACAACACCAACAGGTTGCGAGTCTGCTAGTGTTCCACTGGACTGTCTAGAATAGTTTGTGGTTGTCATCCATACTCTGCTGAATGACGGGGCCAACACTTGGGTAAAAGGCTTCTCTCATTGTTCACCTCTCACCCTTATCTCATGGTCTATACCACCTCTCATCTCATTATCCAACTCATATTTCATTTACCCATGTTTTACCCAACATATTTTGTAGATATAAAATACATATACAGTTTAAATCAGTTAAAACATTTATAAAATCATTCATCCAGCACAGATAGCAAGTATACAGATATTATGCACACATAGCATGTAGTTTATATAAAATACTTCATATCTATGTGTAAGATGAAAGTAACTATGCACTCACTTGATTAGGTGGTGACTCTGCACTTGGACAGCACTTCGTTACTCTTAAAACAATTTCCTTCGACAAAACCTAGTATCATTACCACTAGGGTTTAGTCTAAGGTTCGACGAGACTAATTAATAGTCTAGCTATTATTACTATTATATAAGCGTTAAACAATACTCTTCACCTACTATGTACAGACAGGGGCCAGACATAAAACACCGGAGGGCAGGACCATTTTGGCATATAGCACTTCTAAAATCCAACAACCCTATGCGGCCCTTTAAACCAGATTCCCCGTACCGCGAGTAGTTAAAAAGATATTATAACGATACTTATATAACCCATAATAATAGCTCAAATAATTATTATAAAGTCCTAATAACGTTACTATAAAAGCTATATTAAAAATAGCGTAAGCGTAGCTCATTTACAGCGGGTTTTCTCGAAAACCGGGCTTCGCTTGGAGCAGCTTTTCCGAGCCGAAAAGCTCTTCTTCTCGGAGCCGTCGGGCGCTCTGGGGCTTCCGCCTCGTGCTAGGGAGGTTCCCTAGGCTTTTCGGGGGGTTTCGGGGCTAGAGAGAGGTTCTAGAGAGAGAGGGAAGTGATGGGAGGTGTGAGGAAGAATGGAGGCTTCACCTCTTATTTATAGGGGCTGGAGGGTCACTCAGGTCGTGAGTTTCTTGATGTTCACGTCGTGAGCTAGCTTGGGCACCAAGGCAAAGCCTGGTGCTGACACGTGGCATCGCACACAGGGTGGAAATCAGCCGATTTTCAAAAATTAATAACTTTTGCATACAAGCTCCATTTTTGACGTTCTTTATATCCACGCGTAGGTAAAAAAAGATCTACAACTTTCATTTTGACTCCGTCGGCTAATTATTGACTGATCTTAAATTTAACAGTACGAGGAGATTATACTGTTAAATGTCCGTGTAAAATTCGTAACTTCTTAATACAGACTCCGTTTTCGTCTGTCTTTTTATAGTTGAGCTCCTATTAATGAGATCTTCAATTCTCATTTAGGTCGCGTTGGCCAAAAACCGCTCGATCTCAAATTCGAGTTTCGGGATGTGCACTGCTAAGCCAAATCTTAGAAAAAACATAACTTCCTCATATGAAGTAAGATTTGGGCGTTCTTTTTATGCACACTCTCGGTTTAACGTATACTAAAACTTTTTTTTATATTGATAAGGCTAAAAAGTCCTCTATCGTAAATTCACTATTTACGTTTCCCGGTGCCGTGCCGGTTTTGTCGCGAAACTTCGACGGGCCATAACTTCTTCGTTATAACTCGGATTTCGGCGTTCTTTATATGTACGGAACCCTTGTAACATATACTATCACTTGGTTAAGATTAATCCTTATAAATAATCTTCCATCAAAAACCCATTTTTGATACTCATTGTCTCTAAATTGACTAGCCCGGATCTACGGGCGTTACACCTATCCACCAATTATGAGTTTTGAAGCTTTTAGAGAGTTTAGTGTGCTCTTTGAAGGAATATAGTGTTTGTAGAATCAAGTGGGAAGCTTCAAGGTGTGTAAATCTGGGATTTGCAAGCCAACATCTATCTTTGGAAGGTATAAAGCTTTCATCTTGATGCTTGTACATGTTAGATCTAATATGGTTATGAGTTTCATGCTTTTGACCCCATAACCTTGGTCCTTGTGAGTATGGGTTACTCCAGACCATTTGCTGCCCCCTTCTCTTGTTTTTGATGTTACATAGTCATAAAAGTGAGAGCTTGGGCACTCTCATCCGTCCATGCATGAGTTCTTGAACAAACGATAACAATACGGACTTAGATTTTGGTGTTGTGCTCTTCTTGGCCATGAAAATGGATAAAATTTGGCCATGCAAATGGATAAAGTCAGAGACTTTATCCATTAAGACATTTATTTAGATCAGATCTAGGAGTTTGAGAGTTTGGCTTGCTGTATTAAGAGCTTAATAGAAGTTTTGGGAAATAGGGGATCTATGTTGGGCGTAGCCTCTATATGGGTGTAGCTCTACGTTGGGCGTAACCTTTGTATATTGGGCATAGCTCTATGTTGGGCATAGACTTATGTATGCTAAGTGTAGCTCTACATTGGGCGTAGGTTATGCTACACTAAGCATAAGTCAACTGAGGGTTGACCGTTGACTTTTTGAACGGTTTGACTTTTGGTCAGCCATGATGGGACTTAATATTGGAAGGGAAAATGGTCTTTTCCCCATAGGATGTTTAATTGTGAGCCTATACCCCTAGTGATTTAGTCATTTCCTTAATTGTTAATTAGGGTTTTATTATGGATATGTTTAGCAAGAGCAGGCTTGATATCGTCGGCTCGAGTGGGTGGTTTATCGTTTCTTCAGGGTTGAGGTGAGTCTTCTCACTATACTCTATGTAGGATGCTAGTTATCTATGTGATACTTGAATGGAAGACCAGGTGGTGGCCCATGGCATATATATGAAAGACCAGGTGGTGGCTCCTAGAAATTGTATGTAAGACTAAGGTCTGGCCCCTAGCAGTTATATGTATGTTGCTAGTTGTCATTGTGATGCTTTCAAGGAAGACCAGGAGGTGGTTCTTGGCATTTGTACATAAGACCAGATTTTGGCTCCGGCTGTGACAAGGAAAGATCATGATTGGCTCATAGTTAACAGTGACAGTAAGACTATGGATGACTCGTAGCATTCCCTATCTTATGTATGGTATGTGGTATTTTGGAAAATTCACTAAGGTTTGTGCTTACAGTTTTGTGGTTTAAACATTTCCAGGTACTTCCAGCTCCAAAGGGAAGGGCTTGGCTTGACTGCACAACATCCCCTAATGTCTTTCCCGCATTGATTACTTTTTATTTACTCTGATGTTTTAAAAATTACATTTTTACCTTGTTGGTTTGGAATATATGGCTGAATGACTTGATGGTTTAAAAATGAAAAAAAAATTATTGGAATTTTTGGGACGTTACACTTCCCTTTGGAACCGGAAGTACCTGAAAATATTTAAACTACAAAACGGTAAGCACAAAGCTTAGTGATTTCCCCAAAATAGCACATACCATACATACGATTTGGAATGTTATGGGCCGAATCATAGTCTTACTTTCACTATCATCCATGAGCCAAATCCTAGTCTTATATACAAGGGCCAAGATACATATCTTGGTCTTATCATAAAGACAACTAGCATCCTACGTAGAGCCTTTAGTACAAAACTAGGCTCTGGCGTCGGTTTTTGAAAACTAGTTGGAATCGGTTTTCATATTTTTCATCACTAAAGGTCATAAAGTAATTCACATGATTGTTTCCATGACAATTTACTAAAAACAAGTCACCTCTGCAAATCAGACTTCAAACATTAACATTGGTTTTACATAAAAAAATTGACAAGTCTTGCGACGACCAAAAACGGTGGCCAAATGTCCTCTTTACTAACGGGTTTTGTTGTTTTATATGTACCTTTACATTGTATCGGTTATTAAGCGAGACATAAGGTGCTGAAATTTCATTTCAAGTGATTAAATCATATATTGAAGTTTCTAACATGAAAAAAAACCCATGAAAAGTCGTGCAACGGCCGAAAACGGTGACCAAATGTCATATTTTATAACGTGTTTTTAATGTATATGTACCTTAAAGGGCTAAGTGAAATCCAACTATCAAAGTCCAATAAACCGGTTCAAATGTTTTTTAACGTATCTATCACACTGGCTCAGCCCGATTCTTTAAGAAACCATCTGTTTCGATCCGTTCTAAAAATTAACATAAAATTGGTTGTTGTTGAATCGCTCTCGTCCCCGATTCCTAGTTCGAACCGATTTTAAAAACATTGGACATAATATTATACTTTTCACTACAAGTTGTAAAATATCAGCCTTTCTATAAATATTTTTGGTAATTGAAATTATTCATCACATTCTATTTAGATTGTTCTTCCGATGCACCTCATGTTATAATAAATATGACTCCACACGCGTAGGAAGGAAAAGAAAGGATCATACTAGCTAGGAAGAGTTTACCAAGCTAATATTTTAAGACAGATAAATTTTAACAAAAACCCAAAAATATCAAACCAGGTATTAATAAAAAAAAAATATTGGTTATACAACAACAGACCCCGATATACTGGGTATATATACTAAAAATTAACAAAAAAAATAATAATAAATAAATAAATAAATAATGAAAAAACTAACTAAAAATATTTACAATACTTATAAGATAAAAGAATAGTATCAGGTTTTGTCCTGCAGCTACTGTATCTTCACAAATTCTTTTTGCCCTTACGTATTTTTGTACCCTTATAATCCGACCGAAATTAATCATTGTGGGATTCATCAGCCATATCAAGTTTAACTACAGGTGGCATTATATATTTATCTTTGTGTGGTAAAACTATTGTATTGTATTCTTCATCATCGCTTTAATATGCATCTCTATAACGTTTTGGAGATGTCATGATCACAATTGACTTTTTATTATCCTTCGGGTCTCTCACATAGAATACGTGTCATGCTTGTGAGGCAAGTATCAATGCATCGTCCTTATTCCCTAATGTATCTAGTTCTACCAAGGTGCAGCCAAGAGGATCTTTTTTAACCCCTTTTTTATTATGAACCCAGACACACTTGAAAATAGGAATTTTTCGTATATGATAATCTAGAACTCATATATCTTGCAGAACACCATAATAAAAGGTTTTGTTATAAGATACTTCTTCTTTTCTAGATATGTGCGTGTCAGTCGACTCTATGCAAACCCCACTATTTTGGATAACTATACCTTCACGGGATTGTGTACGAAATAGGTAGCCATTGATGTGATATACAACATATTTCATTACAACGTGTTGTGGGCCATGAGAAACCCACCTTAAGTCATCTATACTATATATGTCGATCGCAATCTCTCTCTCTCTCTCTCTCTTTCTCTCTCTCTACCTAAATATCATTAAAAGGATAAGCATCAGGGGGCAGATTGATCAATTACTCTTTTGTTCAAGCAATTAATGAAGGCAGGGAAAAAATGTGCAAATTTCTCAAAATAAAAATGAACTTGGATCGTTATTTTACCTCCTCTTTTAACCAATGACCGAAAGCTTCATTGTGCTCTTTCTCCAACAATGCTTTTCTTTTCATGGGATGTTTATTTTTCAGATGCATCTTGTGTCGCCTATGCGTACATTGATGAACAGTAAAGTTAGAATATGTTTCTTTTTTTACCTAATATGGATAGAATGAGTAAATAGGTTCTGCCAAAAGTCTTGGCTTAATGTATTAAGACCCTAACATACTTTATGCATTTATATATACATCATTGTGTTAATGTATTATATATATAGCTATCCATATATTTTATATATAGTCTTAATGTATTATACAGTTTTCCGGTCTAAGTGTTTAATTAATGAACATACTTTTAAATATATCCATATTAAGTGACAAATTTAATAATGTATTAATGTATTAAGCTCTTAATGTGGATTGTATAAATAAAAGGACAACTAATCAAACAAATAATGAATATACAATTAGGAATATACTTACTTGATATACGGATGCACTTTAGGTGTATTTGGCAGTACAAAGAAGTGTGCTTTGATGAAGAGTTCTAGACAAACTTCAAACGGATATGCAGCTGATAGTGCTACTCCGTCGACATTATTAGTTGTGTAATGCTTATCCTGTGGAATACCAACAGTCTATATGTTTTTGTCGTATTTACTTAAGAACTCAATTATATCCTTGGCAACATTATCTTCAGCAATGCATCCTTCTAGTTTGTTTTTGTTTCGAACATGACCTTTTATTATCTTCATGTATCTTTCAAATGGATACATCCATCGGAAGCATATTGGACCACATATTCTTACTTCCCTAGTAAGGTGAACGCCTAAGTGAACCATAATATCAAAAAAAAAAGATGGAGGAAAGTGTTTCTCTAACAAGCACAATGTGACACGTAAATCTTCTTCCAAATCATCGAGCCCTGCCACTATTATTTCTTTGCGAGAAATATAATTAAAAAAAACATAATCTGATAAGAGCATCTCCTTTGTATTTTTGTATTATCGATCGTATTGCAATTTGCAAAAATTGTTGCATTAGCATGTTATAGTCATGTGATTGCAGTCCAATAAGCTTATGCTCCTTTTCACTCACCAAATTGAAAATTTTAAATAGTAGGCTTCTGGAACCCCTAAATCTTTAAGTTTTGCAAAAAAGTGTCCCTTTCTTTTGGGGTTAATGTGCAGCTTGCTGCAGGTATGAGTAACTGGCCACATTCTATTGTTTTTGGTAACAACTCTAGTTTTAACGCCAAGCTTTCGAGATCTTTGTGAGCTTTCAATTGGTCTTTGGTCTTGTTAGGCATGTTTAGAATTGTACCAATAAGACTCTCACCCAAGATCTTTTAAACATGCATGAAATCTATACAGTTTGGGACGGAGTGAAACCGCCAATACTTAAGGCGTTTATACCAAATGTTGTATTTCTTCCAGTAATGTTCCTTGTTTCCCCCTGCTCTTCCTTGTTTCCCCACTCATAGGATATGGGGCATATTCCAACTCCCTCTTTCCATTGAAACCAATCTTTTGATGTCTGAATGTATAGTCATATGGAAGATAGTGCCTATGACCGACATAACACTGTTTCTTTGATTTAGGAAGTCTAATAGAATGAGTATTTTTCCGACACACTACACAACCTTTGTATCCGCTGTATGGGCATCCACATAGTACACCCATCGTAGGGTAATCATTTGTCATCCATAAAACAACTGCGCATAGAGTAAACTTCTCTTCTACATATGTGTCATATGTTTCAACCCCTTGTTCAAATAATACATGAAGATCATTAATCAAAGCTTATAAATAAACATCAATATCACTACAATGCGAACTCAATATTAGTAATGACAACATCATGAACTTCCTTTTCATACATAGCAATGGTGGAAGGTTATAAATGATAGTTAAAATGAGCCAAACAATGTGATGTTTGTTTCCTCTGTTTATGTCAACCCCATCAACTAAAATGCCAAGTCATAGATTTCTTGCATCGTTAGCAATTTCGAGGAACCTGTCATCTATGTTACGCCATGTTGGTGTGTCCGTCGAGTGACGTAGTACACCGTCATATTTCCTACCACAACCAGGCTTGTGCCATATTAGATCCTTTACAATGCTCTTTAGTTTAAAGATTCCTTGAAAGTGTGGAATGATGGGAAAGTGCCACAATACTTTAGCTGGAATATTAGAGTACTCTTTTTTTGACTGTTTGTCCACCTTCCATCTTGATTCCTCACAAATGGGACATTTATTCAAATCCGAATATTTATTCCTGTATAAAATGCAATCGTTGATACAAGCATGTATCTTTTTATATCCTGAACTCATTGCCTTCAGTGTTTTCTTGGCCTTATAAGTATTTTTAACCATTTCATTATCTTCAGGTAACAAACTTTTTATCAAAGTTAGTAATTCATTAAAGAACTTATATGATGCCCCGTACCTACTCTTCAAGTTTAGAAGTTGAACCAATACAAAAAACCATGCCAACGGACTTGGGGTAAGCCAGTCCGATGGTTGTGGACCCGAGGGTATACCAGTCCGATGACAAATTGGACCCGTTGCATATCGGCATTCCAGTCTGATGACTAATTGGGTCGCGGGTAAGCCAACCCAATGGTTGTGGGCCCGAGGGTATTCCAGTTTGATGACTGATTGGACCTTTCATGCATAATTGTATATTTGTTTAGTTGTGTGTGGTACTTTGGGGGAACTCACTAAGTTTTGGCTTACAGTTTCAGTTTTATGTTTCAGGTACTTTAGATGATCAGGGGAAAACAAAGGCGTGATCGTGCACATCCATCAGATTTCATGATATTTGATTTTGGGACACTCAGATATGATATTATTATTTGGGAACAATGTTTTGTAAACGATTATGGCTTTTAGTTCAATTTTGAAAACAAAAATTTTACCCTGATTGTTGGGATGTTACACATTGTACCTAGTTGTTACTCTGCCCTAATATCCTATCAATATCAAAGTCATAATAATAATTATATATATATATATATATATATATATATATATATATATATATATATATATGTGTGTGTGTGTGTGTGTGTATGTATATATATTAGAATAATTATGGAATAAAACTATGTTAAAGGAAAAACTAAAGGAAATAATAATAAAGATAAATAATCATACTTTAAAGGTTTATCAAAACAACCTATTGAATGACTCTTATTATTCATCCTCTAGCTGATTAAAAATTCATCTAACCGCGAGCCTATAATCGTTAATCTTAAGTGAGGGTTAAAGGTATGTATAGATCTATTATTGTTGCTAGCTACAACCTTGACAGACATAACTTTATAGTCTTGCAACGTTTGATGAAACGTCGTGGCGGGGAAATTTCAAGTCATATAGCTCAATTAAAGGAACTCATTATAACATTGTTTTCCAACCTTAATTTATTAAACTACATAGAGGGGAACGCCTTGAAAGTAGTCAAAATATGAAAAGATAAGAAAAATGGATAAAAATCTATAAAGGAAAAGTTATAGGATAAATACTAATTTATCCTAGGAAAACAAGATATAAAGAATAGAAATCTTTTTAAATTATGATAAAACTATTCTAAAAGTATAAAACCATAAAAATCTCTGAACACCAACATTACGTTGACGTTTTCAAAACCCATGTATTCTCAGCAAAATGAGTAGCAACGGAAGTAGAGTGTTGAAGGAAGTCGCCAGTTGGCTGATGGAAGTTTTTTTATTTGTTCTCCTATTGTTTGGTTATGATTATGAAGTGTGCTTGGATATCAAACAATGTAACCCTTATTTATAATGAATAAAATAAGTATTTGTGTTATATTATGTGTAATGTTCAATATACTTGCCTCCAGATCCAACATCCATAACGCCGCACAACCCGACGTTTCTGCCGTCGGCCTGGGGTGTGACAAAGATAGATGGGACGAATTTCTAGAGGTTACGATTTGCCTCTAGGGTTTAACCCTATGAGTCTTTATATAGGTAGGCAAGGAGTATTCCAAAAGGATACATACTCTAGGGTTTTATATAATCATTTCCTTATTTCAAACTTGCAATATCCCTATCATGAGGACATGCGAAACCGTCCAACCCTCTCTCCAGAGAATTCTAGGATATTTCAATTAATCTCTTGGATTAATTAATATTCAATATCTTTAATTAAATAAATCCTTTTAATTAATTTATCAAATAACTTCTAATTAATTTATTAATTCCTAAATAAATTAACACAATATTAAACTTTATTTCCTAATGTGTAACATTCAAAAATATGGTCCCAAAAATTTTCATTTTAATAATAATAAAATAGTATTTTTCCAACATCATCCAAACATTTAAATAAAAACCAATGTATCAATTGTCATAAAATCAGAGTCAAACATCATAAGCGGAATCCCAATGGTGTGTGCGATGCAGTCATCCCGAGCTCTTCCTTTTACTACCAGAAGTACCTAAAACATAAACTAAAATCCGTAAGCACGAAGTTTAGTGAGTTCCCCAAAATACCACATATCAAACATACAATAAACATATAGTAGACCCCACCCAACATACAATAACATATATATCAAATGAACACATACACATGCAATAATCACATAGATACATAGCATACAATATTCATTAGGCCCCGCCCGGCATCGGGCCTTAGCCCGGAAAACATATAAACACAAACCCATGCAAGAGTCACAAAGACAACTAGCATACTAACAGCATATCATAACATGGATCGGCATTGGTTCCTTCGACCCACTAAACCTGGTAAGGAAACTCACCTCGATAAGCTGACTGAAACGAATGATCCCTGACTACTGGTCCTACAGCTCTCCAAGCTAACAATTTCCAAATAAAAGCTAATCAACAAAGGGATCTACCTCATTACCCAAATATCCCTACTTAGGGTAAAAGACTATTTTACCCCTAACATAACTTGATCCTTAAATCACAATCCATGGCCCAAAAGTTAAACAATCCCATGAAGCCCAATATATGGCCCAATTTCCAATTGGGCCCAATCCTTTATCATGGGCCTTAGCCCAAGGCCTAATAATGATTCTCTAGCCCATTGGTCCAGTTCCAGATGGACCACCACAGCCCAAGCCACTAATCCATGAAAGTGACCCAAACTGAGGCCCAAACAATGCAAAGCCCAAGTCAGTGAGTACGCGGGGCGTACTCATCTGTACGCTAAGCGTACAGGTTGCATGGCTTGTACGATGTGCGTATGAGCTTGTACGCCCAGCGTACTCTCCTATTAAGCCAAAATCCCAAAAAGCACTTAAACCCTTCAGATTTGAGGCTCCAAACACAGATGTAAATCCAATTAAGGGTCTTAACCCATAAAATCGACCACTTGGTGGCTTGCATGCCCCCAAATGAACCTAAACTTGGAATATGACAACCTATTTCCTTAAAAATGACCAATACGCATGCATGAATGCTTCAAGACCTCAAAGATGGCAACTTTATGACTTAGGGACTCAAATAACACCAAGGGTGGCAACCCTAAGCTTAAGAAACGACTTTGATCAATAAAGCTTCATCCATAGGACCAAAAAGGTCCAAAAAGTCCAACACAAGAGATCTAAGCATTCATAAGGCAAGTTCTGAACTTTTTACCTCAACTGAGTGCTAAATGATGATGATGTTTCGGATCTTCAAGCTCAAGCTTCACTATCTCTCCTTCACCAACTTCCTCTTCTTCTTGCCGAGGCTCCAAGCTACCAAAATTGATCTTCACAAGGTCAAGAACACACAAGGATAATAAGGGTTAGATTTTTAGGGTTTCTGAGCTAAGGAGGCTGATAAGGAGGCTGGGGCATGGGACATAATGACATATTTATATGGCTTGAACCCTAAAAATTAGGGTTTTGAGTCAGCACACGTACACTGTGCGTTCGTGCTTGGCTCTGTGTTTTCTTTGATCCTTCTACACCCCGCATACGCCAGGCTTACTTCCCAGCGTACGGTTTCAGCTAGCCCAAACACGAAGAGGCCCAACCTCTAAGTCCAAACAACTTCATGGCATGAAACAAATAAATGCAAGATTAAATAAATTATCAATACCTTGGAATCATGGATGTTCCATAATGCTATTTAGGTTATGAGACCAACCTAAAAGGACGTTGCTATTATTATAAATATTACAAAAGTTGTTAATGATCTTGAACGCCATTTCCAACAAAGGTCAGCCCCAAAAAAAACTTTGTTATTATTCTCAAAATTATACCAATAATTATGACGGTAGACGCCTATTTCCAACAATACTAACCTAACAAGACATTATACGACGTGTATTGCATCCACATGATACTAGCGTAATTTATCGATCGCGTTGAAGACATAAAATTGTCATTAATATGCTTTAGGTATGTCGACATATATATCAATTTATTATAAATCTTAAATCTTGATGAAATGTATTCCCTCACCAAGGCTATTGTTTAATTAACTCAATGCTCATCCATGGATACCAAAGGCTAGAGGCTGGCTAAGAGAATATTTATAGACAATACAAGGGTGATGAGAGAGAGAGAGAGAGAGAGAGAGAGAGAGAGAGAGAGAGAGAGAGAGAGAGAGAGAGAGAGAGAGAGAGAGAGAGAGAGAGAGAGAGAGAGAGAGAGAGAGAGAGATGGGTGGGACCCATTTTTGTTTTTATTTTTTTAATTATAAATTATTTAAAGAATAAGAAAATAGAAGGGTAAATTAGTCATTTTGGATGCAATTAATGGTATTTTTAACAGTGTTTGTCATATGGAACAACCGCATAATAAATTTAAACCAAAAGCATGATTTCTGTTAAAATATTAACACCAACAGACAAAAATATATTATATGTAACAAAATTAGGATGAAACTGAAATCTGAATTTATGTTCGTGTCGTATTCACATCAAGTGTAAAAAACGTCTTGTTGTGTTCAAGATTCAACACGAAATTGATACGATATTGACATTGTTTTTCGTATTTTTCATGTTTTGTAAGATTAATTTTAAATTAAATAAACTAAAGGTTTATTTTATTTTATCTTTTTCGTGTTTATCGTTTTTATTATGTTTTAATGGTATCTTATCTGTTAAAAATATAGCACAACTTCCGGGTTTAACACTCCTATATCTGTGGTACTTTTTGACAAGCATACATATTTATGTAATTTTGACTTTTCATTGAAATATAAAACTTAAGATGCTGCCAAAAATTCAAGGAGAAAACTTCCTTCGAATCTATCCACACACACCACCAACTTGGTGGCTATAAATAAGCAGCCCACAAAACTTCAATCAATTAATTTACCTTTGAGGCACTCTTACACCGCACCACCACCACAGTACGCCACTAGTGTCCCGGATCAACTCATGAACTCCACCGGTCAATGGTCTACTGGACTCTGTGATTGCACCTCTGATTATTCCAACTGTAAGCCTACAAATTAACTATATTAGTCATTCGGTATGCTTTATATATGGATAAATCAAAATATGTTACACATGATTATTTTGTTAAAGATTTGTTTAATTTGTTTTTGGAAACCACAGGTTGTTTGACGTGTTGGTGTCCATGCATATCGTTTGGACAAATTGCGGAGATTGTCGACAAGGGTACCACTTGTAAGTGTTTATGCTTCGACTTTGACCAATCATAAGATTATATAGGTAGATTAATCATTCAAACATTCCTACTTAGTTTGTTGTAAACAAACATCGCTCTTGTAAAAAAAGGTATATAAAAACAAGACATAATGATTTGCAAGCAAACGTTTTCAATTAATCACTTGTTTTTGTAAAGTATATGGATTTTGGTAATTTCATTAAAAAAAACAATAATTAATTTGGTAAGTCAAGAAATGGACCACTCTACAATTTATAACAAATTTAAAAGTTGGCAGTGATGTATATATGACCCAGTTATATCATGTGTATAATTATTATTTTGTGTGTGTAAACAGCTTGCGGTGTACACGGGACCCTTTATTCAATACTTTGTCTATTTACAGGATGTGAATGCATATATTCTTTTATGTATCGTTCTAAATTAAGGCAACAATACATGTTGCCTGATGAACCCTGCAACGATTGCCTTGTCCATTGTTGTTGTGAGTGTTGTGCTCTTTGCCAAGAGTATCGTGAGCTGAAGCACCGTGGATTTGACCCATCTCTTGGTAATAAAGTTGTTTCAATCTCATTTATAAAAAAAGAAAAATTAATCAATTGTGTATTTGTTATATAAAAATGATCTAATTAAGATTCTTTTTCTTGTATGTATATGCAGGATGGCATGGAAATTTGTCGAAGCAGAATCAAGGAGTCGGGATGCCGCCGGTTGGTCCCGGAGAAATGAAACGGTAGTTCTTAATACATTTGAAACGTGAAGTGTTTAAATATTTTAAAATATCATGAATATTTGTAAATTCAATATCGATTAATGTTTGTCATATACAAATAAATGAATAAGGTGGCCCATAACATGTGGACCACAAGGTCACAACCCACAACTTGTGCTTGAGTTCTTGATTAAAGTTTGTGAGCCTTTTGTAATAATATAAACTAGGATTTTGTCCTTCTTTGTAAGAACGTAAATTCGTTATATTTTGATGATTATATTAATAAAAGTTAAGTACTTAAGTATATTTATATCTATTGGTACCATTGATTAACTCCAATATATATTGTCGAATAAAACGTATTATATGTGACCAAATTCATACGTAGGAAACGTACATAAAAAAACACGAAAATGTAAAGAAACTTGAATATATACTAATATGTACATAAAATTAAGCAAGTAAGATTTTTTTGAAGTTAATGAACAAACATTCAAATAATAAAAAAATATATATATTATATGTGACTCGACTCATACGTAAGAAGCATACATAAAAATAAGCACGAAAACGTCAAAAAAATTACGTCGAAACGTAAACAAACTCGAATTTTTAACGACACATCCATAAAAAAAAAACTTTTCTTATGGTTAAACACAAAAGTTTAGAAAATGAATGAGTGAAAGTGACATACTACAGCGGTTAAACGCACAACTTTAGAAAATGGAAGCGTGAAACTAACATTTTAGAAAATTCAAAGTTAAAAGACGAAAATGATAGTTTACAAAGTAGATGAGTAAATAATGTCATTTCTAAAAAGTTAGAAGATGCAAAGGATTGAAATTATCATTTCTCAAAGTTAAGGGGAGGTAAATGTCTTTGGAAATATCCACCAACATTACATTTTTCAAATATGTTTAATTTACAAATCTAGAAGTTTTTTCTTATAAACATGAAATCAAGTTTGTAGACTAAAAATATTATTTACATAAAAGTGACCAAATATGTAGTACACAAATAGTATTTATGTACATGGTGTCTTTGCAACTACTTTAAACGATGATTTTCATTGAAAAACATATTCCCTCCGTCCCAAAATAATTGTCCATGTTTGACTTTTGAAGTCTTTCCATGTTAACTTTGATCATAAATAACTTTATTTGTGTTATATAATTTTTGATGAAACTTATAACAATGAAAATACATTTAAAAAACAATCTATTCATATATCTTGCATAAAAAAATTATATAACAAAAAATAAATTATTTACGGTTAAAGTTGAACAAAAAAGACTTAAAAAGTCAAACGTGGACAATAATTTTAGGAAGTAGGGAGTATTTACTTTAAAAAAAGAACATTTTTTCTTTCTATTATGTTGTATCTTGTATATAATAATATCAGTATAATTTTTTAATCTTTTTTAGTTTATAAAAATATTGATGATACATTATGGCTAAAAGTTTTCTTATATTTATAATGAGATAACCATTAAAAATACAATTGGCCAAAAGGTTTATAGCCTAATAGTATCATGTGTTACCTTACCTCAAAGGTGTCGATGGTTCAAGTCTCATCTGAAATATAAATGGATTCAGGAATAGTTTAGTAGGAGTAGATTAAATTTGTCGTTCAAAAAAATACAATTGATTTAGTAAATTAAATCAATTTCGTTTTGTTGATTTTATTTTTGATTTAAAATTGGAATTAAAAATGAAAGGTTTATATCAAATAATTTGTATATATCTATATAATATCTCCTTATCATACATACTTATAAAGCTAGCATTTTTCCTTAAACCTCATGCATTTGAAACCCCCATAAAAATTTGCAAACACCTCATGCATTTGAAACCTTCTATTTTAATGAATATCACTCAAAAGTCTCTTAATAATGATTAACAATTCAAAGGTTTTATAACTTATATAATATATTTAATAAACAATTAATTAATACTTTACTATAAAAAGGTCAATCTTTTTGAGACACAAATACTAATCACATTCAAAATTCACCAAGAAAACAAGTTTAAAGTTTTTTGTGTTGGTTTGAGGGCTTTGAACAATTTTTCGAGCCATGTTATTATGTTGAAGTTTTTAATTTGTAAGTTTGTTATATACTAATTCTTTTTTGTATTTTCTTGATTTAAGTATTCTTTTAAGAATATCATTGTATGTTGTGGTTGAAATTTTAATGTAAATTAGATTAGATTCATCTCATACATACTTATAAAGCTAGCATTTTTCCCTAAACCTCATGCATTTGAAACCCCCATAAAAATTTACAAACACCTCATGCATTTGAAACCTCCTATTTTAATGAATATCACTCAAAAGTCTCTTAATAATGATTAACAATTCAAAGGTTTTATAACTTATATAATATATTTAATAAACAATTAATTAATACTTTACTATAAAAAGGTCAATCTTTTTGAGACACAAATACAAATCACATTCAAAATTCACAAAGAAAACAAGTTTAAAGTTTTTTGTGTTGGTTTGAGGGCTTTGAACAATTTTTTGAGCCGTGTTATTATGTTGAAGTTTTTAATTTGTAAGTTTGTTATATACTAATTCTTTTTTGTATTTTCTTGATTTAAGTATTCTTTTAAGAATATCATTGTATGTTGTGGTTGAAATTTTAATGTAAATTAGATTAAATTCATGTTATCGATCATATGTTATGGAAGGTGATATATATAATATTTAATTAACTATTGTATACATGTTTGTATGTTCATGTTGCTTCAAAACAATAATTAATTAAAAATCATGGATATGTCATATTATCCATATTATCCATGTAAGCCTTTTTTAAAATGCAAATTGTCTATCTTATCACTTTATATTTTAGTATATGTTTAACATTTTAATTATAATAATAAGTTCTTTTTAAAAGTTTCTTTCACTTATTAATAATAACAAGTGGTTTTAAAACTAATAAGCAATAATTATAAATAATAAAATCAAATTACATGGATATGTCATATTATCCATGCAAGTCTCTTTTGAAATGCAAATTCTCTATCTTATCACTTTATTATTTAGTGTATGTTTCACATTTTAATAATAATATTAAGTGTTTCTTAAAAGTCTTTTTTAACTTATTATTAATAATAAGTGGTTTAAAATTAATGAATAACAATTTTAAATGATAATAACATCAAATTATAAATTACATTTAGCTATAAATAAATTGTATTTTAAATAAACATCATTATTGAAATTAGAAAATGATCGCATAAGTAAAAATATAATTAATCAATAATAATAATTGTTAAAAATAATACTAAATAGATAATTATATTTAATTCTATTAATGAGGAATGTGGATTGATATCAATGATTATTATTGTTCAAAATAATTGAGATTATATATATATATATATATATATATATATATATATATATATATATAAATTAGTGTAAAAATATTATCTCAAAGTTAATGTCAATAACATAACCATTTTAAACATATATTTTTCAATATTTTAACAATATATTTTTAATCTTTGCCGCGCAACGCGCGGGAATTCATCTAGTACTAATAAAAGAGTAGTTTTTTTGTCATGTGTCACCGTATTAGGTCTCCTAATTAATGTCATGCCACTTGTCAACCTATTGATTCTTAATTTCAAATTTCAATTTTAAATTTCTCATTCTAATTACATTAAATTAATAAGATTAGAGTAAAAAATAAAAGAAAATTAATACAGATTATAAGGTGATATAGTTTCACGCATTTATTTGAACCAACGATTATAATTTTATACAACTAAAAAAATATCTCTTAATTAATAATTTATTTAAAATAATTAACTAATAATTTTGAGTTTTTTTTACTATGAAAGTTCAATTAATTTTGTAACCGTGGTTTCCACGGGTTATAAACTACTTTATATAATAATTAGGTAATGTTAAGAGATGGCATAACATCATTAGTGTATTTTTGTAATCATATGAAGTTATTTATAAAATCAAGGAAATGGACAAAAAAGACATATTGTAGAGAATGGCAACGCACTTTATTCTCATTACCAATCTAGGCAATGTACTAATAAGTTTTACCTATTATACCAACATAGTTACATACTTCATTGATACCAACAATGTAATTTATTTATTTTCCCTATTATAGCAATGTACTTGTTTTTTGCTATTAATATATGCATTATTAATTACATATTAGCTTGCTATTAAAACAAAAACTCAAAAAAAAAACATTATTTCCAAATTTCAAATCTTTGACCATGAATTATACACCTTTACTGTGGAAATGTATTTTACGTGTGTTTCACTACAACTGCATATTTTGAGAATAAATTGTGGTGTATTATCTTTATCTTTACTATATTATTAAGGATATTGCCCATTTCTTGAAAATTAAGAGGTACAACATATATTACCTCATGTACAATAATATTAAACATATAACCAATCTTATACGTATTACACTACACGGGTCATATACTTATCACACTACACACTACACGGATCTTACCCTAATCTCCTAAACACACAGCCGCCATCAAACCAATTCTCATCGTCTCCACCAAAGATGCAGTGATCTCCACCAACGTCTCCCACCGAAGGTCCACGGCTGCCGACTTCCCCCACCAAAGATGCAGTGATCTCTCTCGCCTCTCTTTCTCTCTCTCGCCTCTCTTTCTCTCTCGCCTCTTTTTCTCTCTCCCGCCTCTCTCTCTCTCTCTCTCTCGATCAACATCAGAATGAAATGGAAACCCTAATTTCAAATTACCGTGTATTCGAGATCCCCACAGCGAGGTATGTCCCCGTTTACTGTGATTACAAACTCACACACCTCACGACCACACCAGATTGAGAGGGCTCTGCTGAAACCCTAATTTCAAATTATCAGCGATGGCTAAGCGCGAATTGTCAAGCACATTGAAGAACTTGAAGGTAATTATAAGCCGATTCTTGATTTTTTCATATACTATTCAGTCTTTATTATGCATAACTTTTTTCTCAATCCCCGATTTTTGAGTTGCCTGATTGTGGGTATACGTTGATTGCGGTTATGAGAGAAGTGGTGGTTGTTATGGTGCTCCTCGTGGTGGTTTCCGTGGTGGTCGCCGTGGCGGTTTCAGTAACGGGGATTCAGAGGATGGCGACCGCCCACGTCGGCCATATGAACGTCGTAGCGGGACAGGGCACAATATTGTTCAGAGGGTGATTTAAATACACCTGCAACTTAAAAACTACCCAGTTATCTGTAAAAGCAGAGGGTGATTCAAATACACCTAGAATACACAATTGTCTACAAATACTCATACTTCCTATTATTATTGGTTTTATGCTCGAAATTGCACGTGCTTAAATCCAACTATAACGTCCGGGTTTCGGAGCTAAGCATTTTTAGACGATGTAATAGTCTAGGTCAACTATTGTAACTCTTTTTGATGTAATAAAGATGAAATATTTGAGTATTATGTGACTTATGTGAATTTATATGCTTATTATTTATTTATAAATGTATAATAAATAAGGAATAAAAATAAGCGTCAAAATTAAAGTGTGAGATAAGCCCGATATATTTACATAAAGTTGTAGTGGTCGAAACAAAGATTCTGGGGATATAAAGAACGCCGAAATCCGAGTTATAACGAAGAAGTTATGACCCGTCCAAGTTTCGCGACGGAACCGACACGATACAGGGAAGCGTAAATAGTGAATTTACGATAGAGCGAGTTTTAGCCTTAGCGATCTAAATGAAAGTCGTAGAATACGTTAAACCGAGAGCGTCCATAAAAAGAACGCCCAAATCTGACTTCGTATGAGGAAGTTATGATTTTTCGAAGTTTCGGCTTAGCAGTGTACAGCCCGAAGTTCGAATAGTAGATCGAGTGGTTTTTAGCCGACACAACCTAAACGAGAATCGAATATCTCGTTAATAGTAGCATAACGATATAAAGACAGACGAAAACGGACGTCGGATGAAGAAGTTATGAATTTTTAACGGACCAATCTTGTCCCGGCCTGTTAAACGTATAACTTTTAAAATAAAGTCAAAATTAGCCGACGGAGTCTAAACGAAAGTTGTAGAGTGCATTCCCGCCTACGCGTGGATATAAAGAACGTCGAAAACGGAGCTTGTAAGCGAAAGTTATGAATTTTAGAAGTCGGGATGTGAATCTGCGAGATAAGATGACGTGGCATGATCCCAGCCTTCCCTTGCTCCCCACAGTCTCGCATCCGATGAACGCCACGTAGCCTCGCAACTACGCCCCGCGTCCGAAGCTAGGTACGCCCGGCGTACTTGGCCTTATCCACTTCCGAGAGTAGGCACGTGCGAAGCCAGCTGGAAGCGAGCTGGTGATCTTATCCGAGCCTTACGCCCAGCGTAGCCAAGGACTACGCCCAGTGTACGTCCGAGGCCTCGCGGCTATAAAAGGGGGCCGAGGCAGCCTTCATTTCCACACCATTTCAACCTTTTCTTTCTTTTTAGGTTCTCTCTCTAGCCCTAATCCCTCCTAAACCCTAGGAAACCTCCCTAGCACCCGAAGGAAGCCCCGAGGCTCCCAGAGTCCCGAGAAAAAATGGTCTTTCGGTTCGGAAACGCTGCTCCAAGCGAAGCCCGGTTTTCTTTAAAATCCGCTGTAAGTGAGCTACGCCTATGAAATTTTTAATATAGTTTTAAAATAATTATAGTAATGTTATTAGGTCCTTAAAATAATTATTTGGGCTATTATTATGAGTTATATAGAGTGTTGTTTAACGCTTATATAATAATAATAATAGCTAGACTATTAATTAGTCGCGGTTAACGTTAGACTAAACCCTAGTGGCATTGATACTAGGTTTTGTCGAGGGAAAATTATTTTTAGATAACGAAGCGCTGTTCAAGTGCAGAGTCACCACCTTTCAGGTGAGTGCATAGTTACTTTCATCTTACACATAGATATGAAGTATTTTATATAAATTACGTGCTATGTGTGCATATTATCTGTATACTTGCTATCTACGCTGGATGAACGATTTTATACATGTTTTAAATTATTTGAACTGTATATGTATTTTATATCTACAAAATGTGTTGGGTAAAACATGGGTAGATGTAATAGTTGCTGTGTGACAAAATAAAATAATGAGAGACCTCGTTATAGATGTTATTGATGATCCAGTCATCTAGCAGAGTATAGATGACGACCACGGACTATTCTAGACAGTCCAATGGAACGCTAGCAGGCTCGCAACCTGTAGGTGTTTATTTGAACTGTGTGTTTACCAGCAGTACTCCATCCCCCACATGGTTGCCTTATTTGACATGAATTGTTGAGGAACCCCCGAAGCATGTGTTATCACCCCGATGAAAGTCCTTAGGCTAGGTCCTTTGTGTTAGATGTTTTAGGGACGTAAAGTGAGGATAACGGGAACGGGTAATTGGGTTTGTTTGGTTTGATAAAGTTAATAAACTTATTTATTGTGGGTTGAAAACCCTATGTGCTCACCAGGCTCCCAAGCCTGACCCACTCAGTTTCTTTTATTACAGGTAGTGGCGCATGAGCATAGATGTTTGATTGAGATATAAGGGATTATAGGCCTATAAATACGAAATAATGTAGTAAGGCTTATGTTGTACTGTTTATGCTTTTGATCTGTATCGAACATGACATACCGAGCCTTTTAATGAAATACATTTCTTTGGAAATGCTTTTGATAAATCTTTATCATATTTTGTTTTGGGACAAATTCCGCAACACTTTTATTTAAAATGATACTCTGATTTTCAAACAAGCATAAACAAAATCGGTCTTTTCTGGCCGTGAAAATGGGGATGTCACAGTTGGTATCAGAGCATTAGTTTAAGCGAACTAGGAATTTGTAGGATTTCTAGACTTAAACTTAGAATGCTAAGCGATGATTGTGAGATGTGAGCACTAGCTTATTTTAGGAATTGTTCCTAAAATGCTTTTATGTGCTAAATGCTTTGTGCCTGATATGCTGTTATTTGTTTGGATCTATGGTTTGTTGCCGACCGGATCTGGAAACCTTATGTGTTTAGGATTCTAAACGTACGACTACGATATTAGAACTAACATGTAAACGTTTCAGAGTGATAAGGACGGTTTAAACGACTATCCTAAATAAAGATCTAAATTCACCTTATTCGGTGTATAGATCAAGATGGCAAGGACCCGTAGCCGAAACGTGAATGCAAATGGGAACCGAGATCAACCCCTAGTGATACAGCAAATACCAGTCGTAGTAGAAGTTGCACCTGATCCAATCATCATGGCTGGAGTACAAGCCATGATGCGGGCTATGTTAGCTGAACAAAGGGAAGAAATGAGGCAAATGATGCAAGAGAATAGGGACGAAGCCACTGTGCCCATTGTGCAACAAGACCCGATTCCCGAACAATCGAAGGAAGGAAACTACAGTAGGTCAGTGGGCCAAGCTGATCCGCCAGTAAATAGAAGAAACGGCCAAGATGATGGAGTCGAGAGAAACGGATGCAAGTACAAAGATTTTCTGACTTGCAAGCCATCGTCTTTCACTGGAAAGGAAGATCCGATCGGAGTCATGGATTGGATCTCAGAAATGGAGTTAGCTTTTATGACGTGTGGTTGCAGAGGCAAACTACAGACCACGTTTGCAGTGCGTCAGTTCCGAGGAGGCGTTGTGTGTTGGTGGAATACCCTGGGAAAGACTCTGAGCCCCAATGAGCCCCTGCAACTGACATGGGCCGAGTTTTTGGTGCAGTTCAAACTTAAGTACTGCTCAGCCCAAAACCTTCTCGAGCTAGAGAACCAGTTCCTAACCCTGAAGAAAGGAAGCATGTCCATTGATGAGTACAGTAACAACTTCACGGAGAAAATGGAGTTTGCCTTGCGTCTTATTCCAGATGAGCTGACAAAGATCGACAAGTACGCTAAGGGACTCCCATGGGAGTATGCGGTGCCAGTGCGTCAGGCACATCCTCTGGAGGCAGCTATCTGGGCTGCCAAATCTGTGGAGGATATGATTAAGGGAAGAACTGCCAGCAAGGTTGAGGTTGGCGAGAAAAGGAAGTTCGAGGGGTCTGCTAAACCCAACAATAAGAAGAGCAAGTTCGGTTCAAAGAAGTTCGGGGGAGGAAATGAATCAAAATGGTGCGAGAAGTGCAAGAAGAAGCACTCGGAAAAATACAGCGAGGAAGTGACCTGCTACAAGTGTGGGAAAACGGGGCACTATGCCAATGAGTGCACCATCAACAAGAGGGCGTGCTATGAGTGTCGTGAAGAAGGGCATATTGCTAAGGATTGCCCGAAGAAGAAAGACGCGGCAAGGCCCAACATTCCACTAAAGTCGAAGGCGAGAGCCTTCCAGATGACGCTCGAGGCTGTAAAGGAGGTAACAGACGTCGCTTCAGGTACCTTTCTTGTAAACGGATTGCCTGCCAATATACTATTTGATTCCGGAGCCAACTACTCCTTTGTGTCGCATAAATTTGGTGGGAAATTAGCATTGCCTGTAGAAAAACTTGATAATGCCCTAATTGTGGAAGTTGTCAGTGGCAAGTTCGTACCTGTTAGTAACCGTATTAGGAACATCGTCATCGACCTAAACAGAAACGAATTCCCTGAAGAACTATTACCCATAGAGTTGAAAGGTTTCGATATCGTTTTGGGTATGGATTGGCTTAGCGCCAATGATGCTGAGATTCAATGCCGAAAGAAGATAGTAAGGGTAAACCCACCCGGAAAAGAGTCATTTATGGTGTACGGGGACAAACGCCGAGTAAATTCTGGAATCATCTCCCTGATGAAAGCCAGAAAATGTTTGTCCAAGGGATGTGCATCATACTTGGCATTCGTAATCGATGCTAAGAAGGAAAAGAAAGAGGTGCAGAATATACCGGTCGTGTGTGATTATCTGGAAGTCTTTCCCGAAGATCTTCCCGGATTACCACCTGATAGACAAGTGGAATTTCGGATAGACTTGTTACCAGGTACAACACCGATAGCAAAGGCACCGTACCGATTAGCACCGACGGAGATGAAGAAGCTTATGACGCAACTTCAGGAGTTGTTGGACAACGGTTTCATTCGACCTAGTTCATCACCCTGGGGAGCTCCGGTGCTATTCGTGAAGAAGAAATATGGGAGCATGAGAATGTGCATAGAGCTGAACAAGGCAACGGTAAAGAATAAGTACCCTTTGCCAAGGATTGATGACCTATTCGATCAGCTAAAAGGTTCGAGCTACTTCTCAAAGATCGATCTTAGGTCAGGGTATCATCATCTGAAAGTGAGAGATCAGGATATTGAGAAGACTGCATTCAGAACGAGATATGGACACTACGAGTTCTTGGTTATGTCGTTTGGACTAACCAATGCTCCAACTGCATTCATGGATTTGATAAACAGGGTTTGTAAACCATTCCTCGATAAATCTGTGATAGTGTTCATCGACGACATTCTGATCTACTCGAAAAGCCAGGAGGAGCATGGCAAGCATCTACGAGAGGTGTTGGAGGTATTGAAGAAGGAGAAGCTTGTTGGATTAGATGTCTAAGCCCATAACTATTATTGGTATGTACTTGACCCGAGAGTAGCATGGTCCATTTGGGTTGCATATCATCAGGACAATTTGTTAGGATGGACTTTTGAGAGAAGGTTATTTATGGTTTATTAATATATTATAAGTTATAATATATTAATATGAAATCATATGTTTTAATTAGTATCAATCAAGAATTAATTTGGAATTAATTTAGTGATCAAAAGAGACTAATTAAATCTATGGGGACTAATTATGATAATTAGTTATATTTATATGTGTTGGGCTAATGATCCATATTAGACCAAGTTTATGTATGGATACATAAAGAGTTGGTCCACATGAACCATGGATCATAAAACCCATGGGTATGGATTATGGGTTATACCCATGACCCTTGGAATCCTACATATAAATAGGTTACTCCATAGCCAAAATCACCACTTCTTTTCTTAGAGAAATATGGAGGTGTTTTGGTGCATGGAATTCTCTCTCAAGAGCCACCTTTGTCCTAGGTGTGTTATGATTCCATTTGAGGCATTTCATACTATTGGTGCTAAGCTCTTAAGGCCAAATACATCAAGACTTCAAGCCACATAAAAGGTATGTTTCCCTAACTAGTATATTATATGGTTTATGTCAAATGCATGCTAGTTATAGGTTTAATGCATTGGAAACCATTTGCATGTATAATAGAGAAAACATAGATCCAAGGTATTTAGGGTTGTATGTGCACCATAGGAGTGTTAGAATGCTCAAAACCCAACAGTGGTATCAGAGCCATGGGTTGTTTTCTATTATATTTGATGCAAATGTATTTTTTTTTCAAGTTGAAGGAAAAAAAAAAGAAAAAAAAACATGAAGTTTGTCAAATTTTATGATAATTACTTGATTTTATGAAAAACTAATTATTTATAAAATTTGAGTCACTTTACTACAAGAGTTGAATTAGGTCACTTTATTAAAAGATAGAATGATATGATTATTTTATTTGTTTTAAAAGTTTGATCTAAATGGTTTTAAGGAGTTACAAATTTTGTCATAAAATTTTGGAACTCAATTTTTTTTTTTAAAGTTATGATCTTAAGAGTTTTGAAACTTCCATAAGTTATGGATGTGAAATGTCTCATTTATTAACTCTTTAGGTTATGAATTCCAAAAGTCTTCAAAGGATAATTGTCAAAGTTTCAAGATTTGTATTAGTTTATATGATTATCTAATTTCTTGAAAATTGTTGATGTGAATTATCTTTACTTATGAGTTTAATCTAGATCATAGAAAAATTATTTGATTATTGTGATAATTGGAATATTTGATCTTAATGGTTTTTATGAACTCCATACCTTGTCCTCAAGTTATGGAAAGTGAAGAGTTTTTCTTTTTAAAGTGTCATTAAGTCTCATAGGTTATGAAAATAGAAGAGTCACTATTTTTAATGTCATCATTAAATGATTTAATGTCTTCCATAACTTGTCCTCAAGTTATGGAACTTGAATTTTTTTTTCATTAAACCTTAATTAAACTCATAAGTTATGAAAAATCCAAGAGTTTTGAAAGGTTTCAAAACTTGTCCTCAAGTTTTGGAATTTGTAAAGTTACCCCCCATGTATACTTTAATTCCAAACTAGACCTTAGAATTTTAAAAGTTTAAAATTCAACCCTTATACTATTATTATAATTTTAATTATATAGATATGTATAAGATAAAGTCGTCTTACCATTATTAGGCCTCATTCACGAAGCCGGTCTATAAGGGGGTATAAGGTTACTGCCTATAAAATGGCGTTTAATGGGTGTCCACTCTCACTCACCGCTTCCTTGACCGGTGGAGGGTCGTTAGCCGAACAGGTAGGACAAGGACTATAATTCTCCCTTCATTAAAAGTATTAATGATAAATACTAAGTAACTAAACCTTTTATTAATTCCCAATCTTAGTTACTTAGGAAAATGTGAATAAGGTGCTAATCCATGAAATTACACTTTGCACTTTGTTTAAACCGTTAGTGGAGCGTGTCTGGTTAACCGGCACACTAACCTGGATTTAACAAAGTAGGCAAAGGGTAACTTAATATTTATCATAGTATCGGTGGAGCTCGTGTGGTTAACCGGCACATCGATTGAGGGGTAAATATTAAGGGTACCAAGTATATTTGCATGGTTACTTCACACCTTGTTTTGTGATCCTCGGCATCCCAGTCACAAAACCTGAAGGGCACACTCGAGATTGAAACATGCCATTGAAAAGTTCAATGAATCTCAAAAGAATCTAGGAGTTTCAAAACCAATTAAAACCTAATAATACATTTCGTTTATCTTGGTGGAAATTGGTGAATCGTCATTCACCTACCTTCAAATATTTTATAGCTTGGATTATGACATCCCTCTTCCAAGTTATAAAATAGTTTGTTGGGTCCTAGCCTTAATATATCATATTGGGTGTTATATTAAGGACTTAAATCAACTTTACGAGAATTTCTCCCATTGTTGATGTCTGGTTTAGAGAACAATGATCTTCCCAAACCAAGCTTTCCTAATGAATATGACTTCCCGAGTTTGGCTCATGGAAGTCATACTTCTCTTCCTCCACCTCCTCCAATTATTCTCCCTAACCCACAAGTTCAAGGTCACTCAATCCCTAATGGCAAGCAAGGTCTATGTGTGATCACATCTTAGAGATGAAGTCACATATTGACAAGCCGGGAGAGTTGGGTGTCAAAGTCTTGAGAAAGTTGGATGTTCAATCACTTTCTAAGTCACATAGTGAGTTCCTTTGGGACTACTATGAAACAGACTATGACATGAACCTTAATGATCATATCTATTTTCTTGGTGCTGCTGAATCAGCAATGATTTGGAACGATAGTAAAGCAAATTTGATTAGAAGATCAACTTCCCAAAAACTTTATGGACAGTGACAATGGTGACACTGGAAATCCAGAAAAAGCATTCTCTTCCCAATGGAAAGGGATTGGCCATAGTCAACCCGGTTGACCAAATGGTAAAGAGAAAGGCTAAGTCTGAGATAGTCCCATTACCAAAGGGTCCATATGTTTATTTTGCCAAAGGAAGGGGCGTTGATTGCGAAGCTCCCAAATTTACCTAAGGATGTTAAAGTCAATAAGTTTGACTCTACATCAGGTAGAGCCCATTATCTAACTCTGTTAAGTTCTATTCTGAGATCCTCATTACATGATGTGACTGGGTCACATGTTGATGTTTTTAGAATCAAACAATAGAGAGAAATCTTAAAGGAAGTATATGCTGATTCTGATCGCGAAGGTGGATTTCGATCGCATCAGAATTTTGAGCAGTTGCTTAAGAAGTTATGATATATTGCTAAGGAATAGATAACAACAATTTTCCATGTGGATTGTAAGGATAAGTTTTTCCGCAAAGTTTTAAAATAAAAGAAAATTGTTTAATTTTATTTATTTGAAGTATCCTTACAATGGCATTTGTGGAAAATTGTTGCTTATATGATTCCACTGACAGCAATGTTGGAAAATGGATTTGATTCTTTCATTTGTGGTAGTGTCTAAATTTACCAAATCAGAAAAGTTCCTCATCACCCAAGTTTCAATTGGACCGCAACTTGGAATCATGCAAGTTGAATAGTATGATGAATGAGAACTTTCAAGCATTGGAAAATCAAGACTAATTGCTTATTCACATAGATGTGTGAGTCAAGTGAAGGACTAAAGGGATCGAGTACACATTCTTGTGCACTGGTCATGTCCACCACAAAGCTCGTTAAGACTATTTGATTTACTAAAGTTTAGTAAATATGGTTATACTTACAAGTTTAAGTATAATTCTGAAACATTGGAAAAGTCTCAATGTATGGCAGAACGAATGGGAAGAATCAAATTAGGCAGAAAGATAAAAGTTTCTCAAATCTGAAAAGATTGGAGAGTACTTTAGTATCATGTTTGTGATCATCTTAACGATTTAGAAATCATATCACAATTAGTCCTCTAAAGGTCATCTTAGTGCATTCTTATGACTAAGAAAAGGAGTCATGAATTGTTGAAATGGTTAGATCAGGAAGATGAGTCATACTTCGTTCCAAAACAATTCTTAGAGTCATACTCCAAGATTGTAACTTGAGTGGCATATCTTAAAGAAAGGTTTAAAACACTTGTCAAATGTAAGAGTAAAAGTGTCATACTCTTGTACATTTGAAATTGGTAAGTTGTGATGTTTTGGATAAAACAAAGACCAACTAAGGCCAATTGTGTGAAGTGTTTGTCTTGATAAAGAATCTGCACTATCTCTTGAATATTTGGCAAGATAGTCTTATATGTCAAGAGGATAGTGGGAGTCTTAAAGATCCTAAAAAGAATTTCAAGAACTAATCAAGAATAAAACCTGAGGTTCTTCAGTAGCACACGACTTGAGGTTTATAACCTATCGTGTTGACATATTCTGTGCCCATTCCAGTTAAAGTTGGCTTTGCATAGGAGTTCTGAAAGTTCTCAATTGGTTGCATAACAACTTGGAAGCAATGGCAGGCCCTGTACTGCCAGGTGGCAAGAAGTTAAGATTGCATAAGTTCAGTCCATATGAGTTTGGATTTGTCATTATCCTTGTCTTGTGACTATGGTTTTGACGATTCACATGGATAAGAACACATACACCATAAAATCTAAGGGTCATAAGGTTTCTCTCCGATTCATGAAAATGATGGTGAGGAAACACTTCCACCAAGTAGATTTGAAGCAGATGGCAAAAGGTCTAAACAATTGAGACTATGATTACGACATCCCTTTTCATAGTTCTGAAATTGTTTAGACACACATGCATGCTATCTAAGGAAAGGTGTATGATTTTGATAAAGTTTTATCAAAGCATCTCGTATCAGAAATCTGAACTTTGGTAAGAAACTCAATAAAGTATTAATTTCTAGAAGTCCAGCTGATTTCTGAGTACATGTCAAAGCTAGTGGGAGCATAAGTGTTATGCTAATAATCATCATGTTAGTGGGAGCATGATAATTATTGTTAGTGTTGCAAGTTAGCAATGTTAATTATAGAAAACAAAAGTTTCAATTCGTGAGGCTGCAGGGATTGAAAATGTTGTTTTGCTATAATTAAGGGAGAGGATATACTTCATTTCAGTTCTAAAGGCTTAGATTGAGACCTTAATCATCTTTAGTCAAGAATATATATATATATATATATATATATATATATATATATATATATATGAATTTCATGTTGGATTGGTTCAACTTAAGGAAATTCTATATATTGCGTTCTCAAATTCGATTATGATTACGGCATCCCTCTTCATAGTCAAATTTTGAAAACATGGCAAATAAAAATATTGTAGCAAAATACTGGTCTAGAATCATGTCTTTATGTGAGACATCATGAATCGTGTACCATTTGCTTTGGGTACAGGATTGATTGCATGTGCTATAATATTTGTCATTTCTAAATTTTTCCAAATGCCCAGAGGCATTAAGAAGGGAAAAGGTCTAGAATTGGATATGACTAAAATGATTAAGCAATTGTCGAGGACAATCTGAGGTTTACCAAAGATTGGTTGCTCAGGGACAGTTGGAAGTATAGTGCTAATTTTGGAAGGACCATATTGACATATTCTGAAAAGAGGCATCTCTTATTCAGAAGTCATAGTCAAAATGAGAATATGGAGTTGTCTCCATAGGTGGAAGTTATCTGTGTAAGATTAGAAAACTTAATGCAAGAAGCATGTCCAAAGCAATGTACTTTGAATATGAGACTTAGTTTCCATGGAGTTGATCTCCATTGGAATACCTTATAATGACTGTTGACAAGTCTTTGTGACTTTGTACATATTCATTACAGGAGGGTCAGTGCATATAAGTTTAAAATCTAAACAGATTTCGATAAATGATAGGAATTTGAAATTCTCACATTTTTCGATAAGGATTTGGGAGTGTGAAATTAGAATCATTGAAATTATGTTCAATTGGTTTATTTCACAAAGTAAGGATCATAGACAAACATAGAGTTCATATTTGGTGTATGGCAAAGCTATTGTTTAAGAAAAACATAGTGTACATGCTTGGAGCATGGGACAATTAGTGTTTTTAATTCAAGTATAAAGTTGATAAAACCGAAACAATGAATAATGAGTAATCAGTATGGTGATAAATAAAAGTGTTTATTTATACTCATAGGGTTTGATACCATATTTGATTCATTTATTCTTGTGTTTCACTTTGCATGTTTTGACTTCCAGAATAACTAAGTCGCTCTTGAATGATTAAGTTATTCAAACCATCCACAGTCGGTCATATGTTGGAAGTAGATATGAATCAAGACTGTCATGGGTTGGTTTGTAGAGGTCCAAGTTGGTGGACAAAGTGGTGCTACAACACTCATGAGTGCTCATAAGTTCTGAGTATTGGATTCAACCTGCGCTCATTTGAATCACTTCATGGATTTTATCACGAGTGATCATGAGACGATAATATCTTATATTCTTCAAACCTAGAGATATGAGTTGTTACTATGAGTTGGTTATACATTGATTGCACGAAAACGCATTTGGTAACTCGATGTTATAAAACGTGCATTTGTGTATGATTCAACAAGTAGTAGAACAAGCCATATGAGTCGAAGTTTATCCATTCCTTTTACCTTCGGGATAAAAACGATATATGTGGGCCCCTCGATGATTTAGCGATGACACATGTGAGTGCTTGGCCAAGCCAGGACTGATTTGATTTGTTCAATCAGTCGGTCATCATAAATCGAAAATCGAGAAACAACAAATGGACAGAGAGAATGATTATAATCCATGTCTCAGTCCATATGATATCTAGAATGGAGGAATATATGATCCCTTATCTAATGGACGCGTCATTGATTTGTTCAGAGTTCGACAGCGGCTTTAAGAGCTACGATTGCTAGTCGGGTTATGAAGTCGTACTTGCAATAATAGTTTTAGACTTATCCAAGTGGGAGACTGTTGGATTAGATGTCTAAGCCCATAACTATTATTGGTATGTACTTGACCCGAGAGTAGCATGGTCCATTTGGGTTGCATATCATCAGGACAATTTGTTAGGATGGACTTTTGAGAGAAGGTTATTTATGGTTTATTAATATATTATAAGTTATAATATATTAATATGAAATCATATGTTTTAATTAGTATCGATCAAGAATTAATTTAGTGATCAAAAGAGACTAATTAAATCTATGGGGACTAATTATGATAATTAGTTATATTTATATGTGTTGGGCTTATGATCCATGTTGGACCAAGTTTATGTATGGATACATAAAGAGTTGGGCCACATGAACCATGGATCATAAAACCCATGGGTATGGATTATGGGTTATACCCATGACCCTTGGAATCCTACATATAAATAGGTTACTCCATAGCCAAAATCACCACTTCTTTTCTTAGAGAAATATGGAGGTGTTTTGATGCATGGAATTCTCTCTCAAGAGCCACCTTTGTCCTAGGTGTGTTATGATTCCATTTGAGGCATTTCATACTATTGGTGCTAAGCTCTTAAGGCCAAATACATCAAGACTTCAAGCCACATAAAAGGTATGTTTCCCTAACTAGTATATTATATGGTTTACGTCAAATGCATGCTAGTTATAGGTTTAATGCCTTGGAAACCATTTGCATGTATAATAGAGAAAACATAGATCCAAGGTATTTAGGGTTGTATGTGCACCATAGGAGTGTTAGAATGCTCAAAACCCAACAAAGATGTATGCAAAGTTCTCCAAATGTGATTTTTGGATCCGAGAAGTCCAATTCTTGGGTCATGTGGTTAACTAGGAGGGAATAATGGTTGACCCAGCAAAAATCGAAGCTGTAATGAAGTGGGAACGTCCAAAGAGTCCCACAGAGATTCGAAGCTTTCTAGGATTACCCGGATATTACCGACGATTTATCCAAGGCTTTTCTTCGATAGCTGCTCCATTGACAGCTTTGACCCATAAAGGAGCTACTTATACATGGAGTGAGAAACACAAAGAAGCATTCGAGAAGCTAAAGAAGAAGTTATGTGAAGCACTGATTCTTTCTCTACCCGATGGAGTTGAAGACTTCGCGGTCTACAGTGACGCATCTGGAGTCGGGTTGGGTTGTGTTCTGACCCAAAGAGAAAAGGTGATAGCATATGCCTCTCGACAATTGAAAGAACACGAAAAGAACTACCCCACTCATGATCTGGAGTTGGCAGCGGTAGTATTCGCCTTAAAGATATGGAAGCATTACCTCTATGGCACGAAGTGCAAGCTTTTCACTGATCATAAGAGTCTCCAGTATCTCTTTAATCAGAAAGAATTGAACATGAGGCAACGACGCTGGCTAGAATTACTCAAGGACCACGACTGTGAGATACTTTACCACCCCGGTAAAGCAAATGTTGTTATTGATGCTCTCAGTCGGAAAGTCAATCTTGAAAGGAAAAGGCCAAGAGCGTTGAGAATTGAAGTTGTCTCGACAATTGTGGAAAGTATCAAGAAAGCTCAAGAAGAAGCTTCAGAAAAGAATGACCGAAAGGAATAACGTTTGGGAAAGACGTTGGTATTCGGTACAAACCGTCAAGGACTGAAGGTATTCCAAGATCGGATTTGGGTACCTAAGACGGGAGGAATAAGAGATCTTCTGATGGAAGAAGCTCACAAGACCATGTACTCGATTCATCCCGGTAGCACTAAAATGTATAGGGACCTAAAACCCAACTACTGGTGGCCGACGATGAAGCTCGATGTTGCAAAGTATGTGGCCGAGTGTGTAACATGTGCGAGAGTTAAGGCACAACATCAGAAACCATACGGGAGTTTAGAACCTTTACCTGTACCCATGGGTAAATGGGAAGACATCACCATGGATTTTGTGACTAAACTACCCAAGACGAAGAGCGGTCACGACATGATTTGGGTAGTCGTGGATCGTTTCACAAAGAGTGCACACTTCATAGCTGCCAACGAAAGGTGGTCTATGGATAAGCTTGCAAATGCTTATGTGAAGGAAATTGTGAGACTTCACGGTGTTCCTCTAACGATTGTATCCGATCGTGATAGTCGTTTCACGTCGAGGTTTTGGAGGAGTCTACAAGAGGAACTGGGTACGAAGTTGTGTCTGAGTACGGCTTACCATCCGCAGACTGATGGTCAGATCGAAAGAACGATTCAAATGCTTGAAGATATGCTGAGAGCATGTACCCTAGAGTTCCAAGGTAACTTGGATGAGCACTTACCTCTGGTAGAATTTTCCTACAATAACAGTTTCCACTCGAGCATCAAGATGGCACCCTATCAAGCTTTGTACGGACAGAAGTGTCGTACGCCGTCTTGTTGGCTTGAGGCCGGAGAGAAGCAGTTTATGAGCCCCGAGATAGTCCATGAGACTGCTGAGAAGCTGAAGGTGATTAGGGAAAGAATGTTAGCAGCTCAGGATCGTCAGAAGAGCTATGCTGACAAGAAAAGACGACCGATGACCTTCGAAGTTGGGGATTCGGTTTTGCTTAAAGTCTCATCGTGGAAGGGACTTATAAGATTCGGAAAACGAGGAAAGTTGAGTCCAAGGTTTATTGGACCGTTCAAAGTTCTTCAGAAGATTGGGAACCAAGCTTACAAGCTCGAATTGCCTGAAGAACTAGATGGTATTCATAACACCTTCCATGTGTGTTATTTGAGGAAATTCATGGGAGAAGTTCCCGACATAATTCCAATCTCGGAGTTAAGAATGGATGAGAATAAGAGGCTAATCGAAGAGCCCGAGGCAATCGTTGACCGTAAGACTAATAAGTTACGACGCAAGATGGTCGACTTAGTGCTAGTCCGATGGAAACATTCAAATGGGACGAATCTCACTTGGGAAACAGAAAAGAGACATGATGAGTCGCTACCCACACCTGTTTGTGGATGCATGATTCCGGGACGGAATCATCCTAAGGGGGAGAGAATTGTAACGCTCGGGTTTCGGGGCTAAGCATTTTTAGACGATGTAATAGTCTAGGTCAACTATTGTAACTCTTTTTGATGTAATAAAGATGAAATATTTGAGTATTATGTGAATTATGTGAATTTATATGCTTATTATTTATTTATAAATGTATAATAAATAAGGAATAAAAATAAGCGTCAAAATTAAAGTGTGAGATAAGCCCGATATATTTACATAAAGTTGTAGTGGTCGAAACAAAGATTCTGGGGATATAAAGAACGCCGAAATCCGAGTTATAACGAAGAAGTTATGACCCGTCCAAGTTTCGCGACGGAACCGACACGATACAGGGAAGCGTAAATAGTGAATTTACGATAGAGCGAGTTTTAGCCTTAGCGATCTAAATAAAAGTCGTAGAATACGTTAAACCGAGAGCGTCCATAAAAAGAACGCCCAAATCTGACTTCGTATGAGGAAGTTATGATTTTTCGAAGTTTCGGCTTAGCAGTGTACAGCCCGAAGTTCGAATAGTAGATCGAGTGGTTTTTAGCCGACACAACCTAAACGAGAATCGAATATCTCGTTAATAGTAGCATAACGATATAAAGACAGACGAAAACGGACGTCGGATGAAGAAGTTATGAATTTTTAACGGACCAATCTTGTCCCGGCCTGTTAAACGTATAACTTTTAAAATAAAGTCAAAATTAGCCGACGGAGTCTAAACGAAAGTTGTAGAGTGCGTTCCCGCCTACGCGTGGATATAAAGAACGTCGAAAACGGAGCTTGTAAGCGAAAGTTATGAATTTTAGAAGTCGGGATGTGAATCTGCGAGATAAGATGACGTGGCATGATCCCAGCCTTCCCTTGCTCCCCACAGTCTCGCATCCGATGAACGCCACGTAGCCTCGCAATTACGCCCCGCGTCCGAAGCTAGGTACGCCCGGCGTACTTGGCCTTATCCACTTCCGAGAGTAGGCACGTGCGAAGCCAGCTGGAAGCGAGCTGGTGATCTTATCCGAGCCTTACGCCCAGCGTAGCCAAGGACTACGCCCAGTGTACGTCCGAGGCCTCGCGGCTATAAAAGGGGGCCGAGGCAGCCTTCATTTCCACACCATTTCAACCTTTTCTTTCTTTTTAGGTTCTCTCTCTAGCCCTAATCCCTCCTAAACCCTAGGAAACCTCCCTAGCACCCGAAGGAAGCCCCGAGGCTCCCAGAGTCCCGAGAAAAAATGGTCTTTCGGTTCGGAAACGCTGCTCCAAGCGAAGCCCGGTTTTCTTTAAAATCTGCTGTAAGTGAGCTACGCCTATGAAATTTTTAATATAGTTTTAAAATAATTATAGTAATGTTATTAGGTCCTTAAAATAATTATTTGGGCTATTATTATGAGTTATATAGAGTGTTGTTTAACGCTTATATAATAATAATAATAGCTAGACTATTAATTAGTCGCGGTTAACGTTAGACTAAACCCTAGTGGCATTGATACTAGGTTTTGTCGAGGGAAAATTATTTTTAGATAACGAAGCGCTGTTCAAGTGCAGAGTCACCACCTTTCAGGTGAGTGCATAGTTACTTTCATCTTACACATAGATATGAAGTATTTTATATAAATTACGTGCTATGTGTGCATATTATCTGTATACTTGCTATCTACGCTGGATGAACGATTTTATACATGTTTTAAATTATTTGAACTGTATATGTATTTTATATCTACAAAATGTGTTGGGTAAAACATGGGTAGATGTAATAGTTGCTGTGTGACAAAATAAAATAATGAGAGACCTCGTTATAGATGTTATTGATGATCCAGTCATCTAGCAGAGTATAGATGACGACCACGGACTATTCTAGACAGTCCAGTGGAACGCTAGCAGGCTCGCAACCTGTAGGTGTTTATTTGAACTGTGTGTTTACCAGCAGTACTCCATCCCCCACATGGTTGCCTTATTTGACATGAATTGTTGAGGAACCCCCGAAGCATGTGTTATCACCCCGATGAAAGTCCTTAGGCTAGGTCCCTTGTGTTAGATGTTTTAGGGACGTAAAGTGAGGATAACGGGAACGGGTAATCGGGTTTGTTTGGTTTGATAAAGTTAATAAACTTATTTATTGTGGGTTGAATTCCGCAACACTTTTATTTAAAATGATATTCTGATTTTCAAACAAGCATAAACAAAATCGGTCTTTTTTGGCCGTGAAAATGGGGATGTCACACCAACGGACCCTCGTTCTTGAATTAGGAAAACGCATGTGGGTAAATGAATTAGGAATTAAACCTGGTGTGGATGTTCAAGCTTTTCTTTGATCCTGAGAATTTTGTTATGCTCATCATCGAAAACCCTGCGTACGAATCTCGCTCTTCGTCTCCTTCTTCATATTGAGGAATCGACTGTGGAGTTAAAGGAGTATCACCTCCTCCTCCTTCATCGCCGTTTACATCTTTCGTAATCGTGGTCAGAACGACGCAATTCGGCTGTTGTTGAGGATTTACATTCAGGTCTCAACTGCGACTCCGATGACGTGCATAAAGTCACTCCACAATTTTGTATCTATGATACTTGAGCTCGTCGGAACAATCCATTGAAGCTAGGGTTATCGCCGCATCAATGATTCCCCAAACATCCAGTCCTAAAGTCGACAGAATCATCCAGGCTATTGAATCGAGAGAAATCAGTATTAAGGGGGTGTTTGGATAGAGAAAAAAGGGTGCTTATTGCTTATTGTTTATTCTCACCACAATAAACTAAGTTTAAGTGTGTGGATAGGAATCCTTAAAAATAAGCTTATTGTGGTAGGAATAAGTTAAATAAACTGATTTTAATAAGTATCTCCCCCCTTGCTTATTGCTTATTGTTTATTCCCACCACAAACACTTTTGCAAAAACTGCTTATTCCCACCGCGATAAGCTAATAAGCAATAAGCTAATAAGCTAAAAACTAATTTATTCAAACACCCCCTAAATGGATAAGCAAAACTTTTTGATTTCAAAATCTGAAATAGAATTGAAGTAATAAGGGCATATTATCATCATCATGGTAGGGGCAATTTCGGAAGTTCAGTTAGAACTTTGAGTGGGAATTCTATGAGATATTTTTTAGGCAAGACTACAGATCTTTGCATCGTACACCACATTTATTGTAGGCAAGATCGTATATCTTCATACGCTGCACCCTATACTACAGATCCTTATACCAAATCACAAATTTGCATTAAATTACTTATAAAATTAGACAGATTTTAGCTTGGTTAAAATCCATCTTTTTATGCCAACTAATTCATTTATAAAATTAGACATATTTTAGCTTGGTTGGAATCCATCTTTTTATTCCACCTAATTTTGAACATGTTTTTCCACTGCATTCTAACTTTAAATTTTATAGAAACTTTGGGGGTGCTACCTGACCCTGCTTGCTGCTTGATCGGTCAACAGGACTATAACATGTGTATACAAATGTGCATTTCACACCGACGGAATTGTCATATATATGATAGTTTTGATCCCATTTGATACTTGTATAAAATCCAGTTACACTTAAATAACATATATAACATGTGCATCACCAACATTATAGACTACAAGTCGTATTATTAGCTCCACACTTCAAAAAAAATTTGGCTTCGCAATTAGTTCAAATAAGTTTAGTTTGTTTTGTTCCATTTTTATATTGTGGTTCTCACTTATTACAGCTTAAAAATGATAAATTGTGGAGTAAACATTTTTGTTGTTTTAACTTTTAAGATATATATTCAAATAAAAAGGTTGATTATACCATAAAAATTATAGTTAGCATTTTATTTTCATCCAAATCTAATGAAATGATCTAAGAGATATCACGAATATTGGATAAACAAAAAAAAATAGTTTTTTTTATCTCAGTGTCATTTTGTCTCTTGATGATTCAATGAATGACTCTTATATGAAATAGAAAGTAAAGAATCTTTTCTTTTGGTAAATTATACGAATGGTCTCTATAGTTTAGGTTAAAATACATGTTTGGTCCCTAACTTATTTTTTTAACTTGGGCGGTCCCTACTTTATATATTTGTTGCGACTTTGGTCCCTGCCAAAGTAAAAAGACTACTTTACCCTTAATATTATTTATTTATTTATTTATTGTTAGTTTATTATTTATAATTTATAAAATTAAAACTTATTATTTATTTTAGTAAAATCATAGTATTCCTTCCCCACTCTACTGCGTATCTCAGGCTATATCACCGACCACCATCTCCGGCAAATATCATGATGTGAATTATGAGCATAGATTTGGCATGCGGAATTAAAGAACACACAATGAACACGGTGATTTGGGTGTTTAAGAGATGTATTCGATTATGTATGGTGTTACACAAAAAAGGATCTAGATCTAAATCTACATAATTAACACATACACACACGCTCAATGTTACATCTCTCAAGCACACATCCATAAGTGGTATGAATCCACCTTATATAGAGGTATTTACATGTCTCTCTCTCACTCTCTATCTCTCATGTCACAAGGCTAAAGCACCACATACAAGTGGGTCTACAAAAGTCAAACCATTTACAAAGTCATACATGGATAACTTTGTACCCCAACATTCCCCACCTCAAAGTTAGGAATGGATGAAACACTTCAAATCTTCCAAAATCGAGCAACTACGCGATTCGAGCCTCAAGCGTGACACATGTAGAGATGAATTTCAAATCTTCAATTCTTCCATGATTCTTCAATTTGGGTTCTAGGATGTGAGACCATACGAACCAAGCATCAACGAATGATCAAGAGCTTCTCAAACTCCAAATAATCACCCTAAAGTTTAGCATAAAAACACACCCAAAAAATCTTCAATAATTCCAAACCCATCATGAACCGAAATCACTTCCGAATCTCCAATCGAATCATTTCATAAACTTCAAATACTCAAGGTCACTTCGGTCTTCAAGTCCGCGTAATATGAAAAATTCAACTTTCGAATTTCCATATAAATTTCTCCTCCTTTTTATAATCGAAATTTAATTATAAAACCAACAAGGAAAGAGAAAGTGCTCTATTCGGAATTTTTCTAGCCAAAACTCCCCCTTAACATGTGGCATAAACTTTTTGCTTTAATCCGTAAAATCAAAAAAATTTAATTTTTAGCTTCGTTCACGGACCGCCTTTGACAAAACTTCTCAAAAATGGGTAGAAATTGTCAATTTCAAAATTCTGCAGTGACCCGGTGCGCCCAAAACAGCCAAAAATGCGAAACTCTCCCACATTCTCGAAACTGGGTAAAAAGCGTCAATTTGCATTAACTTCAGGGGCCTGAAATGAATACTCTTCAATTTCTCAGCAAAAATCAGTCCATTTTCGAAATTGGGCAAAAATTGTCAAACTTTCGAAAGTTTAGGTGCAACTTTCGAAACTGCTTCCACTTTGCTACAAACTTTAGAAAATGAGTACATACTCACAAACTTTCGAAACTACAGAGTCCAATTTCGAAACTTCTTCCTTTGCTTTCCAAAATTTCAAAATTAACAGCAAATTTCGAATGTGGGTAAGAAATGTCAATCTTTCGAAAATACAAGCAGAAATTTTGAACAATACTTCAAACTTTCGAAATTACTTCCTTATTTTGAAACGGGTGTAAAGTGACAAACTTTCGAAAGATCAGGGACAATTTCGAAAACATTATTGCTTTCTTCTCCATTCGTTAATCCAGATGATGAATTCGTCAATACTTCCATCGAAATAATGCACACTATGTCGACATTCGTGATTACCAAATACCCAACAAGAGAACGAAACCCAAATCGATTCCCCACAGCCAAGCTTTCGAAATCACAATCCATCTCCGTTTCGTTATCAATCATACTTCCTAATTCGTTGTTTATCCCCAACCCATTGACTTTCAGTTTTCGTTCTTTGACCATCGACTTAGAAACCCAACTCCAAACTTTCGAAATCAAAACCTTCATTTTCTTTAAACATTTTCTGCATCGACCATCTAGACAGCAATCTCCAAATCTTCGCTATCAAAGACCATCAAGCCTTCAATAAAGATTATCTTAAGTCCCTGTTCACCATTCCAACTGATTGACTAATACATCAAGATCGAATTCGTCAATCTTTACCTCACATCATCAAAATCGATCCAAACCTCACACATTGACCAATACAGGGACCTTTCGCCATTACGATTTCAAGTTTCGGTTAACACATGAAGTATAATCGATCGAAATTAAAATCTCAGCTTTCATTCTCAATTAACTTCCCAAAATCATTCAACAACTATAAACTCATCCAATTTCAAAATCAAAATCAAATTAAGCTCGATTTCGACATCCACAGCCCATGTTCAACTTGTATCAAACGATTTCTACTTCCAATTCAATGAATCAACGCTTAAAAATTGATTTTGACTTTTCGAAGTCAAGAATCAATAAACAGAAAATCGAGGATATAAATAAATCTGTACAACTTAGATCTAGAAAGGATATACAAATGGGTTTGTACAAATTTATCTCTCTAGTCTAACACTCCAAAATGATCATCCTAAATATGAGTGTCACTCACTTCCTATTTATAGGAAAGACAACTCATTTACACATCAATAAGGGTAAGCCACATCCAAGCGTGACTTTGCACCCTAACATATTTCCGTCTAATATTACAAAAAACCATCTCTAGTCATCAAAAAATACCCCACCCCATAAAGAAATGCAAACAATCCAGTAGTGGTTTGATAAAAATGAACCTGATAAAATGATTATGACAGAACATCCAGAAAAATAAATTGTACATATCATTACTCAATTGTGGAATCCCCAAACAAACCTAAAACAAAATCCCTAAATCAATCCCCTACTGAAACAATTGTCTAGACACCAAGCTAGTTATTTTGGTCGATGGTGGATATGTACACAGATCATAGATCGAGGCTAGAAGGGGAGAGAAGAGAGGAAGTAAAGATCTGATAATTTTTTCTGATTTTCCAAGCACCACCACTTAATACCAGCAACCCTTTCAACTCCGACAACCACCATTCATCGTCGCCTCTCACCCATGTCCACCTCTAACAATGACCACAAGTAGCATCAAATCCTAATGAAAATCAAAGCTGAAAAAAATCAAACCAAAATGAAACATAAAAATCAAACCTGAAATCAAACCTGAAATCAAACCTGAAATCAAACCTTCAACTCAAATCTCAAAATAAAATCAGAATCAAACCTTAAAATCAAAACCAAAATCTTTAAATATTTTAAAACCTACATTTCTAGTATGAAATCAAGAAATATAAGAACGAATGCAGATGGCGTCGGAGACAACGAAGAAAGAAGAAGTATGAAAGCAAACGGAGGCATAGATAAGTGGCGTGACACTGGTTGAGCGAAACTTAAAAAGATGGCGTCGATGGAGACGGAGATGAGCGAGAACAAAAGTACAACTTTTGATATTGATCGTCGATGGAAGAACGGGATGAGGAAGACGGTAGGGTTTGTAGAAAGGGACTAAAACAATAAGGGGCATATATAGATTTCTGGTGGTTGTGGGTGAGAGGCGACGGATGAGAGGCGGTCAGTGGCAGAGCTTTTCGGCGGCTGTCTCTCTCATGGTTCTCCAATTTAGGGTTTTAAGCAAGTTAGGTGTTGTTTGTTTTTTCTAAAAAACCACTTCTGACCACTTATTGTTGCACCGCGCAGCAAACGCGCTTCGCAGTTGTTTGTTTTTCAGAAGACTTCTGACTTAAAAACTGTTGCGCGTGTGCTGCGTGGTGCAACATTGAACCCTCTGCTTCAAACTTATTCACACCTTACTTTAACTTATTGCAGCAGTCTGCAGAGGTTAAAAAACAAACAGACTTATTATTATATATTGCAGCCGTTTGGTCCCCCTCTTTTGCTACAGAAAGTTGCAGAGGTGGTCCGCAAACTTCATGCATTTTCGCTTCGAAAAAACAAACAACACCTTAGAGATGAAAAGCAAGGGATACGTGGTTTGGGGTGTTTGTTCTTTTTTTTTATTTTTTTAACTTTAAAAATGAGAAAAAAAACAGATAATTAAAAAAGAAATCATTAAGGGCAGTATAGTCATTTCAGATCTGGTAGGGACTCAACGCGAAACAACACCAAACTATATGGATGATCCGAATAAAAAAATAAGTTAGGACTAAACACACAAATTACCACAAACCATAGGGACCATTTGTGTAATTTACTCTTTTTTTTTAATAATTGAGGTTGTAACTTGTGGCATATGAGTGCAAAATGGTGTTCACATATTAGTTTGGGTCCTATAAAAGCTACTTTTTCTTTTGTTATTTTATTATTATGATAAAACATTTTTGTTTTGTTCACCGAATAAAATAATCTTCTATACGACCTTATCCATTGACTTCATTATTAGCTCCACACTTCATAATTTTCTGGCTTTGCAATTAGTTCAAACTAGAGAAGATTTTCCGCGTTGCAGGGTTAGAGGGTACTCTTTTGTAAAGTATGATTTCATATCATTTTCATCCAAGCATCATACATTAGTTTTGTTTCAACAAATCAACAACCAAAAACAGAAGAAAAAAAGAAAATTTTATTTAATTAACTATTAAGAAAACATAAGAGATTAGTTGATAAGCCTTCAAAAACAAATCAACTCCCCCTTTCTTATTATTACCGGATTTAAACTGTGTAAGAATCGTCTTTTCTGCAGTCAAATCATAAACATGGTACATATGTAAAAGTTTGACACAATTTCTTTAAGCCCTAATAATCTATTTATGTAATGTTTTTTCAAGATGTCTATCTTTTTAGCAATGTACATTGTAAATGTAAAAGAAATTACAGAAAATTGTCATCCAATACATCTGTAATAGTGATGTGTATTAGACAAATTTTTTATTATAATCATAAATTATGAAAACCAAAATGATATATATTTTGGTTATATTCGTAGATGATTAAACCCAAAATGGTGTATTTTGGTTATAGTTATAAATTATTAAAACATAATCATAAATTATTAAAACCTAATTTATATTTATTAACAAATAGAATTTAAATAATCATTTTTCTTTTTACATGGTCGAATCGCACCATGTTTGTTGTAATAAAAAATGAAATTGAGATGTTGTAATAAACAGAATAATGTATCCCTCAAAGGAATTGATGTATGATGATAATTTTTTACATCTGCACTTTCAAAATTTCACATCCGGGGATGATTTCCTCGTCTGCATAAAACATATGGAACTTAAGAAATTTAAATATTTACCCTTAAAATCTCAAAGGATCTCATCTATTTGACTACCAATTACATATTTTGTTGTTTGTATATCTGAAGGCCGGATGATTGGTGCATGTTGTATTTTGACCAAGTTGCCCCTGATTGTTTTCTAGGATTGTTATGATTTGTTATCAATTTTTTGTGTGTGTCATTTTTACTCATTGTACTGATCAAATTCACGCGATGGGTAGTCTCGTTGGTACATTTTCTTGTCTAGCCTATGACATTTTGTTCATAGCTAGACAATTTTGTCCCTGGTATGTTATCGTGTGTCTGCTGACATTGTAGGGTGTCGAAGATGGTATAAGTTCTTATCTTTCTCTTTATGGTGGTGATGTTATGTGTCCTTTGGTGTTTTTCTGTCCCCCAACATTTAAAAATTCACATGATCAGATCAATAATTCAACATATAGATCATTTGAAAGTTCAAAAATACAATCCTGTAACATTCTTAATTTATGTTGTTTGTATGTTGAAAAAGACCAAAATGCCATTAAGACATTGTAGTTTAAAAATTCTACCCGACTATAGCAATAACTTTCAATTTTTTCCTTGTTAGAAAAATTTTCTTTGAAAAGTATACCCAACTATAGTAGTTAAATTGGCTTCAAGAAAGTAGGATACCATAATAAACAAATCAATAAATATGTTGCTATTTTTTGTTGAAGAAAGTAAACTTACAGATTGTAAAGGGGAATGAAATTATAGTACTTCCAATTAAACAATATGTTTAATTATACATCTAATATGCAGGAAAAAATGGTTTAAGCCAATGTTTGACTTTTTAACATTATAATATATATCAAATATTCTTTGTGAAAAAAACATATAACAAATAAATTCAATATACGGTTATATTTACTACCTGGAAATTTATGAAAGTTGTTCCCTAATACCTAATTGCAACCAAATCAAAAGTTCTTGTGACCGATTTTTCTTTCATCATGTGGTATTGTCGAAGAAGATATTCCATAAGTGAAGAGCCTAATGTTCCAACCAAACCCTAGTAATTTACTATTTTCATGTGGGTCCATTGTTAACCTTCAGATTTGTCAATAAAAATATTAAAACATGCCCATTTGACATACCATCAACACCATTTTTGGTTCCTGAAGGAAATATTTCCCATTATGCCCTTCCCGGATCACCAAGATGTTCATGCTTATGGAATACATAGAAGATTTAAATAATCTACAACATGGAGATCAGAAAGAAAATCAACAAATAAAGTTTGGGGAAATTCCTTACACATCAATTAAAGCAAATGGGGTGGAGTAGGCGTACAGAAAGCACCAATGGAGCCTCTCATACTTATCAGATCTTCACCAAGGCTACACTGCATATTGATCTGCATATACCAAAAACAGGAGCAACCTAAATTAAAATCAAGTAGCAACAATAATGGATTCTCAATTAAAATCAAAACAAATACGATGATCCTATGGAAATTTGGATACCAAACTATAAAAAACAAAACATAAGGAAACTAATAATACAATAATGGTAAATTATATAATGTGTCTTACCTAAATGCATATATGTTCTCTAATAATGACGCCCTTTGGCAAAATTCGGATCGAACCCATTGACACAGTTAAACCCACTAATTGTAAAGATGAATACCCACCTTTCTCCATTTTTCCCTTTTCAATCTGTAAAATCATTTGTTAAAAAGTATGATGATTGGACAATAATAATGAAAATGTCATTGAACAACAACAAGGTTGCCTTCATTTTAACGATTTCATTACCTTTACATTTCATTACATCTTTGCATTTGACAACAAGAGTTGCCTTTTGTTAAAATTTTCTATTCTCGTTAGCCTCTGTTCATGAAAACCTATATAAAAGAAGTCTTCATATTATTACTAAGAAAATCCATACAATTGGGGTAAGAAAACAAATAATATGGGTAAAGTAAATTATCCTAATAACCTTGCTATCTTTTATGTTCTTCATAAATTCACCGCTCACAGCTGAACCAAACCAACAGTTGTTGCATGTGTAATCCAAAATATGAAAAATTGAATCCAAAATATGAAAAATTAAGTAGATATCAAAAGAAAAAGAAAAAGAACAGGTAGCCATATACACAACACCCATGCTCACACCTAAATAGAAGACAATCATAATCGTATCCCACTACCGGCCCGGTACCCACCAGGTCGGCTTTACAAAGCATTGCCACTTGTTTCGGACAAATATGTATTCAAATATATCGTACGCAAGCATCGGAATCGTATCCAAGAAAATATGCCAAATAGTACAAAGCAAATAAAATAAACAAGGAAATGACAGGAAGTGCGACCGCTCGCAGAATGGGTAATAAGTGGAGGACCGTTCTAAGAAGTGGGATTTACTAACCACAGACAGTCTATAAATATCCGCGGGAGACATGCTAACCAAGTAAGTGAGGAGAACACATATTCCTTGACACAGAAGCAATACCAAAGGGTTGCAATCTGACTTAGGCATCGGAGAACTATATCGGGGTCCTAACCTCGGTATGGTTGTCTGACCAAGTTTTTGTTACTCTTGCACATAGTGAATTCCCGGACGCCTATAGGACGAAACCCCCTGGGGTGAGAGACCTCATCATGCACATGGAGTTCGGCGTATCAACATGTGGACCCAACAGGCATGTTTGTATATGTTTTGTTATGTTGGGTATTTTGGGGGACTCACTAAGCTTTGGCTTATAGTTTGGTTTCATGGTTTCAGGTACATCAGATGATCGGGGCAATACGAAAGCGTGATCATATACATCATCCTTGGATTTATGTTCAGAGATGTTTTGGATACTCTGATTTTATGACTATGTTTTGGAAATAATGTTTTGTATGACTTATGGATTATAAAATGGTTTTTGAAAAATAAAAAAATTTATCATGATTTTTGGGACGTTACACATGAGGTATGTATCAATTGTCAAGTTTCAGGTCTCATGAATCGTTTTTACTCATGCAGGCTAAAGCTTTCTCCATGAAATAATAATGCAATTATGAAGAAGGTTCCTAATTCCTAACAATTTGAAACAAAAATTAGTTGTTGGATCAATCAAAATACACCTCTTTCTTTTTAACGAAAACGTCGATTGTAAGGTAAGTTCAAAACAACGAAATGAGACTTACTTTGAAATAGGAGTAGTGGCATAAGACATTAAATGCTTGATTCTTCTTGACCACAACATTGCCATGGAAATTCACTGGCGTCGATCCCTGATTAATGTAATTCATACACATACTGCAAAGGTTCTCGCCACTCTTCCTTATCATCAAAAAACTTTGTTGTCGTTTGAAGATTAGGAAGCAACGATTGAAGACCATGTGGCGGCGATTGAAGATGTCGATTGAAGCAGCGATGGTGGTGGGCAACATACTAGATGAGAAGACGAATGTTGATTGAAGTAGCGATAGGCAATGTGAGAAGAAAGGCTTGGATACATAATGGGGATGAAGATGTAGATTAAGTGGTTTTTTTTTCTTTTTTTCAATTACTTAGTTAAAGGTATTTTAGGGATACTATATTAAATTAAATAAGATGATAAAATGATGATAAGTATCATAATTTTAATGGTTAGAAATATTTATAAGAAGAAAATGTAGAAAACAATTTAATTTAATTTGTTTTTTAAATTTGTGTTTTACTTATTACATGATAATAGAGATTTAGTTTTTTAAAAGTTTTCCTAAATTAAAAATACTTTTAAAGGAGGGAAATATTTGTATTTATTTACCAAATCCGAGGATCAATTAAATTGACCCCACTCCATCACCGTACCTCATCACTCACATTGCTTTTCACTTTTCACTCATTACAAGAAAAACAAACAAATCAAACCCCAAAACCCCATTTCTTCAACTCAAAACCCCACAAAATTCAACAAGTTTGAAATCAAGAATCGAGTGATGAGGCTATGGAGGAAGCAGAGAAAGAGCTAGAAAGAAGGAGCAAGTTCTTGAGCAATTTAATACAGAAGAAGAAAGCTACCGATCAACAAAACCTCCATCAACAACTCAATATCAGAGTCAAAGCTTCTGATATGTCAACGGTTTTGCAAAACAAAGCTTTTAAGTGTGCAAAAGATCATCTTGATTCCATGTCTCCTGGAAATGGAATCAAGATTGACAGCAAACGCCTTGCTCTTGCCCTCAAGAAGGTAAACATTCTCTTCCTAAAATCTTTTCTTTTTTCGCTTTATTTTCAAGAATGCATAACAATAAATCATGGGTCTATCTTTTTTCTTGATTATGGGTTAATTACAGCTTAGTGCATTGATTAAAAAGATTCTCAAATCTGTTTCATGAACGTTTATGGATGTTTCTCCGTGGCAATAATCAAAACAGTTCTGAGTGTTAACCACTTATCCTCACATTAGAAGAGAAGCCTTCATAACTTCATTTTAAATGGTTCAAGTCATATAAATGTATTGAATATGCAAAATGCAAAGAAAAACAAGAAACCTTTTTCAAACTTATTTCGTCTATAAATGCTTTTGGTAGTTTGATTGTTCTGGATTATATGAAACAAAATTCCTTTTCCAATTCTTATGGTTTCCTGTGTGGGATTCTTTAATTCTCAATCACTTGTCTTTCTGTGAATGCTCAAGTGTCGCAAATCTAGAATTTTCTTAGAAACTTTTAAACTAAGATTTGAAGTTTTTGCATGTTTGAAAAATATTTGACCTTTTTAAAGTATGATAATGATCTCCAATATCTTTAATGAAAAAGAAGGGACAAACAGAAAAATTCCAAAGCAGGTGGTCAAAATTGTTTTTTTATGGTGTCAGAATTATTTTGTTCATGTCTACTATTTGTAGTCTTGTGAGATTCTACTCACAGAGTATCACTACTCTTTTAGCCTTTTGCTCTCATTTTACATGAATTGATAATCGAGAATGTTGATTGACTTTTATTTCTTTAATATCTTAAAATTAAACATGTTATCTAAATGTATAAATTAAAATGAATATTTAATGCTTATTCAAAGTTAACACCATCGTAGATGTCATTTCGAGTTGAGTATTTTCCATAAAAGGAAATTTTGACACCTTTTATGATACTTTCAGGTTTAAAGATTTCCATTGTGATATGTCACATAAAACTTCTACATAGTTCTAGTCGTTGTTATAAAATGTTTATGATATTAATTTGGTTGGATTGGACAAAGCGATGTTGGACAGTGTGCAGCTTCCTATGGACATGTTCCCATCAAGTTATAGGGGCAATACAGTAAAATACTTTCCTGTTTTTATCTTTTTGAAATTTCATTTATTTTAAAAACTTGTCCTTATTATATTTCCTAAAGGTGTTAATGTATCTATAATGGGTAATCTAAACTAATATACTATTACTTATTATTTTCACTACATTAATTATTCATTATTTTTATTTAATATACACCAATGGTTATTAGCTCTTGTTCGTGGTTAATTTTTTTGTGTTATAATACTAATTAGTAATAATAAAATTGAATATATAATTTTTTAATTTTTTTTTTGTTAAAAATGGTTATATGTCGTTATCATAGGAATTCGACGCATCATACGGGCCTGCATGGCACTGCATTGTGGGAAGCAGCTTTGGGTCATACGTGACGCATTCATTGGGAGGTTTCTTGTATTTTTCCATCAACAAAGTTTATGTTCTTCTTTTCAAGACCACTGTTGACCCCATGCCCATGCCCATGGATCATCATCGCTAATCACTATTTTCTGACTTTTCTTAGTATAGCCTTCAATGTCCTTTTGTTTAAATTAAAACTTAGGAAGGAATGAAACTTGTATTTTCGTGTACTTTTTTAAGCGTAATTGTGTATGTGTTGTACGTTAATCATATCACCTTTTTTTTGTCGATTCATGTCATTCTTCAAACTTTTGTGTCAAGTGCTTACTTCTTGAAAACTAGGGTTTTTATTTGATCGGGTTACTGATTTGAAGCAAGAAACTAGTTATTTTTACTTTTTTTTTTATCGAACTAAGCTAAATTATTAATGGCTACTCAAACAAAGTTTGATGGTTGAGCAACATTTTGCATTCCAAGTCAAATTACACACATTGGACTTGAACGATAAGTTTTGGTAACTTGAAGGTTAGATGTAACATTGTCAAAAATTTGGAGGGGTACAAAGTCAATTTCTTGAACTTTTATCAAAATCTTGGCCACATGTTACTTATCTTGGAAAACAATTCCTCCCTAAACCTTTTAAACAACCGTTCCAGTTTGTTAAGAAAAAAAAACATTTTTGAGCCATGGATATGGAGATTTCACATGAAACAAACCACAAACAGCATCAAATAAATCAAGATTCATCAAACACAGGACAACCCCATGAATCTTTATACCTTGTATTACCCTATCTTCCACTTTTTGAGCTTCTTGCCATGGCTCAAGTATGTAAATCCTTCAACAACGCTTTAAAAGATGATATTTTGCCATGGCTCAACATCATAGTGGATGAAAATCTTCAAAGATCACGGATTTCGGATGAAATTCTAGTCAAGATTGCTTCAAAAGCAATGGGTAGGCTTAGAACATTGGTTCTTAATAACTGTGGCAGAATTACAAACGATGGTGTTCAAACTGTGGTAGCCATGAATCCCAATATCGAAAAGGTATGATTTTTCTTGATCTTGTAATTTGATGTGAATTACAGGGTGTTGGATATGTGTTTATAACAACAATATTTCCTTTTTTAGCTACATGTACCTCAATGCACGAGTTTAACCCCCGAAGGGATTATCCAAGCAGTGACAACGTTAAACCAACACAGTGCAACCTTAAAGAGCCTAAAGATAAACGGTATCTACAACATCACCAAAGACCACTTTCAAACGCTTTGTATGTTGCTAAAATCAAACGAAATGCAACACAAGCGATTCTATCCCGACACTTCAAGACAAGATTCCATAGATGTGGGAATTTGTCCGAAATGTGACCAAGTGAGAATGGTGTTCGATTGCCCTTTGGAGACATGCGAGAGGAAGAAGACAATTGGTGGATGTCGAGGGTGTAAATTTTGCATTTTGAGGTGCGAAGAGTGTGGAAAATGTGTAGATGAAGATGATAGTGAAGCCGCTTGTGAAGATACGTTGTGTCTAGATTGTTGGATTAAACTACCAAAATGTGGTTTTTGTAATAAGCCTTATTGTAACAAGCATGCATACAAGCAAAGTGTTCTTCCCGAGTCCTCCGGTTTTGTATGTGAGGCTTGTTATTCAACAATCGATGAAATTTGAATGACAAATCAATTTAATCATTTCAAGTACTTGTACCTACAAACACTGCATTTTGTGTGCATTACACCAAGACTGATGTGAATGAGACAAAAATTGCAACTTTCAGTCAAAGAATAGATAGATCATGAAGAAAAAATCTTGATTCGCTTGTTTCTACAATCAACAAACGAACTCGCTCCTAAGTCCAACAATTCCTTCAAGCTTCATACAAACTTTGTTTGTGACCTTTTTACCCTCCCGCTTCATGGGCAGGAACAAAATGAGGTAATCAAGAACCGAATATTTCCGAAAAATTTACAAAAATACCCCACTCAAAAGTAACACCACAATAAGTCTCAGAAAAGAAACCGAGTTGCTCTCATTGAATGTTGACAAGCTACCCGAAGTCGAATTTGAAGACGGAGCCAAAGAAGTCCCGTTTATGAATGTCCCATTACTCCCATTACTACACAAACAATAATATAAAAACCATTAATTTCACAATTTCAATGGTTTTTTTTTTTTTTTTTTGCAATGAAAAGTGTGACATTTTGTAATAATTATTTACCTTCCGGGAAATATACAACTTCCATGACCTGCAAGTGAAACAATTCGATAACATAAGTATAACATTTAAAGCACGGAGTACAACTCTTTACACATATAAACCATTGAACCTTTTACTTACTTGGGTCAGTGGTAGTTACAGTAGCCACACCATTGAAATCACAAGTCCCTTCAGCCATAACCATTCGATGATAATAAGCATCAAAAGCATAAGTGGCATGAGCTGCAACAGTATCCGGTTCATAACATGGTGCACCCTGAACCATAGCCGAACAGTCAACTTTCCCCGGTCCACAAGCCCAATCCAATGCAGCCTGCAACATCTTCCGATCAACACCATCTCTAGCCACACAGTAAGTCTGGTTCGTGGTGTCATTAGCCAACATGGTCCCTGAACCAGTCAAATGCAACACATAAATCGGCCTCCCATTTCCATCAAAAAGCCCCCAATTCTTCTCTGAAACCACCCCCGATCTTGCATCTTCATTATAAAGCTCGTAGATGAACGTGCTGACAGCTACCCCTGGATGTTTTGGTGTCCCGGTGTTGTTTATAACATGTTTGATTAGATTACTGTTGTATGTGTTGGCGTTGTCGAGAGTGGCATCGGGTTCGTTGGAATCGCCTTTTGATGGCCATCCTGATTCCGTTACCACAATCGGAATGTTCGTGAAGTTTAAGTACGACATTGAGAAATAAGCAGCGTCGACAATGGCATCGAATACATTGGTGTAGTGTAAAAGGGTGTTGGAATCGACTGCTTCTTTGTTTGGTGGGAGAGGGCGGAATAGGGCGTAGTCCAACGGAATGGCATCGCGGGATTGGATGTAATCGTAATACGGGTAGACGTTAAGCATGAGGTAAGATTTCGTGGATTGAAGGAATTCAAGTAATGGAATCATTACTGGGTCCCATGTTCGGTTGAAGAAGGCTTGGGATGGTGGAAAGGAATCAAGGATGATGGAGGAGGAATGGGCGGTGGAGACTTTGATATGGGAATCGAGTCTGGCGGCGACGAGGGCGGCGTGGATGAATTTTAGGGCGGAGACGAGTACTGGGGCGGCGTTGGGGATGGCGGTGAGGACTTCGGATCCGACTGATATGGCGGTGATGTTGGTGGCGGGGACGTGGGTGAGGATGTTACGAGCCACCCAATTGGCGGCGGTGGAATTGGATTGGCCGATTGCGAGGAGCTGTTGGTTTGGAACGGAAACGGTGACGCGGATTCCGGTGCCGGAAAGGGCGAGGAGCATGGCTTGGTCGGCGTCGTAGAGTCTGACGTGGAAGATTTTTTGGGCCTTGAGAAGGGCCACCACCTGAGTTGGGCTGGGCATGTCGGAGAGGGCGGTCCCTATGTTGAAACCTACAAAAGCATCTGGAACAAAAGGCACTACGGGTATTTTAGACATTTCACAAAAAGTCAACCACTGACTTTAATGTCTGAATTTAATGATAAAAATTGGGAGAAATCACTATAAGATATGGAACAAATATGACAATTAAGCTTATCAATGATGGGATTTACAAATATTTAGAAGAAAAAATGAAAAATGGGTAACATTTAACTTATATATGATGTCTGTATAACCAAAGAAAATGTCAATAGTGCCCTTCAAAGTTGATCTAGATGGACCCAAAATGGAATCTTTGTTAGTCCTGTTATTCCCACTTTAATGTTTGGAAAATCAAAAGGGTATAATTTATGCAAAAACAAATAAATAAATAAAGCATGCTCTGAGTTGTATCTCAATGGTGGTATTCCAGGAAGGTCGATTAAGGTAAATGTTAGAAAAAAGTATATGAAAAGCAGAACTTTTGTTTCTAGAACAGTGAAAAATCAACACATTTACTCATTTTTAATAAGCAAAAATATGAACAATGATGATTTATGGCTTATAAACACAATGTCTTTCTGGGTTCATGAGTTTTGACCAATCTTTGACAACATAAACCCTAATTAAAACATCTATAATAAAAAACAAACTTTAGGTTATAAAATACCGAAAAGGGTATGTGAAAAGATTGTTTTTTTAGTATAAAACTACTCAAAAGATTCAAAAGAAATGATTTTTGTAGTGTAAATTGTTGATTTCTTAGAAAATACGCTGTACTTGAGTTGTACTATTCTGGGAAGGTTAAGGTAATATACAAAATTCAAATAAACCCTTTAAGTTTCTTTTTTTTCTAGAACAGTAAAAACTAAAACTTTACTCATTTGCAATGACCAAAAGCTTCTATAGGTTGAGTACTTGAGTTTTTGCCCAATTTTTTGACTTCATAAACCCTAATTAAAACACCTCTAACAACAAAACCAAATATGCAAAAGGATATGTGAAAAAACTGTTCCTTGAGAATAAAACTACTCAAAAGACATTGTAGTTGAATGATGTTACAAAGTATAAAATTTCAACAGAAAGATATTTATGAAGTATAAAATTCATCTCTCTTGAACAGTGGAAAAAAACCCAGAAACTTTACTCATTTGCAATGAGAAGAATCAGAATATGAACAAGGAGGGTTTATGGCTTCTAAAACACAATGTCTTTCTGGTTTTATATGTTTTTGTCCAACCTTTCACAATTTACACCATAAACCCTAATTAAATCATCTCCAATAACACCCAACCTTCAGATTAAAACCGTAAAAAATGCAAAAACGCAGGTGAAAAAAATGTTTTTTAGGAATACAACTACTTGAAAGATGCAAAAATATAGGATTTCCAAAGTGAAATTTGGTGAGCTATGCATACAGAGTATAACATGTGCAGAAAAAGATGAAAGATATGAAGAGGAATGAAGAGAGAAAGGGTTGACCTTTGTCGGCCATGGCAGCTAAAGGCAGAAGGTGGAGGAAGAGGAAGAGGAGCGCCATTGATCTCCAAGTCGCCATTGAAGGGTTCTACAGTTCCCACTCCCAATAACCCAAAAAGGAAATGTAGAGAGAGAAAGGGAGGGGGGCAGAAAGGGGGTGTTTGAGGAAGCAATAGCCCAAGAGAAAGAAAGACAATGGTTGGGGGTGGGGTTGGAAGTGGAACATTAAACTATCTAAATTAAAAAAGAAAATAATAATAATAATAATAATAAAGACTTTGAAGTTTGAAGTGGTTCGTTAGTCTTAAGGTTCTAGCCGGGATGATGTCCAAAAACCTAATCCAAGTATTGTCAGCAAGTTAATCATTTGGTACGGTAATACATTCGAATTATACTCTAAAATAATTATATATTTGAAATTAAAATTAAAAATATACATATTGCAACTTGATAACTATTTGCATGACTTATATATCATTAGCAACTTAAATATCGTTCCAGGTGTAGACTTGTAGATATCTAGACTATGAGCGTTTTTGACACGAAACGTTTCAGAGCATTTGAGATCTTTTAGCTTCTAACGTTTAATAAAACGTTCCGTTTTAAACAAAAAATATCGTTTGACACTATAAGTTTTAGAGTTTAATTTAAACAAAACGCTCTAAATCTAAAAGCTACATCACGTAGCGTTTAACAAAACTCTATCAGCTACCCGCTATCAACTAGTTTTGTCGAACACGCCATGTATATAATCTATTTCGCTTAATATCTCATATTTGTAAATGTATGTATTTTATAGCGCAAACTTTAAAAAATCCAACATATTTTTATCTATTTTTTTAAAAAAACTGTTATATTATTTATTATTTAGTATAATACTAAAATCCTTATATTTTCTCTGGAAGTTTATTTAAAACTTTTTGACTTAGAAAACACAATCTATTTTCATCCAAATATTAAAAAATAAAGTATATATATTTCTGGTGTGTTAAAATATTTATATTTTTTAAATTTTTTAATGTGAGTGTTAACACTAAATCCTTAAGAATTGATTACCTGGTATTTGTGACAATCTAAGGTTTCACGAGTTCAAAGCTTTAAATTATACATTCTAAAATATAAAGGTTTTAACGTACTAAAAAATAATATATATTTGTATCTTTACTAATTTGACGAAAATATGTTGGTTTTTCTAAAGCTTTTCTTATTTTATATCCCTCAGTGTTTAATAAATTTTTTGAAATATTCAATATTTCACATAGTATAATGGTTACTAACTCTCATAGCCACCGTTATACGTACCCACGTCGTTACGGATCACGACTTTTCCGCCTCCCATATCCACTATACTCCTATCAAAAATGCATTTCATTTGGTCAACATTGTAACGAATATCTTGAACAAGGTATGAATCATCGACGACACAAGAGTGATTATTCATCATGGGTTAAAGTTTTTCAACTTTGTGTGTGGGGTTATAAAGTTCTTGTTAAATTTGTTCAACTTTATGTGTGGGGTTACAACGTTCTCGTCCTTATCAACAATACCAAACCACATGAGTCCATCGATTTGTCTTCTCGAGTCTTGTTCAAGACTTATGACATCGGTCTCTAGTGGATCTATGAAACCCTCTTAGATGAACTTTTGGTATGTGTACTTGATTCTGAATCAACCTCCTTTGAAGCATGTCTCGCATCAAGAGCATTTTTAATTCTTTATGAATAACAAGGCTCTCATACAACCGCTTTAGAGCACGAGTTCATGAACCTTACTCTTAAAGTTATGCCATCTCTCGATGCTTATTGCTAACAACTCAAGGAGCTTATTGGTCAACTGAACAATATCAACAACATCATGAACGAACAATACCTCATTTTTTTAATATGTCTGCGGTCCACACTGAATTCGACATCGTTGTGTCATTTATCAACCAAAGCATTCTGATATGGGACGCAACTTACAACATGCTTTAACTAGAGCAACCCCATCAAACCACATACGAGAACCACTCCTCTTCGACTGTGGTTGTCGTTGTTTCTCATGAACCATCGGTGACATCACATTATTGCGACAAACCACCTCGCGACCCCCAACTGGACATTTCCCCATGTCATCCCAACAATCTTGCCAACCGAACATATAATCTGATTGTGGCCCAAACAACAACCAAATACCAAGGCCAAAATGCCATTCATCACCAAGTTTATGTGCCTAACGACGATACTGGACTCCCTGGTGGATGATGTCACCCTTTGTTCATATACAATCCAATTAGATACGTAAATACATTGACCAGCCATCCATGCCTACATGTAACACCATGTATTCACTTTTCGAGATATAAAAATATAAACCTTTATTATAAAAACGAAAGTGAAAATATATTGTGTTTTAGCTTAAATGATCAACGTGAAAGTTATAGTAGACGTCAATACGAACACATTGATATAAAGAACATCGAAAACGGAGTTTGATAGGTGCATTTTATGCACCTATTTTGCATGTTATTTATGTCATTTCATAGCATTCTACTTCATAATTCTTGCATTTAGTTAATTATTTGGGCAATTGCATATTTCATTAAGAACGCCTGGTACTTCACCATTTTTGATTTATTTTGCAGGCATTATGGAGCATGGAACGTGGAGCTTGGATGCATGGATGTATGGATACATGGAGCTTGGATGCTTGGAGCTTTGGAGCATGAGGAGAAGATGAACCGGTCATTCCATGGCAGAAAACATGAAGATGGAACCCGAGTCATTGTGCATTATTATCATAGCAAAGGACTATGTTTGAAACGCGATTCTTGTCACACCGACACGGGTCGTGTTTGTCCTTTGTCATCTTATATTTGAGCAACATGACTCGTGGTGAAGCTAGATTGAAGATGGAGCCAACAGTGAAGACTTTTTGGAATTTTAGCAAAAAGCATGGGCCATGCCAAAAACACATGGTCAAGACAAATGGTCATGCCAAAAACACATGGGCAAAAGGCATGGCCATGCCAAAAACGCATGGTCTCATGGCATGCACGTGAACATTAATTAAAACAGGAGGAGACGTTATTTTTTGGGGAGAACGGTTTTGGGGAGCAGTTTTGGGCGATTTTGGGAGAACTCTTGGAGCTTTTGAGAAGACCAAATCATTGCAAACACTTTTGATTTCATTTTAGTAAGAATTAAACATTTCAATTTCATCTTTATTCTTGTTTGATTTGTTTTTAGCCATGTGTGGCTAAGAAACCCTAGTTTCTAGTTCTTATTCAAAACATGTTGATTGCTTGACTTGAAGCATGTGATTTGATGTTTGATTTGTGATTCTATTCTAGTGATTATGTTCTTGTTTAAACTAGAATCCTTAAATTTGATTTGTGTTTGATTGGCCACTTTCATGAATTGAATTTTTGTGTAGTTAATTAACTTTTAGGGCACCTAATCGTTCTACAAAGTTAATGATTGGTAACAAGCAATAGGTTTTCTTATTGTAGAACATTTATCACATGTTTTCACACTTCCGAGCGTATGAGAAGAAATGAACATTGTTGGGAAGCTTGTACGAAACTTAATGTAGTTTTTCAATACAATCTAAGAGCGTGTTTAGGTTGAATTGGTAAAGTTAGGTCTAGTCAAAGAGCGTGTTTTGGTTAGATAATTTGGCAAGCGAGAGGTATTAGAGCGTGTTAATATCTTTCAGTACCAACTTAGAATAGCAATCACAAATTACATCAAATCATAATCAGGTTAAATGACAACATTGAGAACTAGAACTGGAGGCACTTTTACAACTTGTTTACAAATCTATTTCATTTTCTGCATGTTCCAAAGTTGATTGTTATTTTCATTATTTGACTTTTGCAAACAAAACCCCCCTTTGTGACCAAAGTACCTTACGCAAAGAGGTATAGACTTTTGTCCCGTGTCTCTGTGGTTCGACCCTGCTTGCCTTGTACTACTTTTTAGTGCATTAAAGCAGTGTATGTGGAGTCTGATGTACCCCTATTATTTTTTGGGTTTGACATGCCTAACAGAGTTCGTATGTGAAAGTTGTGATTTTTATAAGTTTTGGAAAATTTTAAAAAAAATCTATGGTGCGACCCATGTTATACCGCGGTGTGGGACATTAAATGCACCTGGCTCCACAAGCAGCATTTGCGTGGAAGAAAAGATATGCCAGACCAGTTAGGGACCGCAACACGACCATTAAAAATCCATCCTATAAATAAAGGGTTTAGGCTCTCTCGTTTCTTACACATTTCACTCTCAAAGCTTTATATCTACCTCTCGAGATCTCAGTGCCTCGTAATTCAATTCTCGTTCTGTAGTATCATCAGCAAAGCGCTAGAAGTTTTGAAATGATAATTAAGAGAAGGATCAAGTGTCGAAGTTACGCTCGTCTTTTTCTGAGCTATTCGTCAATGGGGTAAGTTACACTTCCGCTTAAGTATAACTTAAACTATAGTATAATCATTGTCGTTATTATGGACTTGTGTATTAGAATAATCATCAATCACGTTTATTATATTGATTGTGTAACATTCGTTCTAGGTATGAGTTTATGCCTTGTAAGCCTAAGTACAAGAGTTGCGTTTTGGCATTATGGCCCAGACCACAATGTGGTGATTGCCTTGTCACCACAGCATGGTGTCTATTGTAACCCACGACGTTGTGCCATATTGGGATCGGATCTTGAACCCTATTTAAATAATTTTGGGGCTAGTGTTTCCTCCCAACCCCAACCATCATCTCTCCAAAACATTTCCTCCAAACCCTAGCCTCCTTTTTATGTTCTAAGCATTTTATGTGTGTGTGTGTTGTGTCATTTTAAAGGAAGAAGCACCACCCCTTGGAGTGTGAGAGTGTTGTGTGGAGAACCCAAGGAGGAGATAAGGGCGCATTACCTCGAGTTCTTTGGAAAAATGGATTTCGAGGGCGAAATTTGATTCAAGTAGGGGAGAATCGTAACAATCATTCCAGGTATGATTTTATGATTTATAGGACTAAGTATTAGAGTTGGGTTTTGACATTATGGCCCAGACCATGATGTGGTGATATGCTTACCACAGTGTGGTGTCTATTGTGACAATGGTGTGGCACCATCATGGGCTCAAAGCCCTAGGGCTCGAATCTTGAGCCATATTTAAGGAATATTGGGTTAGGGTTTCCTCTCAACCCTAGCCTCCATCTTTCCAAAACACTTCCTCCAAACCCCAACATCCTTTCTTGTATTCTAAGCCTTTTGTGTGTGTATGTGTTGTGGCATTTTGAAGGAATAAGCAACGCCCCTTGGAGTTTGAGAGTGTCTTGTGGAAGATTTGTCACCTTTGTTACCTTATGGACCTTTGTAAGTGCTCAAGTTCTCAACTTTATGGTTTTAAATTGATAGGTCTAGCATTTTAAATTCTTATTTTGGATTTGGTTGGTGTTTATGGAAGAAATACAGGTAAAGCTTGCAACTTTAACAATCTAGGGTGTCCCTTGAGTGTTTTATCTTTTAAATCTAGAACTAGGGAGTGATTTGGGACCATGCAAAGAATAAAGGTCTCATTTTCATTTTTTTGACCTAGAATTGTGGTAGACATGCATGAGGTGTGCATGTCCGTAAAGTTATGATTTTTATGACTCTTCTGGGTGCTTTGAGGCCTTTTGGAAAGTATGAGTAGTTGGCTTAATGGATCAAGGGCTTAATCCATTAATTTGTTTTGGTACAGTTTCTACGACGCAGAGTATGGTTCACCATGGTGCGGTGGCGGGTTTCATCCGCGATTGTTTTGTCGAGTGGCTGCCACATCATAGGGGCTGACTATTGACTTTTTGACTAGTTTGACTTTTGGTCAAACTTGGAGAGGTTTTGAGTTATAGCCTAAGGTTTAGCTTGTGATTGGTTTAGGAGGTTCGTGTAGTTGATTATGTGGGATTTCAAGTAGTGGATTACAACTCTTTGATCATGTGAATTTTCTGATTATACTATGTAGAACACTAGGTGTCGTGGTATGCTAGATAGTCTATGTAACTTTTGCATGAAAAACTATGGTGAGATCACAACCCTTATATGAAAGATTGTTGTGGGATCACAACATTTGTATGGAAGATAATGGTGGGACTGTGGCAAAAAAGATTGCAGTGTGGTTGTAGCAACGGAAGTGACTGTAAGATTATGGTGGGATCATAGTATGCATAATGGTTGAAATACACCCTAGGGCGGTGCCCATTGTTATGTATGGTATGTGGGATTTTGGTGAAACTCACTAAGCTTTGTGCTTACGGTTTAAGTTTAAATGTTTCAAGTACTTCCAGTAGCAAGGGAAAGGAGCCAACCTAATTGCATTGCATCCTCCGATTATTCCGCACTACGAGACTTTGGGATTACTCTGATATTTTGATGAAAACAATATACTCATGTTCTGTATTACTTGACTTGTGAAGTTTATGGAATAGTTTTATTCACTTTAAATTTTAAACTTTTTTCCTAGTATTTTTGGACTATTACATATTGGTCTACTTATGGGAGCAATGTCTATGATAGACACTTTGGCCTGGTTGTTGCATTTTAGAAAGGTAATACGTAGAAATGATCCTGCCTCCGAACTATCTTCACTAACTAATCCTTAATTGATAGTCATTTGTTTCAGTGTTCGTGGAATTAATGAAGGATCTAGCTATTAGTTACAATATTTCCGTAGTTATTAATAAACTATATTATTATAGATTGTTTTATGTATGGCACACTTACTCGACAGTTAAATTGTTGATATTTGTTCGAGTAGCGGTCCAGGTGACTTTTCTCACTGTATTACTTATAACATAGTTGTTATGACATGATTGTATGCTTAGTTAGACTCGTAAGTTATTGTGTGCTTGCTTGTATGCTATGTTGGTTGAAATATACATTTTGGGTTGAAACACACATGTTGGGTTAAAAAAGACCCGTTCACTTGAAATAGACATGTTGAGTTGAAACAAACCCGTTCAGTTGAAACCTTGGCAGTTATAGCGGTCCAAAATCAAATATCAGTCAAGGGACGATATTTGAGATTTAGGTTATCGCGGTGAGATATCGGTGGGATATTGGTATTTTTATATCATGCATAATATATATATATATATATATATATATATATATATATATATATATATATATATATATATAAACATAACATAAGACATATATAATAGTAATATCAAAAGTAAAAACTCAAAAGTGTCAATGTTTCAAGCATAATCATACGTAAGCCATGGAATCTTCCTCCAAGTCCACATCAACCAAGGCTTCCAATTATTTTATAAAGATCTTCCACATCAACTCTAATATCATCATCATCATCATCATCATCACCAGTTAAGAATTAAGTACTTAACATAACAAGATGATCAAACCTGTAGAAACTAGCAAGTTAACACTTAAGTATTTAACAATTAACACAACAATAGGATCAGTTAAGACTTAAAACCATGAGTCTATGACTTAAAACTAATAATTAAGTACTTAACATAACAGCAGGTTCAGATAAGTTAAGACCATAAGACTTAAGACAATGATTTAACACTAACAGAAGTAACTAAAATTAGTTAACCGATATCCCACCTGGAAATATCGGTGAATATCTGTTAAATATCAGTAAATATCACCGATTTTTGCGGTTCCGATATTTTGGACTGATATTTGACACCGATATTTTGAAAGGTACCGATAACCGATATCCCACCTGGAAATCGTCGATATTAACTGCATAGGTTGAAACAGACCTGTTGGTTTGAAACATACATGTGCAGTTGAAACATAGATGTTGGGTTTAAACAGACTTGTTGGGTTGAAACATATACGTTCTTATGCAACATACATGTTGGGTTGAAACATACAATTAGAAGTATAACTTATAATCAGACAACAATTTAGTTATGATATTAGACACCAATCCAACAGTCTCCCATTTGGATAAGTCTATAACTACAATTGCAAGTATAACTTTTAATCAGACAACAAAGTGTGCTTTCCAAAGCATTTGCCGAACTCTGATCTAATCATACATTATCCCTAAGGTAAGTGATCAACTATTTATTCATTCTTCAAGATATCGTAGGGACATGAGACATGGGTTATAATCAATCTCATTGTCCAAGATTCAGTTTTCCCGATTTCCCGATTTGTGATGACGTCACCAGACTACTATTTGAACACATCAATTTTGTCATGACTGGGCCCATCACTATAATGTCAACCCAAATCACCGGGGGGCCCACAAATATCGCTTTTCCCGTTAGGGAAAAAGGAACGAATAAACTTTGACTATATAATTATGACCTTTACTTACTAAATCATACATGGCACTATGTTTTATAACATCATGTTACTAATGCATTTTCGCAACACCAATGTACAACCGGTTTGTAAATCACAACTTATATATCTCTATTTAAAGAATAGAAGATATCATGGTCTTATAATTACTCGTGATTGAATCCATGAAGTATTCTCTAAGCATGGGTTTGTCCAATACTCAAAATCTCCATTTTCTAAGTACTCGTGAATATTGTAGCAATCCTATTGCAATGTCTAATCTATATAGACAATCTACAATCTATTCATGACAGTCTTAATTCAGTACTCACTTCCAAAAGTATAAGTGACTGTGGAATTTGAATAATCAAATCATTCACAAAGTAAAACATGCAAAGTGACACACAAGAATAAATAATTGAAGTATGAAGTACGATACTCATAAATAATTGTTGTTAATCATTCACCAAAATCAATTACATTTATTTTGTTACAAGGATTCAAAACTCTCACCTATCTACTAAAACTAATATCATCTTTTAATCCAATGCTCATAACATGTTGGTTGTGCTTGATCCTGTTAAGAGCCATTGTCAAAGGATCTGCAGGATTGTCTTCTGATGATGCTCATTTCACCAGGAGATGCCCTTATTCAACCTTATGTCTGATGTGGTGTTACTTTCTGTCAATATGCTTGGATCTACCATGATCCTTTGGTTCTTTTGTCAAAGGAACAATGCATTCATTATCACAGAAGAGTTCCATTGGATCTTGAATGGTCGGGACTACTCCGATATCGTCGATGAAGTTCTTCAACTAAGTCGCTTCCTTTGATGCATCACTCGTTGCGATGTACTCTGACTCACAAGTAGATTCAGCCATCGTTGACTGTTTGGAACTCTTCCAAGTCACCGTTCCACCATCCAGCAAGAAAACCCAACTAAATTGAGAACAAAAGTTGTCACGCTCTATTTGAAAGTTGGTGTCACTGTAACCACTCACTCTCAATATATCATTACCTCCAAGAACTAGGAACATATCTTTTGTTCTTTGCAAATCCTTGAGAATGTTCTTGACTATTGTCCAATGGGCTCTGCCAGGATTTCCATGAAAGCGACTAACCATGCTCAAAGCATAACCCACATCAGGGCGAGTACATGTCAAAGCATACATGATCGATCCTATAGTCGAAGCATATAGGACTGGACTCATGTCATATATATCTTCCTCAGTACTAGGACTTAGAGTCTTACTCAATTTGACAGTACAGTGAATGCGTAAATCCTCTTTGTAACATCCATAAAATTCAAGCCAATTTAAAACTTTTTCAAACATTCAAAAACCATTATTTATTACAAAATGTTTTCAAAATAGTTTCATATCAGAGTATCCCAGGAATCAAAATCATAAAATGTGAGGAGGTGCACGATCAAGCCTTCGCCTTCTTGCGATCATCTGAAGTACCTGAAACAAAATCAACAACTGTAAGCCTGAAGCTTAGTGAGTTCCCCCAAAATACCAGCGCCATACAAACCAAAACAATATCATAACAAAAGCATGCATATAGAGTCTACAGTATGACCGGACCGCCCTCACCGAGCCTTCAGTCTATCTGGCCCACTCTCAGAACCTTCATCATGTCTGGTCCGCTCTATCGGGCCTTCAGCCTGTCTTGACCGTTCTCCAGGCCTTTCGCCTGACTAGTACGCCCTACCGGGTCTGCAGTCTATCTGGGGCGCCCTGGGTATGTTGGCCTAGAGCACAAAGAAGGACCGCCTCAACCCACCTCCAATCTTACAAATAACATATAATATCATACGCTAGCTAGCATGTACAGATAATCATACAGATCTAACAGATCACTAATCATAGCATCATCATATATATCAGGATACCGATCTAACAGATCACTAAAACATAACATCATCCTATAACCAGGATACAGATCACTAACATAGCATCATCCTATAACCAGGATACAGATATAACAGATCACTAACATAACATCATCCTATAACCAGGATATAATTCAAAAGGGTCGGCCTTGGTGCCTTAGACCCTGTTGATATAGTGAGAAGAACTCACCTTGCAAGTAGTGGTGGATGATAATGTCAATCTCCCAAAACACAGCTCCAAACTCCAACACCTACAACCACCATAGGACCAATTTTATCAAGACCTAAATTACCAAAATACCCTCAGAAGTCAAACTTGGTCAAAGTCAAAGTCAACAGTCCATGTTGACCTAACTCGTCGAGTGCAGCTACTGACTCGTCGAGTTCCTTCATAACTCGGAGAACCTGTGAAAACTCCAGTGAACTCACCGAGTTCCCAAAACAACTCATCGAGTCCATGCACTGTCCAGAAGATCGAGGAAAACCCTAACCACTTGTCGAGTTATCTCACTAACTCGTCGAGTTCACTTAGAATCCAGAAGCGGGAAAAGCCTAACGAACTCGTCCAGTTGGCTAAGCAACTCGTCGAGTTCCTTCAGCCCTTTTTCTCATTCAGACGCTTTTAAACAAAACTAATGCTCCAAACCGTAGATCTAGTCTTCTAGGGCTGAGATACTATGTAAAGCTGCAAGCTTTACGTCCATGCATGGCATTAAGGGGCTAACTTGCTAAAAATAGCTTAACAAAGGGGTTTAAGGCATGGAAGTTGGCCAAAGCTTGATAAAGCTTGAGTCTTTAGGCCTAAAGGGCCTAGTGGTGTCCAGATCCGAAGTCTTAGCTTCAAAACTTGCTCAAAACCAAGAATGGCTCAATAAGAAGCTAGAAATGACCATAAACTCTTTAATGGAGAGATCTAACAAACAAGTGATAAAGGTAGTGGCTTTTTACCTTCAAAAGGTTGCTACAGCTGATTAGATGTCGGATCTATAAGCTCATTTTCGTTCCAAGCTCTTAAATCTTCGATTTTCTTCAAGAAATGCACCAAACACACACTCTTTAGCCTTACATACACTCAAAATGGAAGGTTAGCTCGATTAAGGTTTGTTTCTGGACGATAAGGTGGTAAGGGAGGCTGGAGAGAGGGCTTAAGGTCCTTTAAATAGGGTGCAAACCCTAAAAATTAGGGTTTTCACATCCAGCTTCAACTCGTCGAGTTGGGACCTACAACTCGACGAGTAGGTTCTAAAGTTCACGCGCCCATCTCGGTCTCTACACGACGAGTTGGAGCCTCCCAAATCGTCGAGTTCTAAGGCCAAATGCATAAAATCCTTCAAATTTTATTCTTGAAAATCAGGATGTTACAACTCTCCCATACTTAAATTTGATTTCGTCCTCGAAATCATCCTTTGCCACCCGCGGCAAGCCCGTCACCTTAAGGGGCACCTCCGTAACTCGTACACACAACGACCTTCCCAAGGTGACTAAACTCAGCAGAAAATTTCCACCCGAAGAAAGTAAATCCAAAACTCCACTCAACGAGCTATTCTTACTTTACCTGAAAATATGTAGTCTGGAATCTCGAACTTGGTCTGACTCCCCGATAGACCGCCCATAATAACCATCGCTGCATCCATTCCCCTTATGCTTAAGCTGACTACTCACCCCTGAAAACCTGAGGTTCTCTCCAAAAAATAGAATCACATATCGGACATTGCTACCGATAATTCTTTTCTTGACCAGAGGGAATACGTATTCTTTCAAGAGAAGGGTCATTATGATGACAAGATTTCCTAGGATATGATGACCAATGGGAGACAACCGAGAGATGAATGTTCTTGTGCCGACCGACAATGCTCCATTTAGCTTCCCGAACCAATATGCTCATCACTGCTAGCTCATAACCTCAAACACCCATGACTGGCCCGATCAACCTCGGGCTGGGATACTAATATGTCGAATTCAATTAACCATCAGATTAATATTCTTAGGGTTTGTGGGCCTACCGCCTCAACCCTACCGCTCCCCACGAGCCTCCGTGTCTACGACTTACAGTCGGCCCGCACCGGGTATCTTGGCCTACTGCATAGATCAGGACCGCCGCAACCCAACCAAAAGCAATATGTCATCAATTATACAATCACGATCAAGTATGCACATAATACCGACCAACAGCAATCATACCGCTCCCTGTTGCCTACTAATTTATCATAGTATACAATCCTGCAGGCGATTACCACGAAGCAACTTGCTAAGTACCAGGAGAAAGATCTAACTTGGTTCTAAACTCACAACCCGAGATTCAAGGATCTACCATTACATTTCACCCAAAATCTACTAATTCATCGCAACCTCTCACTAATCCTGGATGCCAAGAATTTTCTCCTCGTCACTGAGACTACCAGTCCCACACCTGATCTAGCCATATGATGTACTAATACCTTAATAACCATCAACTCACTGCTATGTCATTACAACCACTGCTCCGATGAGCAAGATGATCAACCAAAAGTTCCTGCATTACATCCACTCCTATCGGCTCAGGCGTACCCCCACCTGAACACCACTCGGGACATCGTAAAGAGTTCTTATGACTTGCGACTGTTGGGTTTTGAGCATTCTAACACTCCTAAGTGTACATGCAACCCTAAATACCTTGGATCTATGTTTTCTCTATTATACATACAATTATGAACATCCAAGGTATTATCCTAATCTAGCATACAAAATAATAAATATAACAAGATAGAATACATACCTCTTTGATGTAGAATATCTTCATGAAGCTTGAGTGCCTAGTGCCCCAAGTGTGACACCTCAAATGGTTCACACAACACCAAATACACTTGGAATAACTTGAGAGAAACTTGAACACTCCTTGAAATCGTCTAGCCCTCACACTCATACATTAGTCCACGATTTCTTGAGCCATGGGATTCTTTTATATGGTGGCTATTAGGGTTACACCATGTAACTCATAACTTTACCCATTCCTTATGCTCCATGGATTTTAACCTCCATGGAGTATCCATGGGTCACCCCATGGACTTAGTCCAACATAAGGAATCTTGGATCACAAGCCCACATATATAAGAATGAATGATTTACACAATCAACCCATATATTTAATTAGTCTCCTTTTGATCACTTAATTAATTCCAAATTAATTCTTCATCAATACTAATTAAATAACCTTATTAATATATTAGAACTTATAATATATTAACCAACCTTAAGTGTTATTTCTCTCATTATAGTCTATCCAAATGCATGATGCCATGCAACCCAAATGGACCATGCCGGGTCGGGTCAAGTCTTACCAATTATAGTTATGGACTTAGACATTAATCCAACAGTCTCCCACTTGGATAAGTCTAAAACTATTATTGCGTATGATTTCAGGAACCGATCAGCAATCGTAGCTCTCAAAAGCTTCTGTCGAACTCTGACCTTGTCGATGAACTCTGACCTTTGTCAATGACTTGTCCATTAGATAAGGGATCATATATTCCTCCATTCTAGATATCATATGGACTGAGACATGGATTATCAATCATTCTCTCTGTCTATTTGTTGTTTCCCAATTTCCGATTCATGATGACTGACTGATTGAACAAATGAAATCAGTCCTGGCTTGGCCAAGCACTCACATGTATCATCTTTAAATCATCGAGGGGCCCACAGATATCGCTTTTATCCCGAAGGTAAAAGGAATGGATAAACTTCGACTCATATGGCTTGTTCTACTACTTGTTGAATCATACACAAAGGCACGTTTTATAACATTGAGTTACCAATGCGTTTTCGTGCAATCAATGTATAACCAACTCATAGTAACAACTCATATCTCTAGGTTTGAAGAATATAAGATATTATCGTCTCATGATCACTCGTGATAAAATCCATGAAGTGATTCAAATGAGCGCGGGTTGAATCCAATACTCAGAACTTATGAGCACTCATGAGTGTTGTAGCACCACTTTGTCCACCAACTTGGACCTCTACAAACCAACCCATGACAGTCTTGATTCATATCTACTTCCAACATATGACCGACTGTGGATGGTTTGAATAACTTAATCATTCAGGAAGAGCGACTTAGTTATTCTGGAAGTCAAAACATGCAAAATGAAACACAAGAATAATTGAATCTAATATGGTATCAAAACCTATGAACATAAATAAAACACCTTTTATTTATCACCATATGATTACACATTATTCATTGCATACTGTTTCAGCTATCAACTTTATTCTTGAATTAAAACAATAGTTGTCCCATGCTCCGAGCATGTACACTATGTTTTTCTAAACAATAGCTTTGCCATACACCAAGTATGCACTCTATGTTTGTCTATGATCCTTACTTTGTGAAATAAACCAATTGACCAAACTTTCAATGATTCTAATTTCACACTCCCGAATTCTTATGGCAAATGCAGGAATTCCAAATTCATGCCATTTTACCGAAATCTGTTAGATTCTAAACTTATATGCAATGATTCTCTTGTAATGATTATGCACAAAGTCACAAAGACTTGACAACAAACATTGCAGAGCATTCCAAAGGAGATCAACTCCTTGGAAACATCCTTCTTGCATTAAGTTTCCTAATCTTACACAGATTTATTGAACAACTTTCACCAATGGGATCATTTCCACATTCCCCTTTTGACTATCACTTCTGAACAAGAGTTGCCTCTTTTCAGAATATGTCAATATGATCCTTCCAACAATTAACACTATACTTCCAACTGTCCCTGAGCAACCAATCTTTGGTAAACCTTAGATTGTCCTCGACAATTTCTTAATCGTTTTAGTCATATCCAGTTCTAGACCTTTCCCCTTCTTAATGCCCCAGGCATTTGGAAAATTTTAGAAAGGATGAACATAGCACATGTAATCGATCCTATATCCGAAGCATATGGGACACGATTCATGATGTCTCACATAAAGACTAAACCAGTCTTTTGCTATAATATTTCCATTTCTATTTGCCAAGTTCTCATAATTCAGATTATGAAAAGGGATGCCGTAATCATAATCGAATTTTAGAACGCAAATAATGAACTCATATATAGAATTTCCTTATGTTGAGCCATTCTAACATGAAATTCATATATATATATATATATATATATATATATATATATATATATATATATATATATATATATATCCTTGACTAAATTTGATTAAAATCTCAATCTAAGCTTTTAGGCTCTCCTACATGACCACCGACAGTCCCTAAGGGCACTCCATAGGTGATAACCAACAAGCACATATAACATACGGTTCCACAGATTATTATCACAAGGCAACATGCTCAATACCCGAACGTATATCTAACAGAATACATACAGAGTCTTCAGCATGACTAGACCGCCTCACCGGGCCTTCAGTCTATCTGGACCACTCTCAGAAGCTTTAGCATGTCTGGACCGCCTCTCTGGGCCTTCAGCCTGTCTGGACCATTCTCCGGGCCTTTGGCCTGACTGGTACGCCCCGTTGGCCTACATGACCAACAACTCTGAAAGCAGCAGTCTGAACAATAACTGACGAAACCTTAGACTGCTGGCACTCAACCCTAGAATTCTCAATTCTACCCCACTTAGAACACTAACCACTACCCACTAGTGACGAAATCAAAACATAACCTAACCGTCCCAACTAGGTATTACCGTACTTTACCACGGAAAGGGAAAACCTATGCAAAATAATCCTTCAGGTACGGAGCAACCGAACTTCAAGAGAAATCTGAATCCCAGTTGAAGACCTCTGAATTTCCAAATTATCACTACTTATAGAGCATAAGCAACTACCGATTTTAGATCTAGACATACCTTCCTTGCTTGCGACCCAAATACAATCCAATGCCTAGCTTCCCCATTCCCAAGAATGCGGCCCTTGCTTGTATCACTAAGGTACTCGTGTCGCATCAATCCGCATGCATACCTCGGCGCTAACATACTGTCGCTAGCCACTGCAACCAAGTCCTTAAGTCCTTTATGTTGGTGACTTAAAACTATAACCATGATCCTGAACTGGTGAATCTTTACTCTAACTCCTCATCTTCAAATGAATCTCTGAACTCTAGTTATCTGCAATCCCTCGTGGTAATAAAATTCCCTTGACACTTCCAATGCCCCAACAACCCAAGCGGAATGACACATGAGGATTCACAATACACAGATTAGGCAAAACAGAGAACTAACCCGAAGACACTACTTATCCATACCCAACAAGATTCTGAAGCAAAACAAATACCGATCAAGGACATTTACACTATAAAATTGTTGAGTTTTCTACGCATCAAATACACTCTAAAACTAGGTAGCGGAAAAATCGATACAACGATATACCTAAGTGTACATGCAACCTATGGATCTATGGCTTCATGCTAATTACATCAACCCTAGAAAACTAAAACATAAGTAAGAAAACATACCTCTTATGTAGCCCTTGATCTCCATGCTTGAGATCTTGAACCTCCATGGAGTTGCTTGGATGAAAGGATCCAAACCAGAATCCCTCTAATGGTATCACACCCAATGACACCAAAGAGTGGAATAAAAATAACTAGGAGAAGGGTCAATTTCACAAACCCAAAGCGGTTAGAAATCGTCCCTAAGAGGGGGAGGAAGAAGGGATGGCGAAACTTCAAGCCAAGGTGCAAGGAGGAATGAAATCCCTAAGGCCCTATTTATAGCCTTGGATGCCTCCTTAGGTTTAGTACTCCTTCCCATGTGGGATGGAGGCCTAACCACGAAATTTCACTCCTTTCCCATGTGGGATGGAGTGATTTTCATCCAACCCTAATTCCATAAGGTTCTGGAACATTCCTGATTAACCAACTATCGATTAATGAACATTCAACCCTTTAATTAATTAAACTGTTAATTAATTCCCAAAATATATTTCCAAAATATATTTCCAAAATATATTTCTAATTAGTTTCTAATTAATTATTAACCATAATAATTAATAAACCAATTTCTCCTTTATTTATTCTACTCAATTTGGGTCTTGAGGGCAACCCAAAAGGACCCTGCTATTATTAGAAATATTAGCAATAGTTAATGACCTTGGACACTATTCCAACAGTCTCCCACTTGGACAAGTCATCAACTATATGAGGACCAATATTTCTCAATAATCAACAGAGAGTTAGCCATCCAATGCAACTACCGAACTCTTGATCTAATCCAGATTCAGCCCTTAGATAAGTGATCAACTATCCCTTCGTTCTATGATATCTGTATGAATTCGAGACATGTATAATGGTCAATCTCAAGAATTCAATATTATGTTTCCCGATATAGATTTGTGACGACTGCATCTGACTACTAAATTGAACACATCAATTCCAGTCAGGGCTCGGCCAAGCACTTTAGATGTCAGCACCAAATCATCGAGGGGCCTATAGATATCGCTTCTCCTATTAAGGCAGAAGGAACGAATAAACTTCGACTACATAGTTTTTATCTATTTCATCATGTCACACATGGACATACCCTTTATAACTACCAGTTACGGTTAGCGTTGGAGTAGACCAATGCATAACAAAATCATAGAGCAAAACCCCACATGTATCTAGGTTTGAAGAATAGAAGATATTATCGTCTTAGAATTACTCGTGACTGAATCCATGAAGTAATCTCTAAGCGTGGGTTGGTCCAATACTTAAATCTCTATTAAGCACTCATGAGTGTTAGCGCAATCACTATGTTATGTCCGATCAATATAGACAATCCACTAATACTCATGACAGTCTTGAATCACTACTTACTTCCAAGAGTATGACCGACTGTGGACGTTTGAGTAAATTAATACTCGGGAAGTGGGTTCCAAACATGCAAAAGTGAGAACACAGTGATAGGCTAATTGAAATGACTGAAATCCATCATATATTAAGATCGCCACTTAATAATCTCCAAATCAAATTAAAACTTATACCGCTTACAGTTCTCGGGTTTTAAAACAAACCAAACTAAGAGTTTTTTAAGCCAATTCACTTGCAAATTTAATGTCTCTCGACTATGTCTGACTGTCAGACTTGGTCAATGACATCGGCTTATGGAATGGATCGACAAGATTATCTTTCGATATGAATCATTGACTATGATGTCTTTACATTTGACTTACTATCAAATGTGTTGGTACTTACTGAGTATGTTTCATGTGAGCTCGTATGACTTGGGATCCATACTCGAGGTAAGTTCACCCAAAGTCACAAGAAACTTCATAAGGACCATCAATGATTGAATTTCAACAAAGATGTCACTAATGAATCTCTTTCAGTCACATTATACACTTTGCAATTTAACCAACTACAATATACTCTAAGTATGTTAAATCCACTATGGTGTATTACCTGGTACTCTTTAAAGCTAATATATCACCATTCAGTAAAAGCACGAATTCCGACTGCGAACGGAATTGCCTTTATTAGTGCGGAACTTAGCATCAATGTAACTCTTACAATGATCTCTTCCATACTGTCAAGATCATCTCTTCTGTCCTCCAAGGACACTTAAGAATGTTCTTGATCTTGATTCATTGATTCTTGCCAAATTGATCTAATCAAACTTGTCATGTTCAAGGCATACGAGTCATTAGATCAAGTACATGTCATGGCATTTATGATCGATCCCATAGCAGAAGCATGTGGGACACGACTCATTTGCTTTAGCTCAATAGTAGAACTAGGACATTAGCATTGCTCAATGTCATGCCAGCCTAAACTCCTTTTTGAGTTCTGCATGTCGAGTTTCCTCAACATTCAATGTACTTTGGCTTAATCCAATAAATCACTTTGATCTATCTCCATAGATCCTTATTATGCACGTGTCTTGTATCTCCCATGTATATCATAGTGAAACAGTTCTCATACCAAGCCATGCTTTTACACCTGCTAAGTTAGAATATAGTTTCCTATAAATCGTACATTGTCTATGTACAATACAAGGGTGACTACAATGCTCCCACTAGCACTGACATATATATGGCTTATCTATGTTTCTCGAAATTCAAACTCCTTGAACTTTTCTCATTGAAACAAAGATTTCAATTACTCCCACTAGCTTTGACATATATATGACTTATCTTTATTTCTCGAAATTCAAACTCTTTGAACTTTCTCACTGAAATAATGATCCATCTTGCGAGATGCTTATTTCGTTCCATAAATGAACTTGTTAAGCTTACACATCCTTCAAAACCTATCTTAGTTTAATTATGTGTTTGTTCCTATCCATGATTGTCTCTACTTGAAGATCCACTTGCACCTTAGGGTTAAGGTCAAGTGCTAGATCTACCAAATAACAACATACATGGATTGAATCTCGTTTTCCAATTCCTCTTTCTATGTTGTAGCCTTTAGGGCCTACCATAGCTTCCGATAGCTGGTACACTCTGATTTCTATCTACCAGTGACTCAAATACCTTAGCAATATAAACTCTTATATAACTAGGTCCATGAGGTCTTCTATCATATCTATATGGAAAAATGGAAATATGTCAGTTTCCTTAATAGCTCTTTCAATTCCAAATTGAATGCTATGTCCAACTTTAGGCTCTTCGTTGGTTGACTCTTGAATCTTACCAAGATCAATGTGGCTCCCACTAGCCCTTTTAGAAATCAGCTCCCTCTCTTGGAAGACTGCCTTTTGAGCAACATGCACTTTGTTCTCAGAAGGTTGTTAAACAATTATCCAAAATGCTTGATGGGCTCTCCAACGAGATAACACATCTTTAATCAAAGCACTAGATTGTCGAGCGCTTCACGATAAGCGTAAGCCTCATAATCGTAGACTTACATATATGGCAGTGAGGTTAGAATCCCACTTCACATATCATAGAGCGTTTCAGGAACCTACTTAGTTGGCACAAGACCAAAGGACTTCTTGTAACACTATTCATGGTACAATCCACGAATTGTTAGCAAACATAGCGCGACTCACCTGGCACAAAATCAATTAATGATTTGTTTCTCTATCCAACTAACACTTCCTAGCAGTAGTGTTATGGGTGGAGATAGATCGTGAAACTCTTTCACAATTCCTTAGATGATCGATAAAGTTTGGACTGAGATTCTCACTATGAGTGTCTCATCCTATTGCCCAGTTGATTCTTAACCTCGCTTTATGAGAGCTCTGAACACCTGAAAGGTTCTAGACTCACATTCATACGAAGTTGGTCTCACCATGTATTGCGGTTAATCTGAACGGTCGATTAGTGTGAACTAATTCCAACAGATACTCACATCACCCAGTGACGTATTCATCATCTATCTTGATAAATAAGATTTTCATTTATCATAAGACTCGAGGCCAAATGATATCCAAAATCCGATCCAACTGGATACTTGGTAATGCATTTCTCATTTATGTATCCAATACTATGATTCCACAAATACATTTCACCCAAACATTTGGATGTATTTGAATAAGTACTTATTGTGGTCAATTTTAACGATCAATTAGGTAAACTAATTTCAACAGATATTCACAATAATACACCTTATTCAAATATTCGAATCAACTTTGAAATATTGCTATTATACTAGTTTCATAGATTTCATGACTCTCTTTTAACATGTTAGAATGCTCCACATTTAAATAAGTCATAACTATCTCTTGAATCATGGTATAAACAATTTCAATTATAATACCATAGACTAAACATTTGAAGAGAATTGTCCTTTGATCCCATGAATGTAGCAAGGGCTTGGCATTCATGATCAAATTATCTTCTCCATGTATCAATCTTCTTACTTCATTTTAGCAACTGCACATTCTTGCAAATGTCAGTAAAATACTCAAAGGCTTAGAAGTAATGTTTTGATGGCATTATAAATCCATATATTTGATTAAATACAAAACATGGAAGAACTAGTCATATTTTGATCCAATGGAAAGTAGCACGGGCTCGTGATCCATGATTAAATTTAACTTCTTCATGTTCCAGTCCTTTCACCTCAAATATACATTTGGGCAAGTTTGATTTCTTAGTCCCTTTCTTGTTATGGAAACGAGCAACTATCAGAACATGTCTTAGAATAAGCCTTCCTTTGTCCTAGGTATTAGGGCCTAGATTAGGTATACCCACACTAATCGCCTTTTAAACCGTGTGCAATTGGCTTTCTTCTTCTTGACACTTCTATTAATGATAGTAAAATATGGGAGTGTTTTGAAGTTTGAGTTTCTATGACTGCCATGTTAATTCCAAAAGGAAACTTTAACATGCTCCACAACTCCTTCATGGTCATTCCAAGTTGTTCATATCAAAATCAAAATGAATTGATTATATGTACATGTCAGCTAGTCGATTAATCCTAGTCAACTCCTAACTCAAGGAAATTCCATTTTACTTCAATATGTCATTTTACAACGTACATTTGACAATTGCTCTTTCTAACACTTTAGAATGCAATGTTTGAAGTAACCAAGGAATAGCTTTAACAAAGGCATGATCTTTCTTTTCGTTTATGAGAACTACTCCCAAACTACGAACTTGACAAGATTGATCATCCTCATAGCTAATCCTTTCAAAGGTTTTATAGCAGTAGATTTTAGTGGATAAGGTTATAGACATCATTCAATAACAAATTCCATTATAGTTTGTTTTACTTATCCTTAGAAAATAATCACCCTAAATAAAATTATTTTATAAGGCTAGGATCCATATTTGGCTCCATGATGTGTAAAGGGATGTCGTAAACACACCATAAAGTTATTTAGGTAGGCAAAGCCCTTTGCCAATTTCGATCACCACGAAATTCCTAGATCTTTGAGATTCATTGACTATCAATGGCATGTTAATCTCGAATTATGTTCATCTCAAATTCAATGACGGGGTCGTCGCGGATCATTGAACAGATGGTGAATCGACCATACAAAACCGCATGGTCCCCGGCTCAAGTTACGCTTGAGATTCGCGAGTTCCACATCATTCTCTACCTATACTCTCAAATTGACGTGCCGGTTAACCACGCGAGCTCCATCAACAAGTTATAAAGAGAATGTGCAACTTTTATGGATAACATAAGATTCACATTAAATAGATTGAGAATTGACCTTGCAAAATCGCATGGCCCCCGGCTCAAGTTACGCTTGAGATTCGCGAGTTCCATATCATTCTCAACTATACCCTAGATTGATGTGTCGGTTAACCACACGAGCTCCACCAACAGAATATAAAGAGAATGTGAAATTTTCATGGATAATATAAACTCACATTCTATTAATAAAACTGGATTTTGTTTTATACTTGTATTTAGAATACTTTTAGATTGACCATTATCACTATCAAACCCTTTCGGTAACTCCATTCTCAAAATGCAATAGGGCGGTGAGGGTGGTAAGCGCGAAGCATATTAAAAACCGACCTCATTAGGAATCAAAGAGACCTCCTCAACACCCCTACATTAGAACGGGTGAGCCTAGTCGAGGTAAGACTGACAATGTCAATATTTAAACACGCGAGGGCGCATGATCTAACTTTCTTATACATATAATAGACACAATTCTAATATATATAAATACAAGGGGTAAATTTAAAACTCTTTAAATTTAGTTGTCTATTATTAATTCTAATTAATTGCGAGGACGCAATGTAACAATTAATAAATCAGGAGGGGGTAATATTCAAATTTATAAATCTCTTTTATAAATAATATTAAATATTTAAACTCACTATTTAAATAATAGATAAATATTCAAATTCAAATAAACACATAAATATTCAAATTCAAATAAACATATTTAAACAATATTTATCCATTAATAAATATTCAAATTCAAATAAAACATTTAAATAATATTTATCAATTTCCAGATTTAAAACATTTTAAAGTTTGGTAATTATCCATATTTGATAAAGCTTCATATTTGAAAAATGGAAAAAATCCGAAAACCCTAATTCTGCTGAGCTCACGTCGTGAGCTCTAAGCTCTCACGTATTGAGCTGCGACTAAGGTATTATCAATTACGAATTTTTCAATAATCCTTCTACCATTCAATTTCAAACAAGGTTTTACAGAAAACATGGATCTAGGGTGAATATAACCATGAACCAATGGCTGTGATACCACTGTTGAGTTTTCTACGCATCAAATACACTCTAAAACTAGGTAGCGGAAAAATCGATACAACGATATACCTAAGTGTACATGCAACCTATGGATCTATGGCTTCATGCTAATTACATCAACCCTAGAAAACTAAAACATAAGTAAGAAAACATACCTCTTATGTAGCCCTTGATCTCCATGCTTGAGATCTTGAACCTCCATGAAGTTGCTTGGATGAAAGGATCCAAACCAGAATCCCTCTAATGGTATCACACCCAATGACACCAAAGAGTGGAATAAAAATAACTAGGAGAAGGGTCAATTTCACAAACCCAAAGCGGTTAGAAATCGTCCCTAAGAGGGGGAGGAAGAAGGGATGGCGAAACTTCAAGCCAAGGTGCAAGGAGGAATGAAATCCCTAAGGCCCTATTTATAGCCTTGGATGTCTCCTTAGGTTTAGTACTCCTTCCCATGTGGGATGGAGGCCTAACCACGAAATTTCACTCCTTTCCCATGTGGGATGGAGTGATTTTCATCCAACCCTAATTCCATAAGGTTCTGGAACATTCCTGATTAACCAACTATCGATTAATGAACATTCAACCCTTTAATTAATTAAACTGTTAATTAATTCCCAAAATATATTTCCAAAATATATTTCCAATTAGTTTCTAATTAATTATTAACCATAATAATTAATAAACCAATTTCTCCTTTATTTATTCTACTCAATTTGGGTCTTGAGGGCAACCCAAAAGGACCCTGCTATTATTAGAAATATTAGCAATAGTTAATGACCTTGGACACTATTCCAACAAAAATTACTACAAAATGGGGGTTCCATTTACATACCAGAGATTTCTTGCGGCTCGACCTTGACCTCTTGATGAGTGATGATCGTTGGGACCCGAATTCCCTCCTTCTCCAAAGTAGGACAGTTGGACCGGAAATGGCCTGGCTGATGGCAGTGGAAGCATATCTGATCCTTCTTACAATTTCGTTGCACATGCCCTCTTTCTCCGCACTTGAAACACCTGAACTTGTGACAAGCAAATTTGTGGGTTCCCCCACACTTGCCACATACCTCACGATTCTCCTGATTTCTAGTACCCAGGTCAGCAGCCTCAGTCTCCTCATCCTCTGCTGAAAGATCACTCCTCCTATTTCCTAGTTGTGTCCCCACAACCAGTACTTCCCTTGTTGTCATAGCAACACCCCTCATAGTCTGCAAGGCTGCAACTTGCTCCTCGAGCTTGGCTATTACCCTGGCAGTGACCCAAACTAGTTTTGGCAAACTTCGGTCTGCGGATCCCTCCTCTTATTTCCTAGTTCAATCATTGATAAACATGTCCCCATCTGCAGTAATATGGAAACAATAGAACTCAGGTGGAACGCTAACCCTAATATACCGTCGAATAGGTAATGAATTATCAAAGGACTCAACATGAGTCTCATCCTATGGTTGAGAGCTATTGTCATTCAAGGTTCCTTCATTGGATGACTCGGGAATTTCTTCTAGATCAATAGCACTCCCACTTTCCTTTTTGAATATGATTTCCCTCTTGCGAAAGACTCCTCTTCGAGCAACAAAGACCATGTTCTCACTAGGTCTGTAGAACAAGTATCCAAAAGACTTATGTGGGTATCCAATGAAAATACACCTTTCAGCTTTGGGTTCAAGTTTGTCATGAGTTTCCCATCTCACAAGAGCTTTATAACCCCAGACCTTGAAATGTCGGAGCGAGGTTACTTTCCCTGTCCACATCTCATGAGGTGTTTTGGAAACCTTCTTAGTTGGAACAATATTTAGGATATGGGTGGTTGTCTCTAAGGCATACCCCCATAAAGATATTGGAAGAGAAGCTCGACTCATCATGGAAAGAACCATATCAGTTAAGGTTCGATTACGCCTCTCAGCTACACCATTAAGTTTTGGTGTTTTGGGAGGAGTCAATTGTGAAACAATTCCACATTCTTTTAGATAGTTGTGGAACTCGATACTAAGATACTATCCATCTCTGTCAGATCGAAGCATCTTTACTTTTCTAGCCAATTGATTCTCGACCTCGTGCTTAAAATGTAACATCCCAAAAACCATGATAAAATTTTTCATTTTTATAAAAACATTTCCACAATAAACCATATATAAACAACCAATGTTTTCAAATCATATCCCAGAAAAACTTAGTATCAAGTCAATCTTTCAAAACAGAAAACAATAGGAGGATGTGTACGATCAAACCTTCGCCTTCCCCCGATTATCAGAAGTACCTAAAAACATGAAATCAACAACTGTAAGCCAAAGATGGGTGAGTTCCCCCAAAATACAACACGCAACAATACATAAACAATACATGCACATTGGGCCCACAATATAAAACTGGATTGCCCTTGGGCTTACAGTCTCCCGACTGGATTGCTCCTGGGCCCACAGTTTCTCGACTGGATTGCCCCTGGTTTTGTTGGCCTACAGCACAAAGTCGTACCACCTCAACCCAACCGTACTATGTCGACATATGCAACAGATAAACAATAACTAGCAATACAGGTAATCATACAGATCTACTAAATCTAACAAACCATTATAGCATAATACATCAAATGCACAAGGATACATAACACAATCTAGTGGGCTGACATTGGTGCCTTCGACCCACAATTATAGTGAGATAACTCACCTCGAAGTTTAGAAGATAGTCGAACTGATCACAGATCTAATTACCGGCTCTGTGGTTCACCTATACAACAAACAAGGATCGAGTCTCAAACTACAACTCAAAATCCTCAATTCGACCTAAAGCCAAACTTGGTCAAAGTCAACAATCAATGGTTAAAAGTCAACAGTCAGTCATCACAGCGTGGACAAGCTTATTCCACGTCGTGGGGATAAGTAGCGCTGAAATGCAACCTCATGCCCAGTACCTCGTGGAACTTATGCCATAAACAGAAAGTAAACCGAACATCACGGTCTGAAACAATGACGACCGGAACCCCATGGCGAGCAACGATCTCATGAACATACACATCAGCCAACGTCTCGGCGAAGAACTCTCCTGAATCGCCAAAAAGTGGGCACTCTTGGTCAATCGATCCACGATGACCCATATAGCATCAAAACCCTTTGTCGTCTTCGGCAACTTGGTGATAAAATCCATCGTGATCTGCTCCCATTTCCACATGGGAACCTCCAGAGGTTGCAGCTTGCCATGCGGCCTCTGATGCTCTGCCTTGACCATCCTGCAGGTCAAGCATCTCTCAACACACCAGGCTATCTCCCTCTTCATACACGACCTCCAATATCTCAATCTCAAATCCCGATACATCTTGGTGGCCCCCAGATGAATAAAAAAACGAGATTTATGAGCCTCCTCTAACATAATCTGTCTGACCCCACCAGACACCGGAACCCAGACCCGACCATACTAGGTCAACATCCCTCGACTATCCTTGAAAAATCTGTTAATCCCACCTCTGATCCTCTCTTTCTTCCAGTTCTCCTTACGGACTCCCTCGGCCCGAGCCTCCCTAATCAATCCCAAAAGCGGGGAATCCACTGACATCCTGATACACATCTACCTATCCGAAGATCCAGCCGACTTGCGGCTCAAAGCATCCGCCACCACATTCGATTTACCTGGATGGTAAAGGATCGCGCAGTCGTAATCATTGACTACGTCCAGCCACCTGCGCCGCCTCATGTTTAGGTTCGGATGATCCATAATATGCATCAAACTCTTGTAATCCGTGTAGACAGTACAAGGGACCCTATATAGATAGTGCCTCCAAATTTTCGAAATTAGGGTTTAGGGTTATCAGGTTTTAATTATTCAAAATTTAAGGCATTAAAATAATAATTAAGGAAACAAAAAATATCCTAAGGGAACCCTATAATTTTTTAAAATAGGGTTAGGGAGGATAGGGTTTCAAGAAACCCTAGCAAAGTCGAAATTCTCAAGGAAAAGGGTTTATCTTCGATAAACCTTAATTTGGTCCATTCAAGTTTATGCATAATCAATAGAAAACAAAAGCTATGATACCACTAATTGGTTTTATAGGTTATGAAAATACATGTGAAGCGAAAACCTTAACCCTTAAGTTCACAATGGTAACCTATTATAATCGAAATATACATATGGTAACCTATTATAATCAAGAACACTAATGGTAACCTATTATAATCAAAATATACATCTGTAATGTCCCAAAAACAGTGATAAATTTTTTCATTTTATAAATCATTAATATCATACATCAGATGTCTCAAAACCAACCACGATACAGTATATCAAAATCATCAGAGTAAAAATAGTCATAAATGTGGAATCGCAAGGGGGATGTTGTGCGATCACGTCGGGCCCTTCCTTTCGTATTGGAAGTACCTGAACTCATAAATATAAAACTATCAGCACAAAGCTTAGTGAGTTCTCCAAAGTACTACATAATATACATACAGTTGGGCCCAGCCCCGAGGTATATTCCAACTCAACATACAATCATGGGCCTAACCCTGGTGTATGTTTCAACCCAAACATGCAATAATGGGCCCAAACCTGGGGTTTCTTTCAACCTAAACGTACAATCATGGGCCCAACCTATGGTACATTTCAACCTAATCATACATGAAATAGTCACAAAGACAGCTATCATCATACATTACACAATCCAGTAGGCCGGTATTGGTGCCTTCGACCCACAAGTACGATGAGAAGACTCACATCTCAGTCGATGCTACGCACCATCTATACAGTCATACCAGATAAGCCCTTAGCTCTTCTTCCAAAACTAGGAGTTTGACCAAAAGTCAACTCAAGCCAAAAAGTCAACGATCAAAGTCAATGGTCAATGTTGAATTTAGTAAACCGCCATGTTGTGGCCATCCATGGCTACGCCATGACCCTCATACATTGATACAATTGGGGTTTTCACGGTTGCCATGCCGTGATGACCTAATGTTATGCCGTGTGCGATGGGTTCCCAACGACTTAATGGGTTAAGCTGTTTTCTTCGATCCAAGAGCTCCAAAGCTCAGATCTGGTCTGAAACATGGTCTAGAAGGATAAATTTTCCAGCTTTACCTATTAAGACTACCCAAAAGGTCAAGATCTCAAACCTTAGGTTTCAAAAAGGCTAAATAAGACATAGATTTATCCATTAAGCACTTATTCCAAAAAGTCCTCAACCCATTAGCTCCAGAAAAGTTACTAACACCAAAACTAATATAAAAGTCTATGCTTTATAGACATGCATGTTTTGAATCCATAATGAGTCAAAATAAGGGTTTTTTTTTTAAATCTCATGCGTGGCTTAAAAACTCGACTATACTTCAGCTGGGCCAGCCCAAATGGAGTTCATAATGTGCTCATGAACAGGGCCCACTGAATCATAAGGCCCAATTTTTTTAGCATATATATTATCTTAGGTTGAGTTTAGGCCCAAATGAATTTAGGTTAATTCTTTGTTCACTACCAGGCACAAGAAAGCATGCATCACATCATTACTTCAGAAGCGGGAAAATCGAATGAAACTTGGGGAAGTTAAAAAAACGCTTCGATTTCTTTGTTGATTATGCGGATACTAATAATGGCTAATGAATCGTCTCCAATTGTAGATAACAACAGTCTCGATCTTTGAATAAAATCAGTCAATTATAGAGGTTTGAGGTTTCTACTTTCGATTTATGTTTTCTTTCTTCTCGAAAATCATAAGCAAAACAATCTTACAACCTTCTTGAAAAATAGCTTTGAGTTCTTACAATCATACAATCTTTCGTTTTGTTTGTTGAAAATCATATTTTAGAGCTCCAAGTTTCGAAATCATATGGTAAAGGATTTTATGATTTTTATATTTTCTAGTTCGTTTTTTCTTCTTTTTGTAATCTAATCAATGGTTTGTTTTATGTTTCTGATTTTTCAATTTTTTTTAACGGACACACAAATTAAACTTGAAAATCATAAGGGTTAAAGAAGAGAGTCAAATTCGAAAATCAGAAAGAACATATTTAATTTCTGGTAAGTTTTTTTGTTTTAAAATTTTTATTCTTTGATTCAGATTCTGATAAGCTTCTTGAAAATCAGATTCTGAAGGTAAAACCAAATCAGATTCAATTTTGGTTCATTTTTTGTTTTAAATATCCGGTTCTTTGATTTTAGAAGCTTCAAAGGTTTCGAAATCATAAGGTAAAAGATTTTCTTATTTTTTTTGTTGGTTTATTTTTTCTGGTTTAGCTGTTCATTTTTGTTTTCAGTTTCTGATTTTTTTTTGAAGGGACATACAAATCAAATTCGAAGAATAGAAGGAACATACTCAACAGAGTTATAAGGAAATCCATTTATGATTTTTGAAGGTAAAAACACATCCGATTCTGGTTTTTCCTTTGTTTATAATTTCAATTTCTGATAAGTTTGTTATTTGTATTTCTGATAAGCTTCTTGAAAATCAAATTCTAATGAGCTACTTAAAAATCAGATTCTGATAAGCTACTCAAAAAACAGATTCTCTAATGAAAATGACTCATGAACGACTTAATGGATTGAATTTGATAATGATTGAGAGAAACCTTTTGGATAAAGTTACTTATGAAGATGTTATAGAAAAATTTATTTCAACAAATATTAGAAGAATAGTTGTTTTCATTTAAAAACAACATTTTTTGTTTTATTTTGAATTTAATTTTATTTATGTATTTTGCAATTAAGAATTGAAAAATTAAACTGTTTTGTTTAAAATTTTAGATATTTGTAAGTTTTAGGGCATTTTTTTTATAAATTGCACAGGGCCTTCAAAATCATCCAGCCGACCTGTACTTCAGACCCAACCCAACAATCATACCAAATGTTCCAGAGATTTATAAAGTTGCAAACTTTATGAGATCTCACCGCTCCAACTAACAAGAACATGAAGATTAAGGGACAAAACTCAAGATCTAGCATCCCATCATGATAAAAATCAAGTCTTTGACACTTACAAAGGTCCAGAAGAGTGCTAGGACGAAGAATGGAGACTTGCTTGCTGAATCTTAGCTTAGTACTTCTTCCTTTTTCTTCCTTTAAGGACTTCCAAGAACACTAAAAAGGGCTTCAAAATTGGAGGAAGAATATTAGGGTTTCTACAGATCTTTAGGAGGTTGATGGAGGTTGAGGGTGAGCAAACCCTAGCCTCCTCATTCCTTTAAATAAGGTTCAAACCCCAGAAAAAATAAGGTTTAGTCATCAACGACGGCCACGTCATGGCCTATATATTCCACGTCGTGGCGGGTCAAATAAATCTGTGACTCAAAAATGACTCGCCACGTCGTGTCGATCCTTCACCACAATGTGGCGACTCCTAAAAGTCAAATTTTGATAAAAGTACTTCAAGTTCCAGACGTTACAACATAGGATTAGGGTTACATACCTTTTGATTATTGTAGCAAATAATCACACCAATATCTTTCTTGAAAACCTTGGAAAGCAAACACCAAAAGATTAGTGCCTCTAATGGGTTGTACTTAAACACTAGCAACTAGAAGACAAGAGGAGAGAAGAGGAAAGAGGAGAACATTCAACTATTCTCTTAGCAATCGGAGTGGACGAAAATGGGAGCCCTAAGGGTCATATTTATAGCTGATATAAGGAACCCTGAAAACCCTAATCTTGAATATATTATTCAATATCATTATCTTTAGGAGGCTTCCAGAAACCCTAATTGGGCTCCTCCAAGACCGTCCACATGTGAAAGGTTCTGGAAGCATTCATTTGTTCAATTGTTAAACAATTACAATTTAAGTCCTTGCACCTTTAATTAATCCCAAAATTAATTCCAAATTATTTTTGATTAATTCTTAATTAAATAATACTATTTCTAATTAATGTATTAATCATATAATATATTAACAAATCATTTATTAAAATTTATTAGTCATATAATAAATTAATAAATCAACATATCTCTTCAAATGTCATTCTATTCGGGGCAATCCAAAATGAACTTTGCTTCTAATAAGTGTATATTAACTTAGTTATGATCTCAGACACCTTAATTTAAAAATAATTAATAATTATAATAATAAAATAAAATAAAATACGAAATAATAATAAAACAATTAAAAAAAAATCAAATCGAATTTATTTAAATCAAATAAATCAAATCAAAGGATATCCGCAACTCCCAGAAAAATAACGCAAGGGCTGATCTGCTGAGTTGTTTGCCTGTCAGGGACAGAGATCCGACGGACGGGATTTAACGCATGCTGTCTTAAAGACATTTTGTTCAGATGCATCGCGGTTCATGATGCAGAATTAAAGATTAACGATTTTGATATGCAATCCCAATATTATTAGTAGTTACTTTTTTGGACCCTAAACTATGCACTTACGACTAAAGTAGGTCCTTTGTTCCCCTATCTATGATAACTTTAGTCTAATTCTTATAAAATGGTTTGCATAAAAAATCACAAGGATTTCTTTTTACAACGTTTATAAGTTGGTTTTCATTATTTTTGTAATCCAACAATACTGTATTTTTCTTTAGATACATCAAAAATGATTGTTTTGTAAATTATATTGATATATGCTTTACTAATTAAGATATGTATTTATTCGAAATCAAACTTCGTGATTATGATATATAAATAGAGTTTAACATAGTAACAACATTTTCGAAAATTTGATTGCTAAAAACTTAAATAATTACCATCCTTTTCTTTTATATAGTTTGTACCTCTTAGGCACAAATAGTTGTAGCATCCATAATTGCTTACCACTAGTTACAAGGCTTTTGTTATTCTTTATATTATTGACGACGAGTAGTGGATAACCGTTGACGATGAGCGGATAACCGTCCGAAACATCTCATCCTTTCAAATTCCTTAACTTTCAATCTTCACTGTAATAACTCCTATTTACGATTATTTTGACAGTTCTATCTTCCACCTCTAGAGTCTCACACGACCTCCCAGTACGTCTTCAACCTCCCACTTCTCAATTTATCCTTTTAGAAACTCTATTTCTCTGTCTTTCTATGCATCTTTGCTCCCATGTAAACCGGTAATTGCATTACCCACGATCTTCTTTCTCGTCTATATAAGTATTAGCGTTCTCTGTAAATCATTCCATGTTTTTATCAATTGCTTCGATTGCTTCCGTCTTCTGATTTGCCTATATATATTATTGCTTCTGATTTTGAATATTGTCATTCTTTTTGTTGCCTAATTCATCGATGGAAATTAATGTCAGGTATGTTGCTCTTAATAACCTTCGATTCAGCATGTCTCCTTCTTTGACATTTCCCATTCTCTCATAAAAACAACCATTTCAATATCTATGTATGACTCCTTCGTTGTTGCTCCTTCGTTTTATTGGTACGTCTTCTTCTTTACCGACATGGCTACTACAGGTACGTTTTGCGACTCATCCTAGAACCTTAATTCACGATTATTGTTGACTTATTAGTATAAATACATCCACAATCTCCACCCATTCCTTCTACAAACTCACAATGTGCATGATTTGTGCAACTCATTGAATAATTATTGTTTAATAGGGGATTTTGATTGTGATTATCTTCTCATGCTTATTTGTTTATGTGTTTTTGATGCTTTAATTGAAGTTTTTAGTTTTTTTGGGGAGAAAGTTTGATTTCGGTGGTTGATCTGCTTGGTGTTCTCTCACTTGACATCACTTCTATACTTCTATTTTTTAGTGAATATTACAAATATCTAGAAGGAGACCTAGATCTTTAGTTCAGTTCATTACACTGCCTAAATGTTTTTTCTTCTATGGTATAGATGTTCACTATAAACAATACTTTCCAATTTCAAGAAGGTAACTTTCCTTTCAAGATAATAGTTAGCCTATGGCTATCAACGACAACTTTCACATTTAATAATTTGTGTTGTGTGTGTTATGTGCACTACGTGGTTTGATGCTCGATTGTTGTTGATGCTTTGTATTTTGTTTCAAGTGAAAGATGTAAAGAGCTATGTTGGTTTGTGTTCTACTGCAACTTGAGGCTTTATTGTATCCCCAATTTATAGTTATTTCTCAGCATTTGGTTGTTTTCAAGGTAATCTTGTATAGTTCCAAGTTTAATGTGAATTCCGCCTCACTGTTTTTGATTTGGTGGATATCATATGCACATATAAAAACATTAATATCTAGCAAAGATATTCATAAATTGAAAATTTTGAATTTGTTTTGCCTTCATGTTTCCTACCAAAGTTTCATTCTTTGTCAAACCATAAAATCGAATTGTACCTAGAAATATGGGTGAGGGAACGAACAAAGAACATGTATTTGTTGGCTAATGTTGAGAAGGAAGTTCGATCCAGTCAACATGTATAGTTTAAAAACCTTTTTATAACTTTTTTTTCTGATACTACCTTCTCTGTCACTCCCCCCCCCCATCCACCAAAAGAAAAAACAATAGCATTTTAATATTTGGTTTTTATTTCTAAAAGGTACAACAAAAAGGAGGTTTATTTGTGTTTTTCAAAATGTGTTGAGTTAATTTGATCAATTTGATGATTTTTTGAAGATGAATAGTATTATTTTATAATTTATGATGAAGATCTTAGACAGTTTAAGAAGGAGATAAAGTTGGCCACACCAAGTTAATTGGATATTGTTTATCATTTAACTTATATATATTAGAATTATTTAAATGCAAAATTTTATGGTTAATGATTCAAGGGTGTTGTTTTAATCAATCTTCTTTAATTTGGGTTTTTTGGAAACAATGGATTGATTCAATGTTAACAAAGACATGATAATTAGCATCAATAAGAATCCTTATAAAAGTTCCCTAATAATTAAAATGTTGTGAATTTGTATTTTGATCGTTTAATGTTTAATTACATGTTTAATTAGAATTCATTGGATTGCAACTTACTTGGTTTAGATGCAAGGAGTTGCAACCTACTTCCATATGTTTGTTTTAAAGTAGATAATTATGGGGTCATTTTTTTATGAGGGCATGTTATTCTTAAGTAAAGAGATGAGACTTATGTGCCGACCTAACATCAATAGTAGGAATGTTGTTGTAACATCCCAAATTCCAGAATAAAGTTTTTCATTTTAAAACTAGAATAAACACCAATTTTTATAAAGTTACATTAAGTAAATCATTTGTTCAAAAACTATAATTCAAAATCAGAGTTATAAGGAAAACAATGTGGAATCTTGAATCATAAAACCATTTATGTGCGCGTGTACAGTTCAGCCTTCGCAATCCGATAAGTACCAGAAAAACATTTAAATCAACAACTATAAGCCAAAGCTTAGTGAGTTCCACAAAATAACACATACAACAATACACATACAATTCATGCATACCAGACCAACAACATAAAACTAGATTGCCCCGGGCCCACAGTCATAAGAATGGATTGCCCCCGGGCTCACAGTCATAAGACTGGATTGCCTCCGGGCCTATAACCACAAATATTGGATTGCCCTTGGACCCATAACCATAAAGACCAGATTTCCCCTGGGCCCACAACCATGAAGTCTGGATTTCCCCCGCGCCCACAACCATGAAGTCTGGATTTCCCCCGGGCCCACAATCACAAAGACTGGATTGCCCCCGAGCCTACAACATAAGACTGGATTGCTCTCGGGTATAATGGACTACAACACAAAGCAGTACCGTATCAACCCAACCATACTATGCCCAAAAGAAATAACATGCAGACACATGTAATCATAACAGATCTACCAGTCTAACAGACCACTACACCATAACAACATCCTACACACAAGGACACATACTACAATACAAAGTATAGTGAGAAAATTCAGCTGAACAAAGAGTTGAAATCCACTACTCAAAGTTCCACGGTATCAGCTACATGATCCTCCTAAACCAAGCACATGCTAAACTTCATACTACAGCTTAACACCCCTCAAAGTTTGACCAAATGTCAAATCGATCAAAAAGTCAACAATCAACAGCCAAAGTCAACTGTGACATCCCCATTTTCACGGCCAGAATATACCGATTTTGTTTATGCTTTGTTTAAAAATCAGAGTAATATTTTAAATAAAAGTGTTGCGGAATTTGTTCCCAAAAGAAAATATGATAAAGATTTATCAAAGAATTTCCGAAGAAATGTATTTCATTAAAAACCTCAGGATGTCATGTTCGATACAAATCAAAAGCATAAACAGTACAATATAAGCCTTACAACATTTATTCATATCTACAGGCCTATAATCCGTAACCCCTCATCCAAACATCACATCTATGCTCGAGTGCCACTACCTGTAATACAAGAAACTGAGTGGGTCAGGCTTGGGAACCTGGTGAGCACATAGGGTTTTCAACCCACAATAAATAAGTTATTTAATTTCATCAACCAACAATAACCCGATTACCCGTTCCCGTTATCCTCACTTTACGTCCCTAAACACATATCATAAGGGACCTAGCCTAAGGATCATCATCGGGATGGACACTACTGCTAAGGGGATTCCTCAGCAATAAATGTCCTTAAGGCAACCATGAGGGGGATGGAGTACACCGGTGAACACATCGTTCACAAACACCTACAAGTTGCGAGCCTGCTAGCGTTCCACTGGACTGTCTAGAAGAGTCCGTGGTCGTGATCTATACTCCGCTAGATGACTAGATCAACATCAACATCGAGGCCTCTCCTCATTTTATTTCATCACACCCAACTATTACATCTACCCATGTTTTACCCAACACATCTTGTAGATATAAAATACGTATACTGTTTAAATCATTTAAAACATGTATAAAATCTTTCATCCAGCATAGACAACAAGTATTCAGACAATATGCACACATAACACGTAATTTATATAAAATACTTCATATCTATGTGTAAGATGAAAGTAACTATGCACTCACTTGTTAAAGTGATGATTCCAAACTCGGGCAACGCTTCGCTTCTAACGATTCTATTTTACTTCGACGAAACCTAGCATTATAATCGCTAAGTTTTAGTCTAATCTTTATTACGACTAATTATTAGTCTAGATTCGTCATTAACTCAAAGTCTACTTCATGATCTATCAAGTAAGGAACAACCAGGTAGGATCATATCGGAGGTAGGGTCCGTTTGGTATACAAAGTATACTGTTTGGAAATCCCACTTTAAACACCTCACTGAATCACAGCCTAGACATCATTCCCGTAAGTAAATCAATAAGTATAACGACTTGGAATCACTGATAAATCTTTTTTATAGGTTCATAATAACGATAATGAACTTAAACATAAGTTATACTTAAATTAGGGTAGGCATAACTCACTTATATTGGAGTTTAGCGAAGAACCGGGCTCTGCGCGGGCAGAACTTCTGAGCCGAAAGCTCTTCTTCTCGGGGTCTTGTGGCACTCCGGGACTCGCTACTAACTCCTAAGAAAGGCTAGAGAAAATCCTTGAGGCTTTGGGGGTATTTGGGAGAGAAGTTGAGAAAAGGTGTGAAGAAAAATGAGGAAAAACGCCTCTATTTATAGGCTGCTAGGCTGCTAGCGCCGAGTACGTTGAGCGTACTCAAGAATTACGTTGAGCGTAATGGGTTTTTAAGGGTTACGCTAAGCGTACTCAAAATTACGCTGGGCGTAATGTGCCACGTGTTGCGATCTCATGCAAAGTCGTGGGGAAGAAGGTGCGGCTCAGATTGCGCACTCGCTGGTTACTCTAAAAACTAATTATCTTCTAAAATCCGTAACTTTTGCATACGAGCTCCGTTTTCGACGTTCTTTATATCCACGCGTAGTTGGGACCGTACTCTACAACTTTCGTTTAGACTTCGTCGGCTAATTTTGACTTTATTTTTAAAGTTATATTTTTAACAGGCCGGGACAGGAAAAGTCCGTTAAAAATTCATAACTTCTTTATCCGACGTCCGTTTTCGTCTGTCTTTTTACTGTTGCGCTACTAATAATGAGATCTTCAACTCTCATTTAGGTTATATTGGCCAAAAACCACTCGATCTAAAATTCGAATTCCAAGTTGTGCACTCTTATGCCAAATCTTAGAAAATTCATAACTTCCCCATATGAAGTCAGATTTGGGCGTTCTTTTTATGCACACTCTCGGTTTAACGTATACTAAAACTTTCGTTTAGATCACTAAGGCCAAAAAGTCCTCTATCGTAAATTCACTATTTACGTCACGCAGTATCGTGCCGGTTTTGTCGCGAAACTTCGGTATACCATAACTTATTCGTGATAACTCAGATTTCGGCGTTCTTTATATATCCGAAATCCTTGTTTCGACCACTACAACTTTATGTATAGATATCGTGTTTATCTAACACTTTATTTTTTACGCTTATTTTTATCCTTTATTTATTATACCTTTATAAATAAGTATAAAACACATAAATTTACATAATTCACATAATACTCAAATAATTCATCTTTATTACTTCAAAATAGGTTACAATGGTTGACCTGACTATTACATCATTGCACTAATGCTTAGCCCAGAAACACGGGCGTTACATCAACCCCCAGTCCACTCCCACATCGTGACCACCCATTGGTCACGTCATGGCATATTCACGACAAAACAATCACGATGGCACCAGACGTCATATTGTGGCAAACAATTTGCCACGTCATGAAAGCTAAACTCTCACAGCTTAATGGGTTAAGCTCTAAATCCTTCAAGCCACCCATTCATACTTCACAGAAGGCTTTCTTACTTCTATCCCAACATAAAAATCATAGTTTTACAGACATGCATGACCAATGCAAGTCTAGGACTCAAACTAGGTCAAAATGGAGAAATAAGACCAAAATCTCATGCATGAAGCTCAATACACAATCAAAATTTACATCCAAAAGATATCGAGACCAAGGGACCAAGATGAGCTATAAAGTTGTAAAAATTTTCTCCTCTAACCAACCTAAACTTGAAAATGAGCCAAGAAATGCAATAAATCCTAGATCTATGGAGAGAGAACCAAAAAGGTGGAAGTTTTACACCTTCCCAAATCCACCAGATGCAGGAGATGCAAGATCTGGAGTTATACACTCTTCAAACTAGAAAGCACACCATCTCCTTATTCTTCAAGGGCTAAAATCACCACAAAGATCTCACAAGGTCAATATGAAGGCTAGGGTTTTTTGGAGGGTGAAAGGGAGGTGATGAAGGATGAGGGTGTGCAAACCCTATCCCTCACTTCCCTTCAATAGGGGCAAAAATCCCGAAATTAGGGTTAAACACCTATGCGGCCGTCACATCGTGACCAAAGGCTTGTCACATCGTGACACACAAGATTGAAACACGCTTAGACATATATTTCCACATCGTGGCAACCCATGTCCCACGTCGTGGTACAAAGATTTTCCCCAAAACCCCATATTTGATCCCGTTATGTCTTTAGCTGATCCACTTTGAAAAACAGGTGTTATAGTTGTTTAATTATACAAATACTTATTCCTTTGAAGCTATAATGTGGATATATTTACATAATAGTTATATTTTATTAAAAATTTTAAATATATAATTTATTTAACGATGGAGAATAATGCATTATTTATAGTATTTATGTTGCATTCTTTTATTTGACATTTTAAAAGTAATTTCATTTATGTAAAATATAAGTTATATTACCATTTATGTGATTTGTGTATTGTGATGCAGGTGGGTGAAAAAATTAAGAGAGACTGGTTTTTAGGCTGATGAATTTATGTTTATACCAAAATATATTGCACTTTGAAATACTATTAACAAAGATATAAAGAGATTAAGCATCCGATATTGAGTTGTTATACAGTTTCTTCATGGTTATATGTTAGGACATGATTCTAACTGAGATGAGCTTGTAAACCCTTGGTTTTCAATTTTATTTGGTCTTGAATGAAAGAACTTGTAACATATTGTTTCTTGTCATTTCTTATTTCAGGGTCATGAGTCGGAAATTGATTGTGTAAAGGATTTGGGACTTAAGGAGGTAAAGCTTAGACCTTTTGGGAGGTGATAATGATGGTTGTAAGATCCAACCCTTGAATTTTGTATTGGGCCGAAGGATAAAAAGGGAAAAAGTCATAGACCGGTTTTCTTGTGTGAAATACGGATTTTAGTTCGAGAAGTTTTTAGTCCAAAATAAGTAGATTAGATTGTGGGGCTCTTCAACACCTTTCCTTGCATATAAAGAACGCCAAAATCAGAGTTGAATCGAGGGAGTTATGGTAGATTGAAATTTGTGTTGAATATAGAAGAAGGGGAGTATGCTGGGCGTACCAGCATGTTAAAAACGTGCCTTTAAGGGAGTACGTTGGGCGTACGCGACCAGAACCTAAACCCTAAATTTGGGGTTTTGATCCCTATTTAAGCACCTTAACTCTTCTAAACCTCTTTCATTCTAAGACTTCATCTCTGCAACGTCCTCCTTTGAAACCCTAACCCTAGTTTGAGCATTGTGAGCCAAAAATTGTGCTTTTGAGTGCATTTGAAGGAAGAAGAAGGTGGTGATAGTGGTTAGAAGCTTGAAAAAACTTTGGATCTGGAAGTTCTCCTCCCCCATTCATCTTCTGAAGGTATAAAGTCTGTAACTTTATGTCTCCATTGATAGATCTAGTTTAGATGTTAAAGTTATGTCCCTTTTGTCCATAAGTTGGTCTATTTGAGTGTGAGTTGTTTCAGATCTCGTGAGGTGCATTTCCAGGTGTATTTGATGGTTCTAAGTCATAAAAATACAATCTTGGTCTTGTTCTTCCATTCATGCATGAGTTATGAGGCTTAGAATCTTATGATAAGTTAGGGTTTTGGATTTGGACCATTTCTAGCCATGCAAAGTCATAAAGTTGGAAACTTTATGATTTAGGATATCATTTGGACTTAGATCTAAGCTGTGGACGAAAGGTATTGAGGGAAAAAAGTGCTTAATGGAAATATTGGAACCATCTTGAGTACGTTGGGCGTACCTGGGAGTACGTTGGGCGTACTAGGCTTGAATCACGTATGCTGAAAATTGGGGGTTTTGGATTGTGGATTAAGATTTTACCTAGTTTTGGTGATTAGTGGATTTGCAGGAGCAAGCATTATAGAAAAGGAAGCGTGTCTCAGTATTTCAGGGTTTTCATTTCAAGTGAGTTCTCCTCATCGTACCAGTAGGCCGAAGGCACCAATATCGACCCACTAGCTTTGATTATCATGTATTAGGAGGATGACCTAGGGACTGTGTGTAGTCACATAGGATAGACTGAGGACTCTTGATCTAGGCTTTCATACTTATTCCTTGTTTGGTTGTGGCTCTACAGTAGGATCATCTCTCCGGGTGTCTATCTCACCACTAGTTACATAGGGTTACACATTCCTTGCAGAGTTAGTCACGTATCCTTGTGTATAGGATGTTGCTATGTTGTAGTGATCTTATATATATATATATATATATATATATATATATATATATATATATATATATATTCTGGTGTGATAGGATGCAACAGTAGTGGTATACTGGTTAGAGTAGCAGTAGGCATGTCATCGTCTAGTGGAGTATCCTAGGGACAATACCTAGTAATGTAAGATAGCATGATGACTCTTGATCTAGGCTTTCCTGCTTGTTCCTTGTTTGGTTGTGGCTCTAGAGTAGGATCATATGTCTGGGTGGCTAGCTCACCTCTGGTTACTTATGGTTACACATTCCATGGATGTTAGTTGATAGCGGGTTAGTGTGCTGTGAAAGATCTGGTAGGTGGTAGCAAACTGTATTATTTATATTGCATGTATTATGTGCCTATTTGATCATTGTTTGTTTATATGACGACATATGGTGGTGGTTGAGGTTGAGGCGGTCCTACTGTGTGCTGTAGGCCAAGATACCAGGTGTGGGCTGGTTGTAAGCCGTAGACACGGAGGCTCGGGAAGAGCAGTTGGGTTGAGGCAGCAGACCAACTAACCCTAGCTATTTTAATCCGATGACTGATTGGACCCGTTGCATGTTGGAATTCCAATATGATGACTGATTGGGCCAGGGTATTCCAATTCGATGATTGTGGGCCTGTTATGCATGCTAGTATGTTTGTTGTATGAGGTATTCGGGGAAAACTCACTAAGCTTTGTGATTACCCAATTGTTGATGTTTCAGCTTTTATTGGTGATCGTGGGAAGGCGAAGGTGGGACTGTAAACACTCATCGATAGCATTGAGGATTCCACATTTATTATAATACTCTAATTCATTTTGATAAGTGTAATTGGGAATAAATGGTCTTTCTTAGAATGGATTTATAATTAGGAAGTTTTTACCTTAATAAAAATGAACATTTTTTGTTGTGAAAATGAGACATTACAGAACTAGAAACTTAGTTCTATTTATTTGGTCAAAAGAGAAAAATTGCAATTTAGTTCTACATTTTTTTATCATAACATTCTAATCTCTTTCAATTGTAGCATTTTACTTTGAAAAACTTACAAATATTTAAATTTGGGATAAAGATTAAATGTTTAATAGTTAACGATACATAGCTCGAATTGTATGTATGTGTGAAATGTGTTTGATTTGATGTGTGTATTTGTGTCTCTGATCAGATCTGATCAATGTTTGTGTGCGTGTTAAAGTATGATTCTATTTTGAGTAATTTTTGAAAGTATGCTACTATTTGAGAATTTAGAATTTAAAAAATATAATCTTTTTGTTTGATTTTACTAATTTTCGTATTCAAAATCTTGAGTTTTACATATCTGGTTGTTGATTAACTATCAGTTAATGGAAATGTGGAGTATTTTATAGGGATAATTTTACTTCTAAAACAATAAAAATTTTGGTGTATTACTTGGGGAATAGAATATGCATCTTCTTTTTTGGTCTTTGTTAAAAGATGTCATATGTATGATTATACGAACAAAGGGTATTTTGGTATTGTTGGAAGGAAAATAAAAGTTGGAGTTTAAAAGAAGGATGTTATAGAAGAAAGTAAAATCAATCTATTATTTTTTAATCGGTCAACCCATCCACCAGACATGCATAACACTAGTTATGATGATGGGTAGTATGCTAAAGGGCTCCAGTTATCGACTCATAAAAAACTAAGAGCTTTTTCAATAGTTAACCTATACTATTACTTAAAACTTTTTTTCACCTCATCATTCCATTAATTTTAACTTATAATTAAATAACATCTCCAATAGTTAACCTATTCTAATAGTTTTGTTTTCTTTAATTTTACATAATTTATCATTATATATTTAAAATGTTCTTTAAAACTCATTCCATTTAGTTAATCATTTTTAAGCATATATTATATTTTATAGATGTTGAATGCCACAAACAAACGAAAATATAAATAGAAGTATACCGAGTCTTTATTTTATAAACGTAAAATATGAAAAAAAATTTGGCATAGTTATAAAAAAAAATAAAAATATTATATATGCATTATAAATTTATATTTCATAAATAAAATGTCATTAAATATTTGATAAAAATAATTAACTTGTAAATAAATTACATTTATTTAAAACTAAAATACAATTAAGGGGTAAAAATAAATATGATTAGAAGATGAGAGGTTAATTAAATAACCTAAACATGAAAGTATATTGATCACTCAATATATATAAAGTGGTTAATAGAAAAAAAAAACAAATAAGCTTATAGCTCTAGTGGTAATAAGTTATAAATAATTCAAAGCAAATAGTAATAAGTCCTAAAATAAGCTCTTATTGAAGATGCACTCAGAGTAAATAGAAATAGTCTAGTTGTCAGGTTGGACAATGTCAATGATAGATGCTCGGGAAAGAGCATTAGGCAGAGAACACTTGTTGGAGCACAAACACAGTGCTCCGAGAGAGAGAGAGAGAGAGAGAGAGAGAGAGAGAGAGAGAGAGAGAGAGAGAGAGAGAGAGTAATTTTTGGGTTGGCTATCCGGAGCCCATTCCACTCACAAACCTCCTCATATGGCTAGAAATTAAGCTCAAACGGCTACTTTTTTTTTTAAAGAAACCTATAAGTAACTCAATATTCCTCCTCTTCAACCAAAAAATGAAATAATTTCATATACATCCTTATAAACTTTAATAATTACGTTTATATCTCACAAGACTGTAAATTATATATATATATATATATATATATATATATATATATATATATATATATATATATATAGATCCGGTAAGAAGGAAATTTTTGGTAGGAAGGTAAGAAGTTTTTTTTCTATATATTTTTTTGACGAACAAAATAAATGAATCACTAGATGATTCATTTGTAAGATGATTCACAAGAAAAAATTCCCAAAAAAACATCTTTATGATTCATTTTTAAGTAAATTAAGAAAAAATTCACTTTTATGACAATTTTAGTGAATAACAACAAAATCATTGTATAAATGAATCATCGAGATGTTTTTTTGAGAATTTTTTCTTGTGAATCATCTTACAAATGAATCATCTAATGATTCATTTTGTTTGTTCGCGAAAAAAATATGTAGAAAAAAAAACTTCTTACCTTCTTACTAAAAATTTCCTTCTTATTTGATCTTGACTCTCTCTCTCTCTCTCTCTCTCTCTCTATATATATATATATATATATATATATATATATATATATATATATATATATATATATATATATATAGGGAAGAGTTATATAGAAAACAAAAAACCCTAAAAATCATAAAAATGCAAAAAAAAGTACTTAGAGATCACAAAACTTTTTTTTTGACTTTAAATATGAAAAAATCGCAGGTTTTTCTTCAAATTCGCTGAAAAAAAAAAAAAAATTTCAAAATTTTTTTCACGGAATTTGAAGAAAAAGCTGCGGTTTTTTCATTTATAAAAAAAAAATGATGATCTCTAAGTATTTTTTTATGCATTGTTGAAAGTATGCCGACAATCACAATAGTTTGGTAATATTACTATTAATAAAAAGTCTTTTTGGGTTACACACAATAAGAAATTTAAACAATAATTGACAAAAGATAAATAATGAGGATCAAGTTTATTAATTTATTAGTGATTAATAAATTAATAGAAATGTGTAGATCTCAAGGGGTTTAAGTGTAATATTTAAATTTTAAATCTTAAGGATAATTACTTAGTGACCAAATAATTACCCAAAAATGATATTAAACCCTCCCTTATAAATAGAGGTGCTAAAAATTAGATTTGTAACCGGTCCCAATTGGCATTTGGTTTTGACCTCATCCACTCTCTTAAATGTCAGTTTGCTCCGAGTACATGTCGTGTACCATCATTACAATAATCGTCTAGGTTTTGTGTTGAAGGTGTTTAGTTTATCAATGACGTTGTCCAAATGGTATCAATACGAAGATATAAACTGGAAGGCAACTACCCAAATTCCTCATCCTCACCAAGCCGTCAAACTATGCTACCTGTACTAGTGCAAGGCAACAACAAGCAAATAAACAAATATCAAAAAGTGCTAAGTGAGTCAACAATAAGTACAATGTTAGGAAAACACACATAGCATATCACCACATACATTTCATGCATCACATACATCACACACACCATATACATCACATACATTGCATGTTCTTCACTAGAGTATCATTAGGGTCTATCGTTATTATTTATCTTTTAATATTAGATAATTAATAATTATACCTAGCCTGGGGTCCATCACTAACCTGCAAGGAAAATTCCCCGCACATGGGTCCATCACAATATGTAAACATGCAACAAGACATATCAAATTAAGGCATTTTACATCTTTATATAATCATGCACATATCATCACTTCATCATTAAGGCATATTATACCACTAGCATGCATTTCCTAACCAACATAGACAAGTATTTCCAGAAAAACATAGCATGCACATACCACACACAACCATCACAAATCCCTCTTTCTATCATGGACCTATCACACCCCCACATCAAAATAGCAAAAAAAAAAAAAAGAATTGCATGAAGGAAACATGATTCACATCAACATATCATTGACAATTGGGGTGCATGCAACCTAAACAACCTAGGTTCATTCCAATCCCTATAAGATGTGGAATCTCTAACAAGTACTTTAAACAACCACAAAGATTGACTCACCTTTGTCAAACAAGCACCCTTTACCCACTCCAAATCTTGTAGGACTTGAGGTATCAAACCTTCCCCTAGTTAAGCACAAATAAATGGATTACTAAAAGTTTACATTAACAAATAATAATAATTTACCACCCAAACATGTAAATTGGTTATTAGGTCAAATTCTCAGATTTTGACCTGAAACAACAGACTGTTCAAGGCTACTTTAGCCCCACTTAGACCTGAATAAGTTGCAATCGTTTTCCATATTCAAGTATATTATACTTTTAGCTTTTCAGAAAGTGCTCGCACAAGTCCATACGATTTTTCTATGAGTTTCACTAGACAACATGTCCGTGCAACTAATTTCCGACCAGTCAGTGAAAAAGACGATTTTAACCTTGGTTACGGACAATATCAGGTCTTGGAAAAAATCATGGACAAACTAGACTCAAAATGAAAACTTTGAGAGTTTATGAATCACCAATATAACTTCTGATGGTTTTTCTATATTTTTTTTTAATACAGGGACATATTGGTAATTTTTCAGAATTTTCCAGCATTGCATTTTAAGAGTTAATTGGAAACTTAACCCATTAAGTGTCACACCCCCGGTCGAGGCGGAAGAACATGTCGGGCTGTGTGACTATGTTCATGGATCACAGGTAAACTGAATATATAACACAAGTACAAAAATAAACAAAACAACATTTGCATTCCATCTTGATGTTTGAATACATGGTTCTTATAGATAATAGTATACTACATAAATTGACTTAAACAGTTAGGCAAACATAACATAAACTAGTAACTAGGTTGTCTATAATCCGTTCCGTCTTGAATGTTTGTCTAGTGATTCCATGAGAATACATGTAATTTTGAGGGTCAACACAAGGTTGGTGAGAGTTACAGGTTTTCTGCTAACAACAATAATACTTTTAAAAAGTCTAAAAAGTATTTTCTTTGTAAGTATAACCATACTTAAAATTGTTTTTGTAGAGTCTTTGAAAGCCAAATTGTATCTTTATATAAGTAAATTCATACTTAAAAATAGTTTTTGATAGCAACCAAGCCCATTGTTTGTAGTAAAAGAGAGACCATAAGTAAATCCATACTTCAAATAGTTTTGAAACCAATACCATGGTTTGTAGTGAGAGAGAGATTCTAGTTAATGTTTATAGTGAGTCCTATAATCGAGCTATGTGACTGAATGTACCCCTACAACATTTCATTGTACGTTGTAGTAACGATAGTAGACACTTATCACCCGCTTCGATTGATCGGTTAAGGTTGTGTCTAGCAACCATAGGAGGGGGTGTCAACCCCGTATAGATCTATACATATGTATCTCGATCCGAAGATTAACGATTATAGTAGTCTGGCTATGCTAAGTGTTTAGACTTAGCTAATGAATATAGTCTCACTAAAAAGCCCTTAATTATGGAACGTGAATAACTCTCAGCCCTAACTTATTAGTAAATAAGTTACTAGGCGTAATAAATTGTATAGAGTTTATAAAAGCCAAGTATATCTTGATGAGGCGATAACCAATCTATTACAATGATTACATCGAGACTTCCAATGATTAAATAGGCATTAGGTCGACGTGAATGACGTGGTTATTCAGGGTGAGAAGGTAATTAGTGAGTATTTTTTAAGTGCTTTCTGACTGGTCGTTTGCATGATTTATGGTTTTTATCATGCTCCTAAACTTATGGGAAATAAAGCTCCTTATCGGTATCAGTATAAAAATGGAAGCATAAATATTGTTGGTAGGAACGTATCAGCAACCACTTAGTTATAAATAAGCACGTATGAGTCATATTGTATGATAGTGCATTAGTGTAACTTGTCCTTGAAATCCTAAGAATTTCCAAATTATGGAGAACGATCGTTTTATAAATTCTACAGATTTCCAACTGATAGAGAGAGACAGAGAGAGATAGAGAGTTGAAATTCTTCCGATTTCAAAATGAAAGAGAGATAACTGAAATCCTACCGACTTCAAATGATAGGGCAAGAACTGAAATCCTACTGATTTCAAATGATAGTGCGAGAACTGAAATCCTGTCGATTTCAAATGATAGGACGAGAACTGATATCATACCAATTTCAAATGATAGGGCAAGAACTAAAATCCTACCGATTTCAAATGATAGAGCGAGAATTGAAATCCTACCGATTTCAAATGATATAGCAAAAATTGTTAATATTAACGACCTTTGAAACAACTCGATAACATAAATACTTGTATTCTGATTACATCTTGTTACACCCAGTTTCCAAACATGGACAGGGTTAGTAATGGAAAAGCTTTGTCCACTGGGAGATATAGAAAGGATAAATGTTTGCATATAATCTCTTTTCCCATGATTCCTAACCTTAATCTAAGGGTACCAATCGCCATAGGTGACCCTGTTAGAGATTTAAAATGTCCGATTAGCATATTGGCTAGCTCCTCGCGTTGGTTATGAGTTTCATGCATCCTTTGATTTGTTGCAATCGTTTGATACTCGGTTTGCTCTAGGTCAGTTGGACTATATACTATAGTCTATAGATTTTGTGACCTTGGGTAACAACCTTTTTTTGTTTAATTAACATGATGGCATAGTGTATGGGCAACGTCATCCTCATCATGTTGTTCTTCCTTGTGTTCTCTGACTCTCCAACCTAGAGTGTAAGTGACGTATTCTACTACATCCATGTTGCCTATCAGAGGTTTTATTTTCTGGTTTAATTCAAACACTCCGGTCAGGAGAAGTACACGTTATCGACAAACTTACCGATAAGAGAAACGAACTTGAGGAGTATGGATGACTTGTCAGCTTTGTTCCTCGAGGGTATTAGTTTTCTCTAACTGGTTTCTTCTCTTTGATCATTCTTTTCTCTTCTTCATATTCCTCCCCTTCAGTGGGTTCTGTAGATGGTTCGTCCTCAGAAGGATCCTTGTCATCTTTGGAAGATAGGGGGAGAGAAGTTTGGAGATTACAATCGACTGGTAATTATGGGTTTCTCTTCTACGAAGGTAGCAGAGTTATTGGTTCTTCGTTCTTCTTCAGATTTAGGTAAATCGAGAAAATTTGGGATAACAGATTTTAAGTATTTTTATGATTTGTATGCGTTGTTTTGGATTTGATATAAGGATTCTAACGAGGGTACTGAGTGTCTGCTGTGAATCTTGAAAACATTCTTCAATCTCTAAGACTCTCAACCATTGTAGTTTGTCAAACACCTTGCTCAAGGTTGGTTGTGCACCGGCCCGACCATTAATAACATAGATGCGCATTCCAACTTTATTTATGGTATGACTTATGTACGGTACTAACCTTCATCGAGGTGTTTGACCTAAAGGATTGAGTTTGTAGTTTTAGTTGAAAGGATGTTTATATATTTATTAAGTGTTCTTATCACAAGTCAGAGTATATATATATATATATATATATATATATATATATATATATATAACTCTTATATATTATTATTAGTGAGGTTTTTAGTATTATTATTTTTTGTTTTGTGCTCCAAGACTACCAAGTACAGACAAGCGTGTAACATACACGTTTTGAAATCGTGTTATGTAATTTGAAAAGTTAATAATATTATGAAATATTATGTGAAATTGAGTGTTGAGTTGTAACAGATAGTTTTTACTAGAAATAAAGTAAAACTATGTTTAGAATCACTCATAAATTATTGGAAGTCTTATGAGATTCCAATTAAAAGCCAAATAGTGAAATTTAGCGAAAATATAAATTTTGAAATAAGTAAAATTTTATCATTGAAAGTTGTAGATAGTCTCGTTAGAAACATGTAGGCAAAAACCTCGTTGAAATCCGAGTTATAACGAAGAAGTTATGACCAATCGAAGATCCGCGACAAAACCGGCACGGTGCCGAATGACGTAAAAAGTGAGTTTTTGATAAACTACTTTTTAGCCTTAGTGATCTAAATGAAAGTCGTAGTATTCGTTAAACCGAGAATTTTGATAAAAAGAACGCCAAAATCTGACTTCGTATGAGGAAGTTATGATTTTTCTAAGTTTCAGCTTTGCAGTAGACAGCTAAAAACTCGAATTTTAGATCGAGTGATTTTTAGCCGACACAACCTAAACGAGAATCGAAGTTCTCGTCATTAGCAGTACAACGGTAAAAAGTCTGACGAAAACGGACGTCGGATGAAGAAGTTATGAATTTTTAACGGATTTACCAGTCCCGGTCTGTTTAAAATAATAATATAAAAATAAATTCAAAATTTTCCGACGAAGTCCAAACGAAAGTTGTAGAGCATAATTTTCCCTACGCGTGCATATAAAGAACGTCAAAAACGGAGCCTGTATGAGAAAGTTATGGATTTTACAAGATTGGGCACATTTTTCGATAATTTTCGCATGAATAGTGTTCGATCCACGTGGTGTCTTCTGATTGGACCGCAGCCTCGCGTGGCACCCGCTGATTGGTCCGAAGTCGTCACCCTCTTTCCCCATTGGACCGAAGTTCGGTCCACTTAGAAGGCTCCATCCGTCCGATGTCTCGCACGTGCCCCTCGCAGAAGCTGTCGCGTGTCCGAGCCAGCTGCTTCGCTCCGCGGTCACCACCTGGCCTTCGCTGCTGATGCCACCTGCCTCGCTGACTCACCTCCTTCTCGGCCGACCTTCGGATCTCACTCCTATAAATAGGAGACTTGAGAGATTACCCGGGGAAAATGGAAAATTTGCCATTTTTCACCCATTATTCCATATTTTTACTATTTTGACTTCCCCCGAAGCCCCGAGATTATTTCCAACACCCGAAACACGCCCCGAAGTTCCCGAGAAGCCCGAAAAATTTATCTTTTCGGTTTGAAGCTCTACCTTCGCAGAGCCCGGTTTTTTCAATAAATCTCCCGGTTTTCAACGAGTAAAGTCATATTTAGAGCCGAAATGCTGCACAAATTATTATTTTGACCCCCGGTTAATTCAAGGTGAGTTTAATATATAGGAACAATTGTATGCTATGTGTTATATGTGCTATGTGCTTTTCCATGTTATCATCTCGAGTTATTATTTCTGCTATTTTTATAGCAAGGCTGTACCTCTGAGCACGAAGTGTATGACATAGGCATCGCTTGGGTATTGGTATGAACCGTTGACCATGAAGTGTATGACATAGGCATCACTTTGGCTTCGGTAGTATGCTAAGATAAGGCTGAAAGCCTAAATATTCTAGCAAAATGATATTCCCGAGTATTTTCTATGCCATTTGTGCTGAAACTTTATTGATTGTATATCAAGTATGGAAATTGTTATGTCTCATTGATTGATATGGAAAGCTTTTCGCATTATGCCTTTGTTGTTCATTGTTCCTCTTTGCTTCTGCCATATTGAAGTATATATATGGCATAACGTTATATTGTATCTATTATTGAACTCACTAAGCGTCACCGCTTACCCTCTCAATGTTTAACAAATTTACAGGGAATAAGTAACCAGTATAGTCATATACTGTTGGAAGGTTTAGAATAGTTGTAATATTACTTTTGTATTTCGGTTTATGTTTGTATAAAATTACAATATCCTGGGTAGTTATGTAAAACATTAAAACATAGTCGGTTTGTATCCAATCTTTTGTAAATCACTTTATCAATGTAAGATATTGTTTTATAAATATGCATGTAGCATGTTTTGGAATAACTATATTGTCAAGTATGAAAGTTTGGGTCTTTCAGAAATATGAAAGTTTAGAAAGGGGTTCTTTCAATCATGGTATCAGAGCAGTGGTTTAAGTGAACCAAATACCATGGATTGGTATTTAGACTTAAACTATTGGAAGTTCAATATATGAACTGAATCATTGTAAATATATGGATACAAACCATAGGAAATACTTAAGTGGGGTATTGGGTAGTGATAAACCCTAGTATTCTAAGATATTAAGTTACTTCAAAAATTTTAGAGAATTAGTTTATGTGAACTAGGAATTTTGAGAATTTCTAGATTTAAACATAGATTGTTAAGTAAAGATGATACGATATGTATCTAGTATACTTTAGATTGAATACCTAATGGGGACAAGCACTAGAATATTAAGAGGAAATATGCCTTATATTCTATTAATTGCTAAATGATAAGTAAATATAGCATGCTTTAGGTTTCATACCTATATTGCTATTATTTGAGAAAGTTTAAGGTATGTTGCCGACCTTGGTTTAAAAAATTTTATGTTCAGAATTCTAATAATTTTCGTAATAGAATTTACATGAAACTTTTCGAAGTGATAAAGAGACTTATGATAGTCGACATCGATAAGTTTGTAGATAAACGATCGAGGGATATCATAAAATAATATTTACCAAGTGAAATCGTAAAGAGTGTATTAATACCAATAGAGTGGTGTTGTACATTCAAAGTATAAATTTGATGAAATAATAACATCTTTAGAAGAATGATGTACGTTTGAAACACATTTGGGCGAGATAAATGTGTTGGTACAAATCCATGAAGTTGTTCCATCGCTGTCCAGATTGAAGCAGTGATTGTTTATAGAGTCGGAAGAACCGAAGCTGGCGATAAATACTTCGACAATATTGAAATTTATGTGGTACAAGATTTAGAAGAATTAAATGAAGATCAAAGGAAAGGCTAATGAAGTTTTCAGACTCAATAGGCCAAGGCTTTGTCATGTAGTATGTAGTTCAAGTAGTAACATTATACAGGATGCTCAGACTTAGTATTTAATAATACTAAGTGATGATTCACTTCTATCACATCCTTATGAAAGTTCCATTGTGTGTTAAGCCGACCTTAACATACATGATTAGAATGGTGAATTAAGTCATTTGGTAATAAAAGGTTAAGTAACTTACTTGTTTAAGTAAGCTAGAATGCTTAGTTAAAGAAGCAATACAACCAGAGTATCGTATGAGAAGAGATGTTGTAGTCAGGAATGACAGAGAACCAAGTTGAAGCTAGTAGAGCTTGCTGAGATGCAGCTATAATGCATACTTCTTAGGATAGACTCCTATGAAGTAGACTTAGACTTACTCAGATACAAGAATAACGATGTCATGGAAGGATAATGAAATAAACAAAGGTGCCTGGTGAATTACATAAGTTAGAAGATGATGCAAGTAGTTGAAAACCGTTTGTCTCTACATTGCTAGAGTAAATTTTGGGTGTAGTATGTCTTGCAGAGTAGACACTACCCGAGAAAGAATTTATATGAAGAATTGGAAGTAAAATTCTATCGACCTATGACAAAGTATTAGAATATGCTAGATCGAGCATATGCGTGAGAAGAATCTTAGAAGGCGAGTATATGTAATTCAAGATATGTTTGATAGAAACGCGAAAACCCTAGTAGAGTCTAGGAGGAATTGTTGTATGTACTTGTTTGAACACACTCGGGTGTGAAAAGTTGCTTTGTGAAAACTTTTGAATGGTGACTTGGAAAACTGCGAGACAATACTTGGGACGAGTATGAGTAGGTGTGAATAGTAGTAGAGGCCTATACTATCGGAAGCACAGGACTCACGCTTGGATCAGGAAAAGTCACAAGGTTACCAAGAAGCTAGTAAATGATTCCGTTTTATTCATGTGTGTCGTTACCTTCGTTTCGGTAATGACTAAGAAGATAATTATCATTCAAATCTTAATGTCATAAAGAGTGGAGTCCGATTAATATAAATCTAAAAAGATAAAGTTGATTGGTTTAGAAAGCCATGTATTGAGTAATGATGAAACTTCAGTCAAGAAGGAGACGGTCGAGATGGTCGATAGAAATATAACGATCTTCATTAAAGAATTGAGTAACCATTAACTAGAGATGTTACCTGTTATGAAGGCGATGAAGAATTTAGTTATTCATTGAAGGATTACAGTATGAAATCCGTGATTTAGTAATCAATCGAAATATTCTGTCATTTGACAAAATTGATGTATATGTCCGAAAGCACGAATTAGAGATACGTGGTGCTATTTTTTCTGTTCCGAAGCATCCACGTGTTGATCAAACTCTTTTTGTTTTCTTTATTCCATCAGCTTGATTTATTCGATCTGATTCTAATACAAGAGTTTGGTTCGTTATGTGTCTTGTGCGTTATAAAACCAAAGGTCATTAGAATATGATCATTCGAGTTGTTGTTATAGCAAAAGTAAAGGCCTTATCTTGGGTTTAGTCTATAAACCAAGAAGGAGCAGGAGTCTGCAATGAGAATTGAGTTTTAACTCAAAGATTAGGATCGAAGGCCCAATAGAGAATGATGAGCGGGTGCAGGTTTGAGCACCGCTAGTAATTAAGAAGTTTGAAGAGTTTGACAATCGTTTGGCAAACCAAAAGTTAAATATCGTACATTTTAGATTACCACAGAGGAAGTAAGTTAGGACTCGAATGTTGTGACTAGTAATTTTCTCGTAAACTTTAGATCTGCTCACATCTTATTTGATTGTGATGCCTCACATCTTATTTTAGATTCTTTCGTGCCTTATTTGATTGTGATGCTAAGATAAGGCTGAAAGCCTAAATATTCTAGCAAAATGATATTCCCGAGTATTTTCTGTGCCATTTGTGCTGAAACTTTATTGATTGTATATCAAGTATGGAAATTGTTATGTCTCATTGATTGATATGGAAAGCTTTTCGCATTATGCCTTTGTTGTTCATTGTTCCTATTTGCTTCTGCCATATTGAAGTATATATATGGCATAACGTTATATTGTATCTATTATTGAACTCACTAAGCGTCACCGCTTACCCTCTCAATGTTTAACAAATTTGCAGGGAATAAGTAACCAGTATAGTCATATACTGTTGGAAGGTTTAGAATAGTTGTAATATTACTTTTGTATTTCGGTTTATGTTTGTATAAAATTACAATATCCTGGGTAGTTATGTAAAACATTAAAACATAGTCGGTTTGTATCCAATCTTTTGTAAATCACTTTATCAATGTAAGATATTGTTTTATAAATATGCATGTAGCATGTTTTGGAATAACTATATTGTCAAGTATGAAAGTTTGGGTCTTTCAGAAATATGAAATTTTAGAAAGGGGTTCTTTCAAAGCGTTAGACAAGAAACACCGGAGGGCAGGATCATTTTAGCAATTAAGCTGTTCAGAATCCAACAACCCTATGCGACCCTTCAAACCAGATTCTTCGTACCGTAAGTAGCCAAGAAGTAGTGTAATTAATAATAATACTTTTATTAGTAGCTTGTTTCTATAGCTGTATTCCTCTTCAAAGGATATGAGTTCTATATAGACAATTTACCTCTGATACCAATCTGTCACACCCCCGAGCGAGGCGGCGGAACATGTCGGGTTGTGCGACTAAGTTCATGGATCACAGGTAAACTAAATATATAGCATAAGTACAACATAAAACAAAACACCATTTGTATTCCATCTTGATGTTTGAATACATGGTTCTTATAAATAATAGTATAGCACATAAATTGCCTTAAACAGTTAGGCAAACATAACATAAACTAGTAACTAGGTTGCCTGTAATCCATTCCGTCTTGAATGTTTGTCTAGTGATTCCTCGAGAATACATGTAATTTTGAGGGTCAATATAAGGTTGGTGAGAGTTATAGGTTTTCTGATAACAACGATAATACTTTTAAAAAGTCTAAAAAGTATTTTCTTTGTAAGTATAATCATGCTTAAAACTGTTTTGTAGAGTCTTTGAAAGCCAAACTGTATCTTTCCATAAGTAAATCCATACTTAAAAATAGTTTTGATAGCAACCAAGCCCATTGTTTGTAGTAAAAGAGAGACCATAAGTAAATCTATACTTAAAATAGTTTTGAAAGTAACCAAGACCATGGTTTGTAGTGAGTGAGAGAGAGAGAGAGAGAAAGTGATTCTAGTTAATGTTTATAGTGAGTCCTATAATCGAGCTATGTGATCGAATGTATCCCCCTACAACGCTTCATTGTATGTTGTAGTAACGATAGTAGACACTTATCACCCACTTCGATTGATCTATACATATGTATCTCACTATGAAGATTAACGATTATATTAGTGTAGGTATTCTAAGTGTTTAGACTTAGCTAATGAATATAGTCTCACTAAAAATCCCTTAACTATGGGACGTGAATAACTCTCAACCCTAACTTATAAGTAAATAAGTTACTAGGCGTAATGAATTGTATAAAGTTTATAAAAGCCGAGTATATCTGCTATGTATGTATATTGTAAGGTTCTCGCTTATATAAAGAGGTATGTATCAAAGTATGTTTATGTATAAACTTTATGTATTTAAACATATAAATATACACGCCTAGATATAGTTTGAAACCTTGAAATACTACAAAGTTTTATAACGTGCATTTTATGACATGTATTGTCACATAAATCATAGGGTTTTGCAGTAAAATGGCATATGTTATTCTTTTGTAAATGTTTCATTTTTAAAACATCATCACATATGTGTATCAAATGTATGGCCAGTTTACGCATACATAATATGTATTTGTCAAAATAACATTTCTGTAACGTCCCAAAAATAAGACCCAAAAATTTCATTTTTGATTTAAATAAGACGGTACTTCAAAACATTGTCATACAAACCAAATAGACCAATGTATGTTACTACATCATATCATATCAGAGTAAATCTAAAAATACAGAAAAATATGGTGTGTGCTCTGCAATCATCCCGGACTCTTCCCTTTCGATCTTGAAGTACCTGAAACATAAACTGAAAACCTTAAAACCGCAAGCACAAAGCTTAGTGAGTTCCCCAAAATAACACATATCATACATAATAAACACATATTGGGCCCCCGCCACACATCCGCGCTCGCCCGGCATCGCGTCCCACCTGGCCTCGGGCCCCGCCCGACATCGAGCCCCTCTAGGGTTACAAATATCTCATTTATTAGGCCTCGTCTTACATCGCCCCGGTACACATATAAACATATAAACATATAATCATGCTAACACATACGATAATCATAAAGCCAATGATATACAATACAGTCATCGGGCCTCGCCCGATATCGAGCCCTGCTCGGTATACATACCAGCACAAAACATATGCAAGAGTCACGCATACATCTAGCATCCCAACATAATAATCATGGGTCGAAATTGGTGCCTTCGACCCGCTAAGCCCAGTGAGGAAACTCACCTCAAACTGCTGAATCTCACAAATAAATCTTTGGCAGCTGGCCCGCTAAAAACCTCGCACTATCAATCACAAAATAACATCCAATTAATAATTGGACCCCAAATCACACTAAGAGTCCAAAATAGGGTAAAAGACCTTTTTACCCTTTCCCCAAATTGGCCCAAGACCAGGGCCCAATCCAATTGTCTAAAAGGCCCAAATTCCAAAATTATCACCCAAAGCCCAAATACGGACCAAATTTCCAAATTGGGCCCAAGTCCCTTCGTGAGCCTTCAACCAAGTGAACCCAAAATAAAAGCATCACCCCACAATATACCTGATGGCCCAACAAGGCCCTAATCACCTAGAGTCCAAACATTGCCCAAAGCCGAGAAGCCCAAACTTCCGAAGCCCATATGTTGAGTACGTTGGCCGTACTCAGCTCGTACGCTTAGCATACATGCTCTGGGGCTAGTAGGCACAGCGTACCAGCTTGTACGCCCAAAGTACTCCCCAGTTGGCCAACCTTCATCAAAAGTGCTTAATCCATTCATCCCCTACCCCATACTCTCAGATCTTGACCTAAAAGATGACTTATCACGTAAAGTTGGCAACTTTACGTGCATGCATGACTTAATGGGGTTTTAGAGATCAAAAGAGCTTAAAAAATGACTTAACACATGCATGAGTCCATAAACACCATAAAGTTTGCATCTTTATGTTTAAGGAACCCTTAATATTTCCAGGTCTAAAAGGCTAAACTCCATAAATGACCTTAGCTCACAAGAACCAACCAAAAGGGACCAAAATAGCCAAAATGAAGCCAAGGAATAGATATATGAAATAAGCTGACAAGCTATGGACTTTATACCTCAAAAGCCATGAAATGGAGATGCTAAAGGTGGATCTCTAAGCTCCCCTCCAAATGACGAGTCTTCAATATTCTCCTTCCTCTACAAGATGCATAAAAAACACTAAAAAAACGCTTCACAAGAGCTCAAAAGAACCACACAAAGGCTAAGGGACGAAATTAGGGTTTGAGGATGTGGAGGCTGGTCTAAAATGTCCAAGAGGTGGGTTAATGTTGCTTAAATAGGGCACAAACACTAAAAATTAGGGTTTTTCCCCTGGCCAGCGTACCCCCAACGCAATCTACGTACGCCCAACGTACGTGGTCGACGCCCGCGATCAGACTTCAGGTAGTACGCCAAGCGTACTCTATAGTACGACCCGCGTACTAGCCAAAAAGGACCAAAATTGAAATGCTTTTAAATAAAAAGGGTTTAATATAAACATACCAAATTCAAGTGTTACAATTCTCCCCCACTTTAATCAGAATTTGTCCTCGAAGTCCGCTGCTCCAAACAACTCTGGATAGTGCTCCCTCGTCTCATCTTCTGGCTCCCAAGTCCACTCCGAACCCTTGTGATGCTGCCATTGCACCTTCACCAACCCAACAACCTTGTTCCTCAAGGTTTTTGTCTTCCGATCAAGAATCGCCACTGGTCTCTCAATATAATTTAGACAGTCGTCCACCTGAATATCCTCCAACGGTACCACAACGAAATCATTCACTAAGCACTTCTTTAGCTGAGAGACATGGAACGTGCTGTGAATCTAACTAAGCTCGTCTGGAAGATCCAAGCGGTATGCAACCCGGTCCACCCGGGTCAAAACCCTAAAAGAACTAATATACCTGGGGCCCATATTGCCTCTCTTCCTTAATCAGATGACACCTTTCCAAGGTGACACCTTCAGGAGAACCATATCCTCCACCTGAAACTCTAGATCTGAACGAAGTCTATCGGCATAACTCTTCTGCCAACTCTGAGTTGTCTGAAGCCTACTCCGAACCTGTTGGATCAACGCGGTGGTCTTGAATACCACCTCGGTAGTCCCCATAACCCGCTGACCGAACTCGCCCCAACAAATCGAGGTCCTGCATTTCCTCCCATAGAGCATCTCAAAAGAAGGTCGATCAATGCTGGCGTGATAATTGTTGTTATACGAAAATTCCGCTAACGGAAGAGACATATCCCAACTCCCACCAAAGTCCAAAACACACGCCCGAAGCATATTCTCTAATGTCTGAATCGTCCGCTCGCTCTGACCATCGTTCTGCAGATGAAATGTTGTACTAAAATGGAGACGAGTACCCAACTCGTCATGGAATCTCTTCCAAAATCTGGAAGTAAACTTGAAATCCCAGTCGGAAACCACGAAAATCGGCACCCCATACCGTGCCACAACCTCCCTGATGTAAACCTCAACCAATTTCTTCGCATAAATACTCTCCTGAATCGGGATAATGTGCACGCTCTTGGTCAAACGATCCACGATGATCCAAATCGAATCCACTACGCACATAGTCCGAGGTAACTTTGTGATGAAATCCATGGTAATATCCTCCCATTCCCATACGGGAATCTCCAACGACTGCATCTTGCCGTGAGGTCGCTGATGCTCGACCTTGAATTTCCTACAAGTCAAGCGCCGCTCCATATACCAAGCCACATCCCGCTTCATGCAGGGCCACCAATAATCAGGACGAAGATCCCGATACATCTTCGTCGCCCTGGGATGAATGGAGAACCTAGACTTGTGTGCTTCCTCCATCAGGACCTGACGCACACCACCCCACTACGGAACCCAAACCTACCGATGAAGAGTCAACAACCCACAACTATCATAATCGAATGAAGCCACCTGACCCACAATACGCTCACTCCTTTGGTGCTCTTCCTTCATAGCCTCAAACTGAGCCTCATGAATCCGCTCCAACAGCGGAGTAATCACGGTCATCCTCAAACATATACGCCTGATCGGAGCTGCGGCCGTCTTGTGGCTGAGAGCATCGGCCACCATATTGGCCTTCCCCGGGTGATAAAGGATCTCACAATCATAATCCTTCACCACATCCAACCACCGACGCTGCCTCATGTTCAGATTTGGCAGATCCATCAGATACCTTATGCTCTTGTTATCCGTGTAAATAGTTAAACGGTCCCCGCAGAGGTAATGCCGCCAAATTTTGAGGTCGAAAACCACAGCCCCCAGCTGGAAATCATGTGTTGGATAATTCGCCTCATGAGGCTTCAGCTGCCTCGAAGCATAAGCGATCACGTGACCCCTCTGCATCAACACTGCCCCCAAACCCATGATCGACACATCACAATAAACCACAAAATCCTCAACACCCTCCGACAGGGTCAAAATTGGTGCCTCACACAACTGCTGTCTCAAGGTCTCAAAAGTTTCATGTTGCTCAGGCCCCCAGCAAAATGTAACCGTCTTCTTTGTCAACCGAGTCAAAGGAACAACTATCTTGGAGAAATATTGGATAAACCTCCGATAATAACCTGCTAGACCAAGGAAACTCCGAATCTCAGATGGAGAGCTCAGAACCTCCCACCGCATCACGGTCTCGACCTTGGCCGGATAAACCAGAATATCATTCTGGTTGACAAGGTGCCCTAGAAACTGCACCTCGCGCAACCAGAACTCACACTTGGAGAACTTTGCGAAAAGTCTCTCCGTCCTCAAAGTCTTCAGCATTTCCCTCAAGTGATCCTCGTGCTGCTCCTAGGTCTTAGAATAGACCAAGATATCATCAATAAATACAATCACAGACCGATACAGCATCGGCATGTACACGCGGTTCATGAGATCCATGGACGCGGGTGAAGAATTGTTGCGCCTAAAAGGCATCACCACAAACTCGTAATGACCATAACGAGTCTGGAAAGCTGTCTTCTGCACATCCTCATCTCTAACCCTCATCTGATGAGAAATCGATCGCAAATCAATCTTGGAAAACCAAGATGCACCCTGAAGCTGGTCAAACAGATCATCAGTCATCGGTAATGGATAAAGGATCTTCACTCTTACCTTATTCATCTCCCGATAGTCAATGCACATACGATGGGACCCATCCTTCTTCTTCACAAACAAGATCGGCGCTCCCTATTGTGAACTGCTCAGTCGAATGAATCCCTTGTCTAACAGCTCATGCAGTTGTGTAGACAACTCTTACATATCGGGATGAGCCAACCGATACGGTGCTTTGGCTATCGGAGCTGCACCTGAATCCAGATCAATCCCGAACTCAACATGTCTGTCCGGAGGTACCCCAGGAAAATACTTTGGAAATACATTGGGATAATCCCTCACAATCGACACATCATCCACGGTTGCCTTACCCTTATCTCGGGTATCCATAACATAGGCGACAAACCCGGAACAACCCTGCTGAATATAACGTCCGACCCTCACTACAAATGCGACCCACTATGAGCTCTCCCTGAACCAATAACTCTTCCCCACTTGGGGTTCGGATCTGAACTAACTGCTGCCCACAATCGATCATTGCCCCATTGGGTCTCAGCCAATCCATACCCACAATAACCTTGTTCCCACGCAAAGGGATGGGAACCAAATCGATCGGATACTGCTCGCTGAACATCTGAAGAATACAACCCTGATGAACCCTCGCTACCCGGACAAATCGATCATCTGCAATCTCGACATATAAAGGACAATCCAGCTTCCCCGGAGCTCCAACAAACCTCTTGCTAAGCGCAAGCGATACAAAGGATCGGGTAGCCCCCGAATCAAACAATACCAAAGCAGAAATATCGTTCACGAGGAACGATCCTAAAATAAAACACATAAATATAAGCAAGCAAATCAATATAAATAAAGAGATAAAAAGAAAATACATATGTGTCACTACATCAGGTGTCACGCGAGCCTCATCGGTCGTTAACTGGAAAGGCCTGTTCTTCACCACAGGTGCATCCGCCTTGCGCTGGAGGTCGTCAGTGATCCGAAGAGTCGCAGGAGCGGGTACTGACACCGGCCCTGCAGCAGCCAAACTCGGACATTGGTCCTTCTTGTGGCCCCTCTGATTGTAATGAAATCAAATTAGATCAGATCCTGGGGTGGTGGTGGTAGCAGTACAATCCCTGCTATAATGACCCATCCGTCCACACTTGAAGCAACCTGAACCACCCACCATGCACGGTCACTCGTGCGTCCTGCCGCACTTCCCACAACGGCTCCGACTCTGCTGGCCTCTCGATCTCGAATCATGAACCTTGGGCCTCTTTCCCGATCCCCTTGAAACCTGAGCCTGATCCGCTTCCCTTTCATATCCATCTCAATATTAATCTCCTTCTCTCAGGCTCCCGCTATCATATCCTCCAGTGTCTTGCAACTGGATCGGATCACAAACTGCCAAATATTGATCCTCAACATCTCGTGATACCTCGCCTTCTTCACCTCCTCGTCTACCACAAACTGCGGAACCAAAAGTGCCCTTTCTCGAAACATCGCGATGATCTCAGCCACCGTCTCAGTAGTCTGGTGGAGATCATGTAACTCTCGTGCCAACTGCTTCACCTCAATCACTGGTGCAAACTCAACCCTGAACCTCGTCACAAAATCATCCCATGTCATGGAATCAACAACCTCATCACCAACGGAGCGCCCGACCTCCTCCCACCAGTCTCGTGCCCTGTCCTTCAGAAGAAATGATACAAGTCTGACCTTTGCCCCCTCGGGGCAACTACTGGTGCGGAAAGCGTTAGAAACATCTACTAACCACCGCCTACTCGTTATTGGGTCCTTCTCCCCGTAGTAGTCTGGAGCCCCACACGCCCGGAACTCCCTAAAGGTCAAAGAACGCACTCCTACCAAGGCCATCATCTCAGAACGAAAGGAGGTCAAACGTGATGGATTTGAATTATTGTATTATTCTGGAAGTCAAAACATGCAAAATGAAACAATAGTAAATAATTGACACAAGATAGTAACTCTACTCATAAATAAAACTCCTTTTATTTAATCATAAAATGTCAAATACATTTTATCTATACAAGTTTCTAAACAGTTATCTAATCATTAAAACTAATATCGTCCTTCAGCCTAATGCTCCTCGCATGGTGCAAGTGCTTAACCCTACTCAGTCCCTTCGTAAGGGGAATTGTTGGGTTCTCCTCTAATGATACCCTCTTTACTACGAGGAGTCCTTCTTCTATCCGATGTCTTATGAAGTGATATTTTCTGTCGATGTTCCTGGATCTACCATGATCCCTTGGTTCCTTGGTTTGAGTAAAGCCCTTCGCAACCAGTTAGCCTTATATGTGTGTACTTTCCCATCCATGTCTGTCTTCTTCTTGAAGATCCATTTGTACCCGACCATCTTACCACCTGGTACATTGTCAACCAAGTTTCAAACTTGATTGTTATACATGTATTGAATCTCGCTGTCCATAGCCTCTTTCCATTTTTCATACTCAGGGTCTGCCATGGCTTCCTTGTAGTTATTAGGCTCATCCAAATTTACCAGTGTACTATCACTGATAAATGTATCACCATCTGTAGTAATATGGAAACCATAAAACTCATGTGCCATTCTAACTCTAGTGGAACGTCTCAGAGGTAAGGACTCATTAATTGGTTCAACATGAGTTTCCTCCTCGGGTTGAGCGCTATCGGTTGAGGTTCCTTCATCACTTAACTCTTGAAGCTCTTCAAGGTCAATTTGCCTCCCACTGTCCTCTTGGCATATGAGTTCTCTTTCGTGGAAAACCCCTCTCCTCGCAATGAAGACAACATTTTCACTCGGTCTATAGAAGAGATATACAAAGGATTTATGTGGGTAGCCGATGAAAATACAACGCTCACTACGAGGTTCGAGCTTGTCGTGAGTCTCTCGTCTTACGAAAGCCTCGCAACCCCAAAGCTTGATATGTGTTAACGAGGGAACCTTCCCTGTCCACATCTCGTGAGGTGCTTTGGTAACTTTCTTATTTAGGACTAGATTAAGGATATGGGCGGCATTCTCTAATGCATACCCCCAGAATGAGATTGGTAACGAAGCTCGACTCATCATGGAACGAACCATGTCCAACAAGGTTCGATTGCGCCTCTCAGCCACACCATTAAGCTGTGGTGTCCTAGGTGGTGTCAGTTGTGAAACAATTCCACATTCCTTAAGATAGTCGTGGAACTCTATACTAAGATACTCTCCACCTCGATCGGACCGGAGCATCTTTATCTTCCTGCCCAACTGATTCTCCACTTCTTGTTTAAACTCTTTGAACTTTTCAAAGGATTCTGACTTATGCTTGATTAAGTAGATATATCCATATCTGTTGTAATCATCAGTAAATGTCACATAGAAGTGGTTAGCATCCCTTGTGGCAGATCTGAAGGGTCCACACACATCAGTGTGTATGAGATCTAACAGATCCTCAACCTTTCAAAAATACCAGTGAGGGGTGACTTGGTCACCTTTCCAAGCAAATTAGATTCGCAAGTGTCATCCGAATTTAAGTCGAATGACTCCAAGACTCCATCCTTTTGGAGTTGGGCTACGCGCTTCTAGACTAATGATAAATCTAGACTTAATAATGATGAATCTAGATGATGAAAGGTGAAAGATAGCGAGAAGGAATCTAGACTAATAATTACTCACAATAAATATTAGACTAAAATCTAGTGATAATAATACTAGGTTTCGTCGAAGGAAAAGACAATTATTAGAAGCGAAGCGCTGCCCGAATTTCGAGTCATCACTTTAACAAGTGAGTGCATAGTTACTTTCATCTTACACATAGATATGAAGTATTTAATACTAATACATGCTATATGTGTTCATTATCTGATATTTATGCCAGATGAATGATTTATACATGTTTTACATGATTTAAACTGTATATGTATTTTTATACCTATAAAATATTGGGTAAAGATGGGTAGATGAAAGATGATATAGATGATGAAAGGTGAAAGTTGATGAGAAGCCTTGACCTTAACGATGATCCAGTCATCTAGCAGAGTATAGATGACGACCACAGACTATTCTAGACAGTCCAGTGGAACGATAGCAAGCTCGCAACCTGTAGGTGTTGTGAACATGTGTTCACCATATGTACTCTAAAAACTCTGGCAACTATGGACTTAGTGCCTTACAAATGAACATTGACAGCTATGGATTTAGTGCCCTATAAGATAAGCATTGACAGCTATGGACCTAGTGCCTAATAGATAACATCGGCAACTATGGACTTAGTGGCTGTTGGATAAACCCTGGCAACGATGGACTTCATGCCTATTCCTTAGGACAATCCTTTAGGAATTAATGAATGAAGAATATATGATTCTTCGGGTAGATCCTTAAGAATAAAGAAGATAATAGGGATGGGAAGTTGGGTTAATTGTTTGATGATTAAACATAATAATTATATTATTATGGGTTGAAAACCCTATTTACTCACCAGGTTTCCCAACCTGACCCACTCAGTTTATTTGTATCACAAGTATCGATACGAAGACACATTACGCCGAGAGATTAAAGGAGATGTAAATCATTAGTGTAAAGAAATAGTGTTGCGTCTTTTAGGCTTTTTACTTAGTCTTTTGTGTATCCGGGATGGGTATGTCCACCCGTGATTAATGATTAGGGTTTTACTATTTAAGGTGCATGCATGCATCGTGTTTTTACTAATCGTGTCATTGTAAACCCTACATAGCCTCTATAGTAGCAGTTCTTAATCGAGCTCTTTCGAGACTGTGACTTATAATCATTCGACACATTCTTGATTCATATTATGTGTTTGATTGTTTTTACTTGTTTGAATCTATTCGATCATTAGAGTTTTCAACTCAACAATTGGAATCAGAGCAGGAGACTGTGTAATCTATACGCATCTCTTCTGTTGAAATAGTTCTTAGGGTTTCCGCTATTATTGGATCTGGTTCAGCCGTCATCTTTCTTATTGACGCAGATCTTTGTTCTTGATATTACCCAAAAACAATTTTAGTTTACACATCTGATTCATACAGGTTAAAATCGATCTTTAAACATGTCAGACGATTCTCACGTTAACTCGATAAATCTTTCAAGCAACATTGGATCTACAACCAGAATCCCTATTCTTTTTCCCAGTGATTATGAAGTGCGGGCGTTGCACTTTGAAGATTACATCCTACGGCTTGAAGACCATGGCTATCTGATATGGGAAGCTACTATTGTCTAGATGTTTACCCACATAGGAACAAGAAGAGAAATCAAAACTCAAGCTGACTATAACAAACTTCTGCTTGATGTAAAAGACGTATCACAAGATGAGAATGATAGGCTGCTAAGCAACGTTAAAGCAATGAGGATCATCAGGTTTGCCTTGCCACCATACACTTTTTGTTTGGTTAGTTCATGCGATACAGCAAAAGGCATTTGGGATAGGCTTAAGGAACTGTATTCAACTGATGCTGATCTTGAGCATTCTACTCAAACTCTATTGCTTTCAGAGTTTGGGGCATTTGTACAAAATCCTGAAGAGAGTCTAGATCAAACTCTCAATCGCTATAATCATCTTCTCAGTAGGATGATGAAGCACAAGATTCGACGTGAACTGATCGAGCAAAAGGTCACGTTCATGAATGGGATAAGATCTGAGTGGAAGGCTGTAGTTTCCACCGTAAAAGCTCATGAGCATTTCAAGAACTACACGTTGACAAAGCTAGTTGGAATACTGAGGTCACATGAAAATGAATTGACAAAAGAAGGGAAGATAGTTTCTGGGATGGGATCACTGGCTCTTGTTGCGAAAGGTAAAAAGGCAGTAGATGATGATGGTTCGTAGTCTAATCTCTCCGATTGTGAACTTTCCAAGGAAGAATATGCATTCATGGTGTCCAATCCAAGGAAGTTTGCAAAGAAGAACTTCAGTCGCAACAAAAACCGAAACTGGCAGGGTAGTTATAGCTCTGAAAAGGTAAAAGACGAGAGTGTGAATAACTCTCAGAAAGAAGAAGTGAAGAAAGACAAAAAGCTTATGGGGGACTCTGGCTATGATTGTAATTACAGTCATGGTAAAAACCATCTGGCCAAGGAATGCATGATGCGAAGATTGATTGAGAAGAAGGAGGGTGAAGATGACGAAACATATTATCTCTGAAAGCTGGAGGAGATCAAAAAGAAGAAGAAGACTGAGAACACCATGCCTGCTTTGATTGTGCAGGAAGACGAATCTGAAGATGAATTTGGCAGAGTCGAGGTCTGGTCAACTGACTCTGAAGATGAAGAGGTTCGTAAACCTACTCATGGAAGGAGCTTTATAGCGAAGGATGAAGGTTCGCAGTTCAATGATATGTGTTTGATGGTTACCAATGAGGTGTCAGAGATGAGAGGTTATGCAACTGATGCTGGACGTAGCGCTGATAGCTGTTTCGCTGCGAAACGAGTTCTCGAGCAGATAAGCGAGTGTAAGCAGGTGATCAACAAGGTAAACTCTATTCTTGAATCCTTGAATATACCTGTGTCTAGATATGAAACTGAATTAAACGACTTAAAATACACATTTTCAAGTTTCAGTGATAGTCTAAAACAAACTCGTTTAACAAATTCTAACTTAACCGATCAACTCGGCAGGGTTTCGTCAAAAAGTGAAGAGAGACGCATGTGGATTGAAAATTTGGAGTCTGATTTGTCTAAGTCTAGGGACGAGTCAATTTATTTGCAGAGAGATAATTTAGGTCTTTTAAAACAGCGTAACATTTTTTGTTTGATTGCCAAAAGACTTTATTTAATATTACTCAGTTGCATCTAAATTGTGAGATTGGAAAGAAAATTCACAAGATGATTTTACCCTTTCTTGAGTTGAAAGAGGACGAAATCGACGCAGAGTGTTACAGGGGTGAATCCACCGTCTTATCAGACGAAACCTCAGATGCATACCGAGTAGGACTGGACAAAATCGAATCTTTCATAAAGTCCAAAGATCATAAAAACATGCTTAAACCACTTTTGGATGAAAAAGACAAAGACCAAATTAAATCTGAAACTGTACAGAAGTTTGACTCATTAAGCACCAAGTTAAATTTAGAAAATAAACTTGATGTTGAAAACGTTTCTGAATTCGACGATGAAAGTGATATGAGTGAAATCTATGTGGAGGATGAGGTTGACTGCTCTGAGTTTGTTAAAAACGAACCTGTACCTGCGAAATTACTAATTTCTGAAAATTCAGTTTAATTCGCATGTGTATCTGAGAACAAATCTAAAGTTTTAAAAGCTAAAGCAACTGTTCTTCCAAAAGTTCAAATTGTTCCGAACCAGGTTTTTACAACTACATGACTGAATAAAAATCAAACAGTTGAATTAACGTCCATGGTCGAGGATGATAACAAAGATGGTTATGATGAGTTCTTCTGGTCTGCTCCAATCGATAATGCAGACGAAACCAAGGGTTTATTAGAAATGACCTATTGGAAAACTAAGGGCCGATACGTAGCAGAACCTCTAAACGAAGTCAATTCAAGCTACGAGAAAGGAAGTCCAAGTGGAACTAAGAACGTTCCAAGTGAGACATCGTCAGTTCACACCGAAACCCCTACCAGAAATCCAAAACCTAGGGCTAGTATTCACAAATCCTCTAAGCAGTTCGCAGCTCAAAAACACCAAAGGAATGCTAGATACAACAAAAATCTCAAGGAAAGAAAGCGGTTCTGGCAATCTAAGAATCCCAACTTTGTTCATAAAGAAAAATTCAATCCCAATACGAAAGTCTCTTCAACTGTGAAACATAAAATTTTCCAAAGAAATCAATCTTCACATGGTGCGAAACAAAAAGTTTTTCAAAAACCATCCTTTTCAACTCATGCGAAACTTGTGAAGACAACCAAGTCTCACTTTTCTGCTAACACGAATGTTTCACACTCAGTCAATACATTGCAAGATGTTAAAGGCAAAGAAAAGATAGTTTTGGAGCCTAAAGTTCTTCTCAAAATATCCGAAACTAATCCCAAGATGGTTGAGAAGAAATTTGTCAAACAACAAATCCAAAATAAACAAAAGAAACTATCCACCAAGGATACGAACTCAAAAGACAATAGGATTATTGTTTTTCAAATCACAAAGAAAGATAAAACAACCTTAATAAAATGAACTTATCTGGTTGATCCTGCTATTTCTTTTCCTGTATCTATGAAAATCTCATGAGGGCCCAAACAACTTTGGGTTCCTAAATCTGTTTAACTTTCGCAGGTAATACGTGACGAGCAGTTCGATTCGGAATGGTACATCGACAGTGGCTGCTCACGTCACATGACATGGAGGAAGGAGGAACTACGAGAGTTTAGAGCACTGAAGGATGGATAAAGAGTGAAGTACGACAACAATTCACTTGGAGAAATCAAGGGTTATGCGATGAAAACAAATGGAGAGTTTTCGATTTGCAAAGTTGCGTATGTGGAAGGACTGCAACACAACCTCATTAGTGTTTCGCAGCTAGTAGTTGGTATAGGAGTGAAAGTATCATTTGATGATGAAGGATCAGAGATAATCGAAAAGAAGTCTAAAACAGTGCTCCTGAAGTCAACACGAAAAGGCGAAATGTATCTGCTAAATCTGAATCCCATCAAACGGAAGCTTGAAATCTGCTTACTTGCGAAAGCTTCTACTGATGATAGTTGGTTATGGCACATGAGACTCTCACATCTCAATTTCAAAGACATCAACAAGCTTATTCTTGGTGATCACGTGTGTGGGTTACCACTCTTGAAATTTGACAAAGAACATTTGTGTGCAGCCTGCGAAATGGGGAAGCAAAGCAGAACGAGCCATCCATATATTGTGAACACGAAAGTCATTGAACCACTCGAACTTTTTCACGTCGACCTTTGTGGTCCATCTGCAATTGAAAGCATCGGTGGTAATAAATATATTCTCTTTATTGTAGATGATTTTGCTAGATTCACTTGGGTGCATTTTCTTAATCATAAATCAGAAGTCACTACCAAGCTCAAAGACTTCATAAAGCAAATATAACTACAACTGCGAAAGCTGGTTCGTAACGTTCGCAGTGACAACGGTCTGGAATTCAAAAACCAAGCGTTTGAAGAATTCCTGACTGCGAAAGGAGTAAATCATAATTTCTCAGCTCCTTATATTCCTCAACAAAACAGAGTAGTCGAAAGACGAAGCCATTCGTTGTGCGAAGCTGCAAGAACCATGCTGTCATTTGCGAATCTGCCACTTTACTTCTGGGCGGATGCGATAGGAACTGCTTGTTTCACCCAAAATCGCTCAATCCTGAATAAACGATTTTCTGTCACCCCATATGAAATCATAAATAATCGAAAACCTAATGTCAATTTTTTCCATGTTTTTGGTTCCAGGTGTTTTATCTTCAACTCAAAGGAGCAACGGAACAAATTCAATGTGAAGGCTGACAAAGGTATTTTCTTGGGGTATTCTTTAAATTCTAAACCATATAAGGTTCTCAACAAAAGGTCTAAAAGATAGAAGAAACCTACTATGTAACTTTCGACGATAATTACTTGACGAAGATTCAGAAGAATGACAGCTCATCACAAGAGATCTTTCCCAAAACAAATCATGCTACCATACTACTCTCAAATCTCTACAGGGAGTTCGTAAACTTATTTGATGAATCAGAAAAGGCAATCTCCTCAGAGTCCAAAGCAGCAGACAACAAGGAAGACAAACTCAAGAAAATCATCGACGATGCTGCGAAATATATGGAACATGAGCACCCCACTACGAAGGACCCGAAATCTCTGTCTCAATCACCAAGTGCGAATGCTACACCGCAGGGGGAGGGTTCCACATATGATTCGCCTTTACAAGGGGAGCACTCAACTTCATCAGAGACCCACGAAAGTCCTCTCCAGGGGGAGAATCCTATTCTGACTGTAGAAGTGAATGTCGAATTAGATCATTCGAGGGGGAGAATGAAAATGCGAATGATGATTCGGATGTGCAGTCAGAGTTTGAAGAAGTGAATGTTGAATTAGATCCAACACATGATCCAAATTACCCTCCACTGAACAAATGGACCAAAGATCATCCAAAAACCCAAGTCATAGGAGATTCGTCTTCAAGAGTTCTTATGAGAGCACAGCAAAATGCGAAGCGAACTGCATTGTTCTCTAAAGTGGAATATTGCAAGTTCAATTCGTTTATCTCCAAAATTGAACACAAAAACGTTCAGATTGCTCTTGATCATTCTGATTGGGTGCAAGCTATGCAGGAGGAGCTCAATGAATTCGAACGAAACAAGGTCTGGAGGCTTATTCTCACTCCAAAGGATGCATCTGTTGTTGGTCTTAAAAAGGTTTTTCGCAACAAGATGGATAAAGAGGGAAATGTGATAAGAAATAAGGCCTAAATCGTGGTTAAGGGATATTGTCAGGAAGAAGGTATTGACTACGAAGAAACCTTCGCACCCGTTGCAAGGTTGGAATCCGTTCGTATCTTTCTGGCATACGCAGCACACAAGAACTTTGAAGTTTATCAGATGGATGTTAAATGTGCGTTCTTAAATAGGGAACTAGAAGAAACAGTGTATGTGGAACAACCACCAGGGTTCATAAATGAAAAGTATCCGAACCACTGTTACATTCTGGACAAGGCAGTTTAGGGTCTGAAGCAAGCTCCAAGAGCCTGGTACGAAACTCTAACTCATTTTTTAAAACGGGCTAAATTTAAACAGGGATCGGTCAACCCTACCTTCTTTTGCAAGAAAGATGGTGACCGCTTGATGATCGTCCAAATTTACGTTGATGACATCATTTTCGGATCAACTAACCCCAGCTTAACAGCTGAATTCCGAAAGTTAATGGAAACTAAGTTTGAGATGAGCTCTATGGGTCCGATTAACTTTTTCCTTGTCTTGAATATAAGACAGAGTCAGAAAGGTATTTTCATCAATCAGGAGGCGTATACAAAGAACTTACTCTCCAAATTTGGAATGGTGGGAGATTCAAAAGTGAAGGTTCCAATGGCATTCAGAATGAAACTAACTCCATCTCTGGACAAGCCGGCTGCTGATATGACACTCTATCGTCAAATGATAGATTCATTGATGTATCTGACTGCTAGTCGTCCATATATCATGTTTTTGGTTTGCTATTGTGCCAGGTTTCAAGCGAATCCTCGCGAACCTCACATGACCGCTGTTAAGAACATCTTCAGGTATCTCAAGCGAACATCCTCATTACGAATATGGTACCCCTCAAGTTCAGGTTTCTTTGTCCAAGCCTTTTCGGATGCTGATCTTGGAGGTTGCGGCTTAGATCGAAAGAGTACAACGGGAGGATGCCAATTCCTTGATGGCAAACTCATAAGTTGGCAATCTAAAAAGCAAACTTGCATCTCCCTTTCAACTGTCGAAGCAGAGTACATAGCCGCTGCGTCTTGTACTTCACAAGTAATCTGGATCCAAAGTCAGCTTCGTGACTATGGCATCAACATGAAACGAATCCCCTTATATTGCGATTCAGAGAGCGCCATTCACATTTGTCACAACCCAGTGCAACAATCCAAGACAAAACACTTCGCACTGCGGTATCACTTTATCAAAGATCATGGGGAAGATGGAAATGTTGAGATACACTTTATAAGATCCGCTGATCATTTAGCCGACATCTTCACGAAAGCCTTGCCTGAGCAATCCTTCAATCGCATTCTTCAAGGCTTAGGAATGATAGAGGCTGAATCTGTTCCGAAACCACCTTCACAGTCATAAGTTTTTAATAGGCCTGCGAATTGGTGTGAACGCTCGCAGTGACTCGTAGTCATCTTTTCACACTGCGAATTGGTGCGACCGCTCGCAGTGACTCGCAGTCATCTTTTCACACTGTGAATTGGTGCGAACGCTCGCAGTGACTTGTAGTCATCTATTCTCGTTGTGAACCAGTGCCAGTGTTCGTTGTCTACTGTTCATTCGTGGTTAAGAACTTCATGTATCGTTTGTACATTTTCTCTATTTCTTGTTATTTCTTTCTGTTTTTAATTTCTTTTTCAGAAAAACGAAAATCCAAAAATATTTTATTTCTTTTTGTTTTTATTTCTTTTTCAGAATAACAAAAATACAAACATATTTTCTTTATTTTCATCATTTCTTATAAAATTATAAAATTCCAAAAATATTGGCTAATTGAGCAGGTTTCACAATACACATCGTGGTGATCTCAATCACGAATGATGGGGCAGGTATAAATTCTGAAACTTTGCACTAGTTAAGTGTCTCTAGAAGCATGTTGCTGCATGTCGACCAAAGACTCAAAGACTTTCTATGATGAAGCCTTAATGATTCGATAACACCAATCGTTTCTTCCTAATTAGGCTGATTATTCACATAAGTCATGAGCTACCTTACTCTTCTCTCATTAAGTTAAGAGTTAACTGCTTGGTCACTTTCACATAGCAGAGGTATTCAATTTCTTTGGAACCACGTCTTACCTATTCTCCATCACTTTCACATTCACAAATGAAACCCTTGAGACTCTCAGAAGTTACCACTAAGGTTTATGGTTACAACCAATTATGTGTTCATGATCTTAAATTTGTTATCACCACGAATTGAGTGAAACCCAAAATCCAACACATATCTACGTATTGACGGTGAACAATATACATGTTCTAGATATTTCACCTTGGAATTAACGAATGTCCACTTTCGTGGTCAGTACCAAGAAACCTCTTTTTCTTTTTGTGTGATCTTAATGAGATGTTCTAGTCCTAAGATGTTTCTTCCCAAGAGATCCAGTTTTTATTTTTCATGAGATTTCTATACTTATCCCTGTCACATGAAATAATTCCAAAGCATACTTGTTTTTATGGCTACACCGGTCAGACAAGTACTTCAAACGAACGTTCGGACTTATATCAAGTTTCGTAGTTTGGTTGAAGATAAAACCACCCTTAAAAGCCTAATGAAAAGATGCCTTTTACTGTTTCTCAACAAACATGTGATCGTAATTAAACGGGAAACCACACAGACACTTTAGAGTCTCTCTTGACTCCGAAGGAAGCGATCATTGCCCGGGGTCCATCTGTTTCGTGTCCTAACAAGACATCACCAGAATCCCTTAGAATAATATTGATTTATTTCTTTCTCTTTGGCACACTCTCGCACAAAGATCCTTGTGATTTTTCAAAGTCTGGTTCATGGTCATCCTATTTACTTTCAGGTTCGCAGACAGATTTATGGCTATTCATTGTGAAAGTTTATCAAAGAATCAATTGAGAAAGCGCGTAACTGACGCGACATTCTAAAGGATAAGATTGGGCGCGATAATTTGAAACGACGTTGATTTTACGACGCCTGACATACGTCACAGCTGTCAGTCACGCCTTTTTAGGCGCCTTTTCAGTAACCGATGCAACCAATCGACGGTTTTCTCTCACCTACTACTCCGTATAAAAGTATTTCCACGCTTCATTAATTAACTACAACTCTCAAAAAGCAAACAAATCCTCCGGCGATTATTCACTATTGTTCATCGTCTTCTTCATCAAGCTTCAATGGCAGCTTCTTCAGAGACTCCTTCAGAAAACGTGGCCCATTCATCAATCCTCAACCTGAAAGCCAATCAAAACATGATCCTCGATCTTGACCCAACGAAATATGATGTGTTTCTGCAACCAATCGTCGAGTGTCTGAAGTACTCCCCACTCGTCATCTCGCTCACCAAGTCTGAAATTGTTCCTCTGGTGCATCTCTCAAAGGCTTACTCCACTGCCAGTTATACCAAAGGGGAAGAACGGATCACGTTCAAGATCTTCAATAAAAAGACCCAAATTACAAAGTCAAGGTTCTGTCAACTTCTAGGGCTTCAACAAGTTCGTGATCTAATTGCTCCTGAGAGCGTCCCCAACTCAGCAATTCTGGAGATGTTCTACTAGATGGGCTACAAGGAAACATTGATAGCTGTTTCTAAGTTCAGGAAACCTAACTTGTCGCCGATGTGGAATGGTCTTTTCACGATGATCTTTAAGAGCTTCTCAGAAAGGGTCACAGGCTCGGACTGTGCGAGCAAGCTGTTCATGACTGTGATGTACGACATCTACTCCGGCATCAACTTGGATTACGGGTCTATTCGCTGGGCTCGGTTAGTTCAAAGCACTCTTTCTACCTCACGACACAGTGAAATCTCCTGTGCTTGTTTCTTTCAATGGGCGATCAACAAACTCCATGTTCCTGTCTTGGAAGGGTCTTGTATGGCTTCCATCCAAATTTTCCACACAATGAACATCATACTCGCTGATAACTCAAAGTTCAGCTTTATCAGTTACATTCCTGAAGCAATTCTTCGTGATGTTCTTGCTGCAAGCGAAGTACTGCAATCCTATCACACTCAACCCCTCTCAGGCTTTTGCCCTATTTCTGAAGAATTTCAAAAGATACTTGACAAAGCATACCAACCCAAAAAAGGAGGCAAGAAAAAGGTTGCAAAAGTCGGCCCGTCTGAAACCGATCAATCACCAAAGAAGGGTAGCAAATGAAAGTCCAATGAAGGACCCTCCGAACCCCCTCAAGCTCCTCAAAAGAAGAAGATCAAGAAAGTGGATCGTAAACCAAGAAGCCCAACACCGAGTGACCATGAGGATTTGCATTCACACACGGTTTCAGAGATTCGTGTTCAGGAGGAGGTTCACAACGAAAATGAGGCAGAAGCTACATGTCAACCGAAGGTTTCACAAGCTGTATCTACAAATCCAGAGGTAACCTTTGAGATCCCAACCTCCGTTCCAATAACAGATGACTTTTTTCAAGAATTTTCTATCCCTTCTCCAACTGCCACTATTTCCACTCCCATTACAATTTCCCCATGCCCACCGGTTTCCTTGGGTAATTCGCAAGTCCAAACCCCATTCTTTTCTAATTCCACCGCCACTACCACTACCTCCACAGTTGATCATCCGGTAACTGTCAACACATCTGATGTGGGGACTGATGCTTCAGGATTCGCAATCGGTCATTCCACTCCACCCCTTTCTCCATTCCACCAGGATGATCCGAATATGATCTATGGTGATGATGACGACTTCGCAGGATTCACCTACAGTCCATTCAACATTTAGACTGAAAGTGATGACGAAGCTCCCGTCACAAGAGGGAAACTCAAGGCAATTAATGAGAAACTGGATTCGTTGCTTGAATATTCTAAAGCACCATCCAGTAAGGACTATTCTCAAGAAACCATCAAGTCCTTTCGTGAGACTCTTACGAAAGAACACTCCGCTAACCTTGAAAAGACGAACAAAGCGGTAGATGCTTCTGCTTCTGTATGCAGAGAAACGACCGAAAAAGTCGATAAACTAATTACAGATGCTCACTTGTTCATGGAGAAATTTCAAAGCTCATTCGAGTCCAACACCGCGAAGGCCAACGAAGTTATTTCTAGCCTTGGATCTACTCTTCGCACTGAAAGGGCCAAACTCGACGAAGTTCGCTGTAACGCCCGTGTTTCTGGGCTAAGCATTAATGATGATGTAATAGTCTAGGTCAACCATTGTAACCCATTTTAAAGTAATAAAGATGAATTACTTGAATATTATGTGAATTTATGTGCTTTATACTTAATTATGATGATATAATAAATTAAGAATGAAAATAAGCGTCAAAAATAAAATGTTGTATAAATCCGATATCAATGAAGAAAGTTGTAGTGGTCGTGACAAGGATTCCGAAGATATAAAGAACGCCGAAATCCGAGTTATAACGAAGAATTTATGGCATGTCGAAGTTTCGCGATAGAACCGGCACGACACCGCGTGACGTAAATAGTGAATTTACGATAGAGGACTTTTTAGCCTTAGTGATCTAAACGAAAGTCGTAGTGTTCGTTAAACCGAGAGCGTGCATAAAAAGAACGCCCAAATCTGACTTCGTATGAGGAAGTTATGATTTTTCCAAGTTTCGAATTAACAGTACACAACTCGGAGTTCGAATAGTAGATCGAACGGTTTTCGACCGACACAACCTAAATGATAATCGAAGGTCTTGTTAATAGTAGCTCAACGATAAAAATACAGACAAAAACGAACGTCGGATGAAGAAGTTATGAGTTTTTAACGGACTTTTTCCTGTCCCGGCTTGTTAAAAATATAACTTTAAAATTAATTCGAAATTAGCCGACGGAGTCTAAATGAAAGTTGTAGAGTACGGTCTCACCTACGCGTGTATATATATAACGTCAAAAACGGAGCTCGTATGCGAAAGTTATGAATTTTTGAAGTCAGGATGGAAAATTGCGAGCTGGGTGCGAGGGGTACGCCCAGCGTATCGTCGGACGCCAAGCGTTCCGAAGTACGCCCCGCGTACGAGGATGGGTACGCTGTGCGGTTTGACTTCTTCAGTGGTCCAAGATAAGCCACGTCGCCCCAACAGTTTGTCGACACGCGTGTACGAACTTTGGTGTACGCCCAGCGTAGTCCTCGGCCTCGACCTATAAAAGGGTGCGAGGTGCAGTCTCATTTTCCTCACATTTTCAACTATCTTTCTCTCACTACTCTCTCTCTCTAGCCTTCCAAAACACCCCCGAAGCCTAGGAAACCTCCCTAGCTTAGAAGAAAGCCCCGGAGCGCCCGAAGGCTCCAAGAAAAAGAGTTTTTCGGTTTGAAACTCTGCCCGCGCAGAGCCCGGTTTTCAAGCAAACTTCCCGGTTTCGTCAAATAAGATTGTTTTAAGAAGCGAAGTGCTGTCCGAATCACTCCTTACCAGGTGAGTGTATATTCACTTTCATCTTACACATAGATATAAAGTATTTTATATAAATTACGTGCTATGTGTATATATATTATCTGTTTACTTGAGATGTATGCTGGATGAAAGATCTGAACCTCTTTCTTTCAGATCTAAACTTTTTCTTCAGATATAAATAAATATGTATTTTATGCTTTGAGATCTGTGCTGGATGAAAGATCTAAACTTCTTTCTTCTCAGATCTGAGCCTTTTCTTCAGATCTAAACTGTAGATGTATTTTGTTTTTCAGATCTGAGCCTTTTCTTCAGATCTAAACTGTAGATGTATTTGGTTTTCAGATATGAGCCTTTTTTTCAGATTTAAACTTTGTATGTATTTTATATCTACATATATGTTAGGTAGAACATGGGTAGATGAAATAGTAGATGTGTGATAAAATGATGAGAGGCCTTGATGTTTACGATGATCTAGTCATCTAGCGGAGTATAGATGACGACTACGGACTATTCTAGGTAGTCCAGTGGAACGCTAGCATGCTCGCAACCTGTAGGTGTTTTTGAATATGTACTCCATCCCCCCCCCCCATGGTTGCCTTATTTGACATGTATTGCTGAGGAATCCCCTAAGCAGTTTTGTCACCCTGAAGAAAAATCCTTAGGCTAGGTCCCTTAGAATAGATGCTTTAGGGACTTAAAGTGAGGATAACGGGAACGGGTAATCGGGTTAATGATTTGATGAAAATAAATAATGAACTTATTGTTGTGGGTTGAAAACCCTATATGCTCACCAGGCTCCCCAGCCTGACCCACTCAGTTTCTTGTATTACAGGTAGTGGCAAAAGCATAGTTGGATGATCTGACGAGAGATTATGGATTTATAGGCCAATATAAAATAAATAGAATGTTGTAAGGCCTATATTGTTTTGAGGCCAATTTTGTCACACCCCAAAACCAAAAATGGCGGAAACGTTCTGGGACGGAGGACGTCATGTAAAGTATCACAACAGTGTAAAGTAGTAAACAAGCAACAACATCATCCATTACATTAATAGTAGAATTTTAATACATGTGTGTTCTTTCATAGTATACGACATGATAATAAGAAATCAAAATAATAGACGAGTCTTGACTGCTCCGTCTTCTCAAAACCTGGTCATCGTACCTGTCTACTGGTGACCTGAGAATACAAGTTATTTTGAAAGCGAGTATCAGCTTTAAAGCTGGTGAGATCATAAGTATTTTAGTGTCATTGATTTGTAAAACTGTAAGGAAAAAGACTTGTAATTGTTTTATGAAAACTTTGCATAAGTATGAAAAACCCTAGAAAATCCCATATTTCCTATTAGTATAAAACCAGTCTTCTATCAAGACCCGACTGTTCTGAAGGTTTGCACCTCTGCAAAAACGAAGGTTTTTCCCCTAGTATAACTATTATTATTTAAATATAGCTATACATAAAAGTGTATGTGATAAAATCACAAAGTAACTGTAATAGGGAAAATAATATTTTACCTCAGCAGTGACACTGCTGGCTATAAAGTGAATAAAACATAGACTCCAGGTGGTATCGAATGAACAATACGCCTCGAAAAGTCTAAATGAATGAAGTGTAGACTACAGGTGGTATCGAATGAACAATACGCCTCGAAAAGTCTAAATGAATGAAGTGTAGACTCCAGGTGGTATCGAATGAACAATACGCCTCGAAAAGTCTAAATGAATGAAGTGTAGACTCCAGGTGGTATCGAATGAACAATACGCCTCGAAAAGTCTAAATGAATGAAGTGTAGACTCCAGGTGGTATCGAATGAACAATACGCCTCGAAAAGTCTAAATGAATGAAGTGTAGACTCCAGGTGGTATCGAATGAACAATACGCCTCGAAAAGTCTAAATGAATGAAAAGCAGACTCCAGGTGTAGGATGATTAGTCCCGTGGGGAGTAGTGTATGTACTAGTGCATCTTCATATAGTATACAATAGTGTCCCTATATATAGTATGTAATAGTGTCTCTTCCTATAGTATGTAATATATTCGTATAGACTCATGAATGAACTGACTCTTGTGTGATTCCTTGCACTAGGAATAGTAAATAGTATCTCCTAACTATACCCATTATAGTTACTAGTAATATATGTATATGAATAAATGGAAGTATGCATTTGCTACCCAAAGGTACTGAACTGACTGATAGAACTTTTATGTCTATATAAGTATACATAATATATAACTAATATTTAGACGACCTTCGGACAAATAACTGGATACCCTAAGTCCACAACCAAACAAGGAACAGGAAATAAGGCGGGTTAGCAGTCCTAAGTCCTTTAAACATTACTTATATAACTATACATATATAGACATGCATTTGACAATATAACAGTTTAAAAGGAGTTTTGTAAAACATTTGAAAAGTTTAATAATAAGACTTGATGACTTGATGTTAATTTATAAAACGATTTAAAAGCAGTTTGTTTGATATAAACAGTTTAAAGTATAAGAAATCCCTTATTTGGAACATAGTTTCAAGTACATGAAAACCTTTGGTTGAAACATAGTCATAACAAAATTTGAAAGGAAAGATGTAGTTTAGAAAACAAGTTTGATAAAGAGTTTAACGTGTAAAAGCATTCGAGAAATCATTTTGAAGTAGTTTGCTTGATAAAACAGCTAAAAGTGTAGTAAATCCTTAGTTTGATAGCTAATAGTCACATGCGATTGATATAATAACTATCATGATTCAACTTGTATTCCCCCCCCCCCCATAAAAGCATTTAAAAACATTTAAAAGGTTAATTAAGGGGTATGAACTCACCTGTAATGAGTGGTTTGGATGGAAGTGCAGGATAGGATGCTAAGTGTCCAGTGAAGACTTGAACACACACACACAGATCCTATTTAACATGTAGTGATACATAAATGTATCTAATTAGTCATTTAACAACTAATTAAGCAAGTAAAGACACCCTAATACATGGAAACACTTTGTTTCAAGTGCTAGGAGTACTAAAGGGTTGCATTTAAAGAGAGTATGGGCTCACTTTGGAGTTTACTTCCCATATGGTATCAACACATGAGTTTACGGCCCATGGTCATTTCCCCCATGAGTTTACGGCCGTAAACTCATGGTCATTTGTACCATTGTGTGATTTAAGGTCTTATACCCCTCAAGGAAGTGTTCTATGTTTACATCCAAGGCTTAGGAAGGGACTAGGGCTCAAAATAGCCCTTCTTTGGAGTTTACGGTCCTTGGACCACTCCCTTGGAGTTTACGGTCGTAAACCCATGCGTTTACGACCGTAAACTCATGGTCACTCCTACCATTTCGTGTTTTGGGGTTTCTAGCTCATGCATGCAAGGTTCTAGTCCAATATCCAAGCCCTAGAAGGTGTTGGTGGCATTTATACACCACTTGAAGGTGTTTACGGTTCAAGGAGATCCCTTGACCGTAAACACATGTGTTCTTGAGGGTTTTTGGTGTTCTTCAATGGTTTAATAAGTATTCTAAGTAAATAACTAGTTAGGAGGAGTGTACTTACTTATAGGAAGCTTGTAAGAGTGTTTAAAGTCCAAGAACACTAGTGTGTGTTCTTGGTGTTCTTGGTGAAATGAAGAACACTTGAAGATCTACACAAATGGAATGATTTCATGGATGAAATCATGTAAGATCACTAGATTAAGGTAGAGAACAACTAATCAAGGAGGAAAACACTTACTTTCTTGAAGATCTTGAAGAAAAGTCGGATGATACTTGAGAGAGAAATGAGTTTTCTAGGATTGAAATGGTGAAAAAAAGTGATAAAAATGACTAAGTGTCATATTTATACTCCTTAGAGTTTACGGCCGTAAACACCATGTTTGGGCCGTAAACTCCAAACTCTTGGAGTTTTGAGACTTTATTGATGCACAATAAACCCTAGGGTATCCTCTCTCCAGTTATCTCCTGAAGCACTAAGCTTTAAAACACTCAAACGGATTTTAAACCGGCTAAAATTTAGCAGAAAAGTATTTGACTCTTATTTGAAGTGCTTGACAGTAGAGTTTGTACGAATGGAAATTTCGGGTTGTCACATCATCCCCCCGTTAGAAGGAATTTCGTCTCGAAATTAGAGTTTAAGCAGATAAGTAGTTACAAAATAACTAAGTAAAAGATGAGGATATTTCAGTTTCCACTGATCCTCTCGCTCCCAAGTGAATTCAGGTCCTTGCTTGGCGTTCCAGAGAACCTTCACGATTGGGATACGACTTTGTTTCGTCTGTTTGATCTTACGGTCCATGATCTCTACGGGTTCTTCCACGAAGTTGAGGCTCTCGTTGATCTCGATCTCGTCGAGTGGGATTACAAGAGTCTCGTAGGACAGACACTTTTTCAAGTTAGAGACGTGGGAAGTATACTGTATGTTACTGAGTTCGCGGGGTAAGTTAAGTTTGTAAACTACAGGGCCGATTCTGGCGAGAATCTCGAAAACCCCTGCGTAAATTTTCTGTCGGTCACTAGAGCCTTTAATCGTCCACTAATCTGAACGATCTTCTCTAATGATGCCCTCTAACTGTATATCGTGAATTTCATAGCTAGCTTTGAGGGTTTCCAACTGATGGGAGGCTTAGGTAATGACCCTACCTCGTTACATCAAAATGCAACTGAGCCTTGGATTTGGAAGTGTCTACTTGAATTCCCTCTTCACTAACAATGTGACACAGGAATTTGACTCTTCGAATCCAAACTCGCGTTTAAGAGAATTTCTCGTAGAGCTTCTCTGATCGAAATGTTTCCAAGATCTGTTGACGATGTTGACTATGCTCCTCCTTACTACGAGAGTAGATAAGTATATCACCGATGAAGACGATGATGAACTGATCCTAGTAAGGACGACACACCTTATCCATTAAATCTATGAATACTGCGGGTGCGTTTGTTAATCCGAACGGCATCACTACGAATTCGTAGTGCCCATAACGAGTTCGGAAGGCTGTCTTCGGAACATCCTCCCCTAGCACTCGTAGTCGGCGATACCCGGATCTTGGATCGAATTTTGAAAGAAGATCGCCCTTTTACAGTCGATCAAATAATTCGTCTAGGATAGGCAAAGGGTACTGATTTTTGATGGTTAGCTTGTTGAGCTTCCTGTAATTGATGCATATACGAAAGTGATCAGTCTTTCTTTTTGACGAACCAGACCGGAGTTCCCCAGGGTGAGAAGCTTGGTCTTATAAAGATCTTGTTGAGCAGTTCGTTAAGTTTATCGGACAGTTCTTGCCTCAATGCAGGTGCTAGACGATAGGGCGGTTTGGCAACTGGGGTAGCCCCTGGAACTAAGTCGATCCTAAGTTCGATTTGACGTTGCGGAGGTAATCCTGGGAGTTTTCTATTCTATCCGAATCTATTGTCTCGATTGGTGAGAAGGCATTTGATTGGATTCTAAGTTTATCCGCATGGCAGTACGATTACTCGTAGTCTTGGGCAGTCTCCGTCCTAAAGTTCATATCAGAAGTCATATTTGGTTCATCAATCACAGCTTCGTGTATACGAGTCGTATATAATTAAGACTGAAAAGGCAGTCGAATAAATGATTCTTCTTTAAGCTCACATCCAAACAAGGAAAAGAAGTTAAAGCGGAATCGTTAATTCTAAGCCTGTAGAACCTTGATTATATACCACCCTTGCGTATACCTTCTCCAGCGATAGATCAATCGTATGGGTCTTCGGGTTGAACTTGACGTACTGTACGAGTGATACTCCGGGGAGGTTTGCTGAGGTGTCTTCGGGAAGGATACAAAACATAAGATACTCTCCACATGAGTACCTCGGAGTTCTGAAATGACGGCTTCGCTAGAAAGGCGGTTTCGGAGAAAAGAATTTACGCGTGAGACTGGTATTATGAGGGTCGGATTTGCTCAAGTTATATGAAAATGTCGGACTAGTCAGAATAAAAGGCATTAGACTTAGTTCATAAAGGTATTACAACCTAAACACAACGGTGCAACTTTTAACAGAGTTTCAGTACATTAGTTTACTACAAGACTATTGCTGCGAATAAGGCATACTACAAAAGCAAGTATACGCAGCACGAGAGTCCCTTAACTGGCGGGACCTCGCAAAAGACAAGACTCGAGTTGCACTAGTGTTTAACAGTTTAAAAGTCTATTATAACGAAACGCCCTAGTATTTCAACTTAGGTCCGGAGTAGTCTCTCCTGCGGCTGTGATCCTTAGTATCTTCCCGTCCGCACCAGAGTTCTTCGTTATTGGACAATCCTTCTTGAGGTGTCCTATTTCACCGCATAAGTGACATATCTGGCTAGCACCAGCATCGGTGGTGGAAGTGATGTGTCGGGTCGGAGTTATGCGGACACGGTTGCTTTCGTTGCTCCTTCTTTTCGAACAATTCCTCTTAAAGTGTCCGATTTCACCGCAACCATAGCAAGCCTAGTTGACTCCGATGTCAGGGACTTGAGTGATGCGTCATGCCGGTGCTCCATAGCTACGAGCATGGTGCCCTATCTTGTGGCAATTGCAGCATTGCATTTCATGGCAAGCCCCAATATGATGAAAGCTACACTTGTCACACTTCGGAAGTTTTCCCTCGTATGGTCTGATCGGTGTTGGGATGGCAGGGGTTGCCACTTGTTGTTGGGATCACTTGCGCTCCTTTTGGGCTTGACGCTTTCGTTTCCTATTCTCGGTTTTTCGGCTTTGCAAATCTGTGACTGTTATCATTTGTTGGCTTCCCGGATCGATACAACGATCAGAATTGTCAACCCCTTGCCAGCCTTGCTTGCGTTGTTAGCGCTGAGGTTTGCAAGGACAGCTGCCACTGCAGCTGTTACCGCGGCTTGGAATGTAGCGGCGTCGATATGAAGGATATGGGTTTCGTTGCTCGGCTGGTTATTTCTGGATGAGGACATGATTCTGTTATACAAAAGAAAATGAGTTCGTGAGTGTTTATGGTTGAACCTAGATGTGTTTCGACCATTCACGTAAAGAGTAGGAGTAAGTTCTCGAGGGTTTGACCTACATCCCTATGATGCAGTCCTAGTAAAGAGTAGAAGTAAGTTTATAGAATGGTTATAAGTCGATTGCTATCCAACCTTCGACAAGAATTGGAAATGATCCCTGAGCTAAATTACCATAGCTCGATAACTTGACTAGAGTGAGTTTCAGATAGAATTCTAACGATAGTAGGATGAAAGTATTTGAACAAAGATTGACACAGAAATTAGCCGACTGTCCATATCGTTGATATTTATGATGTAATAAGTTTGGGAAAATTGTCCGTGTAGTAGGTCTTACATCATATCTGGAGTAGAAAGGTTTTGACAGCATAACGGCCTAACTAAAAGTACCTACGGTACTAGGGTAGTTACATAGAAAAGTGCTACATAGGTCATAGACAGGAAAACGATTCCTTATAACAAGGAAGGAAAGGTAAAGCATCTCTTAATGGTGACGGTCATCCCTCTGGTGAACCCTTAGTTCAGCCAGTTGACGTTCCATATCTAGCAGGTGTCTTTCGTACACCCTCTGGCGTACTCGGAGCTCTATGACTTCGGCTCGAGTTTCAGCTAGTGTTTGCAGTAGGGCCTCATGGTCTCCCCTAGATCTCTCGCGAGCATCTTTCAGACGACTGGTGCGGAGGGTATGCATTCTCGCATTTGCGTCAACTTCCGTTATTCGATGGAGTGCTATCCTGCCCTGAATGTCGTTTCGGGCAACCCTGCGGACCAGGATTGGCAGAACCCTATCTGCTGAGCTTCCCTCGCTCAGGTTATAGAAGCTTCGGTCTCCGTTAAACGGCATAGGTTGATCTTTCTCTTCGCTCCATGTCTCCAAACATTCTACCCAAGGAGGCGTCGGGCCTTGAAAAGCCGGACGAGGGTTAGGATTTGGATTGGGAGCCACCGGGGGTAGGTTCTCAACTTCAGGCTCGGAGTCAGAACCATCTGCAAAGCCTTCAGCCTGGTGATCATCCACAGGGATTGGGTGATCATCTTCTGGCTCTTCTCCAAGCCATCCTGCATTGCCTTCGTTCGGGAAGTACGGGTCACCGTGGGGATGGGGTCCAGCCATGTTATCTACGCGAGAATTGGGGTAACGAAATAATTATTAGGCGTACTAGATAATTATATGATGATCTTCATCAGTTACTCCAATATTTGTAAAGTGCATACCAGTTATATGAAATCAAAACAGGATAGGCCTTCGAATAAGTTGTTGGATTAATGTCTAAGTCCATAACTATATTTGGTATGTACTTGACCCGACCCGGCATGGTCCATTTGGGTTGCACTTCACCGGCACAATTTATATGGATAGTCTTTTGAGAATAGTATATTTATGATTTATATTAATATATTATAAGTTCTAATATATTAATATGGAATCATATTATTTAATTAGTATTGATCAAGAATTAATTTAGAATTAATTAAGTGATCAAAAAGAACTAATTAAATATGGACTCTTATATATATGGAATGGGCCAAGTTCATTTAGGTTGGGCTAAGCTTTCGTGGATGGTCCATGGAGCTTTTAACCCATGGATCCTATGTAAATGAAAGGTCATGGGTATTAGGGTTTACATGGATGTAACCCTAATCCTCCATAATATATAAAGGGGTCCTTGCCTCACAAAATAGGCACAAGTGTGTGAAAATAAGAGTGGGCCGATTTTAGTGTGCATACATATTCTCTCAAGTTCTTCCAAGGTGTTTTGGTGATTTGTGATTCCATTTGAGGCTTCCACACTATTGGGGCTAAGCTCTTAAAGCTTGAAGACATCAAGCTACATCAAAAGGTATGTCATCTAACTAGAACTTTGTAGTATAGGTGCTTCATAATATGCTAGTTAGGATGAAACCTTGGAATAGTTAATATTTGCATGTATAATAGAGAAAACATAGATCCAAGGTTTATAGGGTTGCATGTACTCCATAGGAGTGTTAGAATGCTCAAAACCCAACAGTGGTATCAGAGCCATGGGTTGTTTTCTGTTATATTGATGCAAATGTTTTATTTTCAAGTTGAAAAAAAAAGGAAAAAAAAAACATGACGTTTGTCAAATTTTAAGATAATTACTTGTTTTGTGAATAATGAATTATTTGTAAAATTTGAATCATTTGTTATATGAGTTGAATTAGGTCAAATTTAGTAAAAGATAAAATGATATGATTATTTTATTAGTTTTAAAAGTTTGATCTAAATGTTTTAAGGAGTTACATATTTTGTCATAAAATTTTGGAGCTCAAAAGTTTTTTTTAAAGTTGTGATCTTAAGGGTTTTTGAAACTTCCATAAGTTATAGATATGAAAGTTTTTTTTTTTAAAAAAAAAATTTGATTCAAAGTTTTTATGGAGTTACAAAATTTGGTGTTAATGTTTTAAAGAATTCCATAACTTGTTCTTAAGTTATGGAACATGGAAAGTTTCATCATAAAACACCATTAATTCCATAAGTTATGGAATCCAAAGGTTTTCAAGAATTACAAAACTTGCCCTCAAGTTTTGGAATTTGAGAAAAGTTTTTTATGAAAAAAGGAATTGAATTCTAAAACTCTTGGGTTCATAACTTAAACAATTAATTAAATGGTTTTAATTTTGAGTTTAATAATTGGAATTATGATGTTTTGTTGAATAGTTCAAATGAACTCTTATGGACTTTATTAATAGTTAATTAAAGCGTTTAATTAAACGAGTATTATTAAATCCATAAATATATGGTTTGAGTTTAATTAAATTAAAAGTCTAGTTTAATTAATAGATTAAACCAACAAGTATTTTAAATGTCTAAAATACACCCTTATACTATTATAATAATAAAAGTTTAATATATTATATGTATAAGAGCAAGTCGTCTTACCATTAGTAGGCCTCATTCACGAAGCCGGTCTATAAGGGGGGTATAAGGTTACTGCCTATAAAATGACAGTTTAATGGGTGTCCACTCTCACTCGCCGCTTCCTTGACCGGTGGAGGGTCGTTAGCCGAACAGGTAGGACAAGGACTATAATTCTCCCTTCATTATAAGTATAATGATAAATACTAAGTAACTAAACACTTATAAATTCCCAATCTTAGTTACTTAGGAAAATGTGAATAAGGTGCTAATCCATGAAATTACACTTTGCACTTTGTTTAAGCTGTTAGTGGAGCGTGTGTGGTTAACCGGCACACTAACCTGGACTTAACAAGGTAGGCAAAGGGTAATTTAATGTTTATCATAGTATCGTTGGAGCGTGTGTGGTTAACCGGCACATCGATTGAGGGGTAAATATTAAGGGTACCAAGTATATTTGCATGGTTACTTCACACCTTGTTTTGTGATCCTCGGCATCCCAGTCACAAAACCTGAAGGGCACACTCGAGATTGAAACATGTCATTGAAAAGTTCAATGAATCTCAAAAGAATCTAGGAGTTTCAAAACCAATTAAAACCTAATAATACATTTCGTTTATCTTGGTGGAAATTGGTGAATCGTCATTCACCTACCTTCAAATATTTTATAGCTTGGATTACGACATCCCTCTTCCAAGTTATAAAATAGTTTGTTGGGTCCTAGCCTTAATATATCATATTGGGTGTTATATTAAGGACTTAAATCAACTTTACGTGAATTTCTCCCATTGTTGATGTCTGGTTTAGACAACAATGATCTTCCCAAACCAAGCTTTCCTAATGAATATGACTTCCCGAGTTTGGCTCATGGAAGTCATACTTCTCTTCCTCCACCTCCTCCAATTATTCTCCCTAAACCACAAGTTCAAGGTCACTCAAGCCCTAATGGCAAGCAAGGTCTATGTGTGATCACATCTTAGAGATGAAGTCACATATTGACAAGCCGGGAGAGTTGGGTGTCAAAGTCTTGAGAAAGTTGGATGTTCAATCACTTTCTAAGTCACATAGTGAGTTCCTTTGGGACTACTATGAAACAGACTATGACATGAACCTTAATGATCATATCTATTTGCTTGGTGCTGCTGAATCAGCAATGATTTGGAACGATAGTAAAGCAAATTTGATTAGAAGATCAACTTCCCAAAAACTTTATGGACAGTGACAATGGTGACACTGGAAATCCAGAAAAAGCATTCTCTTCCCAATGGAAAGGGATTGGCCATAGTCAACCCGGTTGACCAAATGGTAAAGAGAAAGGCTAAGTCTGAGATAGTCCCATTACCAAAGGGTCCATATGTTTATTTTGTCAAAGGAAGGGGCGTTGATTGCAAAGCTGCCAAATTTACCTAAGGATGTTAAAGTCAATAAGTTTGACTCTACATCAGGTAGAGCCCATTATCTAACTCTGTTAAGTTCTATTCTGAGATCCTTATTACATGATGTGACTGGGTCACATGTTGATGTTTTAAGAATCAAAGAATAGAGAGAAATCTTAAAGGAAGTATATGTTGATTCTGATCGCGAAGGTGGATTTCGATCGCATCAGAATTTTGAGCAGTTGCTTAAGAAGTTATGATATATTGCTAAGGAATAGATAACAACAATTTTCCATGTGGATTGTAAGGATAAGTTTTTCCGCAAAGTTTTAAAATAAAAGAAAATTGTTTAATTTTATTTATTTGAAGTATCCTTACAATGGTATTTGTGGAAAATTGTTGCTTATATGATTCCACTGACAGCAATATTGGAAAATGGATTTGATTCTTTCATTTGTGGTAGTGTCTAAATTTACCAAATCAGGAAAGTTCCTCATCACCCAAGTTTCAATTGGACCGAAACTTGGAATCATGCAAGTTGAATAGTATGATGAATGAGAACTTTCAAGCATTGGAAAAACAAGACTAATTACTTGTTCACATGGATGTGTGAGTCAAGTGAAGGACTAAAGGGATCGAGTACACATTCTTGTGCACTGGTCATGTCCACCACAAAGCTCGTTAAGACTATTTGATTTACTAAAGTTTAGTAAATATGGTTATACTTACAAGTTTAAGTATAATTCTGAAACATTGGAAAAGTCTCAATGTATGGCAGAACGAATGGGAAGAATCAAATTAGGCAGAAAGATAAAAGTTTCTCAAATCTGAAAAGATGGGAGAGTACTTTAGTATCATGTTTGTGATCATCTTAATGATTTAGAAATCATATCACAATTAGTCCTCTAAAGGTCATCTTAGTGCATTCTTATGACTAAGAAGAGGAGTCATGAATTGTTGAAATGGTTAGATCAGGAAGATGAGTCATACTTCGTTCCAAAACAATTCTTAGAGTCATACTCCAAGATTGTAACTTGAGTGACATATCTTAAAGAAAGGTTTAAAACACTTGTCAAATGTAAGAGTAAAAGTGTCCTACTCTTGTACATTTGAAATTGGTAAGTTGTGATGTTTTGGATAAAAAACAAAGACCAACTAAGGCCAATTGTGTGAAGTGTTTGTCTTGATAAAGAATCCGCACTATCTCTTGAATATTTGGCAAGATAGTCTTATATGTCAAGAGGATAGTGGGAGCCTTAAAGATCCTAAAAAGAATTTCTAGAACTAATCAAGAATAAAACTTGAGGTTCTTCACTAGCACACGACTTGAGGTTTATAACCTATCGTGTTGACATATTCTGTGCCCATTCCAGTTAAAGTTGGCTTTGCATAGGAGTTCTGAAAGTTCTCAATTGGTTGCATAACAACTTGGAAGCAATGGCAGACCCTGTACTGCCAGGTGGCAAGAAGTTAAGATTGCATAAGTTCAGTCCATATGAGTTTGGATTTGTCATTATCCTTGTCTTGTGACTATGGTTTTGACGATTCACATGGATAAGAACACATACACCATAAAATCTAAGGGTCATAAGGTTTCTCTCCGATTCATGAAAATGATGGTGAGGAAACACTTCCACCAAGTAGATTTGAAGCAGATGGCAAAAGGTCTAAACAATTGAGACTATGATTACGGCATCCCTTTTCATAGTTCTGAAATTGTTTAGACACACATGCATGCTATCTAAGGAAAGGTGTATGATTGTGATAAAGTTTTATCAAAGCATCTCGTATCAGAAATCTGAACTTTGGTAAGAAAGTCAATAAAGTATTGATTTCTAGAAGTCCAGCTGATTTCTGAGTACATGTCAAAGCTAGTGGGAGCATAAGTGTTATGCTAATAATCATCATGTTAGTGGGAGCATGATAATTATTGTTAGTGTTGCAAGTTAGCAATGTTAATTATAGAAAACAAAAGTTTCAATTCGTGAGGCTGCAGGGATTGAAAAAGTTGTTTTGCTATAATTAAGGGAGAGGATATACTTCATTTCAGTTCTAAAGGCTTAGATTGAGACCTTAATCATCTTTAGTCAAGAATATATATATGAATTTCATGTTGGATTGGTTCAACTTAAGGAAATTCTATATATTGCGTTCTCAAAATTCGATTATGATTACGGCATCCCTCTTCATAGTCAAATTTTGAAAACATGGCAAATAAAAATATTGTAGCAAAAGACTGGTCTAGAATCATGTCTTTATGTGAGACATCATGAATCGTGTACCATTTGCTTTGGGTACAGGATCGATTGCATGTGCTATAATATTTGTCATTTCTAAATTTTTCCAAATGCCCAGAGGCATTAAGAAGGGAAAAGGTCTAGAATTGGATATGACTAAAATGATTAAGCAATTGTCGAGGACAATCTGAGGTTTACCAAAGATTGGTTGCTCAGGGACAGTTGGAAGTATAGTGCTAATTTTGGAAGGACCATATTGACATATTCTGAAAAGAGGCATCTCTTATTCAGAAGTGATAGTCAAAATGAGAATATGGAGTTGTCTCCATAGGTGGAAGTTATCTGTGTAAGATTAGAAAACTTAATGCAAGAAGCATGTCCAAAGCAATGTACTTTGAATATGAGACTTAGTTTCCATGGAGTTTATCTCTATTGGAATACCTTATAATGATTGTTGACAAGTCTTTGTGACTTTGTACATATTCATTACAGGAGGGTCAGTGCATATAAGTTTAAAATCTAAACAGATTTCGATAAATGATAGGAATTTGAAATTCTCACATTTTTCGATAAGGATTTGGGAGTGTGAAATTAGAATCATTGAAATTATGTTCAATTGGTTTATTTCACAAAGTAAGGATCATAGACAAACATAGAGTGCATACTTGGTGTATGGCAAAGCTATTGTTTAAGAAAAACATAGTGTACATGCTTGGAGCATGGGACAACTAGTGTTTTTAATTAAAGTATAAAGTTGATAAAACCGAAACAATGAATAATGAGTAATCAGTATGGTGATAAATAAAAGTGTTTATTTATATTCATAGGGTTTGATACCATATTTGATTCATTTATTCTTGTGTTTCACTTTGCATGTTTTGACTTCCATAATAACTAAGTCGCTCTTCCTGAATGATTAAGTTATTCAAACCATCCACATTCGGTCATATGTTGGAAGTAGATATGAATCAAGACTGTCATGGGTTGGTTTGTAGAGGTCCAAGTTGGTGGACAAAGTGGTGCTACAACACTCATGAGTGCTCATAAGTTCTGAGTATTGGATTCAACCCGCGCTCATTTGAATCACTTCATGGATTTTATCACGAGTGATCATGAGACGATAATATCTTATATTCTTCAAACCTAGAGATATGACTTGTTACTATGAGTTGGTTATACATTGATTGCAAGAAAACGCATTTGGTAACTCGATGTTATAAAACGTGCCTTTGTGTATGATTCAACAAGTAGTAGAACAAGCCATATGAGTCGAAGTTTATCCATTCCTTTTACCTTCGGGATAAAAGCGATATATGTGGGCCCCTCGATGATTTAGCGATGACACATGTGAGTGCTTGGCCAAGCCAGGACTGATTTGATTTGTTCAATCAGTCAGTCATTATAAATCGAAAATCGGGAAACAACAAATAGACAGAGAGAATGATTATAATCCATGTCTCAGTCCATATGATATCTAGAATGGAGGAATATATGATCCCTTATCTAATGGACAAGTCATTGACAAGGTCAGAGTTCGACAGCGGCTTTAAGAGCTACGATTGCCAGTTAGGTTTTGAAGTCATACTTAATAATAGTTTTAGACTTATCCAAGTGGGAGACTGTTGGATTAATGTCTAAGTCCATAACTATATTTGGTATGTACTTGACCCGACCCGGCATGGTCCATTTGGGTTGCACTTCACCGGCACAATTTATATGGATAGTCTTTTGAGAATAGTATATTTATGATTTATATTAATATATTATAAGTTCTAATATATTAATATGGAATCATATTATTTAATTAGTATTGATCAAGAATTAATTTAGAATTAATTAAGTGATCAAAAAGAACTAATTAAATATGGACTCATATATATATGGAATGGGCCAAGTTCATTTAGGTTGGGCTAAGCTTTCGTGGATGGTCCATGGAGCTTTTAACCCATGGATCCTATGTAAATGAAAGGTCATGGGTATTAGGGTTTACATGGATGTAACCCTAATCCTCCATAATATATAAAGGGGTCCTTGGCTCACAAAATAGGCACAAGTGTGTGAAAATAAGAGTGGGCCGATTTTAGTGTGCATACATATTCTCTCAAGTTCTTCCAAGGTGTTTTGGTGATTTGTGATTCCATTTGAGGCTTCCAAACTATTGGGGCTAAGCTCTTAAAGCTTGAAGACATCAAGCTACATCAAAAGGTATGTCATCTAACTAGAACTTTGTAGTATAGGTGCTTCATAATATGCTAGTTAGGATGAAACTTGGAATAGTTAATATTTGCATGTATAATAGAGAAAACATAGATCCAAGGTTTATAGGGTTGCATGTACACCATAGGAGTGTTAGAATGCTCAAAACCCAACATAAGTGACCCTAACTCCAAATTCACAAGGAACAGGGGGTAAGGCAAAATTTCACAGATTCTAAGTCTATGCCATCCTAGGTACATATAACCTCAGTGTATCCACTTAGAAACTATTGACCTATTAATAAAGATGTTTAGTTCTCAACTACGTAGTTATAGTAACACAAAATACTCCTAATGCTTTCATTGTGGTAGTGTTGGTAAGTTTTTAGACTTGTTGCCATATCACAACCATTCTTGGGCATATGCTAATCACTCCTCGGACCAGCATAGTTGATCAGGCTATGCCACTCCCAGGACTGACGATACATCCCCGAGCTTACTTGTGATATTTCAACAATCGTAATACTTTTGTTTTTGTCATTGTGACACTGATGTTAGTATGAATGCAGGCATGTATACTTAGTTAAATATTTTATTATTTAAAAGTATAAACTCTTGGTCAGAGTATTTTAATCCCATTGTATTTATAGTCTGTATATATCTTTTATGGGTTGATATACTCGATTCACTATAAACAATGCTCTGATACCAATCTGTCACACCCCAAAACCAAGAACGGCGGAAACGTTCTGGGGCGGAGGACGTCATGTAAAGTATCACAACAGTGTAAAGTAGTAAACAAGCAACAACATCATCCATTACATTAATAGTAGAATTTTAATACATGTGTGTTCTTTCATAGTATACGACATGATAATAAGAAATCAAAATAATAGACGAGTCTTGACTGCTCCGTCTTCTCAAAACCTGGTCATCGTACCTGTCTACTGGTGACCTGAGAATACAAGTTATTTTGAAAGCGAGTATCAGCTTTAAAGCTGGTGAGATCATAAGTATTTTAGTGTCATTGATTTGTAAAACTGTAAGGAAAAAGACTTGTAATTGTTTTATGAAAACTTTGCATAAGTATGAAAAACCCTAGAAAATCCCATATTTCCTATTAGTATAAAACCAGTCTTCTATCAAGACCCGACTGTTCTGAAGGTTTGCACCTCTGCAAAAACGAAGGTTTTTCCCCTAGTATAACTATTATTATTTAAATATAGCTATACATAAAAGTGTATGTGATAAAATCACAAAGTAACTGTAATATGGAAAATAATATTTTACCTCAGCAGTGACACTGCTGGCTATAAAGTGAATAAAACATAGACTCCAGGTGGTATCGAATGAACAATACGCCTCGAAAAGTCTAAATGAATGAAGTGTAGACTACAGGTGGTATCGAATGAACAATACGCCTCGAAAAGTCTAAATGAATGAAGTGTAGACTCCAGGTGGTATCGAATGAACAATACGCCTCGAAAAGTCTAAATGAATGAAGTGTAGACTCCAGGTGGTATCGAATGAACAATACGCCTCGAAAAGTCTAAATGAATGAAGTGTAGACTCCAGGTGGTATCGAATGAACAATACGCCTCGAAAAGTCTAAATGAATGAAGTGTAGACTCCAGGTGGTATCGAATGAACAATACGCCTCGAAAAGTCTAAATGAATGAAGTGTAGACTCCAGGTGGTATCGAATGAACAATACGCCTCGAAAAGTCTAAATGAATGAAGTGTAGACTCCAGGTGGTATCGAATGAACAATACGCCTCGAAAAGTCTAAATGAATGAAAAGCAGACTCCAGGTGTAGGATGATTAGTCCCGTGGGGAGTAGTGTATGTACTAGTGCATCTTCATATAGTATACAATAGTGTCCCTATATATAGTATGTAATAGTGTCTCTTCCTATAGTATGTAATATATTCGTATAGACTCATGAATGAACTGACTCTTGTGTGATTCCTTGCACTAGGAATAGTAAATAGTATCTCCTAACTATACCCATTATAGTTACTAGTAATATATGTATATGAATAAATGGAAGTATGCATTTGCTACCCAAAGGTACTGAACTGACTGATAGAACTTTTATGTCTATATAAGTATACATAATATATAACTAATATTTAGACGACCTTCGGACAAATAACTGGATACCCTAAGTCCACAACCAAACAAGGAACAGGAAATAAGGCGGGTTAGCAGTCCTAAGTCCTTTAAACATTACTTATATAACTATACATATATAGACATGCATTTGACAATATAACAGTTTAAAAGGAGTTTTGTAAAACATTTGAAAAGTTTAATAATAAGACTTGATGACTTGATGTTAATTTATAAAACGATTTAAAAGCAGTTTGTTTGATATAAACAGTTTAAAGTATAAGAAATGCCTTATTTGGAACATAGTTTCAAGTACATGAAAACCTTTGGTTGAAACATAGTCATAACAAAATTTGAAAGGAAAGATGTAGTTTAGAAAACAAGTTTGATAAAGAGTTTAACGTGTAAAAGCATTCGAGAAATCATTTTGAAGTAGTTTGCTTGATAAAACAGCTAAAAGTGTAGTAAATCCTTAGTTTGATAGCTAATAGTCACATGCGATTGATATAATAACTATCATGATTCAACTTGTATTCCCCCCCCCCCCCCATAAAAGCATTTAAAAACATTTAAAAGGTTAATTAAGGGGTATGAACTCACCTGTAGTGAGTGGTTTGGATGGAAGTGCAGGATAGGATGCTAAGTGTCCAGTGAAGACTTGAACACACACACACAGATCCTATTTAACATGTAGTGATACATAAATGTATCTAATTAGTCATTTAACAACTAATTAAGCAAGTAAAGACACCCTAATACATGGAAACACTTTGTTTCAAGTGCTAGGAGTACTAAAGGGTTGCATTTAAAGAGAGTATGGGCTCACTTTGGAGTTTACTTCCCATATGGTATCAAGACATGAGTTTACGGCCCATGGTCATTTCCCCCATGAGTTTACGACCGTAAACTCATGGTCATTTGTACCATTGTGTGATTTAAGGTCTTATACCCCTCAAGGAAGTGTTCTATGTTTACATCCAAGGCTTAGGAAGGGACTAGGGCTCAAAATGGCCCTTCTTTGGAGTTTACGGTCCTTGGACCACTCCCTTGGAGTTTACGGTCGTAAACCCATGCGTTTACGGCCGTAAACTCATGGTCACTCCTACCATTTCGTGTTTTGGGGTTTCTAGCTCATGCATGCAAGGTTCTAGTCCAATATCCAAGCCCTAGAAGGTGTTGGTGGCATTTATACACCACTTGAAGGTGTTTACGGTTCAAGGAGATCCCTTGACCGTAAACACATGTGTTCTTGAGGGTTTTTGGTGTTCTTCAATGGTTTAATAAGTATTCTAAGTAAATAACTAGTTAGGAGGAGTGTACTTACTTATAGGAAGCTTGTAAGAGTGTTTAAAGTCCAAGAACACTAGTGTGTGTTCTTGGTGTTCTTGGTGAAATGAAGAACACTTGAAGATCTACACAAATGGAATGATTTCATGGATGAAATCATGTAAGATCACTAGATTAAGGTAGAGAACAACTAATCAAGGAGGAAAACACTTACTTTCTTGAAGATCTTGAAGAAAAGTCGGATGATACTTGAGAGAGAAATGAGTTTTCTAGGATTGAAATGGTGAAAAAAAGTGATAAAAATGACTAAGTGTCATATTTATACTCCTTAGAGTTTACGGCCGTAAACACCATGTTTGGGCCGTAAACTCCAAACTCTTGGAGTTTTGAGACTTTATTGATGCACAATAAACCCTAGGGTATCCTCTCTCCAGTTATATCCTAAAGCACTAAGCTTTAAAACACTCAAACAGATTTTAAACCGGCTAAAATTTAGCAGAAAAGTATTTGACTCTTATTTGAAGTGCTTGACAGTAGAGTTTGTACGAATGGAAATTTCGGGTTGTCACAAATTTTGTTTTTGTGGCCTATGATGTTTTGTTTATGCTATTGTTCTGTCTTGACGATGACATACCGAGTTTTGTAATATAATGAAAATACATTTCTTTAAGAAATGCTTTGATAAATTTTTATCATATTTGTTTTTGGAACAAATTCTGCAACACTTTTATTTGAAAGATTACTCTGATTTTATTATAAAAGCATAAACAAAATCGGTCTTTTCTGGCCGTAAAAATGGGGATGTCACATTCGCAGTGGCATCCAGGCTCATCATTCTGAGTCCAACTCCTCCATTTCATCTAAACTTCAAAAGCTTCAAGATGACTTGGCTTCGGAAAACAATCTTAAAGATCAGCTCGCAGCGAAAACGGCGAATGAGACAGCTCGAGGAGGCAGAAAAATGAATCATCGAACTTTTGTCAGAAAAAGCGATTATAAAGAGTTGTGTTGCAGATGCGAACGGATTGGTCTCCAACATCATTGAGACTCGTGACTCTATGATCACGATCTAAGTCAGGAAGCATCTGTCTGAGAAACTAAGGCTGGTGTTCACAATGTTGAACCAAATTCATGGTGTTTTGGAGTCGAGCACAATTCTGAAACAAGGGGGAGAAAATGTGAAGCTGATTCAGAAGAAAAACCCCAAGCCAAAGTCTGACAAAGAACCGAAGCGTAATGTAGCTTCGGATTCTAAAGGCAAAGAGAAGCTGATCAGTGAAGAACCAATAATTGATAACAGTGAAAAGGAAGAGCCAGCCGTACACGAGCTAAAAAGAAGAAGAGATCGTGAAGCTCAGATGGATGAGCAACAAAGAATTGTTCGCGAGGCTGAAGAGAAGGAAAAAGTTGAATGTGAAGCTCAGGTCATGCTAGAAAGTCGAAAGCTCTTATTCCAAGCATGGACTTTGAACCGAATTCTTAGTGAGGCTGTGGATATGCCGAGTCTTTATTGGTTGGAACCAGTTGTGTCTTTTGATCTTCAAAATACACAATATTCGCAACTGGATCTTCCGATCACTCCGAAAGCCATCAAGTTTCGCAGTTTTACTAAAGTTGTGAATGTCCCAGCAACAGAAAACGGTGCAAATCACTTACTATTATCGTTCTACCTAAAGCACATGAAGCCGCAATATGAAACGTGGAGTGCGAGCAAAATTACAGCTGTGAAGGTCACGGATCCTATTGAAACCTATAGCTTTCCAAATGCGAAATTCAAGGTTGATAGAGGTTCGTCAAGTCAGGTCTATGAGTTCACACTTGCTGATCTGCCATGCCTAAACCCATACGACTGGATACTACTGTACAACTTGCTGCTGACGGATGAACAGAAATTTGAGCCCGTTGTTGTTCGTCTCAAACATATGTTAATATCCTACATTCAAGAGGTTGGCAAGATAGATGTTGAGATTGTTGTTGTGTTGCGAAGGAAGCCAAGTGTACTCCCAAAGGAAGTTCCTGAAGGTTTTGACAAAATGAAACTTGGGAAGATACGAAAGGATGGATGGTGTGTGGCTTTTCAACAAAAGGAGAGAACTAATGCAAACTTTTACAAAGCTTGTTTCTTTCTTAATGACAAGCATCTTTTCTCCACTTTGTGCCTAGAATTTATCTTGGAAATGGTGTGCAAACACAAAGGGAATAACAAAAGCGATAAGAAGTGCTTTTCGGATATGATTCAGTGGTAAATCCAAGTTCGCAAGGTTCTGCTAAGCATCATTCCGAAAGTTTTTGAAGTGCAGAAGCGAACTCAGCAGTGAAGGACTCTCGCCTCAATCGACGCAAAGGGGGCAATTGTTGAGTAATTAGTGTTGCGTCTTTTGGGCTTTTTACTTAGTCTTTTGTGTATCCGGGATGGGCTTGTCCACCCGTGATTAATGATTAGGGTTTTACTATTTAAGGTGCATGCATGCATCATGTTTTTACTAATCGTGTCATTGTAAACCCTACATAGCCTCTACAGTAGCAGTTATTAACCGAGCTCTTATGAGATTGTGACGTATAATCATTCGACACATTCTTGATTCATATTCTGTGTTTGATTGTTTTTACTTGTTTGAATCTATTCGATCATTAGAGTTTTCAACTCAACAGAAATATAAGCTCTGTTTATTCTTATGTTTATGTATTGACGATGACATCCCAATGTTTTAATATAAAAAAAATACATTTCTTCGGAAATGCTTTGATAATATTATTATCATGATTTTTTGGGAACAAATTCCGCAATATTATTCTTCAAAAAGAATACTCTGATTTAAAATAACCATAAATAAAATTTGTAAAATGACTGTGAATTTGGGGATGTCGCATCAAAATATATCGAGGGATCACAAACTCTACAAGCTCCCTGGTTTCATCGCAACTATCCTTGACTCGAGTACGAATCCTCTGCTTCCAGTAGTGTGGGCCTAAACTACCTTCCACATATATCCGTACTTTCCTCAAGGATTGCCTTGAATCCGCCAAGTCACTTTTTTATCCATACAATTAACCCTCATCAGGATAAGGCTCCCAACACTAAATCTCTTCCTAGGTTTTCCTAGGGCAAAATCCACACCACACTCCGCCGTCAGCTGCAAAAGGAACTCCTGCTAACGTCCTCTAACTAGCTCACGAATACAATCATATATCACCAAAACCAGATAATTCTTCAAATGAGAGGTCTCACACTACAACGGTTGGACTCAAACAAGAGTTGCGCAATAGAGTTAAAACCTAAACTTCTAAAATTATCTAGTCTCAGTAATATGTAACTTAACATATTCACTTACTAGTTAGCTGAAACTAGTGAGAACTCCTAGAAAGCACAAAGAAAGCAATATTCGAGCATCAATTAATCAGAACCAAGCATAACCTAATCAGGCCATCCTATCACTGACTGATCAATACTAGCATGCAAGTCTACAAGCTCATACAATAGGCATACAAATGCATCTCTCCTATCATTCTATCATGCAAATATTAAGCAGACCCTTAGCCCTAACTAGCATGCGATTCACAAATTCACAAATCAAATCATATCAGATAACATGTATGGGTATCTTGGGAAAACTTAATTGAGCTCGGTCGATTGCATGCACCACACCCTTTCTTGTATTAGAAAACCCTTTTCTTAAAAAAAACATTTCTTTTTGAAAAACTTTACCAAATCCTTAGTTTGAGTTCAGACACACCCGAAAGTATGTCCAAATCTCTCAAACCAAAGATCTGATACCAACTTGTAACGTCCCAAAAATGAGACCCAAAAATTTCACTTTTAATTTAAATAAGACGGTACTTCAAAACATTGTCATACAACCCAAATAGACCAAAATGTGTCACTACATCATATCATATCATATCAGAGTAAATCTCAAAATGCGGAAAAAGGTGGTGTGTGCTCTGCAATCATCCTGTGCTCTTCCCTTTCGATCCTGAAGTACCTAAAACATAAACTGAAAACTGTAAGCACAAAGCTTAGTGAGTTCCCCAAAATACCACATACCATACATAATAAACACATATTGGGCCCTCGCCCTACATCGAGCCTCGCCCGACATCGATCCCCACTTGGGTTACAGATCTGTCATTCATTAGGCCTCGCCTTACATCGGTCCCCCCGGTACACATATAAACATATAAACATATAATCATGCTAATACATACGATAATCACAAAGCCAATGACATACAATACAGTCATCGGGCCTCGCTCGACATCGAGCCCCGCTCGGTATACATACCAACATATAACACATGCAAGAGTCACACATACATCTAGCATCCTAACATAATAATCATGGGTCGGCATTGGTGCCTTCGACCCGCTAAACCCACTGAGGAAACTCACCTCATACTGTTGAATCTCACAGATAAATCTTTGGCTACATCCTAACATAATAATCATGGGTCGGCATTGGTGCCTTCGACCCGCTAAACCCAGTGAGGAAACTCACCTCAGACTGCTGAATCTCACAGATAAATCTTTTGCCTGCTAAAAACCCCACGCTATCAATGACAAAATAACATCCAATTAATAATTGGATCTCGACTCACACTAAGAGTCTAAACTAGGGTAAAAGAACTTTTTACCCTTTCCCCAACTTGGCCCAATGGCAAGGCCCAATCCAACTGTCCAAAAGGCCCAAATTCCAAAATAATCACCAAAGCCCAAATATGGCCCAAATTTCCAAATTGGGCCTAAGTTCCTTCGTGGAATTTCAACCAAGTGAACCCGAAATAACAACACCAGCCCACAATAGACATGATGGCCCAACAAGGCCCTAATCACCTAAAGTCCAAACATGGCCCAAAGCCGAGAAGCCCAAACTTCCAAAGCCCACATGCTGAGTACGTTGGGCGTACTCAGCTCGTACGCTTAGCGTACATGCTCTGGGGCCAGTATGCGCATCGTACCAGCTTGTACGCCCAATGTACTCCCTAGTTGGCCAACCATCATCAAAAGTGCTTAATCCATTCAGCCTCTACCCCATACTCTCAGATCTTGACCCAAAAAGTGACTTATCACGTAAAGTTGGCAACTTTACGTGCATGCATGGCTTAATGGGGGCTTTAGAGCTCAAAAGAGCTTAACAAATGACTTAACACATGCATGAGTCCACAAACACCATAAAGTTTGCATCTTTATGCTTAAGGAACCCTTAATATGTCAAGATCTAAAATGCTAAACTCCATAAACGACCTTAGCTCACAAGAACCAACCAAAACGGACCAAAATAGCAAAAAACAAGCCAAGGAATAAATCTATGAAATGAGTTGACAAGCTATGGACTTTATACCTCAAAAGCCACAAAATGGAGATGCTAAAGTTGGATCTCTAAGCTCCTCTCCAAAGGATGAGTCTCCAATCTTCTCCTTCCTCTTCAAGATGCACAAAACACACTAAAAATGATTCACAAGAGCTTAAAAGCACCACACAAAGGCTAAGGGACGAAATTAGGGTTTGAGGATGTGGAGGATGGTCAAAAATGTCCAAGAGGTAGGTTAATGTTGCTTAAATAGGGCACAAACCCTAAAAATTAGGGTTTGCCCCTAGCCAGTACGCCAAGTGTACTCTATAGTACGACCTGCATACTAGCCAAAAAGGACCAAAATTGCAATGCTTTTAAATAAGAAGGGTTAAATATGAACATACCAAATTCAAGTGTTAGAATTTCATAAACTAGTTAAAGTTCGTAAGTATTTTTCAGATAAAAAGATAACATTTTATGTATGTTTTGCATTAATCAATGTATATGCACATGTATTCTCCCCCAAAGCGTATAAAACTTAAAAGAAGGGTCGTAATACTCAATTGTGGGGTTTGTAGTCGAGAACTGAATGGATTAAGAAAATTCGAAAAATAGCATTTTCGAAGTCCAGTGAATAGTGTCATGTGAATAGTATTTTACCAGTGAATAGTGTTTTCCCAAAAAAAACTCGTCAGAGCTTCGCCGGTAAATTGGTTGGAAAGTTCACCATAAAAATTACCGGTGAATAGTGTTTTCCCGAAAAAACTCGTCAGAGCTTCGCCGGTAAGTTGGTCGGAAAGTTCACCGTAAAAATTATCAGTGAATATTGTTTCGCCGGAAGATATCGTCAGATGAATAGTAATATTGACCGGAGGAATAGTGAACTTGACCGGAAGTTGATCGAAAATTCACCGGGGGCGGTTGGCGATGGCAGGTGGCGGCAGACGACGACTGTTGGCGGCTTAATAGTGACTGAAGGCTGTTGTCGGCAACATGCCAGTCAGAGGGTGTTCGCCGAAGGTCAGATCAGAAGAAGGGGAGGCGGCAGTCGGTTTTCCGGTGGTTCTCAAATATCCGGCTTGGGGAAGGAAGGTGGCCGGTGGTGGCTCATGGCGGTTCCGACAACCGAAGGGAAAGAGAGACCGGTGGGAGAGAGAGAGAGAGAGAGAGAGAGAGAGAGAGAGAGAGGAGAGAAGGGTGAATTGGTGAGAAATGAGGGAACCCCTCCCTCCTTTATATAGGATATGCAATCCCGATCCAACGGTCCCAATCCAATCTCATCCGACGGTCTAAATTAAAGCCTAGTTTCCAACCTTATCCTAAGCAGGTGACATGTGTTTCGTGAAACTCCAGTGGCAACGTTTTTGTTTACGAATTCAAATAATAGACGATATTCTAAGACTAACGGTACGACCGATAGCCGTTAACTCAAATCGTAGCTATCCTAACGAAGCGATTGAAAGTCATAATCGGGTATTATGCGATTACAGTTACACACTTTCTTTTCGTGAAAGAGTCGAGACGACGTACGGCAGGAAAATTAGATCCTAAATCAAATAATATATCAAAACCTGATTTGTTTGACATAACTAACTTTTCGATCTGAAACTCGGAAGTGACTCTACACAACGAAACTTAGGGAATAAGGGGAACTTCTTGGCGAAAACAGGCGCTTAGCTGTCTCAACCCTATCCATAACGGCTCAGGGTATTTTTCGGGCATAAAAAGTTAGGAACATGATAATTTCCTAAATTAAACATGGTTCTTAGGAAAATTGATTGGGAATCGAAATTCATTTCCTAAGGCACCCCATGACTCAACCGAATGTCATAATTTGACACTTAACAGGCCTTTAGTCGTTACCTGATTGTTCAATTTCTTAAAACAGTTGTATCTTTTGCGTACAAACTCTGTTTTGGACGTTCTATATATTTCCAGACTAAGGTGAACATGTACTACAAGACTAGAGTGATTGTTTCGCTCATAACCGGTTAATACGAATTTTCAGTTTTTTCAGACGTATTACTAAGGTTACAATCTGTGTATTATGATTCATTTGAGATTTCCATTAATGGAGGTAAGATAATATTTCATATCTTATTTTAATTGTAACGAAACTATTTATTTTCCAAAAGATGTACTAAAACTCAATATGTCAAATTACATAGAGGTTCGCGGTGACTAAACATTCTATAGTTTTAGACCTAAATTCTGGGATGTCATATTAATCCATAACCAAAATCAACTATAAAGTTGGAAATTGAGTTCTTAACAGCATAAAAATGTAATGAAGTTAAAATAACAATTTCAACCTTTACCCATGATTCAAAGTACATTGCTTTTATGGGAAAAACAAAGTTCATTGCTAAAAGAGAAAACACCACTAGGGCTTGAATTTTGTAACGCGTGGTTTCTGGTATGAATTTATTCCCAATTAATTGCATTTTATTGGAGGACTCGTTGAGTTGGAAGCCTCAACTCGACGTGTCGAAAATGTTTTGGCCGCAAAATTTAATGAGTCAACTCGACGAGTTGAGATGCCTCATTTTGGCGAGTTGGCAGTTGGGATGGAAACCCTAATTTTATGGTTTTGCACCCTATTTAAACACCTTAAGTCCCAGGTGTTGGCCTCATTACCAGCCTCCATAGCCCTAACCGTAATCTCAAAACCCTAGAGCTTCCTTGAGTGTTGTGAGCTCATTGTGGGTGTGTTTTGGTGTGTTTGAAGCTCATTGAAGGAAGGGAAGTTTGGTGCAAGGTGGTGGTTCAAGTAGGAGCTTTCAGATCTTGATTCTCCGCTCAATTTCCATCATATTTCGGGTATAAAGTTCTAACTTTGCTTAATATTTGCTTAGATCTCTTCTTGGGTTAGATTTGCATGCTTTTAGCCATGGATGGGTGGTTGTTGCGGCAGTACAAGTACCAAGTGTTTATTCTTTCAGATCTATGATCTTCATTAGCTCTTTTGGCATAAAGGTGCCAACTTTATGGTCTTAAGGGCTTCATGCATTCATTAAGTTCTTCCTATGGCCCTTTTTGGAACATTTGAGCTTCTCCTAGTCATGCATAAGTGTAAAGTTGGAAACTTTACGTGGCCATTCAGCCTCTAAGACCAGATCCACAGTTTGGGGCCATGCCTTTAGTGATTAAGTGATTAATGATGAAGCCCTCAACCTTTTAAGCATATGGTTTGGGTTTTGAACCCATTTTGGTGGTTCTTAGGGGTAAAGTTGGAAACTTTACCCTTCTAGATGTTATTTTGGTTGAGATCTGAGTTGTGAAGCCCTTATTCTTGATAGTGTTCGCTTAATGGATTAAGATGTTTGATTTATGGTGAACTCGGCGAGTTGGATTGGTTTCTTCCTGACTTTGCAGACTAATGGATAAACTCGGCGAGTTGAAGGACAACTCGGCGAGTTGGGTTAACTCGGGTTGTTGACTTTGACTTTGACTTTAGTCTTTGACCAAGTTTGACCTATAAGGGGCTTTTGGGAATTTTGTGTTGTACTTAAGAAATTTTTTTATGTTTAGGGGTTGAGTAGAGTCGAAATTCGGAGTCGGGATCTGTTCAGCTGCCTTTCTGTATTCGAGGTGAGTTTCCTTACTGGGTTTAGCGGGTCGAAGGCACCAATGTTGACCCATGTTAATGTTATGTTGTTAGTATGCTAGCTATCATTGTGGCTCTTGCATGTGCCTGTGTTTATGTGTTTTTTCGGGCTAAGGACCGATGTCGGGCGGGGCCTGATGGATATTTGTGTTGGATTATGTGTCTAAGCCCAAAAGTATAATTGGTATGTACTTGACCCAATACAGCATGGTCTATTTGGGTTGTAACACTCTGGAACAATTTGAGAGGATGGATATTTGAGAAAGAGGTTATTTGTAATTTATTAATATATTACAAGTATAATATATTAGATGAGATTCATATTATTTAATTAGTATTGATCAAGAATTAATTTGGTATTAATTTAGTGATCAAAATAGACTAATTAAATTTGCAGGGACTGATTAGGTAAATCAGTAATATTTATAGTTTGGGCTAATGATCCATGTTGAATAGAAATGGACTAAATCTTTATGAAGATCCATGAAGAGTTAGTCCATAAGACTAATAAGTTATTGGATTGAAGGCCCAAGTGAATTAAGGTTTACAAGTTTAAACCTTAAGCATTCCAAACTATAAATATGATCCCTAGCTTGCTAAAATCGGCGCCTATGAGTCTAAGAGAACTATAACCAATTTTATGTCTCCTTACTTCTCTCTCAAATTCCTCCTCTTCTTCTTGGTTTGTTATAAGACGTTTGAGGCATCACACTTGAGGTGCTAGGCTCTTGAAAGACCAATTCCTACAAGCTACAATTAATATGTAATCTTCTAACTTACTTTTATGATTCATATGTCAAATGTGCACCATAGGAGTGTTATAGTACACAAAACCCAACAGTGGTATCAGAGCCATGGGTAGTTTTCTGTTATATAGATGCATAACTAATTGTTCAAAGTTGGAAAAGTCGAAAAATTGCACTCTGACAGGAGGACTCGACAAGTCCATACATGAACTCGTCGAGTCCATGCTCATAAGTGATGAAGTCGTCGAGTCCATTATCCGACTCGACGAGTTGGATCATCTATTGGCAGTTTTTCGGGTTTTTTGGCCTCAGTTGGATTAGAATCATCACCCCAAACTGTTTTGTATCATAAAATATGTTTTTCTGATATGGTAGTGATTATTCTCATCCAATTAAAAGATAAATTGTCAAATTTTAAGATAATTGCTAGTTTATATGATAAAGCTAATTATTTGTAATTTTTGATTTGAAATATCTTACTACAAGAATTGTATCATGATCAAATTGGTAAAAGATAAAAATGGTTATTTTATAAGTTTGTAATTTGATCTAAATGTTTTTAAGAAGTTACAAAACTTGGTTTTAAGTTTTGGAATTCTAAAAGTTTTTTTAAGGAGTTACAATATTTGTCATCAAATTTGCAACTCAAAAGTTTTTTTGAAGAGTTCCATAAGTTATTGAACTTGAAAAGTCTCATCTTCATAAAACAAATTAACTCCTTAAATTATGGAGTTCAAAAGTTTTCAAGAATTACAAAACTTGGCCTCAAGTTTTAAAAGTTGAAAAGTCTCAATTTAGAAACATTGAATTCATAGAAACCCTAGTAATTTGAAAAGTTTTCAAAAATGTAACTCATGGGTTCATAACTTAAAATTAATTAAATAGTTTTAATTTGATGTTTTTGAATAGTTCAATTAACTCTTATGGAATTTATTAATAGTTAATTAAATGTTTAATTAAAAAAGTATTATTAAATCCATAATCATATGGTTTAAGTTTAATTAAATTAAGAGTATGATTTATTAATAGATTATACCATCAAGTATTTTAAAAGGTTGAAATACACCCTTATACTATATATAATTAAAAGTTTAATATATTATATATGTATAATTAAAAAGTCAGTCTTACCGTTAGTAGGCCTAATTCACGAAGTCAATCTATAAGGGGGGGGGGGGGTATAAGGAAACTGCCTATAAAATGACACTTGGATGGGTGTCCACTCTCACCCACATCTTCCTTGATTGGTGGAGGGTCGTTAGTCGAACGGGTAGGATAGGATACAAACTTCCATTAAAAGTATAATGAAAATACCAAGTAACTAAACATTTATAAATTCTCAATCTTAGTTAATTCGGAAAAATGTGAATTTGGTGCTAACCCATGAAATTGCACTTTTCACCTTGCTAAGTCGTTAGTGGAGCATGTGTGGTTAACCGACACACTATATTGGGACTAGCAAGGGTGGCAAAGGGTAGCTTGGTGTTAATCATGGATCAATGGAGCGTGTGTGGTTAACCGGCACATTGATTAGGTGATGTGCAACATCGAGAGTACCAAGCTAATTTGCATGGTTATTCACACCTTGTTTGTGATCCTCGACATCCCAGTCACAAACTTGAAGGGCATAATCGAGATTTAAACATGCCATTGAAACGTTAAATGAATCTCAAAGGATCTAGAAATTTCAGTTCATTTAAAACCTAAAATTCATTTTCGTTTTTCATGATGGAAATTGGTAAATCGTCATTTACCTACCTTCAAATATTTTGCAATTAGATTATGGAATCCCTCTTCCGAATTGTGAAATATTGTGTTGGGTCCTAGCCTTAATATTTCATTTTGGGTGTTATATTAAGGACTTACATCAACTAAACTTGAATTTCCCCCTTGTAGATGTCTATTACTTACAACTATGGTCTTCCCGAATCTTTTGGAAAAAGCTTTCCACATGAAGATGATATTCCTCAATATCATACTTCACTTCCTACACCTCCTCCAATAATTCTCCCTGACCCACATGTTCGTCGACTTGAAAAGTTCAAGATCACTCAAACCCTATTGGCAAGCAAACACCAAGATGGAAGGTCTGTATGTGCACACGCCTTAGAGCTGAAGTCACATATTGACAGGCTGGGAATGTTAGGAGTCGTTGTCTCAAGGAAGTTGGTTGTTGACTTGGTTCTTCAATCACTTCCTAAGTCATATAGTGAGTTCATTAAAGATGACTATATGACAGATCGCGACATGACCCTTATCGATCTTACCTATTTGCTAATTGGTGCTGAATCATAAATGATTTGGCGCACTGGTAATGAAAATTTGATTGGAAGATCTACTTCCCAAACTTCCATTGAAACTGACAATGGAAACATTGAAAGTCCAGAAAAGTCTTCTCTTCCCTATGGAAAGGGATTGGCCAAGGTCAAACCGTTTGAATAAGTGGTAAAGAGAAAGGCTAAGTCTGAGATTGTCCCGTGTACCATTCTAAAAGAGTCTATTTGTTTCTATTGCCAAGAGAAGGGGCATTGGATGCGAAGCTGTCGTATCTACCTGAAGGACCACAAGGATGGTAAAGTCAAAATATATGACTCTGCTTCAGGTAATTCCACTATCTAATTCTATTAAGTTCCTACTTATAGATTCTTAATAACATGATGTGACAATATTACATTTTGATGTTTTGAAGGATCGAAGAAGAGAAATGAAGCTTAAAGAAAGAGCAGGATGAGTCTGATCGCGAAGAGATGGATTTCGATCGCATGATTCGATGATCAGAATTGTGAGCTGCTACTTAGGAGTTATGATAGATTGCTTAGAAATATGTAGCAACATAGTTCTCATATGTATTTGCATTGTAAGGACAAGTTTGTCGCGTTTTATAAATAAAGGAAATTTTTGATTTTATCTTATTCTACATTTCCTTACAATGACATTTGTGAAAATTGATGTTTGTATGTATCTATTTTTAGCAATATGGATTTGATTCTTTCATTTGTGGTAGTATCTAAATTTACCAAATAAGGAAAGATTCTCATCAGCCAAGTTTCAATTGGATAGAAACTTGGAATCATGCGACTTGGATTGTGTGATGAATGAGAACCTTCGTCTTTTGGAAATTAAGACTAATTCCTTGTTCACATGTATATGTGAGTCAAGTGAAGGACTAAGGGATCTAGTACACATCACTGTGCCCTGGTCAGGTCCACCACAAAGAACGATAAGACTATTCGTTATGATTTACTAAAAGTTTGGTAAATATGGTTATGCTTACAAGATTAAGTGTAATTCTGAATCATTGAAAAAGGTTTCAATGTATGGCAGAATGAATAAGAAGAATCAAATCAGGCAGAAAGATAAAAATTTCTCCAATCTGAAAGGAAAAGAGAGTACTTTAGTATCGTGCTTTATGATCATCATAATGAGTATGAAAACCATATCACAATTGATCCTCTAAGGACACCTTAGTGCACTTGTATGACTAAGAAGAGGAATCGGGAATTGTTGAAATGGTTAAATCAATTAAGGTGAGTCATACTTCGTTCCAAAATCAAGTCTTAGAGTCATACTCCAAGATTGTTCCTTGAGTGACATATCTTATGTAGGTTTATAGCACATTTGAAATTGGTAAGTTGTGATGTCTTGGATAAGACAGAGACCAACTAAGACCAATTGTGTGAAGTGTTTTCTTGATAAAGAACCGACACTAACTCTTGAATATTTATTTGTCAAGGAGTGTTTCTTGACAAAGAGAATCTTATATGTCAAGAGGTCAGTGGGAGTCTTAAAGATCTTGAAAAGTTTCAAGAAATAATCAAGAAATAAACCTATTGTTTATCACTAGCACACGACTTGAGGTTTGTAACTTATCGTGTTGACATATTCTTGTTTCTGTGCCCATTCCAGTTAAAGATGACTATGCATGTGAGTTTTATGAGTTCTCAATTGTTTACATAAGGCAAAGCACCTGGGTCAGTGAAAGTTCATTGATCATTAAGAGTGATCTGTTAAACAACTTGGAAGACATGGTAGGCCCTTGTGCTGCCAGGTGGCAAGAAATTAAGATTGAACAAGTTCGGTCCATATGAGTTTGGATTTGTCACTAACCTTGTCTTGTGATTATGGTTATAAAAAATTCACATGGATAGGAACACATACACCATAAAATCTAAGTGTCATAAGGTTTCTCTCCACTTCATGAAAATGAGTGTGAGGAAACTCTTTCACTAAGTAGATTTTAAAAAGTTAGCAGTTGTGTTAATTGCATTCTCAAATTCGATTATGATTATGGCATCCCTCTTCATAGTTCAAATTGTGAGAAATGGCAAAAGGTCTAAACATTTGAGACTTATTGCTGTAAGTTCTAAAATTGTTTAGACACACATGTGAGCTATATAAGGAAAGGTGTATGAGTTTGAGAAGCCTAGATAAAGTCTTATCGAAGCATCTCGGATCAGAAATCTGAACTTTGGAAAGAAGGTCAATAAGTATTGATTTCTAGAAGTCCAGCTTATTTCTGGGTACATGTCATAGCTAGTGGGAGCATAATTATTACGTTAAGTATTGCGACTTCGCAATGTTAATTATAGAAAACAAAAGTTTCAATTCGTCAAGTTGCAGAGTTTGAAAAGTTATTTTGCTATAATTAAGGGAGAGGATACTTATACTTTATTTCAAATCTAAAAGCTTAGATTGAAGTATTAATAAAACTTAGTCATGAGTATATATAAATATCATGTTGAAATGTTTCAACATTGAAAATTCTATATATGGAAATATTATAGCAAAAGACTGGTCAATTATCATGTCTTTATGTAAGACATTATGTATCGTATCCCATATGCTTCGGGTATAGGATCGATTGCATATGCTATAATATTTTCGTGTGTTCTAATTTTCCAAATGCCTAGGGCATTAAGAGGGAAAAAGGACTAGAACCGGATATGACTAAAGTGGTTAGACAACTATCAAGGACGATCTAAGGTTCACTAAGGATTGGTTGCTTGTGGGCAGTTGGAAGTAAAGTAATAGATGGACCATATTGACATTATTATGAATAGACATGATTCTATTAATAATGAGTTGTCATATGGCAAATATGCAAATGTTTCCATAAATGGGAGTTGGATATTAGGAATCTATGTGAAAGTTAGAAACTTTTATGCAAGAAGGATGTTCAAAGGAATGTACTTTGAAATTGAGACTTCACTTCCATGGAATTGTTCTTGTAACAATCTCCGAAGGAATACTTTGTAATATCGTTGGCAAAGTCTCTGTGACTTCGGTACCTCGACAATACAAAAGGTACATTACATGATAGTTTAGAATCCGAAACATTCTAATAGTGGCAAAAATTTGGCATTTCTTACACTAAGTGATAAGGGTTTGGAATTGTGAAATGAGCATCATTTAAATGTTTTCAATTGATCTATTTCACAAAGAAAGGACTATAAGTAAACATAGTGTGCATGCTTGGAGCATGGGATAACTGTTGTTTTAATTCAAGTATAAAGTTGATATATCGAAACATTATACAATGAATAATGTGTAATCAATATGGTGATTAAATAAAAGGTGTTTTATTTATATTCAAAAGTTTTGAGACCAAATTGGATTCGATTATTCTTGTGTTTCACTTTGCATGTTTTGACTTCCCGAATAAATATATTATTCAAACTATCCACAGTCGATCATACTTTGGAAGTAAGTATTGAAGCTAGACTGTCATGAATGGGTCTGTAGATTGTCTAAAGGTGTTTAGACATAGCACAAGTTTGCTGCAATATTCATGAGTACTCTTGTAATAAGATTTGAGTATTGGACTAAAACCACGCTCATTTGAATCACTTCATGGATTTTATCACGAGTGATCATGAGACGATAATATCTTATATTCTTGAAACGGAGAGATATGAGTTGCAGTTTACAAGTCGGTTGCACATTGATGATATGTAAACGTACCGGTAACTCAGTGTTATAAAATGTATCATTGTGTATGATTTGATGAGTAAATAGAGCAAGCATATGAGTCGAAGTTTATCCATTCCTTTTACCTAATGTGGGATAAAAGTGATATTTGTGGGCCCCTCGATGATTTAGTGATGACAACCCTAAGCGTTTGGCCAAACCTGGACTGATTTGATTTGTTCAATTAGTCGGTCGTCATAAATCGGAAATCGGGAAACAACACATGAACAGAGAGAATGATTATAATCCATGTCTCAGTTCATACGATATCTAGAATGGAGGAATATATGATCCCTTATCTTATGGACGCGTTACTAATAAGATCAGAGTTCGACAACGGTCTTTTGAGAGCTACGATTGCCAATCGGGTTTTGAAGTCGTACTTGCAATTATAGTTATTAGACTTATCCAACTGGGAGACTGTTGGATTATGTGTCTAAGCCCATAACTATAATTGGTATGTATTTGACCCGATACAACATGGTCCATTTGGGTTGTAACACTCTGGAACAATTTGATAGGATAGATATTTGAGAAAGAGGTTATTTGTGATTTATTAATATATTATAAGTATAATATATTAATTGAGAAATCATATTATTTAATTAGTATTGATCAAGAATTAATTTGGTATTAATTTAGTGATCAAAAGATACTAATTAAATTTGCAGGGACTGATTACGTAAATTAGTAATATTTATAGTTTGGGCTAATGATCCATGTTGATTAGAAATGGACTAAATCTTTATGAGGATCCATGAAGAGTTAGTCCATATGACTAATAAGTTATTGGATTAAAGGCCCAAGTGAATTAAGGTTTACAAGTTTAAACCTTAAGGATTCCAAACTATAAATATGATCCCTAGCTTGCTAAAATCGGCGCCTATGAGTCTAAGAGAACTATAACCGATTTTATGTCTCCTTACTTCTCTCTCAAATTCCTCCTCTTGTTCTTGGTTTGTTATAAGACATTTAAGGCATCACACTTGAGGTGCTAGACTCTTGAAAGACCAATTCCTACAATTTACAATTAAGAGGTAATCTTCTAACTTACTTTTATGATTCATATGTCAAATTGTATGCTAGTTGTAGGTTTCAAGCTTTGGAAATTTTTGTTGCATGTATAACTAGAGAAAACTTAGATCCAAAGCTATTAGGGTTGTATGTGCTCCATAAGAGTGTTATAGTACACAAAACCCAACAATTTGTAGGCTATGTGATTATTGCATGTATATGTGGTTATTTGATATATGTTATTGTATGTTGGGCGGGGCTCATTTACCGAGCTCAGCTCGATGCCGGGCGGGCCCTGATGCCGGGGGGGCCCGATGCCGGACGGGGTCCAATACCGGGCGGGGCCCGATGATAGGGCGGAGCCCACTGTATGTTCATTGTATGGCTATTATGTGGTTTTTGGAGAGACTCACTAAGCTTCGTGCTTACCGTTTTTAGTTCATGTTTCAGGTACTTCCGGTTGTAAAGGTAAGAGCTCGGGATGACTGCATTGCACACAACGTTGAGATTCCGCTTATGATGTTTACTCAGATTTTATGACCAAAATGATACATTGGGTTTTATTTAAATGTTTGGATGTTATTGGAAAATACTATTTTATCTATTATTAAAATGAAATTTTTGGGACCATATTTTTGGATGTTTCAAGTTGGTATCAGAGCCTTGGTTTGAGGGATTTGAGCATACTCTCGGGTGTGTCTTAACTCAAACTAAGGACTTGATGAAAATTTTCAAAAGAAAAATATTTTATAAAAGGATTTCTAAAAGAGAAAAAGGGTGTGGTGCATGCAATCAGTCGAGCTCAAGTAAGTTATCCTAAAATACCCATACATGTTTATGATATGTTTTGAATTGTGAATCTGTGAATCACATGCTAGATTAGGGTTAAGTCGTCTAGGAGAGATGCCTTTGTATGCCTGCTTTTGAACTTATAGATTTGCATGCTAGTGATGATCAGTCAGCAATATGATGGACTGATCAGGTTATGCTTTGTTCTGATTACTTGATGCTTGAATGTTGCTTGCTTTGTGCTATTAGGAGTTCTTGCTGATTTCAGTTAACTAGTAAGCGAATATGCTAAGTTACATATTATGAAAACTAAATAATTTCAGAAGGTTAGATTTAACTCTATTATGCAGCTCTTGTCTGAGTCCAACCGTTGTAGGGAGAGACCTTTCATTCAAAAAATTATCGAGTTTTTGTAATATTTAATTGTATTCATGAGCTAGTTATAGGAGGTTAGCGTGAGTTCCTTCTGTAGTTGATGGCGGATAGTGGTGTGGAGTTTGCCCTAGGAAAAGCCTAGGATGAGATTTAGTGTTGGGAGCCTTATCTATGAGGAAATGGTTGGTTTTAGGGTGACTTGGCTGAGTTAAGGCACTTCTTGAGGAAAGTACGGATAGATGTGGAAGGTAGTATGGGCCCGTACTACTGAAAGGAGAGGATCCGTACTCGATTCAAGGAGGGATGCGATGAAGCCAGGGAGCTTGTGTAGTTATGTTTTCCCCTATGTGCGTATTGATGTTTAATCTGATAGTTTTATGGTTTATTTTCAGTATAGTGGTATTGCGAGGAAGACCAGTGGACAGTTCTGGTGTCGGGGAGGGTTCGGGCTCGGGTTTTGGAGTCAGGAAACTTGATGACCAGACGAGAGAGTTCATCTCGTCTGAGATTACGCGTAGTATCCTTGATCAGACTCCTGTGATCTTTGGCACGGTCAAGGAGGGTATTCTGAAGATTCTTGATGAGAGATTGAGCGCCTTTCGCGCTGAGATGGTGGCTTTTATCGAGACGCGCTCTCTGACCTTCAGGGAGTTTTGGTCATGTGGAGCGTCAGACTGTCATGGGGCTAGGGATCCCATTGCGAGCAGCAGGTGGTTGGCAGATGTCGCCAACGCCTTTCGTACCAACCGTTGTCCCGAGGGGGACAATGTTAGAGTAGCTTCATGCCTCGTGAAGGACAGGGCACGTGATTGGTGGGAGGAGGTATGGCATGCTATAGGAGATGATGTTGCTATTTATTCGATGACCTGGGGTGATTTCTCGACCAGGTTTTGAGCCGAGTTTGTACCGGTGATTGAGGTGCAGCAGCTGGCGCAAGAGTTCCAGCATCTCCATCAGCCCACTGAGACGGTGACTGAGATCACCGCTATGTTACGGGAGAGGACACTTCTAGTTTTGCAGTATGTGGAGGACGAGGAGATGAAGAAGGCCTGATACCATGAAATGATGAGGAGTGATATTCGGCAGTTTGTTAGCCGATCTAGCTGCAAGATGATGGAAGACATGATAGCGAGGGCTAGGGAGGGGGAGATTGATTTAGAGATGGAGAAGAAGAGGAAGCCAAATTCTATGGCGAGTGTTGAGGGATCGGGCAAGAGGCCCAGTGTATCTGATTCTAGACCGAGAACCCAGCATGGCCGTAACCGTTGTGGCGAGTGCGGCAAGATACACGAGGGGACGTGCATAGGGGTGGGTTCTGGTTGCTTCAAGTGCAGCCGTACTGGTCATATAAGCAGAGATTGTACTGCTACCACCCCATCGCTCTAGTATCCGATCTGATTTGCTTTCAGTGCAATCAGAGGGCCACAAGAAGGCCCATTGTCTGAGTTTGGCTGCAGCGGGATCGATGTCAGCACCCGCTCCTGCGACATTGAGGATTACTGACGGCCGTCAGGGTCGGGCAGATGCGCCAGCGGCGAAGAGCAAGGCGTTCCAGCTGACTGCGGAGGAGGCGCGTGCAGCTCCTGATGTTGTGACATGTATGTATCTTCTCCTTATCTCTTTATCTATATTAAATTATTGCTTATGTTTATGTGTTTTGTTTTAGGATCGTTCATTGTGAATGGTATCTTTGCTTTGGTATTGTTTGATTTGGGGGCTACCCGATCTTTTGTGTCGCTTGCGCTTAGCAAGAGATTTGCTGGAGCTCCTGGGGAGATAGATCGTCCTGTTGATGTGAAGATTGTTGATGATAGGACGGCTAGGGTTGCGAGGATTCATCGGTATTGTACCATTCAGTTGTTCAGTGAGCGATATCCGGTTGATATGGTTTCCATTCCTCTGCGTGGGAGCAAGGTCATTGTGGGCATGGATTGGTTGAGCCCTAATGGGGCGGTGATCGACTGTGAGTAGCAGTTAGTGCAGATTCGGACCCCAAGTGGGGGAGAGTTGGTGATTCATGGTGAGAGACCGCAACATGGGCCGATTATGTGTTTTGCAGCGAGGGCCAGACGTTATCTTCATCAGGGCTATTCGGGTTTTATCGCCTATGTCATGGATACCCGAGATAAGGGTAAGGCGACTGTGGATGACGTGCCGATCGTGCGGGATTATCCGGACGTATTCCCAGAGGATTTTCCAGGGGTACCTCCGGAGAGGCGGGTGGAGTTCAGGATTGATTTGGTTCCAGGTGCAGCTCCGATAGCCAAAGCACCGTATCGGTTGGCTCCTCCCGAGATGCAGGAGTTGTCTACACAACTGCATGAGCTGTTAGGCAATGGATTTATTAGGCCGAGTAGTTCGCCTTGGGGAGCACTGATTATGTTCGTGAAGAAGAAGGATGGGTCTCATCGCATGTGTATCGATTACCGGGAGTTGAATAAGGTAATGTTAAAGAACCGTTATCCACTCCCGAGGATTGATGATCTCTTCGACCAGCTTCAGGGTGCGTCTTGGTTTTCCAAGATTGATTTGCAATCGGGCTATCATCAGATGAGGGTCCGGGATGAGGACGTACAAAAGACAACTTTTCGGACTCGATATGGTCATTATATGTTCGTGGTGATGCCTTTTGGGCTCACCTATGCTCCGGCCGCGTTCATGGATCCCATGAACCGCGTATGTAGACCGATGTTGGATCGGTCTGTGATAGTCTTTATTGACGACATCTTGTTTTATTCCAAGACTCAGGAGCAGCATGAGGAGCATTTGAGAGAGGTACTGGAGACGTTGAGGAGGGCTCCAAGTGCGAGTTCTGGTTGCGCGAGGTGCAGTTTCTGGGGCACCTTGTCAACCTGAAGGGTATTCTAGTCGATCCAGCCAAGGTCGAGGTTGTGATGCAGTGGGAGGTTCCGAGATATCCATAAGTACAAAGTCAACTGGGAAAACAAATTTCCCAAATTTAACAAGGATGTCTTCTACAATCCCCCTTGGGTGCGTCACCGAACGATTGGCCATGTGGATGGTCATCTTTGTAGCCTTCATTTTCTGAATATTTAGCTTTTGATAGAATGAATATGGCATCAAATTTATGCTAGCCCCAGAATCGGCTAAAGCATAAGTCTTCAAATTGTTTCCAAACTCACAAGGAAGAGTGAGGCGTCCAGGATCTCCCATCTTCTTAGGTATTTCTCCCAATACAACTCTTGAGCTTTGTTCACTAAGAATAACTTTGGAGTTCTTCTTTAATTGCTGACGAGTGTCTATAAGGTCTTGAAGGAACTTAGCATACTCTGGAATTTTAGCCAGTTGACTAAATAAAAGGAGTATTAATAGGAATACCCTTTACTTGCTTGATAAACTCCAGATGTTCCCTTTCCAGTGGACTGAGATTAGCTCGAGACGGGAATGGTAAAGGCGGTTTATATGCCGAAACGTTTTCAGAATTTTTCTGTTCAGACTGAGCCCACGACGTGAGCATATCGGGCTCACGTCGTGAGTCTGGTACTTCAGCAACATCTTCGATTTCAATCTTTGACTTCTTTGGCTTTGGTCCGGATGGCTTTGGTTCCACCTCTAGTGCTTCTAGGAACTCAGAGATGGCCTCTTCTTTAGTATCAATCATCGTTACATGGGAATGAGTCTTCTTTTCGGGAAATTAGGGGGATAATTTGTTGCTCACCAAAGTAGTTAGTTGAGAAACTTGGACTTCTAGATTATGAATCGATGCTTGATGATTTCTTAATGAGGCTTGCTGGTCAATCATCATTGATTGCTGTTCTTTCATCATTTTCATGTGTTCCTTTAGCACTGCATCAGTATCATCATGCCTTTTCTCGGAGACCTCCATAAATCGGGTCAAAATCTTTTCCAAGTCTACTTTCTTCTCGGCTGGTGGTTGCTCTTTTTGGTAGAAGCCTCGGCCTGTCTGCTTATATTTTTCTTCCTTTTGCTTCTTGTACTTATCGTATGGCAGCCACTCTTTCTTTGGTTTTCTCCAATCCTCATCATATTTTTCCCCACTCGAGTAGCAAACTTGAGCCTTTTTATACCCGTTATCATCTAACCTTCAACCCTTGGTCAAGTGTGGACCATTACACCTTTCACATCCAACTCTTATTGCATGAATTGATTGGTCCATTTGGGTCAATCTGCGGTCCATATTATTCAACATCGCCATCATAACAACCATCTCTTCAAAATGCGCACCTCCACTACATTTTACTCCATCGTGTCTTGGGTTGTGGTACTCACGAGAATGCTTCATAAACTCTTCAATTAACACCTTGATCTGGTTAGGATTCTTCTTCGTGAGAGGGCCTTGCGAATCAAGGAGTTGTCTAGTCATGACATTGACCCCATCATAGAAAATAGACATCTCTTATTGAATATTAAGGTCATGTTGAGGACAATTCCTTAACAATCCTTTGTAACGCTCCCATGCCTCGTATAGTGACTCCCCCGGTTGTTGCTCAAAGTTGGCTATTGCCTTCTTGAGTTTTGCTATCTTGGATGGTGGGCAAAATTGGTCTAGAAACTGCTCACGCATTTGAGCCCAAGTAGTGATTGTACCAGGTGGGAGTGCTTTCAACCAGTCTTTTGCAGCTCCTTTGAAAATAACCAGTAGCATCCTCAGCAAGACAGTATCTCTATTAACATTTGGGACATTAAAATAGCCAGCAATGTCGTTGACCTCATCTAGATGTTTGAAAGCATCCTCATGATCCTTTCCATAAAACGGAATATCCTTTAGTGCATTAAGGATGTATCCCTTCAACTCGAATATGGCAGTGGCAGGAATCGCGGGTTGTACTAATCCCGGACCAACATCTTCTCGAATACGCTTCTTGTAAGCTCCCATTGACATTTCTTCGATGTTCGCCATTTCGTTGCTTGGATCGTCTTCGGGTTCGCTCGTATATAGTCCAAACTCGTTCTCGGACTCGTATTCAGATTCGTTTGGGATAGGTATTTGATCTAAGCTTTCAATCTTGCTCTTGTCCTTTGAAGATGAACTCGATTCTCCCGTTTTCTTCCCCGACTTCTTTGAGAACACTGACTTGAAATCTTGTAAGGGTGTCTTCTTTGGTGTTTGATCGTCTTTCACGTTCTTATCCTTCTTTTTGTGAAGGGCTGACTCTGGATCTTCAAGTGGTGGTACCAAAGGTGTGTTGGAACCTCTGGTCATGAACTCCTGCAAAATAAACAAAATAAAAACGTAAAACTGAACAAAAACTAAATAAAAATTTCCTACTGACTGGCCACCACGACGTGGTAAAGGTCACCACCTCGTGTTGTCGCAGAAAAACTAACAAAAAAGAAAAAAAACAAAGAAAAACGAAAATCTACTGAATTCACGTCGTGAGCTTAAGGATCACGTCGTGAATCTAGTACTGAAAAAAACCTAAGCTGGAAAAAAATAACTTTTTGCAGGTTTTACCCCACAAAAAGGATCGATCAATCTAAAGCAAATAAATAAACAATCAAATAAGCCGTTCCCCGGCAACGGCGCCAAAAACTTGATGCGTGCAAATAACTACACCTAATTCCATATTTATAACCTAACTACCTTAACTAACTAATTGCACCTCGGCAGTGTAACTAGTCAGACTATAGTATAGTTTTGGGTAAATCGGGTGTCGATCACGAGGAACGGTATTGACTAATTAATCTACTTACTATTAAATTAACCTAATTATTAACAAAGGAAGGGGTTTTATCTAATTTTGCAAGTTTTAGATGAACTTAATTCTTAATACAAATTCAATCAATTAACAAAACACCTCTGTTAGTTCGAATCCACTTTCTCTCAATGGTTTATAATTTAGCTATGACAATTACTGTTGGTACCAATTAAGATAGTATTAGCAATTTAGTTCTAAATCTACTAGCATTAATTAATTCATGTAAGTCTAATGTATGATCACACAATAGTTAACACAGAATCAATTATTAAATATGGTTGGAGCCATGTAAGATTGATTTGATAAACACAATTATGGTCATAATATGAGTTCTCTAGCACAGCCTAATTCAATGTTCCAATTACTTATCTAAGATTGGTTTTATCTTAGCTCTAATAAACTAGTGTTCACTGAATTATTAGGTATTCATATTCATGCAGCTTCATATTCACTAACTACACAGAACAAGAATTTAAAGCAATAAAATACTAAATCAAACATGTTAGGTTCAATCAATCTAACACAAGCACAATACCAACAAGTAAAGTCAAATCTAATGTGTTAAAACCATGAGTTCCAGCTTCATCTAGCTAACAGAAGCAGCTAGATTTAGCTGGACATACTAGCAATTAAACAAACACAAGTCATATTAAAAAGCATACTAAATGTACCAAACTATAAGTCAACTTATGAACTTCTCTTCTCCTTTTGTGTTGATACCCTATTTCAGAACTTCTTCTCTTCTGATATTCGTCTTTAGGAACCCTCCAAGGCAGCCAAAAAGTCCCTCAAGTCGTAATGGACAAGGATATATATACTTTCTTATTTTTCCAAGTTCACGTCGTGAATACGAGATAAACGTGTTCGACAAGGACTCTTTCATCCGGTGCATATCTTCTAGAATACTCCACTCACGTCGTGAGTCTTCAATTACTCACGTCGTGAGTACGTGTTTTGCTGAGTTTTTATTCTTCTTTCCTTCAAGCCTCCAAAGTTCCATGTTTTGTCAACTTTGGTACCTCTTCTTCTAAAATGCTTCTATTTGGCTGCAAAATATAATTTAAGCCTATAAGTACCATTATTCTATGCAAATAACCAAAATATTAATAAAAATGTAAATAAATATTGCCTAAAAATATGTATAAATATGGCAATATCAGTGGTCCTTGACTTGCCGGAAAGTCAAGGTCGAGCATCAGCGACCTCATGGTGGGGGATATGGTTCTCCTGAAAGTATCACCTTGGAAAGGTGTCATCCGGTTCAGGAAGCGGGGCAAGCTTGGCCCTAGGTATATCGGTCCCTTCAGGGTTTTGGCTCGGGTGGGCCAGGCTGCGTATCGTCTAGATCTTCCAGCCGAGCTCGGCCAAATTCATAGCACATTTCATGCCTCTCAGTTGCGGAAGTGTTTAATGGATGAATCCGCAGTCGTGCCCTTGGAGGATATTCAGGTAGATGACCGCCTGAATTACGTTGAGAGACCACTGACAATATTATATCGGAAGACAAAGACCTTGAGTAACAAGGTTGTTGAACCAGTGAAGGTGCAGTGGCTTCACCACAAAGGGTCGGAGTGGACATAGGAGCCCGGGGAGGAGATGAGGGAGCATTACCCAGGAATGTTCGAGACACCGGACTTCGAGGACGAAGTCTGATTCAAGTGGAGGAGAATTGTAACGCCTGGTTTCCGGTATGAATTTATTCCCAATTAATTGCATTTTCTTGGAGGACTCGTCGAGTCAGAAGCCTCAACTCAACGTGTCGAAGTTGTTTTGCACGCGAAATTTAATGAGTCAACTCGACGAGTTGGCATCTGGGAAGTAAACCCTAACTTTAGGGTTTTGCACCCTATTTAAACACCTTAAGTCCCAGGTGTTGGCCTCATTCCCAGCCTCCAAAGCCCCTAACCCTAATCTCGAAACCCTAGAGCCTCCTTGAGTGTTGTGAGCTCATTGTGGGTGTGTTTTGGTGTGTTTGAAGCTCATTGAAGGAAGGGAAGTTTGGTGCAAGGTGGTGGTTCAAGTAGGAGCTTTCAGATCTTGATTCTCTGCTCCATTTCCAACACATTTCGGGTATAAAGTTCTAACCTTCCTTAATATTTTCTTAGATCTCTTCTTGGGTTAGATCTGCATGCTTTTAGCCATGGATGGGTGGTTGTTGGGGAAGTAGAAGTGCCAAGTGTTTATTCTTTCAGATCTATGATCTTCATGAGCTCTTTTGGCATAAAGGTGTGCCAACTTTTCCTCAATGGTTTATAATTTAGCTATGACAATTACTGTTGGTACCAATTAAGATAGTATTAGCAATTTAGTTCTAAATATACTAACATTAATTAATTCATGTAAGTCTAATGTATGGTCACACAATAGTTAACACATAATCAATTATTAAATATGGTTGGAGCCATGTAAGATTGATTCTATAAACACAATTATGGTCATAATATGAGTTCTCTAGCACAGCCTAATTCAATGTTCCAATTACTTATCTAAGATTGGTTTTATCTTAGCTCTAATAAACTAGTGTTCACTGAATTATTAGGTATTCATATTCATGCAGTTTCATATTCACTAACTACACAGAACAAGAATTTAAAGCAATCAAATACTAAATCAAACATGCTAGGTTCAATCAATCTAACACAAGCACAATACCAACAAGTAAAGTCAAATCTAATGTGTTAAAACCATGAGTTCCAGCTTCATCTAGCTAACAGAAGCAGCTAGATTTAGCTGGACATACTAGCAATTAAACAAACACAAGTCATATTAAAAAAGCATACTAAATGTACCAAACTATAAGTCAAATTATGAACTTCTCTTCTCCTTTTGTGTTTATACCCTATTTCAGAACTTCTTCTCTTCTGATATTCGTCTTTAGGAACCCTCCAAGGCAGCCAAAAAGTCCCTCAAGTCGTAATGGACAAGGATATATATACTTTCTGATTTTTCCAAGTTCACGTCGTGAGAAGATAAGCCTCACGTCGTGAATACGAGATAAACGTGTTCGACAAGGACTCTTTCATCCGGTGCATATCTTCTAGAATACTCTACTCACGTCGTGAGTCTTCAATTACTCACGTCGTGAGTACGTGTTTTGCTGAGTTTTTATTCTTCTTTCCTTCAAGCCTCCAAAGTTCCGTGTTTTGTTAACTTTGGTCCCTCTTCTTCGAAAATGCTTCTATTTGGCTGCAAAATATAATTTAAGCCTATAAGTACCATTATTCTATGCAAATAACCAAATTATTAATAAAAATGTAAATAAATATTGCCTAAAAATATGTATAAATATGGCAATATCAAAATACCCCACACTTGTGCTTTGCTTGCCCTCAAGCAAATCTAATTATTTTTAAATTAAATCTTTATCACCAATATCACATAGAACGATCCAACTCAAACTCAGTCATTATGCCAAGACCTCAATGCGTGCATTTGTGTCTAAAATTTTTCATAAGTAACCCCTCCTCAATTCTAAATACTCACAATCCTCAAAAACACGCGCCCACTTCTTTTAAACAATGCTCATGTTATGCATCCCTCCGAATCCATCCTCATAAATTTTTCTAACCTCAAGGTATTTTTGTAAAGCTACCCAAGCATACATAATTTAGAAAATTACAACTTTTATATACCACACTATGGAGCTCTTGAATTCTTCACTTCTTTGATAATTGATATTTGATTTCTTCAAATTCATCACCTTTTTGTGTAATTCTTGGTATCTTCAACTTTTATATTTCTTGTTTTGATCTTTGATCTTCAAACTTTGATACTTCTATAGCTCCAAAAATTCTTCAACTTTTCACTTTTTGGTAATTTCTCTCTCTCTCTTTTTTTACATGTACTCACTTTTTTTATTTTTTACTTTTCACTCAAAATCTACATGCTTAAGCATGGGCGCTTAACTTCAACCCTTATTGGTTAAGGCATTAATCTATGTGCAATGACTACATAAGCTTCCCTGGATACATTTCAGGTACAGGCTGCTAAACATATTGCATCCCTCAAACTAAGCGATGTTGTGTTTTTGTCTCATGATTTCACTAGAATAAAGGAGGCCACAAATGCACTATAACGTGTATTGGCTCAACTAAACATTTGAGCTCTCATCGGATCATCCCACACAACGCTAGCAACTTAAGTTTAAATTATCATTATTACTAGATTTTTCTATTTAGATTATTATTTCAAATCTATTTCTAAAAATTTTTAAATTTACTAATTTTTAGCAATTTACTTTTTCGACCCCCTACCCCACACTTATTACATACAATGCCCTCATTGTATTCATAGAAGAAATGAAAACAATAAAAGGGAGAAAAAGGAACAGACTCCCCTGCGATAGCAGTGGCGAGATCGAACTCCAGTCATGCGGATAAAATGTGCATCTCGAATATGGACTTCTTCTAAATAGGAACTTGGATCTTGATCTGTTCGATATGTAAAACACCAATAACGAATCGAAACTTCAATTTTCAATAAAGGTGGTGCAAATCTCCAAAACGTGAAGAATAATGTGGGAAAGCTGACGCCACATTATATAGTGGAGAAAACAAGCCAGAATAATCTTCAAAATAACTCCAAAGAGAATGGTGGTGAAGTGTATAGAAAATGGTGAATGAAAAGGCTATATTTTTGTGATAATTTTCGACTCACGACGTAAGTCATAGTGTTCACGACGTGAGGTCGCTAAATCTGAATTATGAATTCCTTCGTAACCCAGCTCACGACGTGAGGAATAAGGACTCACGACGTGAGAACTGGGCAAACAAAAACTGAAATAGCCCCATCCTTCTTGTAAATAAATGTACTCCAACCAATGTCTTAGTGAATTAAGACCCTTCTAAATGCAATGTTTGACGACTCTTCTAACTCTACCCTTTCTCTCGGCTCACCCCATACTTATTTCTAATTTGTGGGTCTCGACTCTCGACTTTAGACTCTAAATGACACATGTCTAGACGTATACGCTCTCGACTCGACTTTCCTTCCCGAGAATCCTTTAGCAAATCTGAAATATAGCAACCAAAGGAAAAACAGAAGTAACATAATATTGTAACAAAAGTTTAACAATCCAAACAAGTTCAAAAACAACACAACCCAAATTAAAAAAAACTAAATAATCAAGATAAAAACAAACGATCAATCATCTTCTTCATCATTATGTGCTCCACTTGTTCCCGCTTCGTCTCCCCTTGAATGTTGATAAGAGCTCCATGTAGGACAAATGGGGTATTGATTCCCCAAGTGTGATGGTTGCTCAATACCGAAATGTCGAACCATGTTCTCCATTGTACCCCCGATCCAATTAGTACTCAATGATAATTGATCAAAATATCCCGCCATATCTCCTCCAAAAGGTGCTCCTCCAAAGGGTGCGTGTTGGTGCACCGGTTGCCCTCTCTCTCCTCGACCTCTAACATTCCTTCGCCGAGGTCGTGGTTGTGGTTGTGGCTCGGGTTGCTCATCTTGATGCTCGTCTCCATCATCATCATCCGAATGTAGAATTCCCCAATGAGACCCATAATTCTTTACTACCCGCATTGTCTCCAAATATCCCATAGTGAACTTGTTTCCCTCCATACAAGTCAAAGAGCGGGTAATGTCGGGAACGATCAAACCATAAGTCCGGGCCAAATGTGTGATAAAATGGCCACCATAAATGGGGCTCCCGGGGCGGGAACTCGTAGCATATTCCGCCAAATAGTGGGCCAAGAAGTATGGAATGTTGCAGCATACTCCCGGCTGTAAAATTGACCACAAATAGAACAAGTTCATCTTTGTGACCTTGTCCCCATGACGTTTATAGTGGGTGGAAAAGGTGATAAGGCGGTGGAGTAGGCGGTGGATGGGAGATTTGATGTTGCTCTCTGGTGACACCCCGGAATTAAACACTCCCGAAGCAATGTTGTTCCAAAAACTAACACCCGATGCTTCATTCTCATACCCTCGGGCGGCCTCCCTCAAAAACATCACAAAATTCTTGAGTCATGGCCTCATGTGCCTCATATAAACCCATACGCCTAGAGAACTCGACTAAACTGCATTCTCGGTATTCGCCCCCGAGACGGAAAACCAATGCTTGCTGAAAGGTAGGATCTTGGACATTTTCATGAAATGCCACAGTTGCAAAGAACTCCACACAAAGTTCCTTGTACACCCTCTCTTGAATTCTAAACAAGTTGTGCCACCCTTTACACGTAAATGAAAATCCATTTCCCAAAAATATCTTTGTGAGATACTGGGACATCTGATCAACAAGCCCAACCTCCCTCAACCTTGCCCAATTAACTGTAGGGGCAACAACAATCTCACGGTTGTACAGCCACCCCAACCGGTTGTTGCACCGTGTCAAAATATCCCGAGGCAAAGTTGTTGGGAAGACGTAAAATGGGTGCAAACTAGCCACCCATATCGGAACCTCTCTTATTGGACCCATTTCTGCAAAACAAAACAACAAACAACCACAAAACAAAAATCCAAGACATTATGAGAAAACAAAAAACTGTATCATTCACGTCCAGGATTCACGTCATGAATTCCTAAGGATTCACGTCGTGAGTTCGTTAACGAGAGTAAGAATCGGTCAAGGCAGTTTCCGAATCGGGCCAAAAATTTCGTTGGGGGTTTACTCCTATGTTACTTCTAAGCACAATCCAACAAAATGCAAATGCTATTTCATGAATCCTAGGGCATGTATAAACAATCTACTAAATACCAAACCTTAGCCCTAAATGCAACTTATTAAAGCAAAATTAGCCATGAGAACTAAGAAATCTTTACCTTAAATAGTTGATTACGTAAGAAAAAGAGAGTAGAAGTTGGATTTGGCCGCAATCGGTAAGATGGGGGGGGGGGGGGGGGACCAGAAGACAGCCTCACTTCGTGGAGAATAAACAAAGTGGATGGTCAAAGGAATCTATTTCTCATTTGTGGTCACGTGACATTTCATAATTCACGTTGTGAATTCCTAAGGTTCACGTCGTGAATTCTCGTGGACTGAAAAGTTGGGCCATTCCATTAATGAACAAATGGGCTGGGGCATGTAATGGGACATTTAATTAAGCAATTATTGGGCTGAAACATAGAATTGGCTAACAAATTAGGAGTCAATATATCTTTCTGGGAAAACAAATTTCCCAAATTTTCCATAAGTACAAAGTCAAAGTCAACTGGGAAAACAAATTTCCCAAATTTCCCATAAGTAAGTCAACTGGGAAAACAAATTTCCCAAATTTAACAAGGATGTCTTCTACAATCCCCCTTGGGTGCGTCACCGAACGATTGGCCATGTGGAAGGTCATCTTTGTAGCCTTCATTTTCTGAATATTTAGCTTTTGATAGAATGAATATGGCATCAAATTTATGCTAGCCCCAGAATCGGCTAAAGCATAAGTCTTCAAATTGTTTCCAAACTCACAAGGAAGAGTGAGGCGTCCAGGATCTCCCATCTTCTTAGGTATTTCTCCCAATACAACTCTTGAGCTTTGTTCACTAAGAATAACTTTGGAGTTCTTCTTTAATTGCTGACGAGTGTCTATAAGGTCTTGAGGGAACTTAGCATACTCTGGAATTTTAGCCAGTTGACTAAATAAAAGGAGTATTAATAGGAATACCCTTTACTTGCTTGATAAACTCCAGATGTTCCCTTTCCAGTGGACTGAGATTAGCTCGAGACGGGAATGGTAAAGGCGGTTTATATGCCGGAACGTTTTCAGAATTTTTCTGTTCAGACTGAGCCCACGACGTGAGCATATCGGGCTCACGTCGTGAGTCTGGTACTTCAGCAACATCTTCGATTTCAATCTTTGACTTCTTTGGCTTTGGTCCGGATGGCTTTGGTTCCACCTCTAGTGCTTTTAGGAACTCAGAGATGGCCTCTTTTTTAGTATCAATCATCGTTACATGGGAATGAGTCTTCTTTTCGGGAAATTAGGGGGATAATTTGTTGCTCACCAAAGTAGTTAGTTGACCAACTTGGACTTCTAGATTATGAATCGATGCTTGATGATTTCTTAATGAGGCTTGCTGGTTAATCATCATTGATTGCTGTTCTTTCATCATTTTCATGTGTTCCTTTAGCACTGCATCAGTATCATCATGCCTTTTCTCGGAGACCTCCATAAATCGGGTCAAAATATTTTCCAAGTCTACTTTATTCTCGGCTGGTGGTTGCTCTTTTTGGTAGAAGCCTCGGCCTGTCTGCTTATATTTTTCTTCCTTTTGCTTCTTGTACTCATCGTATCGCAGCCACTCTTTCTTTGGTTTTCTCCAATCCTCATCATATTTTTCCCCACTCGAGTAGCAAACTTGAGCCTTTTTATACCCGTTATCATCTAACCTTCAACCCTTGGTCAAGTGTAGACCATTACACCTTTCACATCCAACTCTTATTGCATGAATTGATTGGTCCATTTGGGTCAATCTTTGGTCCATATTATTCAACATCGCCATCATAGCAACCATCTCTTCAAAATGCGCACCTCCACTACATTTTACTCCATCGTGTCTTGGGTTGTGGTACTCACGAGAATGCTTCATAAACTCTTCAATTAGCACCTTGATCTGGTTAGGATTCTTCTTCGTGAGAGGGCCTTGCGAATCAAGGAGTTGTCTAGTCATGACATTGACCCCATCATAGAAAATAGACATCTCTTGTTGAATATTAAGGTCATGTTGAGGACAATTCCTTAACAATCCTTTGTAACGCTCCCATGCCTCGTATAGTGACTCCCCCGGTTGTTGCTCAAAGTTGGCTATTGCCTTCTTGAGTTTTGCTATCTTGGATGGTGGGCAAAATTGGTCTAGAAACTGCTCACGCATTTGAGCCCAAGTAGTGATTGTACCAGGTGGGAGTGCTTTCAACCAGTCTTTTGCAGCTCCTTTGAAAATAACCAGTAGCATCCTCAGCAAGACAGTATCTCTATTAACATTTGGGACATTAAAATAGCCAGCAATGTCGTTGACCTCATCTAGATGTTTGAAAGCATCCTCATGATCCTTTCCATAAAACGGAATATCCTTTAGTGCATTAAGGATATGTCCCTTCAACTCGAATGTGGCAGTGGCAGGAATCGCGGGTTGTACTAATCCCGGACCAACATCTTCTCGAATACGCTTCTTGTAAGCTCCCATTGACATTTCTTCGATGTTCGCCATTTCGTTGCTTGGATCGTCTTCGGGTTCGCTCGTATATAGTCCAAACTCGTTCTCGGACTCGTATTCAGATTCGTTTGGGATAGGTATTTGATCTAAGCTTTCAATCTTGCTCTTGTCCTTTGAAGATGAACTCGATTCTCCCGTTTTCTTCCCCGACTTCTTTGAGAACACTGACTTGAAATCTTGTAAGGGTGTCTTCTTTGGTGTTTGATCGTCTTTCACGTTCTTATCCTTCTTTTTGTGAAGGGCTGACTCTGGATCTTCAAGTGGTGGTACCAAAGGTGTGTTGGAACCTCTGGTCATGAACTCCTGCAAAATAAACAAAATAAAAACGTAAAACTGAACAAAAACTAAATAAAAATTTCCTACTGACTGGCCACCACGACGTGGTAAAGGTCACCACCTCGTGTTGTCGCAGAAAAACTAACAAAAAAGAAAAAAAACAAAGAAAAACGAAAATCTACTGAATTCACGTCGTGAGCTTAAGGATCACGTCGTGAATCTAGTACTGAAAAAAACCTAAGCTGGAAAAAAATAACTTTTTGCAGGTTTTACCCCACAAAAAGGATCGATCAATCTAAAGCAAATAAATAAACAATCAAATAAGCCGTTCCCCGGCAACGGCGCCAAAAACTTGATGCGTGCAAATAACTACACCTAATTCCATATTTATAACCTAACTACCTTAACTAACTAATTGCACCTCGGCAGTGTAACTAGTCAGACTATAGTATAGTTTTGGGTAAATCGGGTGTCGATCACGAGGAACGGTATTGACTAATTAATCTACTTACTATTAAATTAACCTAATTATTAACAAAGGAAGGGGTTTTATCTAATTTTGCAAGTTTTAGATGAACTTAATTCTTAATACAAATTCAATCAATTAACAAAACACCTCTGTTAGTTCGAATCCACTTTCCCTCAATGGTTTATAATTTAGCTATGACAATTACTGTTGGTACCAATTAAGATAGTATTAGCAATTTAGTTCTAAATCTACTAGCATTAATTAATTCATGTAAGTCTAATGTATGATCACACAATAGTTAACACAGAATCAATTATTAAATATGGTTGGAGCCATGTAAGATTGATTTGATAAACACAATTATGGTCATAATATGAGTTCTCTAGCACAGCCTAATTCAATGTTCCAATTACTTATCTAAGATTGGTTTTATCTTAGCTCTAATAAACTAGTGTTCACTGAATTATTAGGTATTCATATTCATGCAGCTTCATATTCACTAACTACACAGAACAAGAATTTAAAGCAATAAAATACTAAATCAAACATGTTAGGTTCAATCAATCTAACACAAGCACAATACCAACAAGTAAAGTCAAATCTAATGTGTTAAAACCATGAGTTCCAGCTTCATCTAGCTAACAGAAGCAGCTAGATTTAGCTGGACATACTAGCAATTAAACAAACACAAGTCATATTAAAAAGCATACTAAATGTACCAAACTATAAGTCAACTTATGAACTTCTCTTCTCCTTTTGTGTTGATACCCTATTTCAGAACTTCTTCTCTTCTGATATTCGTCTTTAGGAACCCTCCAAGGCAGCCAAAAAGTCCCTCAAGTCGTAATGGACAAGGATATATATACTTTCTGATTTTTCCAAGTTCATGTCGTGAGAAGATAAGCCTCACGTCGTGAATACGAGATAAACGTGTTCGACAAGGACTCTTTCATCCGGTGCATATCTTCCAGAATACTCCACTCACGTCGTGAGTCTTCAATTACTCACGTCGTGAGTACGTGTTTTGCTGAGTTTTTATTCTTCTTTCCTTCAAGCCTCCAAAGTTCCATGTTTTGTCAACTTTGGTCCCTCTTCTTCGAAAATGCTTCTATTTGGCTGCAAAATATAATTTAAGCCTATAAGTACCATTATTCTATGCAAATAACCAAAATATTAATAAAAATGTAAATAAATATTGCCTAAAAATATGTATAAATATGGCAATATCAGCGGTCCTTGACTTGCCGGAAAGTCAAGGTCGAGCATCAGCGACCTCACGGTGGGGGATATGGTTCTCCTGAAAGTGTCACCTTGGAAAGGTGTCATCCGGTTCAGGAAGCGGGGCAAGCTTGGCCCTAGGTATATCGGTCCCTTCAGGGTTTTGGCTCGGGTGGGCCAGGTTGCGTATCGTCTAGATCTTCCAGCCGAGCTCGGCCAGATTCATAGCACATTTCATGCCTCTCAGTTGCGGAAGTGTTTAATGGATGAATCCGCAGTCGTGCCCTTGGAGGATATTCAGGTAGATGACCGCCTGAATTACGTTGAGAGACCACTGACAATATTATATCGGAAGACAAAGACCTTGAGTAACAAGGTTGTTGAACCAGTGAAGGTGCAGTGGCTGCACCACAAAGGGTCGGAGTGGACTTAGGAGCCCGGGGAGGAGATGAGGGAGCATTACCCAGGAATGTTCGAGACACCGGACTTCGAGGACGAAGTCTGATTCAAGTGGAGGAGAATTGTAACGTCTGGTTTCCGGTATGAATTTATTTTCCAATTAATTGCATTTTCTTGGAGGACTCGTCGAGTCAGAAGCCTCAACTCAACGTGTCGAAGTTGTTTTGCACGCGAAATTTAATGAGTCAACTCGACGAGTTGGCATCTGGGAAGTAAACCCTAACTTTAGGGTTTTGCACCCTATTTAAACACCTTAAGTCCCAGGTGTTGGCCTCATTCCCAGCCTCCACAGCCCCTAACCCTAATCTCGAAACCCTAGAGCCTCCTTGAGTGTTGTGAGCTCATTGTGGGTGTGTTTTGGTGTGTTTGAAGCTCATTGAAGGAAGGGAAGTTTGGTGCAAGGTGGTGGTTCAAGTAGGAGCTTTCAGATCTTGATTCTCTGCTCCATTTCCAACACATTTCGGGTATAAAGTTCTAACCTTCCTTAATATTTTCTTAGATCTCTTCTTGGGTTAGATCTGCATGCTTTTAGCCATGGATGGGTGGTTGTTGGGGAAGTAGAAGTGCCAAGTGTTTATTCTTTCAGATCTATGATCTTCATGAGCTCTTTTGGCATAAAGGTGTGCCAACTTTATGGTCTTAAGGGCTTCATGCATTCATTAAGTCCTTCCTATGGCCCTTTTTGGAACATTAGAGCTTCTCCTAGTCATGCATAAGTGTAAAGTTGGAAACTTTACGTGGCCATTCAGCCTCTAAGGCCAGATCTATGGTTTGGGCCATGCCTTTAGTGATTAAGTGATTAATGATGAAGCCCTCAACCTTTTAAGCATATGGTTTGGGTTTTGAACCCATTTTGGTGGTTCTTAGGGGTAAAGTTGGAAACTTTACCCTTCTTGATGTTATTTTAGTTGAGATATGAGTTATGAAGCCCTTAGTCTCGATAGTGTTCGCTTAATGGATTAAGATGTTGGATTTTTGGCGAACCCGGCGAGTTTATGGATGAACTCGGTGAGTTGGATTGGTTTCTTCCTGACTTTACAGACTAATGGATAAACTCGGTGAGTTGAAGGACAACTCGGCGAGTTGGGTCAACTCGGATCGTTGACTTTGACTTTAGTCTTTGACCAAGTTTGACCTATAAGGGGCTTTTGGGCATTTTGTGTTGTACTTAAGAAAATATTTTATGTTTAGGGGTTGAGTAAAGTCGATATTCGAAGTCGGGATCCGTTCAACTACCTATCTGTATTCGAGGTGAGTTTCCTTACCGGGTTTAGCGGGTCGAAGGCACCAATGCCGACCCATGTTAATGTTATGTTGTTAGTATGCTAGCTGTCTTTGTGATTCTTGCATGTGCTTGTGTTTATGTGTTTTTTCGGGCTTAGGCCTGATGGATATTTGTATGTTATGTGATTATTGCATGTATATGTGGTTATTTGATATACGTTATTGTATGTTGGGCGGGGCCCGTTTACCGAGCTCAGCTCGATGTCGGGCGGGGCCTGATGACATGGCGGGGCCCACTCTATGTTTACTGTATGTTCATTGTATGGTTGTTATGTGGTATTTTGGGGAGACTCACTAAGCTTTGTGCTTACCGTTTTTAGTTCATGTTTCAGGTACTTCCGGTTGTAAAGGGAAGAGATCGGGATGACTGCATCACACACACCGTTAAGATTCCGCTTATGATGTTTACTCTGATTTTATGACCAAAATGATACATTGGGTTTTATTTAAATGTTTGAATGCTATTGGAAAATACTATTTTATCTATTATTAAAATGAAATTTTTGGGACCGTATTTTTGGATGTTTCAAGTTTCCTCCACCATTAAGCCTCATATGAAGACCTTTTAGGGTCTGTTTTGAAGTCATTTTGGATGGTTCAAAACATGGTATTTTTACATAAAAAATACTCACTAGAATTGAAATAGAAATTAACATGAGTTTTAGCAACAACAAAGAAGGTAATGATTCGAAAACTTTGAGCATTTCATGGACTTGATTAATAACCCTTTTGAGAGTGTTCATGAACATATTTTGGCAGCCATTAAACCACCAAAATACACTCATTAAGATTGAAAAATTAACCACACATAACTACAAAAATCAAGAGTAGAAAGCATCATGATCAAGGATAGAAAACAGGAAGCAATTGACAATGATATCAACCAATTCTTATCAATTGAAGATGAAATAACATGAGAAAGAAAACCATAGACTTGCAAGAAGGAAGAATTGATTTCCAACATTCTCAGTTGATATCCACGCATAGAAACAAACAATCAAAATAGAAAACAAAGTCTAAGTTTCATATTTTGAAGTTTCACAGCCCGACCCATGTTCAGTGTTTTGAGCGTAAAATAGAATCTACAACTTCAAAAAGGGTGTTATTAGAACTTCTGGAAACTAGAATCGATTTCATACAATTTTATCTCTCTAGGGAATTGTCTATTTCGGACCAGATTGAGGCCTATAGCCCTCGCAAAACAGATCATCAATTCAGTTCAAGTTTCTAACTTTGACAAACATCAACAAATACTTCAACGATTAAGATAAAGACTCGAAAAATAGAGACGGATGGTAAGAAATTCATTTATACCTCTGAAATGGGATAAATTTCTAGGAGAAGAAGTAAGGAAGAAGTCTTTAACCCAACAAATAAGTATCTCCAATTGAAAGCACCAAAATCACCACCACAAATTCTTAGATTTCCACCACCACTTCAAGAAATGAAATGTACTCAAGAACTCACTTCAAAATAGTGTGGAGGCTGCCAATTAGGGTTTAATCCCCTATTTAGGGTTAGGGGGGGTTACTTAAATACATCATAACTTTCATTATTGGCCCTCAAAGTATCACAAAATGACTCATAGACCCATATACTTTATCAAGGTTCATTTTATTACACTTTGGCCATCCAAAGATAAATTTAAACAATTGAAAATGTTAGTTTAAGAATAAGACTTAACAGGACACTAACACCGATGACAGATAGAAATTCGGGCCGTTACACTTTAAACCGATTTTATTATTTAAAAAATTAATTAATTTGCAATAATAATACACTTCTCCAACAATCCTAAACATAATGATTGAAATTTGATGTAGCAAATCAATTAGGGTTGATATCTTCTTCATGAACTCGCCCAATAATATCAACTGATTGAAAGGAGTTTGAGTCCCAAATTAAAAATCCAACATGGAGCTTCCATAAATCTAAACACATTCATCAACCAAAATATATTATCGACATTGATATCTACTTCCAACATGTCAATCCATAATAGAATCATGGTTGATTGAATTCACCTATTTGGAATTGCAAAACCACCATTACATATCCATTTCATAACAAAATCTTTATATGAGAATAATCATAGGTCTCTTAAATCAATTGTAGGAGATAAAATATATTATTTAGTAAATGATTACGAATATGTAATCGTCAAGTTTTGTGAACCGATTATGCATAATGTAGAATGGAAAATAATTAGGTTGTAAATAACCATATCAGAGTAAGGAGATCTATTATGAGAAAGATTGCAAATGGGTATTTTAGTAATTTAGTTATAACCTAGTTTAAAGATGTTTTTTAAAATTTAAATAGATTAATGACAATTAAATTAAGTATTCAATATATATGTGAGTTTATTGGTTTTATAAGATATACATGTAATTTAAGGTTTTACAAAGATATAGACGTAATTATGAAAATTTATAAAGATATAGACGAAATTCACCCAAAAAACTATAAAGTTTCTTTTATTTTTCTACCATGAAACAATCAATTCAACAATTTCAAATCATGCTAGCAAATATGTGCGTAACAATTATGTTTTATCTTTCTTGCCAAGTTGAAACGATGTGTCTTCATCTAATGTGCATAACATTCGTGTTACGACAACAATTGATTAAGCTACAATACTTCTTCTTCTGGATGCTGCTGTAATGACCCGACTTTTCTTAATAAAATATTTTGGGGATTTATCAGAGTTTTACTATAAACTTTCAAAAAACCCAAAGTTTTAAAACCTTTTACATCCCATAATACATTCAGGTTTACAACATATCTTAACCATGATTTAAAGCAACAAGGATATACCAAATAAAATCTACATCTAGACCATGTCCTTGGTGCTATTGTCCCCTCTTGTACTCTGACTATTACCTGAACCTGCAACACATGACAAACTATAAACATCATACAACATTTTCTGGTGATCTATAAAACACTTTATTCTCGTCTTCTCATGCTCTTCCATTTTCTTTTCTCATTAAGATCCAAATGGTCTAGTCACATAAAATAACTACGTCTATCATGTAAAGTGACATCATAGTTCTAACCTTACCGGTGTACAATCATCCAAACTCAGGCCCCTTACTTTGATCCTTCGTTATTCCATCGACAACATTTCTTTTCTATAATCCCTTACGGATTCCAATGATTGCCCAAGGAGCCACTATGTATAATCCCCTACGGATTAAAATGATTTCTTACGACTCCACTACTCTTTATGACCCGTTTTCTTCCTCTCTCTATATATGTCATTATCTATCTTCGTATCTCTATCTTTTCTCATTTTATCTAGATCTCCATTTCTCCTCTTTATCTCAAACTCTTCTCATTATTTCTAGCTCTATCTTTTCTCGTTATCTCTCTTTCTCTAACTCTTCTCATTCTTATTATCTCTATCTCTATCTCTTCTCATTATATCCCTATCCATAATTCTTCTTATTTTCTATTTATATATCTTATCATTAACTCTTTATCTCTAATTCTTATAATTCTATATATCTTTATTTATTCTCATTGTCTCGGTATCTCTAACTCTTATCATTCTCTTTATCTTTATCTCTTTTCATTATCTCCCTATCTCTAACTCTTCTCATTCTCATTCTCTCTATCTCTTATCATTATCTCTCTATCTCTAACTCTTCTCATTATCTCTATCTCTATCTCTATCTCTACCTCTTCTCATTGTCTTTTTATCTTTAACTCTTCTCATTATCTCTATCTCTATCTTTATCTCTACCTCTTCTCATTGTCTTTTTATCTCTAACTCTTCTCATTATCTCTATTTCTATCTCTTCTCATTAAACACATATTCTCTTTCCAAAAGGATTTGCATATCTCTATTCCCGAAGGAATCACATATCTCTATTCCAGAAGGAATCACATATCTCTATTCCCGAAGGAATTATATATCTATATTCCCGAATGAATCACATATCTATATTCCCGAAGGAACCAAATATCTATATTCCCGATAGAATCACATATCTCTATTCCCGAATTAAAAAATAGAATAAATAAAAAAACTTCAACTTGAGTTTAATTTTAATTAAAAACAAAGTTTTAAAAAATTAAAAAATTTCAGAGTTTAAAGTATAATTTAGTATGATAAAAAGTTTGGTGGTTAAATCAAATCATTTTATCACCCCATTTAGGCCACATAGTCATTTAGGCCAAAACCAAAAAAGTCCATACTTTAAGATCTAATTTAGCTTAATGAAATCAAGTTTTTTTTTAGAATTTGATGGTTATTTAAGTCAAAACTTAATTACTTTAAAAACTAGCTTATAAATTATTTTTCGCAAAACATAACAACCTAATAAACCACAAAATATAAAACTATCTTATTTTTGGGATTTTTTAGATTTCAACCTGATAAAGAATTGTTTTTTGTTTTTTTTTTTATGAAAAAAACATTATAAATATAAATGATTTTTAAGAAAAAAATAATAGAATAATTTTAGATAAAATGTTAAAAGATATATTGCTTCTATGAAAAATTTCATTTTCTAAAAATGAAAAAAATAATAAGCTGGGTATAACAAAATCCATAGAGACGTGATGAAGACTACAACAGTCGCCAATGAAAATCCAAAACCCTTTGCCAATTCGATGCAATCGAATGTGGGAATGAATGTCGACGGCGACGGCGACGGCGACGTAGTCCAATAGTTTTTAATTGGTAGTAGAATGTTCAGAACTCCGACAACTAGTGTTGGCGGCAACGGCGGTGGTATCCCGTTAACTACCACCACCTCCGCTCAATCACCAAACCAGTCGGACACGGGTGATCAAAGCCACCATCGGTCTGCTCCTTCGAGAGCCATTCAGTTTCACCCGGCCAAACCCGCCATCATCGACCTATTCAACCTCTATCTCGGTGTACGTTTTATTTTTTATAAATCAAAGTATCAAACGACCGTTCGACTTCGCAATTCACGAAGGAAAATGTTCATTCGCTTTAGAATAGTCTTTTTCTCACGTTCTCGTCTATGCTTTCATCTACGCATTTTGATTTTCGTCTGTCAATCAATTATAATCTTTGCAGAGAAATGGCCGCCATAAGTCAGACGATTCGATCCGAGAACCTCCGTAAGTCAATACACCGCTCATCTTTCTGTTTTTTGTTTGCATTTTGAAGAACAGAGGATTGCGATAAAGCTAGAAGTAATTTATTGTAGCACATTGATGATTTGTGATAAATTTTCACTATTTATGAAAATCAACTACAGGAACAAGACACAAAAGCGAGTTATTGCCCTCAATAGAGACATTCACATTCCTCCGTGCGATGGACAGTTTCTTTTAGACTTTGAGCAACTTCAGAGTCAGTTTCCTGTAGGTTTCTAACTACAGAAAGCATTTTCATTAGCATCTAATTTATCTTATACTGTATAAACTGTGGTTGTTTATGGTTTATCTTTCCAGGGTCAAGAACAACTGCGTGCTGTGTTGGAGTCTGTGTTTGTATCTATGATTATCCAGTGTAGTGGTCATGCACCAAGATCAGAGTTTCTTCTTTTTGCTTTGCGTAGTTTGTACAGTATTGGGTATATATATTGGGATTCTTTTCTATCGTCTCTTCTTTCTTCAGTCACATCTGCAGAAATGTCTCATATTCAGTCTCCAAATCCGGAGTCATCTTTGATTTCAGTTCATGGAATTGGATCTCCATCTCAATCAGCAAATGAAACATCTTGTACAGCTTTGTCTCCTGTCAAATCATCAATAAAAGATTTCCCTATAAGCAGCCTGCGTAAGTTATCTTGTGAGATAATTATTTTTGCCATGGAAGCCAACTTAAAGCCAAGTACATATGCTGATATTTTCTGCCACATGATGAAGTGGCTGGTAAACTTGGATCATAAGGCCTTATCTGAATGGCTACAAAAGTGTTTAGATGTGGTTTGGATGTTGGTTGATGAAAAGAAATGCCACGTCCCCTTCTATGAACTATTGCGAAGTGGACTACAGTTTATAGAAAACTTACCTGATAACAAATCACTATTTACACTCATTTTGGAGGTTCATAGGAGACGAGGTATGATGGCCATGTACATGTTAATGTTAGATCAACATCTTCATTGCCCTACATTTGGAAGTCAACGCCTTTTGTCTCAAGCTGCAATTAACATGATTGGTGAATCAGTCCCACATCCAAGATACTCACCTATTACATATCCAAGTGTTCTTGGAGAGCCATTGCATGGGGAGGTAAGCATATGCAACTTCTCCCAAATCTTTCATTGTGAAACATCTTCCTCTGAAAAGATATTATTAAGAACACTTCAATGATCTAATATTCTGGTACCTCCACTTATACGTAGAGTATGAAACTGTTCCTTGAGATACAACAGATTAAGAGTTTTAGAGTTTTTTCAAACATTTGTCTTAATGACATAGCAAGATTGAAAATGATGTATTATCCTAGAATGAACATCTTGAATGATCATGTGTATGTATGTAGGATATTGCTTTTTCAATTCAGAGAGGAAGTGTTGATTGGGAGAGAGCTATGCGATGTATTAGGCACGCCCTTCGTAATGCTCCATCACCTGATTGGTGGCGGCGTGTGCTTCTGGTGGCACCTTGTCACCGAGCACAGCCACAAGGATCACTAGCAGGTGCTGTCTTTAGTTCTGACATGATTTGTGAGGCAACCATTGATAGGATTGTTGAACTCTTGAAGCTTACAAATTCAGGTAAGCTTATAAACTCATGACATGATTTGACATGCATACGGGTTCCTAATACAATCCATCTAAACTCTAATTGCATTTCCAACCTTCAATAAGGTAAATAGAAGATTATACCTTCATATGATTATATCTTCTATTCTTCAATAATTTATCTTCAAAGCTCAAAGATGAACAAAATCGCACCTACAACCCTTTTTTAAGCTTATGGAATTGAGAATGTGATAAATGACCAAAAATCCTTTTTTTAGTTATTTAAATAACTTGGTCAACATTATGTTGGAGTTGGAGTTTAACAAGAAAAGCAATTGACTTCTCTTTTCAATGTTGCAGATGTGGATTGTTGGCAGGAGTGGCTTATCTATTCAGATATCTTTTTCCTTCTCATGAAAAGTGGTTGCATTGATTTTGTTGATTTCTTGGACAAGTTAATTTTATGCATAACCAAGGAAGATAATCAAGAAATTCTCAAGACAAATCATGTCACATGGTTGCTTGCACAAATTATACGTATCGAGCTTGTAATGACCACTTTAAGCACAGACTCAAGAAAAGTAATTGTTTTCTTTATCTAATTTAATCTTTAATGATGGTCACTTGGTCAGTAAATACATAACATATACTTAAACATGTATAGTATATTATATTTGTAGGTGGAAACAACCAAAAAAGTTTTGTCATTCCATAAAGAAGCCAGACCCTCGGATCCTAATAATCCCCAAAATACCCTTCTTGACTTTATAACCAGTTGTCAAACCCTTCGAATATGGTCACTCAATTCATCAACAAGAGAATATTTAAATAGTAACCAACTTCTTAAAGGAAAGCAAATAGATGAATGGTGGAGGCAAGTAGGTAAAGGTACACCATATCGTATACCTACAAGTTACATATCACTAGTTTCATTTTGCCATGTGGCTGATTTTTTTTTCTGACGATTTTGCCCTTTCCTTCCAGGGGATCATATGATGGATTATATGAATTTGGATGACAGATCCATTGGGATGTTTTGGGTTGTATCTAACACCATGGCACATCCTGCTTGTGAGATGGTGTTGACTTGGTTGACTTCTGCTGGACATGAAGAATTACCAGGTCAAAATATACAGACTAATGAGAAAATGACAGTCATGAGGGAGGTTAATCCTGTCCCAGTGTCACTAATGTCAGGATTTTCAATTAATTTGTGTCTGAAACTGGCTTTACAGATGGAAGATGTTATGTTTTTTGGACAGGTAATCTAATCTGTATGACTTTTTGCAAACATACCATGATTATGATTGAATTGAACATATGTTTTCTGATATTTAATTTTTGACATTTTATTGCAGCATGCACCTAGTATTGCCATGGTGGAAACATATTGTAGGTTGCTTCTTATTTTCCCTCATTCGTTGTTTCGTTCACATTTAAGTGTAAGTTCTTCTCTTTAATTGCTTCTTGAAATATCAATTTTTGTTTAAATTTGTCTTAAATTTTGCAGCATTTGCTTCAGAGGAACCCTGAAACTTTTAAAAAGCCTGCAGCCACACTTTTAGTGCTTGAAATACTCAACTACCGCTTATGTTCATTGTACAGGTGATTCAGACTTATGCTTTCTTTTATCAATATCGACAACATTTTTTTTATTACCAATTTTCTGTATTTAATATTATTAGTACAATTATAGATACCAAGGAAAGAGCAAGCCATTGATGTATGACATCATCAAAATTCTGTCTACACTAAAAGGAAAACGTGGAGATCATCGAGTGTTTCGATTGGCTGAGAACTTATGCATGAATCTCATTATGTCATTGAGAGAATTTTTCTTTGTGAGGAAGGAAGGGAAGGTACTAGGGGCTTATTTGTCTTTTTCAAGTATAATTTTTTCGTTTTTCAGTAATATAAAGTAAAAACCACCTTCATTTAAAAATCTTTTGCAGGGAGCTTCTGAGTTGACCGAAACATTGAACCGTGTAGCTGTAACGAATCTTGCTATCATTATTAAAACACGTGGAATTGCTGACGTGGACCACCTTCTATATCTTCCAACAATGTTGGAACAGATATTGACTGATAGTCAACACACATGGTCAGACAAGACCTTATGTTACTTTCCAGGTGTCCTTCGTGAGGCCTTGATTGGGAGGGTGGACAAGAGAGGCCTTGCAATCCAAGCATGGAAACAGGTTACTTGCTATTTGGCTATATGAAGATATCATTGATGTGTTTGGAACTTTAGATAGTAATAAGGGTATTTTTGTAATTTTGCAGGCAGAAGCAACTGTTATCCATCAATGTACACAGCTCCTATCACCACCAGATGATCCAACTTATGTCATGACTTATATAAGTCATAGTTTTCCTCAACATAAACAATATCTATGTGCTGGTGCATGGGTACTAATGCGTGGACACCCTGAGAATATTAACAGTGCAAACCTGGTAAAATAAAATAAAACAGCTGTCCACTTTATACTTTCTTCCAACATTTTGTTTTTATTATAATTTATAAGTCAAACCTCTCTCCTTTGACTACAGGGACGTGTGCTTGGAGAATTTTCTCCTGAGGAAGTGACTGCAAATGTGTACACTCTGGTGGATGTCCTTTTGTGTAATATTCACTTGGACCTAAAACATGGACATTCCTTGCAGGTTTTATAATTCTTTTTGATTTTTTTTCTTCCAATTAATTGGCCTTTAATAGTCATAATATAATGTCTCAGTTTGGTTTCAAATTTGTAGGATGTAATATCAAATGTGTGTGGAAATCTTGCACATTTTATTTGGAAACACGAGTTGCTGCCTCCAGATGTTTTGCTTCTTGCACTGATTGATCGTGATGATGATCCCCATGCATTGCCTATTGTGGTATGCTCTTCAAGATGTATAATCTTTTCAAATCATTTTACATTTGTTAATGATTTTTAATTTCAGATAACTAATTGTATTTTTTTAAGGTTAATTTACTTGAAAGACAAGAGCTTCGACAAAGAATAAACTTTTATGTTGCTAATTGTGGAAGCAGCCCTGATCATTGGCTTCAAACTGGAATATTTAATCGTACTGAATTACAGAAAGCTCTTGGCAATCATTTGTCATGGAAGGAAAGGTGATGTAAAGACACATTTTTTGTCCTTTTCTGTTAGTAAAAAACCATGAGTTAATTGTTAGTTAGTCTAAATTATAGACATTATGTTACATTTATAAACATTATGTTACATTTTTTGCAGGTCACCAACATATTTTGATGACATGGCAGCACGTTTACTTCCTGTAATCCCATTAATTATTTATAGACTTATCGAAAACAATCTTACAGATTTAGCAGATCGTGTCCTTCAATTCCATTCATCTTTCCTTCATTTCTACCCTTTAAATTTCACATTTGTTCGTGACATTCTTTCATATTTCCACCCTCATCTTCCCCCAAACCTCATTTTCCGTATACTAAGCATATTAGACGTAAAAAAGGTAAAAAAAAAAAAAAGGAAATTATATTTTCACTTTTTTTTTTCTTACTGTTTCACTAACCATATAACTACTTTTTATGTTTTACAGACACCATTCTCCGAGTCATTTCCTCAACATGTGAATTCATCAAACAACATATCTCCACCATTGGAGTACTTCACTTCTCTTTTAACAAATCTTGTAAATATTGTCATCCCACCTTTATCTAATAAAACTAACCAATCAGAATCAACTTTCAAACCCCAAAACCAAAAACCATTCTATCAAATTCAAGATCCCGGGACACATACGCAACTTGTTCTCGAAACCGCAGTTATAGAAATCCTATCTCTCCCCATAACCCCAACACAAATTATCTCATCATTTGTACAGATTATTATTTCCTCCCACTTTCAACCAAAATTTAATCAATCATCTTGTTTGATGATTCAAGCATGTGGGCTTCTCTTGGCTCAGCTTCCTGTTGAGTTTCATACACCGCTTTTTGCTGAGGTGGCACATGTGATTAAGGAGAGTTCGTGGCATTGCAATGGTTATGGCTATGTTTTGTTGGATCCAACATGGGCATGTCAAGAAAATACCTCAACTGCCCTTGGTAGGTTTTACAAAATTTTGGTTTCGTTTGAATCCTTCATGGGGTGATTTAGTCTTTTTACTGTGTAATAATGATAGGAAATATGGTGGCATTGCTTCATGCGTTCTTCAGTAATCTTCCACATGAATGGCTGGAGAAAACACATCTTCTTGTGAACCAATTAAGACCTGTTTCTTCTGTTGGAGTGCTAAAAATAACTTTTCGTATAATTGGTCCTTTGTTGCCAAGATTAGCAAATGCTCACACTCTGTTTGTTAAGGTATTCTACTTTCAAACTTTTTCTTATTAAAACATTCTACTTTGATTTTGGACTCATTATGTTTTAAACAAATAAACAAATAAATGAAAGTAGGTTGCTATTTTGAGTCGTTATGTTTTTTAATTAAATTTCCAGACTTTGGAACTGCTTTTGAGCATGATGGTGGATGTGTTTGGGAAGAATAGTCAGCAGCCATCAATTCCTGTTGAAGCATCAGATATAACTGATCTTATAGACTTCCTGTAAGAATACACTTATTTAATCATATAATCAATCAAATGAGTAACTTCTTATACTATATTTCTTATCTGTGTAACAAATTTATAAAACTCTGATTTTATTTATTTATTTATAACTTTTATCACAGTCAGCATGTGGTGCATTATGAAGGGGAGGGGGGACCTGTACAGACGAATTCTAAACCAAAAGCAGATGTATTGGGTTTATGTGGAAGAGCCATTGAGAACTTGCGTTCAGATTTGCAGCATCTTCTTTCTCACTTAAAAACTGATATTATGTAAATTCTTCTCAAAAATCCATCTTCAAGTTTCAGGTTTTACTTCTCTTTTACTTACATTACATGCTTTCTGAATATATATATATATATATATATATATATATATATATATATATATATAGTCTGTATAGATGTACTGAGTAATGTTTTTGAGATAACTGAAGTTTTTATATTAACAGAAATAATATAAAAGGTAACAAGTTAGTATAAACAGTTAAACCGCCAAAAAAATTTATATCGTTTAGTAAATGTTGAAACTTTCCTTTTATTACACATATAAACTACAAAATAGAATTGAAAACATAAAATCTGTCCTTGTAAACACCTGAAGCTTTACAACATACAGTTACAATGAGAGAGATTGTTGATTGTTTCTACTGGGAAGAGGAACAGGATCGAGCTTAAAAACATGCTCTTAATAACTCCAAAAAATATGTATTGTTTACTTGTTATCATCTTTATTCATTCTGCTACTTGATCCAGGTAACGTACTTTTACCAAGGTTATAAGGTGCTGAAGCCATTACTCTATATAAAAAAAGTATAAACATATACAAAAAAAAAAAAAAAAGTCATTAGTTTTTCCAATATTTGACTTTTGAGGTCAAACAATCAATCAATTAAGCAAACAAAATACACAATTCGTACCATACCTTTCCTTTCGCTTCTCAAGAAACCGAGCCAAAGATGCTCCCCTCATCTGGGGAACCGCTGCATGGACAAAGTCAGTGTCACTGTCAGTGTTGATGTTAATGTCAGTGTAAGACTACCGACTACAAATAACTTTGATTTAAATACCTGACTGCATGACTCGTCGAAGCGAGCTCATGGCTTTTGTAGCATCCATTGCTGCCCTTGAGCTTGTGCCAGTCGATGGATTGATCGACACTGGGCTCGAGGGGGCGGTGGTCATTGGTTGACTCACGTGGACCCCGTTTCCGGCTAATAACATTATGGCTTGTGCCTATAGACAAATGAAAAGATTTTTAGGGTTTTGTTTTGGTTGAAATATTTAAAATTAGTAACAAGAAATAAATTGATTTTAAGTGATTGAACCTTTTCAGGGGACATATCATCGTACACGTTCACAGTACCCTTGTAAAAGATGGTTAACTGAACCGGACTACGTTGTTGTACTTGTACACCAGAATGATTTCCAGTCCGCCTACTATCACCTATAAGTTTTTAAGTAAATGATACTAATTGGATATAATTTTTAATTGTTAAAATCAATCTAAAAGTAGTAACTTAAACAAATACGCACAGAAAATCGCAATAACAATTTTACATTATTTAAAAAAAAAAACAAAGCTTTGAGAGAAGAAAAGAATTTAGAAAAATAGAACTTTCAAAAAAGAAAAAATAAAAAAGAAAAAATTCAAACTTGTTTTGATGAAGGCATTTCTGAAGTTCTGAATCATGTAAATTAAAAAATAAACCTTCAAACTCCATTAGCGAACATACTTCTTGTTATATCCAAAATACTAACAATTAAAAGGTTCAGAATTAAGTCAACACATGGAATAGCTTTATGAAATCACTCATAAGCACCATAAACCCAGTTACCCCGACTAATTAATATTTCAAGAGTTACAAGCAATAAAGATTAAAAATTATCAAACAATAGGTCAAAACTTGATTTTTTATAAAAAAACCCATCATGAATTAAACCACCAAAATCCCAATAAACAAACGTATAACATGATATTTTAAGAAAATAAAAACCCCATGAAAACTGAAGCTTTAATACTTTGATAAACCACAAATAGTAAAAGTAAAAATGAATATTACTGGAAAGATGTACCTGCTTCAATGGCTTCTTCCTTAGAATTCAAACCCATGAAATCCCTCTCCATTTTCACCTCAAATTCCAAGATTTAAAACCCAAAAATATCTTCACAAGTTTAAAAAAAGAAAAGAAAAGATATGAGAGAGAGAGAGAGAGAGATTTGGAAGTGCAGCGAAATTTAGAGTGAGAGGGAGAGGGTTTTTTAGTCCTGCTTGTTCTATGGAAAAATATCGCAGCCGTTGATTACATTAAATAGAAAATAGCATGTTTATATCACTTCCCTAAATAAATACTATAACATTTTCTTTATTATCCTTTTAAAACTAATCATAATTTTTTATTTATAACTGTAGTGGCAAGGTCCTTTTACCTTTTTTGCACCTGGGGAATATATTATTGTTACAGAAAAATTCCAATATCTATTATATTATGATTTTTATTTATTTTACAGTATTTAACAATAAAATCACATAAGTAACTTCATTAAGGGTAGCGGAATATCTAATATAAAATATAGAGTAAATTACACGGATAGTCTCTATGGTTTGGGTAACTTGCGCGTTGCATGTTTGGTCTCTGATGAAAACCAAAATAGTTTTTTTTTATCAGACAGGGACCGAACGCGTAAAAAAAAAACATGTCAGATGAAGATTTAATGATAAACAGGGCCGTTCCAAGCCCATTTGAGGCCTGGGGCAAAATAAAAATTTAGGCCCTGTAAGGGTGTTACTTGGTCGGTTTAATTCGTTTTTAGTTTATTCAAATTGGTTTAATAATTTTTTTTTTAATTTTAACACGTAAACAAAACCAAATAATATGGTGTAATCGGTTTTGATTAATTCGGTTTGAGGTTGTTTGGTTCGGTTTACACAGAGATTAAAATGACTTTCACGACATATTTGTTTTTTACTATAATAAATTAATAAGTGTATACAAAAATACCAATAAAGATTTATGATGACTTTTTACTTTTGTAAAAAAAATGTCTAAAACTGAAGCTCTAAATCAAAACAAAAATGAGGAATATGATCAACCAAATGAATAAAAAAATACTTTGCAAGTCAGCTGCTACAACCAAGAAAAAAATAATTATTTTTCCATTTTTACCCTTTGCAACGAGTGGATAACAATTTAACTTCATAAAGTATGAACGAAGAAGGCAGTAACAATTTAAAAAATACTTATTTTTCCATGATTGCCCTTGCCAATAGATTCAAATGGTCATGTACTTTATTGTACATCAGCAACCAAGAAGCACTTAAAACCCTTTGAATGAACAATAGAGATAACTTGAGCAATGTGCTGCCGTGCAGATAACATCAATTAAAATCTCACTTACATCACCAAAAAATCATTGAACTTTGGGGAGAAAACCTGAAATAACAAGGTTCAATGATTATTATACAACAACAAATCCATTAAAATCAAAGATTATCCAACAGTTCCCCATACGTTTTGAAGATATGACATTTTATAGCAACAAAAAACCAAGGCAAATTACATAGTGTAGGAAATAGAAATTCGTATGAAAGTGTAAGAAAAAACAAGAAATTCAGAAAGGCAAAATCAGATTTAGAAGAATAAGAAATTTCAAGAAGCTTTAAACTTACAAAAATTCAGATTCATAAACCAATTGCGTCTACGACTCTCAATTATCGAACTTCCAATTCAGAAAGAAATATTAGTGACTCTCGATTCTACAGGTTCAAATTCAAAAGAAATCCTAATGCCTCTCATTTGGTGCATCCGTGTAGCGATGCTATTGAAGATATAAAAGATCAGAAATAAGAAGGGATGAATAAGAAATCGTCAGGTGAATAAGAATCAAAATGGGAAACATAAGAAGAAATGGAACTCAGAAATAAAATAAGAACATTAAAAAATCCAATAACAATTAAAACAAGTGAAGAACTAACCATTGGTTGGAGAAGTGGAATCGATGGCGTTTGGAGTTTCCATAGAAATCGATTACTGTAATCTATCAGTGTTGATGAGCCTTGAAAATAGGAAATTGACAACTCACGCACGCTAGGTAATCTCGCTTGCGTCGCCTTCTTTTGGCACGCGATCAGTGTTGGACTATTGGGCCAATCCATTAGGCTTAAAAACAATGGGATAACACCATCAAATCCAATATAAGAAGAAAAAAAAGGGGGCCCTTTGGCATTTGGGGGCCCGGGGTGGTCGCCTAGCTTGCCCTGGCCCATGGGCCGGCCCTGATGATAAAATAAAACCATTCAAAATTTACTGTAAAATCTTGAAGATTTAATGATAAAATAAAACCAATATTCTTTTGATTATTACAATATGCATATTTTGATAAATTTTACAAACAAGAAAGTTACTAAAACTTGTATAAAAGAAAATACTTAAGTCAACGACATACGAGATTACTGAAGGAGCAATGAGCAGGTCGGATGACTGGCTACGCCGGTAACAATTCACGTGCGCGCCATTTTAAAACGTAAAACTCACGCCCAATAAAAAAAACAACCAATCATCTGTCAGTTGCCAACGAGACCCGTCACTGGAATTGCGGGCCGGTTAATTTCTTTTTACAGTCATATCACATGTATTTAAATCTAACAAAAGCTACAAAATTGTATATTTTATAAAAGGTTAATAGGTATCAATTAAATTGATTAGAAAAACCTCGTAGCATACAATAATCACAATAATCATCTACCCTAAATTTATTACAAAATAACTGCATCTCGCGATATTGTTATTTATTTATTTTATTTTATTTTTGACAAAAGATAAATCTATCCACAATTTTCTAGGATTCAATAAAAAATTAGTCTAATCACTAAAATAACCATGATTTTGGGTAGATTACTTCCTCTGTAAATATCTGTTATCCGCGAAAAAGTGAAAGAAAGCTTAATTGACATGCAAAAAAAAGTGGTTTATCACCTTTGCAAAATCTTGAAATCAATCCGAGAAATCGTCTGAAAAATGATGAGAAATCCTAATTTTTGTTAATTTTATAGGTCAAAAATACAATCTTTAGATTTCTTTTGCAATGTTTGAATATTTCAAACACAAAGAACTTCAAATAGATGATTTCTTTTTTTGAAAAACTTCCCCGATAAACTTGGATATTCACAAGTGGTCATGCGCAAAAAAAAATGTTGATTTTTTTTTTTTCAAATAGGATCCATCCTTTTTCGAAGAAAACCGTCTGGAAAATGATTGATAGAATTATTATGATTTGATTTTTTTAACTGATAATAATTATCATAAACTTTAAATGGTACATTATTTTATAAAAGTATATTTAAATTTTTTACTGTTTACTGACAAATTTGTGTTTGATATTTAATAGTGACTACTAATGGGCTATAATTATCATTGTTTATTGTTGGAACTTTTCTTATAAAATATAATAATTTTAGCGAAAACGAAATTAGTACAATAATTTTTCAGATAATAAGTTAAAAATATAATATCTTTAATGAAATTTTTTTATAATTTAATAAAATAGATTAATGATTTGATTTCCAAAACCTGAATCCACTTGCATTCGGATGAAGATTTCCATGTTTGAAAACAAAAACGTGAAATGTGATTGGGACCAGTAATTAAAAAAAGTTTGGACAGTTGTGCAATACATTAAAAAGGAACCTTTGTGCATGAAGTATTAAAATCAAAGTAATGCAACACATGTCAAAATAAACTATTCGTGGCGTGCTATCTGTCCAAAAACACGTGTCTTTTTCTGATTTGATGAGTTTTAAACGTTTATGACAAAACAAGATAAATGCTAAATGAAAACCTTAGTAGAAGTAAACTCGTGCATTGCGTCGTATATAGGATGTAATTTCAAATGTTAACAGTTTACGATCGACGATTTTACTATATGAATAAGACAGAAGAACATAAAATGATTTTCTACCGTTTGGTTCTTGATATATGCATCATGAGAGAAACTTGGTGATGATGGTTTAATCTTGTGAAAAATGGGGTTCTTTTTGACATCTTGGTCAATTATATGGTATTTTTGTTTTCATCTTGTTTGAATCTTATATGCATTATATTATTATACACATCTTTTATAATAGTTGAAGTTTTATCATTACTAGGGACGTGTTCGGCAAAATTAGCTGGTAGCGGGTAGCTTGTAGCGTTTTGTTAAACGCTACATAAAGTAGCATTTGGATTTGGAGCGTTTTGCTTAAACTAAACGCTAGAAGCTTGTGGTGCCAAATAAGACTTTCTGTTCAAAACGGAGCGTTTTGTCAAACGCTCCTAAAAGCTCCGTGCCGAACACGCCCTAGATGCGGTTCTATTCTTTTATGATTTTTCTTTTTAGAATTCTTGGAATGTTTGAGACTTTGAGTGTATCTAATTGTTTGAATTGTAAGTAGTTTGATTTTTGAAAAATTATTTTAAATAGTTTGATTCAGGAATTAATATTTTACAGGCTTATAAATTGATTTGTAGATTGTTTGATTTTAGGAAACACACGTATTTCATTTATTTTGTATGGATATTGGTAAATTGATTTTAGTGGTAACTCCTTTGATCTTTGTAAACAACATTGAATTATAATTGGTTTTGTATTATTTATCATGAGTAAATTGACTAGTGGAGTTTATATAGTTCATTGCGTCCGAAAAAGAGTTTATATAATAATTTTTCTATAGATATTTAATCACTTGTTCACTGATATCAAAAATCACAGTAAAATGGTATGAATTACTTAACATATTTAATATTTATTGTATTTTGTTGCAGTTAAAATGAGAATATATTACAAAAAAATCATTGAACAAAAAATATTAATCATTTTAGTCGTTTTTAATGCTTTACGATTAGTAATTTTTATTTAAGTGTACAACAAAAAAAGTGTTTTTTTAAGTTAGAAGATGTTTAAAGAGGTTAGATGATTCTGATCTACATCTGCACCAAGATGAGGACGCACATATTTTTTTACGTTTGTGGTTTTCTAATAAACAATATGCGAAGGCTAATGTGTAACACCCCGATTTTCAACTATCGATTTAAATGACAAATAATCGTTCCAACATCTCCCATGATCAATTCTAAACTTACGTATAGACTAACCTACAGCGGAAGCAAAATAAAATAAAATAAAATCTTCAATTGAAGAACTTCGGGTGTTACGTCTTTGCGGAACTCCTTTATCGTCTTGTTGTAAAATCATTCTCCTTGCCTTCTTACTGCCACTTGCTAAATAGTTTCCTGGGTTGCGCACATTTAAAGTTTCTAAATGGGTAAGCCTAAGGCCTAGTGAGTTCGTGTTGCACATACATGTCCATCACTTAACAAAAACAAATAGTTTTATCATATATCTTCAATAAATCATACAACAAACATATCACCCGATGACATAATTTAGGGGAACGATTAATTATCCAGAGAAAGAACCAAATGTTCATTTCCCTTCTCCTTGAGACAACTCATCATCCATTGTACTCAAGTATTTTAAATATCCAAGGAAATGAGTATGATTCTCAATTCTCATCCCCGCCGATCACATACATCCGTCATGCTCACGGCGATTAAACACCCCACTCGTTCCCACTAAACATGTCACCCAAAAAAAACATACACACACAGTAGACAACAATTCCAAAATAACATTTACGCACAACCATACTTATCATAAAACATATTGTCAATAAATAAATAAATAAAAACAACATGATAAACATTTATGTGCGAGCAACCACAGAACACGAAAAACTCACATCGTAACCGACAAATTCTAACCGAAGCTGCTAACCTGCACCCTATATTCCAACAACAAATTTTCTAAGGCAACATCCGAGAAAACTTCCTATGAGTTCATGGTATGAGGTTCGACTATTCGTATGTCTCGTTCGACCAACTAATATTTTAGTTATAATGCTAAAAATATATTAAACTGTATATTTTTCTAAGAAAATAATCAATAATGTATTTATTAAATAAATTGGGTAGAAGTATACCGAAACTGCAAGGGCTGAAATGCAAATGTTAACAGATTTTATTGTAAAAACTAAAAGTAGGCAAATTCCCAAACTGCAGGGGCTATATATGTAACAATGGTTTTAATTCACGAAAGAAACGTTGTATTAGTAATACTTTGATTTAGAAAAAATGACATGTTATTTAAACTACAAGGTCCCTTTCTGTAATTACTGGGTTTTGATTCTCAAAAACAAAACGTAAGGACCAGAGTACCAATAAATTTTTTAGCCATTTTTTAGTTGTTGACTTTTCATATTTCTAAATATTATTAAAAGAGAACCTTAAATTCCAACCTAAAACAATCGGGACCGTTATTTGCATATCAATCCTATATTCTCCACCCTTGGATTATTTGCTGACATCATACTTGACCAGGTATTGGTCAAACACGGTTACGTATTTGTATTCCTATATTTGCATATCAATCCTATATTCTCCACCCTTCATTAGATAACACATGTTATGAAGGTTCAAGTCTAACAATACTACCATCTGAAGTATCAGGTCTCCAACTCCAAGTTATTAGTAGCAGCATGAAAAGTTTGAGGACTTCCTCAACATTGATTGCTTCCCAAAATGCCCTTGCAAATAATATTTCAGAAGCTACCATGCTTCCCATGGTCAAACAGACCGTTTGGCTGCTAAAAAGTGCACATGATGAATTGGAATGTTTTAGGAGCTTCTTTGACATGGGAGAGATGTATTATTGAAAGAGATTCAAGATTCAAGGAGCCAACTTCACCAAATTTGTGTAAAAACAAACTCCTGTCTTGCAAATAACTTTTCCAATTCCATCTGAAACCAATGAAGCTTGCTCTCTATCCACACACAATCCCAGAGTCAACTGTGCAGAGTGTCGAACAAAATTTTGAATAAGAGAAAATCCGGCTCAATGAAGAAGAGAAGAAGTTGTTGCTGCCAGTACAGTACAGGTCAGTTTCCTGTTCGCTTTTTTTTTTTTTTTTTTTTGCTTTTGTTGTTATCACACTCTGGTTCTATAATAAGTCTATATGTTGTTGAATCAATTTTGAATATCTAACAGCCATATCACATCAACTCCTCCCAGTGGTTGGATATAACGGTCTGATCCATATGCTATTGTATCTTTCACCTTACCTAGGTTCAGTTGTCATTCGTGAACTATGTTATGTGCTAGGCGCAAATTAGTAGCTAGCGAGTTACATATACATGGTATATGAGTCATAGGTGAAGATGATTTGTGATTATTTAAGTTCAGATGATAATGATAGTGATATATTGACAAACAAATAATGCATGATATTAAACTATTCTTTAGGTTTATTTACATCCCATGATTCGCAATGTACATGGGCGGAAAATGTCGAAATCTTTGGGCAATGTGGTAGATCCTATACAACATACTACTTTGAAAAATAAAAAATTATCAAAGTACTTTCTTTAATGTGTTCATTAAAATATCATACTATAAATGCAAGTTGGTAAATAAACAAATAATTGAAATAAGTTGTTATTCTTGCATTTAGCTATTCATGAATTATTTCTATCACATTTATGACATTTAAGAATTATATATACCGTAATGGGCATAAATATAAAAAGGTTTAAATTTTTTTAATTGTGACACGGATAGAGGGTGGTGGACCAACTTAAAGTGCTTCAGCATTGGCAGCCTTGAACTCTGCTTTTAAACCATATTCGGTGGAAATAAAGTAGGTTGTTATGTATCCAACATTTTTTTGGTGTTATTTCTTTATAAAGTACGATGTTCTTATTTGTATTTTTTCCTTTTACAAAATGATCTCAACAAAAAATAGGTAACTGGATGAAATGGTTATAAATTTGAGCAGTTTGAAACAGGTTGGCAAATTGGTTATAATTTTCAACAGTGGAAGCAAGGCAAAGTAGGATGTTATAAAGACTCTTTTGCTGCCACTTGAAAATTATAGCATTATAGCTACCACTTGAAAAATTGTTTTATACATGCTAAAAAAATAATGCTATAAAGAGTCTTACATTCAAAAAATGTCCAACGGTTGAAGCAAGGGAAAGTAGGATGGTATAAAGAGTGATGTTGAACCATTTCTGTAATTTTTGTTACAGATGGAGTATTTATCTAATTTTTTTTATTACATAGGGACCATCTTAAATGGTGCTAAAATTTCATTGTATGGATTAATAGGATACATCCGAAGTCCCGTTTGAATTGCTTCATAAATTGATTGATTCAGGGTATGATGTTTGAGATAAAAATAGAGTGCTTAAATCAATAAAATTGAATAAACGAACTATAACAAGTTTTATTTGCTACAAGATGAACTAAGAAGGCAAGTTTGATCAATTTTTTTACATTAATAACTATTTTTCCAGTTACGTTACCCTTCTCCCTTATTCTCTGTATTTATTTTACAATTTACAATTTCCTATGTCCCTTATTCTCCGTATCTATTTTGCTTTCTCACAATTGCATCTGTGTTGAGTTTTAATTTTGAAATTTTGCATATTTATGAACATGTACTAAGGGACGTATGAGCAATATTTCAGCTAATTACAGCACTCACCCAACTGCATATTTGTTAATGGCATTATTATTGCTAAATGACCCAACTGCATATTTGTTACCATATATATATTACTTCATGGTAAAAACCATGATTGTGGTTCTTGATTAACATAATAACCAACAATGATGTTTGCATATGCTAATTTTTGTGTGCATTGTCTCAAAATCCTAATAACTTCCTCAAGGGCGTTAAATGGTAAAATTGTCATCTATTCTTAAGTTCAATGCTCATTGTTTGTGCGTTGCTTGTGGTGATGAATGTTGTTTCTATAGGTGGGTCGGATGGTTCGTGGTTTCTGACGAGCTCTGATAACAATACTCATACTCTTACTTTATTCACATCGTAAGTAACTTCTATTATCAATTCTCCCTTTAATTAAATTTATGTTGTTTTTGTGTTTTCTGAATAAAAATTACAAGTAATAATTATTCAACAAAGGTAGAAACATTTGTATGCAATTGAAATCATTCTGTTTTTCTTTTACAGACTAGATTATTAGAACTGTACAAATGAAAAGTCTTGGTCTTCAATTGCTTTTTAAGGTTAGTTTTTCTTTCACTGCCTTAAACTAATTAAAATTATCCTAAATTAGCATGAGTAAATGATAAATAATCAATCGCATGGAAAAAATTATACCCAAAGAATGATTAATGTTTTCATAAGAATTTTGATATTGACATTAGTTTGACATCAAGAGTGGAAGATATTAGTCTAGCCGTCAAAACTTGATAATGACCATTTTACCCTTCAACCAAAACTTAGAAAGAATAATGTACCATAGGGACCAAGTTTATCATTTTCTCTTATCTCTTAATTAAAGTTTATAATATTTCTAATTTGATCTTTTTTTTTGAAGGCTTGTTGGTTTTATTTTTCAGATCTCCTTCTAACAAGTTTTATCCTCCAAATCTCCTGTGTTGGGTGTTGCTGATTGTTCTATTTTTTTTTACATCAAAATACAAAGCCCTAGATTTTTTTTTCCATTCGATCTCTCTTGAAAAAGGGCATTAGGTGACATGCCATTACCTTTCCTCCTTAGAATTGTTAGTTTCTTGGTCTTTTGTTTTATATTAATATAATCGTTTTAATGAATTTGTTTTAATGTAGTGTAAAATGAGGAAGAGCATCAATAAATGGAAGCTACGAAGGAGAAGAATAATAAATATTTTAGTAAAAAATGACCCTATAGCATAAATTCCAATAATTTCGGTTTTCAAGGTTGCTTACCATAAGTGTGGTTTTGCTTCAACTTAATTAAGTATTGATTAAAAGAATTACTAACATGATGAAGTCTGATTATGTTGAAATTTAGAGCTAAAAATCGTGCCTTCATTAAATGACAACCATTGCACATAGAATTGTAGAAGTTCGGGCAATAGTTGAATCGGTGCATAATAAACCTAATGCAGCCTATGGTTATATTGATGAGTGACCATGTGTTCTTGGATGTTGTAGGTAACGGGATGTAAGATTTTAGAGGTAGCATAAACAAGATTATTATGGAAGATGGGATTTTTTGGTTGTTTTGAACCACATTTCTTGGGAAAAATTATGTTTATGATTTGCCATAGCTAAATTATAGTGTTTTTGTTTCAGTATTTCAATAAAGATTAAATAAATTTACGTTGGATTTTTATATAGGTTTTACATTAAAAGTTAATATGAAATCTATTGTACAGAAAAACATATTATATTTTAGAACTCGATATGTTTAATATTTTGAGATTCGATTGTATAATATTTTTTTATGTGTATACAAGAGATGACCATATTATATTTTAGAACTCGATATGTTTAATATTTTGAGATTCGATTATATAATATTTTTTATGTGTATACAAGAGATGACCTTTTTTGTGAGTGACTTAATCTATTTCTAACCAATCGAAGGTGTGTCGCATCATAGTTAACTTTCAAAAAAAATAATAGCAAAATAATTACCTTTCAATCCAATAACAAAAGTGAACTTATCTTTTTTACAAATAATAACATTCTTGTCTTTTTACCAAACAATAGCAACATATTTTTCTTTTCAACCAATAATAGCAACATATTTACATTTTAATCCAATAAATAGCATTGAAGTTATCTATTGTTACAAAAAATAAAAGCATGCTTAACTTTTTAAAAAATAATAGAAACATACTTTTCTTATGAACCAATAAAAGCAACATACTTATATTTTTATCTAATCATAGCATCATATTTATATTTTCAAGTAACTATTGTTTATTTGACACCATATAATGCATCATCAATTGTATAGACAATTATGTTATACAAATAAATTGTCAATTTATATTTTCAAGTAACAATCGATTCAATCTATTGCACTTTGTTATGACTTTTATCAATGTGATAAGATTCTAATAAATTGTCAATTTCTTGATCTTTTAGAAAAAGATGTTCTAACTGGATTACCATCTATAAAGAGGTCATTCAACAACTATATATATTTACCGATTTCAATATATTTTTACACATTTCAATAATACCAATAACCCTGGTTTTTTTATAATTATTTTGCAATATCTATATACATTTGTATTTTATGTATGCGTTCCCCGCATTTAACGCGGGTCATAATCTAGTTATTTTTATAAAACAAAACCCACTCTCTGAATTAGACCCACCCAAAAAACGGATTCGAGCTGCCTCCTTCTTAACCCGAACATCCCTCTCTTTTGTTTTTCTGTCATTTATATATTTTATTTACAGCTCCAATTTTCCCAGATAACCATTAAATAGTTATGTAAAAATCAACGTAGGCTATCTCCAGATCTTACTAACATAAATCGACATCTAAAATTCTGAAAGAAACATCACAACATTCTAAAATTCATTTTTTTTCCAAAGACCAATTATTCATTTTTTTTAATTACCTATTTCTTGGACGAAACAGAGACATATAATCAACCCAAACCATGAACCACACACGCTTCATATATTTATACAACTAATTTGAACTTAAATCGAAGAACCATACCTTGATTTGCTAGAAGAAGACCCGTAACCTTCAAGAACTTATCTCCTCAATTTCTCCCTTGATTCTCAACGATTTATTATAATTCCGGTGGGGTTTTCATAGGGTTTTACGAGCTTTATATAATGCCTAACATTGTAACTGCTAAAAACTTATGATTTTCTCGAATTTACTCCTCCATTGAAGGTGACAGGTTTTAGGATTAAACCTCATTATTTTGCCTAATTAATACTAATTACACCTAATTTTATTTCTAGAAAATAAACAGATATATTAATTAGTTATAATATTTTCTCTTATCTGAGTTATCACATAATGTTTGCATGTTGTCTGCGTAGTGTTGGCAAAAGAGACACAAAAACTCTTCAAACAAAAAATAAACACCAACTTACTCTAAATTAAAGAAAAATATAATTGTCCAACCATTACTTTTCAGTACATTGATAAAAAAGCCAAATAAAAAAATCAAGACCCTTAATAAATAGAATTTATAGCCCATATTAAACTAAAAAGTTATTAATTTAAATGGTAAAGCTTATGTTGAATGACATTTAACATATTCAGTTTTTGACAAACTGATAGGGATGTCAACGGGGGTAAATGAGACGGGGATTGCATCCCCCGCCCCACCCCCGAAATTCTCCCGTTCCCCCGTTCCCCCGCTCCCATCCCCGCCCCCTGTTAGGCTTGTCAAATCCAACAAATAAATGGGTACGATATACTCCAAAAGAACACTACTATATTGCACTAAAAGGTAGTACAAGGCAAGTAGGGTCGATCCACATAGACACGGGGCAATCAGTCTATACATCTTTACGCTAGTTATGTTGGTCACCAATAGTAAAGATTGGGGGGGGGGTTGAATGCAATGATTAGAAATTGTAAGGACTCCAACTCTATGTATGACAACTTAGCAATGCGATTCAAAGATGACTAGATACTTGCTCAATTCTATCTAAGTTGATACTTGAAAGTGTTAACAAGCTCTAACACTTCCTATTCACTACATTAATTAACCAAAACAAGCTCTTTGATTAACCCTAACCTTACTAACCTAATCTAAGTAGGCTCTTAGAATTAGATCAAAAGATTGCATTAAAATTTATGTGAATGTTCCCAACAACACCCAATACTCCTCACAAGCTCGGGATTGTAAGAGTGTGTGAATAAGATTCACACTAAACTCATTCAATGGAAATCAGTTTGGTGCTTGTTACTTAGTCCAATTCACAAAACAATTACGAATTTTGCAATTAGATAACTTGAATGACCTAACCCTAATTCAAATGGAGAATGCAAGGAAAAAAATGAAAATAAGAAGGTTAAAATCTTTTTGAGTTATTTATTTATTTATTTTTTATTTTTTTTATGCTTGAAAATGATCCTAATGTACAATTCTATCCCTCCCCAAGATTAAATATAAGCATCGTTCCCGATGCTTGGAGAGGGTGGAACAACCTATTGCGGAGGAGGAGGAGGAGGGTAGTACCCGAAGTTTCAGGTCCAAGCCCAAAAGTCTTCCTCATGCTTGCGTTGGCGCTCTTGATCCCGAGCATATTGAGTGGTGAAGGAGGATAAACTTTGGGTTAGGCTCGTGAGATCTTGATGGTAGGTGTCAAGACGGGTGTGAATTGATTGGAATTGCTCCATGTATTGTTGGTGATACGACGGGTGCCCATCATCACGGGATGAGCTGGCACCACCCGTGGAAGGAATATTTTGTGGTTCCTCCTCTCCATCATAATCACTTCCATCCTCCTCACTTTCTTCATTTTCCTCATCTCCCTCACTAGAATAGGAGGTGGGGAAAAGCACGGGGTGATTTGCCAATCAGTGAGATTGGTAGGACGTCTGAGGGCAAGAATGTTTTTGTTCTCAGGTGTGATCCGGAGCTTTGGGATATTATGAGTACGTGAAGAGGGTAGAGTGGTGCTTTTGGGTGAGGATGGTTGAGGTGAGAGTGATAGACTCTCTGTTTTGGATTCAGACACACTTGAGAGGGGTATATCCTCCCAAATGTTAATGACCGGAGGGGTTGATGATGAAGAAGTAGCGGAAACTGGTTGCGTCTTACGAAGCTTGGCTTGCTTCCCTAACCTCTTTGCAGTATTCTCTATCACCGAGTCAAATGGCAGTGGTGTACCTGTACGGAAAGATCTAGGCATAAACAATTAGTAACACCGTGTCCCCGACAACGACACCAGTTTGTTAGGCGTGTCAAACCCAACAAATAAAGGGGTACGATATAATCCAAAAGAACACTACTATATTTCACTAAAAGGTAGTACAAGGCAAAGTTAGGTCGATCCACAGAGACGAGACAATCAGTCTATATCTCTTTGCTAGGTACTTTGGTCACCAACAGTAAAGAGGGAGGGTTGAATGCAATGATTAGAACAAATAATTAAAGACACAAGTAATCAATTAAATGAGTGAATTAAATTCAGAAATTGTAAGGACTCCAACTCTATGTATGACAACTTAGCAATGCGATTCAAAGATGACTAGATACTTGCTCAATTCTATCTAAGTTGGTACTTAAAAGTCTTAACAAGCTCTAACACTTCCCATTCACCACATTAATTAACCAAAACAAGCTCTTTGTTTAACCCAAACCTTACTAACCTAATCTAAGTAGGCTCTTAGAATTAGATCAAAAGATTGCATTAAACTTTACGTGAATGTTCCCAACAACACCCAATAATACTCACAAGCTCGAGAGTGTAAGAGTGTGTGAATAAGATTTACACTAAATTCATTCAATGGAAATCAGTTTGGTGCTTGTTACTTAGTCCAATTCACAAAACAATTACGGATTTTGCAATTAGATAACTTGAATGACCTAACCCTAATTCAAATGGCCAATAAGAATCACAATTAGAATCAAACATTTGATTAAAGCAAAATCAAATTCACTAGATAGAAACTAAAAGCAAACATCAAGTCATATGATTAAAATCACAACTCAAGAAGTTAAAACATAAGGTTGGAGAAACTAGGGTTCTAGTCACACATGGCTAGAGCAAGATCACAAGTCGAAAAGATGGAAATAGTACGCAATTACAACTTACAAATAAGAGAAATAATATTTCCAAATGATAAATGATCAAATCCTTGCAAAAGCTTTCGAAATCCTCTCACCAATAGTGCTCTGATATCACGCGTAAGTGTCAAAATGACCCAATTCCCGTGATATGAAAAAATAGGAAAAACTGCCAAAAGTTAGTTAGGGTCGAACACTCCCCGTGTCAAAATAGAGTAAATCAACACGGGTCGTGTTGAGTGGAAAGTGGCACTCAATCCTTAATTCTTCTTCCAAAGTATAATGCTCAAAATTGCTCAGCTGGGCCAACACGACCCGCGTCAAAATGGGCTAAACTGACACGAGTCGTGTTTAGTGTGGTCAACAACTTCTTTTCTGGTCAAACACGACCTGTGCTCTCTTTTCAGTGTAAATCCAACACGCCCCGTGTACTCCTCTGCCTCCAAATCCAAACTTGAATGTTCTAACTTTTCCGTTTTGCGCCCGATCATCCCGAAATATTCACCCATGCTTCCCGGCACCTCCCAAAGCGCGTTCTAACCTCCAGTTTACCTGAAAAGAACATGAAAGCATGGAAATAAGGTTGTTCTAGAGACTAACATGAATTAGATGAAATGCAAGAAAAATGAAGAACAACTATGCTAAATAGATGCATAAAAGGGACTAAAAGGTGTGCAAAAGGTGCACAAAATGCACCTAACAAATCTCTCCAAGCTCAGACCTTTCTTGTCCTCAAGAAAGAACAAGAACTGGACGAACATGACGATTTCTAGATAGCAAAAAGAAATATAGAGGAAAAGGGGACCGAAAGATCCTAAAAGGTAAGAACGAATACATGCAATAAAACTATGAAAAAGAAATACATGTATAAAAGATACTTAAGAAACAAAATGAACCAAAGAAAAATTTAAGAACACAAGTAATTTATTTATTTTTATAAATATATATAAATACGATCAGACTTTACATCGATGGGGCTCCAATCACTAATACCTAGGCGACCATTCTGCTACCTTCCACATATCAAAGACTCCTAAAGTGAGGAAGACCACGAAATGGTGTAACCCAATAACCCAACCATAATTTTATTTAAACTTTATACCTTAATTAGCTTTATGAACGAAAATAACACAGTTCGAGATCTCATGTCCTTAAGACTAGATGGTCAAGAATCAGAATCGACGCATCCTTAAGAACCCGGCATGACCAAATCAACTTTCACTGAAGTAGCAAGGGCCAACCCCCGTAGGATCCTGAGCTCTATGCTTTCACTTTTTTCGAGAGCCACAAGCATCATATCACACAGTTCTTCATTCGCCAGATTTAACTTTGAGATGGCTTCTGATTTGATTGAACTTGGATTTGTATCTTCGTTTTGAGCTCGAGTTCTTCAATCAACTTTTGAATTTCTGAAAGTTGCTTCGATTGAGTGCTTGAAAATTTTGATTTGGGTACTGGATATGACAGTTGTACCCTTTCTTCCTTCGTGACTGTGTGGATCTGGTACTTAAGCTCTTTGTTTCCGCGAGGGTAACGCGTGTCAACAAATAGGGCCATGTTCTGTGGGTCCAGAGTTGTCGATAAAGATTCTTTTTACTCATTCAGAAGCAAATCATCCTAAAGCTATTATTACCGCCCACAAAAACATTTCAGTATGCCATTTTTTTTATTATTATCTAAGGCTGGGGTCTCGAATCACGCTGTTTGGGACCCCTAGTAATGACAGTTGATTCTACACTTCCGATGACTATCCGGTTGCTTCAGATTTTTTTCATTTTGATTTTTCGTTTTCCCAGTTCATGGAGCTATCATATGTAAAGATTGTCTTCATCTCGTATTAATTTTTTTTTTAAATAAATAATGCATGAAAATGGAATGCAAAAACTTTGAAACTAAAAATATTTTTGGGTTTTATAGATTTTAAAATGCAGAATGCAAGGAAAAAAATGAAAATAAGAAGGTTTAAATCTTTTTGAATTATTATTATTATTATTATTATTATTATTATTTAATGCATGAAAATGATCCTAATGTACAACTCTACCCCTCCCAAAGCTTAAATATAAGCATCGTCCCCGATGCAGGGAGAGGGTGGAACAACCTATTGCGGAGGAGGAGGAGGGTAGTACCCAAAGTTTCGGGCCCAAGCCCAAAATTCCTTCTCATGCTTGCGCTGACGCTCTTGATACCAAACATATTGAGTGGTGAAGGAGGAAAAATTTGGGTTAGGCTCATGAGATCTTGATGGTAGGTGTCAAGACGGGTGTGAATTGATTGGAATTGCTCCATGTATTGTTGGTGATATGACGGGTGCCCAACATCACGGGATGAGCTGGCACCATCCGTGGGAGGAATATTTTGTGGTTCATCCTCTCCATCATCATCACCGCCATCATCCTCACTTTCTTCATCTTCCTCATCTCCCTTACTAGAATAGGAGGTGGGGAAAAGGTACGGGGTGATTTGCCAATCAGTGAGATTGGTAGGACGTCTGAGGGCAAAAATGTTTTTGTTCTCGGGTGTGATCAAGAGCTTTGGGCTATTATGAGTAGGTGAAGAGGGTGGAGCGGTACTTTTGGGTGAGGATGGTTGAGGTGAGAGTGATAGACTTTCTGTTTCGGATTCAGACACACTTGAGAGGGGTATATCCTCCTAAATGTTAATGACCGGAGGGGTTGATGTAACGCCCGTAGATCTGGGCTTGTCAATTTAGAGACAATAAGCATCAAAAGTGACTTTTTGATAGAAGATTATTTAGAATGAATAATCTTAACTAAGTTGTAGTGGTCATGATAAGGATTCCGAAAATTTAAAGAATGCCGAAATCCGAGTTATAACGAAGAAGTTATGACCTGTCGAAGTTTCGCGATAGAACCGACACGACACAGCGTGACGTAAATAGTGAATTTACGATAGAGCGATATTTGGCCTTAGTGATCTAAACGAAAGTCGTAGAATACGTTAAACCGAGAGCGTTCATAAAAAGAACGTCTAAATCTGACTTCGTATGAGGAAGTTATGATTTTTCGAAGTTTCAACTTAGCGGTATGCAACCCAAAGTTCGAATATGAGATCGAGTGGTTTCTAGCCGAAACAATCTAAATGAGAATCGAAGATATCGAAGATATCGTCGATAGTAGTCCAATGGTAAAAAGACAGACGAAAACGGACGTCAGATGAAGGAGTTGTGAATTCCTAACGGAGTTTTCCTGTCCCGGCCTACTAAAAATAATATAATAAAAATTAAGTCAAAATTAGCCGACGAAGTCTAAACGAGAGTTGTAGAGCATAATCTCACCTACGCGTGGATATAAAGAACGTCGAAAACGGAGCTCGTATGCGAAAGATATGAATTTCTGAAGTTCGGGGCACGAATCCCGACACTGTGTCAGAGCTCACGACGTGAGCACAGTGTTCACGACGCGAGCAGAGACTGGACACCCTCCAGAGCAAGTGGATGAATGACGAACACAGTGATGACTAAGCTCACGACGTGAGCACTTGAATCTCACGACGTGAGAACTGAAAAATGGCCCTATAAATAGAAGTTCAAGGGGCAGCCGGGTTTGGTTGTTCCTTTTTCACTCTCTCACTCCCGATACTCTCTCTAGTCATTTTGAAGCACCCCCGAAGCCCCGGTATCATCCCGAGACCCTAAGCAAGTCCCGAAGCTCCGAAGATCCCGAGAAGAAAAGAGTTTCCGAGCCGAAGCTCTGCCCGCGAGAAGCCCGGTGTGTGAAGATATCCCGGTTTCACCGAAGAGTTACTACTTGGAGAGCCGTAGTGCTGTCCGATAATCGCTTATTCATGTGAGTGTGTAGTTACTTTCTTCTAACACATAAATATGGAGTATTTGCTATGAAATACGTGCTATGTGTTTGCATATTGTTGTTTATTTGAGATGAGTGTGGAATGGATGTTTTATATAGGTTTTAAATGAGTTAAACTGTATATATATTTTTGTATCTACAAATATGTTGGGTAGAACATGGGTAGATGAGATTGTTGGTGTGTGATAAAAGATGAGTTGGATAATGAGATAAAAGGGTGAGGAGGTTAGTTTTAGATCCGGAAGTACGGGTTATGTATTTTTGAACTATACGTTCATCCGATAAGGTATCATGTGCATAGTCCCTTTCATGAACATGATTTTAATACAAGTATTGATTAAAGTATTAAATATATATGTATGTGAAGTATTTGTTATTGCCCGAAATACGTGCTAGATATATTTGATGATATGCAATGTGCGAATCAGTTATGGTTCAATATGTGTTAAGATGTGAATATATGATATTATTACTTAAAACTCTGTGTTAAGTATACACTAGTTAGCGTTGCCTAAACGGATATAGTATCGAAAATTGATTATAAACTTTGTAGGTTTGCCTAGTGATGGGTTAAGACTTAAAAAGGGATGTTTAGTTCAATTAAGTTTGGACATTGGGTAGCCTCTTATTAAGAGTACGTGTGTGGTGAGATCGATGATCGGTGGAGTACGTCCTACGTACAGAAGTACATTTTATGTACGGAGTCCTTTTCAAAGCCCTATGTCTTGGGTGCTGCTTGCGCCTGGGTATTATTATGTTCTCGGGTACGAGTCCTACGCATACCAGAGTACTATAATGTGCCGGAAGTATTATCATGTACAAAGTCTTTTCGACACTATTGTGTGTCGGTTACGGGAGCGTACAAGAGAACTCTATTAGTATTTCCCCATACTTTTTATTTTGAAAGAACTTTGGAGTCATCGTTTCTTTCTTTTATGAAGTGATCGAACGAGCTTCATATGTCAGCGTTTCTTTTCACGAAGTAATTGAGGGAACTTCGTAGACTGCCTAATAAAGTGTGTCGGTAATAGACCACTAATAGGTATGTCTGGTGTTAATTTGCTGGATAGGGTGAGTTTGGGGGTAAAATAACTCACGATATTCAGACCACTGTTTGGCAAAGTTCGATGCTGGATAGGGTGAGTCTGGGGGTAAAATACCTCACGATATTCGGACCACGGCTAGGCATTTTTATCTAGATAACTACCCCTGACTTAATTGTCTTGTGGTTCTTTTTACGAACGGAGGTTCGTGGTGAAACTTATTCCATTCCCCTCATTTGATGTCTTTATTGATCCTCGTTTGCTGCCAGAGAATTTCCGAAGCAGCTTCGTCGGTTCGTTGTTCATATCGATTCCTTAGACTAGATCTCGTAAGATCATTGTGTAGGATCAGTATGTGGGGATCGACGGGATGTGATAGATTGTTTTAGAAATATGATATATATGTGTTAGTTAATAATAGTGATCTTGCCGGATTTAGATATACATTATTATCACATTGTTTTTGAACTAGGTGTTCATTAAGTATTTTGAACTAAGTGTTCACTAGCTGTTTTTGAACTAGGTGTTCATTAAGTATTTTGAACTAAGTGTTCACTAGCTGTTTTTGAACTAGGTGTTCATTAAGTATTTTGAACTAAGTGTTCACCATATGTTTTGAACTTATGTGTTCATCAGGTATTTTCGAACTGAGCGTTTAATGGACGTTTTGAACTATGTGTTTATCAGGTGTTTTTGAACTATGTGTTCATTAAGTATTTTTGAACTAGAGGTGTTCACCAGATGTTTTGAATTAAGTGTTCACTAGGAGTGTTAGAACTAGGTATTCACTAAGTATGTTGAACTAAGTGTTTACCGGTTGTAATTTGAGGACCTAGGCAGTGGTGGACTTTGTGTCAATTCCTTAGGTGAATCCTTAGGAATAAATGAAAAAAAGGATAGTTGATTCTTAGGGTAAATCCTTCAGAAATAAACGAGATAATGGGGATGGGTAATTTGGATTGATTGATGATTGAATATAATAAATATATTATTGTGGGTCGAAAACCCTATATGCTCACCAGGCTCCCAAGCCTGACCCACTCAGTTTTCTTTGCATTACAGGTAAAGGCACAAGAGTATAAGTTGGTTGACTTAACGAGAGATTCCGGATTATAGACCAGTAGTTGTAAATAACTGCTGTAATGTTAAATTGTATTGTTTATGCTTTTTGGTCTGTATCGGAACATGACATACCGATGTTTTATTATTTAATGAAAAGTACATTCTCTTTGAGAAATGTTTTGATAAAGTTTTATCATATTTTGTTTGGGAACAAATTCCACAACAGTTTTCTTTAAAAGATTACTCTGATTTTAAAACAAAGCATAAACAAATCGGTCTTTTCTGGCCGTGAAATTGGGGATGTCACAGTTGATGATGAAGAAGTAGCGGAAACCGATTGCGTCTTACGAAGCTTGGCTTGCTTCCTTAACCTCTTTGCAGTCTTCTCTATCACCGAGTCGATTGGCAGTGGTGTACCTGTACGGAAAGATCTAGGCATAAACAATTAGTAACACCGTGTCCCCGGCAACGGCGCCAATTTGTTAGGCGTGTCAAACCCAACAAATAAAGGGGTGCGATATACTCCAAAAGAACACTACTATATTGCACTAAGGTAGTACAAGGAAAAGTAGGGTCAATCCACAGAGACGGGACAATCAGTCTATACCTCTTTGCGCTAGGTACTTTGGTCACCAACAATAAAGAGGGGGGGGGGGGGTTAAATGCAATGATTAGAACAAATAATTAAAGACACAAGCAATCAATTAAATGAGTGAATTAAATTAAGAAATTGTAAGGGCTCCAACTCTATGTATGACAACTTAGCAATGCGATTCAAAGATGACTAGATACTTGCTCAATTCTATCTAAGTTGGTACTTGAAAGTCTTAACAAGCTCTAACATTTCCCATTCACTACATTAATTAACCAAAACAAGCTCTTTGATTAACCCTAACCTTACTAACCTAATCTAAGTAGGCTCTTAGAATTAGATCAAAAGATTGCATTAAACTTTATGTGAATGTTCCCAACAACACCCAATACTCCTCACAAGCTCGGGAGTGTAAGAGTGTGTGAATAAGATTTACACTAAATTCATTCAATGGAAATCATTTTGATGCTTGTTACTTAGTCCAATTCACAAAACAATTACGGATTTTGCAATTAGATAACTTGAATGACCTAACCCTAATTCAAATGGCCAATAAGAATCACAATTAGAATCAAACATTTGATTAAAGCAAAATCAAATTCACTAGATAGAAATTAAAAGCAAACATCAAGTCATATGATTAAAATCATAACTCAAGAAGTCAAAACATAAGGTTGGAGAAACTAGGGTTCTAGCCACACATGGCTAGAACAAGATCACAAGTCGAAAAGATGGAAATAGTACGCAATTACAACTTACAAATAAGAGAAATAATATTTCCAAATGATAAATGATCAAATCCTTGCAAAAGCCTTCGAATTCCTCTCACCAATAGTGCTCTGATATCATGCGTAAGTGTCAAAATGACCCAATTTCCGTAAAATGAAAAATAGGTAAAGCTGCCAAAAGTTAGTTTTAGGGTCGAAGACGCCCCGTGTCAAAATAGAGTAAATCAACACGGGTCGTGTTGAGTGGAAAGTAGCACTCAATCCTCGATTCTGCTTCCAAAGTACAATGCTCAAAATTGCTTAGTTGGGCCAACACGTTCCGTGTCAAAATGGGCTAAACTGACACGGGTCGTGTTTAGTGTGGTCAACAACTTCTTTTCTGGTCAAACACGACCTGTTCTCTATTTTCAGTGTAAATCCAACACGCCCCGTGTACTCCTCTGCCTCCGAATCCAAACCTGATTTTTCTAACTTTTCCGTTTTGCGCCCGATCATCCCGAAATCTTCACCCATGCTTCCCGACACCTCCTAAAGCGCGTTCTAACCTCCGGTTTACCTGAAAAGAACATGAAAGCGTGCAAATAAGGTTGTTCTAGAGACCAACATGGATTAGATGCAATGCAAGAAAAATGAAGAACAACTATGCTAAATAGATGCATAAAAGGGACTAAAAGGTGTGCAAAAAGGTGCACAAAATGCACCTAACACCCCCGAAAATATTATAACATTTCGAAAACATTATACTAACAACTTAAAAACATAGTATTTTATTGAATTTTAGAAGCTCAAAATCTCTATTATTATTTATTATATTTATATAATTAATATATATTAATGTAAATAATATATTATCGGGGCCCCCATTGGGAGTAGGGATGCAAGTTTGACCCGTGGGTTCAGGGTTAACCTTACCTCCGTACTCACCCCCGAAATTAAACGAGATTAACCTTACCTCGGCCCTTACCCCCGAGTTTTAAAGAAATATCCTCATATAGGATCGAGGTCCCACGGGTTCAGAGTCACATTAGATTTTTTGACATCCCTACAAATTGATAACAATATATTGCAACTATTCAGTTATAGAATATCAAATTAAAAAAAATCAAATAGGTATTTTTTAATGTATATAAAAATAACATAATAAGTTATTTTAAACATCGGTGAAATATATATATATATATATATATATATATATATATATATATATATATATTTATTTGAATATTTCCCACAAAGTATCTTTTTGGATTAATACTATTAATTAAGCGTTAATTATATAGATAACAAAAGTTCTATTTTAATTAACTTCTATTGATAAAATTTTAACAAAATTGTTTAAATCTTGCAAAAAAATTAATTTAAATAGTTAACATGAAATTGTTTAAATCTTATGAAAAATTAAATTTATTAATTCATATGTCCAAATATCACTGTAGAATAAGGACTACATCGGAATGTAAAAAGGTGCAATGTGAGATGTCACATTGCGAATTATTATGTCTACTCTATTGCCTGTTTCTATAACGATTCAACACAAAAATAAATAGTTCGAAACTACCTTCCCAACCAAATGGTCACTTTTCCAAATCTTGAACAAGCTGATCATTTTGGATTATGAGTTCGTTCCCAATAATCATTTTATAAGAGAGGTGATATTAACACTTATTTTTTGATTCATTCGCTAAAAATATTTAAATTTTTATATGTTTCATTTTAATCAAAATGAGATTATCGTGATATGAAAGTATAAAAGTCAATTTAAAATAAATAAATAAATATATGGATAAAAAACAGAGAAAATACTTCTTGTAAATATCCCCAACGATTGGTGCTGTTTGTTTTTTCTGAGACAATATGTCTGCAGTCTGCGGACCACATCTGTAGACCTCTGCAGTAGAAGAGGTGGACCAAACGTCAGCAGTCTGAAAAAAGAAGACTGTTTGTTTTTTTAACATCTGCAGGCTACTAAAATAAACTGAAATCTAAATAAACTGATTTTTTTAAACTTCGAAGTGATTTTTTAATATTTTTATGACTTTGTTATAAATAATTAACAAATCTAGATCAACTTTTATGTATTATTGTATAAAAAATAAAAATAAAAATGATATGAATTAACGTATATATTTGATAAAAAACCAACAACTTTGGTTGCAAAGTTATAACTAAACATTATAATTAAGGATCAAAAAATTTGATACAGAAATGGATGGAAATAAACTTCGATTTTTTTAATTAAATCCATTAAAAACGTACCATAAATATTTTCTCGAGAAATTGACGATACTGTATTAAATAATGTTTTACAAAATTTGGCAAAAAAATATAAGAATATATATTATGATTTTTTTTCATATTTATATAAACAACTTCAACGACTATTATTATAATAAATATTTATTTATAAATTTGTCAAAAATATCATTTTTGTATCGTCAAACGTTTTTTTTTAAGTTTTGTAATTTTTTTTTTCAAATTGTTTATCATTAATAAAGTTGGAAAAAATATAAATTAAAAAAAACTTAAAAAAAAAATAAAGATATATGTGTTTTTTTAGGCTAGAAGATGTCTGAAGATGTTAGAAGACTTTGGTCCACATCTACGCCAAGAAGAAGGCGTGCAGACATTTTTAGGTCTGCAGTCTTCAAAAAAACAAACAGTCTGCGAAGGCTAATGTCTGCGCGTGGTCTGCGCGGCGCAGACAGAAGAGGCTACGCAGATCTGCAGACAAAAAACAAACACCACCTAACTTCTTATCATAATAAAACCTTTTTAACATTATTTTTTTTTGTAAATTTTAAATTACGATAGCCACATGAAAATTAAAATAATGTTTAACTATCTTATTTATAATTAAATATTCCAGACCTAACATGAACATGACCACTTGGGTCTTGAATTTATTGTGGGGGAAATATATATATATATATATATATATATATATATATATATATATATATATATATATATATATATATATATATTTTATTGTAATAAAAAAACTATATTATTTTTTATGATATGAATACTTTTATTGACAAAAAAAATACAATATTCAGTTGCTTTCCTGTAATTACTAAAAAGATTTTCTATTTTTTAAAATTTTAATTTGTATATCTACAAATATTTTTATTAAACTACGATAAAACTTTTATTTATTTATTTATTTATTATCCTGAGTCTTAAAGGAGGAACTCATGGTTACCACCAAAATGATTTTCAAGAAAAAAAAAAGCCTTTCATGTATGTCTTAACTTTTGATCCGATCCTAATATAAAACATCTGGTAAATTTTCGTAGTTATTATATCTAATCATTTGACCAATTATATCTAAGTCAAACATCATATGAATAAAATTCTCCATAAAATAATTGACAGCACCCATACAAAAAATAAACTAATGGAGTAATGGTTTATACCTAATACTCATGATTAAAACATAATATACAAACCCAAAAGTCAAAGAGGGATACCCATTACCCAAGTCCAATTACCCTTTGGGTTAATTTTGGGCTGATAAACCGTTTTGGGCTTACATATGCCCACTTTACCAAGATAAGATCTTTATATTTGTATTATTAAACTACTATTTTATGGAGAACATTAAAAATTATCTACGTTGATATAACACTTCTACAACTCACAAAGTATTAATATGTAGAGAAATTAAATATCCTCCTATTTTTCTTCCAGATATCCTCCTACCCATTTGAAATGATGACAAATGTATTAAATTAATGATAATCTTATCAAAATATGACACATGTTATCATTTTACATAAATAGGAAGATAAATAGGAAGAAAAGATAGGATGATATTTAATTTCTCATGTATAAAATTGTTAATTTAAATTTAAAACATTTCGAGATTTTTGGGAGCAATATGTACGGAGACACAAAACCTCATCTATCCGTTTAACGACTACTGAAATTAACGGTCTCTTCTTAGGATTCTCAAAAGTGCAACATATCGCAAGTTCTAACATTTGCACCATTTGCACCCGAATCTTTTCCTTCTTGTACACACGAAGCCTCTCATCAAAAACATCTATCATTTCCTTTTCTTGGAACATCAATCTCACCCATTTCGCAAGGCTAAATCCCTCTTCTTCTCTAACCAAATCCTTACCCGTACAAAGTTCAAGAACCAAAACCCCGAAACTATAAACATCGCGTTGTTGGTTTGCACGTTTGACTACTTCTGGTGCAGAGTATTCAGATGACAACCCCACTTTACTAAATAACTGAGATATTCCAAATTCAGATATCTGGGCAACATAGGATTCATTTAAGAATACATTCGATGATCTTATGTTTCCATGACAAACACCACGACCTCGTCCATGGATATGCTCGATACCACGAGCTACACCATAAGCAACCTTCATTCGAGTTTCCCAATCCAAAACCATATTACCTTTACCTCCTACACCAAAAAGATGAAAAACAAAAATTCAAGTCGTGGTATTCTATTTAGAATCTCTGTTTGTTTAGCTGCATTCTGGACACCAAAAACAAGATTTTGGATGTATTGGCTGCATTTCGTACAATCCAAAATCATATTGTGATCGAACTGAATGCAGCTAAACAGTTTGAGTCACAAAAGAGAAAAGGTTGGGGTTTACCATGTAAAAGAGAATACAAACTACCAAAGGGCATGTAATCATAAACAAGAAGGTGTTCATGCTTTGAAAACATGTATGCTTTAAAAGGCAACAAATTTTCATGAGAAACTTCTCCTAGTTCTTGAAGATTTTCTTTGCTTATTCCATAAACAAATTGTCCTCTCAATCTCTTGACAACCACAACTTCACCAATCTTCAAGAAAACCTTGTAAGTATTTCCTAGATTGCCCTTCCCAATCAACATGGCATCAGAAGACAACAAATCATGCAAATTATACGTTTTGTTGTTTTCTTGAACGAACTCCAGATTATTTTCTCTATCATCAGCCATGCTTATTGTACACAAACTTCAAATTTCTGACAAAAAACGGCGTCTTTTTAAAGAAAATTAAAGAATCTCTCATGTTGACTTTCTTAAATAAAATAGAGTTAGGTGGTTTATATAAAAATTAAGGAATAAAAGAAAAACACACCAAACTATATATGTTAGATGAACATGAACCCACGTTAGGGAATAAAAGGAATAGAAATTCAATAGGTTTTAAATTAATCTGCATTACTTATCCTTTTATACGAAATGAAAATGAAGATGACAATATCTACAGAAAATTAATGAAGCTTAAGAGTTAAAGATCTATCCATATCCATTATAATAACTCCAAAATCAAACCATATTCTCTTCTTGTAATAATAAACAGCAAATTTGGGAGCTTGAATGAAATCCGATAGATCGATCAATCCTTGTTCTTCAATTTCTCAATCCTGGCATTCAACTGTTCAACCGTGACGATCATATGAGTGACGGAGTACAACAACCAGTAAAAAACCAAAGCGGAGATGATCAACAAAACGTTACGCTGGCTCTTCATGAAAGATTTCTGTTGATGCAATTGCTCTGTTGGGGTACAGCTGGAATCAGGCGATTCACAAAGCTGTCTGTAGTTTTCGTATTTGTAGTAGATATCCATGAACAGAAACACGGAAAATGGGACGACGGAGAAGAATGGTTTCAGGAGGCTGTGGATGACGTGGACCAACCCTTTTCGGAGCGGACCAAGACCTGGCATGGTGAGAAGAAGGACCATGATTGCTTCTGCGCCTGTAGCGTACCCTAGCACCACCCATTCTAACGCCATTGTTGATTGATATTGTGTGAAAAACGAACGAAAAGAACGAACAAACCCTAGATCTGGTGTGTGTTTGATTGGTTATCGAGAAGAAGAAAGAAGAAGAAGAAAAGGAGAAGGCATTTTAGTGGATGGTGGTTGGTTATTGGTTTTACGGGAGCTTCTGGTGAACACGTGGCGTTTTGCTAGCGAATTAAGGAAAATCTAATAAGGGAAATTGTTTGCGAGAATAAATCAGGAATTAAATATTTTCTGTTTTCCTTCGTTCTAAAAACCAAATACCCCTTCAGTTTTCTTTTTCTTTCTAAAGAGCAAACATTTATAAATCACATATATGGGAGTTCAAAATTCCACAAGATTTATTCAAAGGTATTATAAGAACACTGGCGACACAAACCAACAAAAGGCAATGAACCGGATAGGGATAATAACTTACCAGGGTAATCATTTTTGTCGTTTTGTTTACGTTTAGGTAACTTCTTTATTTTTGTACATATTTGACCATTTAACTTGTTATATGTGTTTACATATTGCCATTGTCACCAGCTATAACAGGTGACAATGATAATATGTGAACAAATTAACAAGTTAAATTGTTAAATGTGTACAAAAAAAGAAAGTTGTCTAAATGTGTACAAAACGGAAAGTTAATTACCTTGATAAGTCATTTTTTCCACTTTTAATAGCGATTTTATTTTTCATATTTGTTTGTATTATTTTTTTAAACGTTATTTTTAAAATATCCATAATTTCTTAAATATTAATCAATTTTAAACTTTACTTTTTAATTAATAAATATGTTTTTGTTTTGAAAAATATTTTATATAACCTCTTATAAATTTTTTCTTTTGTTTTGAAGCATATACAATATTTTTAAATATTTTTAAAGTAAATAGTATCTAATAATAAAATTAAATAAATTAAATATGTAACAATAAGTATGAAAGGTCTTTTAAAAAAATAAAAAGAAAATATTACTTAGCAAATAAAAAAACAAAAAAATCTATATAATGTAAATGTTTTAAAATTAAAACTTTTTAATACTTTTTAATTGGAAGTTTATAAGCGTTTAATTTTTTTTTAATATAACGTTTTAAACTAGTATTCAACGAAAGTATTTTAAAATGTTATAAAAAATATTAAATTGGCATACAAAATTTGTAAAACACTTTAAAAATATTGTAAAAGAAAGTTTAGAAATAAATGTACTAAAGTTTTAAAAAAATTGTATGAAAATGTAAAAAAAAAACAAGTTAAAAACTTGTAAGAAAAATTTAAAACATTTATAAAATATTTGGTTTAAAAGTACTTGTAACAAAATTATATGAAAGTATAAAAAAAATATAAAAAAAATTATAAGCAAGGTTTAAAACATTGTATTAGAAAAACCTATAGGAAAAAAATATCATAAAAATGTTGTAAGAAATTATAAAAAATCTTAAGAATTTATATAAACAAATTGTTCACATTTAGACAGCTTTCTTTTTTTGTACACATTTGATCATGTAACTTGTTAAATGTATTCACATATTACCATTGTTACCCGCTATAGCAAGTAATAATGGTAATATGTGAACACATTTAACAAGTTAAATGATCAAATAAATACAAAAAAAATTTAGTTACCTAAATATGAACAAGACGAAAAGATAGTTACCCTCGCAAGTCATTTTCCCAAAAATTTTTAGAAAAAGTGATGTTATACCGACATTACATGGAGGTTTGGAGGGAATGAAGGGATAAAATCATAAAATCGCTCCACCCTAAGGAATGATTCACCACACAGACTAATTTTATATTTCAGTAGTTTATATTATGAACTCCGCAACAACCCTTTATTTGATTTTAGTCTCTCATGGTCATTTAATAACAATTTATATATTTAGTTATTTACCGAAGGTGGCAACAACCCCCGATTTGATTTGTCTTACAGTCATTTAATAAGTTACAGATCGGTTCCTGAAGAATTAAATATCCTTAAAGATTCAGGACGAGTTAGATCTCTTATCGTTATTATAAATTTTTATCCTCATGATAAATTATATAAATAAATATCCTCAAATATATAGAATATACAATAAAAAAAATTAGGTTGTATAACCATTTTGTCCCCACCATAAGTTATATAATTTATATATGTAGTTATTTATTAAGGGTGGTTTAAGGATATTTTTTTTGTAGGTGAATAGTTGAGGGCTGGTTATTTTAAGACGATTATATCCCAAGACACTTGTTTAAAAAGAAACCTTTAAAAAGGCCTTTTTCTCCCCCATCAATGAGAATCTTAGAAAGACTTCCTCAAATCATAAAACACTTTTCATAAATCCTCGATGGAGTTCCTCAAATAGTAAAATCTTAGACATGCTAATAGGCAAAATCTATTTCTTACAAAACACAAACATAATATTTCAACTGTAACAATTTATATTTATCATATAAAATGATGGTTAAAGGTTCAAGCATATCATTAGAGAAAACTATGATATACATTCATATCGTTGTGATCCAACTAAAAACAAATAAAAAAATTACAACAAACAGAAACTGACGACACACAAATCTGACATAAACCCAACACCAAAAAACAGGTTTGGGTAAAAGATTTTAACTGGTTTAAATACACCAAAAAACAGAAACTGACGACACACAAATCTGACATAAACACAACACTATAACTTTAAGATCAAGCTCTTTCAATCTATTTAATGTTTACAAGGTCTATAAGATAATGAAAATTCAAATAAAATTATTACTTACACAATTCAATGTTCTTCCCATACATAAAATTCACACACCATCTTCACCCTTCACTTCTTTACTTATCACTGCAAAACGAAAAAACAAAAACAAAAAAACCCTAAATAATCCTTCATCATCTTCAACATAATCTTATAAAACAGTAAAGAGTTTTACATGTGTTTCTTCTTGGACGCTTTAGCCTTTTCCTTTTCTTCCTCCATTTTATGGAACAAGCTTCCATCATAAACACCTCTAACCACATCTTTCTTCAATAATCCTTTCTCATCCTTACCCAGATAATACAAGATCTTCCATTCTGTAAACCCTCCAATCCTGCAACAAATTTGAATACCATTTTGTATAAAAAAAAAAAAAAAACCATGATGCAACATGTAAGATTTGAGTATGAGTTGTTAATCACCATCCTCCATAGCCTTTTGGTTCCCTATTTCCTTTGATAAATTCTTTGAGTTCATCTGCTGTCAACCCATCTGAATTCGTTCGTGCATACTTCTCGAATATCTCCTCAAACTTTGAAGGAACAAACCTTAAAACACGTGGCATAAGTGTATCCTTAGATTCAATTCACACATACGTAAAATAAAAATATGTGGGTTAAGTTTGTTTGAAAGATCCAACGGCCAATAATTCATTGAAATCTGCCATTGAAGGGTGAAAGAAGAAGTCATTTTGTGGTATGAAAACTACGTAAAATGACATATACCTTCCATGAGTGTCGTAGACGCCAGAGTCACTGCCATGTTTTGCCATATTTATGTTTTGGATCTCAATCGGGAAGAGTAAATTGGGGAACTTCTTCCCCTGTTTCAACCAAATAAAAAAACCTAGATTTGTGATCCCAATACGGCAATATAATATTGGTTAATTGAAAAAACATTCATAATAAGCTCATAATCATGCAACGAATTGAAAAAGAAAGATAAGATAAGATACATACAGGGCGAGTTTTTCCACTGAGACCCATATTAATGAAGAGAGCAGCGACTGAGGATAGCAGAATTCCACTCCCAATTGCTCGAAACCCTAATCACATCAAATTGAAAAAAATAAAAAACACATTTCTCAAATTAACACAGGAATTGCTGATTGATAGTTTAGGCATACTTCAGAATCATTACAGAAATCAAAATACATGGAAAGAGATTTCGAAGTAAATCGAATGAACCGACCTTGAAAAGTTTCCCAGGGGTAAATCACACCATCGTTGTTACGATCAAAGAAAGCAACGTGCTTTTGCAACACATTTTCGTCGCTCTCGATTGCTGCATTCATTTTTGGACCACAACCGAACTGCTAAACTCCAATTGAACTAGAAACACAAAAAAAATAAAAGAGAAATTAAGATTAACAGCCGTTTATAGTACCTTTAAACGCGGATTCTACAGGCATGGATTGATGCTTTGCGTAATTATTACGCTTAAAGTTAAAGATTACAGAATCTTGTGTGTATGTAAAGATAAAAGTTGTGTGAAGGCAAGATGGAGAATCCAAAGACAGGTTGTGGAGGGTTTTATAATGAGGTTTTGTAAAGAAGAGGTGAAATTGGATTTTTCACTTTTCTTGATATGGAGTTAGCGCAAAGGACACATGTCGGACTGTTGTAGTCACTTACGGCCTTTTGATTCCGGGTGGAGCCATGCAATTGGTTTCTTGTTGATTCAGAAGTAGGTCGGTTTCGGTATATTCCCATTTAAGACAGGGAGAAACAAAATGAGGAGTTTTTACTTTTACACGACGGATGGCACTGGCAGTTACAGCCGAATGGTATACGTATCATTAAGGGTACTGTGGCCGGGTGGCAAGGCCATCACGGCCGTCCACAGCAACACCTCTCCAACAATTGGAAAGAAAAAGAAGAATTCGTATCCGAAAATCCTTTGATAAAAAGATAATGTCTTTGTCAATCTATTAAAAACCACTTTCACATTTCACAATATGAGGTTAGAAAAATCAAGTTCAACCATATTTACACATAACTCAAAACACACATTCAAATAGATATAAGAGTAATTCGAGGTAAACGATGACAATATGAGGTTAAAAAAACCAAGTTCAACCATAGATAAGAGTAACAGCTTCGAGGTAATCGATGAGGAGCTGAAACAATATAAAAAATCCCAACTTAACCCTAAACATTAATGCGAGATGCATAATTCTCGAAAATGATTTTCTAAGTAATTTTCTTATTATTTTAACCTTTCTTTTCTATGTTTAATTTTCTCTTTTTGTATTTTTATTTTGAGTTATATAATATTTTAGTTTAATGAAAATCTAATGCTTTTATTTCCTTTAGTTAATTAAAAAATATAATTCACTTATTTAAAAAATAAAAAATAAATTATTTTGTTGGTGTGGTGTGGTGGGTATGTGCAAAAAATAATGTGATAATGGTGATGACTTGAGAAGTGGTCACGTTGTGAGTATATCTTAGTGAGTATATTTTATGGTCTTAGGATATAAACGGATGTGGTTAATAATATCTTTTAGGTTTTTACTATTTTTAGGGAAGATAAAAAAAAATGTTATGAAAAAAATGATTTTATAACAACACTTTTGGTATTTTGAGACGTAGGAAGAGAAAACTAAATATCTTCATACATTTTGTTTCTATTCATCTTTCTATTCATATAAACTAATAATACGTGAAATCTATTAATTTTCTTTCTTAATATTTTCTCTTGATTTTGACATTTGTCTTAATCTAATAAGTAGGAAGTGTAACACCTACTTTTCAGGTGTGAATTATTAAAATTGAAGAATTGTGCAAGTTAATTTGAGTATTCGAAAATTATGAAAATCACGCTGAGATTAGACTTGACTCGCGTCACGATGGGCGTGCTACCTGTAGCGTCGTGAAGGCCAGGTTTAGCGACATGAAGCTGTCAGGGCCCAAAACCTTAGATCTCGGGCTTTGAGCCCTATTTAAAGGATGTGATGTCTAGGATTTGCTCCACCCTCAGTCTCCATAACACTCAGAGCACTTACATCAAACCTTAGCCTCCCTTTTTGATATTTGAGCTTATCATGCTTGTTTATGCACCTTGAAGGAGAAGAATGTGTATTTGGTGAAGCAATGAAGAAAGAAACAAGTTAGATTCGACCTTTTGAACACCTTCTGGACCATTGTAAGTCTCCAAGGTTGAAGCTTTATGTGTTATTAAGCTTAGATCTATGATTGTATTCATATTTTAGTCCTTTAGTTAATGTTTGGTTGAAGTTTAAAGAACTCCAACCTTAAAGGTTGTGTTTTTGTATCTTCTGGACCTATTGTGGTAAGACGATGAGAAGTTCATCTTGTCATTTGGTCCATACATGAGTTTAAGAGCTTTTTGGTCCCATTTTGACCTAGAATTGGATTTATGATGTTAAGGAGATGCAAATGGATAAAGTTGGAAATGTTATCCATTAAGACTATATTTTTATGAGTTCTAGAGGTTTAGATATTATGTCTTAAAGGATTAAGACATGGATGAAAATTGGCATATCTGCAAAGTTCGCACTATCACCCCGCTCCCGAGTTGAAGCAAAGAAAAGAAGAGAAGAGAAACGAAAGTAAGGAGAGAAAAGAAGAGAAAAGAAAGGAAAACAAATTTGTCTTTTGTGCTCTCGAGTTGGAGAGAAATGGAAGGAAAGTTAAACATTTTATTCTTTCTTTTCAAATCCTCCCAAATCGGAAGGAAAGTTAGGAGGGAAAGTGATCCTTCCATTTCCTTCCACTTCCTTCCTTTAATGAAACTCGGGAGCATCAATCTCTCTTACTTTCCTCTCATTTCCACCAATTTCCTTCCTTTTCTCTCCTTAAGTTGAACTCGGGAGCGGGGTGTATGAGTTCAGTCCTTATAGCACCAACGACTTTCAGGTAGATCGCGACTATTTTGTCGCCTAGCAAGTAGCGCCGCGATACTATGTTGGTCGCGGTGAGATGACGTGGATTGTTGACTTTTTGACCAAATTGGACTTTTGGTCAACTTTGTTGGGACTAGGTCTTAGATGAGCAAAATTGTAAGGACATGAATTTTTCAATCTAACAATTTAGGGATTTATCAGAGTTTTCTAACAAATGTGGAATTCTAAGCTCAAAAAAATTCTACATCCCAGGCTACATTCAGGTTTACAATAAAGTCATAATCATCATTTAAAGCAACAAGGTGTATTAAATATAAAAACTACTTCTAATCCAAATCCTGGTGCTCCTACGTCCTCTCGTAGAATGGTTACCAACTGAACGTGCAACACATGAAAAAATCTACAACATCAGGCCACAGGTTTGATGAGTTATATTTTAATCTATTCTCATGTATTTATACTGTACTACTCTTGTTCTTTCTTTCATTTCTCTTACTCTATCTCACTGCATGCCTTCTCATCAGTTTTCATACTCATCTCATACTCTATCTTCATGTCTTCTCATGTTCACTTCATGCTATATTCATCTTCTATCTCAACCACTTCTGTTTTCATTGTAACGCCCGCAGATCCGGGCTAGTCAGTTAAGACACAATAAGCGGCGAAAATGACTTTTTGATAGAAGGTTATTTGTAATAAATAATCTTAACTAAGTTGTAGTATATGTCACAAGGGTTCCGTACATATAAAGAACGCCAGAATCCGAGTTGTAACGAAGAAGTTATGACTTGTCGAAGTTTCGCGACAAAACCGGCACGACGTTATGTGACGTAAAAAGTGATTTTATGATAAAATGCTCTTTAGCCTTAGCGATCTAAACGAAATTCGTAGTATACGTTAAACCGAGAGCGTGCATAAAAAGAACGTCAAAATCTGACTGCGTATGAGGAAATTATGAATTTTCTAAGATTTGGCATAGTAGTGTACAGCCCGGAGTTCGAATTTTAGATCGAGCGATTTTTAGCCGACACAACCTAAATGAGAATTGAAGATCTCATTAATATGAGTTTAGCGATAAAAAGACAGTCGAAAACGGAGTCCGTATGTAGAAGTTATGAATTCTACACGGTCGTTTAGCAGTGTAATCTTCTCATGCTATTAAATTTATAATCAATCGATAATTCGCCAATGGAGTCTAAACGAAAGTTGTAGAGAATGTTCCCACCTACGCGTGGATATAAAGAATGTTGAAAACGGAGATCGTATGCGAAAGTTACGGGGTTTAGAAGTCGGCAGGGTGCTGCAACGAAATGGGTGATGTGGCGCAATCTGAGCCATTGCTTACTCCGCACCAGATGACGAAACGTGGCACCAACTCGAAGAGTTGGACCAGCTACTCGACTAGTTGGGGGTCCGAAACTCAACGATTTGGGCCAGAAACTCGATGAGTTCACCACTTTTTCATCCTATAAATACCACTCGAGAGTTCCTTCATTTTTCACACTTTTTACCCTTTCTTTCCCTCTCTACCCACTCTCCAAACCTCCCAAAACATCCCCAAAAGCCTATGAAACTTCCCTAGCACTTGAAGAAAGCCTCGGAGTGCCCGGAGGCTCCGATAAAAAGAGTTTTTCGGTTTGAAACTCTGCCCGTGCAGAACCCAGTTTCAAGGAAACCTCTCGGTTTCGTCGAAGCGAAGCGTTGTCCAAGTTGGAATCACCACCATATCAAGTGAATGCATAGTCCCTTCATGAACATTATTTTAATACAAGTATTAATTAAAGTATTAAATATCTTTTAAAGAGTTAAATATCTTTTAAAGAGTTTATGTGTGAATGCATAGTTACTTACACATAGATATGAAATATTTTATATAAATTACGTGCTATGTGTGCATATTATCTGTTTACTTGAGATCTGTGTTGAAGATCTAAACTTCTCTCTTCAGATCTAAACTTTTTCTTTTCAGATCTAAACTTTCTTTTTCAGATCTAAACCGTATATGTATTTTATACTTGAGATCGATGCTGGATGAAAGATTTAAACCTTGTTTTTCAGATCTAGACCTTTTTCTTTAGATCTGAACCGTATATGTAATTTCATTTCAGATCTAAAATTTTTCTTCAAATCTGAACTGTATATGTATTTTATATCTACGAATATGTTGGGTAGAACATGGGTAGATGAAATAGTTGGTTTTGATATTGCCTGAAATACATGTTAAGAGCATATCTGATAAATATATGATGATTTAGGATACAGAGTAGACCTAAATAAATTAAGAGGGATATTGGGTAGTATCTCCTTATGAGTACAAGTGAGATATACACGGAGGGAATAACTTTAAAACTTGTCATTTATCCGAGAGTATGGATTAGACTTAGCTAGTTGTCCTTAGTCCGAGAGTATGGTTAGGACATAGTTACTTGTTTTTAGATCCAGGAGTATGGATCAGTGATATGTGCATATTTAATCATATATTTTGCATAGAATCTTAATACTTTTTGGCTATTTTAATGCGATTATTGAACAAAAGGTGCTTAATTACGTTTGAATTGTATTTTCAGCCTAAAAGACATGCTCGGAAGCAAAAGGAATCAAGACTAGCTATTGGAAGCAATGAAATTGAAGAAAGAAGAAAAAGAGTCAAAATCATGAAGAACTCGGCGAGTCAACTCCTGACTCGACGAGTCACGAAGAACATAGAAGTCCTTGCCGTACACGGATTTTTAATGAAGGACTCGGCGAGTCGGTCCCTGGACTCGACGAGTCAACCCTGTTTCCAGAAATCTACAAATAGGGGCTTTGAGATCGACATCCGGTTTCTCTCATGAACCCTTGGAGGCTAAGCAACGATTGAAAGTGCTGCTAAGGTGCTGGAAACCAGAGAATCAACCCTACATTCGTTTTTGAGGAGAATCAATGCAAATTTAGGTTTAATCTTTACTTAAATCTTTTGTTTGAGCTATGTATGAACCAATTGATTTCGTTTTTGAATTAGTTTCTGCTGCAATCATGAGCTAAGGCTCATATCTTCTGTTTAGGATAGATGATTTTGTGAATATGGTTTGATTTGTGTGGTTAGATTAATTTAATTTGGTGAATATTGTTTTGTTAAGCTTGTTAAAGACCCTTATGTGTTAACAACAACTATTTTATGTTAATTAACCAGTAAATTAACTTGCATGAACATCTCTTAAATGCTAATCTCATATGATTTATGTGAAAACATTGTTATATGCCTAGGAATAGCGAACGTGAAACTAGGGTTAACTAGGGAATAGGTAAGTTAATGTGTGAGCTTGTGTGACAAACCATCAACAAGAGGTTAATTGAACGACCAATTCAATTAGCTACTACAAGTCTTACTAACCCGAATCAATAAACTAGGGAATTAGTTAATTTAACCAACTGGCCATTGATTGAATTGATTTGTTTTCTAAGGATTAGTAATATCGAACGTGAACCTAATCACACTAATCGGTAGCCAATGCTAATTAATCCATTGCACTTGCCATAAAAATCAACCATAGGAACAAATGATTCAAACCTAAGCAGAAGTCTCCTTAATTATTGAATTTAGTTGCGTTTTTGTTTGATTAGCTGTTAATTGCTTAGTTTAAGTGTTAGTTAAGTTTCTAGTCTGGTAAAACTAGAGAAAACCCTTTCCTTTATTATTTGTTTTTAGATAATTCTAGTAGTTATTTTAATTACCGTTCCCTGTGTTCGATACCCTGCTTGCTAGATCTATACCACCGATTGACAGGTACACTGCCTTTTGTGTGTCTAATTTACATTAAAAAGTAGGACTAAAACTAGTTCGTTTCACACACATCAAGTTTTTGGCGCCGTTGCCGGGGAACTGTTCTAAAATTAATTTAATTGCTAGTGTTATCGATCCTTTGTGTAAGATTTATCTTGCACAAAGTTACTGCTTTAATTAAGTTAGTTAATAGGTTTGAGTTTTAGTTTTTAGTTTTTAGGATTTTTCGTTCAAATTTAGACTGTTTTAGCAGTGAATTCGCTGAGTCCCTACGAACCGACTCGATGAGTCCATCGCTGATTGCACACTTTCGTTTTTAGTTCATTTTTGTTCTTTTTACGCGTGTTTTTCTGTTTTGATTGCAGTACGTTTATGACCCGAGGATCAGGCACACCCTTGATCCCACCGCTCGAAAACCCAGAATCCACTCTTAGGAAGGACAAGAACAAACCCGTAGAATCATCTTCAACACCAAAGAAGTCACCATTTAAGAGCCTCAAATAAGCTTTTAGCAAGAAAAAGGGCCATAAAGCTGGAGAATCCAGCAACACGAAGGAAGACACCGAGTACGAAACTGAAGGAGAAGGAAGCGAATCTGAATACGAAGAAGGAAGTGACATAGAAGGCGAACTAGATAACACCATGGCTAATATCGATGAAGTTCCCATGGGTGAATGGAAGAAAAGGATGCGTGATGATACCAACCCAGGACTCGTGCAATCCACGATTCCCGTAACTGCCACCTTTGAACTTAAGGGCCACATACTCGCCCAACTTAAGGAAATCCCATTCTACGGGAAAGATCACGAGGACGCATACAAGCATCTAGACGAGGTCAATGATATAGCCGACTACTTCAATGTTCCTAATGTGGCTCGTGACACCGTATTGCTTCGTATGCTACCAGTAACATTCAAGGGAGCTGCGAAAGATTGGTTGAAATCACTCCCTCCAGGATCCATCTGTCACACCCCCAAACCAAGGATGGCGGAAACGTCCGGGGGTGGAGGACTTCATGTATAGTATCATAACAACAATTTCAATAGTGATCAAAGTAAACATAACCAACATAAATATAATTGAAAAAGTTACATCATTGTATGAATTACATTTTTATGAATCAATTACATTATGTTGGTAAAATATGAAATGTTTGACGCCTTAACGTCCCATCCACAAAAGCACTTGTTTACCTGTTTAGTGATTTCCTGAGAATACAAGTAGTTTTGAAAGAGTGTCAACAATTAAGTTGGTGAGTGCATAAGCTTTTGTATGTAGTTATGAAACCTTTTCTTGTAAAAGTAGTGTTCGTTCCAGAAAATCCAATATTTTCCTTAATGTGTAAATGTAGTCTTAAAACCCAAAGACCGAAATGTACAAGTAATTTGTCATATTTATAGTAAAACAATGCAAGTTTAAATCGACATAAACTCGTTTGATTTTACTGAAATCCCCGTAAATTCTATGTTTGTTAATACCACATGTGAATTATTATAACCATGCTATGACCTAGTTGGCCTGAAACGACGTTCTTCAGGCGTCGGAAATGTTATGACATTTGTCACCCCAGACCTGTCGGTCTAGCTGTTGCATGCAGCTAAGGTGTGGGTTTGTCAGACCCAATATAGATCTATACACAAGTATCACGCTCTCCCTCGAGGAGACTCTGGTTATAATACATGACTTATTTGTAAATTGAATCGAATGTCTCACAGAAGTCATTAACGAATTTACGTGTAGTGTAATGAAAACTTGGTACCGTATGGCCGTACCTTGCTTAATGAAAATATCCTTTGTATAAATGTACCCTTTTTAAATGTATGTGTTATGTAATGTTTCAATAAAGTCATTAACGGAATTACGTGTTATGAAAACTTGGTACCGTATGGCCGTACCTTGCTTAATGAAAATATCCTTTGTATAAATGTACCCTTTTTAAATGTATGTGTTATGTAATATTTCATAAACTATACCTATTATAGTTTATCAACCAAGGGTAGTACGTAGTAATGTATGCAAACTATATTCAAAATAGTTTATTAAATGTTTGAATGTATCGGTTGTACTTTGATTATAATCACTTGTTATTCTTTATATTTTATATGTCCAAATCCATTTGTAAACTGATGTGTGTCTAAATATTAAGATAAAATGTCATATATTGCAATAACATATAATCACATAAAGATATACACCTTGCTCAACATGTTACAAGGTGAAATGAAATTGACAGCAACTTTTTGTTGTATACAGTTTATGTTACTGTTCTTAGAAAATTTATAGAAAAATCATCAAACTAATAAATCCAAATCCGCAAATTCTGAGAGTTTGGAATATGAGTCTAGTTTGTTCGTAAATTTTATCATGATTTTTAGTGATCTCTAACAGAGGTGAAAATGTTCATAATCACAGACTGGTCCGGGTTTGCCTCTGAAATGATAGGCAGTTTTGTAAAAATCACCATAAATTGTAGAAAAATCATATGGAGATGTGCAAGTAGCCATTTTAAAGCTAAGAGTTTGAACTACTTGCACCTGGAACAGTTTTGAAAACTAAAATATTTAAGTTGACCAAAACAGTCCGTGATCGAAGTTCATCTTTTCTGATGTAATCTGATAGAAAAAGTTTAATTGTGTTCTTGATGATTTTACTTGTATTCCCCCCTTAAAACCTAAGAAAAACATGTAAATGTAGGGGTATGAACTCACCCTATGTGGTTTCAGTAGATGAAAGTAAGAGAGAGGAAGTGTTCAACCCAAGAACACTAAGAAGATGTCTTGATGATTCGAGAATCTAACACCGAATAAGATGGAATTTGTGTAAGATATCAATGATTTGAGTAGAATGGAGTGTAATAATTATATGAATGATGAAGATACTTACTAATTGAAGAAAGAAATCCCTGGAGAAAGCCTTGAAGTTCTTGAAGTTGAGAGAAAAGATGAGAGAATTTTGGAGAGTGTTCTTTGGTTGCTAAGTGTAGAATGAAAGAAGTTAATGAGAATGAGGAGATATGACCAATTCTCCAGCTCTTAGAACGTGGGAAGAGCTGGAGATTGGGTGTAAAGGTCCACCAAGGTGACAAGGGGTAGTGGGAAAGAGTGGCTGATCATAGAGTGAGGTGGTGGTGGTTTGCTTTTGTCATAAAATAAGGAAAAACAAATATTCCCTCAATAATTAGTTCAACCACCAATTATTTTAATATATTTTTATAAAAACCCTGGAGATTTATATATTTTGGGGCCTTAGTTTATAAAATAAAGTTTTGGGTGAAAATCCCACGTTAAAATAATGAAAAACGGAGTTAAAACAAAGTCATAGTTGAAAAACCGGTAAAAAGGGGCCGTCTGCGAGACCTCTCGGATGGGGGCCGAGACTTCGGATTCAGACAAGGACTTCGGCCTGAGAGCTTCGGATCCTGCGAGCTTCGGATCCTGATCCCTTCGGATGAGAGGCTTCGGTCATGAAGTTTCCGTTTTGGGTCCTTAAGGCTATTTTACCCGTTTTTACCCCGTTTCAAGTGGTTTTTGACCCGGTTAAGGGTCGGGATGACCCAATGATTCCAAAAAGTTATGGGAACTTTTGAGAGAGATTTGGGAGAGATTTCAAATAGAAAGAGATAGAGTGAAAACGATTTAGAGAGGTTTCGTTTGTGATTAATTTGAGTGTCCGGCTTCATAACGCAAGGTTCGTAAACCCCCTTTAAGCCATGATTTATTGTCCTACACAATCCCGATGATTGTGCAATAGTGTTTTATCGCTTTGGTTCGTTGTTTAGCACTGTTAAGGCTAAGGAAAATCAAACACATGAACTTTCTAAATGATGATTTCTCATTAAAATAGCGAATTGTATAGTGATTACATAACGTAAACCCTAACATACAAGGGTTATTGGAGTTGACCGGTTTGACTTGTTGACTTTGTTTGACTTTGACTTGACCGAAATTTGACGGTTGTCACATCATCCCCCCGTTAGAAGGAATTTCGTCCCGAAATTTTCATTTTGACTGGGATTTCAAGAGTTTGGGAAGAGATGTGGATACTTTTGTTTCATCTGATCCTCGCGTTCCCAGGTGAATTCGGGTCCTCGTTTAGCTTTCCAGCGGACCTTCACAATGGGAATACGACTTTGCTTTGTTCTTTTGATCTCTCGATCCATGATTTCTACCGGTTCTTCCACGAAGTGGAGACTCTCGTTGATTTCAATTTCGTCAAGAGGTATCACGAGGGTCTCGTCGAATAGATTTTGTCAATCATATTTTCGGGGTTAAAAATAAAGTTTTATTAGTTACCTATAGCGACGACTTGTCGTCACCACAAGTTTAATCTATTACGATGACTTGTTGTCGCTATAAGTTTTTAACAAGAGCCAACGACATACCTATAGCGACACACAAGTCATAATTTGCATGTGTGAAGACTTTGAGTACTTTCTAACTGGTTCATGTGTGAAGACTTGGAGTACTTTCTAATGAAAACTGTGCTACTAGGGAAATTGGAAACTGGTACGTAGCTTCAAAGTCAAGAATATGCAGTAGGCATGTGATGCATTAAATGCATGAGGCACACAAGTCATAATTTGCAGCAACATATACGTATATGTGTGTGAATTGAAGAAGAAGGTTACGGCTCAAAGAATATATATATATATATTCATTTTCTCTTCATTTGTTAGATACACAATAACCATAACATCATAGACTATATATATTCAATTTCATTTGTAATTTTCACTAGTTTATATTCCGCGAGTGTTACCGAAATCATTTATCAATTTTTCAGAAGTGCTTAACTTGTTTTGTTGCATTCCCAACAATTTGCTATTAATTACTTCTCCCACTTTACTTATATAAATCATCATATTCTTACCGCGACTTTTAACTTCTCCCTCACAAATGGATCCACCTGCAGATCATCAAAACCCCATAGATGACCTCGATTGATTTCAGTACTTTGATCATCAAGATCTTTTCAGGTATATATAAACGTCACTCATTACACCATCTTACGCACAGAAAAGTGATTTTGTTGACATTGATCAAAACATGGTTTGGATTTGTAGTGATCAAAAAGAGTCTTTCATCGTGTTGGATTTGATTATCTTGAGTTTTTGGATTTTTGCAGTGGTGACATGCTCAACCATCATGATTACGAGTTGTCGGAAAAATTGCATGAAGTGCTCGATCAGAACGTTTCCACAGTACTTAACAAAGATCAAAACATCATTTCTAGAAATGAGTTTCACGATTTTGATCCCCTTGAAGATATAAGCTTATGGGATTGTTGGGAGGATGGTAATTTACCATTGGTTAGTTTCAGTGAAGACTGTAAATCCGGTGGTGAGGCTACATGTAGTTCTAGTGCTGCCACCACTGATCACGGTGGCCGGAAGGTGGCAAAGAGATTGAGACCATTGGAGTTTGAAGAGATAGAGAAGTACTTTGAGATGCCGATAATCATGGCAGCAAAGGAACTAGGGATAAGTTTAACAGTGTTGAAGAAAAGATGCAGAGAGCTAAACATAAACAGATGGCCTCATAGAAAACTTAAGAGCCTTCAATCCCTCATTGAAAATGCCAAGGTAAATTATGATAATAACCTTCTATACATTACTCATGCACTTGGTAACCAAAGTAGTTTTGGTATTTTCTAAAATTTTAATTGTTAGTTTCTTTATAACTAAACATAGGTCCTAGGCATATGCCACATCAAATCAATTGATTTACTACGATCTCCTGATTTATATTTATATAAACTTAACTCATTGTAAATTTTGTGAACTCACATGAAAAATATATTGCATCTACCTTAAAAAAAATTAGGAATTGGGATTAAAGGAGGAGATAGAGACGTTAGAAGGGCACAAGAAGATGATGGAGAAATTGCCAGGTATGGAATTGACAGAAAGAACAAAGAAGCTTAGGCAAGCTTGCTTCAAAGCTATTTATAAGAAGAGAGGACTTAACAATCCTTAGCCATTTTGTTATAATTAGTGGATTTTAATCTACATTGTATGTGTTTTTCTCTTGATAGTTTGATACCATTTTTAGTTTCATTTTATGTATTTGTCTATTGATTTTTAATGCATAAAATTTTGTATAATTTGGGTATTATAGTTTGTATTATGTATTTAGCCATATTCTAGATTGCCGACACGACTACGCCGACGACTCTATACCAGAGGTCTATAGACTTATGAATTTAGTAGGAATAACTTGATTATAATCTTGTGATTTGTTCCATGTCTGATCCACTCCTAAGATTCACTTGACATGCCCCCAGTTATGTGTAATTAAAATTTTATTAGACTGTTGATCCTAATGAGTCTACCCTAAGTCCACAACCAAACAAGGAACAGGTCCTAAGGCGGACTCACCATTTCTAGGTCAATCATTTCTTAATTACACATAACTTCGAGGTACACCTAAAGAATCTTAGAGTTACCAGTTGTAAATTGTTTGTAATACCAAGTAGTGAGATTCAATGAAATAAAATACATGCCTATTTCATTGATAAACCTTTTAGTAAATATCCTTACCATTTATATACACATGTATAATTTCGCACTTTAGTGAACTATTCTTGGTGTTTCTGTTAACGTCTTGGAGACAGAGTTATGGTAGTGAGTAGAAGTAGGTTTTGTACGGGCGTTAAAATTTACACATCATGTTGCTCGTGCGAGAATAGGGGTAGAAGAGATAATTAATAGACGCCTAATCCTATAATTACTTATAGGGGTGATCCTTATTAATTACGTCTATAATCACGTAGTGCATATCAGTTATACATAATTTGAGATAGAATAGACTTTCGAATAAATGACTCTACTCTAAGTCCACAACCAAACAAGGAACATGAAGTAGAGCAATAGTCATAGATTCTGAGTCTATAATATCTTTAATTATGTATAACCTTGGCGTATGCACTCAGTTATCATAGGCCTACTAATAGAGGTCTTTAGTTTTCACATAAGTTGGTTATAGTATCACCAAATACTCCTATAGTATTTTTAGGTGTTTAGATTCGATTCTTAAAGTATTCCCTGTAGGGTGTAGTTAGGTTGTTAGATTTGTTGCCCATTATGACTATCCCCCAGTATATGCAAGTCACTCCTCGGACAGATATAGTTGATCAGGCTATATCCTTCCCAGACTTGATTTACATATACCAAGGCATACTCATAATGTACAACTCCTCTTCTTTTACTTTATGTTCTTCTAGTTATGACACTATGTGAGCATGTATGCATGTATTTATACTTTTAATAAGAAACCATTCATTTTCTAAAAGTATATTTATTTGAAAAATGCACAAATCAGAGACTATTAGTCCCAATTGTGTTTATAGTTTGTATATCTTATGTGGTTTGATATACTTAATTCACTATAAACTGTGCTCTGATACCAATCTGTCACACCCCCAAACCAAGGATGGCGGAAACGTCCGGGGGTGGAGGACTTCATGTATAGTATCATAACAACAATTTCAATAGTGATCAAAGTAAACATAACCAACATAAATATAATTGAAAAAGTTACATCATTGTATGAATTACATGTTTATGAATCAATTACATTATGTTGGTAAAATATGAAATGTTTGACGCCTTAACGTCCCATCCTCAAAAGCACTTGTTTACCTGTTTAGTGATTTCCTGAGAATACAAGTAGTTTTGAAAGAGTGTCAACAATTAAGTTGGTGAGTGCATAAGCTTTTGTATGTAGTTATGAAACCTTTTCTTGTAAAAGTAGTGTTCGTTCCAGAAAATCCAATATTTTCCTTAATGTGTAAATGTAGTCTTAAAACCCAAAGACCGAAATGTACAAGTAATTTGTCATATTTATAGTAAAACAATGCAAGTTTAAATCGACATAAACTCGTTTGATTTTACTGAAATCCCCGTAAATTCTATGTTTGTTAATACCACATGTGAATTATTATAACCATGCTATGACCTAGTTGGCCTGAAACGACGTTCTTCAGGCGTCGGAAATGTTATGACATTTGTCACCCCAGACCTGTCGGTCTAGCTGTTGCATGCAGCTAAGGTGTGGGTTTGTCAGACCCAATATAGATCTATACACAAGTATCACGCTCTCCCTCGAGGAGACTCTGGTTATAATACATGACTTATTTGTAAATTGAATCGAATGTCTCACAGAAGTCATTAACGAATTTACGTGTAGTGTAATGAAAACTTGGTACCGTATGGCCGTACCTTGCTTAATGAAAATATCCTTTGTATAAATGTACCCTTTTTAAATGTATGTGTTATGTAATGTTTCAATAAAGTCATTAACGGAATTACGTGTTATGAAAACTTGGTACCGTATGGCCGTACCTTGCTTAATGAAAATATCCTTTGTATAAATGTACCCTTTTTAAATGTATGTGTTATGTAATATTTCATAAACTATACCTATTATAGTTTATCAACCAAGGGTAGTACGTAGTAATGTATGCAAACTATATTCAAAATAGTTTATTAAATGTTTGAATGTATCGGTTGTACTTTGATTATAATCACTTGTTATTCTTTATATTTTATATGTCCAAATCCATTTGTAAACTGATGTGTGTCTAAATATTAAGATAAAATGTCATATATTGCAATAACATATAATCACATAAAGATATACACCTTGCTCAACATGTTACAAGGTGAAATGAAATTGACAGCAACTTTTTGTTGTATACAGTTTATGTTACTGTTCTTAGAAAATTTATAGAAAAATCATCAAACTAATAAATCCAAATCCGCAAATTCTGAGAGTTTGGAATATGAGTCTAGTTTGTTCGTAAATTTTATCATGATTTTTAGTGATCTCTAACAGAGGTGAAAATGTTCATAATCACAGACTGGTCCGGGTTTGCCTCTGAAATGATAGGCAGTTTTGTAAAAATCACCATAAATTGTAGAAAAATCATATGGAGATGTGCAAGTAGCCATTTTAAAGCTAAGAGTTTGAACTACTTGCACCTGGAACAGTTTTGAAAACTAAAATATTTAAGTTGACCAAAACAGTCCGTGATCGAAGTTCATCTTTTCTGATGTAATCTGATAGAAAAAGTTTAATTGTGTTCTTGATGATTTTACTTGTATTCCCCCCTTAAAACCTAAGAAAAACATGTAAATGTAGGGGTATGAACTCACCCTATGTGGTTTCAGTAGATGAAAGTAAGAGAGAGGAAGTGTTCAACCCAAGAACACTAAGAAGATGTCTTGATGATTCGAGAATCTAACACCGAATAAGATGGAATTTGTGTAAGATATCAATGATTTGAGTAGAATGGAGTGTAATAATTATATGAATGATGAAGATACTTACTAATTGAAGAAAGAAATCCCTGGAGAAAGCCTTGAAGTTCTTGAAGTTGAGAGAAAAGATGAGAGAATTTTGGAGAGTGTTCTTTGGTTGCTAAGTGTAGAATGAAAGAAGTTAATGAGAATGAGGAGATATGACCAATTCTCCAGCTCTTAGAACGTGGGAAGAGCTGGAGATTGGGTGTAAAGGTCCACCAAGGTGACAAGGGGTAGTGGGAAAGAGTGGCTGATCATAGAGTGAGGTGGTGGTGGTTTGCTTTTGTCATAAAATAAGGAAAAACAAATATTCCCTCAATAATTAGTTCAACCACCAATTATTTTAATATATTTTTATAAAAACCCTGGAGATTTATATATTTTGGGGCCTTAGTTTATAAAATAAAGTTTTGGGTGAAAATCCCACGTTAAAATAATGAAAAACGGAGTTAAAACAAAGTCGTAGTTGAAAAACCGGTAAAAAGGGGCCGTCTGCGAGACCTCTCGGATGGGGGCCGAGACTTCGGATTCGGACAAGGACTTCGGCCTGAGAGCTTCGGATCCTGCGAGCTTCGGATCCTGATCCCTTCGGATGAGAGGCTTCGGTCATGAAGTTTCCGTTTTGGGTCCTTAAGGCTATTTTACCCGTTTTTACCCCGTTTCAAGTGGTTTTTGACCCGGTTAAGGGTCGGGATGACCCAATGATTCCAAAAAGTTATGGGAACTTTTGAGAGAGATTTGGGAGAGATTTGGGAGAGATTTCAAATAGAAAGAGATAGAGTGAAAACGATTTAGAGAGGTTTCGTTTGTGATTAATTTGAGTGTCCGGCTTCATAACGCAAGGTTCGTAAACCCCCTTTAAGCCATGATTTATTGTCCTACACAATCCCGATGATTGTGCAATAGTGTTTTATCACTTTGGTTCGTTGTTTAGCACTGTTAAGGCTAAGGAAAATCAAACACATGAACTTTCCAAATGATGATTTCTCATTAAAATAGCGAATTGTATAGTGATTACATAACGTAAACCCTAACATACAAGGGTTATTGGAGTTGACCGGTTTGACTTGTTGACTTTGTTTGACTTTGACTTGACCGAAATTTGACGGTTGTCACACCATCACCACTTGGGCCAAGATGCGTGAAGAATTTATTGATCAATTTTTCCCTCCATCAAAGATAGAAAAATTGAAGAAAGCCATAGCAAACTTTGAGCAACAAGCTGGCGAATCACTTTATGAGGCGTGGGAGAGATACAAGGGCTTATTAAGGAACTGCCCACATCATGATCTAAACAGCCAACAAGAAGTCTCCATTTTCTATGATGGAGTGAACGTGACAACTAGGCAGCTCCTTGATTCGCAAGGACCACTCACAAAGAAGCCACCCCCGGTGATAAAGAAACTAATTGAAGAATTCTCTAAGCACTTTAGAGAATATCATAACCCAATGAATGACTTAACTCAAGGGGCAGTGAATTCTATTACCGATGACATGGTAGCAATGATGGCAAAATTGGAAAGCATGGATCGAAGAATGACTAAGATGGACCAATCCATCCATGTCATTAGATTGGGATGTGAAAATTGTAGAGGGCCTCACCGTACTAAAGATTGTGACCTTGACGAGAACGGGAACCGGAAAGTACAAGTGTGCTATTCAAGTGGTGATAAGTATGATGATAATTGGCGAAAACCGAAGAAAGAATGGCTACCATATGATGAGTACAAGAAGGCAAAGGAGGAAAAGTATAAGCAAAAAGAAAGAGGTTTTTATCAAAGAGAGGAACCGGTGCAAGAAAATAAATCAGACTTGGAAGATATGCTTACAAGATTCGTAGCCGCGTCCGAGAAAAGGCATAACGATACCGATGCTGCAATAAAAGATCAACAAAACATGTTGAGAGAACACCAAATTATGATGAAGTATCAACAAGCTCTGCTTAGAAATCAACAAGCATCCATTCTCAACATAGAAAAGCAGCTGGGTCAACTTGCATAACAAGTGAACGAGAGACAACCGGGTGGACTTCCTGACAATAACGAAAGCAATCCGAAAGGCGCACATATCAACATAGTAACAACTAGGAGTGGGAAGATCATAACTCCTCTGGCCCCTATTCAGAAAGAAGATCCTAAGTTGGTGCAAGAGGAAGAAGCAGAAGCTGAAGAATCACAAATTCCCGAACCGACTCGCCGAGTCCCAGATATGGACTCGACTAGTCCCCCACATAAACAGAAAACCAAACCTCATGTTAAGCCATATCAGCCTCCACTGCCATTTCTAGCTCGAGCCAGACAAGAAAAGCAAGATATTGATTACCAAAAGTCCTGGAACACATAAAGGCCCTTCAAATTAATATGCCATTCATCGAGGCGGTTGCACAAATGCCTAAATACGCCAAATTTCTAAAGGAGCTTCTAACTAATAGAAAGAAGATGGAAGAAGGGAAGAAAGTGGTCTTAAATGAAAATTGTTCAACTGCCATGTTGAACAAATTACCTAAGAAGAAGGGTGATCCGGGAAGTTTGACATAGCCTTGTCAATTCGGAAATCTAGCAACCATTCATGCACTAGCTGATTCGGGGGTAAGTGTAAATCTCATGCCATATTCATTCTTCAAGAAATTAGATCTTCCGGAGCCAAGGCCAATTCGAATGGCAATTCACTTAGCAAATAAAACAGTCACATTTTCAAGGGGAATATGCGAAGATCTATTGGTAAAAGTTGATAAGTTTGTGTTCCCCGCGGACTTCATAGTACTAGACATGGAAGCAGATCCTCAAGTCCCGATCATACTTGGAAGACCTTTCCTCAATACCTCGAGTGCTATAGTAGACATGCGAGATTCTAAACTTACCCTTCGGGTGGGAGACGAATCAGTAACATTTGGAGTTGATCAAGCCATGAAGCATGCAAGGTTTAGTGATGACACGACATTTTCGGTTGATATGTTGGAAGAATTAATGGAAGAATGGAAAGAAGACAAGCCAAACAATTTTACCACTGCCTTCGAAGATGATTTTGATGCTGAAAGAGATATAAAGGAGATAGAGATACTGCTCGAAGAAGCTGAATACGATGAACTAATCAGAAATGCAGAAGACTCGACTCGCCGAGTAGCATCCATCGACTCGACGAGTCTGTCCGAGAAATCGCGATCAGACGGGGATTTTGCCTTGGACTCGACGAGTCACCTCTCTGGACTCGACGTGTTCGGTGTACAAAACACGAGATCGGACCTGAAAACTTTACCTGATCATTTGGAGTATGCATTTCTTGAAGAAGGTGAACAAAAACCTGTTATTATAGCTTCTGACCTCACCAAATCTGAAAAAGAAGAGTTAGTCCATGTCTTAAAAAAGAGAAATATTGCCATTGCATGGAACATCACTGATATCAAGGGGATAAGCCCTGCTTATTTCTCTCACAAGATCAACCTGGAAGAATGAGCAAAGCCGGTAGTGCAACATCAAAGGCGGTTGAACCCAAACATGCAAGAATTGGTCAAGAAGGAGGTGGTCAAGCTTTTAGATGCGGGGATCATATATTCTATTTCCGATAGTCCATGGGTTAGTCCCGTTCAAGTGGTACCCAAGAAAGGAGGGATGACGGTAGTGACAAACGAGAAGAACGAGCTCATTCCAACTCGAACGGTAACCGGTTGGCGAGTGTGCATCGATTATCGAAAGCTAAACGATGGCACTCGTAAAGACCATTTTCCCCTTCCTTTTATTGACCAAATGCTTGAAAAATTATCTGGCCATAGTTATTACTGTTTTTTAGACGGATTTTCGGGTTACTTCTAAATACCCATAGACCCAATTGACCAAGAAAATACTACTTTCACTTGCCCAAGTGGGACTTTTTCCTATCGCCGCATCCCTTTTGGGATATGCAATGCGCCCGCGACCTTTCAAAGGTGCATGGCTATAACAACCCGAAATTTTTTGCCTTGTAAGTCCAGACATTCAATTCAACCGAGTGTCAGACCCGTTTCTGCTATCTTTTAGCATTATTTAGAGTCTGTTTAAGGGTTCTAATCTCAGTACAATCAAGCTATGGGTTTAGGTATGTGTCAGCTAAAGTTCTTCGCGTTGCAATCGAGCCGAACACTCCATCCAAGGGAGTGTACGGCCGTACACATGGGTGTACGGCCGTACACCCATGATGGCCGTGAACTCTCCCCCATATGAAGAGTATCCCTTCATTTCTAGTCATTCCTCTCACTTCCAAGGCTAGAAATCGGATTCTCTCTCAACTATCATCGAGTTCTTCATCCTAGATCATCAAAAACGTAAGTGTTTCTTCCATCATTGAGTTGTTATCCTTCTTAATCATGTATCACCCTTTGATTTCATCCATGAAAACATCTTTTTGTGTTATATCTTCAAACATTCATCCATTTCACCAAGAACACCAAGAACACACACTTGTTCTTGGTGGTCGTGAACCCTCTTTTGAACCTCCAAATCGTAAGTATCATTTCCATATGCTTAGTATACGTTAGATACTCGTGTTTAACAACTTAGAATCGACCATTTAGCTGGAACAAAAGGAGTTTACGGCCGTACACCCTTGCATGGCCGTACACCCCTCAAAACACCCCAAAAGGCCCTCCAAAATGAGAACCTAGTTCATATTCTTGATGAGCAATAGACCCACAAGTTTCCCCATTGTTCAAACACCCTCTTATGCATGTTTTACCATGAGTGTACGGCCGTACACTCCATGGCCGTACACTCCATGGCCGTACACTCCATGGTTAGGCCGTATACACCCCTTTAATGAATCACATGTGATTCTAACACTTAGTCCAAGTGTTTCCTAGTCCCTAAGGGTGTTTCCTTGCATGTTAGTTGCTTTTAAACACTAAATTTATGCCAATATATGCCATTATATGTCATTTAGGACTCGTTTGTGTCTCGGGACTTCATTCGTGGAACTTCTCATCCTTACACGAATCTGCAATTGAATCACCCACATAAGGTGAGTTCATACCCCTATAATCAATATTTTAAACTGTTTTAAATGCTTTTAAGGGGGGGAATACAAGTTGAACACAATGATAATTGTGTAAATGTTTTGTTATAAACATCATTTCAACAGATTGCTTATGTATTTATAAGTGATCAAAACATTTAAAAAACTCATTTTAAGTTATGTTACTTTATAGTTTATAAAACTCTGTTTTTAAAGTACAATCATAACGTAGTAGATAAATGAGTCTTTTCTTCAAGTCAATAACAGTTCAAAGTAAAGATACTAGTAAACTATAATAGGTATAGTTTAGGGGTTTAGTTCACACTAGAACATAGAGAACATACTATAAAGAGAAACAGGGAGGTAGATACAATACACTAGAACATAGAGAACATACTATAAAGAGAAACAGGGAGGTAGATACAATACACTAGAACATAGAGAACATACTATAAAGAGAAACAGGGAGGAAGATACAATACATGATAACAGAGAGAACATACTATATACTATAATAGAAGAACAAATCATGATTAACATAATTATACTAATGATTCCCAGAAACCTAGGAAGGGAACGCATCACTAACTCATTGTTCTAAAAAAAGGTGATAATAAAAGTGGTATAATGGATATATATATGGTGCATCTACAATATTCCATGATTTATATATATGGGGTACATCTATAAAGTACCGGAGTTATATATGGGGTACATCTACAAAGTACCGGATTTATTTATAAAGGGGTACATCTACAAAGTACCGGATATTAACAATTAAAACTCATAAATATATACAAAACTCACAACAGTATCGTTAAAAGCGTTAATAGTATAGGATTCATTACTCCTAGTAATTTTCTAAACAATAGAACAACGTTGCATAACATACTAGTAACATGAACAAGTACTTCAGTATGTCAATTTAAAAGACAACTGTATACTTTCATTTTTCCCATTACTTTCATATTGTGATATTCTCACTTAAAAGGAAATGCAAACTATTTTCGAGTTAAGATAGTTATAAACAAGGGAAAACTTACATCATTACAAGCGACAAACAGAACAGTTGAGTCTAGTACATTCAGTAGGAAGGGGCCTATAATGCTAACTTTATGATTCCTTAGCTTATACATCAGGGATATATATTAATAGGATCCGACATGTAGTAGGATGTGTGCTTTACGCTTCATTTCCTGTTCCTTGTTTGGTTGTGGGCTTAGAGCAGGTTCACCCAGCCTACTATCTATCCAATCTTAGCTATATATATATATATATATATATATATATATATATATATATATATATATATATATATATATATATATATTCCGTATACCCCAAGAAATCATAAGGAGTACTAGGTATGGGCCAGGTCATAGTATACTAATTCAATACACCGTTTTCTAGTACAAAACATACTTTTCAAATAGAACATTTGGTAGACAAAACTAGAAACTTACTAGTAAAGGTTTAATCCATTTATTTAAACCAGTATAACTTAAAGGACCTTAGGTGGTTAATTCTATAATACCTTAGTTTATACATCAGGGTTATATATAATTAATACCTGATAGGTAGTTTGATGTGTGCTTTCCGCCTTACTTCCTGTTCCTTGTTTGGTTGTGGGCTTAGCGCAAATTCGCACAACTAACTATCTGTTCGATATTAGATTATATATAGCTAGTATAAACTAAGTGATTATAGAAGGAACTATTGTGGTTACCATTTTTACTAAAAGAAATAAGGGTTTTCTTAAAGAATCTTTTCATCAAATATAAAGGAACTATTACAGTTAACTCCGTGAGTACCAAGTGAATATGCCAGGGTTATATACAACGATGATCTAACAAACAATGAGATGTGTGCCTTCCGCCTCATTCCATGTTCCTTGTTTGGTTGTGGGCTTAGGGCAGATACACACAATCGATTGTTTGTTTGCTCTGGGTTTTATATAACTTGTATCCATTTAGTACTCATAGAAAGGATTGTAGAGTCATTTTTACTTATCTTTCATCAAAGCAGGAAATATAGGATTTTCTGGAGGAACATGCGAACTTTTCTAAACAAAACTTACAACTTACTTACATCACTAAAATCTTATGAACTCACCAGCTTAAATGCTGATCTACTCTTTCAAAATAACTTGTATTCTCAGGAGACCAGTAGACAGGTATGCGCACTGGGATTCAGAAGATGGAGCATAATAGCTTCATGTCTTGTTTTGTTATTTGCTTTGTAGTCTATGTTATGTGAACCACATACTTTGTAAACACTTTCTTTCTAATGAAATGGTTGTTTATTACTTTGATTACTATGATGCATGTCTTGTGATACTAAACATGACGTCCTCCGCCCCCGAACGTTTCCACCGTTCCGGTTTTGGGGTATGACAATGACGGCGATATTCCACCACATGGTGGAAAATTTTATGGAAGTATTTATGGATGATTTTTCTGTTTTTGGATCTTCCTTTCATGATTGTCTGCTAACCTTGACTTGATGCTTGCTAGGTGTGAATAGACCAATTTAGTTCTTAATTGGGAAAAATGTCACTTTATGGTTAAAGAGGGTATAGTCTTAGGTCACAAGGTATCCAAGGCGGGGATTGAGGTGGATCGGGCAAAAATTGATACAATTGCTAAATTACCCCCACCAACCAATGTGAAGGGCATTAGGAGTTTTCTAGGACATGCGGGTTTTTACCGCCGTTTTATAAAAGATGTTTCTAAAATAACTAGATCTCTAACTCGATTACTTTTAAAAGATGCACCTTTTAATTTTTCTAAAGAGTGTCTAGCTGCATTTGAGATTTTGAAGTAAAAATTAACTAACGCCCCTATCATTATTGCCCCGAATTCGAACTTGGCCTTTGAAATAATGTGTGATGCAAGCGACTTTGCATTAGGAGTTGTACTTGGCCAAAGGGTTGACAAGCACTTTCGACCCATCTATTATGCAAGCAAGACTTTAAATCCGGCCCAAGAAAACTACACCACAACCGAAAAGAATTACTAGCCGTGGTGTATGCCTTTGACAAATTTTGCCCTAATCTTATTTTATCTAAAACTGCCGTTTTTACTGACCACTCTGCTATAAAGTACTTGTTTGCCAAGCAGGATGCAAAGCCAAGATTGATCCGGTGGGTGCTTTTATTACAAGAATTCGACATCGAGATCAAGGATAAAAAGGGGATGGAGAATGTAGCTGCTGACCACCTATCTAGACTAGAAAATCCAGCAAGGGAAGAGATAGATAATATGGGTATTGAAGATAGCTTTCCGGAAGAATACTTGATGGTGGTCGTGGATGAAGAACCATGGTATGCAGACATTGCAAATTACTTGGCTGACAATTACCTCCCAAAAGGCCTTACTCATCAACAAAAGAAGAAGCTCTTTTCAGAAATTAAATATTATTTCTGGGATGAGCCATATCTTTTTAGGAGCTGCGCGGACGGAATTATAAGAAGATGTGTTTTTGGCAAGGAAAGCCGGGACATATTAGAGTATTGCCACAATGGACCAGCAGGAGGACATCATGGGGTACAATACACTGCTAAAAAAGTGTTTGATGCTGGTTTTTATTGGCCTACTATTTTCAAAGATGTTGTTATTTACGTAAGGGAATGTGATGCTTGTCAAAGAACGGGTAATATATCGGCAAGCAAGGAAATGCCCCAAATGAGTATTCAAGTTTGTGAAATCTTTGATGTGTGGGGTATAGATTTCATGGGACCATTTCCTTCATCCAAAGGCAACAAATACATACTAGTGGCGGTGGATTATGTGTCAAAGTGGGGGGAAGCACAAGCCTTACCAACTAATGATGCAAGAGTTGTGGTTAAATTCTTGAAGAAATTATTCTCAAGATTTGGAGTGCCTAAGGCGTTATATAGTGATAGGGGAACCCACTTTGCTAATGATCAACTAGTAAAAGTGTTGCACAAATATGGGGTACGCCATAGATTCTCAACACCTTACCATCCACAATCAAATGGGCAAACCGAAATTACAAATACGGCACTAAAAAAGAATATTAGAGAAATCGGTGGGGCATAATAGAAAAGATTGGGCGGACAAATTAGATGATGCACTTTGGGCATTTAGGACTGCGTTCAAAACACCCATTGGAACCACACCTTATAGGCTAGTGTGTGGTAAAAAATGTCATTTACCCATGGAGCTTGAACACAAAGCCTATTGGCCTTTGAAAACATGCAATCTTGAGCCACATGAGTTACGTGCCAATCGACTTTTGCAAATGAATGCATTGGAAGAATTGAGGAACGAGTCTTATACTAACTCATTAATTTATAAGGACAAGACCAAAAGATGGCATGATGCAAGGTTGAAGGGAAATAAAGAATTTGAGGAAGGGAAAAAAGTTCTCTTATATAATTCAAGGCTTAAGCTCTTTCCGGGAAAATTACGCACTTGTTGGACCGGGTCTTTTACAGTAAAGCATGTTTATCCTTATGGAGCGGTTGAGTTATGGAGTAAAGATGGCTCGAGCTTTAAAGTTAATGGGCATTGGGTTAAGAGATACGAAGAAGGAATGCCACAAGACGAAAGACTTGAAGAAGGGTTGGACTTGGAAGAAACCGCTGAAACGTAGAGCGGGAAGGAGTCCAGATAAAGACTCCTCAAAAAGAAGCGCTAGACGGGAGGCAACCCGTCTCTAGAGTTTGCTTTCTTTTTCCTTTCTTTTTCATTTTATTTTTCGTTTTTGTTTCGTGTGGGTTTCTTAGTTTTTTTTCTATCCAAATCTTCCTGTTTGTCTACAAATGATTGCTTGAGGACAAGCAAGGCCTGAGTGTGGGGTGTGGTGAATTTATTTCAAGAAAGTAAAATTTTTGAATTTTTTTTAACGACTCGACGAGTTCATGCATAAATGTTGAAGATAAATTCGTGACACGACTTGTCGGGTCGATACACTGACTCGCCGTGTCGTTTATTTTTACCAAAAAAATATATTTTTACAATCTGTAAATTAGGGTTTTTTAACCCTAAAAGTTAAACACAAAACACATTTCACAGCCGACACGCCTCACTCGCTGTGCCATCCTCTCTAAAGCATTCATCTTCATCTCTTCAAATTCTTCCAAATTCTTCATACAAGGTAACATATTTTGCTCTTAATTTTGTTAAAGGTTCAACCTTTAGAGGTTTCATGATCTTAATTTGTGGGAAAACCCGGTTTTAAAAAAAGATATAATTTTTAGGGTTCTAATTTTGACATATTTAAAGTGTTTTTGTTGAAAATGGTTGTGAATTCGTAGTTAGAATACCTTCCTAGACAAACCCTTGGACTGAATTTAGAGATTGCATGACCAAATATAGTTCGAATCACAGAAGGACACGAGCAGTTCATCAGACACGCCGAGTCAGTTCATGGACTTGACGTGTCAGTCCCTGATGCACGCCATATTTTATTCTAACATTTATGTGGTGTTTTGGTGTTGTTTTATCTTGTTTTATGATTACAGAAAATGTTTTCCAGAAGGGGCCAAAGCTCAAGGAGTAACCAAGGGGACCATCATTGGTTAACTTTTCCTAGAATCGAATCAAAGTCCACTATGAACCGATGGAGAAAGAAGTTGGAGGAAGTTAAAAAGAAGGAAATTTATGTGTCTAGCGCAATTAACTGGGAGTGGCTGGGACAAGTTCGATTGGAAGAGGAAGTGACTCCTTATTTGGTCAAGATGTTTGTGCATAATGGGGTAACTATCACATGCGATGGGTGGAACCGGTTGTTCCGTATTCAAGAGCCGGTGTACCAAGAGTTGTGTTGGGAATTTTTCTCAACTATTACTTTCCGTGGAGGAAATGATTACCACAATCCGGGTGTCCTCACGTTTTTCCTTGGCGGGGAATACCGCCAATGCAGCATGGCCGAGCTTGCATGGAGATTGGGATTCTATAACCAACATTTGGTCAATACTGAAGGTTTTGTTACCTTCTTGGAGCATTGTCACAAAGAGTTTCCGGAGGGTGTCGTGGGTTCCACATGGTGGAACACAATTGCAAATAAAGTCTATATCCCCAAATCGGCTCAGGAAGGGAGCATCCGTTCACCAATCCACCGTCTTATACACCGCCTTATTGCTTGCACAATCAACATGCGCAAGGACGATGACAAGGTTCCAAACCGTGATGTATTTTACTTATGGAGCATCATTACACCCAACACCTTCTGCAACCTCCCATATTGTATGGCTGAATACTTAAGTGGGGGAGTGGTCAAGGATAGAAAAACCTCCAAGATTAATGGCGGGATGTTCGTGACCCGCTTGGCGAGATCTTTTGGGTTGATGGAAAGCGGGGCTTGGAATTTGTTGACTTTGGTCCCGACTCCTCCTTTTAATGTTATTCTTTTTAGGAGGGCAAGGATTATAGAAGATTTTGGTGGTGGGGTTTTTGCAATCCCACATGATGATGAGGTTATAGCACCCGAGGAGCCGGGTAGGAGGGTAAGGAGACGACAAGAAGAAGCCCATGATGACCCACCGGTGATTCCGGTCGATGATGAAGTACCAATGGATTGGTACAATGTGGAGATGAGACACTTTCAAGATGATTTGGCAAGGGGTGTGAATTTTGGCAACCAATCTTATATTCAAATGTTTAATCATTTCAACATTCAACATGTGGATGGGGGTAATTATCCGCATGTGCGCACATGAGAGGAAAGGATTAATGCAAGAGGAAGTGGAGCACGCGGAAGTGGAGCAATAGGAAATGATGGTGGAGATGATGATGAGGAAGATGAAGATTAGATTATCCTTTTATTTTTTATTTGGTTGTGCTGAAACAATTTTTATTTTGTTTTGTTATTTTGTTTGGTTGTTTTTGGACAAGTAGTTTTTAGGATTGTTTTTTTAGTTTGATTTCCGTTTTTTTTACTTGTGTGTTGTTCTTTTCAGAATTTGAATGAGGGTTTGCATGCAAGGGTCTAGAGAGTGATAGAATAGTGGAAGAATCAAGTCTAGGCGAGGGAGAATGAAGTTTTGAGTCCGAATATCGAGTATGGTTATGAAGAGGGTTAAAGAGTGACTAAACACTGAAGAAAAATAAGCATGAATGTCATTTCGAAGTTACTTCATCACACCAAAATCGGATTAAAAGCAGAGTTCAATTTTTTTTCCACACAACGATGTACTCGCCGAGTGCATATAATGACTCGACGAGTCACATTGCAATTCCACGATTTCTGCCAGTTTCGCGTTACAACTCGGAGAGTCGCCTTACAAACTCGACGAGTTAATCTTTATTTCACCTCTCAAGCTTATGATTTGATGATATTTTACACGGAAATTGGCTGCATTTTTGGAAGATCATTTTCTGAAGATTTCCGAGAGTCTTTCCTGCATTAATTAGAGCTGTCAACCACACGGGATTTTGACACCCAAGGCATGGATGAGTTGTTCCTATGCCTAAAGTCAATTGAAGATGGAGCTTAACGAGAAGAATATCAACCTCGCAACTACTATCCCAGGGGAGACTGTTCCAATTTCTTCTTTACTTTTATGTTTTCTTTATCATGCATAACATGCAATGGGGACATTGCATGAATTAAGTATGGGGTAGGGGGTTGGTTATATGAGTTACATTAGTCAAATTAGAATCCTAGGCTAAAATTTAAAAAAAAAATTTACAAAGTTTTGCATATAAATTGCTAGGACTTAATTTAGAAAATTTTGGTAAAAAAAAGCAATTAGGAATCATGCTAATATTATGTTTGATGATTCTATGAGGACCCAAATGTTTAGTTGAGCCTATATACGTTATAGTGCATTTGTGGCCCCCTTTATTGTAGTGAAATCATGGGACAAAAACACAACCTCGCTTAGTTTGAGGGACGCAACAAGTTTAGCATCGTGTACCAGAAATGTATCCAGGAAAACTTAATATCTTAACCAATAAAGGATGAAGTTAAGCTCCCTGCTTAAGCATGTAGGTATTGAGTGAAAAAAAGTGAGTTACATGTAAAAAGAAAGAGAAAAGTTACCAAAAAGTAAAGAATTTTGGAGCAGTCAAATTATTAAAGTATGAAGATCAAAATTCTGAAGAAATTCAAAAGTTAAAGATACCAAAAATCAAACGAAAAGGTGGTGAATTCAAGAAATCAAAGAAGATCAAAGATCAAATAAGTGAAGAATTCAAAGAGCTCCATTGTGGTGTCAAAGTTGTAATTTTTCTAGAATTTATGTATGCTTGGTAGTTTAACCAAAAATGACTTGAGGTTAAGAAAGTTTTCTGGGGATGGATTCAGAGGGATGCATAAAATGAGCGTTGTTTAAAAGAAGTGGGCAAATGTTTATGAGGATTGTAAGTCTTTAGAATTGAGGGGGGTCATTAGGAAAATTTTAGACACAAATGCATGCGTTGCGGTCTTGGCATAATGGCTGGTTTGATTGCGATTATCTTAAGTGATATTGGTATGCTAAAATTTAGTTTTGCTTGGGGGCAAGCAAAAGTCAAGTGTGGGGTATTTTGATATGTGCATATTTAATCCTATATTTTGCATAGAATCTTAATACTTTTTGGCTATTTTAATGTGATTATTGAACAAAGGTGCTTAATTGCGTTTGAATTGTATTTTCAGCCTAAAAGACATGCTCGGTAGCAAAAGGAAGCAGGACTAGCTATTGGAAGCAATGGAATTGAAGAAAGAAGAAAAAGAGTCAAAATCATGAAGAACTCGGCGAGTCAACTCCTGACTCGACGAGTCACGACGAACATTCGCAAACATAGAAGTCCTTGCCGTACACGAATTTTTAATGAAGGACTCGGCGAGTCGGTCCCTAGACTCGACGAGTCAACCCTGTTTCCAGAAATCTATAAATAGGGGCTTTGAGATCGACATTCGGTTTCTCTCATGAACCCTTGGAGGCCAAGCAACGATTGAAAGTGTTGCTGATGTGCTGGAAATCAGACAATCAACCCTACATTCGTTTTTGAGGAGAATCAAGGCATATTAGGGTTAATCTTTACTTAAATCTTTTGTTTGAGCTATGTATGAACCAATTGATTTCGTTTTTGAATTAGTTTCTGCTGAAATCATGAGCTAAGACTCATATCTTCTGTTTTGGATAGATGATTTTGTGAATATGGTTTGATTTTTGTGGTTAGATTAATTTAATTTGGTGAATATTGTTTTGTTAAGCTTGTTAAAGACCCTTATGTGTTAACAACAACTATTTTATGTTAATTAACCAGTAAATTAAGTTGCATGAACATCTCTTAATTGCTAATCTCATATGATTTATGTGAAAACATTGTAATATGCCTAGGAATAGCGAACGTGAAACTAGGGTTAACTAGGGAATAGGTAAGTTAATGTGTGAGCTTGTGTGACGAACCATCAACAAGAGGTTAATTGAACGACCAATTCAATTAGCTACTATAAGTCTTACTTAACCCGAATCAATAAACTAGGGAATTAGTTAATTTAACCAACTGGCCATTGATTGAATTGATTTGTTTTATAAGGATTAGTTATAGCGAACGTGAACCTAATCACACTAAACGGTAGCCAATGCTAATTAATCCATTGCACTTGCCATAAAAATCAACCATAGGAACAAATGATTCAAACCTAAACAGAAGTCTCCTTAATTATTGAATTTAGTTGCATTTTTGTTTGATTAGCTGTTAATTGCTTAGTTTAAGTGTTAGTTAAGTTTCTAGTCTTGTAAAACTAGAGAAAACCCTTTCCTTTATTATTTATTTTTAGATAATTCTAGTAGTTAGTTTAATTGTCGTTCCCTGTGTTCGATACCCTGCTTGCTAGATCTATACCACCAATTGACAGGTACACTGCCTTTTGTGTGTCTAATTTACATTAAAAAGTAGGAATAAAACTAGTTCATTTCACACACATCAATCAGACATACCCGATCCGGGAGTATGGATTAGGTAAAGAGGTAAATTTTAGATTCGAGAGTATGGATCAGACATACCCTATCCGGGAGTATGGATTAGGTAAGGAGGTAAATTTTAGATCCGGGAGTATGGATCAGACATACCCGATCCGGGAGCATGGATTAGGTAAAGAGGTAACTTTTAGATCTGGGAGTATGGATTAGGTAAAGAGATACATTTCAGATTTGGGAGTATGGATTTGGTAAAGAGGTAAATTTTAGATCCGGGAGTATGGATCAGACATACCCGATCCGGGAGTATGGATTAGGTAAGGAGGTAAATTTTAGATCCGGGAGTATGGATCAGACATACCCGATCCGGGAGCATAGATTAGGTAAAGAGGTAACTTTTAGATCTGCGAGTATGGATTAGGTAAAGAGGTACATTTTAGATCTGGGAGTATGGATTAGGTAAAGATGTTAATTTTAGAGTAAGGATTGTCTCGTTGTGAGGTTCGGCGGGATGAGGTAAAGTTCCTTATATATGGTGAAATTGTATATTTTGTGAGTCCTAATATATATATATATATATATATATATATATATATATATATATATATATATATATATATATATATATATAGGTTTAGGTTCTATGGAAAATAAAAAACCCTAAAAATCATAAAAATGCATAAAAAATACTTAGAGATCACAAAACTTTATTTTGAATTTTTTTTATAAAAAATCAAAGCTTTTTATTAAGATTCGCTGAAAAAAAAATAAAAAATCAATTTTTTTTTATAAAAAAAAAAATTTCAAATTTTTTTTTCAGCGAATTTCTTTAAAAACCTGCGATTTTTTCATAAAAAATGTCAAAAAAAAAGTTTTGTGATCTCTAGGTATTTGTTTATGCATTTTTATGATTTTTAAAGTTTTTTTAGGGTTTTTTTGTTTTCCAAATAACTCTTCCCTATATATATATATATATATATATATATATATATATATATATATATATATATATATATATATATATATATGATATAACATTGTGGGATTGAAATCCCTATGTATTCACCAGGTTTCCCAACCTGACCCACTCAGTTTATTGGTATCACAGGTGTTGATATAAAGCTACACTACACCGAGAGATTAAAGAGATGTAGATCACTAATGTAAATGAATGTAAGTTCTGTTTATGCTTATGTTTCTGTATTGACGATGACATCCGAAAGTTTTAAAATGAATAAAATACATTTCTTCGGAAATGCTTTGATAACATATTTATCATGTTTTTCTGGGAAAAAATTCCGCAACACTTTTCTTTAAAAAGTTACTCTGATTTGAAAATAAAACATAAACAAATCGGTCTTTTCTGGCCATGAAAATAGGGATGTCACATTCATCTTATTCCTTCTTCTCACCCCTTCTCTTTTCTCTTGTTCTAATCTTTTTAAACCTCTTTCTATGACTTTCTCGCTCTCTGATGGGTTCTTTTTATATATTTTTTAATTACTCAAGTTTTAAATTTATAAAACTGATTTTATCTCAACCGGACTAATAAACACAATAGGCAGTGTACCTAATCGTGCAATAGTATAGTTTTGGTAAGACTAGGTGTCGAACACAAGAGGAAAGATGGTTGATTAATTTGGAATTCATGATTATAGGTTATACAAATAACAAAAAAGCAATCAATAAGGGTTTTATTAAATTAAATCTCAAATAACCTATTAAACTACAAATCTCGATAAACTAACTGAAGACAAATCTCTTTAAGTATTTTGATTTAGACAAATTACATCTCAAAATAATGGCTAACTACTGATATAATGGATATTTATTCATTATTCATTGATTCCTAATATGACTAGCATCATGGTCAGACTACTAATCCTTTGATTTTAACACAACTATTAATTCACTGATCAAGTGAACAAACAATCATGCAAATCAATATTTAATTCATGTTAAGCAAGATTTGATCTTATTTAACCCTAATGGTCATAGAATTTAAATCATGTATAGAATGGTCATCTACTCATGCACACACATTAAAGTTCATCACTTTATCTCGTAACCCTAGGTTTTGGTCCAACACTAGTCATAATTACCAATAGTCATGGATAACTATGATTCAAATTAACACAGTCAGAATGGTCATCTAAACTTTATTAATTTAGCAATAGGGAAAAAGGTAACAATCTTTAACACATATGGATCTTGCAATCAAACTTGAAAAAATAAATTAAATAAGAATAAACAATCCAAATAGCAATTAAACCATAAACTCAAAGATTCTTCAAATCATAAACACAAAGTAAAAGATATAAACACCTAAATCAGAAAGTAAACACATAATGAAATCAAAGTGGAATGCTAATCATGGTCAAAACAACAAACCACATGATCTCTGACATGAATCCACTCTCTAATCCTTCATATTTTCGCTCATGTCAGCTTAACAGCCTTCCATCCGCCTTCTAGACCCTCAAAACGGCAGAAGGTGTGTCTCTTATCGACCAAGGAAGTATATAATTCATAATCTCCCTTCTGGTTACCCGAAATCGCAATTTATAAGTTTTGGAACTGACTTACGAACGTTGGGCGTACATTGTAAATCATCGCGTTTTCTGACTTTGCGACCCAATGACGAACGCTGGGCGTTCCCTCATTATGATGGGCGTAATGGGCCTCTTCAGCCACTTCGTTCCCTTTAGTAATCCAAGTCCAATTTTCGCCTTTTTTGCATCGTTTCCGCTCTAGCAATAATTATACATGCAAAACATAAATTTAAGCATAATAAGTACCTTCTAGTTCTAAATAGCATAAAAACATAGTATAGAATAATAATAAAACGCCATCAAACTACCCCACACTAGTCTTTTACTTGCACCTAAGCAAAAATGATTTTATTATCATATTATCTCATCAAAACCTAGTCACCAACATCGCACATAATAATCCATTTTGAACCTCTCCATTATATCATGACCGCAATGCATATATTTGTGTCTAAATTTTCCTAAGAACTTCCCCAATCCTAAATACTAACGATCCTCGTAAACATTCTCCCACTTATTTTGAACAACGCTCATTTTATGCATCCCTCCGAATCCATCATCAGAAAACTTTCTTAACCTCAAAATATTTTTGTTTAAGCTCCCAAGAATACATATGGAAAAATAACCTAGAAAGAAAAAAAATTACAAAATCAAATAACTTTGCTAATTGCCTTATTTATTCACTTTTTGCAAGATCTTCATACTTTGATAGCTCTTATTCACTCAGCTTTGCAACTTTTTTTTTCACAACTTTTTTTTTCATTTTTTTTCTTTTTTCCATATCTCACTTTTTTCTCTCAATGAAACATCCCAAAAATACGGTCCAAAAATTTCATTTAAAAATCTTTAAATAAACCATAGGTATTAAATCATTCACTCAAAATCATATCAAATCAGAGTATCATTTCAAAACACATGTTCATTATATCAGAGAAACATCCCAGGCTAAAACTTCTTGGTGTGTGCAATGCAGTCATCCCGAGCTCTTCCCTCCGCAACCGGAAGTACCTGAAACCAAACTGAAAACCGTAAGCACAAAGCTTAGTGAGTTTCCCCAACCTACCACATACCATACACATAACCACATACTGGGCCCCCGCCCGCTGCATCGGGACTTGCCCGGCATCGGACTCGCTTCGGCATCGGGCCCAGCCCGGCATCAGGCCCCGCCTGGCATCGAGCCCCGCTCGGTATTCAGATCTTTTTCTCTTAGGCCCCGCCTGTCTCTGGGCCTCGCCCGCTATCCACATACAATAACATAAACATACTAGCACATAAAAGAAACATACTCTAATGTATTCTCGTTCTAAGGCCTCGCCTAACTTGGGCCTCGCCCATGTCCTGCTATTGAAGAGTCATGGAACCCCATCCACGCTCCTGCTGAAAGTGAGATACGGGCCCCCGCCCATACTCACTTCTCTCCTACCACGGGCCCCGCCCCTGCTCTGCTAATGATGAGATATGGAACCCCGTCCATACTCATCTAGTGATGAGATACGGGACCTCGCCCACACTCACCTCCCTACCAGGCACATACAAGTATCACACATACAACAAGTATATTCCAACATGCAAACATTCCTCGGGTACCACCCGAAATCAGACCTTGGTCTGGAATAACATACACATAAACCTTCCTCGGGCACCGCCCGACATCAAACCTTGGTTCGGAATTATATAGTAACATACAATGCCTAGGGCTAACCCCTGGGTCTTCCTACCATACATAAACTAAATGGGCCGGCATTGTGGCCGTAGACCCATGCACACAATGAGGAGACTCACCTTGCACTGCTGAAGCCTTGCTGATGCTCTTCTGGCTGCTAACTGGCAATTCCCCGAACTGCTACTCCTTCGGCTCCCCGAGCTATCAGTACCAAAAAAACACTTAGACCAAAATACCCTCAAAAGTCAAACTAGGTAAAACTTGGTCAAAGTCAAAGTCAATGGTCAAAGTCAACGCTCCGTGTTAACTCAACTCGCCGAGTTGCTCCATCAACTCGTCGAGTTCTAAAACTCAGATTCCTGAATTCGCAATCCAAATCGTCGAGTCAACCCCTGACTCGCCGAGTTCCCTGACTACTCGTGGTCGCGACTTATCACATCAACTCGTCGAGTCATTCCTCAGACTCGTCGAGTCATTCCTCAGACTCGTCGAGTTCTACCATAACAGAAAACGAGACAACTCACTTCAACTCGTCGAGTTCCTCCCTGGACTCGCCGAGTCTCGTTTTTTGGATCTTCTCCCCCTTGTTGCGGAGTAACAATCGGCTCTGTAACACCCTCAATTCGGCTCAAAATTTTGAGAACAGGAAGTAACTTCTCAGTTAAGTGGTTTCGAACTGAGAGAGTTAGAATCGAATCATGGGCATTGACCAGATTTGAGAGAATGGCAAAGACATCAGAAACACAGCTTTTGAGGACAGCTCGCTCCGTCTTTAGTGAATCAATCTCCTTATTCGCCTGATTTAGCTTAACAGACTGAACTTCAAGCAAAGTAGTTTTGCGAGCAAGTTCATCGATAATTTTGTTCTCCATGGCAAGGTTAGCTTGAAGTTTGTCAAGGCGAGTGGTGATAGAGGACAAAAGAGTGGTTTAATCGGCTTGAAGACTGGTTCGCACCAAATCAAATTTGTCTTTCTCAGCCTGAAGAGATTTGGAAAGTGACTCAATGGCAGTGTTAACCTTGTTGGCGTTAGTCTCTGCAGCTCCTTGAAGAGAATCCAGAAGAAGCTTGGCATCTGAAATTAATATGGCTACGTCTTCTGATGATTTCTTACATGACAAACTTGAGGCATCCACAGCCTTGGTTGCCTTCTGGATAGACTCATTATGTTGTTTGAGGGATGTTTCAATTAGGGATCGAACATCAGTATCCGAGTAAGCTGATGTGGAAGAAGAGGAAGATGAAGTGAGCAGCTTGTCAAGTTTTTCATTTAGATCTTCTAAGTGTCGCTTTGTAAGGGGAGCATCATCATCATCCTCACTTTGAACTCTATAAGGGCTATAGTAATAAGATTCAAATTCAACATCTGGTCCACCAAGAACTGGGAAAGAGTCTGTGGAAGGAGATGGGGAAATGGGTTTGGAAGTAACAGGGGTTTCGGTTCCTGAGGTAAGTGCCCCCGTATCAGATACGTTGACACGAACCGTTGGTTCGGATGTGTTGGTTGTTGTTGAAGTTGCTTGAGTGAAGATCGGTGGAGGGAGAGGTGCAGTGGAGGTAGGTTGAGAAGAAGCAGGTGGTGGAAGCGGTGCAATGGAAATAATTACTGTAGTATGAGATGGAGAAGAAGGAGGAGTTGGAATTGAATCATTAAGTCGTACCTCGGGAGATGGAAAACATGGAGGCGTATCTCCTCTCGGTGATCCTTCAAGGTGAGCATCTTCACCTTCGGCTGATTTCTCTTGATCGTGATCGGAAGGAACGAAATCTGAATCACTAGGTGTATCTTTCTTCAGTTTTCTTGCCATCTTCTTCACCTTTCGCTTCTTTGGTGCAGAAGGAGCTGCTTGTTCGGCCTTACGCTTTTTGGGCATAGAGGCTTTGGAGGATTGACCTTCTTTCTCCGGCTTCTTTTGATCAGGATTCTTCCTACGTTTTGCTGGCCTGTCAGCTTCATCAAGGGATTTCTGAATCTCGGGAGTGAGTTGTATCGATCCTGAAGAAGGAAGGTTTTTGTATTCCCTGATGACCTTGCTTTCGGCAGAGACACACCGATACATTGATTCGTGAATGGAACCAACAAACAAGAATTTGGTTGGATCTGAGACAATGATCTTGGTGGTGTGGAAGGTGCCAGTTGATGATCTCAGTGCATCATCCATGATAGGAACATTAAACGTCTCAATGGCCCGTTGAGTGACAAGGGTCCAAAACCTACCACAGGAGATTTCAGAGTGTCGAGAAGAAGAAATGACGATTTGTACCAGTTGGGACCATAAAATGGATCCATAGTCCAAGTTGATGCCGTGATAAAGACCATAGAGTAAGGTCATGAATGCCTTGCTAGCCCCATCTGACCCAACAACCCTTTCAACAAATGCCTTGAAAATAAGGGTAAATAATCCGTTCCACTGTGATGGAAGGCAAGATTTCTTGAACTTGGTCACCATTGTAAGAAGATCAGTATACCCCATATCATAAAACATTGTGAAAAGCTGAGTCGTAGATATGGAGTCAGGATTAACCAAGGAATCATCAGAAGCTAGCCCTAACAGGGAGCAAAATCGTACTTTGGAGACGGAAGTTTTGTGATTGAAAATCTCAAAGAAAATGCGTTCCTTACTTTTGTCATAAGAAGCTGTTGTATAGACTTGAGAGAGCAAAGACATCGGAATTGATTCCACATGGGTCATAGCGATCACGAGTGGTGAATATTTGAGGCATTCAACCACATGGAGCATATAATATCATAAAGAAAAGGATTCAGATCGATAATCAGGTTTTGGTTCGGCTTGATGGACAACAGAGAGGATGAGACAGTTTGTTCATGAACGGATGAAGATTCAGCTATTGTTGCAGGTGTGAAGAAGAAGATGAATAGTAGAAATTCGCCGGTGTGTTCTTGAGAGAGTTTGGAAGTGGTAAAGTGGTACAAGGGGCGTGAGAAAACCTTATATAACATTTCCAAGAGAGAGAAAGAATCCGTAGTAATGATGCTACGATCTTCTGAATCGGCGCCTGAAAAAGCGCGATTTTACAGCTGTGTTTCCCTAGGAAGACGTCATCAAGCGTGATGTTAGGAACCGTTTCAAATTCACGCGCCCGTTGCAAATCTTATCTAATGACTCGGTTTGAAATCTTATCTTGTTACCACCTTTTCAACTTCGAAAACTTTTCAAATTCCTTTTCAAACTGTGACAAACCCTTTCGCTTCATATAAGGCTGACAATCTTTGCGCCTTAACATAGTGTACCACCATAGCAGTTACAACCGAAGCATCAAATCTGAAAAATTGGCATTAGTACCACGAACAAGAATTGGGAAAATCATAAAGATCTTCGTGCAAGAGTGTGCCAATAGAAAAGAAATAAAGCAAAGTATTTGTGGGATTTAAGTGATGTCTATTTAGACACGAAACTATGGATCCCGGGCACGAATCGCTTCCTTCAAAGTCAAGAGAGACTTAGAAGTGTCTTTGTGGTGTCCCATTGAAATACGATCAAATGTTTATTAAAAAACATTGAAAGGCATCTTTTCAAATTTAAGCTATAAGGGGTGGCTTAGCTTCAACCGAACTTCATTACTTGACATAAGACCGAAAGTTGGATGAAGTACTTGTGAGACCAGTGTAGCCTATTAAACAAGTAGGTTAGATAATATATTCAGTGACTTGGTGATATCTGTAGAAATATCAAAAACAAAAATAAATGGGATCTTATGGGAAGAAGAGCCTTGGTGTCAGAAAATTTCATAAAGATCTCACAAAAAATAAAAAGAGATTTCGTGGTACCTTACACTAAAGTGGTTTCGTTAATACGTGGGTAAAGAACTAGAACATTTGATTGTTCACCGTCAATTCGTTATAGGTGTTGGATTTTGGGTTTCACTTAGCACGTGGTGAAACAAAGCTAAGATCATTAACACAGATGTTGTGTAACCATAAACTTCAGTGGTAAATTCTGATAGTCTTAAGGGTTACTATTATGAACCGAAGTGTGATGGAGAAAAGTGATAAGGAGGTTAAAGAACCGAAAGTACCTCTGCTATATAGTAAGGACCGAGCAGACAACTCTTAACTCAATGTGAGACGAGTAAGGTAGCTCATGACATAAGTGATTTTATCAGCCTGATTGGGAAGAATTGATTTGTGTATATCAAATCAGTAAGGCTTCACTTGAAGTCTTTGAGGCTTTGGTCAACATACAGCAGCATGTTTCTAGGGACACTTAGCTAGTGCAAAGATAAAGAGATTTATACCTGTCCCAGCTCCATCATTTGAATGATCCATAATACCTTTCAGTGATATATTTGGTATTTTTGATTTTGATAAAAAACAACAAGAACAAAAAAACAAAAAAAAAATTGGATTTTATGAATTTTCTGAAAAAGAAATAAAAACAGAAAGGAAAATATTTTTGAGTTTTATGAATTTTATGAAAAATAAATAAAAACAGAAAGGAAAATATTTTTGAGTTTTATGAATTTTCTGAAAAAGAAATAAAAACAGAAAGGAAAATATTTTTGATTTTATGAAAAGAGGTGAATTAAGAAAAGATATACATGGTGTACAAAGTATACAACCGAAACTTCACCTAAAAGTAGTGAAGCGAAATGGACCGAGCGTTCGGTTCATTTCGGTTCCCGAAAAATCTGGAGCCGAAATAGACCGAGCGTTCGCTCTATTTCGCTTGTTCAATTTTAATGAGGCAAAAGTAGTTTCGGTACTGATTCAGCTTCCATCATTCCTAAGCATTGGAGTATTTTATTAAAACTTACTGCAGGTAAGGCTTTCGTGAAGATGTCAGCTAGTTGATCAGCAGATCTAACAAAGTGGATTTCCACATTACCATCTTCAACGTGATCTTTGATGAAGTGTTATCTCAGTGCTATATGTTTCGTTTTGGAGTGTTGCACTGGATTGTGACATATCTGAATAGCGCTTTCTGAGTCACAATAAAGTGGAATCTTCTTCATGTCTAGGCCATAGTCTCTAAGTTGGATTTGTATCCAAATGACCTGTGAAGTACAAGATGCTGCAGCAATATATTCAGCTTCGGTTGTAGAGAGTGAAACGCATGTTTGTTTCTTGGACTTCCAGCTGACGAGTTTACCATCGAGGAATTGACATCCGCCTGTAGTGCTCTTTCGGTCTAAACCGCATCCTCTAAGATCAGCATCAGAGAATGCTTGAACGAAAAATCTTGATTTAGCAGGATACCACAGACCGAGAGATGAGGTTCGCTTCAAATATTTGAAGATGTTCTTGACAGCCACCATATGAGGTTCGCGTGGATTAGCTTGGAACCTGGCACAATAACAAACGGAAAACATAATATCTGGTCTACTAGCTGTTAGATACATTAGAGACTCTATCATTTGCCGATAGAGGGTCATATCAATAGCCGTTTTCTCCAAAGATGGTGTTAACTTCGTTCCAAATGCCATAGGAACCTTTACTTTGGAATCTCCCATCATGCCAAACTTAGTCAGTAGGGTCTTCGTGTAAGCCTCCTGATTGATAAATATGCCTTCGGGTCCCTGTCTAATATTCAAGCCAAGGTAGCATTTCTAACCACATCTTAAAAGGTAGCATTTCTAGCTACAATCAATTATCGCGATACCTCTACTAATCGCTTTGATTATCTTTTATTTCAATCTTCCGGCTTAATTCAGATGCAACATCGAACTTGGTTCTCTGAACCTCGTAACATACTCATCGTAGTCGGACTCAATTTGGTATGACCACTAGGGTCGGAATAACAATCATCTTCTTAATCTTTACCGAAACAATGGTAACGACATACTTGAATAAAACGAAATCAATTACTAGCTCCTTGGTAACCTTGTGACTTTCCCTGATCCAAGTGCGAGTCCTGTGCTTCCGGTAGTATAGGCCTCTACTACCATTCACACCTACTCATACTCGTCCCAAGTATTGTCTCGCAGTTTTCCAAGTTATTACCACAAAAACAATTTTAACACATACAAATGTGTCCAAACAATCACATAATTTTCCCTAGACTCTACTAGGACTTCTTCCATGCGTATCTTCAATCATCAGTTCTTATTCAAATTGGTTGGTGATGGAAATGTCAGACGATGGCATAACTTCATGCATTATACCAAAATTTTTTTTTTTCTGCTAATAGAAAGTGTACTTCTCATGTACTAGACGTATTATTTATTAGATGCATTCTAAAGGCAAGATATCACTCTTACGATATCCTCCGATAGGTGTCATTCACTATCGTAATCCTTCTCATTTCCTCCATTTGCTTAGTCTGCTATGAGTCCTTATCATGACCTTCTATACACCTAAGCAGGCGTTTGGTGTATCGAAACGAGAATATAGATAAAGAAGGTTTAGATGTGTAATCCTCCTAATTACTACAAAAAGTTATATGCCAGTTCTAATACTGTAATTAAACATTTAGAAATCTGAACACATAAAATTTCCAGATCCGGTCGGCAACAGACCATAGATCCGATCAAACAATAGCATAAAGCTTCACAAATCATTTAGCACATAAAAGCATTTTAGGCATCTTCCCTAATTAAGCTAGTGCTTGTGTCTATTCAGGTGTACTTCCTAAAATATATTAGACACACTCCTCATGATCATCGCTTAACATTCTAAGTTTAAGTCTAGAAATAAATCCATATTCCTAGTTCGCTTAAACTAATGCTCTGATACCAACAGTGACATCCCCATTTTCACGGTCAGAAAAGACCGATTTTGTTTATGCTTTATAAAAATCAGAGTACCTCTTTTAATAAAAATGTTGCGGAATTTGTTCCCAGAAAAACATGATAAATACGTTATTAAAGCATTTCCGAAGAAATGTATTTTTCTCCATTTTAAAACATTTGGGATGTTAACGTTAATACATAAACATAAGCATAAACAGAACTTACATTCATTTACACTAGTGATCTACATATCTTTTAAATCCCTCAGTGTAAAGTAACTTCATATCGACACATGTGATACAAATAAGCTTGAGTGGGTCAGGTTGGGAAACCTGGTGAGTACATAGGGTTTTCAACCCACAATAATATAACTATTATGTTAAACATCAAACAATCAACCCAATTACCCATCCCCATTATCTTCTTTACTCTTAAGGATCTACCCTAAGATTCAGCTATTCCTCGTTCATTCATTCCTAAGGAGTATCCTAAGGAATTGGCACTAAGTCTGCATAGTCGCCAGGGTTTATCTCGTTTATTGATAGTATCATTTTCGAGAGTCCACTCGTAATACCTGTCAATGGGTTTTTAGAGTACACCAGGTGAACACATCGTTCACAACACCTACAGGTTGCGAGTCTGCTAGTGTTCCTCTAGACTGTCTAGAATAGTCCGTGGTTGTCATCCATACTCTGCTAGATGACGGGGCCATCGCTTGGGTCATCGTTTGGCTCATTGTTTTGGCTCATCGCTTTGGCTCATCGTTTTGGCTCATCGCTTTGGCTCATCGCTTCGCACCATATTTTATCACTCATATATCATCGCTCATCATTCATCTCATCTTTCATCACTCATCATTTATCTCATCTTTCATCGCTCATCATTTATCTCACCTCTAATCTACCCATGTTTTACCCAACACATTTTGTAGATATAAAATACATATATAGTTTGGATCATTTAAAACATGTATAAAACGTTTCATCCAGCATAGACAACAAGTATTCAGACAGTATACACACATAGCACGTAATTTATATAAAATACTTCATATCTATGTGTAAGATGAAAGTAACTATGCACTCACCTGATAAGGTGGTGACTCGGTACTCGGACAACGCTTCATTACTCTTAAAACAATTTTCCTTTGACAAAACCTAGTATCATTACCACTAGAGTTTAGTCTAATATTCACCGAGACTAATTAATAGTCTAGCTATTATTACTATTATATAAGCGTTAAACAATACTCTTCACCCATTATGTACAGACAGGGGCCAGACATGGAACACCGGAGGGCAGGATCATTTTGGCATATAGCTCTTCTGAATTCAGCAACCCAAGCGGCCCTCCAAACCAGATTCCCCGTACCGCGAGTGGTTAAAAAGATATTATAACGACACTTATATAACCCATAATAATAGCCCAAATAATTATTATAAGGTCCTAATAGCATTAATATATTTAAATAAAAGCTATATTAAATATAGTATAAGCGTAGCTCACTTACAGCGGGTTTTTATTAAAAACCGGGCTTCGCTGGAGCAGCGTTTCTGTGCCGAAAGCTTTTCTTCTCGGAGCCGTCGGGCGCTCCGTGGCTTCCTTCTCGTACTAGGGATGTTCCCTAGACTTGGGAGGGGTTTAGGGAGGCTAGAGAGAAGTTAGAGAGAGAAAGAAAGGCTTATGGTGTGAAGAAAATATGAAGAGTTCACCCTTTATTTATATGGATTTTATAGTAAAGTGGCCCCTAAGTTTCTTCCGTATCTTCCGCGTACGAGCTCCGTTTTCTACGTTCTTTATATCCACACGTTGGTATTTACGAGTACTACAACTTTCATTTAGACCCCGTCGGCTAATTCTCCTTCTATCTCAGATCTACAACTTTCCTTTTTACTCCGTCGGTTAATTCTCGACCGATCTTAAATTTAACAGTAGGAGGTGATTACACTGTTAAATGTCCGCGTAAAATTCATAACTTTTACATACGAACTCCGTTTTCATCTGTCTTTTTGTCGTTGAGTTCCTATTAATGAGATCTTCAATTCTCATTTAGGTCGCGTTGGCCAAAAACCGCTCGATCTAAAATTCGAATACCGGGTTGTGCACTGCTATGCCAAATCTTAGAAAAATCATAACTTCCTCATACGAAGTCAGATTTGGGCGTTCTTTTTATGTACACTCTCGATTTAACGTATACTACGACTTTTGTTTAGATTGATAAGGCTAAAAAGTCTTCTATCGTAAATTCACTATTTACGTCGCGTTGTGTCGTGCCGGTTTTGCCGAAAAACTTCGACGGGCCATAACTTCTTCGTTATAACTCAGATTTCGGCGTTCTTTATATGTACGGAACCCTTGTAACATATACTATAAAATGGTTAAGATTAATCATTCTAAATAATCTTTCATCAAAACTCATTTTTTGATGCTCACTGTCTCTAAATTGACTAGCCCGGATCTACGGGCGTTACAAGTTCCACTTGCTTTATAAATGCTTTGAGCTTTGGAGTAGCCTCTGATTTCTGTTTAAGAAAGAAAACCCAGGTGAAACGTGAAAAGTCATCAATAATTACTAAAATGTACTTACTACCACCGATGCTTTCGATTGCTGAAGGACCACACAAGTCGATGTGTAGAAGTTCAAGTGGTTCGATGATCTTTGTGTTAACACTTGTGGGATGACTCTTTCTGCTTTGCTTTCCCATCTCGCATGTTGCGCACAAGTGTTCCTTATCAAATTTGAGAATTGGAAGTCCTCGTACATGATCACTGATAACTAACTTGTTGATATCCTTAAAATTGAGATGTGAGAGCCTTCGGTGCCATAGCCAACTTTCGTCAGAGTGTGCTTTCGTTAAAAGGCATACAGCTGTCTTTCCTCGAATTGGGTTAAGATTTAGAGGATACTTTTCTCCTTTTTGCTTGGATTTTAACAGGACAATCTTCGTCTTCTTTTCAACAATCTCCGAACCTTCATCATCGAACGAAACCTTCAAGCCAGTTCCCACACCCAGTTGAGAGACACTGATGAGATTGTGCTGCAATCCCTCTACATATGCTACCGTCCGGATTGAGAATTCACCGTTTGTGATCATTCTATAGCCTTTGGTCGTGCCATATGAATTATTCCCGTATTTGACACATCCACCATCCTTAAGGGCCTGAAACTCCCTTAGCTCTTCCCTCCTTCCTGTCATGTGACGTGAGCAACAACTATCAATGTACCATTCGTTGTCGAACTGCTCGTCACTTATAATCTGCAAAAATTAAGCAGATTTAGGAACCCAAAGTTTCTTGGGTCCTTGTGAGCCTTTTACAGGATGGGGAATTGCAACAGAATGATCAACCAAATATGTTCTTTTTATTAAAGTGGTTTCATCTTTTCTTTTGATGGTAAAAACCTTGATTTTATTGATTTCTTGTTTTGGTTTATTTGAATCAGACTGTTTATTTTTGTTTTGATTCTCACTTAAACTAGTCTTTAGATTCCTAGGGTTAGCTGACGTCTTCTTGGCATGAACTTCAGAGTGCGAGACTAGCTTTCCCTTTCCTTTGATATCCTTAACTGGGTTCAGATTTGGTTGTTGATGAGGATGATAAAGTTTAGGACCGAAACTGGTCTTTCGATTCTTATCACTGCTTGATTCGGCAGCAAAACTATTTCTTCGGTTTGTTTGACTGCAAGACTGACAGTAAGTGCATGGACCTTTGTTTGTCTGAGGGCTTACTTTCGCCTGTGGATTCGATACCTTGTGAACGTGATTAGCGTTTTGAGATTTCCAAAACTGCTTTCTCTCTTTGAGATTCTTCTGGTATCTTCTGTTCCTTTGACGTATTCGCTCAACAAGTTGTTTTTGAGATTTGTGAATGTTTGCTTTTGGTTTCGGTTTATCTTCAAAAGCTTCGCTTGGAGATGATTCTCTTGAGGCCTTTACCGGTTCGCCTTGAATTTCTTTAGTACCGCTTGTACTTGGCTTATCAAAGCTTGAAGGCTTGTTAAGAGGTTCAACCACATATCTACCCTTGACTCTCCATGAGGTTTGCTCCGACGGACCTACTGTTTCGTCCGCATTGTCAATGGGAGCTGACCAGAAGAAATTATCACACCCATCAGTGTTGTCTTCATGTACCAAAGAAGTTAGCTCAACTGTTTGCTTCTTGGTAACTCCAGTGGTGGCATATACTTGATTCAGTACTGTTTGCACCTTTTTATATACAACCGCCTTTTCTTTAAGGACTTTGGACTTGTCCTTGGACATACGAGCGAACTCAACTGAGTTTTTAGATATGAGTGGTTTTGCCGGTTTGGGTTCGCTTTTGAGGAATTCAGAGCAGTCAACCACATCCTCTATAGAAATTTCACTCATATCACTGTCCTCATCAAATTCAGAAGAATTTTACACATTCATCTTATTTTCTGAACTTAATTTGGTATTCAATGAGTCAAATTTGTGCATGGTTTCGGTCTTTATTTTCAATTTGTAATTTTCGTCCAATAAATTCCTAAGCATGTCCTTATGGTCTTTGGACTTAATAAAAGACTCAATTTTGTCCAGACCAATCTTGTAAGCATCTGAAACATCATCTGATGATACAATGGATTCACAATTATAGCAATCAACATCAAATTCATCCTCCTTTAATTCAAGAAAGGGCAAAATCATTTTGTGAACCTTTTTGCCAATGTCACAATTCAAATGTAACCGAGTAATATTAGTGTAAAGACGTTTAGCAATCAAACAAAAAATGTTCCTTTGTTTTAAAAACTTCAAATTGTCACGTTGCAAATATATCAACTCATCTATCGTTCTAACTAAGTCTAACTCCGTCTTCTCCATCCACATCATTCACTCCTCACTCTTGGATGTCACCCTGCTAATTTGATCGGTTAAGTTAGCATTTGTGAGGCGTGTTTGCATTAGACTTCCACTTAAACTAGAAAATTTGAATTTCAATTCGTTTAATTCCTTTTCATAGTTTGTTATAGGTATTTTAAGTGATTCGAGAATGGATTGTACCTTCTTGATCAACTGATCGCAGTCGTTGATCCTTTCACTCACATGTTTGGCAGCAAAACACTTATCTTCGTTCTGATTCGCCTCATCATACTCGCCTTCGGTTGTGTAGCCCCTCATTTGTGACAATCCAGCTGTCACCATCAAGCATCTCCCAGCAAACTCAATACTATCTTCTTTCGCCACAAATGCCATGCCATGCGTGGGTTTACGTACTTCTTCATCTTCAGAGTCTGTAGACCAGACCTTTACGCCACCGAACTCATCATCAACAACGTTCTCCTGCACAATCAAATCATTCATAGAATTGTTAGAGGCGTTCTTCTTCTTTATCTCCTCCAGCTTGCGCATATCGTATGCTTCATCATCTTCACCCTCCTTCTTCTCCGATAGCCTTCTTATAATGCAATCTTTGGCAAAGTGGTTTTTTCCATGGCAGAAGTTGCAATCGTATCCGGAGTCTCCTACCAATTTTCACTCCTTCTTCTCTTCTTCTTTCTGAGGATTATTTTTGATCTCCTATTTCGCCTTTTCTGAGCTGTAGCTTCCCCGCCAGTTTCGGTTCTTGGCAACAGGGAACTTTTTGCGAGCAAACCGCTTCACGTTGGAAACCATCATTGCATACTCTTCGCTTGTCAAATCACATTCTGACATTTCTGACTCTTCTTCATCTTCTGCCATATTCTTCGCCTTAGAGAGAAGGGCCAAGGATCCCATACTAGACACCCCTTTCGCTTCCTTTGTCACAACACTTTCATGCGACTTGAGAATACGCACCATCTTTGCCAATGAATTGGTTTTAAACTGCTCGTGAGTCTTCACAGTTGATACCACAGCCACCCATTCGGGTATTAAACCATTCAGAAATGTGACCTTCTGTTCGATCACTTCTCTTCCAATACCGTGCTTGATCATCTTGCTCAAAAGATGGTTGAAACGATCAAATGCTTGAATAAGTTTTTCATCTGGCTTTTGTTGGAAAGCTCCGAACTCAGAGAGCAATAGAGTTTGGATAGAATGTTCTAGGTCCTCATCAGTGGAATACATCTCTTTAAGTCTATCCCAGATCTCTTTTGTCGTGGTGCATGGGCTTACCAAATGAAAAGTATCAGACTGTAAAGAAAATCTGATCATTCTCATGGCTTTAACATTACACAACAACTTATCTTTTTCGTCTTGAGGAATCTTGTCCACATCAATTAAGAGTTTGTTGTACTCCTTTTGAGTCTTAATGGTTCTATTTGTTCCGGAATGAACAAAAGGACCCAATGTTATTGCTTCCCAGATAAGATAACCATTTTCTTCGGAACCAACGACATAGTCCTCAAAGTGATGCGTCCAAACTTCATAATCTTGAGTGTATAGAATCGGAATTCTGGTTGTGGATCCAATGCTATTGGAGATATTGATTGGATTGGTTTGTGAAACATCGTGAGACATGATGACCTTTTCTAGATATCTGCTAAGAATCAGACTTGTAAAGATTAAATTAGGGTTTTATCAAAAGTAAGAAACAACGTCAATGAAGAGATGACGGCTCCTACAAATTCGATAAAAGCGGAAACCCAAAAAAAAATTCTTCCAACAGAAGAGATGCGTATGTATTACACAGTCTCCTGCTCTGATACCAATTGATGAGAATAATATTCTCTAAGATCGATAGATTCAAACAGATATCAATAAGACAATAACAAGTAATAGAAAACGATAAACACCACAATAAATCAAACGAGTGTCGAATGATTAATTTGCTCCACCTCAGAAGAATTCAATGAGAATTGCTACTGTAGAGGTGTGCTATGGTTACAGTACAAGATCTGTAAAATAATAATCAAGAAGCGTTATCAATATAATGCATGAATGAACTATATATATACTAAACCCTAAAAACAAAACACGGCTGGACAGGCCCATTGACGCAACCTAAGAGCTCCTAAGAGCTAAGCCCAATGATGCAACCTCTTAGACTCAACAGAGAGCCCATGGATTCCTATTAAAGACCATGGGGGAGCCCATGACACTTGGATGTAAGACCATGTGGATAGCCCATGGATTTCCTATTAAAGACCATGGGGGCAGCCCATGACACCTAGGTGTAAGGCCATGTGGGGAGCCTATGGCATCCTGGAGTAAGACTATAATATACACGTTTTGAAATCATGTTTTGTAATGAATAATATTGCGAAATATTATGTGAATTTGAGTAATTGAGTTCTAACAGATAGTTTTTACTAGAAGTATACAAATGGACCTAAGAGCTAAGCCCAATGACGCAACCTCTTAGACTCAACAGAGAGCCCATGGCTTCCTATTAAAGACCATGGGGGAGCCCATGACACTTGGATGTAAGACCATGTGGATAGCCCATGTCTTTCCTATTAAAGACCATGGGGGAGCCCATGACACCTAGGTGTAAGGCCATGTGGGGAGCCCATGGCATCCTGGAGTAAGACTGTACCATACACATTTTGAAATCGTGTTTTGTAATGAATAATATTACGAAATATTATGTGAATTTGAGTAATTGAGTTCTAACAGATAGTTTTTACTAGAATTGAAGTAAAACTATGTTTAGAATCACCCGAAAAATATTGGAAGTCTTATGAAATTCCAATCAAATGTCAAATAGTGAAATGTAACGAAAATATAAAATTTGAAATAAGTAAAATTTTATTATTGAAAGTTGTAAAGAATCTCGTTAGAAACATTTAGGCGAAAACCTCATCGAAATCCGAGTTATAACGAAGAAGATATGACCAATCGAAGATTCGCAACAAAACCGGTACGGCACCGAATGACGTAAAAAGTGAGTTTTTGATAAACTACTTTTTAGCCATGGTGATCTAAATGAAAGTCGTAGTATTCGTTAAACCGTGAATTTTGATAAAAAGAACGTTAAAATCTGACATCGTATGAGGAAGTTATGATTTTTCTGAGTTTCGGTATAGCAGTAGACAGCTAAAAACTCGAAATAAAGATCGAGTAATTTTTAGCCGAAACAATCTAAACGAGAATCGAAGGTCTCGTCAATAGTAGTACAACGGTAAAAAGACAGACGAAAACGGACGTCGGATGAAGAAGTTATGAATTTTTAACGAATTTTCCTGTCCCGGTCTGTTAAAAATAATAATAATAAAAATAAAGTCAAAACTAGCCGACGGAGTCTAAACAAAAGTTGTAGAATATATTCCCGCCTACGCGTGCATATAAAGAACATCAAAAACGGAGCTCGTATGCGAAAGTTATGGATTTTAGAAGATTTTGCCACAAATTCTGAGGAATCTCGCATGGATAAGCCTCATTCGGAAGAAGCCACATCACTCGCTCCAAGCGCGCCCCATGTCCGATCTCGGTGAGTCATCCGAGCAGCTGGCGATGCGTGTCGCACTCCCTCGCATCCGAAGCGCCGGTCCAACCGCGGAGCGACGCGTACCCCTTCGCGTGTCCGAGTCTCGCACCAGCCACCTGGGCCTCGCATCTGACGCCGCGTGGAGCCTTCTCAGCCGCAGATCTTCGGTCCCGCACCCTATAAAAGGGGGGACTGCGAGACTTGCCGGGTAATGTTTGATTTTTGCCCATTTTTCACCTCTTATTCCATATTTTGGCTAATTCCACTTCCCCCGAAGCCCCGGTATTTTTTTTAACACCCAAAACACGCCCCGCAGTGCCCGAAGACCCCGAGAAATTTATCTTTTCGGTTTGAAGCTCAACCTTCGCAGATCCCGGTTTTCAATAAATCTCCCAGTTTTTATAGAAGAAAGCTATTTATAGGAACGAAGTGCTGCACAAATTACTATTTTAACCCCCGGTTATTTCAAGGTGAGTTCAATATATAGGAACAATTGTATGTTATGTGTTATATGTGCTATGTGCTTTTCCGTGTTATTATTATTTCCGCTATTTTGATAGCAAAGTTATACCTTTGACCATGTGATCAGTGAAAAGACTTAGATTCACGGTGGTACTGGTATGTAGCCTCTGGCCATGTAGAGGATGTCTCCGTAAGAGAATGACTTCTATTCTATGGCATTGGCAGAAGGTTAGACAGGGCGTGAAAACCTGAAATCTACCAAATTGTTTAATCAGAAATTGTATGTCTTCTGTGCCATTTGGGCTGAAGTTTTATTGATGTATATCAAGTATTGAAATTGTTATGTCTCATTGAACGTATATCTTTGAATCAAGTCATTGATTGTTATGGAAAGCTTATCACATGATTCACATATGTCTTTGTTGTTCCTCTTTGCTTCTGCCATAATGATGTGTATATATGGCATAACATTATATTGTATCTATTATTGAACTCACTAAGCGTCACCGCTTACCCCTCTCAATGTTTAACAATTGCAGGAGATAAGTAAGCAGTGTAGTCATATACTGTTAGAAGCTTTTGAATAGTTTGAAACTATTGTATTTTTTACTCATGTAAATATAAAACTATAGTATCCTGGGAAGTTATGTAATATATAACACTTTGTAATAGTCGGTTTGTATCTAGTCGTTTGTAAACAAGTTATCAATGTAAAATATTATTTAGTGAATATGCATGTAGCATGTTTTGGAGTAACAACTGTTTCAATTATGAAAGCAAGTGTGGGTCTTTCAATCATGGTATCAGAGCAGTAGTTTAAGTGAACTAAATTCCACGGATTGGTATTTAGACTTAAACTATTGGAAGTTCAGTATATGAACTAAGTCATTGTAAGTATATGGATACAAACCATAGGAAAGACTTAAGTAAAGTATTAGGTTATAATAAATACTAATATTCTAAAATACTATGTTACTCCTAAATTTCAGAGCAATGGCTGAACAAGTGAGTAGCCATACACCAGAAATGGGTGGAGGTCCTCAACCTGAGGAAGTAAATACTCCAGTATCTCCTCGTGAGGAGCGACTATTGGGTAAACTTACTGGTGTTATTCGACAGACTCTTGAAGAACACAAAAAGAATGGTGATAAAGGAAAAGAGAAAGTCACCGGAGAATCTTTGGGAGAGAAGGCGAGACATCCCTCATTCAAGACTTTCAAGAGTAGCGGTGCTACAGAGTTTTCTGGTGTCCTTAGTCCCATAGTTGTTCTAACTTGGATTCAGAACACAGAGAAGGTGTTTCATATCTCCCATGTGGATGATGAAGATAAAGCTAATTATGCTTCTGCAATGCTCGTCGGAGAAGCATTGGTCTGGTGGGAAGCAACATATGAAGCTCTCAACAAGTATGACCAGGAGAATATATCCTGGGAGATGTTTAAAACTCGTTTGCTAGGGAAGTATTGTCCTCTAGACACGAGGAGGAGATTGGAGAAAGAATTCCTATAGCTTAAACAGGGAGGAATGACCGTGAATGAGTATGAAACTCAATTCAATCAAAAAACACGTTTTGCTGGAAAGTATATCCCAACTGAAGACGAGAAAATTCAGTTATTTATGGAGGGGCTATGACATGAAATCCACGATTTTGTTGTCAATCGGGATGTTCTGTCATTTGATAAAGTTGTTGAGTATGCTCAAAGACGTAAGCATGACTTAGAGATACGTGGTGCCACTTTTTCTGCTCCAAATCATCCACGTACTGAAAGAACTGTTCCTGCTCCCTCTATTCCACCAGCTCAATCTGTTCGAACTGAACCTAACAAGCAAGTGCAATCCCAGAGTGCTTTTCGTGGCCGCGGCAGATCACAATCTTTTTCTATGCAATCGCCTCCATGTCGCATTTGTGGAAGGAATCATCCGGGTCAATGCAAAATAGACAAGGAATCTATTGTCTGTTATGGATGTGGAGAAACGGGTCACATAAAGCCAGCTTGCCTGAGGAAAGATGTTACTTGTTATGCATGTGGTATTACTGGCCACAGGAAGCGTTACTGCCCTACTCTTACCAGCCAAGTGACGGGAAGTCAAGCTTCCGTTCAACAACCAAAGGATACTCCAACTAAAAACGAGGAGGTGCCAAAAGCTAAGGGTCGTGAATTCCAGATTATCGCAGAGGAGGCACGCGAGGACTCGAATGTTGTGACGGGTACATTTCTTGTCAATTCTAGACCTGCTCACATCTTATTTGATTCTGGTGCCTCAGATTCTTTTGTGTCTCATGAATTTGCACATTCTTTTCAAACTGCTTGCTATGCACTTGCGCAACCATTTCACGTAGATACTGCGGGAAGTATATCATTACTTGCTGATAAAATCTGTAGGGATTGTGTCGTAGAAATTGAAGGTTATAATTTTCTTGTTAACATGATCCCTATCTCCTTGCCCAAGTTCGATATTATTCTCGGCATGGATTGGTTGTCAAAGAACCATGCAGAACTTTTGTGTTACGAAAAGATGGTACTCATTCCTATTGAAGGGGAAGATCCTATTTATGTCTACGGTGAACAAAGGATCTTAAAAATAATCTCTTTCCTCAAAGCTCGTAAATTTATATCGAAGGGATGCCCTATCTATCTGGCATACACAGTTGATATCTCAAGAGAGGAGAAGAAAACTATAAATGATATTCCCGTTGTTAACGGATATCCTGATGTTTTCTCCGATGAATTGACTGGACTTCCTCCGGACAGGCAAGTAGAATTCCGAATAGACCTTGTGCCTGGCGCTGCTCCGATTGCAAAGACTCTTTATCGTCTTGCGCCAGCTGAGATGAAGGAAATGATGATTCAATTGCAATAATTACTTGACAAAGGCTTTATTCGACCGAGTACCTCTCCTTGGGGTGCTCCAGTGTTGTTTGTCAAGAAGAAGGACGGATCGATGCGAATGTGTATTGATTACCGTGAGCTGAATAAGGTGACTATCAAGAACAAGTACCCACTACCTCGCATCGACGATTTGTTCGATCAACTTCAGGGTGTTAGCTATTTCTCAAAGATTGATTTGAGATCTGGCTATCATCAGTTGAAAGTACACAAGCAGGATGTACCGAAGACTGCTTTCCATACTCGTTATGGGCATTTTGAATTCCTTTTCATGCCGTTCGGTTTGACAAATGCTCCTGCCGTATTCATGGATATGATGAATCGAGTATGCCGCCCAATGCTCGATAAATATGTCATTGTATTTATTGACAATATTCTAATCTATTCCAAGTCTGAAGTTGATCATGCCGTTCATATTCGTGAAATCTGAGAACTTCTTCGAAAGGAGAAACTTTATGCTAAATTCTCGAAATGTGAATTTTGGCTTCGCCAAGTTCAATTTCTCAGCCATGTGATTTCTGGTGACGGTGTATCCGTAGATCCTACCAAAATCGAAGCCATTCAAAATTGGGAAGCGCCCCGTAATGCTTCCGAAATTCGCAGTTTCTTGGGTCTCGCGGGATATTACCGGAGATTCATTAAAGACTTTTCTCGTATAGCCGTACCTCTCACGAGTCTTACACGAAAGGAAGCAAAGTTTGAATGGGGTGAAGCCCAAGAAAAAGCTTTCTCGACATTAAAATATCTTTTGACTCATGCTCCAATATTATCACTTCCAGAAGGTGATAGTGATTTCTCCGTCTATAGCGATGCTTCTGGGTTGGGACTCGGTTGTGTGTTGATGCAGTGTGGTAAAGTGATAGCCTATGCCTCAAGACAACTGAAATATTATGAAAAGAATTATCCCACCCATGATCTCGAACTCGCTGCAGTAGTATTCGTCCTAAAACTTTCGATACATTATCTTTTTGGTACAAAATGCCAATTGTTTACCGACCACAAAAGTCTCAAGTATATATTCAGTCAGCAAACTCTGAATATGAGACAACAACGAGCCATGGAGCTGATCAAAGATTATGAGTGTGAAATCCTTTACCATCCTGGAAAGGCCAATGTAGTTGTCGATGCACTTAGCAGGAAGGTTTATCGTAATAGTATGTGTTATACTATTACTCACACTACAGTGAAGTTCACTATCCTAGATGAACTAGAGAAATGGCAATTTGAGGCCTTAAAGCCAGAAAATGTGAAGAAAGAAGGGATGGTACATTATGCTGATGTTTTACTTGATGATCCACGAGGATTAAAGGTATTCAAGAATCGGCTATGGATTCCAAAGATTGGCGGATTAAGACGAAAGATTTTAGATGAATCTCATAAGTCCAAGCTGTCAATACATCCTGGTACAAGTAAACTGTACTATGATGTAAGAGCTGATTGTTGGTGGCCTGGATTAAAGAGAGACATTGGAAGATATGTGCAAGAATGTTTGATATGCTTACAAGTCAAAATAGAGCACCAAAAGCCTTACGGAACCCCATAAAGTCTTAGTGTTCCTGTATGGAAATGGGAAGAACTGTCCATGGATTTTATTACCAAATTGCCAAAGATTGCTAGACAGCATGATAGCATTTGGGTAATCGTCGACCGCCTGACTAAGAGTGCATATTTTCTCGCCATGCGTGAAACGGCTCCAATGGAGAAATACGCACAAGTATATTTAGATGAAATTATTGCGAGACATGGTGTGCCACTAAAGATTATTTCCGATCGTGACACTCGCTTCACTTCTCACTTTTGGGCGAGTATGCAACGTGAATCAGGATCTCGAGTTGCTCTCAGCACAACTTATCATCCCCAAACAGATGGTCAGACGGAGAGAACAATCCAAATAGTAGAAGATATGATTCGTGCATGTGTTTTGAAGTTCGGTGGTAACTGGGATAAGTATCTACTGCTTGTCGAATTTTCATATAATAACAGTTACCACGCTTCAATCAAAATGCCACCGTATGAAGCATTATATGGTCGTAGATGTCGTACTCCATTATGTTGGTGTGAAGTAGGACAGAAAATCCTTGGAGGCCCTGAAATGATTCAAGACACTACTAACAAGATTCAAATTGTACGAGAAAGAATAAAAGCGGCCCAGGATCGACAAAAGTCCTATACGAAAAAGAGGAGGCGACCAATAGAATTCCAGGTGGGTGATTTCGTAATGTTGAAGGTATCCCCATGGAAAGGTCTTATGCGATTTGGAAAGAAAGGAAAACTAAGTCCTAGATTTGTTGGTCCTTTCAAAATCATCTAGAGGATTGGTAAACAAGCATACCGCTTGGAATTGCCTGAAGATTTGGCAGGTATTCATGATGTCTTTCATGTGAGTTATCTGCGCAAATGCTTGAGCATCTATGATAAGACAGTTCCATTATCCGAGGTGAAATTGGATAATAAGTTAAGATGTGTAGAAGAGCCTAAAGAGCTCGTGAATGAAAGAACAACTAATATACGTAATAAATAAGTAGAGTTGGTGCTTGTCAAGTGGAAACACCATCGAGGCCCAAACTATACTTGGGAGAATAAGAATGAGATAAGAGCGAAATATCCCCATTTATTTTAATCGATGTAATTTCGGGGACGAAATCCTCAAAAGGAGGAGGTATTTGTAACATACACGTTTTGAAATCGTGTTTTGTAATGAATAATATTACGAAATATTATGTGAATTTGAGTAATTGAGTTCTAACAGATAGTTTTTACTAGAATTGAAGTAAAACTATGTTTAGAATCACTCGGAAAATATTGGAAGTCTTATGAGATTCCAATCAAATGTCAAATAGTGAAATGTAACGAAAATATAAAATTTGAAATAAGTAAAATTTTATTATTGAAAGTTGTAAAGAATCTCGTTAGAAACATTTAGGCGAAAACCTCATCGAAATCCGAGTTATAACGAAGAAGATATGACCAATCGAAGATTCGCGACAAAACCGGTACGGCACCGAATGACGTAAAAAGTGAGTTTTTGATAAACTACTTTTTAGCCATGGTGATCTAAATGAAAGTCGTAGTATTCGTTAAACCGTGAATTTTGATAAAAAGAACGTTAAAATCTGACATCGTATGAGGAAGTTATGATTTTTCTGAGTTTCGGTATAGCAGTAGACAGCTAAAAACTCGAAATAAAGATCGAGTGATTTTTAGCCGAAACAATCTAAACGAGAATTGAAGGTCTCGTCAATAGTAGTACAACGGTAAAAAGACAGACGAAAACGGACGTCGGATGAAGAAGTTATGAATTTTTAACGGATTTTTCTGTCCCAGTCTGTTAAAAATAACAATATTAAAAATAAATTCAAAATTAGCCGACAGAGTCTAAACGAAAGTTGTAGAATATATTCTCGCCTACGCGTGCATATAAAGAACATAAAAAACGGAGCTCGTATACGAAAGTTATGGATTTTAGAAGATTTTGCCACAAATTCCGAGGAATCTCGCATGGATAAGCCTCATCCGGAAGAAGCCACGTCACTCGCTCCAGGCGCCCCCCGTGTCCAATCTTGGTGAGTCTTCCGAGCAGCTGGCGACGCGTGTCTCACTCCCTCGCATCCGAAGCGCCGGTCCAACCGCGGAGCGACGCGTACCCCTTCGCGTGTCCGAGTCTCGCACGAGCCACCTGGCCCTCGCATCTGACGCCGCGTGGAGCCTTCTCAGCCGCAGATCTTCGGTCTCGCACCCTATAAAAGGGGGGGCTGCGAGACTTGTCGGGTAATATTTATTTTTGCTTATTTTTCACCTCTTATTCCATATTTTGGCTAATTCCACTTCCCCCGAAGCCCCGATATTATTTTTAACACCCGAAACACGCCCCGAAGTGCCCGAAGACCCCGAGAAATTTATCTTTTTGGTTTGAAGCTCAACCTTCGCAGAACCCGGTTTTCAATAAATCTCCCGGTTTTTATAGAAGAAAGCTATTTATAGGAACGAAGTGCTGCACAAATTACTATTTTAACCCCCGGTTATTTCAAGGTGAGTTCAATATATAGGAACAATTGTATGTTATATGTTATATGTGCTATGTGCTTTTCCGTGTTATTATTATTTCCGCTATTTTGATAGCAAAGTTATACCTTTGACCATGTAATCAGTGAAAGGACTTAGATTCACGGTGGTACTGGTATGTAGCCTCTGGCCATGTAGAGCATGTCTCCGTAAGAGAATGACTTCTATTCTATGGCATTGGCAGAAGGTTAGACAGGGCGTGAAAACCTGAAATCTACCAAATTGTTTAATCAGAAATTGTATGTCTTCTGTGCCATTTGGGCTGAAGTTTTATTGATGTATATCAAGTATTGAAATTGTTATGTCTCATTGAACGTATATCTTTGAATCAAGTCATTGATTGTTATGGAAAGCTTATCACATGATTCACATATGTCTTTGTTGTTCCTCTTTGCTTCTGCCATAATGATGTGTATATATGGCATAACGTTATATTGTATCTATTATTGAACTCACTAAGCGTCACCGCTTACCCCTCTCAATGTTTAACAATTACAGGAGATAAGTAAGCAATGTAGTCATATACTGTTAGAAGCTTTTGAATAGTTTGAAACTATTGTATTTTTTACTCATGTAAATATAAAACTATAGTATCCTGGGAAGTTATGTAATATATAACACTTTGTAATAGTCGGTTTGTATCTAGTCGTTTGTAAACAAGTTATCAATGTAAAATATTATTTAGTGAATATGCATGTAGCATGTTTTGGAGTAACAACTGTATCAATTATGAAAGCAAGTGTGGGTCTTTCAAAGACCCTGGGGGGGGGGGGGCACGACATCCGTATATGTTTATATGTATGGCTATGTGATTGATATGGATATGTGATTGATATGGTTTATGTAGCTGTTATAGCTGATATGGATTATGTGGTTATGTGGTTTGTATGGGGTATGCTCTGGGGAACTCACTAAGCTTTATGCTTACGGTTTACAGTTTTGGTTTCAGGTATCATCAATTTGGAAAAGAAGAGCTCAGATTTATCGCAGTGTACACACCTATGATTTCCGCAATGAATGATTTTGGGATGAACTCTGATAAATGTTTTACTTAACGATGATTTGAAATGTTTGAAATAAATGGTATCAATGTTTTAGGTATATTAAAAATGAAATTTTTACCCTTGATTTTTGGGTCGTTACAAGTTGGTATCAGAGCCTTGGTTTGAGGGATTCAGACATATTTTCGGGTGTGTCTGAACTCAAATTGAGGATCTGTAAAGTTTTCAAAAAGAAAAAAATGTGTGTTCAAGGAAAAACGTTTTCTAAGATAAGAAAGGGTGTGGTGCATGCAATCAGCCGAGCTCAAGTAAGTTTCCCCAGAATACCCACATTTGTTATCTGTTATGATTTGATTATGAATCTGTGTATCGCATGCTAGTTAGGGCTAGGAGATATGCCTTTATATGTTGTATGAGCTGGTAGACTTGCATGCTAGTGCTGAGTAGTCAGCGATAGATTGGCCTGATATGTGACGCTTGTAGCCTTGGAATACTGGATGCCATGCTAGAATGAGAATGATTCTTGGTATTGATAACTGCTAAGTGTATGTTTTAAAAATTGTATACGGTTAGGATCTTATAGCCTTAGAATAATTGGTTTTGGATCGTTTCATGTTCTGTGTACAATTTGCATGCATAATGCAGCCGACAGTGAGAGTGGACGTGAGAGCATGGGTTGTGGTACGTGGACTGAATGTCTGATGATAGTTTCGCAGGTTGGAGAGTGCCCTAGGGAGATCCTAGGATGAGATTAGTGACAGGTGTTACCTGCTTGCGAATTGTACGGGTGGATAGACTGACTTGTCTAGTGTACGCTGGTTAGATTTACCGATTACCTGAATGTTGCTTGCTTTGTGCTCTGTAGGACTCTTATTAATGTGAGTTAGCTATTAAGTAAATATGCTAAGTCACATGTAGCACATAATGGATAATCTCAGACTAATAGACTTGACCCTATTACGCAGCTCTTGTATGAGTCCAACCGTTCTAGGGATGATTCTTTTACTTGAAGGATTATCTGATCTGCTACATGTGGCTATATTCATGAGGTAGCTAGTTGACATTAATGGGAATCTTTCAGCAGCTGAGGACAGGGTGAGGTTAGGAACCTAGGAAGGCCTAGGATATGCTCCAGTGAGCTTAGTGGGGCGGTTCGGTGGAGTTGGGAACCTAGGGGGAGCCTAGGAGGTGCTACGGTAGAGATTGTCTTGTTGTTTAGCAAACATTTAGTATACCGGTGGAGTAAGTGACTTAGAGGATTCGGGAGGATTGTTGAGGAAAGTATGGATAGGTGTGGAAGGTAGTATTGGGCCCGTACTACTGAAAGCACAGGATCCATACTCGAATCGGTGAGAGTCTTGGAGAATCTGAGAAGCTTATGGGAAGGAGAATTCTTGGTTATGACTAGATCATGGGGATAGCTGCTTTGCAGAATGAGGATAAGCACGTATGGGAAGGACCAGGGTTTTGTCCCGGATCCGGTGGTGAGCCCGTTAGTGGAAGGACTGCCAGGGTTTTGAGTTCGTCTTGGATCTCTAGTATCAGGCGGCAAGGATTGATTGTGCGATCTATTGCACTTTCGGGACTGGAGACTATGTCTTGGGGGTAATTTGTAGCCCGGTTTAGAGCAGAGGTTGCTCCAGCTATTGCAGTTCAGCTGTTGATGATTGAGATGGTGAGTGTGTCAGGGTGCGAGACCCTGAATGTTGTGGACCCTAGAGCCCGAGGGCGGAAGATCAATTTAGAGTACCTCGAGAAGAGAGGTTCAGGTTATGTGCATTTAGTGGAGGGTCTCGGGAAGAGACCCAAGAATTTCAGATCAACTTTTGAGAGGCCAACAGGTCGGGTTCAGTACAACGCTTGTGGAAACTGCACGATGGAGGTTCGTTCCAAGAGTTGGGATTGTCGTTGGGACTGGAAGGAAGTGTTACACCATGTTCATAGGGTGGTCGAGGTAACACAAGAGGAGGTGGTCAGGATTCTTTCAGATGTTTGCGAATATGTTATCCTCTGCCACTTCAGGTGGATGTCGGGAATTTGCATAACTTTGGAATTGTGATAAGTTGGATCTTGGGTCGGTTCTCTGCTATAGTCTGAGTGAGAAAGGGTTGTCAGATGCCATTCAGCATGCCGAGGAATCTTTAAGGAATCTTCAGATGGACGTATCTCGCAGAACGGGTTCCGCGGGTACCGTGATTGCTCCGAGTCGTTGTCAGAATTTGTTCAGTGATCTGGGTTGCTACAGGTGTAGCAGGTTCGGCCACGTCAGCAGGGATTGCCCATAGGGGGCAAGCCCGTTATATTCTCGTTGTGATCAAGTGGGAGACAAGGAGGTCGACTGTCTGATGATCAGAGAGGAGCAGTGAGTACATCTGCTCCAGTTATTTTGGAGTTGTTATCTCCGTTGGTGGTTGACTTGATTATGTTCAAGAAGAGTCATGTTCCATCTGCATAACATGGATCTTTTATGGAGTAGCACGAGGTCGTCTCCTTATATACAGTAGATTCCCAGTGTTCGAATGTCATCTTGGGGGTAGTCGGGGTTGGATCAAGGGCTTGTGCGAGGGAATCATGACTAGTTTTCAGTAGCCTTAATATTTTGTGATTGGAAGAGCATTTGGGATTGCCGAGGGAAGAGAGAGTTGTTGCTGAGGTTTTGGTTAGACTATCCGTTCGTTGGACTCCGAGATCTGAGCGTGATATCGCTTTTAAGCGTTTGAAGCCATTGATGTTGTTGGGATACAAGAAGTGTTAGCTGGTTTTCAGGAGTTGTGTTGTTTTGGGAAGAGTTACTTTTGGTGCGCTAGCTTTGGTAAGCACCGGTCGTCAGCAGACTGATCATTGGAACGTAAGAAGGAACTGGAAATCCTTCAAATTTCATATGCCAAGCGGACTTAGTCGAATCTAAGTGGGGGAGAACCTTACAGGTATCCAGGACAGAAGCAATGGTGAAAGTGTTGTAAGACTACGGGGGAGCCGTAGCATTCACTAATGTTCAGTTAGGGTGAAAGTGTTGTAAGACTACGAGGGAGTTGTAGCATTCACTAATGTTCAGGTAGGGTGAAAGTGTTGTAAGACTACGGGGGAGCCATAGCATTCACTAATGGTCAGTTAGGGTGAAAGTGTTGTAAGACTACGTGGGAGCAGTAGCATTCACTGACGGACAGTTAGGGTCTAGTGTTGTAAGACTGCGGGGGAGTCGTAGCATTCACTAGCTGTAACGACCCAATTTTTACGCCCAAAAATTTCGTTTAAAATAAACGGTTTGCAAAACATTTGTAGTAAAACATCATCCGATCATATCATCTCATAAAATATATCTTATGTCTGAAACCAAATCATAAAATAATAATAATAATGTCAGAGTACAATCCCAGAACATCTCATAGTGCGGAAAACCAATGTGTGTGTGTATGATGTGCCGCTACCGCGCCAGCTCCTTCCCCTTCGCTGATGAGGTACCTGAAACAAAACTATAAACTGTAAGCACGAAGCTTAGTGAGTTCCCCCATCGTACCACATACCATACAATCACATAACATACAGATATTGTCAGGCATATCTGGGTGCCCGACCTACCCCTTCGGTCCTTTCGACCGGATACTGCCCAGCATATCTGGGTGCTGGCCTCCCCTTCGGTCCTTTCGACCGGATACTGCCTAGCATATCTGGGTGCTGGCCTCCCCTTCGGTCCTTTCGACCGGATACTGGGGACTATTTCACCCCTCTACTACTACCACGTAACATATATCACATAACCAAAATCTGTCTAACATGACTGGGTATGACTACCCCTTTCGGCCCTATCGACCGAAAATCCTGGGGACTATCTCCCCTACTGCTACTAGCATATAACATCATATCATACTAGCACATAACATATCAGGTAGTAGCAAACCTAGATGATATCACAAAGACAATCATCCAACATACAACTCCTACTGGTGGGCCGGCATTGTGGCCGTAGACCCACCGCTACTGGAAGGTAACTCACCTCGAAAAGTAGCTACTGGAAGTCTGCTCGCTAGACGTCTGACTGCTGCACCGGTAATCCTCCGGCTATAAATCCATAAACATCGATTAGCTACTCATAAATACCCTTAGGTCAAATGACTGACCTGCCCCTGGTCCAAGGTCAACTCCTTGGTCAAAGTCAACTTCCAGTTGACTGGACTCGCCGAGTCCTGGCACAGACTCGCCGAGTCCCTCTCCCACTATTCCCGTACTAACTCATCAAGTCCCTTTTTCCTACTCACTGAGTCACCCTAACTCACTACTTGGGACCATTAGACCGGCTCGCGATCCGACTCGCCGAGTCCGAGAACAACTCGCCGAGTCCCTACGAGCAGATCTCCTACTTGCTTCCAAATCCTCACCAGAGCATCCATCTTGAGGATTTGGGTTTCTGGGACTTTTGCTACTCGATAAATTGCTAATTACGCGAGCAGTTACGAAGGGTTGGACCTTCTACACTTAAACCCCTCTTAACTCAGTAACTGTTCATATGACTCGCCGCGTTGGAAGAACAACTCGTCGAGTCCCAGGCAATCTTCATAGGACTCGCCGAGTGGTTCATCCAACTCGTCGAGTCTAAGACTATCTTCATAGAACTCGCCGAGTGCACTTTGGCACTCGCCGAGTCCCTTCAACCCTCCTTCCAAACAGACCAATTCTTAGGCATGCAACGGTTCCAAACCATAGATCTAAGCTCCTAGGGCATGCTTATCACGTAAAGTTGCAAACTTTACGTGCATGCATGGCCCTATGAGCTCCAAAAGGCAAATCCAAGCTCTTTATGAGATCAAACACTCAATAGGGACCTCAATCACTTCAACCACAGAGACTTTACACTTCTAAGATGTCCCTAAGGTCCAGATCTGAAGTCCTTTCAGAACATGGAGCATAAACACATGGAGTTTGAGGTTTTAGGGCTTGAAAACCACAAATTTGGGACAAAAAGGGAATCTAATGAACTAGTGATCAAGGTAGGAACTTTTCTACCTGAATGGAAGCTTCCCACAGTGTAGAGTTCGGATCTACTTCCCATCCTTGCACTCTTCAACCTTCTCCTTCTTCTTCTAAGCTCCAAACTTCCTTCACCATGCCAAAATCACTCACAAGAATAATATGGGGGCTAGGGTTTCGCTCTACAGCTCTTCTGGAAGTGTTAGGGACAAGGGAGGCCGAGTTAGAGTGTTTAAATAGGGTGCAAGCCCCTGGATTAGGGTTTTTGTCCAAACAGCGGCTACTCGCCGAGTCCGGGACCCGACTCGACGAGTCCACAACTTAAACCCCGTGCCCCTTCCCGCTTCTACTCGGCGAGTCGAGCCTTTGACTCGCCGAGTCCAAGGCCAGAATGCAAAATACTCAAAGATTTAAATAAAAGAATACGTACCAAGAACCAGGTGCTACAAATCTCCCCCACTTATTTTAGACTTCGTCCTCAAAGTCTGCTGCTTGCTCCTGAAACAGCTCGGGGTAATGCTCCATCATCGGCTCCCATGTCCATTCCGAGCCCTTCCGGTGCTGCCATTGCACCTTTACCAGCTCAACCCTCTTGTTCCTCAGATCCTTCGACTTCCGATCGAGGATCACCACCGGCCGCTCGATGTAATTTAGGCTGTCATCAACCTGAATGTCCTCCAAGGGTACCACTGCTGAGTCGTCCACCAGGCACTTCCGCAGCTGGGAGACGTGGAAAGTGTTGTGGATCTGACTGAGCTCGGCTGGCAGATCCAACCGGTACGCCACCTTGCCCACCCGGGCTACCACCCTGAAGGGTCCAATGTATCTGGGGCCCAACTTGCCTCGCTTCCTGAATCGGATGACGCCCTTCCATGGCGACACCTTCAGGAGGACCATATCCCCGACCTGGAATTCCAGGTCTGACCGACGCTTATCGGCATAACTTTTCTGCCGACTCTGAGCAGTCTGAAGCCTGCTCCGGACCTGCTGAATCTTCTCTGTCATCTTGAGCACTACTTCGGTGCTCCCCATGACTCTCTGGCCAAGCTCACCCCAACATATCGGGGTCCTGCACCTCCTCCCGTATAACATCTCGAAGGGAGGACGGTCAATGCTCGCATGATAACTATTATTATACGAGAACTCCGCCAACGGGAGGTAGGTATCCCAACTACCTCCGAAATATAAAACACATGCCCGCAGCATATCCTCCAGAGTTTGGATGGTCCGCTCGCTCTGGCCATCCGTCTGCGGGTGAAAAGCGGTGCTAAAATGCAGACGAGTACCCAGCTCGTCATGAAACTTCTTCTAAAACCTGGAAGTAAACCGCACATCTCTGTCTGAAATCACCGAAACTGGCACTCCGTGCCGCGCCACCACCTCCCTGATATAGATATCGGCCAATTTCTCGGCCGAGATGCTCTCCTGAATTGGGATAAAGTGGGCGCTCTTGGTCAATCGGTTGACAATGACCCAGATTGAATCCATTCCCCGTGCGGTCCTGGGAAGCTTGGTGATAAAATCCATCGTGATGTCTTCCCATTTCCACAGCGGAATATCCAACGGCTGCATCTTGCCGTGTGGTCTCTGATGCTCGGCCTTGACCTTCCTGCAGGTCAAGCACCGCTCCACGTACCATGCTACATCCCGCTTCATGCAGGGCCACCAATAGTCCAGACGAAGATCCCTATACATCTTCGTCGCCCCGGGATGAATGGAGAACCGGGATGTATGCGCCTCCTCCATCAGGACCTGGCGCACGCCTCCATGATAAGGGACCCACACCCTACGGTGAAGAGTCAATAACCCTCGGCTATCATAGTCGAAAGAGGAAACCTGTCCCACAATCCGGTCACTCTTCCGATGTTCCTCCTTCATAGCCTCCTGCTGAGCCTCCCGGATCCGTTCCAGAAGCCTAGTCACCACTGTCATCCTCAGACAGATATCCCTGATCGGCGCTGCCTTGCGGCTAAGCGCATCGGCCACGACATTGGCCTTCCCCGGATGGTAAAGGATCTCACAATCATAATCCTTTACCACATCAAGCCACCGACGCTGTCTCATATTTAGATTTGGCTGATCCATGAGATACCTCAAACTCTTGTGGTCCGTGTAAATCGTACAACGAACCCCATAGAGGTAATGACGCCAAATCTTGAGGGCGAATACAATAGCCCCCAACTCCAAATCATGCGTCGGGTAATTCGCCTCGTGAGGCTTCAGCTACCTCAACGCATAGGCGATGACATGCCCTCTCTGCTCCAATACCGCGCCCAAACCTGCGATGGATGCATCGCAGTACACCACAAAATCCTCCATGCCCTCTGGCAGGGCTAAGATTGGCGCCTCGCACAATCTCTGTCTCAGTGCCTCGAACGCGGCCTGCTGCTCAGGCCCCCAGCGATACACCACCGACTTCTTAGTCAGTCGGGTGAGCGGAACTGCTATCTTGTAGAAGTCCTGAATGAATCTCCGATAGTAGCCTGCCAATCCCAGAAAGCTCCGAATCTCAAATGGAGACCTCAGAACCTCCCAACTCATCACGGCCTCCACTTTGGTCGGATCTACCGAAATCCCGTTCTGGTTGACAAGGTGCCCAATAAACTGCACCTCGCGCAACCAGAACTTACACTTGGAGAACTTAGCATACAAGTTCTCCCTCCTCAAAGTCTCCAGAACCTCCCGCAGATGCTCCTCATGCTGCTCTCGCGTCTTGGAGTAAACCAAGATATCGTCGATAAACACTATCACAGACCGGTCTAACATCGGTCTACATACGCGGTTCATGAGGTCCATGAAGGCGGCAGGAGCATTGGTGAGCCCGAAAGGCATCACCGCAAACTCATAGTGGCCGTAACGCGTCCGAAACGCAGTCTTCTGCACATCCTCCTCTCTGACCCTCATCTGGTGATACCCTGAACGCAAATCAATCTTGGAGAACCAAGATGCTCCCTGTAGCTGGTCAAAGAGGTCATCAATCCTCGGGAGTGGGTAGCGGTTCTTCACCGTTACCTTGTTCAGCTCCCGATAATCTATACACATCCGATGCGACCCGTCCTTCTTCTTTACGAACAGAATCGGGGCTCCCCAGAGTGAACTGCTCGGTCGAATGAAACCCTTGTCTAACAGCTCCTGCAGCTGCGTAGACAACTCCTGCATCTCGGGAGGAGCCAACCGATATGGTGCCTTGGCTATCGGAGCTGCACCAGGAACTAGGTCGATCCTGAACTCCACCTGTCGCTCCGGAGGTATCCCTGGCAACTCCTCGGGGAATACATCTGCGAACTCTCGTACTACGGGCACATCGCCCACCGTCGCCCTACCCGTCTCCTGGGTATCCATAACATACGCGACATAACCTGTGCAACCCTGCTGGAGGTAACGCCTAGCTCTCGCTGCTGAACATACAGCGGGTCCTCGCTGTGGCCTCTCACCCTGAATCACCAGCTCTCCCCCACTTGCGGTCCTGATCCGCACCAACTGCTGCGCGCAATCGATCGCTGCCCCATTAGGGCTGAGCCAATCCATGCCTATAATCACCTTGTTCCCACGCAATGGAATGGGAACCAAGTCTACCAAGTAGCGCTCCTCAAATAACCTCAGCACACAATCTCGGAAGACCTCAGATGCTCGCACTGACCGGTCGTCCGCAATCTCGACCTCTAGAGGGCAGTCCAACATGCCCGAAGACGCAGGAAACTTCTTGCTAAGCGCAAGAGAGACAAATGATCGAGTAGCGCCCGAATCAAACAACACCTGAACCGGGATGCCGTTCACATGGAACGATCCTAAACCGAGCACATATCAATAACATAGACACCATAAAAATAAATTAGAGGGAAAGAATCATACTCGTCACCACATCGGGTGCAGCGCGTGCCTCCTCGGTAGTCAGATGAAATGCCCGACTCCTCACCACTGGAGCCTCTGCCTTGCCCTGCCGGCCATCGGTAATCCGCAGGGTTGCTGGAGCTGGCGCCCTCACTGGCGCTGCTGCTGTCAACTGGGGGCAATTGGCCTTCTTGTGGCCCCTCTGGTTGCAGTGGAAACACAGCAACTCTGACGTCTGTAACACAGGTGCAGGGGCGGTACAATCCCTGCTGAAGTGCCCCATCTTGCCGCACTTGTAGCAGCCTGGCGATCCCACTCTACATGCCCCCTCATGCGCCTTGTCGCATTTCCTACAGCGGCCTCGGCTCTGTTGGCCTTTCGGCCCAGCATCTGATCCCTTGGGCTTCTTCCCCGAAGCCCCCGCAACCTGCCCCTCTTCTGTCTTCCTCTTCCGGATATGCTCCAGATCAATCTCCCTCTCCCTTGCCCTGGCAATCATGGAATCCAGAGTAGGACAAGCTGAAAAGCTAACATGCTCACGAATGTCAGCTCGTAGCATATCATGATAGCGGGTCCTCCTCATGTCCTCGTCGCCCGCATACTGGGGCACCAGTAACGCCCTCTCCCAGAACTTGGCGGTGATCACCGCCACAGTCTCCGTGGTCTGCCTCATATCCAAGAACTCCCTGGCTAACTGCTGGAGCTCCACTGCAGGTGCGAACTCCGCTCTGAACTGTGTCACAAAGTCTAACCATGTCATAGCCTCAACAATCGAGGCTCCCAGAGAGTCACCAACCGACTCCCACCAATCCGTAGCCCGGTCCCTCAGACATCCTGCTGCAAATCGTACCTTCGACCCCTCAGGGCAGAAGCTGGTCAGCTGTGCAGACTCAATGTCTGCAATCCATCGTCTGGCAGCAATGGGGTCCTTCGCCCCATGGAAATCTGGCGCACCACTGCCCCTGAAGTCCTTAAAGGACAGTGTGCGAGATCCTGACTGGCCAGATGCCAAGTCACTCCTGAACACCCTGAGGCGGTCCTCCATCAGCTCAACTATCCCTTCCTTGATCGACCCGAAGATGATGGGGGTCGACTCAAGGATGCCTCTGGTGATCTCTGACGTGATGAACTCGCGTAGCCTCTCATCCACTGGTTCGGAACCTGAACCCGAACCCGATCCCTCTCCCGAACTGCCAACTGCTGGCCTCGAACGTAGTACCACCATTCTGTAATACATAACGACAACTGTTAGTGGTACTGACACACCTTAGAGGGATTACATCTACTGCAAGGTTCCTGGTCTCGCCTCAACCTTTCTTAATTCAAGTACGGATCCTCTGCTTTCAGTAGTACGGGCCCATACTACCTTCCACATCTATCCGTACTTTCCTCAAGAACAGCCTCGATTCCACCAAGTCCCTTCTACTACTACTGCTGATCTCATGCTACTCTCGTCCTAGGCTTGCCCTAGGTAATCGCCATCCCACTCTCTGCCATCAGCTGCATAAGAAGTCCCTGCTTCCTTCCCCTAACTAGCTCGCGAATACTATTACATATTACCCAGACTAGATAATTCTTCGAATGAGAGGTCCCACCCTACAACGGTTGGACTCAAACAAGAGCTGCGAAATAGGGCTAGACCCAACCTTCTGAAATTATTTAGTCCTTGCAATATGTAACTTAACATATTCGTTTACTAGTTAGTGAAAGACAACTAGAACTCCTAAAAGCACATAGCAAGCAACATTCGGGCATTGAGTACACATAATCAAGTATATACTACTCTGGCTATCATACTGACTGATCTGTACTAGCATACAATGCTAAGCTCATACTATCGGGCATAACCTAAACATGCTACCCTACTACTGTCTACTTAGTACTAGCATGCAATTCTCATGAAGCTGGAACACTTAAAGCAGGCACATAAGGCATTATTCCTAGATCCTTAGTCCTATTCTAGCATGCTGTTCTACTGAAACTGAAACTGATAATTATAACATAAACTTTTATAGGTACTTTGGGGAAAACTTACTTGAGCTCGACCGGTCGCGCACATCACACACTTTGTTCTTTCTCAAAACTCTTTTACTTAGCCTTTAGAAAATCATTTATTTATAAAACTCTTTTAATCCCTTGATTTGAGTCCAGACACCCCGAAGGTGTGTCCGAATCCCTCAAACCAGGGCTCTGATACCAACTTGTAACGACCCAATTTTTACGCCCAAAAATTTCGTTTAAAATAAATGGTTTGCAAAACATTTGTAGTAAAACATCATCCGATCATATCATCTCATAAAATATATCTTATGTCTGAAACCAAATCATAAAATAATAATAATAATGTCAGAGTACAATCCCAGAACATCTCATAGTGCGGAAAACCAATGTGTGTGTGTATGATGTGCCGCTACCGCGCCAGCTCCTTCCCCTTCGCTGAAGAGGTACCTGAAACAAAACTGTAAACTGTAAGCACGAAGCTTAGTGAGTTCCCCCATCGTACCACATACCATACAATCACATAACATACAGATACTGTCAGGCATATATGGGTGCCCGACTTACCCCTTCGGTCCTTTCGACCGGATACTGCCCAGCATATCTGGGTGCTGGCCTCCCCTTCGGTCCTTTCGACCGGATACTGCCTAGCATATCTGGGTGTTGGCCTCCCCTTCGGTCCTTTCGACCGGATACTGGGGACTATTTCACCCCTCTACTACTACCACGTAACATATATCACATAACCAAAATTTGTCTAACATGACTGGGTATGACTACCCCTTTCGGCCCTATCGACCGGAAATCCTGGGGACTATCTCCCCTACTGCTACTAGCATATAACATCATATCATACTAGCACATAACATATCAGGTAGTAGCAAACCTAGATGATATCACAAAGACAATCATCCAACATACAACTCCTACTGGTGGACCGGCATTGTGGCCGTAGACCCACCGCTACTGGAAGGTAACTCACCTCGAAAAGTAGCTGCTGGAAGTCTGCTCGCTAGACGTCTGACTGATGCACCGGTAATCCTCCGGCTATAAATCCATAAACATCGATTAGTCACTTATAAATACCCTTAGGTCAAATGACTGACATGCCCCTGGTCCAAGGTCAACTCCTTGGTCAAAGTCAACTTCCAGTTGACTGGACTCGCCGAGTCCTGGCACAGACTCGTCGAGTCCCTCTCCCACTATTCCCGTACTAACTCATCAAGTCCCTTTTTCCTACTCACTGAGTCACCCTAACTCACTACTTGGGACCATTAGACCGGCTCGCGATCCGACTCGCCGAGTCCGAGAACAACTCGTCGATTCCCTACGAGCAGATCTCCTACTCGCTTCCAAATGCTCACCAGAGCATCCATCTTGAGGATTTGGGTTTCTGGGACTTTTGCTACTCGATAAATTGCTAATTCCGCGAGCAGTTACGAAGGGTTGGACCTTCTACACTTAAACCCCTCTTAACTCAGTAACTGTTCATATGACTCGCCGAGTTGGAAGAACAACTCGTCGAGTCCCGGGCAATCTTCATAGGACTCGCCGAGTGGTTCATCCAGCTCGTCGAGTCTAATACCATCTTCATAGAACTCGCCGAGTGCACTTTGGCACTCGCCGAGTCCCTTCAACCCTCCTTCCAAACAGACCAATTCTTAGGCATGCAACGGTTCCAAACCATAGATCTAAGCTCCTAGGGCATGCTTATCACGTAAAGTTGCAAACTTTACGTGCATGCATGGCCCTATGAGCTCCAAAAGGCAAATCCAAGCTCTTTATGAGATCAAACACTCAATAGGGACCTCAATCACATCAACCACAGAGACTTTACACTTCTAAGATGTCCCTAAGGTCCAGATCTGAAGTCCTTTCAGAACATGGAGCATAAACACATGGAGTTTGAGGTTTTAGGGCTTGAAAACCACAAATTTGGGACAAAAAGGGAATCTAATGAACTAGTGATCAAGGTAGGAACTTTTCTACCTGAATGGAAGCTTCCCACAGTGTAGATTTCGGATCTACTTCCCCTCCTTGCACTCTTCAACCTTCTCCTTCTTCTTCTAAGCTCCAAACTTCCTTCACCATGCCAAAATCACTCACAAGAACAATATGGGGGCTAGGGTTTCGCTCTACAGCTCTTCTGGAAGTGTTAGGGACAAGGGAGGCCGAGTTAGAGTGTTTAAATAGGGTGCAAGCCCCTGGATTAGGGTTTTTGTCCAGACAGCGGCTACTCGTCGAGTCCGGGACCCGACTCGGCGAGTCCACAACTTAAACCCTGTGCCCCTTCCCGCTTCTACTCGGCGAGTCGAGCCTTTGACTCGCCGAGTCCAAGGCCAGAATGCAAAATACTCAAAGATTTAAATAAAAGAATACGTACCAAGAACCAGGTGCTACACTAGCAGTAGAAAGTGTTGTAAGACTGCGGGGGTGCCGTAGCGTTCACAGATTCTTTCAGGTGATTTGGACTAGGGTAGGCTAGTTTGCAATGTTGTGGGGGAGCCATAGCTTAGTTAGGATCAGGACCACAGGAGATTGTTCGATCAGTTATCTGTGGGCGAGCTCGGATGGTTATGGGAAATTAGGATGGAACCGGTAAAGACTGCTGAGCCAAGGGTTGTATCTTGAGTTACAGGATCATGTGGATGAGTAGTACGTGTCACAGTAGGGCTACGGCTGGGTAGCCCTGATATTAGATCTCTTGGGAACCTGGTAGTTGGACCGGGTGCGAGACTGGTAGTCTCAGGGAATCGACTAATGATATTTATTAATCGGACAAGTAAGGGATGACGGGAAGTCGTGGTGCATTATGCAAATTCCGATTCGAGGATCTCTGGATAGGAGCGGAGTACCAATTCGGTTTTGGATAGGATCCCGAATCAGAATTTGTGCATGTTTGGTGCAGGATTTTGTTTAAGTGAGATAGGATGTGGGGAATCTATATGCCAAGGGCATCGAGGGCAGAATTCCAGGGTGATGAACGGGTTGGTTTGATGGTAGTTTAAGCCATTGTGATGTGTCTCGGGTGGCTCTATCCGTAATAGAGCCACCACATGTTGGAATCAGGAAATGGTAGGTCGAAGGAGACCGGGTATGATGTAAGACTACAGTTATTCTGGTAACATTCACCTTTTTGCGTCGGATTCAGTGACGACAGGTTGTCAGCCTATCACGATCGGATAGATCAAATGGATTGAAGGAGCCACGAGTAGTGGTATAGATAGGGCAGTTATTGTTAGACGATGTATCCTTCGGAGGTCGCATGGGACTGCTGCATGTGTTTTTGGCTCAGAAATCGGGTAGGTGTCCGGTGTTCCGGATAGTTGACAGACAAGTTGGGACCAGGGAGGTCCCGGTTGTTTTTCAGGAAAGCAACTATGTGACAGAAAGAGGAGTTGGAGCGAATTTAGTAATTTGGGGTCCGTGTGTGGAATTGCTTGTTATTCGGTAGCCGCAGTTGACCAGTGATTTCGTTCTTTAGGAAGCCTCAAGGTATTACGGGTGGGAAGTATTCTATCTAGGTTGGTTTCTTGTAGAATCAGTTCGATGATGATTCGGTGTGGGCAGTCTGTCAGGGAGACAGACCATCTTGAGACTTCAGATTTCAGATGGAGCAGATGTGATCAGGTAGCAAGGAAGTCGTTCATCTTCGGGTTCTAGAACCCTACGAGGGTTGGTTTCGGTTGCCCTGGAAAGGCTATGGTATGCTCGGGGCAGTGGACATAATGCTCAAGTTATTTGGCGTAAGGAATGGTAAGGAATGATTTCGAGGATGAAATCTAATTTAAGTGGGGGAGAGTTGTAACACCGGGTTTTGAAAGTGTTCGATTGTGTCTTCGGAGGCCAAGGGTATAAGCGTAATCTGACGATTTGGCCTTTTATGGGTCACGAATTTTATTCGAAAGGTTTTAAGGGTTGGGGTGTAGCTAGGAGCATAGGGCTTCTTGCCACCTTTTCGGGGATAGAAAGTTTGTCGGAAACGGACTTAGAACGAAGAAGTTATAGTACTTTGAAGTTGTTGGCAGAATTGGTCCCTGAATGGAAAAGCTTGCATTTCAGCCCATGCATGCAAGGTGGCATCCAGGTGAGTACGCCCAGCGTAGTGCTGGATAATGAAACGCGGGTGCGAAAGACGTATGCCCAGCATACGTCCAGGATCTCCAAAACCCTAATTTTTAGGGTTGGCTCATTATTTAAAGAACCTTAAGTCCAAGGGGGTGTGCCTCCCTTTCATTCTCAGAGCCTTAGACCCTAATTTCGAGTGGTAACTTCATCCAAGAGTGTTGTGAGCTTTGTGGGTGCATTTTGGGTGGTTTTTGGTGCATTTCAAGAAATGGAAGCTCAATACAAGGTGGTGGCTTAAAGGAGGGCTTGTAGATCGGGACTTCTTGCTACATTTTCAGCTCAAGGAAGGTATAAAGCTTTGAGCTTGATCATCTATCTCTTAGACCTTCCATGTATGGGCTTTAGTTCATGTTGGTCCCAAGTATGAGATTTAGTGGTCTTGAATTCATTCCAAAAGCTTTGAGTTGCCCCTCTTAGTGTTTTTGAGGTTCAAGGTCCCTAAAGTTGGTACCTTTAGAGTTTAAGACTGTCTATGTGGGAGTTTGATTCATTTCCATGAAAGAAGAATGCTATTTGGTCCTTATGGGGCAAGCAAAGTCACCAAGTCAGTGACTTTATGGGTTTAGACATTATGTGAGACTCAGATCTGTGGACAGGACTTATGGCTTAAAGAATTAAGTGCTTAATGGCAGAAGTGGGTTTAGAAGGTAGTACGTTGGGCGTACAAGCAAGTACGTGCAGCGTACAAACCATTAAGCGAGTACGCGCAACGTACTGCTGAGTATACCCTGCGTACTCAGTCAGGTTGGATTTCGGGCTTTGGGCTTAGGGTTTCGGCTATCTGTTTGGGCCTAGAATCTTGAGCCCTAATGGACCATCAGAGTGGTTGTGTTCTGGACTAATTGAAGGATTGGATCTTAGGATAAGGCCCAATAAGGTGCATAGGCTCAATTTGGAAAATTGGGCCATTCATGGGCCTTTATGGATTTTATGGTTTTGGACTTTGTGTTTTGGGCCATATTGGGCCATCAGGTTCCGGGGTTGATATTTAGTTGTAGACTATTGGGTTTGGGCCCAATTTCCATTAAAGGACTTATGGACATTATGGTGTCGGGCTTTTGTTTTGGGATTGGGCCTTAGTTTTGGATCATACTGGGCCAGGGGTAGAATGGTCATTTTACCACATGCATGGATTAAGGATTATGGTATGGGACCCAATTTCTAATTGGGTATATTGATTGGTAGTGACAGCTCGGGAAGCTGGCGGGGCAGCATCTAAGGAATTCATGCGGGAAGCTTCTGCAGTGCGAGGTGAGTCTCTTCACCATACCAATGGGTCTAAGGCACCAAGGCCGGCCCATTCAGTTAGTTGTAGTGTTTATTGTAGATTCACTATTGATATGTCTGGTATGCATGTATATGTGGTATGCAAGTGATTATGTGGTATGCTATTGATTATGTGGTATGTGTTATGCTAGTTGTCTTTGTGATACTTGCATGGAAGACCATGGGGGGAGCCCATGGCACCCGGATGTAAGACCATGTGGAGAGCCCATGGCTTTCCTATTAAAGACCATGGGGGAGCCCATGGCACCTAGGTGTAAGACCATGTGGGGAGCCCATGACATCTTGGAGTAAGACCCTGGGGAGGACCCCTCGGCATCCGTATATGTTTATATGCATGGCTATATGATTGATATGGATATGTGATTGATATGGTTTATGTAGCTGTTATAGCTGATATGGATTATGTGGTTATGTGGTTTGTGTTGGGTATGCTCTGGGGAACTCACTAAGGTGTTGTTTGTTTTTTCTGAGGCAAAATGTCTGCAGTCTGCGGACCACATCTGTAGACCTCTGCAATAGAAGAGGTGGACCAAACGTCTGCAGTCTGAAAAAAGAAGACTGTTTGTTTTTTTAACAACTGCGAGCTACTAAAATAAACTGAAATCTAAATAAACTGATTTTTTTAAATTTCAAAGTGATTTTTTAATATTTTTATGAATTCGTTATAAATAATTAACGAATCTAGATCAACTTTTATGTATTATTGTATAAAAAATAAAAATAAAAATTGTATAAATTAACGTATATATTTGATAAAAACCAACAATTTTGGTTGCAATGTTATAACTAAACATTATAATTAGTGATCAAAGAATTTGATACATAAATGGATGGAAATAAACTTCGATTTTTTCAATTAAATCCACTAAAAACGTACCATAAATATTTTCTCGAGAAATTGACGATACTGTATTAAATAATGTTTTACAAAATTTGGCAAAAAAATATAAGAATATATTATGATTTTTTTTCCATATTTATATAAACAACTTCAACGACTATTATTGTAATAAATCTTTATTTATAAATTTGTCTGCGCGTGGTCTGCGCGGCGCAGACAGAAGATGTCACGCAGATCTGCAGACAAAAAACAAACACTACCTAAGTGTTAGAACAAAGTTCTTTTAGGATCGTTAGATTCTATGCAAGCAAACAATTAAGAACATAATCAAGAACACAAGAATGGCTTTGAATATGTCGAATGATTAAAACTTCAACATCTCAGAAGAGCTCGATTATTAACTTCGACTGTAGAGGTGTTTAGGGTTACAAAACAATGAACGTAACTATCAATCAACTCTAACGCATACATGCATGCATATTTATAGTATAACCCTATTAGATAATCATGGATGGACAGGCCCAATCCGGATACAAAACATAAAGCCCATGACGCAACACAATTAAACTCAACAATCTCCCCCTTTGCGTCAATTGAACCGAAAGCTCACTTCGGTTGAGCTGCAGAAGACTTCTTTATTGTTTTGAACACCTTCGGAATGATAGCCAGCAAATGATGATGGAGCGTTATGTACCACCGAAGCATGTCCGTGAAGTTCTTTTTGTCTGCTTCTGAGTTCTGCTTGCACCGATGAATAATGTTGATGATGTGCTCCAAGCAGTCAGTTGAAAATAAATGTTTATCAACAAGAGCGAATAAAAATCTGTGAGCTTCGCCTTTTGTAAACATCACAGTAAGATGTGTTGAATCTATTTTCCTCATCTTCATCTTATTCACATCTCCTGGTTTCGGTGTTGGCTTGATGGACGGTTTCTTATTCATCACTTTTGCTATCTCTTGATCCATAGCTGCAACCTCATGGATGTAAGAAGCCAACATCCTCTTCAAGTGCTCCAAAATCGGCTCATATTCCCTCGGATTTGTGAGCAGAATATTGAATAATAAAATCCAATCATGAGGATTTAGATTTGGAAGGTCTGCTAGGGAAATAATCGACACCGAGTTTGCAGAGCCTCGTGTGATTTTAAAATTGACATTTATAAACCTCCCAACAGACGTAGGTTTCAGTACCTTGACAGTGATTATCTTCTGTGCGCTCCATGTCAAGTACTGCGGTTGTCCATACTTCATATAGAAATCAATAAGCTCTCGGTCAACCTTTGGATGAGGAAAAGGAACCTCAGCAGTCGAATCAAAGCAGTGAAACGTGAATGCCTTTCGAGTTATCGGCATGTCGAACTGCGAGACCTTAGAATTGTCACAGTCAAACGAAGCAACAGGTTCCAACCAATAAACACTTGGAAACTCTATAGATTAATTGATAAGTGCCTCTTTAGTCCATAAGGGAAACAAGGCCTTCTTGTAGTTCAAGGCATTTTCTTCTTCCTTGTTTCTCCTTTCCCTCTCCTCTGCATCCCTTGCAACCTTCAAGGTTTCATCAAGCTCTTTATATCTCTTCTTTCGCTTAAGAGCCTCAGCAATAGTTTCACCAGATTCGTTACTGCTATCATCATCAATCTCCTTTTGCTTTTCTTGTCGACCAGAACCTGAAGCTACATTATCCTTCAGTTCGGCTGTAACTTTGACCTTCGGTTGAGCAGTTTCGATTTCAGTCTTAACCTTCGGTTGATGAGCACCCTCTCCCCCTTGTTTTGGAGCAACGAATTTCTCCGAAACACCCTTCATCTCGTGTAACAACGCAAGGGCAGGAAGAAGTTTGGTAGTGAGATGATTCCGAATGGTCAAAGTGAGGATAGGATCATGAGCACCAAGAATGTTGGTGAGCATATTCAGCAAATCCCCTGCACAGCTGCGAAAAACAGCTCGCTCTGTCTTCAACAAACCAATTTCTTTATCATCTTGAGCTAGCTGAACCTTCTGAACTTCGATCGTGGATGCTTGTCGAGCAAGTTCTTCCTTCAGAGCACTTTCTTTCGCCAAATCAGCGTGAAGAGATTCGAGGCGAGAATTCACCGAACTGATAAGAGAAGTGTTGTCGGCTTGGATAGAGGAACGCACAGCCTCAAACTTAGTTTGTTCTTCTTAAAGAGACTTGGAGAAAGAATCCACAGAAGCATTCACCTTTGCTGCATTCGTATCAGCATGCCCTTTTAGTGACTCAAGAAAGATCTGAGTACTATGAACAATTTCATTAATATCAGTGGTGGCCTTTTGGCAAGAGGAGGTAGACTCATTAACAGCTTTGGTGGATTTTTCAATTGACTCCGTATATTGTTCAAGAGCAGTGTCCAAAAAGGCTTTAAGCACAACACCACTATAGGACTTGCTGTCTTCAAGCAATTTATCCAATTTCTCATGAATGCTCTGCAAGTGTTGGCTGGTGATAGGAGCATCATCATCCTCATCAGTAGGAAGCCGATAGGGACTGAAGTATGTAGAGTCATACTCATCATTAGCACCACCGAGAGTGGCACCGGAATCAGTTGAATGGGAGGGTGAAAGAGGTTTAGGGATGACTGGAGGCTCAGTTTCAGTAGTTGCCCCCGTATCAGATACGTTGACTCCTACTGTCGGTTCAGGAATAGTAGTAGTGGTGGATTGGGAAATTATAGGAGATGGTAAGGGAGTGGTGGAAATAGGAATGGAAGAAACTGGTGGTGGTGGTGGTGGTAAAGAAGTTGTTTGTGATGTGGTAGGTGGAGGAATAGGAGCAACCGAAACTGGAACTGTCTGTTTCGGTGATGGAGGTGGAGTTGGAAGCTTGTTGTGAGGAGATTCGGTTGGAGTAGGAGATCGGGGAGGAGTGTTACCTCTCGGTGATGCATGACGAATTTCCTCTTCTTCACCTTCCTCGTCATTTTCTGAGCTAGGAGGAGTGGGACTCTTGGACCTTTTTGCCATCTTTTTAATCTTCTTCGGTTTAGAAGAATCCCCTGTATCAGACTTTCGCTTCTTGGACTTGGAAGTCTTAGACTTATCATCCTCTTTTGGCTCTTTCTTGGTAGAAATCCTTTTACCTCGGTTACTCGGCTTGTCAACAGCATCTAGGGCAGCCTGCTGTTCAGGAGATAGGACTCTCGGTTCCTTGGGAGGAAGTTTTCGATAATCAGCCATGAGTTTACTTTTGGCTGTAACACATCTATACATTGTCTCAGGGATAGAGCCAATGTGAGGGAACTTCTTAGGATCAGAAATTATGATTTTCTTCGTGTGAAACGTAGCAATAGACGCAAGTAGAGCATCCTTCATCACCGGAATGTCCAAAGAATTTATCGCCCTTCTGGTAATGAGAGTCCAGAATCGTGCACATGAGATTTCAGAATGCCTCGTTGTAGTGTTGAGGCTTTGCACCACTTGAGACCAGATGATCGTCTAATAATCAAGATTGAGACCATTGTAAAGGCCATAGAGAAGGGTTAGGAAAGCCTTGCTGGTGCCATCAGATCCAACACTTCTCTCCGCCAAACTCTTGATGAGAAGAGTAAGCAGTCCATTCCATGAGGACGGTAGGCAGGACTTCTTAACCTTCGTTATTGTTGTAAGCACGTCAGTGTATCCCATTTCGTACAACATCGAGAAAAGCTGAGTAGTGGTGATGAAATCGGGTGAAATCACAGATGAATCCACAGCGAGGTGCAATAAAGAACAAAATCTCCCTTTTGAAATAGAAGCCTTTTTAGAATGGATTAGAAAGTAGATTCTTTCCTTGTTCTTGTCATATGAGGCAGTAGAGTAAACTTGTGATAGAAGGGACATCGGAACGGCTTCCACTTGTGTTAGGGCTAGAACCAGTGGAGAATACTTCAAACACTCAACCACCTGCAACATATACGAATCATACAGAAACGGATTGAGTTCAATAATCATGTTCTGATTGGGCTTGATCGAAAGCAATGTGGACGAACCAGTCTGATCGTGAACTGATGAAGAAGTCGCCATTGTTGATCGAAGAAAGAAGATGAACAGTTTGAAACTTGCCTTGTAATTTTGAGAGAATTGGTTGCTGGTAAAAGACAAATAAAAGAAGAAACCCTTTATGTACCGTTGCTAGGAGAGAGAAAAATCATCATGATAATGACGCGGTCACTAAAACGTCACCTGAAAAAGCGCGATGTGACAGGTTGGTTACTCCCACGTATACGTCAGCACGCGTGGGTATTGAGACCGTTCAAATTCACGGGCCCAAATTCCTATCCTCAATCGTCGTTTGAAATTCAGTTTCGCTCCAAGATGTAGAATTACCCCTGTTTTGCCAAAAGATAAACAGAAATCGAACCAACAGCAACCAGAATGTTGGAAAATTAAAATTTTCGTGCAATAGAGTGACAAAAGATAAAGAAATAAAGCAAATGTCTATTGGATGTGAGTGATGTCTCATTATAAGACAGAAAACAGAGGATTCCGGGCAAGAATCGCTTCCTTCAAAGTCAAGAGAGACTTGAAGTGCTTGTGTGGGTTCCCGTGAAATAACGATCAAATGTTTGTAGAGAAACATTGAAAGGCTTCTTTTTAAGTCATAGGCTTAAGGTGGTTTATCTTCAACCGAACGTCGATGCTTAACATAAGACTGAATATTGGAAGAAGTACTTGTGAGACCGATGTGGTCTGTTGAACAAGTAGGTGGGATATATTTTATAGTGACTAAAGAAGATATAGAAATCTCAAAAACAAAAAGAAACTGGATCTTTATGGGAAGAAAAAGCCTTGGTGTTAGACAAATTCATAAAAGATCACTCAAAAATAAAAATGAGATTTCATTCGGTAACCAGTAACATCTTGAATTTGACAATTCACCGTCAATTCGTTGTTGGTGTTGTATTGTGGGTTTCACTCAGTACGTGGTATACATATCTAAGATCATAAACACAGATTTTGTGCAACCATAAACGTCAGTGGTAAAGACCGAGAGTCTCAAGGGTTACAGTTGGTGAACCGAAAGTTGATGGAGAAAGTAAGGAGGGTGGTTAAGGAACCGAAAGTACCTTCTGCTATAAAGACGTGACTAAGCAGAAAAACTCTTAACTCATATGAGAAGAGTAAGGTAGCTCTAGACTGAGTTGATCTGAACAGCCTGATTGGGAAGAAACGATAGGTAGTGATCGAATCATTAAGGCCTTGCTCTAAGTCGTAGAGGCATTGGTCAACATGCAGCAGCATGCTTCTAGGGACCCTTAACTAGTTCTTATGTAAATGATTATACCTGCCTTAGCTCCAAACTCTATTATACTGGTATACTTGGGACCTATGTAAAAGAACAAGCAAACAAACACACCACAAAAACAAAACACACAAACAAAAAAAAAAACAAACAAACCACCACACAAAAAAAAATATTTTTGAAGTTTTGAAATTTCTGAAAAACAATAAAAACAGAAAAAGAAAATATTTTTGGATTTTTGAAGTTTTCTGAAAAATAATAAAAACAGAAAAAGAAAATATTTTTGGATTTTTGAAGTTTTCTGAAAAAATAATAAAAACGGAAAAAGAAAATATTTTTGGATTTTTGAAGTTTTCTGAAAAAAATAATAAAAACAGAAAAAGAAAATATTTTTGGATTTTTTTTTTTTGAAGTTTTCCAAAGTGTACAACCGAAACATTATCTTAAAAGAATGAAGCGAAATAGACCGAGCGATCGGTTCATTTCGGTTCCTTAAAATTCCAGAGCCGAAATAGACCGAGCGGTCGGTTCATTTCGGTTCCTGAAAATTATAGAGCCGAAATAGACTGAGCGGTCGGTTCATTTCGGTTCCTTAAAATTCCAGAGCCGAAATAGACCGAGCGGTCGGCTCATTTCGGTTCCCGAAAATTATGGAGCCGAAATAGACCGAGCGTTCGCTCCATTTCGCTTGTCTAATTTTTAGTAAGAGATTTGAGGATTCGGTACCGACTCTGCTTCCATCATTCCCAGGCCTTGTAAAATTTTATTGAAACTCGCTTCAGGCAAGGCTTTAGTGAATATGCCAGCCAGTTGATCAGAGGACCGAACGAAATGTACTTCCACGTTCCCATCTTCTACATGGTCTTTGATAAAATGATATCTAAGTGCAATATGCTTAGTCTTAGAGTGTTGCACAGGATTGTGACAAATCCTTATTGCACTTTCTGAGTCACAATAGAGAGGAATCTTCTTCATACTCAGCCCATAATCTCTTAGTTGACTTTGAATCCATATAACTTGAGAAGTACAGGATGTTGCAGCTATATACTCAGCTTCGGCTGTTGAGAGTGACACACAAGTTTGCTTCTTGGACTGCCAACTAACCAGTTTTCCGTCAAGAAATTGGCATCCACCTGTAGTGCTCTTTCGGTCCAGACCACATCCTCCAAGATCAGCATCAGAAAAGGCTTGAATGAAGAATCCAGATCTAGCAGGATACCAGAGACCGAGAGATGAGGTTCGCTTCAGGTAACGGAAAATATTTTTCACTGCCACCATGTGAGGTTCTCTTGGATTAGCTTGAAACCTGGCACAATAACAAACAGAAAACACAATGTCCGGTCTACTAGCTGTTAGATACATTAGGGACCCTATCATTTGTCGATATAGTGTTATGTCAACAACAGGTTTTTCCAGAGAAGGTGTTAACTTAGTGCCAAACGCCATAGGAACCTTCACTTTTGAGTCTCCTGTCATGCCAAATTTTGCTAACAGGGTCTTTGTATACGCCTCCTGGTTGATAAAGATACCTTCTGTTCCCTGTCTAATATTCAAACCAAGGAAAAAATTAATCGGACCCATTGCGCTCATTTCAAATTTAGTCTCCATCAACTTCCTGAATTCAGCCGTTAAGCTAGGATTCGTGGAGCCGAAGATGATGTCATCGACATAAATTTGAACTATCATTAGATGTTCGCCTTCTTTCTTTCGGAAGAAGGTTGGGTCAACCGAACCTTGCTTAAATTTCGACATTTTCAGAAAGCGAGTTAAAGTTTCATACCAGGCTCTCGGTGCTTGCTTCAAACCATATACCGCTTTATCCAGCACATAGCAATGATCAGGAAATTTCTCATTCACGAACCCGGGAGGTTGCTCAACATACACTGTTTCTTCTAGTTCCCCATTCAAGAAAGCGCATTTGACATCCATTTGGAAAACTTCGAAGTTTTTATGAGCAGCATATGCCAGGAAGATTCTAACTGACTCCAACCTAGCTACTGGAGCGAAGGTTTCCTCATAATCTATCCCTTCCTCTTGGCAATAACCTTTCACCACCAACCGAGCCTTGTTGCGAATGACATTCCCCTCTTTATCTAATTTATTTCTGAAGACCCATTTTAAGCCGACTACTAAAGCATCCTTTGGTGTAGGAATCAGCCTCCAAACTCGGTTGCGTTCAAACTCATGGAGCTCATCTTGCATTGCTTGAACCCAATCAGAATGATCAAGTGCAGCATTAACTGTTTTCGGCTCGATCTTGGATATGAACGAATTAAACATACAGAATTCAACTTTAGAGAATAATGGAGTTTGTTTCGCTTTCAACTGTAAGCGAGTGAGTACTTTCTCAGATGATTCTCCAATAATTTGAGCTCTGGGATGGTCCTTGGTCTATTTGACTAACGGAGGATAATTTGGGTCATATGCTGGATCCAATTCAGCATTCACTTCCTCTTCAAGTTCTGATTGATCACCTTCGCCATCGTCAGTTGCATTCTCTTTCTCCCCCTCTACTGGCGAAGTGTAACCTGTGGCAGCATCAGAATTTGCATCCTTTGTGGGAGTTGGATTCTCTCCCTCGATTGGACTACTATTGGGTGGGTTTGGAGCAGTATGTTCACCCTCGCTTGGACCTTTAGGAGTTGGGGATAGAATAGGACTCTCCCCCTCGAAAGACATTTCGGTTGCCTTTGGTGCTAAAGAACTCTCCCCCTTGAATATTGAGCCGTTGATGGGAGAGACAGTTGAGGATTGAACACCTATAGTTTTAGGAGGTTCACTTTCCATTTCTTTGGCAGCTTCATCTATGATCTTTTTGAGATTATCAATTTTGTTATCTGCTGCTTTCGCCTTTGAGTGTGCCGCTTTCTCTGGTTCATCGAGTAACCGAATGTACTCTTCAAACAAGTTGGATATTGGAACCGAGACCTGTCCAGATTCCAGAAATATTTCATCTAAGTCACTTTCACTCCTTTGTACTTTCTTCATGTAGTTATCGTCAAAGGTCACATAATATGTTTCTTCAATTCGTTTGGAGCGTTTGTTCAACACTCTGTAGGCTTTTGAAGTGAGTGAATAACCAAGAAAAATTCCTTCATCTGCTTTGACGCCAAACTTGTTTCGGTTCTCCTTTGAATTAAAGATGAAGCACCTTGAACCGAACACATGGAAAAATTTGACGTTGGGCTTTCGATTGTTTATGATCTCGTATGGAGTGATTGAGAATCTCTTGTTGAGCAAAGATCTGTTCTGAGTGTAGCACGCGGCTGCAACTGCATCAGCCCAGAAGTATAACGGAAGAGAAGCGAAATTGAGCATGGTTCTGGCTGCCTCACACAAAGAACGGTTTCGTCTTTCAACAATCCCATTCTGTTGTGGTGTATAAGGGGCCGAAAAATTGTGAGTTATCCCCTTGTCATCCAGAAAGTCCTCAAAATCGTTATTCTTGAATTCCAGACCGTTGTCACTTCGGATATTCATCACCGTCTTTCTCAGCTGCACTTCCACTTGCTTGATAAATGTCTTCAACTTGGGAGTTGCATCTGATTTCTGCTTAAGAAAGAAAACCCAGGTGAAGCGAGAAAAATCATCTACAATAACAAGAATGTACTTACTACCACCGATGCTCTCGATAGCCGAAGGTCCACATAAGTCAATGTGTAATAGTTCAAGAGCTTCAACAATCTTTGTATTAATTCGTGTAGGGTGGCTCTTTCTGCTTTGTTTGCCCATCTCACATGCAGCACACAGATGTTCCTTGTCAAACTTGAGAAGAGGGAGGCCTCGAACGTGATCACCAAGCACCAACTTATTAATGTCTTTGAAGTTCAGGTGCGATAGACGTTGATGCCACAACCAACTTTCATCAGTGTTCGCCTTTGACAGCAGACATATTGCTGGTTTTCCTCGTATTGGGTTGAGATTTAAAGGATACATTTCTCCTTTGCGTTCAGACTTTAGCAGAACCTTTTTTGTTTTGTTTTCTATTATCTCAGAGCCCTCATCATCAAATGATACTTTCAGACCTGTTCCCACAACTAATTGTGACACGCTGATGAGGTTATGCTGCAATCCTTCCACATACGCCACTTTTCGAATCGAGAAATCTCCATTGGTAATCATACCATATCCCTTGATTGTTCCATAGGAGTTATTTCCATACTTTACACACCCACCATCTTTTAGGGACCGAAACTCCCTCAGCTCTTCCTTCCTTCCTGTCATGTGACGCGAGCAACCACTGTCTATATACCATTCATCATCGAACTGCTCGTCACTGATTACCTGCAAATTTAAGCAGATTTAGGAACCCAAAGTTTCTTGGGTCCTGGTGAGTCTTTCACAGAAAAAGGAAGTACAGAAGAAATATCAACTAAATATGTTCTTTTTACTAGAGTCGTTTGATCTTTTCTTTTAATGGTATACACCTTGATTTTAGTTTTATCTTGTTTAATTTTTGGTGCATTAGTTGGTGTGTTGTTAGATGGTTTGGGACTTTTCTTTTGAATCCTAGGGTTAGCTGACTTTTTCTTATTATGGTACTCAGATTTTGATTCGAGCTTTCCCTTTCCTTTGATGTCCTTCATTGAATTTGTTTTGCTATGGGAGTTAGAAGGACCGAAACTAGACTTGGGACCGAAACTTGACTTTCGGTTCTGAGAGCCAATGTGGGGACCGAAACTTGACTTTCGGTTTGGTACGCTAGTTTGGGAACCGAAAGTAGATGTTCGGTTCGGAAATTTGGAATAGTAGGAATTTAGGCTGAAATTTTCTTTTCCTTTCAGTTTTTCCTTTCCTTTATCCGTTGATTCTTTCTTAGGAGGAACGTAATTGGGATTTTGGGATTCCCAGTGACGTTTTCGCTCATTCAGATTCCTTGCGTATCTTTGATTTCTTAAGCGTTTCTGTTCAGCTAACTCCTTCTGTGATTTGTGGATATTGAAGCTAGCCTTTGGCTTCTCCTTTTTACTTTTGGTTGTATTTGTTGGAGCAGTTGGTTCTGTCATCGGTTCTTCAGGGATTTATTTAGTTCCACTTGTGCATGGTTTGTCGAAACTTGAGGGTTTGTTGATAGGTTCAGCAACATATCTTCCTTTAACCCTCCATGAAGTTTGCTCAGATAAGCCTACGGTTTCGTCTGCGTTGTCAATAGGGGCATACCAGAAATAATCGTCACATCCTTCAGCATTGTCTTTGTCGACCAAGATCTTTAATTCTGCCGTTTGTTTAGCAGTGACCCCTGTAACTGCATATACCTGATTCGGCACAGTTTGAACCTTTTGATAGACCATAGCTTTTTCCTTGAGTTTCTGTGGCTTTTCTTTCGACAAGCGAGCGAATTCAACCGAATTTTCAGAAATGAGGGGTTTCTCATTCTCGGTTTCACTCTTCATGAACTCAGAGCAATCAACTTCGTCTTCTACTGAGATTTCACTCATCTCACTTTCTTCATCAAATTCAGACGTATTATCTAAGTTCATTTTATTTTCTGAAGTTAATTTGGCATTTGACGAGTCAAAGGATTGAATAGTTTCAGACTTAATTTTTAACCTATCATTTTCATCTAAAATATTTTTGAGCATACATTTGTGTTCCTTAGAATCAATGAAGGTTTCTATCTTGTCCAGTCCTATTTTGTAAGACATAGATGTCTCTTCTGATGATACTACTGATTCACATTCTGCTATGACCTCATCCTCCTTAAATTCAAGGAAGGGTAACATCATCTTATGAATCTTTTTTCCTATCTCACAACTTAAATGCAATTGAGCAATATTAAAGTATAAACGCTTAGAAATTAAACAAAAAACATTCCTTTGTTTTAAAAACTTTAAATTGTCTCTTTGCAAATAAATACTTTCATCCCTAGCCCTAATTAACTCCGCCTCCTTCAGCTCAATCCACATCCTTCTCTCCTCACTTTTTGAAGACACCCTGCTGAGTTGGTCAGTTAGGTTAGAATTCGCTAAGCGAGTTTGCATGAGACTACCACTTAAGTTAGAAAATTTAAATTTTAATTCATTTAATTCTTCTTCGTAATATGTTATTGGAACTTTAAGTGATTCAAGGATGGATTGTACCTTTTTGATCAACCGATCGCAGTCGTTGATCTTCTCACTCACAGGCTTGGCCGCAAAACACTTGTCCTCAGTCAGGTTCGGTTCCTCACTTGCACTTTCGGTTGATGAACCAGCTGTGACAATTAAACACCTTCCAGCCGAACCTACTTCCTTTGCCACATAAGCCTTTCCATGAGTGGGCTTTCTCACCTCTTCATCTTCAGAGTCGGTTGACCAAACTTCAACGCCACCGAACTCATCTTTATCTGCATTTTCCTGCACAATTAAGGCATTCATAGAACTATTAGTCGCCTTCTTTTTCTTGATCTCTTCCAACTTGCACATATAATACGCCTCATCATCTTCACCATCTCTTTTCTCAGCCATTTTCCTTAGCATGCAATCTTTGGCAAAGTGGTTCTTGCCGTGACAGTAATTGCAGTCGAACCCAGAGTCTCCCGCAAGCTTGCTCTCCTTCTTGTCTTCATCCTTTTGAGAAGAGACTTTCAGTTCATCCTTCATCTTCTCAGAACTGTAACTTCCCTGCCAGTTTCGATTCTTGTTGACAGGAAATTTTCTTCGTGCAAACTTCTTTGGATTGGTGACCATCATAGCATACTCTTCGCTTGTAAGATCACACTCAGACATATCAGACTCTTCTTCTTCTTCTGCAACGCTTTTTCCTTTTGAGACAAGCGCTAACGATCCCACACCCGAAACTACCTTCGCTTCTTTGGTTACTACACTCTCATGGGACTTAAGTATTCCCACAAGTTTCGCTAGCGAGTAAGATTTAAACAGTTCATGCGCTTTCACGGTTGAAACCAAAGCCATCCATTCTGGTCTCAGACCGTTCATGAAGGTCACCTTCTGCTCGATCAACTTTCTTTCTATTCCATGCTTGATCATCTTACTTAGGAGATGATTGAACCGATCGAAAGTTTGTATAAGTTTTTCTTCTGGTTTCTATTCGAAAACTCCAAATTCTGACAACAGCAAGGTTTGAATGGAGTGTTCCAGATCTTCATCAGTTGAATAAAGTTCCTTCAACCTATCCCAGATTTCTTTGGCCGTCGTGCATGATCCAACCAATCGAAAAGTGTCAGATTGCAAGGCGAATCTGATCATTCTCATGGCCTTCACGTTACACAGCAACTTGTCTTTCTCATCCTGTGGCATCTTCTCTACATCCGCCACCAGCTTGTTATATTCCTTTTGGGACTTAACTGTCGTGTTTGTTCCTGAATGAACAAACGGCCCAAGTGTGATAGCTTCCCAGATGAGATAGCCATTATCTTCAGATCCAACCACGTAGTCTTCAAAGTGATGTGCCCATACTTCATAGTCTTGAGTGTAGAGTATGGGTATCCTGGTTGTTGATCCAATGTTGTTTGAGATGTTGATGGGATTTGTTTGCGAATCTTCGTGAGATATGGTGAGCTGCTAGAATCAAACCTGTAAACTTGGGATTAGGGTTTTATCTGAAACAGAGTTGACGTCGATACGAAGAAGACGGCTTCTATTTATACGATAAAAGCGGAAACCCTAAAGAATTCTGAACACTAAGCTTTGTGCTTACGGTTTACAGTTTTGGTTTTAGGTATCATCGATTTGGAAAAGAAGAGCTCGGATTGATCGCAGTGTACACATCTATGATTTCCGTAATGAATGGTTTTGGGATGAACTCTGATAAATATTTTACTTAACGATGATTTGAAATGTTTGAAATAAATGGTATCAATGTTTTAGCTATATTAAAAATGAAATTGTTACCCTTGATTTTTGGGTCGTTACACCGATATTGAGGGGTGTTAGGCGTGTCAAACCCAACAAATAGTAGGGGTATAACAAACTCCAAATACATTGCTTTAATGCACTAAAAAGTAGTACAAGGCAAGCAGGGTCGAACCACAGAGACACGGGATAAAAGTCTATACCTCTTTGCGCAAGGTACTTTGGTCACAAAAGGGGGGTTTGTTTGCAAAAGTCAAATAATGAAAATAACAATTAACTTTGAAACATGCAGAAAATGAAATAGATTTGTAAACAAGTTGTAAAAGTGCTTCCAGTTCTAGTTCTCAATGTTGTTGTTCAACTTGATTATGACTTGATGTAATTCAAGATTGCTATTCTAAGTTGGTACTGAAAGATATTAACACGCTCTAACACCTCTCGCTTGCCAAATTATATAACCAAAACACGCTCTTTGACTAGACCAAGCTTTACTAATTCAACCTAAACACGCTCTTAGATTGTATTGAAAAACTGCATTAAGTTTTGTACAAGCTTCCCAACAATGTTCATTTCTTCTCATACGCTCGGAAGTGTGAAAACATGTGATATATGTTTTACAATAAGAAAACTTATTGCTTGTTACCAATTATTAACTTAATAGAACGATTAGGTGCCCTAAAAGTTAATTAACTGCACAAAAATTCAATTCATGAAAGTGGCCAATCAAACACAAATCAAATTTAAGGGTTCTAGTTTAAACAAAAACATAATCACTAGAATAGAATCACAAATCAAACATCAAATCATATGCTTCAAGTCAAGCAATCAACATGTTTTGAACAAGAACTAGAAACTAGGGTTTCTTAGCCACTCATGACTAAGAACAAATCAAACAAGAATAAAGATGGAATCAAATGTTTAATGCTTACAAAAATGAAATCAAATGTGTTTGCAATGATTAGGTCTTCTCAAAAGCTCCAAAAATTCTCCTAGAATCGCCCAAGATCGCCCTCAACTGCTCCCAAAAACCGTTCTTCCTAAAAAATGACGTCTCCTCCTGTTTTAATTAATGTTCACGTGCATGCCATGAGACCATGCGTTTTTGGCATGGCCATACCTTTTGCCCATGTGTTTTTGGCATGGCCATTTGTCTTGACCATGTGTTTTTGGCATGGCCCATGCTTTTTGCTAACATTCCAAAAATTATTCACTGTTGGCTCCATCTTCAATCTAGCTTCACCACGAGTCATGTTGCTCAAATATAAGATGACAAAGGACAAACACGACCCGTGTCGGTGTGACAAGAATCGCGTTTCAAACATAGTCCTTTGCTATGATAATAATGCACAATGACTCGGGTTCCATCTTCATGTTTTCTGCCATGGAATGACTGGTTCATCTTCTCCTCATGCTCCAAAGCTCCAAGCATCCAAGCTCCATGTATCCACACATCCATGCATCCAAGCTCCACGTTCCATGCTCCATAATGCCTGTAAAATAAATCAAAAATGGTGAAGTACCAGGCGTTCTTAATGAAATATGCAATTGCCCAAATAATTAACTAAATGCAAGAATTATGAAGTAGAATGCTATGAAATGACAGAAATAACATGCAAAATAGGTGCATAAAATGCACCTATCAAGGGGTGTTTCTTTACATGCTCCTACCCTGCTGACCAGAAGGTCAAGTGTGCCCTGAACCTTCTCCGGTCAGGGGTGAAGGACTGTTAGAGGTTAGTGAGTGGCTCGTACACTCCTAAGCAGAGGACTGTTTTGACATGGGAGCAATTCTCCGAGATGTTCCGCATGCGATATGTTCCATTGGTGGAGAGGGAGAGGCTGGCTCATGAATATTTGGATCTGAGTCAGGGGACTGAGTCGATGACTGAGATCACCAAGATGTTTACTGAGATGGCTCTGTTTTGTTCTGAGTTTGCTGCTTCTGAACAAGCTCAGATGAACCGGTACGTGAGCATGCTCAAAACGGACATCCGTCATTTTGTGTCCACTCATCGTTATGGTACACTTGTGGAGCTACAGAAGGCCACAAGGAGGCGGGAGATTGAGATGAAGCTCCAGGCGAGGGAACGGAGGTAGGCTCTTGGTGCAGACATAGCCTACGACGAAGCAGTTTAAGACCGTTGATGTGAGATCTGGGGGTCATAGGGTCTGTACTTGTGGCAAGTGCGGCAAGGTTCACGACGATTCTTGTCAATATTCTTTTGGGTGCCACAAATGTGGCAAGGAGGTACATTATGCCAAGGATTGTCGCCAGCTGGTCCCAGTACCGAGCACCGGGATCTATTATCACTGTGAGTAGGTTGGTGATATTAAGGCCAAATGTCCCTTGCTCACTGTGAGACCAGCGCATGCTCTAACACTAGCTACTTTGACGATCACAGATGGGCGCCAGGGTAGGGTGGATCCCCCGAGGGCTCGAGGTCGTGCTTTTCAACTCATAGCGGAGGAGGCCATGGCGGCGCCGGACATCGTTACCGGTATGTTCCAAATTATTACTGTCAATTATTTTATGGTATGCTTATGTTTATGCTTCTGATAGGTACCTTCTTAGTGAATTCTTTGTCTGCTCTTGTATTATTCGACTCGGGTGCGAGTCGGTCATTTGTATCTCAGTCTTTTAGTAGGGGTTTCGATATGACCCTTGGAGAGCTGGAGTGTCCGTTGCGGGTTTCTATCGCCAACGAACACGATATTTTTGCATCGAGTGTTTTTCGGGATTGTGTTTTGGAGATTTTTGGGGTGCCCTATTCGATTGATCTGATCCTTATTCCTATGGGAGATGTGTGTGTGTGTGTGATTGTAGGGATGGACTGGCTGAGTAGATCTGGGGATATGATCGATTGCGAGGGTTAGTGAGTAGTAGTTCGAACCCTAAGTGGGGGAGAACTAGTTATTTATGGAGAGGGTACCAGATTGGGATCAACCTTTTGTTCTGCTGCTAGATCCCGACAGTATGTACAACATGGATGTATAGGTTACCTTGCTTATGTGATTGACACCCGGGTCGGGAGTGAGGTTTCGGTTTTGGATATGCCAGTGGTCAGAGACTTTGCTGATGTGTTCCTAGAGGAGTTGCTTGGTGTGCCTCCGGAGAGGCAAGTTGAGATCAGCCTTTTGTTCTGACCACCATGGTTTGGTTAAGAGGCACCACGTCATGGTCTTCATGGATATCATGTATTCTGCAAGTCAGCTCAACGATCGCGAAGTTTCCATTTACCACATCATGGTGGTTGGATTTCACATTTTGGCCCAAACATGAAAGTCGTCTGAAATTTTGTCTAGTTTTCAGATCATTTTGAATCGCCTTAATCGTATTTACGAGTCATGATATATGACCAAAATACTGACGAGGGGTCAAGTTGTCCAATAACATTCTTTTTTTGTCTTCTTCTTGCCTAAGCTCGCATTTACCTGCTTCCAACTCCTCGTTTGCTTCATTTTCATCATGGACATATCTTTGTTATTACAAAACAAATTTCAACCATAATAAGTACCTTATGTCCCAAAATAAAAATAACTGTAGCTAAAAGTATTAGAAATATGTGCAAAATACATGACTAGTAGCACTTGAAGAAGGTATGATCTCTTTTCACTCTCTCACTAAGATATCTCTAAAGCTTTACTCAACCCGCTGAATAGAGCGTTGGAGCATCCTCCCGAGATCCCCTCTCAGAGTACGTCTGACGTATTACTTGATTGTGACTACAAGTTCCGTTTGGAGATTCTTTAGCCGGCTAGAGTCTCGTCGTAGAAACAAAGTCGCAACATATATATATATA